>NC_139734.1:12124589-13324589 GCF_964211835.1 Anser anser
TATCTCATGTTTATTGTTCAGTTGTAACATCTTAGCCAAACTATTTGAAGATGATCTGTTTGTGTTTTTTTTTTCCATCACCTTATTTCTCATAAGTGTGGAACAATTATTAGCAAAGTGAATTATTATCAGAAGAATTATTATCAGTTTCTATACAGATTTTTATACAGCTACAACAGAAGGAATACTATTTAATTTCCATTATTAAAGTAAAATCTAGTGATATTTTTTAATTTTTCTTTTTTTCCAATACACAATTCATTCAATTAAGACTGTTTTTAGTCATTGTTTTATGGACATAATCCTGGTTACTAACAGTAACTTGAACATTTCCCTTGTGATGGTAGAATCTGCAGGAATAGTCTATAAAAACTGACAGAAATTTCAAAAGATCTCTAATTACTGATAGAAATTAGTACTTAATGTGCAACACAGACTTTTGGGAGAACTCTTGTCAATTGATCTTTTTTTGACCTTGTACGTGACAATTCAAGAGAACTGTATGTATCCAAGAGCAGGTTTTCACTCATTACTATCCCCCTTATTAAGATTCAGATGTAGGCACATATTAGCAGATAAATGACTGATGAGAACACATGTTGCCATATGCTGAGCTAGAATATAGTTGTCCCTAATTCCAGCACCAGTGTTACACTCTGACATCAACACTGCCATTCTGCTACATGACAGCAGATGTTCAAAGCCTTAGAGGATGGCTTCCCTGTGAGGGAGAAAGCAATGACACAGACACTCTAAAATTTAAACTCTAAATGTTACTGACAAAATTTACACATATACAGAGATTCTGAATTTAGTTGTAGGACATGCAGGGCAAAGACAGCTCCAAAACAAAGGTGGAAAATTGACCTGTTGATAATTACAGTAATTGTATATTATTATTAGCTTTGAAGATAGAAAATAAGCCCCTAATTCTAATTCGGAGAAGTTGCAAACTTTAAGAAAACTAACCCAAATTTATCAGGGTGTTGACTAATTCTACAAAAAAAATGAAAACATCTTGTAAACAAACCTCCCCATGACTTCTCAGGTGCTTGCTATGCATTCATGATAGTTTTTTTGGAATAAAAACATGAAACAAACGGTGCAGCTGGAGAAAACTTGGAGAAAAACTAAAAAATAGAGAAAAGTTAAGTTTCCTTTTGATGTAAAAGGCAGATGTATATTGCTAGTTTATCATTTTCTTAGATTTTTTTTCATTATCTTGCTGTCTTCACTCATAATAGCTAAGCCCACTGGTTTAAGTTTAAATTGTTTAAGACAACTTAATTAATTAATTAAGTCGATTAAGGCAAAATTTAATGCCTGAAGTTAAAACACAAATACCAAATCTTATCAGGAACACCTCAGGATATGGGTAAATATTTTAGTCAGTCAATATTAGGTATTTTTTACACACACTCTTGGACAGATATAATTTGACATATGTGCTTAAATAGTTTCCAAGACTGAGCACCTAACCCAGTCTCTAGAAGAAGAATGGGGATCTTTGCCTCTGCTCAAGTAGAGTGATGGCTCTTAACATCTGAAAATCAATCATGGTGTATGCCAGGCTGTAAGTGAATGTGTTTCAGTCTGAATAGAAAAGTACACAGATTTTGGCATCTGTACTTCAACTTGTCTCTGTTGTAAGTATTGTCTATTATTTTACTTGTTATAAGAGCTTGTAATGTACAAACAGGTCAGAGGTGCCTACAGCAGAACCTTGGCCTATTGAGCCATGTGTCTCCATGCATATCCTTTCTCCTCATCATAAAAAACAAAACACATCCACAGGGCTGCTTTAGAAATAATTGATTGCTTGTGGAATATTTTCTTTGGATGTTTTTTCTAAATACCAACATTTAATTTTTCAGATAGTCACTGATCCTTTTGTTCACATTTGGCATGTAATGAAGACCTTGTGTAAGGTATTACTTTATTCTGATCTCATCATTTGTGCTCATAACCCTTCTTTCTTGAGCCTTCCCCTTTTAGATTGTTCATGTGTATCTTAGTGTAAATAACACAGAATATAAGAAACACTTTTACTGTCCATGTGGCACAGAATAATCAACCTATCAGTCATCTTACAATAACAGTCTTACAAGGTTAAAATATGTCTGAAATGACTGAATGTCTGCTGAATCTCTAAGCTATAGAAGTGTAAAGCTTACTGCTTAGAACATAGCAAGCAAATGAAAGCATGCATTTTAAGTATCTTATTGCAACAAGATTTTGTGCAATATGATTGTAGTCAAAGCTAGACTGCCAGCTTAATTTTTTAGATAGGCTTTCTGCTCTTCGACAGGATCTAAATCCACTGGGAAAATCTCGGACCCAGTCTCTAGGACTACAAGCAGAAAACAGAATCCAAGTAATTCACAGAAAAAGCAGATAGCAGTGCTGAGCCTGTATTTAGAGACTGGAAATCTTTGTGTTATTTCAAATTATTAAAAATCATTTTATATAAACTACATGAGGAATCTACCACAACTTATACAGTAAATGATTTTTTATATTAACCCTCAGACTTCTTCCAAGAGAGGTCAAAAACAACAGCTGATCTTATTTATTTATTTATTTATCTTCCTATTTATTTATTTACTTAAAGAATAGTGGTGGAATATCATGTATTATCTAAAGGGTAATAATAAAAAGAATCTTAGAGTGATACTCACTCCAGTTAATTTTGCATGTACAGCTTTGAAATATTTTGTATAAAAACAGTATGTAGATACTCCATATGATCTATGTCAAATATTTTCACATAAATGTTTGTGGGTTTTTTGTCTGTTTGTTTTTGTGTTTGTTTTTTTTTTAATTTTTAACAATATTTTTATTATCATTTTCCTCTAAGGTAAAACAAACATCAAAATATTGAAATTCTTCCTTGGACAGAAATTTCATTTTCTCAGCAGCTCTAGATTTCATGCATCTAATATCCATACACTTCCACTTTGTATAAATAATGCATACACACTATTTTAAATTCCTTATCTTTTTCCTCTTCAGCCTCTTTTTTTTCTGGTAAACAAACAAATAATTTTTGAAAATATTATGTATCCCAAGCACAACACCAAAAGCATGACACCAAAACTGACTTAGGAAAATATTTAAAAGTAACATTTAACTAACATAGAAAAGTGAAAGTCTCTTGTGCTGAAGATATGAGGCCAGTAGGACCTGAATACAGGAGCAGGTGTGCACTAGCTGTTTGTGAATTTTAATTTTTAATTTTTGTTGAAGGCTAAAAGAAATGACAGGAAAAAAATCACCTTTCTTGTGCAACCTGTGTGCTCAATATTTCACTCTTTTTCCACAATGATTACCTTAACCAACACAAGGAGTCCCAGTAAACGAAGTATTCACTGGCATAGCCATGCAGCCGTGGGCTGTGCATGGCAATGGGAAGCAATTCATATAGTGGTTTATTGGGAGTGCTCCAAGACATCCTTTTTTAAAAACAGTAGCTGATAAGAATGAAGAGGCAAATACAACTATTCACACTTAGTTACTCTGCTAATATTTCTCAAAGTAATGTAAAACACTCTGCTGCCCATAAACTACCTCAAAGCCAACATGGCAGGGAAAGGCCTCTGCTGGACTCTGTCACAACCTGTTGGGGTTAGAAATCATCCCACCACACAGCTGCAAAAGGCTTCAACAAACTCGTCTTTAATTAGGTGTTTCTACCACCTCGTTAACTATCATTAATATATTATTGTTATTATTCATCATTTCCTTGACTGAGAACTGGATTGTGGATATCATACAGGATTTGCGTACCAATCCTTTGCTGTTATAAGTCAATGACATTCTTCTATTTCACACTACTATTGCTTTTGCCTTAGTGGTTAGATATTGTGCTTTCATAGAAATAGTAAAGTGCAAATCTAAGCTCAAGTTGCTTTATCCACAGTAGTAATTTTACTGTAGGAGTTCAGGCTATTCTGGGAATACCAAAGCAAGCAAGCAAGGGCTGTAATATCCTCTTCTAAGATAAAGATGACAATCTTTGTCCTACAAAGAATGAAATCTGCTTTATTAATTATGTTCCTCTGCAGCTCTGTGTCTTGTAGGCCTGTATCCTCAAAGGTATTTTGTTATCTCTGTGTCCAAGAAAAGTTCACTATCTGGTACCCAGCTTCCCACTGACAAAAGATATTCCAGTCATTTTAAAGAGGCTTTCTGTGAGTATAGATTAGCACAGACTTCAGGTTGTTGCTACCTGTGACTGTTCAGTTCTCTGACAGTTCTTTTACCAGTCTGCGTGCTTTCATAATGCACTCAGAACAGGGCTCTGCAAAAGGCAGCTGGTGATGGTTATACCTCCCAGAGCTGGGGCTTAGTTCTGTCCATAGTTCATATTGCACTGAATCACATCAATGTCAGTGTGGAGTCAGGGAGTGTAATTAAAAGTTTCAAATCACTTAGTTATCTGTGGGTTTGCAATGCTGAACCATAGGTTTTGAAATAATAAGTTATACCTGCTTCACTCTAACATAAAGGTGTTCTCTGACACTTCATTTGCTCTCTGGAGAGAGATCCCAAGCTACAGCCAGATGGCTATGAGGCTCCTGCTAGGCCTGAATCACGCTGGCCAATGTATAAGAACTGGAGACCTTAGTATGACACATTTCCCAATCTCTGGGGTTAAAATTTCATGTGAAAAATGTAACTATTTGCAGAATCTTTTTACATTTAATTACATTCGGATTCCTATAGCATTTTAAGTTACTGCACTTAATTACTCAAAGGTGGGAAAACTTCAGTATGAACACTTCACATAAACAGAAAGTGTATGGAGTAAATAAGGAGTATTAAAGCGTAGGAAATCTAAGTTGAATACACCTTGTAAGCTGCTGTGGAATAAGAGTTCTCTCTCTCTCTTTTTTTTTTTCTTTTTTCCCATGCTGCTAGTGAGTAATGAACATGATTATTTTACTGAGAATAGGGGAGAAAATGGAAACTAAGCAAACAACTGCAGTACTAGAAAAGTCTACTTCATACATTATGTTGATAAGGAAAATGTAGCTTGGTGAGTTTACAATGCTTGAGTTTCAAATTGAATTGATATAAATAAAAGTGCTTTGTATGCATTGCAGAGCACTTTCAGGAGGCTGTTTCCTGCTTTTCGTGATGCAGTATCTTATAATGAAATAGGTGTTTGGGCTTTTCAGTAATGATGTGATGCATTTTATCTAGACTATCTTACACTGCACAGGAATAGGAAATTAGTAATTGAGCAACATGGTACATTTAGTCAGTTATCCTCACACTGAAATTTGAAAAATAAAATTACTTAAAAAGCTTTTAGATTTTATCTTCTTTAAAATTTTCCTTTGCTCTAACTCCTCCCCAGAGGCCCAAGTTTATTATAGACCACAAATGCACACACAAAAGATTCTGGCTAGCCTCAGTACACCTTAGATCCTTTTCACTGGAAGGCACAATGAGAAAAGCTGACCAGAAGAGATGCAGTAATGTATTCACGTCAGAAGATCTACATTTTGCATGTAAATGTAAAAAAATGTCTGTCTCCCTTATTTCTGAAAAATTACCATAAAAATCTCACTTAAATCTGAATTTTTTGCTGCTTTCCATGACAAAGCTACTATATATACTAGGAACATACACCTTGCTGTTAATGACTTTGAAGCCATCACTTCACCAGTTGACAATAGAACCCCGATCAACTTTTAAAGACAGATGTACATTCTCAGACAGCCTAAAGACATGTGCCTAAAACCAAGGTAAAACTTTCAGAGAATTATTTTGGTAATGGATTCTCCATATGTTGCAGCACACCACTTTTTCACAAACGGAGATTTCATGTTTTGCATCTGTCCTGGCAGAACTTTGCCTTATGAAATACTGCTAACTATATGTATTATATGCCAAAAATGTCTTTTAGTCACATGATGGATCTTTTGTGGAAAAACACTGGAAATAATGCAGTCATACCATACAGATTTCAGACTGGAACCTGAAGTAGGAAAATATCAACAATAATACAAAATGCCCTAACGCAACAGAGTAATAAACTCTACCTCTTAACAATTTCAAGCATTAGTCATTGTGTAGTTTTAAAAATTTACAGCAAGGTGATGAAGATCCTGATGATTAATCATAAATGAAAAGATAAAAGATTTTTACTCTTCAAATTCTATTAATAAATTAGCAAATAAATTGTCTGCATATGAAACATTCCAGTGACAACTCCCAGTGTAATTCTCATATGAATGTAAGGAAATAGAGCTTTGACTTCCAGATTCTAAAGTGTGTTAAGACTTGAAAAAATACATTTCTTTGGGTGGATATCTTGAAGACTTCTAGTAGTTTTATGTTTTCTGAAGTAAAACTCTAATGGGAATTTTGGGTGTCCAATGCTGTTCTTCCTGGTACTTCTGCCAACACTGAGCCTCATTGCCTTGCATATTCTGAGAGTGTCAGATTCCTAGTTTACAGTCTGACTCTAAGACCTATGGAAGTCCTCCTAAGGGAAAAATATTTATTGATTTGATCGAAGGTTATCAAATACTAAGAAATTAAAGACAGTTTTTGTGTGCATCTTACAAACAAAATATAACTTCAGATGTTTGTAAGAGAAAATACCATTTCAATGTAAAGTTATAATGAAGAATTAAAATAAGTTAATATTGTTCTGAATAAGGACTCATGAGACACATACCACATTTTCATTATAGTTTACCATCCCTGTTAATCTTATTTAAGACTCAACTTGATTAACTCAATTCCCTAATGCTAGTTCTAAAATTTGTATTTTTTACTTAAGTTAAAAAATACATACATAGAATACCCTCACACATAGTGATCAGGTAAGGATCTCCCTTTTAAATATATGGAAATCAGTTAATTTTCCATGTATTTTTAACAGAGATGATGGTGGAACAGTTCAGAAATGCTATCAGTATTTGACTGCTGCCCATGTAGAGGCTTGATGCCAAATGGACAAGGCATCAACACTGATGCCAAGAACTAGAGTTTGGCAGAGATGGGGATTTGACTCATGGATACATTCCTAAGGGAAGAATAAATACTAAATTGAACGTCACAGACATTGCTGCTGTAGCAACGCCTGGTGGGTTGTCTCAGGAAATGTCAATGGGGTAGATCTTTGCCCGAGATTCTGCGAGTGGGAAGAAGCTCAGATCATTCAGTACAGGAAAGAAATGGGGGAGTATTGGCTTAAAGGCATGTTTTCACTTCCTTTCCAACATCAGAGAGGCTTTGTATAGGTGTCCCATGTAAGTGACTCAGAAGGCAGGGACAGCTGCTTTCTCTACAGCTTTTGTGGACTGTGTTTGAGGTTGTTGAGATATAAATTGAGATGAGTTGGACCCCTATCATAACTAAACTACCATTAATTCAGAAAAATGTTTTCAACAGAGAGGAAAAATGAAAGAGAGTTATGTACAAAGACATGAAATACAGAAGTACTTACATCACAGAACCCCGTATCACAAATGACTGTTCCTATTTACCCAAATGGGCACAGACAATCCCTCTGTACCATTTATCTCCATCATACTGAGAATTTATTTACTCTTGCTAATGAAACTTGTTTTAGAAACTCATTCCATTCTATAGTCAGAACAATGTAAGAAATAGTCAGATTTTCTAGAGAAAAGCTTTTACTGTAAAACATTTCAAGATCTTTCATGGCAGAATCCTCAGTACGGGAAGTGGCCAAAGAGCCATTGTCTAACAGTCAGTTAAGAAAATTAAGATACACAACAATGGAGTGAGCCTTCCTTTTCTGTAACGGTGACATTAGCTTGTTATGACTATCTGAAGAAAGAAAGTAGCTTATTTTGGAGCAGTATCTTTAGTCAGCTATATTGGAACAGATGTATATGGTTCCAGTGAGACTAAGGCCAGAATCTGTCTCATTTTGTTTAAGCCTTTTTGATATAACTTTACTATATGCATATAAATGACTTTGACTTGACATGGAGAGAAATAACTCAGGTTGGTTTTAATGAGATCTAGATTATTAACTGTAACACACATTGTTCTTTTTCATATACTGAGCACAGCCGAGTAAATTTTAATTGTGATGCTTAGGGATTTTCATTAACAGTGAAACCCCTTGTGCACTGAAATGAGAGTATTCCCTAGAGAGTGCAGAAGCAAGTAAGAAAGAATATGTAATGAACTGAGCTCAGTGAAAATGAAGGTCAGAGCCAAAATTCATGCAGAGAAAAAAAAAAAAAAAGGGACACCTTAGGAAACTGTATTATCAAATACAAAATACAACCTGGAATACATACACCTTGACAAGTAGCAGGGAGAAATCGCTAGTTAGTTCAGTTACAATTAAACGATAAAATGTAGGTGGATTTGCAGTGGATTTGAAAGCCAAAATCCAAAATACATTTTAAGGAACAAAATTTTCACTGATTTACCAAACAAAATATGACTTTATTGGCTAGAATCTTGGCTTGTATGACTATCAAGTACCAATTTGTACTGCTTTTAAACTAACATACAGTATTTTTTTTTTCTAAAACGCAATGTGTAAAGTATTTGTCACATCAATCAAATGAAAGTTAGTAGTACTGCCAGTACAGAGTTTACCAAAAAGGAAAATTACAGCTTTATGTTGCAGTAGAGAAAAAAAAAAAAAAACAGGGAGAAAATCCTCTCTAGAAAAACATCATGATGTGGACAAACATGGACAGACACAAATTTTGGATGATGAAGACTAATCAGCACCATATGAATTACTCCTGGAATAGACAAAATACAGTAAGCAAACTCTGAACAGCATGAGTACTGCGGGCTGTGAACAGCAGAAAGCAGGCAAATTATCAAACAGAAATGACTGACAGAGGACCTTGTGTTTACTGTTGAGCAGCAGCATGCCTTTTCAGCTACAGTTCAGCTACAAATCAAGTGAGATGATAAAAGTTTAATAGCTGTCTGAGTTCTTGTGAAGCAGCAAAGAGGCCATACTGAGCACTCACAGGTATTTGATATTTGACAGTGAACAGTTATTCCTTTCCTAATTTGTCTGACATGTCCACCACAGGATTTATCCTAGGGTTATCCTGTTCACCAAATCTCATCTAGAACAGTGGTTATTGATGAGCATTTGAATTTTACACTTTTTAAGTAGTACTTCTTCTTAAAAAAGTTTTTCTTCACAGTTAGATGTCCCAGAAGGGCTTTGATGTTCACTGTGGACTCAGTAGCCTGATGAAAAGAACTGTGGCCTTTCAAGAAGTTTTAATAGTGGCTTCCCTCCCTTTTTTGTTCTAATATCATTTACATAATTCAGCATTTGAACTTACTGATTAGAGTGATTTATCACAGTTGTCAGTCACAGTAAATATTATAGTTAAAACTTTACAGCATTGCAAGAAACACAATGGTTGAGCTTACAAACTTCATTGTGATGTTACTGTGGTATTTTCTGTGTTTTGTTTTGTTGTTGTTGTTTGTTTTTTCAAAGTGGATTTAAAAAAAAAGAAAGAAAGAAAAAAAGCAGAAACAAGAGAAAGTTGAAAAATGCATGGAAATGGATGGAAAAGCATCGTTATACTCAGCTTTGCCAATATTCAACCACATATGCATCAAAAATAACTCAACTGACACTGATAAGAGTTACTCTGCCTTTAGGGTGGAGAAACCGAATAGAATATGGTTTACTACTCACTCAGCATCTCTGGTTGATGGGGAGATGTCATGCCTAACAGTTAAAACACATGGCCTTGGATTGGTGTGCAGTCAAACTCCCTTGCAAAATGAAAAGAATGCTGAGATAACAAATAGTCTATCCTCTATGACAAGCTTTACAAATTTCACTATGTTAATAGACAGATGAACGTTTTGCATATTTAAACTATCCAGAGAAAAAAACAACAGTTTGAATCTTTACTATCATGTCTGGAAGTTTATCCCCAAAGTACATGACTTTTTCAAGTAACCCTGAACATATTGTCTATGTATACTATACGCAGATGTGTTCTGCTCCTCCTTTCAGCTGACCAGAAGCAGTAGGCCTGTATTAGCAAGAACAGGACTTAACATCTCCTGCTTCCCCGCCAAGCTTATTAGTGTGGGCTGAATGCCTCATTAACCCTGTGAGTATGGCTTTTAGTTGGTTCAGAGATCACACAGCATCTTAGGGGTGCCTGCAAAAGACTGATGAAATGGCACTATATTGTATTTAAGACCAAACAAGCAGAGATTTTAGTATGACTCTATGGATATGATTTTAGGCCGTAGATGTGTATAGGACTTCATATCTTTCAACTCTCTCAGTACAGCCAGATCCTGCATCTTAAGAAGTGCTTACTAATCTCATAGTGATGCTTAAAAACAAGTAAGATGAAATGCATGAGCTATCTTTAAAAACACTGACTGTTTGCCAAGTCTACTTATTTCCTACATAAAAGGCTTTGGGGGTTTATGTTATACTCAGGAAAGAGGAGGGGAAAAAAAAGAAAAAAAAGAAAAAAAAACAATTTCTAAAGAAAAAGAAAGAGAATTTCTAAAGAAAAATTAATGCAAAAGAATGTAATTATAAACTGAACAGAGAGGAGGGGGAAGAAGTGGAAACCTTTTGGAATAAATTATGGGAAGATAGTCACAAGCATACCAGAGGAAGAGCTAAACTCTTTTCCTTTCACTGGGTGAAAAGAAGGACAGGAGAGCAGGACGGGAGTTTATTACCTGCTGTAAAGTGTGCTCAGACAGGATGAAAAGAATGGTTTGCTGGCCTTGTAACAAAGTAGCTGTTAATCTCATGCATACACCCTAGTGCTTTGTTTCAGAAATCTGGCTTGTGCTGAATCAAACGAACAAGGATCATGACTTGGTAGTAGCTTTAAGATGTTCAAAACCTACATAAGCCAGACATAAAGCACTGGCAAGGGACAAAAGAAAAATTTCAACTAAGAATGATTCATGGAAGATATAATTGTGTAAGGAAGCTCTGGGAAGGACTGGAAGACTTTCATTTACGTGAGCTCGATGAAATAGTTATTTCATTCATGAATTGGTTCCCATTTTTTACACTTCCCACTCTCTTCATATCTCTAGAATTTCTCTTTGCCAAACTGTTGTCTTTTTTTTTTCAGTTAATAATATATATATAGTTCTATAAAATCCTTGGCACTTACAGATATATCAAGTAGAAGCACCTATGATGCTTTTTTCAGGGAAAAAAAAAAAAAGGAGAAAATCTTAACTGGCTACTAGCAGGAAATAGACATGTCTGCTTTTAGAATTCAGGATTGTGTAGGAAACCTGGAAACAAGCTGGTGAGAAATGTCCAAAGCTTCTCCATTTATGAGTGTCTGTTTAGATTTTGTATGGTCTTCACTTAATGGAGGGGACGCTTCTTTCCAAAGGGCACAATGGAAAAGTGTTAGACTTCATAAAGGAGCAGCAAGGTTTGTGAATTCAGTAGGGTTTGAGATCTGAGCAAAACCTCAGTGGTTCTGACAGCAATCCACTCCTCTGCATTCATTTCTCCAAAACAGTCAGAACCATTTTTTTTTCAGCTTTGTTGCTTCCTGCAGCTGACAGTTATTTGACACAGTTAATGTCCACAGTAGGTATTGAAAGCCGTCAGCCAGTAATAACCTTCATTGTTAAACAGAAACAGGTAGTCTCTCTTCTCCTTGGCATAACAAGGAAAATAGACATTTTTCCACTGCAGGAATTAAAATTATTTGACACTAATATTCCAATAGTGCCATACACACTGAACAGTAATTTACAGGTGCAAAAGGACAGAAGTTTCCCAATGCACATTAATATCTTTCTCAAGAAGAAAAATTCATCTAGGCCTTGAAAAATATAATTTTCTTGCTTCAGTGCAGTACACAAGTTGAACCCCTTTCCCTTTTGCGTGTTAAAAATCAAGAACTGAACTCTGTAAACAAGACTGTTCAAGTAAAGAAAACACATAATTAGATCTTAATTTTAGAGGAAGGAACTGATAATTGTGAGATTACCCTTCAGCTGAAGGAACATCTTGCTCCAGGAAAGGTTCCATTGAATTAAATAAGGCCATTTGGGGAACAAGATAATATTCAATACAAATATTAGTTTCAGAGATTTAGATACTGAACTAAACAATTTCATCAGCAGTCTTACAAAACGTGTACTTGATCTGAAGTATAAAGATCACCATATTTTTCTCTTAAATAGACAAGTCAATGCTAGGAATGCTGCCAAATTAACACAAATGTATACTTAAAGAAAACAAATTATTTTATGTATGGTTATTTTATGTATTAAAACATCAGGTTGCTGCATTTTAAAAATCTTATTCTTGTTTTCTGTTTTCTAGATATTTCTTCATTTAGTCCCCCACTTCTCATTTGGCAATGGGACAAAAACTACTCAGCTGCTTTCAACATACATGTAACTGTTTATGTATTTGGATCGCCACATACCAAATACAATGAACTGTTACAAAGTCCATATTACAAAGAACAGCATGGCATGTTAAACCAAAGCATCAACTCCTCTCTTTAAAATTGTAAAAGGCTACAGAAGCAGCTGAACTACTTCTAGGTTCAATAGAAGATTCATTTTTACAAAATCAATATGTCGAAAGTAAAATAAAATTATTGTTTCCACCTTTTAAATTCAAAAACATTTCTAGGTCCATTTAAGCAGCGTTAAATAACAAATTTTAAAGGATAATAGATTTATAAAAGACTAGAAGACTAAGATATGTCATACGGGCCAGGACAAGAACCTAATGAACACACAGAAACATCTTTATTGATATGGAAAATTTTCGAAATAACCAGTAGAAACGAAATCACTGGGTGTATTTTTCCTGGTCAAAATTGTCTGGTGAATAAATTTGAAGACTGAAACATTATGGTCATGCAAAGTGATTATGAAATATATATAAGAACCTGGAAATTAACACTCAGAGAGATGAAACTGCACTAAAAACAGTACAGCCATGCTGATTTATGTTATTCAAGGTATGGCCTTAATGTCCGCTATGTAATAATTGGGTGTATGCAACTGTTCAGGTGTTTATTTATGTTCTACTTTTCTTGAAGGGAACTTCAAGGGATCAGTTATAGACGTCTTACCTGAAGGCAGTTCCAGGAGAAAGACAACAAATTTGTTCTCTCTAGCTTAAAAAAAATGCAGAATATTCACCTTTCTTCACCCACCCACAGAAAATATCCCTCCATCAACACTTTTTCACTGACTGAATCACCTTAAACTGCCTACTGATCAGATTAGACACAAATTAATTTCTAACTAAATTGCCTCATGACATATCACAAGCCATCACACGTCTCACAGTGTGGTGCCTCCATTATGTGCAGTGACATTACTAGGCGATACGTCATGTTCAGAAAGCACCGTCTCTTTAATTGCCTGTCACTACAAAACACTTCTGTTTTAAATAACAACAATTCCTAGCAACTTTGTTTTCATGACTGAATTTTTACAGTTCCGTGCTGAATCTTAGAGAAAAGGCAGGATAACAGGTCAGTGGTAAATAAGGATATCTGTCCATCAGCTATGCTGAGCAGAGCAGATGAAATGGTCGCACCTTCCATAATCATCTGGCCTCCAGCAATGTTATCATCCCTGGAAGTTTCTCCAGAAGGACAGTTAACAAATCTGGACTTTCAGTAGAGCTGCTGGTAAGAAAGATTTGCTTGAGCACCTTTGTGCTCTTCTCCATACCTCTTAGAGGGCTGCACCTCTGTAACTCTTAATAAAGTTGAGATGACACAGGCAGAACAATGGTCTCACAAGTTAATTTGAAGTGGATTTTGAAATGGGTTTAAGCACAGAGGGTTTCATAACCTCTGGAATTCCTCAAGCAGTGTCTAGAGGAAGAGACTAGCAGCGAGGTTACACATCATTCCTCCCTGACTGAGTGAATAGATATGAGCATCTCCCTGCTACTTCTGCACAACCAACTACATGCACCGCCCCTTTCTCAAAGCTATGGGCTCCCAGTCTCTTGAGAAAACTGAGTTCAGTTAGGTGCACATACTGTGTTTGGACATGGTTTGATGTGTTCTCATTTGTGAAAATAGAGGAGTAGTTGGCCTGAACTGAGATAAGGTTAATCCTGAAACAGATGGTAAAATAAAACAAAGGGTAAAAATTAGATTCAGAGTATTTTATTTATTTTGTTAAAATTTGCTGACACCCCACTCCCTGCCCTAATTATATACTACAGTGACTCAAGATATTTTCTTGGTCTGCCACTGTCTTCAGGCTACCTGCTATATATCATGTCACTGTCTCGTCTTTAATTTCATTTTGCATGTACATCATAAGAGATAATGTCTACCCTTTGTCAATCCTCAGTTTTCTGTTGTGTCCAAATGTCTCCCATGAAGCAAAAGAGGTGAACACAGCTATCTGTGCAGAGATCAAAAGACAGGGAAACAGCTGTGTTCTTTCATGCAGAGCTGTTTTGTAGGATTAACAAGAGAAACAACACTGGGGGCAAGACAGAGGAGTTACAATAACGTTTGCATTAGACAACTTTTGCTCCTACCACCAAATTTACAAACTGCAGCAAAAATCATCTCCCATCTGCAAGAAAAGCAACTGGGCGTTATATACTACTACAACTGCATGGTCTTCAGACAGCATGTCAGCTTTGAAGAGTACAGGTCAAACTTGGCACAAGTTAGTGTCTAAAACAATTTGATATCATCGACCTTATCTTTAAGTCTTGTTCATTTCACATGATGATACCATCAAACAGCTTGCCACAATTGGCAATTGTAGCTAAAAAAGAGGACGAAGCATTACATTATAGTGGCATTAAAAATGTCCAAGTACAAAATCTTCTATGAAAGGGGCTGGCAGGGGAAGTGCAGGGGGTGGACTGTTTGAAAAACAACAGCTGTACAGCCAATATGTTTGTCTTGTCTGTAGCCTCTCCCAAACTTTAGCCACAATGTATTCAAAGTAAACTACGAAACAAGTTCTTCCCCTTTTCATTTAACATTATTGGCCTAATTCTATTTTTCTACTGTTTTTCAAGCCTCCTTATTTTGGTTTATCACTAACACCCTTCCTAAGATCATTTTATGGACTTAGAAATACAGTGCATCCAACTTTGCACACCAAAAACAATCTAAAGGCCCTGGCCTACTTCTAGAAATGCCTAAATTTTTATTCATTTATTTATTTTAACCTGAAGTAAGCAGGAATCATAGGATCCTATCTTGAACGTGTTCCACAGAACTCATAAATTTAAAAAAAAAAAAGTCCCTTTTCCTCACTCTGGATAGTAAGATGGATTTTTCTAACAGCTTTAGCCTGGCTCAGCTTGCTATTCCAGTCAGTTTTGTTGCTTTTGATGATAAGAAGTCAAAATAAAAGTTCTGGAAATCCCAGGTTACTTGTCATTTAAACAGGAAGGATCACTTGCCCATATATAAACTGAGGTCTGTGACTGAAAACAAAAACAAGCCTTTTGTTTTGTTTTGTTTTGTTTCTGCTTTACAGGACTTAGGGTTTTTAGATGGTCATTTAGCTGGTAGTGATATCTGTTACAAATGGACTGATTCATGGGGTATTTAACATAAGCCAGGTTCATTTTAGGCCAGTACTCATCTTTGGTACTTCTGATAAGCCTCCCTGACAATGGAACAATAAGAAGACTTGAAAATAAATAATGTTTCAGTCAATTAAACCTTATTTTAAAAAGGATTCATGGCAATTCAATAATTGAAAATCATTTGGCTTCTTGCCTCCTTCAGTAATTATTCTGACTTATTCCTTGTAGCTGATTCAAAGCTGTCTAGCGGCATACCTTCCTCACCGGTAAATGAAGCCTTTCATCTTAGCCAAAACATTTCATAGGCTAAGGAGACTAGATGAGATTTCTTGGGTCACAATATCCAGCTCCTTTTCTTTTGGAGTTAACCATGTAACAAAGCCATGCTCACACCTTTTTTTTATTTCCATATACCAGGATGCCTGATTTCACAGTAGATGAAAACAGAATGTGGGAAAGAAACGATCAGTCATCAAAAACAATTTGGGGAGTCTTTATAGCCTCTAATATCTTTGCACCCATAAGTAACAGCTAAAGGAAGGCTGTAATTAGATTAGGATATTTTTAAATGATCCATTCTTTGCATGAAAAGCTGTTTGGTGGGACATTTTTGCTGCCAATGCAACTTGAGACGTAGCTGTAGCAGCTGAGGATTTATATGTTGTTGTTTTTTTGATCATGTGTTTTTTTCAGCAGATGCTGCCATTAATATTTAACTCTGAGGGCCTCTAATTTTATTACCTGGGAAACAGTTAAATACTGATAAGATGTGAGACTCTACCAAGAGACAGATACTCAGTAAATATCACATTATATCTATTACTCTGCTCATAAATAGAAAGACTAAACTGTATGCCTTTTTCAACACTGAAGGAAGCTTTTTCGGGGACTGACTTCTCTATTTTCTGTGTAATCAAATAAGACCACAGAAGATGCTCCAGGCAGTTCAGAGCTGGTACTTCTGACCAAAAACTGTATATTAGACTTTCAAGGGGTTCAAAAGGCTACAGAAGAAAATGGTAAGTCAAAATATGTAAAATATTTATTTGCATACTAGTGCTTTTAGAAAGCTTTATTTTCTAAATGATATCTCTGTACAAAACCAGACTATAATATCATGACAATCTTGTAATATTTTAGCTTAATACTCCCTTTAAAGTGATTTCATTTGCTTTTACAGACTACAGAATAGGCATCTAGGACACTGAAACCTTAGATCTAAGGAAACAGAATCAGAAGTCTTCATTTCCATTTCTGTTCTTGTCCTTGATTTGCTGTGTTAAGATAAAGAAATCAGTTCAGTTTATAGATCTGCCTAAAAATATATAGATATATAAATTACATTTCCAATAGTTTGGGAGTCTTGATTCACAGGTATCCCAAACCACTGTATTAGAGGATTGATAAAATCACTAGACGGGGGTTGTCTCAGTAATGGAAGGTAACCCTTTTTATTTGTGTAACCCTGGCAAGTAGATATCTCTGCTTATAACTTCATTATATTCAGTGATAAAGATGAAGTTTTGGTGAGCAAATTTTAGCCCTCCTGACGAGTTCCAAACCGTTCCCTTCAACTGCCTGCTATCCGTCACTCATTGCATGGGATTTGTGATCTAAGACAACTGATTTTTTTCTGCTGTCTGAAGAGATGCCTGAAATATCCCAAGCAGGAAAATAGTAAATAACAAATATTTAAAAACAAATATGAGTGTTAGATCATGACTGCCTTTGTTCAAGTCCAAATGCAGGTATTCACATGACATTCTCCAAAAATAGTGCATTGTGTGAGCATTCACACTTGGAAAGCAAGGTATTTCATGAGGGTTGAGCGTAACAAATTTCAAGGGATTCACACCAATATCGTTAACATTGTTTATTAGCATTTATCTGTCTTCAGGTGCTTGGAGACTCTCAAGTGAAAAGTTATAAATATATACTAAGTGCAGCACTTTTTTTCCTTGATATCTAAATTTTTTCTCCAGATAAAAGAAAGAGGCAATCACATATCAACAAAAAACACTCAGCAAGGTGCTTTCTGGGTATTTGACATTCCTTTTTAATTTACACCTATCACAAAATCACTTTCTGTGTGATCCATAAATCAAAGAATTAGAATAACTTCCTGCCTTTTGGGCATGGAGTAGATAGAATTTCATAAGCATACACTGTAAATCCCATTCCCAGAATACAGACCTATGAGACTGTGCTTCTCTACCCATTTTCTTCATTTTTAACTGAGCAATAGTCAGTAACAAGTGTATCAGACATTGTGTTAGACCTCCAAGCCAGAGTCAAGAAACATTGGCAGCAAAAATACAACGATTATTATTTCATGCTCCTCTCCTTTCCCTGCCTTTCCAATGATTGTTTCATGCATTTATTTTGGTAACAGGAAAAAAAAAAAAAAAGAAAAAAAAAGTTAGTAATCCATTGGTGTTATCAGAATTACTAGGCACATCTAGATGATGCAGCATGATGAAGAGAAAAGGAGAGCTAGTACCACACCAGAACATGAAGCTAGTTTTTCTTCACAACCCACCAGAATGTTGGTGGTTGGTGGAGCTCAGCCAGAGCTGAGTCTGCTTGAGCACCTTTTTCTCCTGTGATGTAAAAGTCTAAGTACCACAACTAAACATTTATTAGGATTTACACACCTAGCCCCCAGTTAGTTCCATGACCTTCATTCACCTTCTGAAATAACTCTGTAAATCCAGCTGTACATTATCTACAATGTGTATCCCATTCAGTTGTAGTCAATCTGATAGAAAATGTTTTGGCAGAGCAGTTTTGTATCCACATCCTTAAACCTGCCAGAAAGAGTGAATTTCTCTCACAACAGATCAGTAACGTCAAAATGCATAATTCTTGTGCTGTTTTAACTCCCTGTAATACAGATTATAACATAATGGTTTATAACTTGTTGAGAACAAAATATTTTATAATATTTCTTTTCACCATTTACTTACTTATTTATGTGTTTTATGAGGTTTCTACTTTTCAATTTTAAGAGAAACATAAAACTTGCTAGAAAAGGGCAGAAGAAAGTCAGCTCTCTGGTCTCAAGCAGGGACCAACAGGGCATGCCTCGAAGCCCACAAAACACAGCAGAAGCTCAGGAAGCCTTTGGGACATCTCCTCTGCCTCCTGCAACTGGTGGCTGAATATTTCCAGACTTCTAGACTGAGTTAGAGAATCAGCACTTTATACACTTTAGTCCTATATCACTTAAAACACTCCTGGAAATCTCAAATCTCATGAGTGAAGTTTTGAAAATATGTCATTTAATGTGGAATGAACTTGGGACTTTCAATTAGTCCCCAAATCATTTATAATTTCCTATAGAAACTGATATACTTTCTTGAACTGACACTTTTATCTGGAACTGTGGAAAGTAGCTAGTATTTTTTAGAAGATGCCTCCTGCAAAGCACTTTATTTTACATAGTTATATCATTTCATGCAGATTATTCAATAGCTCTGAAACAAGGCAATACAGTCATCAATTTAGTTGTTACAAATTGATTGTGCAGTAGATTTTGATAAACCATCCCTTTAACTATCATACGGAATTACTGAACACTGCAATGTTCAGGCTACTAAATAACACACTCAAATAAATCTTCTATGTTAATGCTGATGTGGATTTTATATTGACTTTGACTTCAGAAAAAATATTTATTTTTTTTTCATCTTCCTACAAGCTGCATATGCAGAACTATTTATCGTTAAAGCAAACTATGCAAACATAATGTTATGGCAGTATGCATGGTTCCTTTTCAGCAACTGACCAAAAATACCATAAAAAAATAAGATATGTATTTAACATGCCTAACAATTCACAGGTAATCAAGTACAAATACAGAATTAAGTGCAATTTTTTAAACAGAAGAATCACTGCTGAATATTTGTATCTGTCTATACTGGGATAAATACGGAACTCAGTTTAAGATGATACAAAGGGATTCTTGTGATAATGAGCTTGCATTCCTGAATGCCATTATTTCCACTGGTAAACTAAATTTTCAAAAAATTTAATTGTTCCAAGCCAAAGCAGAAGAAAGCTGGAGGAGGGAGGGAAAGCCCTAACACTGTGGAATGGTTGGTCAATAAGGCTCTAAAAGACAACATGAACATAAGATACAGTTTGTAAAGCATTGAGGCAATTAAGAAGGAAAAATGAAAATGAATGTAAGTTGAAAGTCTGCTGAAAAAGAATCTAATCCACTGCTGCTGAAAATCTCATCCATATTCTTCTAAGAACATCGCAAAGGTAAATGACATAAGGAAAAGATTTTCAAAGACACAGAAGGACAAATAAGTGCCCAACTCCCATTAAAAGTGGGAGTCCCATTGACTGCTTTCAATAAATCCACTAGAAACAAATATAGACTCTTAATTTATGGAGAAATGGGAAACAATTTGTTTTACTCAGAGCATTATGAATTGCAGTGCTAAACCAAGGAGGAGAACAATTTAGATAACCCTATCACTCAGACAGCAGGAAAAATAAATAAATAAATAAATTTGGTTTTTTTGCATTGAACAAATGAATGATGGTCATGAGAAAGGTATCAAAATGACAGTACAGAGACATTCACCGAGATAAACCTACCCATAAGGAAGGCACCCACAACATCGTGATGATGATTTTTCAGCAAGTTCATGACATGCAACTGTTTGACATCCTTCATGGAGAAATTCCCCAGAGCAGCACTGAGCTCTTAGCAGCATTAAGTACTTTGTCTTAATCTAACAAGCCACAGAAAATACATGGAACAATGATTTTAAGCACATTCCTAAAGACGAGAAGGTCCTGTATGATTTGCTACACAGTGGGCAATTGTTGCCTGTGCAGACTCCAGTGAAGATGAACTTCAAATATTAGTATCATTTCTAGTTAGCTTTTCTGTCTGATAGCCAAGTACCTAGAATATATAAAGACATAACCAAAGCATCACAGGCATGACTGAGAACTTTTTGTTTATACTCAAAATATTGTTTATATTTATTAAAAATAAAATATTTATTTAATAAAAATATTTATTAAAGTGGCAACAAGAGGGTTTAAAATGAGCGATCTTTATCCCCTGCCCCTCACAGCATAAATCTTGGAAAAGGCAGCATTCTTGGAAGTGTGAAGAGCAGAATACACCTTTAAGAAATATGAAACCCATTTGGGCTCTCTAAAATACAGAAAAAATATACTGCAGTTTCACGCAAACCTCTTGTTTCAAGGAATATGCTCTTACTGTAAGTAGAAAAGTATATGCTGGAGCAGCCCAGCTTGGTGGTTGCATTGCAAAGGTACAGACCACAGGCTGCATGGGGGCTTGGAGGCAATCTGGGCTTGAAGTGCCCTTCTGTATGAGATAACGTATAATTCTGAAAGTCTGTGAGAGTTCAACAAGCTCTGAAATTACAATGTAAAAAATAAAAAAGCAACAAAACTGTGAATAACATTTGAAATTTCTTCTTATTTCACAACTTCTTAACTTCAGAGATGCAGCAAAACCTGTTCTCAGGTAACAGATAGTTGTAAAGTGATTTAATATCCTCAGATGAAAGTAGCCATATAAAAAGTAAGTCACAATAGATTGGTATTTGTTATTTCGTGACATACACACATCTTGTTCTCATTTATGTGGCAACAAACTGAAGAAATCTCAGCACTGTTTATAGGTGGGGAAGGAAACAATCAATTCCTAAGTGCCATGTATACAGGGAAGGCTGCATTAAACCAAAAGGATTGCAGCAGTTAGGTTAAGGGAGAGAGTGGACATATTTCAAGAGCGCTGAGTAACTCTTCATTTACCCTGTGCATCAGAGCTGGCTCAAGCTTCTTCAATAAAATAGACAAAAGTTCAGATTAGATGCTCCGAATGAAGGCGAGTCATTCCTGCCATGGCAGGGGAATGGAAAGGAAAAAACAGACTGGGAGGTAAGGCAGCTGGAGATAGCTGCAAGGATCCCAGCTTGCTGTCCCTGCTCTCCTGCTGTGAGCGTGGGACATTGGATGGGGTGGCACCGCTGCTAGAGGCAGCCGCCTACGCAGCAGTGGCCGTCATGCCTTACAGCCCACCGGGGCCTCAGCAGCTGGCACCGGGGCTGGCAACCTGTTCAACTCACAGACACTGCAAGCAGGGCAGCTACAGCTGGGTAGCTCTCGGTGGCTTGTCCTAGGTGGCTGGCCATTTAGCTTGTGCATAAAGCCAGCCTTGCTGCATCTTGTTGCATATCTAACTTCTGACGAACTTGAAACTGTCCAGCACCGCCCTGCTGCCAAAGAAGTTATGTTAACATTTCTACTACCCTAATGGTGCAGGATCATGTGGTGGAGGATAGGGAGGTATATACATGATACAGAGTGGATGTTTTATTATTCAGCTGATGTTAGTCAAGTTTTTATTACTGTGCTTCCCAGGGTACTTGTTCAAACCAAATCACAGGCACACATTCACTGCAGCGAAGCCACATGGGCAGCAGAAATAACAAAAAAACATAACAA
Organism: Anser anser; assembly: GCF_964211835.1. Lineage (NCBI taxonomy): Eukaryota > Metazoa > Chordata > Aves > Anseriformes > Anatidae > Anser > Anser anser. The sequence continues at coordinate 12,146,641 of NC_139734.1, forward strand.
AACCACACGGATCACTAGTGACCTGGCTGTGTCATTCTCTCCCACCAATGAAAATCAGAGCTGAATGGGCACTATATTACCACAGAGCAAATGAGCCCACAGCTATTGCTGGCCAAAATGTTTACTGCTCTTGTTCCTGCTGTGTCATTCCAAGGATTTAACTCCAGTATGAAGGGAGATAGTATTGCCTTTTTTTTTTTTTTTTTTAATACAGCCATCTGCAATGCTGAACCTTTAGCCTAGACGAGCAGACTTCTCATTAATCTTGTTTTTCATTAAAGAAAATGAGTTCATAAACAAGAATAGGAACAGGTATCTGGAATGCTTTTCAGGATTTATCACAAGCCTCCCTGTGTTGATGAATTATTTATATGTGAAGTTCTTCAGTGTATACTATGAAATTGCCGTCAGAGGGCTTTTTCCAGGTATTTTGGGAGAGACACAAATATGGAAGATTTTTTCTCCTCAGCCTCTCCATTTTCCCTCAAAAACTTGGAAGTCTAGTGATTGATTTAAACCAAATGTGATTAAAGACAGTGATTTCAGAGAACTTAATGCACGTTTCATGATTATTGGTCAGCAGGTACAGGACAGATGGCATAGAAGAAAAGGGTCAGAGCAGACCCTGCATCATTAGAACCGGCTAGATGACCTACCCCCAAGGCATTTATACCATTAAGATATGGAATTTCATTTTTCATTGCTTACAGAACCACATCTTACCAGAATCAATATTTATCCATTAATCATACTAAAGAGTGGCAATTGCATAAATAATAATCATTTTTATCAGTACTTCATACTAATAACTCACTGTTGGTCAGCAGCCATTAACCTGTGCCTCTATGGACTCAAGATAGCTGCACTATGTTACAGAAAAAAAATGTTCCACTTCATATTCTTCAAGTGGACAGTTAACAAGCAAGCAGCTCAAAGTGCTCAACACTAGTAAGGAACGGTTGGGACCAATTACTTGTTAAAAACTAGTCATACTGGAGAATTAAAATGAATTTAATTTCCTCTTGATCAGACATATGGAAAGCAGCTTCAGAAAATCCATCCAACAAGAATTTAAGCCTGATTACACATGCCAATTTCAATATGACTGAAAAAATAGAACTGATTATTTGAGGCAGTCAACAAATTGTCTTAATTTTTCATACTGCTTCACTAGCTTTTAGAAGAGAAAGAAAGTCCTCCAAGAGTCTGCCTACCCTTCCAAGCTCTCTCTCTGTAGAAACAACTTTGACTCCTATTGTGTCCTGAGAGCACATGGGAAAAAAGGAAGAAAATGTGCTTCCCTTTTCTCTTCTGCCCACACAACAACCTTTAGGTGAACTTCATTTACAGTTAAGCATATTAATGTTCACCCCAACTGAAATGACAAAGATTTATTGCTTAAAGTGATCCTCCAAAAGCTGTATGTATATAGGGATTAGTATTGTATGATCTCTTACTTCTGAAAACTGACTAGGTGTTTCAGTCTTTAGGGCAAAGCCATGCTGCATTATGTTAAATAATAATAATAATAATAATGTGTTTGTGATAAAACAATGCCAAGCAAAATTATCAGTGCTGCTGACTGCATAATAACTTGTTTTCATTACAATATTTCTCTATCTGCCATCCCAGTCAACTTACTACTTTATTCAACTCCTATGCCCCTATCTCAATAAGCTTTTTGAATTAGGAAATATCATTTATTATGAATTTGTACTATGTCACTGCATGAACATTGCACATTATTCCCAAAATAAATTTCAGTAAAAAATCCAAAATAAAGCCAGTATGTAAGTCCAGGTAAGAGAAGGTGTTTAGAGCTGACACAGAATTTGAAGTTTTTGCAGTGTTCCCTCAACTTTAGTCTACCTGGATATTTAGGAGGCTAAAAAGATCTCCTTTAGTATGTAAATTTGACACTACATAACTGGAAATGAAGTGACATTTAAGTCAGTTAATTTATACCCAATTTAGTATTTTGATAATGATGACATAACCATTCCTTTTGATTTAAAGGAATTATAATACTGGAGTTATTCATTTACTTGTGTAATTTTCAGTTCAGTAGGTAGCCAATGGATTCATCTTTTACCTAATTATTAGGATTCAGGTTGGCCCCCTTATCCGATGATTATTTCTATTTTTAGCCACAGGCATACATATTGAACCCTCTAAGTAGAAACAAGTTTAGAATCTACAAAATTCTTCCATAGTGACTTTTGCTGGAGATACATTCTGTTATGCCAGAGAGATTTATTGACTTTGCAATGAATCAAATCAGAAGGTTATATGCTTACTACTGGCCTGTGTTTCATCTGAAACTAACTATAACATGTTCAGTGGAAACAGAATTAAGACACAGTTCACAAAATAATAAATAAAATAAAAATAAAAAATAACAATCAAAAAGAAAAATAAAACCTGTAGAATCAGTTTCTGCTCAGCTATAAAAATCACATCCTGAACTGGTAAAAATAAAATAACTTCAGAAACTTTTTTCAGATTGGCGCCAACCTCCATGGGATGTGCTGGAAGCTAGGATGTGAATGCTGCTTTCAGTACTATGCTTGAACAGAAAACACTTTGAATCAAATCTTGTAGGGAAGATCATCTTTTCTCTGTTGATCCATATTGCTGGTGACCAGACTGACTGACTGATAGAGGAAACACCTCCATTTCTAAAACACTTTTAAAATGATGGATGTGGGGGGGATATCCAAAGTACATCATATCTTACAGGTTGATTTTTTTCAAAGGTTCTACACATTGTCTTAATTCAACACAGATAAAATAGAAAAAAATACGAATTACTTCATTAGACAAGTAAAAAAATGTCTGCCATCATACCAGTAAGTTCAGCACAACTGAGAACTAAGTAAAAATGCATTTTCATTAAAAAGAATACATTATTCTCCAGAAGAGATGAAATAGAAATCCTTTTTCGATTACATGTTGAATGATCATATTTATAATGAGAAAAATATCAAAAATCCACGTGATACCCTCTTGCTGGTGTTCATTTTCTTTTTACAGAGTAGAAATATTTATTATTTTCTTTCAGGAGAAAAAACTCCCGGCATAAGATTTTTAAATTTCAGGGTATACATTATAATCTCCTTAAAACAACAACAATGATCCAGAAACTAAGCATAAGCCCTGTCAAGGACACATTACCGTTCTACATCATACTGCCACAGGTCATAAGCTATTCATTTTCCAGCTATTTTGTTAACGATGCCTTGTAAGGATTTTCTACTGTGTATTTTTTTTCTTGCCATATTCCATAAATCATCACATACCACTCTTACCTTTCTGTAACGAATGAAAATTCGGTGTGTAGGATGTTTCATGGAGTTGCAAGAATAATAACAATGGGTTTCAAGAAATCAAAGATCAGTGAAGCCATATGTGGCCATAAGTGTGAATTTCAAAATAGAATCATTTCATTCCAGAAGTTATAAAGATGGACTTATGTATGTAGCAATTAGACAAACAGATTGCTTCAAGTCAACCCAAACAGAAGGCAGCTGCCATGTTCAGTGTTCCTTGGGAATCATGTATATTTCATCAAAGATTATTTTTATATATTCAGTCTCCAAATTTGTGATCTATTTTCCTGTGTGAACCTCCAGGACCATGCAGACCATTATGAAAATCCAGGTTCAGTGCTAATATACTCCATATTAAAAATTAAACATATGCAGAACAGGACAACTACAGCAAAGCTCCAAATCTTTTCCAAAAGATTTTGTTTTGAAAAGGTCTGTTGAGTTAAAAGAGCAGAAGGAGGGAGAGAGAATCATCTGCTTCATGAATATTATATTTCTGTTGACAAGAGACTGATTTTGTACATTGCTGATTACTAGACAATAAAGGATAAATAAAATTTAACCTTGTATAGTTTTATATTTTTCTTCCCCTCTATAAGAGTAAGGTTAACCTAAAACATAGGAGGTTCATCAGCAATCCACTAACCCCTCGCTTCTGTAAACCCTAAAATATCGCACTCCATGAATTGATTTTCTTTCATTCTCTGCTGCAGGCATAACTGTTAATGAAGTTGCCAGGTCTGTTGAGATTCTAAAGATTTATTTGTTATACTGAACATAACGTCAAGTCAGAGAGTTATTGGCTGCTTTACTTTGACAGTTTTATTCATGAAGCAGAATACTGGAACTTACGGAAGCTTAGCTCATTCAATATATCATTCCTGAAACTTAGTTAAAAGATTAATGTAAACTTAGTTTAAAGGAGAACAATTGCATTTAACATGCAAATATTTTATAAATAAATTGTCATAAAACATCTAAGTGAATTATTCTGTCATAATCACTTTGAGGAAACTTGTGGGCTGACTTCCTTGTACTAGCAATCAATCCAAACAATAGAAGTCAGTATTAGAAATGTCCCTTTAAATGTCCTACACTGTTCAATATCCCTATCCACTATTGTGCTCAGCTCAGCTACATCAAGGTAAATTTGGAACTCAAATTTGGATCTGGGACATAAAAATTAGACCTGAGACAAAACATCAGTTTGCTACCTCCAGAGATAAGTAAAAACACTCAATATTGTTATTCGTATATTTGTGGTACTAAAATTCATGCAGCAAGAGAGGAACCCCACCGTTCAATGTGATGTCCCGTTTTAACCATAGCTCAGTGCTAAGACTCAGACCAGTACTCTCTCGTGGCTCCCTGGCCTTGATGATCAGGATAACACATCCCAGTACCTGCCAAGCTTGGCTGTGAGCTACTACAAGCTAGGGTTTTATCATCAAAATTTTAGGAAACAAGGGAAAAATGGACTGCGGATTGAGAGCTGTTTATCATTAAGACACTGGTGGTCTTAAACCATACTCACTCAGAGTGGTCCCACGAGTTCCAAGAAGAAATCAAAAAAGATAATTCAAAATTATTTTAGGAAAGTTAAACAAATGATGGTGTTTAAATTGAGTTGTTTGAAAAAATGGAAATTTAAACAATAAGAAATTGTTATGACCATCAGTGACAAATGCTAGCTTAGAGAAACAATACACTGTTCTACAATCAGAAGGAAGAAAATTACCAGTGCAGGTGAGACACTTTCTGGAAACTGAAAGCTTTAGCTTACACAGAATGCTTTCAAATCAAAAGCAGAACAATTTAAAATTGTCAGCAATTAACTTAAAACTCTGTTTCTATGTTGTTGTTGTTTCTTGGAAAAATCCCATAGATAGTGAGTTGTCCACATTTCCAGAGCTGGACTTTTTATAAAGAAAATTCAACTTAATGTACTGAAAAAAAAAAAAAAAAAGTCCTTTAACTGTTAAATACTATTCATTTTGGCATCACTGACCAAAACAAAACAAAACAAAACAAAACAACTAACAAACAAACAAAACTTAGAAATATTTTAATGTGCACCATTTTGGTAGGATTTAGTAAGGAAAAATGAATTTGGTTTCTGGAGCCATTTAATCAAATATCTATTTTCTGAAAATATGAATTTGCTAATCAAAAACTTAGCATCACAAACTTGAGAAACATTTGAGATTTCCTTAACTCAAATAAATAAATAAACCCAAATTCCTACCTTGAATTGAAGAAAGGATGCTTAAACCTTTGAGTGAAAACATTTTTTTCTGAAGTGACTAGAGGCTTCTACCAAACATGCAAGCACCTGAACAGAAGAGACAGGGTTTTTGGACTCCTATTCTCTTAGACAACTCCAGTGACACCAAATAAGCTCTATCTTAAAACCAGTTTGATTTCTTCTTTTCCTCTCAATCCCCCTCCCAAGACACTCAAGTACTCCTACTAGAAAATATATGCCTGTGGATCTTGAAACATAAAAATTAGAACAAAACCAACACAACACTTGAGTTTAATAATATATACATTTGCCAGAATATAAATGTATGGAAGTCAATATTTATGGCCTTCCAGAAACAAGATACATGGCAGTGCAGAGAGGTGGGAAGGCTTTTATGAGTTTGGGATGGCTGCATTACTCAGGGAAGAACTAAATTCCCATAAAAATCTTTACACCCTTCCAATCACAGTGTGTTCTGTGTACATTTTCTCTTGTAGAAAATAACATTTTACAGTGTTTTTAAATGATTATTTTTTGTCTTTCTTTTACAAATCAAAAATACCTTTAGCTATAATGAGTCAAAAACAGCAGGAAAAGAATATGATATGGAATATATCCATAATATACTTGGACATAGAATGAGAAGACACTAAAAAAAAAAAACTGTGCTTCTCTCTCAGTATTTCCTATGTAAGTGCTATTTACCCTGTCAGTCCTTTGCTGAAAATACGAAATGACTTGATCCAGCCATGACATATTCCTTCCATACATCTAGTCTTTCCTTTGGCATATTCTGATCTTGCACTAAAATTGGTTCAGTAAGAATCTGGACCTTCCAATTCCCAATAAGTGCATTTTGCTTAGTGCTCCCCCATTACTCTTTTCTTGCAATCTTCACTGAACCTCAGCGTTATTCTCCCAGTCCCAAATCATATCATATCATATATTCATGCTTTATCAAATCATATTCATGCTTTCAGTGTTTTGTGAATAATACTTAAAATCTGTGTCCAAAATAAGGCTTTTGCTTCCATTGCTTCACTTACAAAATAGTTTAAAATGTCTCAAAAAAAAAAAAGTCATTTCAATAACTTATTCTTCCCTCCTTCCCCCAGGAAAAACAAAAAGCAACAAATGAAGAACAATTCAGGTTTAGGCAACCTGGATGTTTTTGTTTCTTCTTTTCCTGTTCCTTTGTTCTGTCACTAAACTGAACGTTGCAGACAACCCTGGCCAGAGGCAAAGTACAGTGCACATTTATCACACAATTCTACATATTATCTCAGGGACATCACCTACAAACATATAACGCATAATTTTCTGTAAAAGCTCCTTGCTCAGCAGTCTCTAATGCCTGAATTTGTCATTTGACAGGCAAAGGTGAAGATGAGACAAAATGAGAAAAATAATGTTTTTTCTATTAGGTAATGACAGAAGTTTCTGCAGTATGCCCTCCCTCTCAGCCAAACTCCATAGAACGTCAAGAGTTGTTCTACACAGGTAAAACTGGTCTTCACATATATAATTATTGCAAGAATTCATGGAATACCTCGTGTCTATCTCCTACCAAAGCGACCAATTTCATTAGAAAAACAGGAGTTTAATAGACAAGAAAAACAGGAGTTCAATAAAATACAGCAGAGTTCCACAAACCAGGGAAAAACACATGTTCTTGTTCAAGGTCATAGACCCAGTCTGAGATGCTGTTAAATTAAAGCTAGCCTTTTGAGATTCTTAAATTATCTGTGTCATGTGGATTGGGACCACTGACAGCTGATGAGAAAATTACTTCTATACTATCTCAGGGGAATTCCCATACCTATTAGGCCTCAGTGGAAATGAGATAAGTTTGCTTTAAGCTCCTTCTGGGCTGTATGCCAGAGTTTGGCAGAGTGCATAAAAGAAACAGAGCTCCCAGGCCAGCAATCACTTAGGTTTGGATTTGGTGTTTGACAAGGAATGCCCAAATGAAATAAAATTAAAAAAAAAAAAAAAGTGTCTAGTTTTGACTAGGTGAATCAGACAGTACAGTCTTTCAAAAGAGTTAATGTTAAGAGACAAATATCTTCTTATTTCCAAATAAGAATTGGTGGGTAAGAGGGTGGGATTGGGTGTGCAAACAAAGCTGAGTCAGTAAAAAAATAACATAAAAACAAGGTTATCAATTTAGCAGCCAAAGTTTACAAAATATGCTGTAGGACAGTTATAGATCCTGATGTGCAATTTCTCAGATGCACATGACAGATCATAATAAATAATAAACCAATGCACAAATGTAGCTTATATCTTGGGGGATAATGCCACATTCTTTTCACTTGCAGGTCATCAGCTGTCGTTTTAATTCCTATCATTAAGGTCTTCTAAATCCCTCAACACTGGTAGCCCACTTCTAAATAAATAATGCCGGATTCCTGTAGATAGCTGAGTTTTCTAGGCAATAATTGAATGTAACAGAGCAGAGTATCTTTTCTTAATTGTCACAAAAAAAGCAGGAAAAGTGTACTTTATTCCAACATTGTACACGGTGGTCTTTTGTCCCTCCTTACTTTACGGAGTGCTAGGCACTGTCCATCTTTTCTTTGCATCTATCTGTTCACTCCTAGGTGAACTACTCTGTGTTTGTTGGTATGTCTTTTACATTTGACTCTCTCTCTGTTGGTCCCTCTCTCTGGCTTCATTAACATATTGGAATACAAGATACGATCATGGATAATTCACATTGTATGGACCCTCAACAGGTCTCTACTGCAACCTCCTGGGTGAGCAGGGTGAGCTATGAGGTTCAATCAAGTTACCTAGAGTTTTATGCAGGCTAATCTTGAAGGTCTCCAAGAATGGAGACTGCACAACCTCTTTGGGCAACCTGTTCACCGTCCTCATGGTGAAAAATTTTCTTCTTGTATCCAGTCAACAATTCATATAACTTAAAGCATAATTCCCACTGCACCTTATCATCTAATTTTTGAAGGAGGTTCCTATTTCTCCATGACTGATCATACACAGACTCCTATAGCCTCCATTTAGAAATTAATGGAAAGCTTACATTCAGTTGTTATGCTCTACTATTTAATGTTTGTTACCCGACATGTGAATAATATGTTCTTACCTATAAGATTTGGTTACCTTTTCCACCCAAATTGATTCTCTTTTTCATGGTTAAAGAAAATAAATCTCACCTGTGTTTCCGTGATTTAATACCATCATTGGTTTATTAATCTCTGGAGAAAGTGTTTAGAAAAAAAATATACTTAATGCTTGAAAGAAAATGAAGTAATACTGCAACTCTTCACTTATTTCCTTTCAGTATTTTTTCCAAACTGTACAGAGATCTACAAATATCATGATGTTGTTTTGTAGATGTAATCTGGAATATGTTTTGAAGTACACTAAAGAAGAAATAAAGTCTCTCCACTATTACTATTTACACAGCTGAACCAGTCTGTCAGAAAGCTGAATGAAAAGTCACTGTATCCTTGCTTTCAGTTCCAGGCCAAGCTGGAAATACGTTAGGGTACTCTAAATTTTATCAGCTGCCATCATCTCCTTTGGCATTGCCTGTACCAGGAGCTCCAGAAGAAGAGATATAAAGAACACTCTCATTTGTTCCTGGTCACCTGGGATTTCTCCACTTTAAGAGAATCCTCAGTTGGAAATGGCAAAATTAGAAAAATCCGCCCACAAGACCTGAAAGAGTGGCTAGGCATAAAGAATCTGATCTGGTGTCTGTCATTATTTTAATTGCTTTTTAAATATAAGATGGAAGGAAGGAGGGAAGGAGGGAAGGAGGGAAGGAGGGAAGGAGGGAAGGAGGGAAGGAGGGAGGGAGGGAAGGAGGGAGGGAGGGAGGGAAGGATCTCTGAAGGCAGCCTGAAGAACATATTAAAAATTTTATGTGAATATTCATTTGCTTTGTTCATATTCCTTTTTGTTTGTGTTTCCCAAAATACTCCAGAGAAAAAGCTTTCCTAGCTCAAGTATTTGCAAAGATTTAGTACTGTATGCTTGAATTGCAAATAGAATAGTAGGAATAGTACACTCAAGTATGTGGTTCACATTGCTTTTAGTTATAAGTCATTTGAACAGAGGACAGGAAAGTTGCCACATGCTTTCCCTAAATGAATATTCATAATTGAGTGTTTGTGAATGCCTGAGAATTACTGACTTTAAAAGACAAAATGGAAAGCCTACAAATAATTCTGACTAATGTATGAATTGGAGAACAGTGGATTGAAGAGAATAAAACAAATGGATACACTTCAAGATGAAAAGCGCAACCGTGCTCTTCAGTGAGATGGCTAAAACCTACCTTCCGTTATTTTGCTTTAACAACTACCAAAGAACAGTCTAGGTCAGCCAGCCTCTGCCTTATACTTACAAAACCTTTCTTTCACCTTCTTTCAAAGGGGGCATATTTGTGTTCTGGAGGCTGTGCATGTGAGAACCTCAGGTTTCCTTCTCCTCCAGGATACTAAGGGGCACTTCCTTCTGGGAAGTGATCATTTTCTGACCCTCAGCTTCATTGCACACCAGTTAAAAAGCTAGAAACAAATCACAATCAGGCATACTGTACTTTAACCCTGCCTATACTCTCCAATTAATTAACCTAAAGTGAAAGAGTCCACAGATCCTTCTGTCAGTCTAACTTGCATGAGAAATTCTTCCTTAACTGCTGAAACCTGCCAAGAGTATTTCAGAAGCACAAGAGCAAAAACTACTGTGAAAGAATAATTACTGTTACCATAAGAGATTTCCCGACAAAGGTTATGAGGAGATCCATCAAGACCCATCCAAGCTTAGGCAAAAAAGCAACAGACTCATTTCTTTCTGTTTATGAGTCTGATGTTCAAATACAGAGGAAGGTGACTATCATCTCCAGGCCAAAGCTAGAGCAAGGGAAGAAAAAGAGGTTGTTTCTCAAGTGCCCACGTAGGACCCTCCATGCCCAGCTGCCTTGTGCACCCATGCAGGAACAAGGTGAAAATTTGAAAAGCAGCAATTGCAAGGAGTCCAGGCGAGGAGAGGGAGAGGGCCCAAAATAGAGTTCTGATCTCAGGCAACCTCAAATTATAGACTGCGTTGGAAACGAATGACATCTCAAAGCCAAGTTGCTATAGTGAACCTGGAGGAGAGTAAGCGTGCGTGTGTGAATAGAGCTTCCCACTTGATTCATTGCTGTTATATGCAAATTGCTAGTATTGTTTTGTTGGTAAATCTACTGTGTGCTATCAATGTCATCATCAGATACTCATGAACTGTGACTCACAACACATCTGACAGTTTTTTGTTTTTTCCCTTGAGCTCTAGCTTTGTATTTTCATGTTGTTGTGTGTGCTCCTAAAGGACCAAATTCTGAAATATTTTAATCAGGAAACACAACCGCTATATCTGCGGAGGCCAGGCATTTACAACTGAAAAATAGCTTTAACCCCAGAAGAGTGATTGAGAGACAGAGAAATGAATTGTGACTTTAAACGTAGCCTGCATGAAAAAGCAAGCAAGGGAGGATGTTGTTTGGGGGGGGAAGTCTTATTTCACTAGAGACTTAGGGCTTAATAGGGTCTGAAGCCTTGGCTTGCCCTACAGAAGGGAGTATGTCCATTGGAGCAGAGTTAAGCTTAGTGAATGTGGGGCCTCTCTGAGCAAAAACCTAAGAGTCTGCATTGATTTCCTACAGCAAGATACTGCAACATTCCCTCACGTTAAAGTTAATTCTGTTTGATACTGTTTATCTGGCTAAGACATATTGACATGGAACATTTTTCAATATAAGAAGATTTAGACTCCTATTTGTGACCACTGTCAGAGAGGATTCCTGCATCACTTGGCTGACAGCAGGCAGGGAAAACAGGCAGCTGTGAGAACTGCCTACCATTAATAATCTGGTATATTTCCAGGTGTTGTCACTGAATGTCACTCTGACATATTCCCTGAAGAACCCTCACTATCTAACTGCCACAAGCATAGGTGAGATTTGTAATAATGCTCAGGAGTCTCACAGAAGGGTTCTCACTCAGTTTTCCAGTTCTGCATCTGCTTGCACAGAGACAAGCCTTTTGATAGGCCTCAAAAGTGTCACATAAAATGTCTTGTATATTTCATGTTTTTAATGCAAGCTTTTGCTTGCTAGCTACAGCAGGCTCAACTATCCCCAGCTGCTACTACTACTATTTTCGGGACCTGTTTTATAAGTAGCTCTTCTTAAAGAGTATGTTGTAACAGAGATGAGATCATAAGAGACTTAGACACAAGGACCACAAGCCTTGGTTAGCAGGGAATGGAGCCCTGAACATTTCTGTGCTTAAGCTCAGTAAAGAGTGCAGAGATGAAAGACAGAAAGTGCCTACTGTTCCCCCTTCTCCTGTCCCCCTTCTTCCCCAGTCCATTTGTGTTTCTTGCTGTTCTAGAAAATCACGCTTGGCAGTCTTCATCCAGCTGAAGCTCTTCTTCTGAGTAGAAAAAATGGTGCTGATTATGGATCCTGTTCCAGGCTAGCAATTTACACATCTTAACATTCATTCACATAAACTCCACATCCTTAATGATAATGATGTGCATCCTACTCTTATAGTTGGATCTTGGCAAGTAATATCAAATACTCAGAATTTCTTCTGTCCCACCTTTTAACACAACTTACAAGCACTCAGATGTCCTGTAACAATACAGTAAGCAATATTTCTAAAGGCAAAATACTTACAAGATTTAAATAATAATAATAAAATTTTATTCGGATATCACCCCAGCAAGACCCAATCAATATACTTCTTATTTTATTTTAATGGGTAGTAGAAATTTGGATTCTTAGGTCCTTCAGAGTACATGAGACCTTTCAGATAGCTGTAAGACAATCCTAATTCTGTAATCAACAGGTGAAAAAGTAGCGGAACTGTCATCACATGAAGCTTTATTGACTTCTTGGACTAAGACACTCGAAGTGTGAATTTCTGCTTATGGGCTTACAAAGAAATATATGATCTACATTGTAAACCACTAATATCATATCAGTATTTGCATACTAGATCAAATCCCAGAACTCCTCAGTGGATCTCTGGATACTAATCAAAATTTCCATAAATGAAGCTCACTCAGTATTTTCTTAATTTATACCAGGTCCTTGGAACACTTTGAAATTTAAATACTTTAATCACAGGCTGCACTGCATTTCTCTAATAAGCAAGGGTTCATGGAACGTGCTGCTCTGCAATAGAACACATCCTACGGTGGCTCATAATATGAGTGGGAAGGTAACAGACACTTTTAATAGCACAAATTAACTTGATGGTAATGAGGAAGCCTCTCTGTCAGTGATATCACAAATTAAATTATCTGCTACCTCGCTAGTGATGAGCAATAAATAAGAAAACTACAGGATTGCTTATGAATAAAACAGCACCAGATCAGCCTGAAGATCTCTGTCCCGGAATCGTTTTGGCATAGCCACATTTACTCCCTTAACTCTGATACCATTTGTTTGTAGGTAAACTGGATCTTCAGCATTATCTTAATTAAGCTTTTAAAATTTAATTTCCTATTTCAAAGGAGAGTATCTTGGGCACTACACAGCATGTTTCCATTAACAATGCAGCAGCTTCAACAGACTACTTTCAAGATGAACAGAAAACAACAACAAAAAGAACTCTATCAGCCATGTCCCTGTGGGGAAAGGAGGGAGATCTGTTCAACATGAGTCTCTTGATAGCCACCATAAAACACAATAGATTTCCCAAAGGAAGTCAGTCACTATGCAATTAAGCTCCAAACTATGCTTTAAGGCCATATAGTTTATTTAAAGTAAACTTTGAGTTTGTAGGCAAATGTTAAAGACAACAAATACTTTGTATTAAAAGGCATGTTTTGTTTTTGATGTTTTTTGAGGGGGGGAATCTTTGATATTTTAAGATTTAATTCATATCAGAGCCCTTTGTTTTTATGACTTTGAAAGTAATTGAAGACACTAGCACATTATTTTCCCAAAACTAGTTACAACAGAACAGGTTTGCCAACTGTTATAGCTGTAACAAAACTCATTCAAAGAGATTCCAAGACTGCTCTTGGCAGTTTAATAATTAATCATATTAACTGCAGATGCAATACCCTTACTTGGCACTTGTTAAAATTGCAAAATCTAAAAGATCCAAGACAATGAATGATCCAAATAGTTAAAGTACAATGAATTTTTAAAAACTTTTATAAAGTGCAACGAATCATTGATGTCAACCAAGATTGTAAAATACAGAAATATTAATGATTGTTTTCTTTGTTGTTGTTGTTTTTTCCATACCTTTGATATGATTCTGCACTTTCCACTTAAATCCAGAATGTATAATATCCCATGAGTCATTACTGAGAGATAAAGATGAACCTGCAGCAACTGAGCTTAAAATTTCGCAGCTCACACAATATAACACTGATGTACTTTGTGAACAATTGAGGATAAGGTTTGAGTTTATCATGTGCTGGTGTTTTAATTGAAGCAGTTTAATAACACTTGACATATTATGCAGCCTTTTCCAGTTAACATGCTATTGTAACTAAGTATGTAAGTGTAATAAGGTTAATTGAGCAGTCCTTTGGCAAATAGGTAATACAGAAACATTGCTAGTGATCTGCCAACCCTCTGCTAATAAAAGTGATGTTAGAATAGAGATACAAAATAATGCAGGTCTGAGCTGTTTCAGTCAACAAGGTAAGGCTAAAAAGGAGAGCAGAGTGAAAAGTAGTAATACATTCTCCTCAGTTAGGATTTTCAAGATTTAGTGGAGAAATAATGTTTTAGCAGTCCTAGTCAGCTGGAACATAAAAATAAATGCATATATGTGTCCAGTCAGAGAATACTTGCTGACGAAAGCTTATTTTAGAAGGTAAAAACTCAGTGAATGAAAAAACAACAAAAAAAAATGAACTAACACATAGTTGATAAAAAGATAAAATATTAGACAAAGCCGTTTGGCTGTAATTCCAGTAAGATTAGTGCTCTGTTAGATACACCAGAGTTTAAATAGTCCAAAATTGTACAAATTGCACAAATAGTCCATACTTTTATTTCCCTGCTTACTAGAAAGACCAAATTTCCTGAAATAGTCTGATTTTATGGAACCATATTTCTTTGTATTCATGATGGTGAGTAGCAAGAGATCTCCTCTTAAATACTGAACTAGTTTTGAGAAAGTTTTTCTTTTGTGTTTAGTAAGGACAATGAAACTATTCACAGATAGCCTCTGCTGGAAAGAAAGGATATTTTGCAATTTTGCAATTTTGCAATAACTATTTTGTAAAATAATGGAACAAGGCGAACACTGGTAGAAAATGAAAAAATATATTTTGTATAACCATGTCTGGCAAATTTTGAAAGTCTTGAGTAAAAGTGTTTTATAGACAGATCACTCAAACAGCACCATTAAAATTAAACTATATTCAAGTATGCTCTGTTAAAACTGAAATAGTTATAATTTTCCATTCAGGGAATGAATTAAAATACTGCATTATCTAGTAAAGTTATCTAAAGATTTAAGAAGATTATACTGAGAAAGCAAGGCAAAAGTGAAAGTATATTTATCTAAGCTATTTTGAATTTGCAAAAGCATCCCCAAGATCACAAGTAGAAACAAAAGTTCCAAACATCCAGATAATTCTGAAAAATTCATTAATAATTGGTTGGATCTTTTTGGCATATACAATGATATTTATAGCCTAACACACAGTAAAATATACAACGATGAACCTAGAACAGCAAGATTATGAAGACCGCAGTCTGCGAGTAGATGAACAATCTATTTACAATATACTGAATGACTGTATGCAATTTTTCTGTATATATGTTTAAGGTAAAAACAATTCCAAATATTTATTCATTCATTTGATCAAAAGAAACTTCCATATTTTGTGATACTGCTTCAGTCACATCAAAGAGCTTTCATTATTTTGTGCAACTATAGAACTGCAGTTGATTCATATTTCTATTAGATTTGACTTCAGACATTCATAAATGAGATATGGACAACTGCAACAGAAGTACTAATGCTGCTTGTCTTCTGTGAATGATAAAAATTTTGATTTAAGTCTTGTCAATGCTGACACAATTGATTTAGGGAAAAAAACAAAACACCCTTATCACCCGATTCCATAGAATTTCTTCCTTTATTGCAGTTTGGATGCAATATTAAAGCACATTCTGTTTCACCTTGTTTTAATTGTTGGTTTGTCGGGCTTTATTTTGTTCTTACTTTCACAGTAGATTTGGACAAGAACTGTGTACAATTGAGTGAATTAACAAATTATTTAGACTTGTTTCTACTTATATTTAGAATAAGATAACTGAGAACACAAACCTTGTTGCAGAAAAAAAAAAGAAATTGTGTGAGGACAGTGGAAACAATACAGCTCAACACCAAATCTCTGGACATCTAAAGCTCAGCCAGTTTATGTTGGAAATGCTACTACTGTTCTTTTTAGTACAATTTTAAGCACTTTTTAGGTCTCTCTGGTGTGACGACACGTTCTGTTTGAAGACTGAAATGATAATCTGTAAGACTGGGATCAAAGGCACAGAGATCTGGAAGCGTCTTGCTGTCATGGCCATAAAGCAAGACCTTACCTGCCACAGTATTCCAGGATATTGAGAAAAGACAGGTACAGCTTAGGCTTTCTTGTAAATAGATACACCAGACATGTGTTTAGCATGCCTAATGCCTTCAGTGAGGTCTCCTGCTTCTTTGTAGATAACTACCTCATTTTTACTTTCATTTGACTTTTCATTTTACTAATCATTTTTACTTTCCAGCATATTACTCTCATAGGCTGTGTTGCCAAATGTGGTATCATTCCTAGACTCATATGGGCAATAAACTCACAGGAAAAAGTATCAAGATTATATCTAGCTCTGCAGAGCAAGGCAAGCAAAATAAATTGTAAATCCACATACCTATCCATATTCTAGTCCTCTGAGTTCGTTTCATAGTTACAGATTTACAAAGTCCTCTCATCCAAAAGCACAGCCTCAATTTTGCAGCTTTTAGTTTTAAGTGTAATCTCCTTCCACTTACATCTTGACATAACACAGTAAATGTATTTATTTATGTAAATTATCTATCATCTTGCGCCTATTTACAGAAACAAAGACAGGCCACAGGATACAAATATATCATCTTCCATAGCTGCCTGCCTCATCTTCCCCCCATCTACACACATGCAATTTACAGCCATTTTTGTTTCTTTCCCTCAAAAACAATCTGATAAGACAGAATGTCTCTGACCTTGGTGACTCACTATTACTCAAACACAGGTTAGTAAAATGAATTCACACCAGAACTATTTGCTTCCAAACAAATAGTTACAACTTGCCAAAAACCTTTAGCAACCACATGGTTATACAGGTATTCTGAGTTTGTAATTTTTTTTTTAACATTTCTCAGGCAAACGAGCAAAATACAAAACCCTGGTGCTATATTGAAAAATAGTTAGGGGTAGGCCAAGAACAAAGCTTGAAATCGTGCTTCCAAGGCTCTGCACAGTCCCCTTGTGCGTGCTGATTGCTACAACCTGTCATCTCTTGTTGATACGAGAAAAAGACTATGCGTGGCAAAGAAAATTATGCAGACCAGCTATAACACACAGATTTTCTTCTGATAGATTATGATATTCTATTGGAACCAGAATGGACCATGATAATGAGAATACATGCACATCTGTTAATGTGCATACATCTTACTGATAATTAAACATGCTTCAAAGTGTCAGGAAACTATGCATTTATAATGTTTGGCTATCATATTGGATTTTCTTATTTCATTAGTAAAAGTCAAACAGCTTTATTTTAAAATACTTTTTTAATATTTTTAAAAATTTTCATTACAGCAAGCTTCCAAATTACAGACTGACTCTTATAATAAGCCTTTGTAATACATTCCATCACTTCAATATTTTACTGTGTATTCAAATTACTTGCAGCATACCCAACAGTTAGTAACTTTAGCCTTACAGTTTAAATAGAAGTTGACCACCTTCCCTAAGAGACTGCTTACAGCCTTCAGACTTTTGCTTTCATTACTCAAATACATGCTAAACTCAAGATTAATCCTTGATGGTTTTCCTCGTAACAAATCAGAATGCTGTACTCTGCTTGAGTCCACAGTGGCCAACAGAAGGCTTTCTTACTGAGTAAATTAGCAATATAAATTCCACACAGCTGAATGTATTTAGGTGCATGGTGAGATCATTAACCTTATTATGCCACCCCATCTTCTTTTTAAGCTTCCTACTAATCTGTTGTTAATAGATAAATGTGCCAAATTATTGCCTACAAATGCCTTTTCCTACAATGGAAATCATCATTTGTGCTGCTACCATTTATCATTCATGTTTCTAAGGTGCCTCTTATGCTAACATGTGGAAGACATTACAAACATTTTGTAACTCCGCAGAGGGAAGAGCTGGTGCTGCTGGCTGTCTGTTTGTTCCCATCTGTGTATTCACAGACAGCCAGCCAGGTCGAGCTGACTCATTCAGAGCCCTGTTGTTTAGGAAATATCTTGTGACACAGAAGAGGTTCCTGAATTCTGCAAAACTATAGCTCAGTTTGCTGTCTCTTGGCCTTCTCCAGAGGAAGTTCTCTTTCCTTCACACCAACTTGCCAGCACTTTGTTTAGACTCAGACCTACACCAGGTATGAAAAGCCTAGTGCACAGCCCCATCTAAAGGGACCTGCTAGCTGGTGGCATTACGCTACAGGGAGACTGATGTGGCTATCAGCCTGGAAAGATATGGCTTCAGGTGCTAGCAGAGAATTGCCCAACTGGAGCTGTCTGAGTCCTGCTCTCTCTTAAGGAAGTATACTAGCAGTCACTTGCAAAATCCCACTATCCCAGTGTGGTGGTTTTACTCGGGTGGGCAGCCGAGCTCCACCACAACCCCTCTCTCACTCCCCCTCCTCAAAGAGGAACGGGGAGAAAATATGAAGGCCGCAAGGGACTTCTGCTCTGGCGCCTGGAGCACCTCTCCCCCTCCTTCTTCACTGACCTTGGCGCCTGCAAGGCTGTTCCTCACTCCTCTCGCTCTCCCAGCTGCTGTGTGGCGCAGCGTTTTCCCTGACTTAAATATGCTCTCACAGAGGCGCAAAACAACATCACTTATTGGCTCAGCTCTGGTCAGCAGTGGGGCCCTTACCAAACATGGGGCAGCTTCTAGATCCTTCTCACAGAAGCCACCCCTATGGCCCCCTGCTACCAAAACCTTGCCACGTAAACCCACTACACCCAGGTCACTTTATTCTGTCACAAGATGAAGTTTCCTAAACTTCTCCCATATCTAAGGCACTCTCACAGGGAAGCACCTTACTTCTCTCTCTCCTCACAGCTCAATTGAAAACTATCTTGTTAAGACTGGTTACTTAATGCGTCCTTGTGACTAACTATAACTCACTTTAATTAATTTGATATTTTTGTGTCCTTGATGTTCTCAGTACAAGTTGACAGTATTCTCTGGAAACATTATTTCTTCACGTCCCTCCACACATGTCTGTTAGCTACTTCTTTGTATTGCTAGTGAATCTAAACAACACCTTCAGGCGAACCTTGATTAGCATGTTAATTAGGAAATTCCTAGCAGGCACTTTGGGTGACAGCTTACTCCCAAACACCAACAATAAAACGTGTTCAGATTGAAATACCAGGTTGAATTATAAATATGGACACACTGGAAATGCTCATCAAACAAATAAATCCCTCTCTGCATTCCATGTTCCTTTCCCTTACTTCTTCTGAGGTACAAGCCCTTAGAAAGCAAATGCTTGCACGAAAGAAGTCAGGCGCTGGTTTCTGAAGCAGCCTCCAGGGACTGTTGATCTTTCTATTCCTTCTCTTTACTGTAAAATACTAACACAGATACAGGACTGAGAGCTATGGAAAGCAAGGCTAGTCCGGTACTCCAAGCACCTCTTTGCTAGCTGAGACCTAATCCTGTCTGCACCTCACTGACGGCTATGGGAACGTTTCCAATGATTGTGGCAGCCTTTGGGTAATGCATAAATTGTGCAAGGTCAGATTATGAAACACAGTCTACTCTTCTACTTTACAAGACAATATCCTTTCTGCATGCAAGTCCCAGCTGATGTAAAGCCTGTGCCATCTCCCTTTCCACATACTTCATTGCACCGCACCAGTTGCTACCTGACAGTAAAAGATATCCAGAACAAATTGGTACAAAGCACTCACTTTCCACTGACTGGTTTAAATGAGCAGGATTATCACATACCACCTCAAACTGAAATATACTGCTTTCCTTTCCCCCCCTTCTTCCAAAACAAACAGTCAAAACTGAATCCAGGTCCATAGCTGTTTAAGAAATGTTTGTTTATCCTTAAAAAAAATCTGCCTTTACAATTTTTTGCTTTACTATTTTGGAGCTAAGGCTCATTCAGCATGCATCCAGTACACAAGCAACAGTGATGAAACACAGTTGCAATAAGAACTAGTTCCCAGCTGAACGAAGAATGCTGATTTTTTATTGTGCATGGGTTAGTGAGGAAGAGAAAATGCCCATCATTGTTCTCAGTTGAATTATTCTTCTTTTCAATAAGATTTTTTTAATATGGATGGAGTCTCAAAGTGTCCCAGTTCTCCCGCATAATTTCCTACTGAGTAGTGCTTTAATCTGCTATTAGTCTCAGTATTTTCAGTGGGGCTACACAAAAGTACAAGGACTTTTGCAGATAACTACACAGTAAGATTATACAAAGTCTACTATCCCAGCATGTCTACTGTAATCCACATGGGGAAGTTTCTACCCTGGAGACAATGACATGTTTGTCAATGGTGTATTATCAAAGCATTTAATTAAACTAGGGCTGTAGGTTCTGTACACAACATACTGGACTGTGAACTGTGACATCTGAAAAGAGAAATGGCACCCTTCCTGCCATTTCCACTCCAAGGATGGTAACCCTCAATAAACAGTAACTCCACAAACTTTGCCAAAATCTGAGTTTACCCATTAGAGCTTCAGTACATTACTCACCATCACCTTGCAAAGGGAGATTCATCCTCACGTATGTATCCCATTAAGACACCTGGAGTATGGACATCCCCTGCAAACCAGAGGCCCCTTTCTGTCTCCATTCCCCTTCACAAAACATAGCTTGGACAGACAACTTTGACTAGAGACAAAACGTTCAGGATGCTAACATTAATCAGTATCCTACCTTTGTTCTGTCTGAATCTAAATGGTTTTAGTAGAGAAGGGATGAAACCAGTACAAGCTGAGGTCTTCTGTTATGGTTGGGAACCACTGTTTTTACCTGCTTTTTGATCACTTTTCCTTTCAATAACTCATTGTGGATTAGGTCAGCTTCAACACAAAATTAATTCCGACAACTTCAGCTCACCGTTGTATAACAAAGAAGCACATTTGGGCCTAGAAATCTCTTGCAGTGAAATGCTGGTACAAAAGGGTATTCTTTCCTAGTGTTTAGCTCAGTCAGTAATTTATTCTAGTGGCAATATGGTAGTTGATACACAGATAGGGGAGCACATACAGATACAAAAGATTTGTGTTCAGACAAATTAGGTTACTGAAGAAAAAAGCAAATAAATGCGAATTTTCAGTCTGAAGGTTTGAGATGGGGACTGGGATAGTTCTATCATCAGTTTGGGTAGGTAACCTTTCTTTATGAAACAAAGTACTGCTAGGCAGGTTTATGTAATAAATGCCCATATGTTCATTATTTTACACTAACAACAAATGCACGCAATAACTGAGATGGAGCTGTTATGCACATTAAAGTATTTACACGTATAGTTTGCCTGTAGACATTTCTAAGGTAAGGAAAAAAAAAGTGGAAATACAAAACATCAATATTATTGACTTTTTAGCAGAAAGGTATTCACATAATACTTCTGAACCCTAGCCCATATTAAAACAAAAACAAACCAACAA
Organism: Anser anser; assembly: GCF_964211835.1. Classification (NCBI taxonomy): domain Eukaryota; kingdom Metazoa; phylum Chordata; class Aves; order Anseriformes; family Anatidae; genus Anser; species Anser anser. The sequence continues at coordinate 12,168,139 of NC_139734.1, forward strand.
AAAAGCATAGTTCTTTAAAGCTGATGCAGAAGAAAACTAAATTTTGTAGAGGCAAAAACTGGAAAATGAACGTCATTCCTACATATTCATTGAAATGTGGCTCCAGGGGATATAGATATACACAGAATATAGGCGTTGGAGCAGTATAGTGGCATTAACTTGAAAAAGTCCTTTAAATCCTAATTAATTTTAGAACACATCTGGAAGAATTGAAGTGTAGCACCAATATAATTTTTAATGTTGAGTATGCTTTCAGTACTCAGGCAAAGTATTTCACAAAAAAAATATTTTTCCTCCCTCAGGAGCTCTCCAGATTTTCCTTATTTTTCCTCAAGGGAAAGAATAAAACAAACAACAACATAACAGACATTTCCTCCTCTTCCACCACAGCCCAACAAACACGCATAATCAAATGAGAAATATGTTTTTTGCCCTTAAAGTTTCTTAGTGCTTTCTTATCTCAGCAATCTTTAGGTAATGTGGGCAATGGGAAGTGTATCTTATTCAGCCTGTTAATTTCTTGCTCTTCATATTCTTGGTGGGAAACTAAGAAGAAAAGGCAGGTGGAATAATGGCTTTCTTGAAGTGAGTGGAACCTAAATTTCACCCAGGCTACACATTCATTTATATGTTGCAATTCTTAACTAAGTGTTTTTTTCAAGTTGTGCTTTACATGTTCTTTGTAAGAACAGACAGTGTCAAACTGTAATAGCATCAAATTATGCCATGTGAGCATTCAGGCCCTGAAACCAAGTATTTTTGCATTAAGGCAAAAATGCATGCATAGAATGAATTGTGCAATCACAATGCATGTTAGTAGCCACGGTTTTATCTGTTCTGTTGTTTGATTTCACAAAGGAGAGGAAGGAATGACAAAGTCTTCAGATGTATGACACAGAATCAAAAAGCATTCAGGTGACTACACCCCAGTTAATGTGTTTGTCAATATAAAACAGCTTAAGTAGGGAGACTGGATATTGGTTTGATTGCTCTTACAAGATACATTATATTTTGGTTTCAAAGGCAACTTGAGTCTAATCCAAAAGCCACTGAAATATGTGGAAAGCCTCCTACTGGCTTCAGTGGGCTTTGGTAAAGTACAGTGTAGCCTCCAGCCTGATTTCATGTTAAGAGAGCAGTTGTGGATTATCCAATACTTTAGGAGTACTAAAGATTTCACCCTATGTCAGTATTATATTTACAAACATAGAAGCACGTAGATGAGAACACTGCCATCACCCATGCAGAGTTGTGATTATTATTTCTTACATCTTAAGAATATTAATCACAATCTCCTTCCACCAACAAGGTTGCTAAATACATGTTCCAAAAATTTCATATTTAAAATATGCAAGTGAAAACGTTATGGTAACTCTTTACATATCCAGTAGCACAGAGCTGCAGCATGTTTAGACACAAGATCTTCATTTGTTTCTAATTGGTAGAGGGGGAAGGGAGATATCCCAATTCCTTGACAACATTAGATTATGTATAAAGACAATCACAACGTGTTTAACAATTTATATTTTAATTTACAGCCAGTAACTTGCATAGTTGACTATACCCACAAATAATACACAATACCAAATAACCATCTTTCACCATGAGTAATGCAGTGTTATTGTGCTGGAATATCTCACCAAAAAATGTTGGTGCTGGATTTAAAAATGCAGATTTATTTAAAAGTTTAAGAAGGTGCTTGTTTTAATTGAACAGTACCCAGTGTACGGACAGCCTTGCTGAAATTCTGTAATAAAGAATATTATTTAATTATCACTGTTGCCATTAGTGGTACTACATAATGAAATATTGGTACTGTCCTTGGCTTTGTTCTACAGACAATTTAAGAATTATCCTTTATGTTGGTGTAGACCAACTACAAAAGCCTACTGACATTCTTTTCCTTGTTGGCATATGTTCTTTTTTCTGTTCTCTGTAATTACCAAGCCTCTAGTATACACTTGAATACACTAGCAATGAAAATGGAAAACATAAAATATTTAATACTAAACCTTCAAGGTGAGCACACACAGATATACATAAATCCCCTACTTCTTACAAACCTATGCCTACATTGTCGTTGTTTTTTGACTGAGCAACCTACAGAAGAACATTTCTATATATCTTAGGAATACTACAGGGACCATAAGCCAAAAACAAACAAAACAACAACAACAAAAAAAATCACTGCGGAAACAAACAAACATTAAAGTTGCTTTCCAATTTCAATGTTACCCAGAACAGATAGAGCAGAAAATCGTACTTCCCATGCAGGGGTCTCTTGACTCTCATTGAAAGGCAGCACAATATTCTAGAAATCTTCAGATAGCACTTGTCTCTTGGGATACTGTAATCCAATAATAGTGATTAAGAAGACCCCAACTATCTATAACCTATGCCAAGGCTGACACTAAACCAGCTGCCCATTCAGAGCCAAAAATTGTGGTTTTGAGGCCCTGGTGTCTGCTCTGCCCGGCAGATACTGAATGAACAGCTATTAATTGCAGCTATTAATTACAGCACATATTTATGCCAGTGCTCTTCCCAATTGGAATACAATTCAGTGCATTTCTCTTTGCACAGAACGCAACAGTTTTTAATAAACTTGAGGGAAAGATAACTTACTTGCCATTCTCTTCCTCCTGCATTCCCATTTGGAGAAAAAAAAAATCATTCTCCAGGAGAAAAGAAAACTGTGGAGTGTGTATATCCCTCTGGGCTCATGATGGACCCCTTCAGTTTTATCAACACAGAGGTATAAATAAGCTGTTCTATTACAATACCCATGAAAATCAGAAGACTTTAAAATTTCTTTTCATATATACCAGTCCTTTGTTTTCTTTCCAGTCTGCCCCATTTGAGATTTGGCACAAATATTTAAACTCAAGCCAGAGTAGGAGAAAAAATGACTCAGGATCTTCCCAGGAGGAACTTCAATTCCATGCTTTTGTGATAAAGTTCATTTTTTGTTTTGTTCATTTTTTTCCACTAGCATTCTCTTGTTCATTTTGAACAAGCAACTACCCACTGGATACTCCAACGTGAACACTCATCAAGCACCATTGGATCCCCAAAATTCATATTCCTTTCCTCCAGATTGCTCTTTTATACAAATAAATGTTTAACATGATTTCAAATCATAAAACCCTTTTTTCAAATTTCTCTCACTATAACCAAAGCCATGTTATGCCTTTTTTTTTTTTTAATCAGGGAAACAGACTCTTCCTCTCAGCCAAAGTTCAAATCCCGTATCTCCAAGTGCCACTCAAGCTGTTACACTCTAAAATTCATGACTCCTGTCATTCAAGCAATCTGGAGGAGGCAGAACATCCTTGGTGCTGCTCTCTTGACCCTTTGTAAAGCTAGCAGCAGTGTTTTTCAGCACAACAGATTAACCTGCTACTCATGTTCCTTTCTGCCTCTGGCTGCATCTGACTTCTTGTCTCCATTATGTAATAAGTAAATCTTTAGTCACTGCAAAACCGTGTTGGTCAGCAGATAGATTTCACCACCTCCTTCCCCAGAAAAATGGTTTGGATTTGGATTCATTTTACCTGAATTACTGAAGTTGAAGGCAACAAGCTTGGATATCCAACTTTGCTCCCACTTAGGCATTCATTGCAATAAGGTCTGTTTCCAAATCAATGACCTTGGCACTCTTGGGGAATGAAATGAAGTTATCACAATCACTGTCTGAGCTGAGAGTCTGGTGACAATCACTCCACCACTGTGGAGTACAGGTTAATCTGGGCAGTAAATTGGGATGTTCTTCTAAAAACATCAGCAATATTGTAATGAAAATGTCAGTAAATCTATTCCCTAAATTACAGCAGCCTTAAGTAACAGGGATGTGGTAGTACAAAAAAGCTAATTAAGCAAGTATCAGAGGCATCTTTTACTGCCTCCCACATTAATGTTTCATTAAGGAACTCCTGGAACTGCTCTTAGACTGGAATAATCACAGCATGCATGTGTTATGGACAGCATAAATGATAATGTGAAGTGCAGGACAGTACAAAGCACAGACTTAAATGTTAATCAGTCCTATACTTTATCTTAAGTTTGTATTCTTCAAAATACAAACACTGAGAAGGGAAAACCCATATTTTCTTCATCAAAACTACTTACAGCCTTAGGTGTAGAGTCGTTTTTTACTTTCCTCAGACCACCCAGAGGCAGGTCAAATGGAGTACAACACATGAATGACAGTTTTGCTTCCTTATGATTTTCGCACACAGAAGCTGACAGACAGTATGACTATACACGTGCCTGACATCTTACCAACATTTTTCATGCTCTCCTGTAATAAATCTTTGACAAACAGCAATGAAAGTAGCAACATTTTCACAAAAGATGGCTTGGTCATCATGGTACCATCATGGTACTCATACTATAGAAACGAAACTTAAGTAAAGACATGGTTGGGCTGCACCAGCCCAGGAGACCTACCCCATGAAACTGTTCTCCTTTGTGTTTGTCAGACTTGAGAGACTTGTGTTCCATTTGTTCATAGCCCACTGAACATTTACAACTTTTCATGGCTAGGTGACAGCTTTGAGTATAGAGGCTAACGTTGTTGGGTAAGATAGACTACATAGGTCTTAAGTAGATGGACACTTTTAAACTATCATCAAATTCTGTGCTTTCTTACATAACGAATAAAAGTGTTTTTGTTTGTTTTTGTTGTGTTTTTTGTTGTTATTGTTTTGTTTTGTTTTCCCCCAAGCCTATAACACATTTGATTAGGAGCCTCCAGATGAATTCAAATCAAAACTGGATTCCATGGATTTTGGACATGAAGATCAACTCTAGTCTGCATGGAAATATTTCTTGCAAATACAAAATTGGATCCACAGGTTTCACTTACATTTAAAATTTCCCATACTGATTAGTTCCTTTTAGGTAATTCTTTGCCATGAAAACAAAACAAAACAAAACAAAAACACAAGCAAATAAACACAGAAAATTAACCTATCAACTATTACCTAAATATTTTGATTAGAATCTGAAAGTCAGCAAATTCTCATATAAAACACTAACAGACCACACGGGTTTCTTAAAAAAGATCGGCATGTCCCATAGAAAGTAGGTAACAATGGTTATGAAGGCTAAAGCTTTGACACCCAGGCATTTTTTCAATATTCATTGAAAATAATATAGTCACATGCCTGCTAAACCCCACACCAAGGCAATATAACTGTATGCATAATCTTCTAGTTAAAAGATTAGCATTTAAAACCAGCATTTAAAACACAAGACTGGCCTCTGAAGTATTTTGGAAAACAGAACAAAAATGAAAATCTTGATCAGCCCCTGTTAAAATATGATAAATAAATCCTCACAGAATGGAATGGTTTTCAATGCAATATCACAACTTAATTTTTGTATATTTAGTAAACATATCTGAATATTAGCATCTCTGTACAAGAGAAGGGAAAATATTGAAATGAATGACAGATCTCTACCTGTGAACACATCCTATGGTTGGAGATGATTAACGAAGATGGTAGGGGGCTGCCAAATCCAGAACCTCTGCACACAGTGTTTGTCACCTTCTACATTGCAAGGATGAGCTCTATCTGCAGAGACAGATGTTGTTTGGTCTTTCTTGTGTTTCACAGGAGGGAATGTCACCAGGACATAACTTCTCATTGATACACTTCATAGTAGAGGAGGTTGCCTCAAAGCTTTTACTAAATGCAAATGTAAAACTCTGAAGCTTGGATCTTACTATCATGGACACACCAATAAAAATGTAAGAAGGAAAAGCCCATTTAATTTCTCCTCTGATTGTAAGATAGCTCTCAGCAAACATGTTCAGCTTTCACCTGTTACAATTTTAATGTCACAACTAACCACCAAAATAACCATCATTATACAACACTTACATACTGGGGAAATTTCCCAGTATAAAGGCTCTCAGTTCCACCTACTCAGGCTAGATGTGTGTGTGCCAGAAAGGCCTGAGCAGATCGTGCAGTGCACACTGTGCTAGCGATGAGGCTACGTGCTCCTCAACACAGTAATAGGAAAATTCATATTTAACACTGCATTTTCCATTATTTAAAACACTTGACAGTGCTTCTATTGTTTTTCATCCAAATTACAGCTTGGTGAAATGAACCACAATCATGTACTAAGAACATTTATGTTCGTGTCTCACTGTGCAAACCTGGAAAGAGTGCATATGGAAAAATGGGCATGTGTCTTCATACATGGAAGAATAGGATTGAAACCCCTTAAAAATGCTGGAGGAGACAGGGGATTTTTACGTACAGATCACTGTCAATAATGGGTAAAGTGTCTTACAATTTGGACTCTCTTCATGATACAAAGTTAGCATTGCTACGTTGCCTTTATAAGGAAATGTATATGAAATCAACATATTTGAAATGGCTTTCCTGTGTCTATAATGTTAAGGGCATTTGAGAACACAAGTATGAAGCTGCTTTCTAAATTAATAATGTCTACTCCTTATGTCATTACGTGACGGAAACAGGTTCTTGAAACTTACTGACTGTGAATGATTCACTTAAACCACTGCTGAGCCAAAAGTAACAAAGAACAAATCACTTTCCAGCCAACATGGCACAGTCCCATTGCTTGAGGAACTGAAACCAGCAGGAATGCTGCAAGGACAGAAAGGGTAGCAGACTCTTCCCTCCAAGCCCAGCCCTCCTAAAGACAGGGAGATGGATATTGCTTCTGTTCTGCTCTCTGTGAAACCAAATTAGTGCTCTCTGGAGCTGAACTCAGAGAAAAGAACTTGGAGAAAAGGGAAGACTACTCACTAAATGACATAGAGGAGCTGAATTGTTTGTTGATGCCAGGTGGTGCAGGAGCTCAGAAGAAGAGAGCTTTGAATCTCATTAGAATATAAACAAAGCAAACTTCTGATATAGGAAAAGCTCTGACCTGACAGCTTAAGCAGAAAATGATACAACTTGTCCCTCTGCATATGTCCTCACTGCGCAAAACTTCTTCAGGACTGCTCTTAGATCAAGCAGATTTCAGTGTAACCTCTGGAGACAACAGCTTCCTGCAGTACCACTGGGTCGCTTGAGAAGGTCCCTTCCTTTCCTACCCTCAGGGCCTTGGCAGCATGTTTGCTTCTAACTGTCCTCAAGAGTATCCTAATTTGTTCTTCTGCTATAGGTCCAAGCTGAGTGAATCAGTCCCATACAAGCTGTGCTTGTGCACCAGAATATTTCCTACATGGGAAGCATGTTTGGGGAAGGCAGCAGCTCTTTCCCTTGAAGACATGGCTTGATCCAGAGTGCTGGATGAGCCAAGATGAAGCATACAGGCAATCCACCCTCTGCTATCTCCTGACTTAAGAAAAAAAGGGGGGTAAGAAAGAAAAAAAAACAGCACTAGAAACAAACAGAATGGATAGTGTCTGCCAGATCTGCTTATTTCAATACTAATGGCCATTCAGGACCTTGAAAATCTTAGTACTCTGTATTCCGGCTGGTCTTTTCTCCTGCCAGCACAGTATGTTCAATTGGCACACTGTTACATGCCAGGGGCCATGCTGCTAATCCATGAGAATGTGGCAAAGACAACAGAGTTAAGTTTTAATACTACAAGCAGCAGTTCTTATGCATTACATTGCTTTACAGCCAATGTTGCCTGAGTGAAGGTTCACTCCTCACAGACCTGCCACAGAGCCCTCTAGCAGCACAAAACAAGTCATCCTACTGGATATAGTCATATACCATCAGAGCAGCGTACAGACATACACAGGGATTTATATATCGGACAGATCTTTAACACTGGGCAATAACATTACCCAGCCATCTCTTATCACTGTTGTGAAATTCATCTGTGAAGACAGAGGTCCCCATGGTAGTGGAAATCATGCCACACAGATGCTGCTCTATGCTCTTTCAATCCTTTTGTTGGTCTTTAATGTGCCTTTGTTCCTCTGCATGCTGCAGAAGAGAAATGAACAGCTGGTGATTGTCTCCAACTTTATATCTAGCTTTTATTTAAAAATTTCACAGTGCCTCCAATCTTCCCAGCAGACTGAAACAGAATGAAAAGCCTTACTTACAATACACATTCCTCCTGTGCTTCTGTACCTGGCATTTCGAGTGCAGGTTGCTGGATTCCCCCTCTCCAGCTTTACTCCCCAGCGTCCTTGCTTGCTTGCTAGATGCATTTAGAAAGCATCCGACTGGACCACTAACAGATGGCCTGCTGTGACTTCAGGCACCTGTTGAGCCAGGTGTTTCCATATTGAAGCTATTACAGACAATTCAATCCATGCTATGATGCTTTTTGAGATGCTAAATGATCACTCTGATTTAAAGTACAGCAGCATGAAGTTTTTGAAAGCCATATGCCATCACTGCTTATACAGATAAGGCCAACTACTCGGTGTAAATAATATACCTCATAGGAAACCAATAGAATAAGATGATTTGCATTAGTATGACCCATATTCTGTAAGTAGAACTTTTACAATGCAATTTATTCCTGACAACTAGAAAATTATTAACCTTTAGAAGTGGCTACTCTCATCTCCTGAAGTTCCATTTGACTACAAGAGAGAGCCTCCAGCTAATAGACTACCCTTTATAAAATCTGCTGTGGAAAATTCCAAACACTGGATCCACTAGAAGGCATCACAACACATTGTGCAGACATTTCACGGGCCGCTGCCACTTCTGAGTGGCCCATGAAATAACAGCTTTACTTACTATGCATAAAACAAACATTCCAGTGAAATGAAAGAAATCCAGGTTTTCTAAATATGTGGACTGGGACTAGCCTTCACATACAATGTTATTTGTAGCTACCAGCAAGCAAATTTCAGCATTTAACAGAAAGGGGACTGGGAAAGAGATCCTGCTACCTTTTTCTCCAGCCCTGCCCTGTCCATTTCCCCAGAAAGTTTCTGGAATTTACCAGCCCCCAAATTCTGCAAGTTGAAAGGGAAGAAAAAGAGTTTACCTACATTGGGTTTAAATCTTAGCAAGTACAGGTGGTGCTCCACAATCAAACATGACCGAACAAGAAATAAAACAATCCCTATAAATTTCTTTGCCATTCAGACACAGGAAAGTTTGTCTATAAATTGAAGTATATGTCATAAGGCTTGACAGTTGCATGAGATTTATATCATAAACTGTGTTAGGAATACAATAATGTGTTGCACTGCACACTGCATAGCATGATTTTTAGTTCCCTGAACATCACACCCAGCATTTAGACTCTGAGCACCATTTGGGAAAGAATTTGGAAACCAAGAGAGATGCCCAGGGCTAGCAGCATCGACAGCAGGTGGTTCTAGCTAGCAGCCAGTGCTTCTAACTATACCGTGCCTGCACTTCAGCATCCAATGGCTCTGTGTCAATGCATCAGACTGGTTCATTACAATGCAAAGGGGAGACTCCGGTCTAGCTGAGAAGACAAGGTATTTCTGTCAGCACTGAGTAGCCCCTGTTGTTGATGTTGCTAAATATAGAACATTTTGACTACCACATCACAGTGTGGAAGGCCAGTAGTAGAAAAGAAAACCCTCTGCATGTATAATGAAATAAGAACCTATGAAATTATTCAGACAAAGCATTCAGATTCCATATTGGGGTCAGTGGGATGCACATCTCCTTATCTTGTTCTTGATGTGAGATTTTTGCTCATCAGCCCTGTCTCCTTCCCACATATGCTGAACATGATGGAGCAGCTTTTCCCAAGTAAGGACCTCTTCAACCAGCTTTGGTTAGGCTGCCTCCAGCCTATTACCAGGATGGACAGATTGTCATTGCTGCTTGAGAGTGGGACTGATGAGCAGGGTCCACATCACCTCTCCATCACTTTTACTCTGCAATGACACATTCAAAACCTCAGTTCACTCTCCCCCACTTCTCTCTTTACCTCTCTGTTCTTGTGCACTTTTAGTTGAACCTTCTGTTTAACTGAAGGCTTAGCCCTGGCATTCTCCCATTTCCACGTTTTTTAGGCAGAGAATATGCTGAACCTACATCATCTAATGACTTCCCCCCACCCTCCATGTCCCATTCCTCCCCATTATGAGGATCCTAATCAGCACTTTTTTAGGCCAGCCTTTGGCCTGTTTAACAATGCCAAAATCACATCAGTCAAGAAGAGTCTGAACTGAAAATCTGGCCCTGCAAAAATATTAATTCAGTTAGAGAAAGGCAATCTTACAGAAAAATATTCCCAATTGTTAATTTTTGCTATAGCTGTGTTATGTTAGCTCATTGAAATTTAATTGCTAAAGGGTTATAAGAGCCTAGAAACAGACCTAGCATCTGTCTTTTTTTAATGTCTCAATTATCACCACAGTAATTTAATGGCACCGTGTTAGAGAATCACCATTGACATGCTAATGAATGGCACCATGTTCTCTTACATTAGCTCTATTTTTAAGAGGTTATAGGTTGAAGACAGACATTTTATGCTTCAGATATCACTAAGGCAAGCTGTATCACATTTATCTCATTTTGCTTTTACAACTCAAATTACGTATCTTAAAAATGTTCACTGAACAGTGAACTGCAAATGGGTTAAACTGTGGTCAATTACAATTATGTACTTGCTTCTTTAGATCAAAATAAGTAACACAAATCCTTTCAAACCATTTATTACTTAATTTGTCTGTCAGCATTTACTGTGGAAATTCTGTTCAGTTTGTTTTGTTTTTCACAAACAGATATGTCCTTTACGATTAGCTTTTTTTAATTGAACAGCCATGCTTTATTATAAATGTTTTACACTGTTCTCATTTCACTGAACCAAGTTTACCTATCAATATTTTTCCTTCATATATTCTGCAGAAACTGTTCCTAACTAAAAGGTCCCAAATCTATTACATCTAAATGATCACAGCAATTTCCATAATAAGAGATGCAATGATGTACACTGAGCTATTTATCTGCAGGCTTTTCAACACATCGTATATGAATTTCTATAGACAAGTAATAAGGGATTGACTTCACAAACACAATGGAACAGCCTTCTGAGATCAGCTAAGTACTAGTATTATCATCCGAATTAATTTTGTATGGAAAGCTGCATCCTGACAATAATGTGAAGGGATTTTTCACTTCAGCAAAACTAGCACAAGAGTGGCAAATGTAAATAATAATCCTATCATATTTAATATTAACATATATCTAATAACCTTTTCCAATTCATTTCATTCTATCATCCATGCATGCTTTCATCAGTTCCACTGCACAGCTTAGTTCTGCCATGAACAATTACAGAGGCAAGGCTGCAACAGATTTAGGTACAGGAATCAACTGTGATGTTTCAGAATGTCTCAGCTCTCCTGGCTTTTCAGTCCCACACATAGATACACAGAGGAGTATACTTGAAGTTGTATAATAAAAAATTAAGTTTTCTAAGTGTATTGTTGGCAACACAATCATTACAGAGAGAGCTTCGTTACATTACATCTCACAGAATAATCTCTCCTCTGTTTAGCCTACATAGGGAGGTTATAATTGCACCTTCGAGTCCTCAGCACTTCAGGCAGTGTTCATTGCACCCCCTGGTGTCCACAACTCCTATAGCAACATCTAAAAATCTAGTGAAAAAAAAAGATCATTTCTGCAGCTTTCTCTGCTCTCCCTGCTTCTGGGTTTAATAAATAAATAAATAAACAAATTCACACAAGCCTCTAAATGCTAACACAGTTTTTAGGTTTTCTCCCATTTGACGCTTATTGCTTTTGTGTTGTGATTGTTACTTCCTCCCCTGGATGAGAAAGAGAGAAACCAAACCTGGGCTTTTCTGCAGGGTCAAGTGTAAGAGGCTTGGGACAGGGAGGCAAATACCACTCTTAATTTCTCTGTCTGCCATCACCTCTCACAGAAAAATACCACAATGTGTGGAGCTAATCTTGTTACTGAGACATTTCTCTGGCCAAGTGCCAGGCTGTCCCTCTGTGATTAGGCTGCAGTCTTTTAGGAGAGTTGTCACTAATTAGCTTTGTAATCACAGTGAGGGAAGCAATGCGGGTGGAGGAAAAAACTGGTCATTCCATTAACTATTTCTTATCTGCAACCTCAGGAGCTTATAAATTGCATCACAGTAATAATTACCATCTGTCTAGTTGCAGATGTCCACACAGTTTTACTCTCAGACACCCCTTCCACTGCTCTTTCATTTTTGCTATTCTGTCACTTAAGATGATGCTACCGCATTTATTTTTTTCATAAAGAGGTAACCTCTCTGCACAGAGCCATCACACTTCCTTTGTTGAGAAGTATGGAAAACTTTCTAAGCCAGACTATGCCACAGCTGCGTGGTATGAGAACACACAAAGAAATAAAAAAGCAAATGAAATTCTGTCAGGTAACTTAGAATCCTAGAATAATTGAATGGCTTGTGTTGGAAGGGACCTTAAAGATCACTTAGTTCCAACCCCCCTGCCATGGACTGGGATGCCACCCACCAGATCAGGTTGTCCAAGGTCCCATCCAGCCTGCCCTTGAGCACCTCCTGAGATGGGGTACCCACAGCTTCTCTGGGCAACCTCTTCCAGTGCCTCACCACCCTCTGAGTAAAGAATTTCCTCTTTATGTCCTCTAAATCTCCCCTCTTTTAGTTTAACACTGTTCTCCTGTGTCCTATCACTATCTGCCTATCTAAAATGTTGATCTCCAAACTTGTTACATCTATTTGAGTGGAAATCTTGCACCTCCATATTTGCAGGAGAGCCTATATTCTGTCTGAACTTGTCATCCTGACAAACTGATCTAGGAAGAACTTCACAGGAGAATTGTGGCAGACTTCCTCTCCTCCCTCATACTACTCTTTTAGACAAAGGACATAATTTGCAGAGTAAGTTTCAACTGAAAAATTAGGGGACGGTTGCTTAGATGAGTTTAGGGCATATAATCTAGTGAATATTTTTCCCTAGCACCATGTTGATTGCTTGAAGGTGAGTTTGTAACACACTCACTGTCTATAACTATGGTTTATATTTTCTCATGCTACTCTTTATTAACCCTCTACAACTGTGAGCTTGGTATCAATCATTACAGGGATTACAGCCTTCCTCACACAATTTAAACCTGAACGGTAATACATGGTCCTTAAAAGAAAAACTATTTATCGCAGGAGGAGTCCAATCTATCTGCAAGTATCTGTAACTGGGGGCTTTGAGATATAGGGCAGGGAATAGAAATGAATTAAACCTTTGTGATGTTGATCTAAAAACGATGGATGATACCATCAATTGCAACTTCTTCAAGGGTCTTCTTGCTCATGTTTTGCAGGATTAGATTTACATTGGTGCTCAAGAAAATTCATTATATTAACCTCCAGAGTGACCTGGTTAAAGGTCCTCATCCCAATTAATTGTTTTCAACATGCAATTGTAACTAGGTAAGGAACCTTTCACCTCCAGGTGACTGATTGGAATTTTATGTGGGTCAAGAGGAATTGAAAATCACCAAGAACATTTCTAATTTGGATCAATAATCTCATGAGCTAGGAGAAGTAAATCACCATTAGAAGGTTGAACAATGCTGGGTTAAATTAAGTTCACAGCTTCCTCTTATTCCAGGGAGTATGTGTATACACTTGGCTAGTTAGGATACAGCTAAACAAAGTTTGGCAAAAATTCAGGTAATATTTTTTTCCAGTGATTTTCTTTTTTTTTTTTTTTAAGTACAATTTTTGTGAATCAACATAATAAATGGGAAATATGAAAAGAATTACCACAGAAATTGCTTCTTGTTCGATAGTATGTAGTCAACAGCAGTCATCTTTCTACAGGATCTCTATCAAGCAAGACTGCTTTAGCTAAACACTGGAGTGGATTATTTTTTTTCTCAGAATCCAAATTCATGGATTCCAAATTCAAAGCCATACTTAAAAAAAAAAGTCTAGACCAGCTCCCAGAGAATTTTCAAAAGCAGCCTTGAGTGCACCATCAGTGGTCACAAACCCAAGAACTGATGGACATAAAAGTTTCTTGAGTCCTGCCGGGCATAAAATAACAATGTGAGGAAAATAACCATAGCTTTAATTTGAAATTATTTTTAAAATACTCCTTACCATACAAGACACATGAGCTTTATTAAATAATAGCTAATCTAAAAACTTTGTAACTATACATTTCTAGGATGTATTTTTTATTTCATCTTCTATGTCAAGAAAGCTAATTCTCATGTACAACCCCACACAGCCATAATTTTTTTTTCAGTTTTAGTAGCAAGCTATTCTCTTGATCAGAAAACCTGCTTGAATTATATATTCAAAGCAGTCACTTTGTAATTTTGTCTCTTATAACCAGGCGCCACCAAATCACTCACCACAATGGTTTTTTATTATTAACTCTCTAAAGACACTAGGCATTTAAAAGACAGAAGGAAATTATAAATTTAAATTAAGGCACAGAAAGGTCATCTTTGGAATACCATATACTTTCTACTTTTAGACTAATATTTCTCTTCAGGGGAACTGCACCAGATTACCCACAAAGACTTTATCCCTGCTGTTCCACAGGCTTTTCAGCAATGAATGCTTACCACACTTTTAAATTTAGGGGTGAGTAAATATAGGATTAAAAAAGGAGAGAGACTCTTGGAATCCCAAGTCTTGGAATTCGATATGCAAAACACACATATTCTATTCTTCAACTTCAAATCTATCAAAACCTGTCACAAACTTCAGGTTTTGTGGTCAGAGCTCATTAACATTTGCATAATCATGTCTACTAAAAGAAGGTCTTCTCCTACACATGAGCATGTTCAGCTCCCACTAGCAAGAGCAAGAATTAATTACCCATGTTACAAGTGCCAAGAATCTCAGCTCACCTGATTGCTGAGGTCTTGAATATCACATCAATGATCAGAAGCTTGAACTTAAAAATTCCCCTTCTCCTGCTTCCTACTTTGAGAGAATATGCAATGTTGTAGCAATGTACAGCAATGGGATTCATTCTGCAGCTTCTTGTCTCCTCAAGAGGGATTTAGTACAAATTCTGTCTTAAGACTTTCTATGAATCTGGACTGCATATACCAATGTTCTGTACTTAAAGGAAAAATGCAAGTCACAAACATGAACCTTCCAAAAGAAAAAGTACTACAGTGTGGCAATGACAACCAGAGCAACAGTGGCGCAGGTATCCATGCTTGGGACTGTTTTCACTTTTCTCTGCAACATAGCATGTCTGCTCCCCAGGACCAACACTACAGCACCTCAACCTGCTCTTCAGCATAACCATCTCCAATTCTTGCAATTAAAGTAAAGCCTCCTGTAAAACATTTGTATGTTTCAAACCTCACCAGTGCAGAACCCCCTGCCACTGACTCCTGGACTACAGCTCTGGCTCTTAAGATGTTAATTGTACAACTCTCCCTAGTGAAGATTAATGCATATTTACTTTTATGGTGTCTCTGAGAGTAATCTAGTGCCAAAGGGTGAATTTTCCTCACTGTTCAAGTGTTTTAATTAAAACAAGCCATGTAACATTCAAGCATTTAAAAACAAACTAAACCCAAAGGATAAACCACAGCCATCACCACTGCTGGTAGCTTGGCAGGGTGCTGTGACCCACAGTGCCTGCAGCAGCCCTATGAGCTTTGCATGAGCCAGTACCTGGCTGGACTGTCCGAGTGTAAGTACCAGCAATGGCATGCTTCATGGGGAGCACTTCAGGGGACTGATCTGATCAAAGCCAAATGTAGTTAGCTGGAGGTTCAGAGGTGGATGGATGATTGCTGTACTACACAATGCAAGAGAGCTCTCAATGCCCATGAACATCCAGGCAGAGGTAAGCAAATTTTAGTTAGTCTTTTCAAGTCTTTCCAAACAGAAAAGGCTTAAAAAAAAACACAGGGGTTTGGGTGTCTAATTTTCTGCGCACCAAGGGCTTCCATTGATTTCACTGATTTTAATTTTTTATAAAGAATGAAGACTTCTATAAACAGTGACACAAAAAAAAGGAACAACAAAACACAGCGTTTCTAAACTGCAAATTTCCTGCTATGTTGAAATAACTTCCATGGCTTAAAAGGGAACTTAGACCATGTAAAAAGCAGAATGCAAACAGGTAATGGCGCGCACTACAAAAGAGAAACAATTATGTGTGATAAACACTCTCATATTTTGAGCAGAAGTTCTGGAAACTTGAAAGATTAGATTAAATCCAACTCATTTAGTCCAATAACTTAGGCAGAGTAAAATTTAATGATAAGACTAGGTATGTAATTTTCTGCACTTGTTTTGTGTAGTGATGAATGCATTTAAAGATTAGCAGGTTGCAAACACTTCAATTAAAACATATTTGTTATAATGGCACCTAAAATGAAGCATCTCAAAAGGAATTGTGGGTAGTATACACAATATGCTTGTGGGCAGAGATTTGAACCTTCATGAAGAAAGCTCTCAGCCTGCCTTGAAGAAAACTATAATCAATCTCTACTGTTTGTCCAGTGGGCTTTGGAAGAGAGAGTAAAGCCTGAAGGATGCCAATATTTATATCTGAGAAATTCAATTTTATCTGACAGCAACACTAATCACAAAGAAAGAACAAAACAAAACCAACCAAAAAAAAAAGCCAACATACTTCAGTGGTTAATTTTTCTTTTCTCCCCTGTTGCAACTGCTCTATTAAATTTAATGAAGTTCTCCCTAAGCTTTTCAAAGCAGTGAGCTTTGAAGAAACAAAGATGGGATACAGCAATGCATAAGGAAGAATTTTCCTAAACAAGCTAGTGGGAAATATGTAAATAATCCCAGCATAGGCAAGTCCATGCACAGCAACAATTGTATAGAAAAGCCTACATTGTTCTAATCAGATGCATCTGATGCAGTCCATCTGGTAGAGCACTATATTTAGGTCCCTTGGGGTAATTCCACCATATGCTCTTTTCTGTGAGGAAGTTTATTTATTTTTTTTCCTAATGCATTTATTCCATGAGGTGTGTGGTGGCCCCTACTGGTGAATGCCACTTTCAGCATTTGTGAATGCCACTGTGTCCTTGGTTCCATAAAGGCCTTTCTACATTACAGGCGTGCTACAAAGCCAAGTATTCTGCTTCAGAACTAAAGTCATCAATTATTCCTTGGAATTATAGGCATTTTGCTGCTATATTTGACAGTTTGATGTTCTACATGAAAATGCTGTAGCAGTCAGACTGCTGGTAATGCATTCTTCCCATGAAAAAAATGGGATTTTCTTTGAGAAAAAATCTCCGTGGCAATTTCTTACAGATCAACAGTTCATTTTTCTAACCATTCTTTTAATGGTGATCTATGTTCTTGAAATATTTGACCCACATATATTCTGTGTTTAATAAGGACTTGTGAAAGGCATGCATCTTTTCTAACAGACATGAACTAAGAAAAAAAATATCATGACTAAAGCATTCAGTGATCCAAATCACAAAAACAAGTAACTATGGCTCAGCTCTTCCAATGTTCATATTTGTTGAAAACATCCTATCAATCAGTGGACTTAAACAGGGTTGAACTTACCCCAGTGACATCTCCTAGACTGACTAAATGTAAGAGACATTGCTTTTTGACAGCTGGTTTAGTTCACACCAATCCCATGGGTAACTGGCACTATAAAGAATACTGCCCTCTCAGTTCTGTTTCATTACATCTATCTTTCCACCCACAAAAAGTCATATAGTGAGGTGATGTACGATCTTTGGTTGTCATTAGCAGGCTTCACTCATGTCAGAATTGGGTGCAGAATAAAGAAAAAATGTAGACTTGGTTCACATGAATGATGTACCATGTCTCTGTCCAGGGCTGGGTGCAAAGGCAGGTGCTTATGTTTAACTTGTTTCTTGAAAACTTCTATAAAATATCAAGATTTCTGGGACTGAATCCAGTAAATAAAAGTAATGAAAATCAAATGATTATAAGAAAGCTATTGCAAATTAATCTGAGAACCAGCAAATTCAAGAGGGAAGTATTCACTTAAATCTACACAATCAGCGATTACCTACAGATCAGAATGAAATTATTTTATCTTTCACCAGCCAGCAGTGGAAAAAGGTAAAATTTCTGTGGGTTATGCTTAACTCATTCTGAGGCATGAACTAGCAAATTCAATTCCCAGTATTATAAATATATTTGTTTGGCTTATGCAAATTACCCTGGAAGGCTAGTACCCCAGACAGCTGTATTTTAGGTGAAAAAAATGTGTTGTTCTGTGAGACATCAAGACCATCTTGTTCTGCACAAAAGATTTTGAATATTCTTAAAATCCAAGCAATGCTCTCTCCTTAAAAATTAAATACAGGGACTTTGAAAAGATTTATAAAACAGTGCAAGTTCTACTAACTTCTGTTGTAATTCGTAATTACAAATTTTCTAATTTGTAAATTACGGAATGAATAGCAAAGGTAGATTTCTCTTGACTTTACAATGGATTATTTCAGTAGAAGTTAGAATACTGACAGAACCACACTTAACACAGGCTGCATGTTGTTATTTGGGTAGTAAAGCATAAGACAGATGTTATTCCTAAAGTCATCCCTGACCCAGGCACACTCTGAAAATACTAAAAGATGCCACGTTTTCATCATGGACCAGCTGATATTTTTACAGAAACATAAGACACATTTTTGGGTACGTGAATAATTTGTAAGTCTGAAATAGAAATAGCTATCCACACTAATGAAGGCTTTATGTGTCAAAAGATGGCCAGCACTTTTCAACAACTTCGCATGTTAATTAATACCTTAATTTGCACCCCACATATACCCTTAGATCATCATCAACAACACTGCTGCTATAATAATTCATCTTTATATAGATCTGGCATCTCAAACATCTTGCAGTTAAACAGCAGACTGCTTGATGTATTTACATGGGTTTTAAATATTATAGAGAACTTCATACACACTCTTTTCTTCTTTTGAAAAGGGGGAGGCAGAGGGAAGAAGCATTGTCAGCACATCACATTTAGAAGGAGAGTCTTCCAAACATCACCCAAGCATTACTGCTCCAGTACTGACTTCCTCAGTTTGCAAAGCAACAAGCAGTGCAGATCAACAGATACAGACAATCACGTTTGCTCTGCCAGTACTCATTCTGATGGATCATGACCAAGCTTCAGTCTGGAAGCTGTGCAGACACATCAGCATGGCTCTCTGTCCACTGAATTCTGCATGGCTTATTAACTCAGACATACAACTGCGTTGTGCCATGCACAGCAGTCGGTGGTCTCCCAAATCATTGCTAACAGGCAGCATGAATATATGGCTGTCTAAAACCATCTCTGTAGTCACACCTGGAACGTAAGAATGTAACTGAGAGCAGCAGTGCTGTGTCAGACCACAACTTCATCTAACTCAAGACCTGCCTCCAACAGTGGCTGAGATTGCCAGAAAAGAGCACATGAACAGGACAAGTGTATATACTGTTTCCTTTGTGGACTCACATCTGCAGGGACATGAACTCTTCTTTAATGCCTATTAATCCACCCACTAGTGACATTTGAGATGACTGATTTATTATTGTTCATTTTTTATAGGTTGGTTGCAGCAGTATATACAAATTGGTGTTACTGTGTAGTACTGAATATTCTTAAGCAGTTGTAAGCTAACTAAGATACTAAACATATTAAAGGCAAGTGCCATATGTTTTCTGACAAATAGATAAAGCTTGAAATAATTAGAGGTAAGACTTACTTCCTGGCTGTATATTGGTTTCAGACTTCTACATACAGGGCTTGCTCTGTGGGAAGGAAAAAGTCTTCATAATATGTTCAGGCATCCTGGTCTTCATTAAAACAGTATGCACTCCTCCTAAAGGGCAGCACACATCCGAGAATTTCAAAGTATTTAATCACTCAGCTCTGAGACAGGCACTGTCTCTAGGTTTCATCTCTATCTAAACTAGATCCTTCCACCTTACAGACAGAAAAATCAAACATTCTGGAAGACAGAGTGATATATACATAATGAAAAGGAAAAAATGTTAAGTTGATATGAAATTGAAGTTATAAAAATAAAGATTATATTTTTACGCATAAGTCATCAGAACTAAAAAGCCCATCAAATGAACAAGAAAAAAAAAAAGTAGTTCAAAATGTAGAAAGCATCGTATGTTTGCCATCTTCCGAACATACAACATTCCTACCTGTTATGTAGATAAGTGTTTTCCTAGGCTCTTCATAAAAAATTGTTGGCATGTGCAAACTAAGACACATGGTAGACATGGTCTCTTATCTAAGGTCACCACATACTTTGGAAACAGAGCTTTGAATTGAATCCAAATTTGCTCCTTCTTTTAATTTAGAGATCTTTCTACGAAGTTATACTGTCCACTGCCCATGACATTTTTAACAAAAAAAAAAATGCATTGGTTCCTAGAAATTCATCAATATATCTTTCCACTAAAAAGCATGTTTCACAAAGACAGAGCATTGTACACAGCTCAGCGTAGCTGCCTTTGACTTCTACATTACAACAGGATGCACTGGTTCAGTTCCACACCTCTTACAACTTGTTGTTTACATGGAGTCAAGAATACTCTGTGAATAACAGTAAGGTCAATCCCTTGTATCTCTCTAATCAGTGATCATTTCTGCATAATAATTGGGTGAATGACAGTAAAAAATCAGCAAGCCTAGTCCAATAGAGATTCAGTAAAAAGTAATTCAGATGAACACTATCTGTGCCTCTTTAAATTCAGTTGTGATTTATTTTTTGCTAGACTTTTCATTTCATTCAGCAATGAATTCTAAGTTGGGTGGTAAACAGTATCTTAATTTATATTCACAGAGGTCTACATCCTTTGAAATACTCTCAGTCCCCACTGCAATTCCTGAACCTCTCGATACGAAGTACACACGTACATCAGCCTCACTGCTGCTGCTGTCAGGCAGCTTGCTAGAGTCACTGTTGTCATCACTGTCATGATGCATGTTTCATCAGCTATACACTTCATAACATACAAGTAGAGAAAATGACTGCATGGCTTTTAGGGATACTGAATAGCCAAGGGCTATAATAAACCATCTTAACTACCCGGGGCTGGGGCAACATGTCAGACCAGTTGATTAAGCTTGGATTAGCAGAGTGAAAAATCTGCTATTTAGTACTCTTTCCATGCAGGTAACTTTTTGACTTCAATCTGATTTGTGAACAAGGAACGGAAACAGGGATCACATCCAGAGGTGATGTCCCCACCAGCGACACCATAAGCAGCTGACACTTTTGAGTGTCTCTTTTCTTAGCATGGACCTGATGAATGACCTGATGTATACCCTGATGAATGCCTCTTCCTGTCTTGATGTCAACCCCTGAAGTGCCTCATACAGAAATGGAACAGCATCCCAGAAATTGGTGATTTCATTCAACTTTCACTCAACAGTGATTGTCACTGGTTTGGCAGAGACAGAGCCAAGGCCTGTGCCCATTTATTCTCCCATTCTTGTACTATTCCCCTATTCCTTTGTGCCACAGCTTATGCTGAAGTAAACAACTTCAGGGAAGGTCCTTCCTTGTCTGATTACATGCATGTGTAGTAACAGGAGCTGTCTCTCAGAGGTAACAGCTGCTCTTTCTCACCTGCTCCACAATAATGGCTTTCAGATAGCCCCAATAAAAAATGGTCTTTATTACTGTTCATGCTCACACTGCACAACAGTTAGTTGTATTGATGGAAACTGACATAACCATTCAAGTCAAACTACAATGGCAAATCTTTCAGTGCTTCTGGGTTCAGCAACTGGTAAGCATAAATCTAGAGCCTTTGGTGCAAATCTCTTCTAGCCATCCGTTCTGTAAGGGCAGACTCAAATTCATGGACACATTCAAAGTGCATGTTGTGAAAACAAGACTTCGCCACTTCATAAATGTTCACAACTCTGTCCTGCTTTTGAATTTTGCATGTTTGGGGGCTAAGACGAAAACTGTTCCGTCCCTGTATGCTTCTTTGTTGATTGCTTTCTTGGTTGTCATCGTTAGACTTCAAAACTGAAAGCAAACTCATGTGCTTATCTTGTTGTTATTTAGAATATATCAGAGAAAACTTTATGTGATAGGAAATTTACCAGATCCTACAGACACTGTGTAAATATTTGCAGGCTTAGCAGAAATAGAGTAACAAAGACAACCAGCAATCACAGTAGCATTGGACAATTACTTCACTGTCAGTCCTTCATTCAACACACTTTTTTAAGTTTTATAATTTCTATTTGTGCCTAGGAATATTTTCCCTCAAAATATCTGGCATTTGTCCTTTTGTACAAAAAGTGAGCATCAATTTCCTTGGTTGACTGGCAACATTTCTACCAGCATGCCTTTGTGATGGTTTGGACCCAGAATAGGGTCACATGCATTCCCCTTTCCAAGTAATGTCTTTCTACTCTGCCACACCTGCTACGCACAATTTGTTTGAAATAATTCTTGGCTAAAGGTTTATTCCAAAATCCATATACTTCCAATCCTGGGTATAATGCATCTTATATGCACTAATCTTTCTTTTCTGCTTTCAGTCATAAAAGTTCAAAGTTAATGAATAAATAGAAAGTTTTTGTTTGTTTCTGTACAGTTCTTTTAAAAATCACAAAAAAATCTTCGACTGTCCATAAACAAAACCACATGGAGGACCAGGTGGTAAAATGATCCTGTTTAGTTACATTAGTGCTTGTGAAAAGTCAAAACAGATAGTTCCTAAAATAGGAATAAATAAAAGAAATTTTTTGCACTTTTTCCCCACCTCTTTTGCACCCACTGTATAGCCATGCAAGTTGCGAGAATGCAGGTAGAGTATAAACTACATTTTTTCCTGAGACTTTGATGAAGAAATGCCAGGATCTGAGGCTGGGTGCTTGAGGTACCTTTTGCACATCAGACAGAGGAGTGACTCCCTTCTTTTGCACCACAGGGAGTGTCCTGGCTCTTTCTTTTATTGCGGTACCTTCAGAAGCTACCTGTGATCTCTCAGTGTCACAGCACCACTTCAGTTATTCTCTAAAATTTCAACGCTATTTTCCTTTGTAAAAGAAAAAAACATGAAGATATCTACTCTGCTCAGATTCTGCTCATTGAAAAAACAATGGCTTTTTGAACCTTTAGAAAAGTAAAACACAGATACAGTGTAATTAACTAGAAAACAGAAATGTAGCTTTGTCACATAATCTACGTTTTCTTGCTTCCAGGAATCATGTTATATAGATTTGTTTTATTGATGAATTTTTCATTTATATGCTAAATTGAGCCTCATTTTTGAGACTTTCCACTTAGTTGAAATTGTTCTTTTCTCCTGCATACCTTGATTAAAAGGAACCTGGGAAAAAAAGAAAAAAAAAAAAGTATATTCTAGAAATTAAATCAGTATATTTTTTATGAGTGTAATATACTGAAAGAGCATAATATGCATTAAAAATGTTTAGCAAAAAATACTGGTAATCTAAATACAGCAATGCAGCATGACAGCAGCACTAACTGCAGTATGCACTGTATGATACAAATCCATTTTGTCACATTACCGTGTGACAAAAAATGCACTGGAACTCTTTTAGATATTTCTCAAAGTATGTAAGCCAATCTGATGACTAGAAGAGCATGGCTTTGCTTTACTGGTTCTATCCATAATTTCTAAGGGTTCACTACACCTTTGCCTGAACTGCCACTTGTAGGCAGTATCTAGGGATGTGAACCTGCAAAACCATATTTCAGACATGATGAATGTCCACCTTCCACCTTTTTGGGAAGGCACTTTAAGAATCTCATTAAAAACAAAAACTAATTAAAAAGGGGGGGGGGGGGGGGTGTAAAATTAAGAATTGATGGATTTGAAAGACATCTTTATGGGGACAAATTATGACAGCAATACTGTATGTGGTATAAGCAGCATCTTTTTTATTTCCTACAGAGGACTTCAATGCTTACAAAAAGTATGACACCAAACCCACAGGGATAAATATCCTCTTTGTTCAGAGGGGACCTTGGGGTCAGATTCACAGTCCTTTATATTTTTCACCATATGTTTGGAAACCAAGAGTTGTTCTGAACAAATTTTGAAATATTAAATATTAAAAAGTACTGCACCTAACTAAAATTGTAGCATGATTGCCAGAAGTAATCTGTGTTTGTCTCTACTTTGATCTAGAATACGTAAATATATTGATGAAAATGCTTCCAAAAAAAAAGTTTGATAATAATAATTTTAAAAAATAGAGAGAGAGAGAAAGAGAGAGAGACAGAAACACACAACCATGGAAGGGACTTCTGTCTACTACAGGGTTTATATCAATAGTGCATCAACATGGTGCTTGAAAGCTCCCCATATTAGAAAGGTAAGAACATCTCACTGGGTGTCCTTAAATCTCTGAACCATAAGCACAGTTTTACATGAGAAGGTGAGGAAAGAATATGTTGTGATTATTGGTGATTGAAGTCATTTCAGCAATGTGAAACAGTTGTTACGTGGGAAATATAATCTTACCTCTAGAAAAGCAAAGGATTCCTACTTCCAAACGTATCTATTCAACATCTATTCATGGCTTGCCCTTCACTCTAAAATAATACTGGCAACAATGCTTTTCTGTTCCTAAAATAATAATTAAAAAAAATCCAATCTCTTATCCTCCTATAAAGTGTCACAAACTTTTCATTTTCATTTACAAAATCCCCCCAGAGCACCAAATGACAGTTACAACTAAATTAAACTAATGCACGCATCAAAATGGCAGCTCTGCATTAAATTCTCTTCAGGCTAAACAATCCCATTGTGTGTGCATATGTATAGAGAGAAAGAGCGCGTGTGTGGAACAAAACAAACGCACGAAGGCAAATTTACATACATATCATACTAAAGGTTAAAATAATGTCTCTATTTTACCTAGAAAGAGATCAATATTCTAAAAATAGCTTTCCGTATATTTACGTACAGCAATACATCACGAATAGAAATATCTGATTCATTCACTGTGAAACATAACTAAGTTTAGAGGTTACAAGTCTGACAAGCATATATTCTACACCCAAAACTGTTTTGTCTAAGGTTTCCCAAGATGTAGCTATCTGAAAATTACCTTTTGTCTTCTGCACCTCAGCGTGACAGCTCAGGTTTCAGCAGAGGCCAACTGAAGGACATCACAGTATAAAATTATAACATTATGGCAGCTGCTAAAACAAATGGAAACACAGAATTACAGTATACAGTACTAAGAAGGAGTATTTTACTAGCATGGATTTGTCTAATAAAATTTTGTGAATGTCAAATCTTTAGCCACAGGGACACTAACGACTTAAAGGAATTAAACAGGTGTTTTACATGCTGAGCAGTGAAACATGGTAATGATATTCCTATCTGCTCCTTAAATAAAATACCTTTCCGAAATTTCAGAGAAAGCAAATACTTGACAAAGCAAAATGGCGTAGTGCATTGCTAAGCTTCACACCATACAATAGATGTGTAAACATTAAAACTTACAGTTCATACTTCTATTACATATTCCATCAAATATGGCTTGAAATTCTTACAAAATTCTACTTCAGTCGTGCACTAGTATATTAACCACTGTAGAAGCCCTAAAGACTGGTCAGTCCCCCCTGCAGAATAAAGAAATCTTGTTTGTATGCATTCAATAGAATTACTGCTGAGAATTTGGCCCTTTTTTTCTGACAGCTTCCATTTTCACATTGTCACAAACATGTGAGTTAACTTATACACATATGGTTTATTAGAGTAGTTCCTAGCGCTTGGTATCCCAATAGACCTTTTGGCGATACGTGATTGACAGAACACAAAGGGCACAGTGTTCAACTTCCACTAAAATTCGTGAAATCAACTGCTTATATACCTTTGAAAGTCTGGGTCAAATGACTTCAAACCTTATTCTAAGTTTCTCCATAAACAACAGTGACCTCATTCTGGAATGACTCATTTGATGCAAACGCTTCCTCAGGCTTTCCAGTGTTCACTACCTTGCTTTGAGTAGACAAGCTGGTTTCACTTGTTCAGGCAAAAGCACGATAGTCTTCGACTAAATTTGCGTTATCTGATGCAAAGACTGAAAAGAGATATTACGTAGGATTTCAAAAGTCCTACGTTGAAATGAATCACAAATTTAGATAAGGTAGCATTTTTTCAGAGCTAAATTATAGCTTGAGTTCTACAGAAGTTTGGCTATTAGGACACCCTGTCCAATTAGTCAGAAATGTGTAAGTGCTGCCTAACAGAATTAAACTTTAATGAAGATGAAACATATCCTGTAAAATATCCCAAATTACCAGACAAGTAGGAGGTTCACTGGCTGATGAGAAACAGAACTTTGAGGAGTGAGTTACATTTATTTTCAACAAGTGATGAAACAGTTAGAAATATAAAGTGCCATAGAGTATAGACATATGAAAATGCTTTTTACTTAATGGAGGATGACTAGCCACAAGGAAAGTCTGTCTGCACAGTGTATATTAAACAGATAACAGCAAACACTATCCATATTTCAAAAAGCCCAGAGTTTCATTAACCCAACACTGAGAGAGTACATACTGCATCTCAGCAGGGAATAGAATGGCCTGAAGTTAAGGAACTACATATAAAAGTCCAAGCATATATCAGCGGAATCAAAATTCAGGCAAAGAAACATCTGAAATTTTGTTACACATTCATTTTGCTATTGGATTCTCAAAAGGAGTTTCCTGATGTGAGGAATTTTAACTGTCATAAACATGTAAGGCATCCTGAATCTTGTAAGCATATAGACTTCCTTGATCCTGATACTCTGAAGTTCTGCCACACAGCAAAGTAATTCCTAGTGCCTTGGTTTTGCTGCACATAGCTTAAAAGCTTATAAGAGGTTCATGTATCTTTTCTAATGAAGTCAACAATGCAGTCCAGCTATAAATCTCTAGTCCTTGATAAGCTTTTGTTGAGACAACAGTTAGTAAAGGCATATCCTCTGGGATTTAGATTCTCTTGGCATGCATTTACTGGTGTCACACAAAATAAACTATGCATCTGAGATGGACAGCTGGATGCCTGCCACCCATGAATGGAAGAGCTAATTCCTGCTTAATGTTAGAAGGGATGGACACAGAGCAAGAGTAGAGCTTTGCTCTGTAATTTCCAGCATTCGTGTTGTGAAATCAACTGGAGGAAATAGGGACTACAGTCAACAGGGGCTAGCACGCAAATGTTATCTTAGTTCCTTGTGATCAACAGGATCTGTATCAGGTACCTAGCTATCTAACACCTTTTCTAAGAAAATTCCACCTTTGAGAGTTGTTGCAGGCCAGATTTCATAACAGATTTGAGTCACCTGAGCTAGTCACAACTTTATGTCCATTGTAGGTGCTTAGGCTCAGGTACAGAAAGTTCTAGTAAGCACTGCGGCATCCCGTACTTGTAGAGTTAAATGCCTTGGAAAAAAAAAAAATCCAAATCCAAAACTTGGAAGCTGCTGAAATGTTGCAAATAGACAAGGGCTCTTGACAGAAGGGACTGCACATCTGGTGAGAGATGGGAGAAGAAAACCTTCACTCAGTGCTACAAGAACTCATACTTTAACCTTGGAAGTTATTGAGCCCTACAGGTAGGAGCATAATTTTTCTTTTCAAAGCAACAAATGAACCTCACTAAATATATTGCTGTCCTGAGAAGCTATGGTTTAAATATCCCTGGCAGACAAAAAAAAAAAAAAATCAAAATATCCCATTTCCTGAAAAAATTATCTAGCCACTACCCCAGTATATGAAAAGAGGGTATTACTTCTTCCTTTGTAAATTAAAGAATGAGCATTTGGAGCTCAAGTCTGTGATCCTTTACTAGATGCATACTGAGAGCCTCCACCAGGAAACCTCCACAGCAGTTTAAACAGGGGAATATATATTTCTAGACTCTGGCTGAGTTTCCAGATAATCATCCCCAAGAAGTAGTTTTCAGTGAGACTACAGACATACGAACTTAACGGGGAGGTGCTTTAGGCATCTGCAGGTTCAGTTATGACATGGTGTACAAGATCACGGTTTTGAAATCAAATACACTGATTCAGCCAAAGTCTTTTCTTCGATCTGGCTTAGCTTTTGAGTTAATCTTTCATAACATAGGATACATGCTCCCATAGTTCTGGTTTGGCCAAAGTACTGAAGTGGGACTTACATTTTAACGGGTTAACATTTTTATTCACAATATTATGTGACTCTTTATATCTTAGCATGTAATAAAACTGAATTTTAAAGGTATCTAATTAATACCATTGGGTTAAATGCAATAGTTGAAATAATTAGCATATTATTTACCATGTCTGATTATAAACTTAATTATTTTCCACAATCCATAGCAGTGTTTCAGTTGTTCATGAGACACAGTCAGGTAGGCTAATTTGACAATATCTTTGCTGCTTTGTATCACTCATAGTAATTAGCCTCTTAACATCTGCAGCTATTTCCTCTTGTGTGGTTAATGTACATTTAAAATGTCTAAAATAAACTATTTCCCCAAAGTGATATTTTACTTCAACTTGGCCACAGGCCAACTTTTTAATATCCACCTTTACTTTTGGCTTAGCATTTCTGATTCCTACTGTAAGAGAGTAAAGGAAGCAACTCCAGCTGAGAGAAGAAAAAAAACACAACTTGCACTGACCATTTATGGATATCTTTGCAAAGATGGAAAAAAATAGTAGAGCTTAGAAAATTGTCCAGGGAATATCTGTCCCAGCAAAACCTCTGAAAACCTTGAACTGTGAGGTTCTTTAGGAATTGGCATTATGTTATTTCAGTTCTATCTTACATTCTATGGTGTAAAAAAAAAAAAGGGGGGGGGGGGTAGCCGACTCATCGCATTAAGTACTTTATTTCTCAAAAAAGGGCCCAATCCAAAACTCAGTGAAGCTAAAGGAAGCATTTTAATTATCTCAACAATCTTTAGGTCAAACTCACCTGCTTTCAGGAGATGTTAAAATTTAACTGGATTATTTCTCTTTGCTGAGTGGTTAGGTTACATAAGGATGAAGCATGTCATGATAACTGATTACTATAGCAGTCTAGGAGTGAAATATGAAGTGCTAGCTGGATTAGTTGATGAGTTCTTTATTGCTGCTTTTTATGTGAAGGAAAAAAGATTTCTCTGTAAAATTATATCTAGTTAGATTTTACAAATGATAATGGTGACAAAACTTTTCAGTGATCTGAGATGCTTTAATCATCTCCTGATTAGTCAGGGAATATTTATGTTAAATAAAATAATCTAGCAATAAAAGAAATCAGCTTTCCATTCCTCTCAGACTTTCTACTTCAGGACTATACCAGCTTTGCTCCTGTGAAGCTCTTCTCATCTTTGCATTCAGTAGAGAAAAGAAAGGTCTGATGATTCTTCTAAATGCCCAAGGGCATTCCTGTTCAAAAGTTTAAGAGGGCTCATGGAGTTATTACTGAAGCTATTGCAAAGCAAAACAGTTTTTAAACATTTCAGTGCAATTTAGTATCCTGCTCTGGGATTTCACTGAACAGAATCTCCTTCTTCTTCTAAAGTGTATCACAGTGTCATACCTTATTCATAGGACAATGCAAATTTGACAGGCACCTCCATGAAGTCATTCCTTAGACCAGTCCATCTTTGTGCACAATATGTGAGGGGAAGAAAACCACCAAGAAAACAGGACCTAAACCACTCTGAATTCCTCTAAGAATCAGTGCAGGTGAATAACTACAAGGACACACACAAGAAGACGAGAGCTCAGATGCCACCCATAAAAACAACATCCACAAATGGTATCCCTCACCTATGGACCACACAGTCTTCAAAATGATGCCCATGTTCTTTTGAAGTACAAGCTTTAACTCTGTAAAGAAACCCATGTACAAATACACACACTTGAGACTTCAACATTGCTTCAGTCCCACTGGCACTGAGGGCAAAGTTTGCATAAATTTAATTTGTATAAGCCCATAAAGGATGAGATACCCACTACTAAAAATAAGGGAATAAGTGGCAGGTCATATTAATAAAGTACAGAGCATTTTAGACACAAAACTTACTTCTCAGAAGTTACTTGAAATTAAGAAACTGACAGAGTCTAGGAAAACCTTAATGATTCTATGATTCTAACTGAGTGTGTTCAAGCTCTTGTAGACCTTCAGGTCAACTGAAGGTTCAGTCAACTGAAGTTGAGTGAAGGTCTACAAGAGCTTGAACACACTCAGTTAGAATCATAGAATCATTAAGGTTGGAAAAGACCTTCAAGATCATCTGGTCCAACCATCACCCTACTACCAATGTCACCCACTAAACCATGTCCCTAAGCGCCAGGTCCAACCTTCCCATGAACACCCTCAGGGACGGTGACTCCACCACTTCCCTGGGCAACCCATTCCAATGCCTGATTACTCTTTCTGAGAAATGTCTCCTAACTTTCCCCTCCATTCTACACAAACTTGTCATAGATTAACTTCTGGGGCAGTGACCAATGGTGAACATTCATCAAAGACTACACAGTGTTACAGATTTTAGGGAACTCACAAATTCAAGGCCACAGGGAAGTACTGTGGTTAGTATTTGACTTGCTACTTAAAACAGACCATTTAGTTTCACCTAGCTGCCCTTGCACTGAAGAAAATTCTCTGCAACATGAAGTTGAAGATAGACACCTCAAAAACTAAGATCAAAGTTCCCATACTGAGATTTTTATACCAAGAACTGAGAGAAACTCAGTTCTCAACTTTGAAGGTTCCTTAGCTTTCAACATGGTTGCCGAGCAGGACCACACCAAACTTTAAATCCGAGAGGAAAATCTGTAAATCTACCCCTAAAGCAACAATTAAGAACTACCTTATATACTATTATGCGGTGAAGGAAAGAGAGCAGAACTTAATCTCACTGCAAAATACAATATAGGGCTATAGCATATTAGGATTCTCAGAAGCAGTTTTAAATCAATCTAGATTTTTAGGATTACTTAATGAACTTATTTGGCATTATTTGTAATTGCTGTGAAAAAAAGCTGCCCAATGTTGCTTTCCCTCCTCATTCCTGTTTCTCTTTATCAAAGAGGAAGGTGTTAAGTCAAAAATAGGAGCTCCTGCCAGAACTGCCATTCTGTCATGCCCTCATGGGATCACAGTTATAAATCCTTCAATACACCACAAAACATAAATCTGAGTAACCGAAGATTGAGTTCCCAGTTGCATGACAGAATGCACTGAACAGGGCATTTGTATGCATGTATATACACATATATGTATATACGTGTGCGTATATGTATATATATATATATATACAAAAATAAGTACGTAGGTATGGGGCCAAGATAGTTCCAGGCACAAAACATTTACTGCCTGAGAAGGGATAAGTTTGAGAATGACCTTTCATTTTCATTCAACCTTTCAGAAGACATGATTAAACTCTTATCTGCTGGCATTGTAATTGATTTTCCCCAAAGGACCATTTATCAGAGAATAAACTGGTTTTGGACCTTGAAGTGTATATTTTGTGGCTTTTACATATCAATTGGTCTTTTAAAAGAAGCCTTCCTTTCCAGAAGCACTTCTGAGAATATCAGAAAAAAGAGTAAAAATAATTCAGACAGACTTCCTGGCCTTTTGTCAGTACATCATTCCAGCAAAGCTTGTCAATTGAAAGATGAACTTTTGAGAAGAGATAGTTTCAATGAGTAGGACTAGACATAACCAAAAAGTTGTACTGGAAAAGCAGGGGTCCAAGAAGACTTTGTTTTAATCAGTATGCAGGGAGATGACTGTTCATGTAAAGTTGGGGCTTTAAAAACAAAGGTACAAATCCTCTTTCCCCTCTGTCAGGGAAGGTGGAAGGTACTTCACAGAATCATAGAAGAGCTTGGTCTCTTCCCTTTGAAAATAAATAAATAAGTAGATATTAGTAAGAAGATAACACCTGCTATTCAAATACTACTCTTAGTGCTTACACTCACTATATTTATGTGGTAACAACTACTTTGGGGAAAAAAAAAAAAGCAAAAAAAAAAACAACAACAACTGCCAGTTCACAGATTTTTTTCAGCAAATGTCTTTCAGCTGTTTTTGTCACTAGCACAGATACAGACTTCTGGAGGCTGTTTCTCATATGTCACATCAATTGATCATTACCTTTAAAAAACTAAATCCTGATGCAGTGAAATATTTCTGCATATTCTCAAATCCAACTGACTTCAATTTAACAGTGAACATGCTGTCCTGAAATATAAAACTTAGGCATTCTATTTAGGAACAGGCAAAATGTTTTCAAATTCCAAACATGAGCCAGAAGTTCTTAACACTGAATGTTTAATTAATTCATTTTAACACTGTTTCTAATCAGAGTACATACAGTAGAGAGAATCACATAGTTTCATAAGCAGTCCAATACTAGAATGTGCAGAATCAGACACAGGATTCACTAATTGTAGGAACAAGACTTAGTACTCTAGATGCACTGAGAATAACTTCATTGTTGCAACTAGAAAAGAATTTAAGTTAACCAGAAAGTAATTACCTGCATGGTGCAGCAGAGGTAAAGTGATATCTAGATTTAACACTTACGTTAATTGAATTATACATCTGCTGTGGGAAAAAAAATAACTCCCTTAAATTCAAATTATATTCTCCCAAATGTGATTATACATAACACATTTGCCCATTCTCAGACAATAATAAAGCAAATATTGTTACACCAGAAGGCAGAATTACTAGGAATTTTTACTGTAAGAAATACAAGAACATACAGTTAAACAAAAGATTGGCGGACAAACGCTAACTCTCTGTAAAGACCTTTACTTGATTCCAAGGCTAACAAGAGGACTTGGGAAGTGACCCAACACAGCATCTGAGCACATGCTTAGCCCTGAGCTTTTGAGTTAGTTGTCTCAGTCTCATCATGCTTAAGAGTTTTGGCATAGCCAGGCATTATACAAGCTGTAGATTCTCCTTTAGAGATAAGTTATATAAGGTGTCAGTTTGACAAACCATTCATCTAACAAGCCTTCAGGGCAATAATTAAATACACCTTTGGTACCTAATCCTCTCTTTTGGAGGGGGCTGCTTAAGTACTTTATCTTCTGGGGAATACAAGAAACAGAGTTTCATGACATGCCAGGGCTCCAGATCAACACTGATGCTGCCTGTCAGGAGCTACCTGTAGCTTCTTGCAGTCGTCTCAGATTCAGTCACACACAAAATAGAACAAAATCAGAGACCAGGAGGGAGGATATGATTCAGATGGATTTGCAGAGTTGTCTACACCACCAGATTAGGGAACACTTTATTGATAAATAAAACTTTGCTTTTCTCTGGAGATCTTACAGCAATGTCAGCTTTGGTAATTTCATTTACAGAAGAACAGCTGAATTGCTGGAGTACAAGTGCCGTGCTGATGGCTAGCCAGCAGACTTGAGGCAAAGCCTGGAAAAAGACCTGCGTAAGAGTGCAATAGGCAATACTGAATCTCTGAAAAGCCCACCACAGGGAGAGGGTTATAAACCAAGGAGAAAATCTCAGAAGACTTTACTTATGGAACAGTGTCAGTTTGAAGCAGGTTAGTTTTAAAACTATATAGCAACTGAGATGAAAAATGCACTTTAAAACTTGCCTTGCTTTCCAAATGAATGATGGGTATAATTTACTGTTCAAATGCACATGGGAAGGGATTAGTTTATTGGGTACGCTGGCTTGTCACTGCATGCATTTCACTTGTAGGAGCCCTTAGGCACTGTTCAGAGTTGGACACTGCTCTGATTTAGCAGTCACCAACTGGCAAAAGGGACAGCTGCACCAGGGATGATTCTCAAGCACAAATGTTTGTGCTGATTAAGCTAATTGAGGTTAACTTAGTCTAACTCACTATGCAAAAAGCTCTATCTTGCCTTTGGCTTCAGCCAGGGGATATCATGATAACAGCTACTCCAGTAACTGCCCAATATCCTAGAAAAGCTGGCACTAGAATCAAACAAGAGAAATGAATTGGGGGGGAATATAGGATGACAAGACAATTTGATCTCAAGAGATGTGCAAACAAATTTAACAGAATGTTAAAAAATACTGACTTGGAGGGAATGTGTCTAAGCAGCCCCTTGTTCCAATAAATTCAAACCTTAACTCTGCTCCTCCATCTGGCACAGTAATTTCCAGGGTGATTTGAGAATTAATGTGCAGATTTTAGAGTATTTAGAAAAGTCAACATTTCAACATAACCGTTCCTCAACTTTAACTGTAGCACAACTGGTTCCGTAATATAACTAAATGTACCTCGTCACAGGAATCTTCAGTCAAAATGATAAAGGGGTTACTAGTAACATGCACGATACCGTTCTAGCTTGGATGAGAACAGCAGTTTTGCCTACGCATTCTGTGGCCTCTTACATAAAACAATATGACATCATCTATTTGTCCAAATGAGAAAGTGGTCTTCAAACCACGTCTTCACGGATGTCTTAGCAAAGTTCTCACTATGCACATGCCCCAAACTACAATATTTGGCCAGAAAAAAAAGTGCTACAGAAGCATGACAAAGGGACTGGCATGATACAACACTGTGTCTCATACTTGCAGTGCAGTAATGAACCCAGAAAACAGAAGATATTCAGTAACAATCTTATATTGAGATTGGATTATGAATTAACTGAGGCTGTTCATTTAAACAAGTGATCGAAATTCAGAGAGCACTAGGCTACGAAATTATACCACTTCTTAGACAAAAACTTAACTAAATTTCAAAGAGAGAACTAAGATCATGGTTTGAGTTAGTAGAGCCCTGATAAAGTCAGTGCAGCTGCACTGATTTATACTAGCTGAACATTCATTTAGCATATCCCCTAAAACAGCAAATTGAATCATTGCAGAGAGTCAGTAGCATTTCAGCAAGACTAATGACATGTTCTCTACACCTCAAAGTAGGGATCCCAAGAGTACAAGCACATACTAGAGACGTTGGAAATACAGGCACAGGATGAAGCCAAAGGCCTGCAGCATCTAAATACAAGTGGTCAATTTTTAAAGGAATGTAACCTTGACAGTTGGCTAAAACTAGTTTTAGGGCATAACAAAGAGAAAAATAAGTGGTATCCAGCATATGTAAAATGACTTATGTTGGAAAAACACAAAGGTAGTAACAAGAAGGTATAAATATGAGTCACAACCCTTACAAGAACAGGAGTGAAGTATTCCAGCATTGTCCCCCGGAGTTAAGGATGTTCCACAGCTTCGGTGGAGAGAGTGCTGCTTTTTGATTTGTCACTCACTGTCTTTTGCTACTTCTATTTATCACACATAAAGTATTATATTTACTAAGTAACTGGGTACAGTAAATTAGAATTGTAGAGAGCTGTGTGTATATATATTTACGATGTATTTTCTCTTCTTACCTCATCAAATGACAAGGTGATTAATATCAGCACATTGTCAGAGTAAACCTTATAATATTTAATTTTCTCCATAGATATGCATTAATACGGTAGCACTAATAGGTGTACAAATGCTGAAACATTCCACATCTGTGCTATTCTTAATTTATTTTCTTTTATTTTAATCATGTATTGCATAGAATGTTTTTAGCACATGGCGTAGAGAAAGTGAATAATGATAGGTGCAATCTGGGAAAATTTAGAACTAGTAGCAAACTCCTCATCTTTTATCATTCCCCTGCACCAAAGGGCAGGAATCTGAACTCACTGATCTGTGAAGTTCTGTATGTGCAGACTATACCTTATAAACTTAGAATTTTGGTTCAGAGTTTCCTTTTCCAATCCTCTGCAGAACTGTATTTACAAGCTGCACTTTGACATGTGAACAAGGATGTAGAACCAGTGGGCTAAGGCTAAGATTGCTACTGAAAAAAGGACCCTGGACCACAGTGACAAACATGTTTCTGTACTTTAAGTGTGAAGATGCACAACAAGGATCTTCAAATGCATTCTGGCTTTTAACTCCTTCTAGGTCAACTGGCTTCTAAACACCTTTGTGGTTCTGGGCCTTTCAGTGGGAGCTGCAGTTCTCTCCACCAACATCCCTTAGTCAGTCAGGAGTAGAAGGGGCAGGTGCAGACAGCACAGATCAGGGACTAGTAAGTGAAGCAACCTGTAAAACGGGACTTTCTGTCCTCCTTCCCTCATCCCAAAGACAAACTTTAAGAAAAACCTTCTTTCATTTTGCTTCAAAGCTGTGTGTTGCAGCCACTCAGTATATAAGAAAACCTTCTACCCTTTCATACTTAAAAGCATACTGGCTTTTGTTAGCCTATTATCATCTGGCATATGTCACACTACAGTGAAATTGGTTTAGTCCTATAAAGGGCAATGGGACACAACCAGCCTGTTGATTACAATACCAACATACTGATGGCAGCAATATAAACACAAATATCCTTAAAAATTCTCTGGTGCTTGTTCTAGACATCAGTAAATTGTGCAAATTAGCTGTTCACTCCAGCATTTTGGCATTTGATTTAAAAAATAAAAAATAAAAAATCTTTTTCTGCATCACACACTTTTCTCTTAGGAGCAACACACAAGGAAAAAAGAAACACACATTTTGATATTATGAAGTAGTAGGGAATGCTTGGCTGTTCATATTGCTCAGTTCGTTTCACATTTCTTTACTCATTTCCCTTCAAAGAGAGAGATTCTTCTGCACTATAGGATTTGATACATTGTTCTGCACTGCTGCATTCTGGATAGGGAGGAATACTTTAAAACTACTGACTAATGTCCATAGGCATCTGGGGAGCCATCCTTCCCTTTACAGAATCTTTGCACACAGATCCCATTTGGGGAAGATGTGTGGCACAACCCTCAAGGCTGCCAGTATGCATAACCCTCCTGTGACGAATAATCAAAGCACCAGTGTCCCTCAGCAAATATTATACAGTGCTTTAGTGTTCCAGGCTCTGAAACGCAGCTTTAACTCTGACATCTACCTTCCCCTGAGCTGGCTTGATACAGCACTTGAGTCACATAGAGGCAGGCAAAATGACCTTGTGAACAAGAATCTACTATGCAAACTTTCTAGTTAGAAAAACTCCACACTGCTGCCATTTGCCTTCCAACCTAAATATTACTCCATGATTTCCCATTGCAGTTGAACAAGCACTCAGAGCGCTTGCCCAAGAGGCAGACTGGTCTGCAGTAAGTCTGTGGGACTTACCCATGGGAAGCAGGGAAGGGAACTGCCTTCAGGTGTTAGTGGTTCCTTTGGGGTGATAAAGCAGAAGAGGAGATTCTCCCTTTAACCTTGAGAACTTTGTTCCTCACCTTGTTCCACCTTTATTCTGTCTGCCATAAAATGACTATCCACAATATTGTGATGAATCAAAAAATAACTGCAGTAGCATAGTGACTATATTGTCATTCTGTAAAGTAAGAGTTAAATGTATTAATCCTAGCAAGCACTTGAATTTGTTATGCTATCAAAAGCAGGCAGGCAATATTCAAAGCATTAAACACAATAGTGCATTTCTAGAGGATTAAGTCTATATTTCAGGTATGTTGTCACATGGGACTAAAGGTCAAGTACTTACAGCCAACTGATAAGTGAAATAATCCTCCAGAAGTACTTTGCCTGCAGAGACTTTTTATTCTGAAACAGAAATTATTAAGGAAAAAAAAAATAAAGAAGGAAAAAAAATCCAGAGCCTTAATTTTTTTCAGATCAATTCTATACACATAACTTTCTTCAAAGCCAATCAGAAAAGCAAAATATTTCAGCTATTCTGAATATATATTCTATTTCTTGATTTCAGATACTATTCATATCACTAGGATAGCGCTGTGGATTAGTTTTAGCTGATTACTTGAAACCAATATTGTTTAAAAATTCAAACTACTAAAAACCTGCATGTTTCTGGCACCTGTGTGAAGAAGTCTGAGGCTGCTACGCTGGAATGACTGCTTAAGTTGACAGTTATGTCTGGAAACTGAAGATACTGTGCCATTGTCTGCCTCTCTTATCCTTAAGGAATATGATGTAAAACATACTTGATGCAAGTTAAGGAGACAAGGGATAATTTTGTATATGTGAATCTTGTTCTTGCAAGATCCCTTCCAAATGTTCAAGTTATTTTACTGAAAAATTCTGCTTAACTGAACTTCTGTGGCACTGCAGCTGCATACACAATGGAACTGTCCTTCAGGGCAGCTCCCAGTCAAGACTAACCCCGGCTGTCCTACAATACCAAGACTTGTCAGAGAAACAATTTAGTTTCTAATCACGTGGTAGGCAGACCCAAAACTACTGCACAAGTTAAGTCAAAGAGGACACATTTCTCATTGTCTGATAGAAAAAATCCTACAGAATTGATGTCAGAGCCCCATCATTTTCTATTACATTGCTAAGCTACCTTAAAAATAAAAAGCATTTGAAAAAGCGTGAGGGATGCAACATTCATCTGATAAATTTTTTACAGTTCTTATAAGGCTTTTTTTTTCTTTGTCAGAACACATATCAAATAAAAGAGACACCAAAGATAAGAAAGAGCATAGTTTTTCTGATTTCCCTAGAACAGCACTGGACAAGAAAAGTGTTTGCATTACCCTTTTTCAAAACAAGACAG
Organism: Anser anser; assembly: GCF_964211835.1. Taxonomy (NCBI): domain Eukaryota; kingdom Metazoa; phylum Chordata; class Aves; order Anseriformes; family Anatidae; genus Anser; species Anser anser. The sequence continues at coordinate 12,206,596 of NC_139734.1, forward strand.
TGAAAGGTCTGATCCATATTCCGTAAGTTTCTCCAGAGCTCAGAGAAGGCCCAAACAGTTGGGAGAAGAGTAAGTAAATAGAGATTCTAGATATTTGTGCAATCTTTTTTAGCAAATCATAATTGCATTTTTTTTTTGATGAAACTTTCAATGACCAAGAGCACAATTCATTTAGAAGATGTGGTAATATCTATTTTAAATGACATTTTACCAGCATGAACCAGGTCATTCAGATTGGATGGGTTTTCATTACAAAAGAACAATTGCCACCAGCTGAGGATCAAGCTCAAAAGGATGGGCTTGAGTCAATGAAGAAATTAAATTGGAAATTACCATCATCAACAGTATTTAAGATGTTCTCAAGTACGTCAAACAGCAATCCAATTTCCAGAAATACTATTTTTGGATCTCTGTGTTCCAGGAATTTTACACAGGTGACATCTCCCATCATATATGGAAACTACCTCAGACAAGAGACTCTGTCATCAGTACAAACTAAAACACTCCCAACTCAGACAAGCATGACCTTTTAAAGGGTACCTGCATGTCATCTCACTATTAAGTACTGTATCCATAATCTGCCCACCATTCTGCAATCTAAAAATACTGCCTAAGGCATTTGTTTGCTTTTCTAGTCTCATAATTGCAGCCTGTTTCTGCAGCAGATTCTGACATTCTCTTGTTTGCTAGCTGAACTCATTCTGTCATGAAAGGTCAGAAAGCAAACTGCTCCAGAATGTCAATAGGTGTTTAAAGTATTCCACCTCTACCTGAATTTCTCGTGTGCTAAACGATCAAGTGTTGATTTAGAAGTTATTAACTTTAAGGTAGGCAACTTGAGCCCATAAAGGGAAAATTTGCTCTTTATTTATCTTCTTCAATGAAAATTTGAGTCCAGGTCACATTGACCATCAGCAGATACTCAAAGATGAAGACTATTGCTCTTCTTTAATCCCCCATAACAGTTCCACAACATGTATTTAATGCCAGTGATATTTAGTGTTTCAGGAGGCTGGTTTGTTTGTTCAACCAATGATGTTGCACTATAGATATATTAATATGACTTTCCTCTGGTTTTCCACAGTGATGCAATGGAACTCTAAGTCAAAATAAATAGTATCTGGTGCTATATAATATTTTTCATACGTGTATTTCAAAGACACTTTACAAAGATAGTTCAGGATCGTTATTTCTAATAAGAAAGGAGAAATTTGTTGCAAGGTGTCCAGTTTGCCAGTATTGAAGCCAGGAACATAATGCAGGTTCAGTGCATGGGATCAAACAGACTCTTTTGCCCAAAAGCAGACTAACAAGCTAAAGTGATGACTGCATCACTGTAATATGGCAGAACACCAGTGAATTTGTGAGGAAATCACAGGACAAAGAAATATTTGCAATTCTCAAAGCTATAACTGTGTAAAATTTTGAATTAGAAATATTTTCTGCAAAGCACTCTTTTCCTTACTTGACATGATCAAAAATTAGAGAAAATTCATGTTTAGGCTATAATTGAAAGTTGATATTTATTAAACTTAATGCTGCATTCCCCAACTTGAAATTCTTTATTGATGAAGATTTCTTAACATTTTGTTTTCATTTTACATTAGGTTTCCTGTCTCCTTTAAAAAGAGAAGAACGATTAAAAGCAATGCTATTTTTCTCATACTTTTTAGAGTGTTTATAATGTTGCCTTTAACATTTCTTTCGCATTCAATATCCTTCAATGTAATTGAGTTTTGAGAGCTTATTTTGAATCCACTCAGTTCATCACAATATCTCTAAAAAAGAAATATACATGCAGCAGATCACATATAAACACAATACATTTCAAGATCTAGCTTGCAAAAAGGAACCTACCAGAAAAATCGCACTGAGAATATCATGAGAGAGTAGGGGAGCTGAATTTATATTATTTCAAAGCTTGTGATCTTATTTTCTCTAAAAACAATGAGTTTTCTACATTATTTCTATTTTTCTCCAGTAAAATGAAATATATAAATAAATATATATCAATGAAAAATAAAATGAAACGTTTGTTTTCATATTCTTAATCGCTTAGTGTATGTTTGTTTTAAACACTAGCTTCAAAAAGGGTGAATAAGACCCAGTTTTGCAGAAACAAACAAGCACCAAAATGTCATGATCAAATACAGGAAATTTCAGCTCAAGAGAACTTCTTGTTTACAAAGTGAGGAGCAACAGAAAATGGAGTTTACAGTGAAGCTGCATTTCCAGCACAACTTCCTATTTTATACATAAATGATAGATCTCTCAATGTACACTGCAGTCATTTAATTGGAAACAAAAAAGCTAGCTGGTCTCTGAAAAACAAACTGGAGACTGAATAATGAAGTAATCTCTGAACACTGCTTCAGTTTGCCATGCAGTCTGTTGCTTTTATCCAGCAGCATACAATTTAAACATTTTTGTTTATTTCCTGATTATTTTTTTTCTTTACAAGAACAGATAGACAGTACCAACTATTAGTCTCCTTCACCATTAGTATGCCATATGCATGCTGTGCTCCAGCTGTCATGTTAAAAATGCATAAGGCTAAATTAAAAAATGCTGAGAAGACTTTTGGTGATAATCAGATAACTCTCCATGTAAAATATGATTTAGAATGATTATATTTTCCACACATTTCATATCAGTAATATAGCTGAAGGATAGAAGAATACCACATTTTGATAATTATCCCTTATGGACATTCTGTGTCGTACTATTTCTCAAAAGCATTCAAAAGTGCAAGCACTGCATCACAGCTTCAGCTGGTACAGACAGTAGTGAATCCAGCAATTTTCACCAGCTTGAGTGTTCTGATCAAATGAGACCAACAGCTTTTCTCTTTGGAAGGAAAACAAACTCTTGTAAAAATAGTTATCAGACAACTCAATAAATTCAGTGAGCTGAACTATGACGTTCAGCTGAAATCAGACTAATTACCATGAATTCCAGAAAGTTCTCAGTCCAAAAGTGATCAGGGTTTCTGGAAGCTAGCTGACCTCAGATGGAAGATGAATCATGCAGATGAAGCCAAACAAGCTACCATAAAACAAGACTGTCCTACACGTGTTGCATTTGAGGGAAATGAATTTTAACTGGTTTAGTTGCAGCCTTTCCTACCCTTCTGTCCACAGCAAGGACACAATGAAGGAAATATGTCATGGCCGTTGGACTCTTTTTTTCATATTTCCCCAGTGTGCAATCAGCTGCATACATGATTGCCTCACTTCTGCTCATAGCCTTCTCTGAAGCATCCCAACATCATTTCTCAGCTACACTGGAACGTTTAGTGGTAACACCCCAGCAGCAGTGTTAGTGACACTTGGGATTATTCTTTTCAGGTAATGTAACACTAGGAAGCTACATTCTTCTTCCACACTCAGTCATGTAAGTTATTAAACGCGCTACGTCACACTGCCCCAGAAGCAGGGAAGAACAGCAGTAAGAAGCAGATCCTGTGCAATCAGACCCTCTGCTGGGCATAGCGATGGACCGGCTCTTTGAGCATGGTTTCACTGACTGCACCAGGCTTTGCGTTTAGAAATCTGCAGACGCTGAAAGTCATTTTATTTTTGCTATTGGATCCCCAAAGTCCAATAGTCAACCTGGGACAACAGATACTGTAAAATAATATTCTCTGAGGGATTTATAGAATCCTTCCTTTGCAGATAAGAAGACTATAACCTAATCCATCATCCTAGCCTGTCTGTGGTTTTGTTTTTACACATGGGAAAGAAACTCATCAAAACTATTGTTCAGCTGAAGAGACTTATTTCTAAAGCAAAAAATAATAATTCTAAACAATCTGTATATCTACACAGAGGTTAATAATTGTCAAGTCAGAAAAAAACAGGCACATCTAGATTTTTTTTTAAATTCTTAGACTACTGCATAATGAAGTCTAACAATTCTCCCCTCCAACTAAAGAAATTAAATTTCTAAATATATGATTATTCTATTTATTATAAGAAAAGGTATTTATTGAGGATCAACCAGCTATCAGAAAATGATAATCAAGAGAATTCTGTGCTGTGCATAATGAAGCATTCAACTATTTTAAAACGACATGTAATTTATTTTATGTTTAGTAGCAGGATAGATTCATTACGTGTTTTATAACAGACATTAAAAATCTATGTTGAGCAACTAAAAATCTATCTTTCAGAAATCCGGCCTAGTGGAAGGTGTCCCTGCCCATGGCTGGGGCGGGTGGAATTAGATGATCTTTAAGGTCCCTTCCAACCCAAACCATTCCATGATTCTGTGATCCTGCCCACAAGCTGTAATTTTAGACTTAAGGAAAAAGTCCACATCATTCTGAGAACCACACATACATAACAAAAATAAAAAATAAACCACAGGTGTTTTAAATATGTGAGTGTACTAAAGCACTGTTGGAACATGAATCACTTTTGAGACGCAAGTGCATTGATAACTCAGAATTTCTCACAGTTACTAAAACTATTTACATGGGAAACTCCATCTAGACACATTTCACCAATGTGGAAAAAAAAATGCTATCACACTTTCCCTAGTAATTAAAATGTGTAGCATTTGAACAACAGGAATAGCTATTTTCTATTCTCACAGCATATCTAACCTAGGGGACAGCACTGGTGCGACAGAATGGACTGAAGTGCCAAGAAGAAAAATGTATAAAAGATCTATATTGCACATAACTCTATGGAATTCTCCATTGTTGCCATCCTGTGCTTTAGTGCCACTATAAATAGAATGAGCCCTAAACAAATCTAATTTAAATGAAGAGATACATTGACCCTTATGCCAGGCCAGTCTCCTCATGAAACAGATAATACGTAGTTTACAAGATTTCTCAGCATCTGCTCTTTTCCTTTTCGTACTGAACCCTATGCCAACAGTGGAATTTTAAACCCTCTTACTTAAATGTATGGATTTAATATACGGCAGTAAGTTCAAGAAGTCTCACGTTGAATCTTCTGTACCAATACAGATTGACTTTATAGTGAATGGGATGGATATCTGACATACCTGGGTAATGTAAGGAGTGCACCATGGAATCGCATAGCACATGTAGATGTGAAAACCGTATGCACCAAATGGCAATTTAGTTCAAGTTTTGAGACTTCTCAATATCACTGGTTCAACACTGCAAGCAACAGATTAATTCTCTTTATTGCTTTATCACTAAACATGGTGGGTTAATGAATCTAATAAAACAGAAGATCAGCATTTTATAACAAAAAGAAAGCATTTAAATTTGCTTTAAAAGCAACAGACGAGTATGTGGGACAGAAAAGTAATACTTCACAGTAAAATTCACTCAAGCAATTGATCTAGCCAAACACTGTACTGACAGTCAGACTTGAAAAATTGAAATTAGTCAGACAGCCTTTTATTTCATCCAGTAGTTAAACTAACCTCACTAAGTGTTTGGAGGAATCATGTGTCTATCATGTAGGGCAATCGTGCTTCTAACTTATGTTAAAAATAAGTGTGTAATTTCTTTGACATAATCAACTTTGGCAGCTTTTTTTCAGGGGAAAGACCAATTCAGGGAAGTCTCCTGAGCAAACGAACACAGCTGCTTTTGCAGCCGGAGCTCAGATGGAATGGGAACATGGCATCAATCCTACAAGCAAACCTGTCTCTTTCACATCAGTGACTGATGTGACAATTTTGAGGTCTCAAGGGACTCTACAATTTGCTCCCTTGTAGTCCATTTTTTGTTGCTGTTGCTCTTTTTTTGACATTTCTATTCACCAGAAAATGAAATCAATTGTTGCAGTAATTTGTTTCTCATTCTCTTTTCACTGAGTCCACTCCTAGGTTTCTTTCTATAATATGTTCCAGAATCTTCCTATTGTTACTTATATAAAGGAAGGTTTGCTTTCTTATTCACTTATGTAATATCACATGCCAAAACTCACATGCTGCAGTGTAACATAGCCATCTACACCTTATACATCTTAGACAGTCAATTAGCTGTCAATGGTATCTGAAGCAGTCCAGTCCAGATAAATTTGCCTAACTGCTTAGCCAGGTCCTAAGTATGTAGTCCCTCACCTAATTTTTTCACATGGGTATGAAGCTCAGTTCTGTTTTTTCAGACCTTTCAAGTTTGTTTTTTTGTTTATTTGTTTTTGTTTTGTTTTGTTTTCTTTCTTTAGTTGTTAAGAAGGAAAAACATGAGAATTCTAGGAACAATGCTCCCTTTTCTTCTTCAGCCAGGACTCTACATTTGGCAAGATTACAGGAAAGAACTGGCAGCTGCTGTGTACTTGGTGGTTGGTCAAACCATCTACATCACCACAAAAAGGAAGGAGTTCCTAGAACTTCAAAGTGCCTTTCCTTACAGAGGGTAAAGAGTAATTACCTCAAACCAAAATACCAGCAGAAAGAAAAAGCTTCAGAATGAATCAATAAAATGAACAGTAACAAATTGCTTTTACTGATTCAACGGTTCTGTGTATTTTCTAAATTCTCCTGAATTCATTTAAGTTTGACATACATGGACTGTCTTTATTTCAGTTCCCTTCTACATCAGGGAACTCTTCTTTCTAACACAAATTTCAGAACTCTTCCCTGTCTCCTGTTATTCTCCCTGATGCTCTGTAACTTGTTTTGTTCTCTGACACTGCTTATCATTTTCAGCCTTCAGTTAGCAGTAGCAGCAACCATTTTATCAATTCGGCTTGAAAAGACCAAGCTAAATTATATAGCAAAATTATAGTATATAATGATGATGATTTATCTTTTTTAATTACAAACAATAAGCTTGGCTAAACTAAAGTGTCTAGCCATAGTAGTGCAGTATTGAAAAATGTAGGTAATTTAATTTTTCCTGCTGTTTGTTCTTCTGTTGCTATAAAAGTATTCTTTCCAGCCATCAGATCTCATACCTAAATTCTAATTCCAATGATATAAATAGCAGCCACAATCATGGAGCTGAACTACTTCATCTCTAGGCAAACATGAGCAATATTATATCGCATGCATGTATGTATCATTATTAAGCAAATAGTTGTTTGGTGTAAGACCACAAACCAGAAAATTAACCAAGGTATCTCATTACATAGTATAATCTCTCCAGATGTGACTGAAAGTCCATGAAGTATTGCCCATTTTTCTAGTTCTAAGAATGCTTCATATACAGCTTGTTATTAATTGAATAAAAAAGCTTAGCTGTGTTGCACCTTCATTGTCTTTTCAGTTCTATATAGCTCATTAATGTATTCCCTTCCCTTCTATTTTTAAAATTTCTGTTCTGTTGAATGAAAACTCTGCAACTGTTCATTTTGTTTCTTTGCAGTACATCACAGGATGACAAGTAAATCAGCAGCTCTATTTTTTTTTTTTAAAGTTGGACAGAACAATGTTTTTGGGTTAAAGAGTTGTGTGACACTTTTTAAAGAAACTATTCCCACCTATTCCCACTTTTATCTTAGAAAAAAAGAGAGAGCTTAGCAACTGAACACTGGGGGAGAAAAATATTTTGTTCTCAGAGATCTTCAACACATAGAATTCAATGACAAAACTTCAAATGATGTTACCATGAACAGCATTTGGCCCTAGATTTTTTCTTTATGAATATCACACTTTTTTCTGTACCCTGAGCAACACTGCATGCATATTATACGCTTAACAGCATTTCAGAACCTCCATGATTTCAGGAAGCCCTTAAAACCATCAAGACATGAAAAAGAGTTGATAACAGGCACAAAATGGGCATAAAATTTTACCTACCATCCTCTCCTTCAGTAAGATCTTCAAAAGAAAATAAACACTCATTTTACAAGGTGGAAATTGCTATACCTCATCTTCCCAGCAGTACTCTCCCTATGCATTGGGGTCAATTTAAGCTTTTGTTTCTGGTAGTTCCTGTGTTACAGTCATCATGTCACCCCCTCACATAGAATCCAGGCTGTATAAATCAATCTATCTTTTGGGGAACACTACATTTTACCTTAAAATATCATCAGGTTATGTGCTATTTCAAAAACAAACAATCAAAAACAAACAAACAAAAAACACCTTCAAACTTTTAACATGCTAAAATAATCTTCTCTGATTTTCTCAGAATGCTGGGACTTAGCTGACCCAGTCACGTCTGAAGTCTTTACCAATTTTGTCTCTTCTATTTTGTGTAGCTAAAACTACTGTGAAGGCCATATAATAGTATCTAAATATTATTGTGGCAATCATCTTACATTTTAAAGATTCAGAATGCTAATAACCTAATTCCTCTTCTTGACCCTTGTTCCACCAAATCCAAGGACCAAAAAAATCAGTCTAGAGATATTTCAAGTTACCTAGTGTTAACCTCTGCATCCTGGATAATATTCGCAGTGTCATCTAGGGATTTCAGTAGTACTAAATCAAATCCACTTAAGCTACTGACAGAAACCTTAAATATTCAAGTCTGTTCAACATACAGAATCACTCAAAATATTATTTCATCTTGTAAAATTTACAAACTTTCCCCACCAATGAGCTATTATAAAATAATATATTTACCATAAGAGGTTAGTTATTATGATATTATATAGCTTCCCATTAATTTATTCCATTTTTGCACAGTCTTTTCGGCAATTACATTGGTAACGTTACATTGTTTGCCTGTACAAATATTATATGCCTATTGAGTATTTACACAGCAGCTCTTCCCATTAATGTGCACTTCCAGGATCTCTTATGAAAAATTAACATTCAAATGGATATGGAGACAAGTTATTTCAAACAGGTAATCAAATACATTTATCACATTCACTAACACTTAAGTAGGGAATCATAGGACACAGATGGAAGTTAATGAATTTCTTCTGTAAAAAGAAATTTTACTGTATGTGTATTTTGACTGTATCATAACAAAGAAAGTTTTTAATGCTTATTCCAGCACAAAACTCTCATCAACACAAGAGGAGCTTTGCTAATGTAAGAATTGCAGAAATGGGTACACAGCAAAACAATCAGCAAGACTTTTAAATGTGCTTACACTTGTGTTGAATCAGGACAAACAACTTAGGCCATACAAATTCCAACAGCATTAAATGAAAAGCACGAGGCATTTCTACTAAGAGAAGTAAAATATTCCTACACCTTCAAATCACACTCCAGCAAAGTGTGTAAAAATATTCCCTATTGCTTACAGTCAGCAAATTTGGACAATGACAAGCCAAATGAAAATTCACACCCACAGTGTGAAGTTAGAAAGCCCCTTTGGAAAAAAAAAAAAAAAACAACACCCCTACAACTTCTGTACAACATGGCAAAGTAACACCTCTAAAAGACCTTGCTGACATAGCTATATTCAAGAACTCCAAAACGTTATATATGGGTAACAAAAATAATTAGAAACAGAGGAAAATCATTACACTGGTGGCAAAGAAAAAAAAAATAGCACTGATTCCATATAGCTTACAATGGAAGCAATGACTGATAAACAAATACTCCTTTTTATTTCACAAAACCTTCCAGTTACACGGAATTTTATGTTTATTAAATCCATATAAAACCATAAATACTATATTCAATTATTTGAGAAATTGTTTTATAGCAAATAGAGGGTTTATTGAAAAAATAAAATATAAAAGAAAATAAATAATAATATATCAAATATATATTATGAAATTAAAACACAGAGAAATTCCTGCTGTTCTCCTTGGTTTTTGTTGTGGTTTTTTTTTTTGGTTGTTGTTGTTGTTAGTAACAACAACAAAAAATGCTAACACTTCTATGAAGAAATTTCAACCCAAAAGTTGCTATTCCAAAGGCACCACTAACTACATCATGTTAATTCTAGCAATTTCTTAATAGAAAACACTTTTCCAGGATAGAAGATAACTGAACATAACATAAATAGAGCATCCTGGAGTCCAACCCATGACCTCCTGCCCCAAATCACACACTACAATATCTTCAGCTTTGAGCACGAGAAGTTCCATTAAGCTTAATAACTTCTTATATCAGAGCTAATTGCAAAGTTAGGGAATGTTTCTGTCTCTTTCAGCTGAAGTCACAGAATGACTTCAGATCAGAGCAATGCATACATTTTTTTTTGGGAATAAGTACTGTTTTCAGTAAACCAGATCTTGTTCCACTAGGTAAAATCAGTAACATATGTTAAAAAATACAAGGATATTACCATGGTCACAAAAAAGTACATGATGAACCATTTCCAAACAGAAGACTGGATGACTAACAAATAAATGTATGTAGCTCTTATATAGGTATATCAATTTGACATTATAAAAAGTAATCTCAACTGTTATTAACCTTCTGACTTTCTCCTTAGTAGCTGGTTGATTCCTTACAAGCATTTTAGAGGAATCATTAAAAAAAAAAAATAAAGTTCAAAAAAGCAGTCTTCTATGGATAGCATACAATTACTTTCTACGAGAGATCTGCAGTGGAAATAGCATGGTATGTAATAAACAGAAAAAGATATCTTCAAAATGTCTTTTCATCAAGCATATTAGACACGACACAAAGTATTTGACATGAGATTCTACTTTATGGGGTACTATTCTTCATAACAGCAAAGATATATGATGGATTGTAGAATATTCATTGCATACTTGAGTTTCTCAGACCCAAAAAGTTGTTGAGAAACTGAACACAGTCATGCACACATCAATAATCATAGTTTCCACGAGATACTATTGGGTGTATCTAGTTTTCAACGTTGTGTTAGCTAAATTTGCTGGTAGTGAGTTAATTACATTTATTGTAATTAATGTATCTTGCTAATTCATAATTTGGGTAAAGATTGCTTCTCTAAACTCAGGAATTTGGTTGTTCTGCTATAAAGGTACCTCAAACAAAATACAGAAAGAAAATCAAGCAACTAAAACACATAAATATGGTGGGAAGAGAATTTTCATTTTTCTAGCATGCTTGAGTTAGAGCTTTGGTGCTCAGCATGTGATATTGAAATGTGAGATTTAACTATTCACTGAGATAAAACGACAATTCACAGTTTTCAGAATTTCCTCCATCATGAAACACAACCCTACTTATTTCTGAATATAATTTCTCTTTAAGTTTTGCTACCAATATGATAGGTATTTACGCCTTGCTGTAGATAGATAATACTCAACTGACAGAAGGGTGAAGTCTTACTGAGAGTTTCTGCATAAACAGCTATAATTCTACTAAATGGGTCTTCAGGGTGTTGTGGAGAGCCCAATAATTCTAATAATTTTCTTATTACCAGCTTCCTTCATACTAGCTGGATCACTAACATTCATTTTTCATCTTCAGAAATGACAAAGAAAAGGAACTATATTGACAGCTAACAGAAATGGACATGATAATAAAGGTAAATGAGTATACTAGCTAAAATAAGAACACTGCTTTTACTGATATGACAAATTTTTCTACTTTAAGTAACAAGACAGATACCATTCTGAGAGCAATCTGACCATTCAGAACATTAATAAATATAGACGGGAAGGTGGGGGGGTCTGACATTTTTATTTATAATCATATTTCATGGACTGACATTAGGATTTAGTTACACTCATTCAGCATCTTATTTGAAAACAGTCCTATTTTCAAAACAGAGCACAATAACCTACAAAACAGAAGTGGAAAATCTGGGGATGCGGGACTTGGATTGATCTTGAATAAACCTTGGGATGTCGGATATATCAGCCTTGACCTAATAAATGCTAAGCCTAAAGCTGATTTAAGGGGGGGGGGGGAAGTGAGCATAAAGAAAGCATTCCAAGACAGACAGAGGGTACAAGAAAAGCTTAACACCGTAATTTAGAGATCTGCTGACAATTTATGAGTATACTACTAAATCAAAAATAGTCAGTAGACATGGGATTTTTTCATACAAGCAGGAATTTTAGATAAGATATACTGAAAACAGAGCTAAGAGGAAACTTATGGTCTGGAAACTATTCCCAGTTCAAAAAAAGAGGACACAAAAATCAGTTCTCCCTATTGCTATTAGCAGCATGGGATCCTCTCTGAACTTTTCGTCATCTATAGTAGTCTGCATCTCTCTTGAGTGATAGAAAGTATTTCTTTACTGAGGCCCTGTTCATAACCTAGCGATGCCAGTAGAAAATCTCCATTTGACTTCAACAGGTTTCAGATCCAGCCCTATCTGCAGAAAGGCTCATTCTGAACTGAGAGTTCCAAAATACACTGAAGACTCACTGTAATTATTCTTCACTTTGGCAAGGCTCCAGACCTCCTCTTATGGGCCCAAGCAGGCCTTGAAGTCAACTGTATCATGCCCAATCCCCTTATCAATTGGAAGAAAAAAAGCACCAATAGCCACACACAGCTGATTTGCACCTCTCATCACACTGATAGTAAAAATTTCAGCTGCTGAGGGATCTTTTCTCTCACACATCATGCTGCTACATAGGGCACATGCATAATATTTTCTTTTATTTTGGCTAATACTTATTACTAATGTATGTAACATGTGGTATCTTGTTATAAATTCAATTAAATGTTAATGTAAACATCTGCTCAACTTCATTTGTATATTGATGTGTCAGGCCAAGAACTAAAATTGTTACCCTCTGAATTTTCTTTACATTACACTCTCCTCCAAGGGAAAAGAGACAAGGGAAAGAAACCTGTTAAATTGACACTGTGCAGCCATAAACTTCTTTAAATTATTGACACTTTAAAAGAGATCTGTATCAAAGCAACTGAGATTAAAGGTGCAACAGTTAAAACATTAAAATATTTCTCGCATGGCTCAGGGATCTATTGGGAGTTTCCACTTCCATTCACCAGAAAAGCAAAAGAAAACAAAACAAAAACCAGCAAAGCTAAGTTCAAAATAAAGTCACAAACAAGTTATTAGTTTCTAATGAGAGTTTTTCTGTTTGTGGGTAGGCTTTTTTGTTGTTGTTTTTTACAATGGAATAATATTCTGTGGTGGCAGAATTTTCAATTTCATATCAGTACTGAGACATCAATTTCACATTTCTTCTTGGGCCTGTTCAACATATATATGCTAGTGAATACTTTAGAACAGCTCCTCTAATTCAAGGAATACGTTTGCATCTGTGTTCAGAGACAGACCATCTCTCTGCCCTTCTTGTATCACACAACTACATGATTGTCTCAATACTGCTTTTTGGTTGGCTTTTTTGGTGTAGGTGTAGTTTCTGCCCCAGAGACTTTTGGTCATAAATCAGTCCCAGAGAGTTTCAGACCTACCTGATTTCACAATTATTATTCTTCAACACTTAAGTCCCCAGCAGTATATCATAAACTTTTATCTCAGGTGCTCAAGAATCATGTGACATCTTCAAGACACGAAGCACCAGAGGAGGTATCTGGTTTTGCAAGCCATACCAGCAACTATCATACCTGACAATAACTAAAGGATCCACCTGAATTCTTTCATGCCGTCAGTACTGACAGAATCTAAAAACGGATAAATAGAGCTGAGAACTGCGAATGAGGACATTCCATGAAAACCTATCTGGGGCAAGTTGAGATTGGAGAGCAGTTCATGAATCAAAAGAAGGTGGTGGTGGTCTTGGAACTTGCTGAACTATTCCCACTGTAGTACATAGACTAAGAAGACGGAACAGGTCAGGATAGATAGTAAACTAATGGTAATGAGTAGCAAACTAAAATAAGCAATTTAAGGCTTCACCAAGAAATACAGTTAGAACACTGTCATAACTGTATTAATTGTCTTACTCTTGGGAAGCTAAAATAGAGCATTAGTGGTCTCTGATGGCAATGCCTTGGTGGCTGGTGAAAATGTTGGTGGAATGTTTTGATTACTTCTAAACTAATTGGATTAGTGCTTATATAATTAAATAGGATTACTCTGACTCTTCAAATTAATAGGATTTTTCCTTATCAATTCCAAGCCTAAATGTTACAAAAATGCATATTTCTAAATAGTTCCCACAAGAATTGTGTGAATCACGACAGTACCCAGACTCATAACTGCAAAGTGGTTTCTCTGAAAGCTCCCTCCTGAATGTATTTATCTGGTGTTTTCAAAATCCTCTGAATAAATATATAAATCCAAACAAACCAATGTTTTCCAGTGCCTTATTTGCACTTATACCAATTCTAAACTGAATTTGCCAACCACACACATATTTACCGAAACAGGGCTTTTTCTGAACATGTAATAATACAATGTTCTTTCCAGAATTAAATGTTGCTTTAAGGATTACTCTTTTTTCTTTTTTTCTTTTTTTTTCCCTTTAACCAATTTCCAGTCCATTAAGCTGCTGTACTTTTCTGTAACTATTTAACTTGGACATTAACCTTTGTGGCTGGCTGCTATCTCTTAAATACATTTATTTGCAATATACTTCACTAGATTGTCAGAAACATTTTTCCTTGAGAAATATGGAAGGCAAACTAATAAGCTTAGTACAGCATCTTTGCTGCCATTTCTAGTTTTGGACGTCCCATTGAGCTCTCACATGAAATCTCTGATAAAATAAAAAACTATGGTTTTGAAAAAATACATTATTAAATCAATAGAAAGAAATCCACATCAGTGCAGGACTTTATTTACAACACCGATTTAGATGGTAATTTATACAGACCAAGCAGACCAATGCACACATATTTGGCATGAATTCATGGAATTCATGATTTCAGTAACTCTGTCTCTATTTCCCCAGCATGTTCTGTCACCAAGGTTCTTCCAACAGAAGTCTGCTTTAGGAGCCTATGTTCTCTGCCAATTAGTCCATGGACAAAGCAAACCATTCAGTATCAGGCCACTCCTTTTCCACTAAATAGGAGTCTGTGCTCCTCATCCACTCCTCATACAGCTCCACAAACCTCTGGAGATTCTTTCAGAACCTCCTTTAGGAACAAACCCTATGGCCCAACAAAGTCTGCTCTCCTTTTCAGTCATCTCATACCCAAGAAGCGATTTCTGATGATATCTTCATTATGAAGGTGTATCACTTACTGTGGGAGTTAGAAACCTGAGAATGAATTAACTCACAGATTGTGAAAAACCCATAACAATGAAGAAAGGATGACCAACCAAATCCTTCAAAATTGAGGGGGCTCTTCTCTTAAAAAAAAATATAAAAATACTGAAATATTCTGTTGCACTTACTTCAACCAAATTTTTAACAGCAACTTGATTCGAACCTGCTATGCACTCTTTCTCTCTCTCGGTGTGTATTTAGATCACATGACATATTCATACATTCATACATTTTAATTCTGTCATTTCTTCCTGTGTCTGAATCACTAATGATGGATATTGAGGCAATGTCACCTTATTTAATACCATGGCTGCTACTACTAATAATCCAGATTCTTCGTGTAGAATTGTCCTCTGCTAGAATTTTCTCACATTGCATATTCCTTTGCATAGGGAAAAAAAAAAATCCTTAGGCTTGTAAGCTATGCTATACTGAGAACACTATCAATCAAACACAGAAGTGATGAAAACTCCAACCTATGTAAATTATTCTCTCTCCACTCTACTGAAGTGTTTACTCTAGTCTTACAGTTTTCATTGATTGCAAACTTGACATCTATAGTTTCAGTAATTTTGAAATTCTACCACTGGTGGTCAAATATAACTCAAATATAAATGTCTGTTTCCGACAAATTCAGTATATACAAAAAGTGATTGCACTGACATTTATAAGAAGGTAATCTTCACTTTTAATGATGAAAACAGTTGTGCAGATGCTGAATTGCAATAAAATTGCAAAAGTTGTTTTTACTGTGATCACTAAGACTGTTTATGTGAACCTGATTCACTTTTATTCCTAGTTAGAACTGATTTCGCTATTTCAAATTAGAATAAAATTTCAAATTTGCATCATACTTCTGGTGACACATTGTTAGATATTTCATCGTGTTAATTTTGAATATCAGCTAAGAGTCTGAAATACAAGAAATGTCAAACGTTCCACAAAGCTAAAACTGATGACAGAAAATATTTTAGATTGATTTATACCATCTTCCCTTTTAAGATTTGTTTAAAAAGCTTTGCTGAACTCCTGGAAATAAATATTTTTTTAAAAAGCCAATACTTATCACTTCAGGTCCACCTCAAGCATCCTAAAAACTGAAGTGCTAAGAAAGTCAGCCATCTCATCTTATTGCTGTAGAATTCTTCCTACTAATTGAGTAGAAGAGAATGAATGCAGTGAGGGAAATTTCTTTTTTTTTTTTTTTTTTTTTCCTTCTGCCAGTAGTAGCATCAGTTCTTCCAGTTTTTCCAGAGCTGGAAAGATACTCAGCATGAGAAAGATACAGAGTGTGAGATACTCATAGCAACAAACCACAGCAACTCTTCCTTACTTCTGTTAGGCGTATGTTTTCTTCTTTAACCTGATCTTTACACCTTACGGGTTGCTCTTTAGTGGCTGAATACAATTTTCTGGAAAAAGGGAGGCATGGAAAGGACTTCCTAAAGGGTGTTTGAACCCAGCAATAAGACCACAATAGAAATTACAGTTATCTTATTGGAAGAACTGAGTGGCGCAGGACAATATTTGCTATGCTTTTGCTGTGCCCTTAAAAGCAACAATAATGTGATCCAATCATTCAAACTACATTAACAGCAGCTGAAATTTGTTTTATATTTTCTTATTTGCCATAATTAGTCTCCAAAGCTCATAATTTATGCTGTAGTTAAAATCCACAATGCCCTGCTATGAACACTTGATGCAAAATTAATGAATGAATAGGCAAAATCCCTACCCCAAGCTCTCAACACAGCATACTCCCTGGAGTTTTTCTTTATTAAGCACCAATGAAGCATAAACCTCAACTTTTTTTTTCCTTTGTTTTTCATGTTCCTTGGGTTTCTCCATAGTATAATTTAAGACTTGAGTAAACAGCAGGTGGAGAGGTTTAGAGGCTGCTGAGTGTTGCTGCTCAAGTTTGCAAAGTTTGAGCAGATGCCCAGATTCAATTCTGCAGGGGGTGATTTTATGCCTTGCATTGGGCAGACATTCTTTTCTTCATTATAGGTTATCCGGATAAGCCACAAGAACTAGTTGTAAAAATGCACTCCCTGACAGAAAGGTATAGATGGAAAGGGAAATACTTTACCTCAGTTACCTCAGCCCAGAAAAATTAGGGGACTACTGAAGAATTAAGAGAGACATTAAAAAAAAATTACAACTTTTTCCTTGCATTCTATGCTTCCAGGTAGATGCTGCCTTGCTTTATCCAGATGTTTGCACAGGTAGTTGGAAATTTACTGGAAGTTGATAATTAGTGAGTCATAATTGGCCTTTATGTTAGCTCAGGGTTCCAGCTTGCTCTTCTGCTTCCTGGAGAGTTCATAGAGACTGACGATATAATCACATGCAAGGCAACACATGCTCTCCAGTCAGAAAGCTAAGGCTCAATGATACATTCCTACACCCAGTTTCTGCTGCTATCTGTAGATTAGGGGTACCTGGCTTGAGCATCTTGGCTCTTTGAATACTAACCAGAAACTGAACACAGTTACTGAAGGCAATATAGTAACAGTCTCCAAGGGAGAATGGGCTATCAGGAATCAGCTGACAAGTCTGTTTGTCAGGTCTCTAAAAAACAGGGTTTCAATTGGAGCAATATATCCCATAACAATCCTACCAATTCAGCACACTCATCAGGAGAACCCCACTGAGAAAAAGTCTTGAGCAGTTCCAGCTCTGAATGTTCAATATTTAGAAGTATAACAGTCCACTTTTGTCTTGGGAACAGCATTTCCAGATCAGCAGGTTTACAACATATAGACAACGCAAAGAAGCAAACACCTGAATTGCATCTCCTGCTACTAGACTGCTAACTACTGCCAAGGGAAATCAATGAAGGACCTGGCTTAGACAGTAGCATGCACTATTCAATGGCAAAGCCCTCTTTAGTGTCTTCAACTATTTTCAGGCCAGCTTACCTTTTTCAGTGAGTGAAAACAGGCACAAGTTAGCAAGGCAAAAGAGTTTGCAAGCGTGACGCACTGTAAGGTACGGTGTCTAACAGCAAGAAGGTTACACTATTCCTATCCCTCTGATGCACTTACCTCAAATCATCTTATTATTTCACAGTCAAGGTAAAAGTCATCTTTTCTGGCAACACTGTACAAAACTTGCATACCATTCAAAGGACGTAGCCAAAGACAGGCATGCAGCTCTCTCTGTCTTCTCATTTATTAGAGAAGGCATAGAGAGCTGCATGTGTCTTCCCTGTACGTGCCCCTTATTTTTTTCATCTTCTCAAAGTGCATTTTAATCTGTCCCTTTAGTACTATTGTGGCCACAGATAAAACCTGCCCTGCTTGCATGTGCTTGGTAAAATAAATAAATAAATAAATAAATAAATAATAACACTAATGTATTATTGGCACTTTCAAGTCTTTCCTCTTAATGTATATTTTATCTCTGTAAATATAAGCATTTTAAAATTCAGTTATTGTTCTTTTCATGAGTTTCTGATTGAAAAAAAATGAGTTTTCCAGTTTATTTGTAAGTAGATCCAAGGCAAATCATCACTCCTTCATGCATTTTGCCTACTGAGAAATTGATTTGACTTGAGCAGAACTGCATTAAAAAGCAGCATGAGAAGAATATAGGAAAAGAGGAAAAATGATGTGATAATTATAACAGATATCTATCGACCCTATTATTAATCTTGGATGTTACTCACAAATCTGAGTAGCAGGCTCATTAGCAAGAACATAACCTTATTTTTAACAGTTATTTTGCACTCGTTTGCAGCAAAGGCATGACAAAGTAACATGGATTTTGTACATCTGTCTTATGGTTTGGGTGATTAAATACTGGGAAGGCACTAAGCACAGATGGATTACAAACAATTATAAAAATAAATATTTGATCCAGCTTTTAAGTGGAAGTTCTAAAATTTGAAGCTCAAGTGCTAATTACATATTTCATGTCATACAAAAATTACACAGAAAGCAATTATCAATGTTACCTAGAAAAAAAAGCATAATTTGTAAGTTTGCATAATATTCTGTTTCCATTTCTATTGCTTCTGGTGTTGCATCATTCATAAAGGTAACGATATCTACTAATGGTAGTAAAATACTTGAAAAATCTAACCCAATGATCATGTCTCTACTCATTTCCTCTTGTCCCCTATCCTAGCAGAATGTAGTGATGTCATTAATTTTGAAAATGCAAGTTTTTGTGGTGTTTACAGACCAAGTTTCTGCTGGAGCACTGAACTTTTCAAAACACAAGCCATTTGAGAATTCCAGCAAATAACAGATTTGATCAACAAGTTAAAGTTATCCATAAAATCCAAGAGATCTTCCTTGTTTCAAACACCTCCTTGGGCACTCCCTAAAGCAAACTCAGTGTACAGTTTGAACAACTTCTCAACTACTGACTTCTGTCAACATGCATCTTGTAAATCCCATAGGTCATGGAAAAAATTTATATTTTAAGATATCAAAGTAAATACTACTGCTTGGATTAATTAGTTCAGCAAACTTGTACTGTCTCTAAGCATAAGAGGTTCATAGATCCATAATGCTATTGTTCTGAAAGATAGGTGTCAAAATCTTATAGCTGAATCACTAGCAAACAGATGACTCTTTCCAATTGACAGCAACTTATTTTTAGACATATAGACTACAGTAAAGAAATCTGCTTGTCCGGGACTGAAGACCTTGTGATGCCCTAAGAACATCACCCAGTGATATTTACCTACTGTATCTAAGATAATAATTTTTCACCTTATTACCTTAATTTTTGTTTTCTAGATTTCAGGAGAGTTACTTCTAAAAATGTGTACGAATTCACTTCTCATCATTTCTGTCCCATAGCAGAGTTCCTGATTCTGTATCTGTGTAGTGGGGAATGGTGTAATGCTGTTGGAAACAATTTTGAAGTGTTTTGAGGTTGCAAATTGGCAAGAAAATGACAGATCACCAAAACTGTGAAAATAAATGAATACAATAAAAATATAAAATACATAAAAATATATATTATATATATTATATATATATTATAAAATATAGAAATTCCTGAGGAAATTCAGGCATTTTTACAAGGTGGTGTGATATTTCTGAATACTGATTTGAAGTGGAAACTTCTTTAAGACTAGATTTACGCAAAATAACAGAGGTAGCCTACAACACATTGTCTTAATTTTTCTCCCTGAGATTCTACGTAACTGCGAATTCTTGGCATAGTGTCACCACTTAAAATCAAACATGTGATGTGTAGACTTTTAATGCTTTTAAAAACATTTCTAAGACAGTACAAATGAAAACAACTGTTCTCTACAAATGAAGACTTCACAGTACAGAGGAATAGGGTTAAAAGCAACACAAGGACACTTCTGGAGCTAAAAGCAATAATAAGTTGTGCAGTACAACCATCATGTAGACAAATTGTTTACATACAGCAGAGAGGAAAGATGCCAGAAAAATCCTTTAATATTCATAGCTACTTTTCTTAACCATTTCTCACCCGGTTTTGTGTTCAAAAATGTATCTTTGGCATGTTGTACCAGATGATCATTTGAAACTGTATCATACAAAATAACTTTGCCTAAATAAAACTCTAATTAGTCATTTTTAGTTTTTAATTATCAGTTTTCCCCTCAGGCCTCCAGGACCACCTGTTACTCTAAAATTCATAATCATTTTAAACACAGTCTCATATTAATCTTTTTCTTTTGATTAAATTCAAGAGCATTTTTATTCTATTCCAAGAACATAACATTTTAAAAATGCTACTTACTTTGCTAACTGGTCATTCGTACTTTAATCATGAATAATAGTTAGTTAATATTTTTGCTAACTTTAATTGTCTTTCAAAATAACAATTGCTGTATTTTAATTGCACTTCTAAAAAATATCGATGCAAATTGTATTTTATACTGAAGACACTTTCCATGACTACCTGAAAATTCAAAGAGAAAGAAAACACTTTGAAGAGAAAAAAAAATGCACATACGGTCTTGTTCTGTCTCTCCAAAAATCTTTGAATAGGCTATCTCAGTAATTATGTCTTCACCCTTTTCCTCTTGTCCCCTATCCTGACCTAATATAGTGACCTCATAGAAAATGCAAGTTTCTGTGGCATTTATGAACCACATTTCTTCTGGAGCACTGAAGGCCAGTTATCAGCTGGATTCAACATCGTGTAATCAGTTTGCAGAGTAACATTACAGCATGTCTTAACAAAGGACAAGACCCCAGCTGCTCAGTTCCAGGTATGATTTTGTATCCTTGCATGGAAGCTTTTTCTCTTTACAGGTACACTTTTTCATTTGAAAGGTACACAGGTACACATTTCATTTTACTTTTTCAACTTACAGCGTGTCACAATTGAAAACTCTTTTGCCTTGCTAACTTGTGCCTGTTTTCACTCACTGAAAAATCACTCAGATTTCAAATTCAGTACATATCAACATGAAGAGGAGAAGTAGCCAATACTCCTTCTCTAAATCTCAGGGCTCAAAACATGGTGATCATCAAAACTTTCTTGACCCAGAGACCTCATGATGAAAGCCAACCTTTAAGCACTTGGAATTCAGCTGATGTGGTAGAATATAAATTTAGCATAAGGTGTCAGGTTGTGTGGTATTCAGAATAATAAATACTTTGAATGGCCCAAGGAACCTATTAGCAGAGAATGTAAGATAAAGAACATTACTGTGATGTATGAGTAGCTCTGGAAAAGGAAATCCTAAACACACTCTGAGCTTCAATAGCTGTAACTGCTGAGAAACCATGAGGATCACCTCCATCTAGACGTGATTAATTTTTTTCATTTAGAACTATTATACATGACAGTTAAACCATTCATCCCTGTAATGGTTATAAGATCTTTAGCAGCACGCTGGTCAATAGGAAATCCAGGTATGTTTCATATGAAATTGTGTTGGTTTATGACCTCTACGACATACGTTAGGCTAGGGCTACTCCTTAGAATTTTTACTTAGAGAGTCAAGTTTTCTAACTTAAATTGTCTTTTAACCGAAGTATTCTCTGATCTATCTATAAACACATCAGTTTACAAGTGCAGAACTGCAGATTATATTTACGTCATCACAGGACAATGTTACCAAGTGAGTCAGTAGATTCAATACAACCTATCCAATCCAAACAGTCTTTTTCACCAAGTAAAAACCAACATTCACCAACAAAAAGAGAATTTGTCTTTATTCTAGCTAAAATTATCTGTGCCTACCTATGCCAACTAAGTTGCCTTTATTACCCTGAAAATCATGTAAGTTAAATCTACCAAACACTGTCAAAAACTGCAAAAAACTGCTCCAAACTTACTTCTCACAGCTGTTGGACATCCGCTATCCTTAAGAGTGTGTATACTATGAAATTCAAAGGCTTACTGGCAGTTTATGTAGACATACTGATGCTGGCTTTAAATAAACTAGCTTTGCTGCAGACAGGAATGTTGCTATGGTAGCATTTAAGTCAATGCAGGCCACAAAACCGAAGTTCAGGGATCTAGTGTCCGCTAACCTCCTTGTTGCCATGGCTGCACTGCTCTAAGTACCAGCTAATTTAGCAAATTCTAATCTGACTCTGCTCATTGCAATCTGATATTTAGATTGCACTATAGACCTACGCTGAGATTAGGAGGACAAATTGTAGAAAATATTTCTGCCCCAGTCTTCCTAAAGGAGATTGTAGTTGGGAAACAAGATCAAAGTGTCACAAACTCCCTCAAAATAAACAGAATTCATTCATACAACAAACACACTTACATTTAGCATATTCCTTAACTGAAGCACTATTCTTAATCAATCCTGAGCGGCTTTGTCAGTAAGACAGGAATAGCATTTTCTTTGGTACTTTCTAGCAAAGTTCAGGATGCAACACACTGTGCTTATACACTCTGTATTTGTTTAGAGAGTTAAAAATGGCTTTATTGATAGAAAAATCTTGATCAATAATGGGAGTCTTAATCTTTCTGACTGATAAAACTTGATTTTGATATTAAATTATTTTCCTTAAATACCCCATATTACTCCACTAAAAAATAGTTTATAACCAAAACTTTTATCCTCCTGTGTACTTTCTCCTTCCTCTCCATAAAGATTCATGGTTCTAAATCTGAGGAAAATCACCCTTAATCTAAATGTTTACAAAATCTTATTCACTTAAAAATAACTAACATCATGACTATAACTTTGCTTTACATAGTAAGCTTAACGAGCACAAAATGTCTTTGTAGGATATCATGAAGGTTGCTTCCCCACTTGCAGATACCCAGATCTTTAGTCTTACTCTGCTACTGCTTGGAAGTGGTAAGGAAAGGCTGACTTTTCATATTCTTTCTAATTTTCTGCATGTTATTCTCTCCATTTTCAAAGCTACATCCCAAACACTGAATTCTTTGACAAACCCCTTATAATAATAAAAATTCTTGTATTACAGCAAGGTTTTATTATTAAAAATTTCCTAGAATGACAACTAAGAGCTTCCCATTTCTTACACAAATAAATATATGTTGGAGTTAATATGACTACTGCTAATCTAAGTGGATGTAACACACAGAGACTGAATGTAGCTAATAAAGAACAGTCTCTGAATGTGCCCCCTTCTGAAGTAGCAAGGCTTATTTTGAGGGCAGCAGGAAAGCTTGTGAAGTTGAACAAAGAAAAAAAAAAACATTTTGTTAAAAATTAGATTGATCAATTAGATGTATTGACTGATTAGATGGATGGACAGCTTTCCTGATTTCCGTCCATTGGAAGATTTTTGTTCCTCACAAAACCCACTTCTCAACACGGTGGTTTGACGTTATATTGAATGTCTTATAAAATCCAGCTTTCAGCAAGTGTCTGATGACAAAGCCCAAAGTACAGAGAGGAAGAAATAAGTTCTAACTGCTGTGCTAACCAGGCAGCCTCTGGTCCACCACTGAACAGTTGGTAGAGGGTGCTTCACATTATACAGTGTGGCTTCCTCGTAAGTACACACCCCTGCTGTGCTCAGCAGGGATGAAGATAGGTTTGGCAAGCATCCTGCCCTTTAGGGCCCTGAGGATTTTTCTCGCTTAGCCCCCTATATAAAACCAGTTCTGCTGCTGCAAATGGAAAATAGCAGGAATACTGACATCCCTATCCTTTTCTCTGAAGTCAGTTTGTGGCAGTCCTAGTGGTGGCCAAGGAATCTCATTAAAATGAAATCTCTACAACTATTTTTCTACACTTCTTTCACAGGAATTCATACCCAAGAGGCATATACAAAGCAATGAGGTGTAAGAATGTAAATATCACATGATATAAATAAATTATAACAAGATAGTGGGCATTTGTCACATCCTCACCTTGAATAAGCATTGTGACAGCACCACTGTTCATCAACCCAAAATCTGTGGGGAATAGGATGCAGTTTATGAAATGAAACTGAAAATCTTCCTGACTGAAATGTTAGAGGCCCTATAGTTTGGCGTGACTTTTCAAGTTTGCACTTATTATCCAGCTACACTTCCTCCGCACAGAGGATAAGTCTTTCCCCTTCAGAAGTGACAGGGATAGAGGAGGAAGTCTATAAATCAATGAGGTACAAGACTTATCTCTATCCAGTCATGTATGGATTAAATAGGACTACTCGTCTCATTTTCAAGGTCTTTTCTTACAGTAAATCTAAGCAAACATGGATTAGATTTCCCCATAGTAAAGCTGCAAACAGAGACAGGCAGGTTGTTTTTTTTCCACACTTTTTGTTCCTTCAAAGCATACCTGTATTTTATTATTTAACAGTATTCAAGATAACCCAATAAAAAGTTAAATTTATTTCCCTTGTCTTATCCTTTGTGGC
The DNA here is from genome assembly GCF_964211835.1 of Anser anser. NCBI lineage: Eukaryota > Metazoa > Chordata > Aves > Anseriformes > Anatidae > Anser > Anser anser. The sequence goes on from NC_139734.1 coordinate 12,231,329, forward strand.
AAAGTTTCTAATGCATACTGTGTCGTATGCATTCCTAAAGTCTTTTTTTTGAAGAGCTCCATATGTAATTACCATGACAAAAGAGATTTAAGTCTCTATTACAGGTTACCAGCTCTGCCATAGGTAATCTGGCAAAGGAAGATCATGCAAAGAAGTCTTAGCTGGCCTGTCTAACTTGCTGTTACTGGACAAGTAACTAGTTCTGAGTCAGATTCAATGGGTCCTCTTAAATACTGAACTCAGTAGGACAAAACATGTAAATGGAGCAAACTCTTTGAAAAAAAGATATAAAATACAGCAGCAGAGTCTTATTATCTAGCTTTATTTCTCCTGATAGCCCATTTTCCACCTCTTTGCCAAATAAGTAGGATCTATTTATGCTGATCTTTAGATTAGGGGTTAGAAGGAAATTCTTCACTCAGAGGGTGGTGAGGCACTGGAACAGGTTGCCCAGAGAGGTTGTGGATGTCCTATCCCTGGAGGCATTCAGGTCCGGGTTGGACAAGGCCCCGGGCAACCTGATCTAGTGAGTGGCATCCCTACCCATGGCAGGGGTTTGGAACTACATGATATTTAAGGTCTCTTCCAAACCGAGCCATTCTATGATTTTACGAATTAAGCAGATCTTTTTTAAAAATCAACAGCAAATGAAACCAACCAACCACCACCAAAGAAACTCCATGCATAAACAACAGAAGCAAACAAACAAACAAGAACAAAACAAATTTCAATTTGATCATAAATATGGTTCGTTTCTCTCTGTATCTATTTCTTCATCATTTACTCCTATGGCAGTTGTCATACCACCCTGCTCAGCCGCAACTTCATCTTCCCACTTTACTGCATATGCCTTGCAAATGTCTTTCCTGCCAACATCTTGGCTATATTAACAGCAAAGCAAAGACTGAAAATGTGACTATAGTTTCCAGACTTGACCATATTAGTCTGTATGTTTCCTTATAACAAGATGCATTTCTAAAGCGGTGAAGGAAACTTGTTAAAAATAGCAAAACCATGGACTGTTTTTGTGATTACATACACGTAATTACTGTGTTCTAGTATGTTCCAGTAACACTGCATGTTAGAAAGTATTAAATTGGATGTCGATTCCCTAAAAGGAAAAAAAAATATATATAGCTTTCCAGTCTCCAAGAATTTCGAACTCTTACATTTAGTTTTAATGACAGTTTCATCTGCAGCATGAATTATACAGTGTCTGGGTGTGTAGGTGTGAACATTGTGGGATTCCTACTAAAACCCTACTACCAGTGGGATACAGTTGCAAATGAAAAAGCTATTCCTTACTCATTTTGCTGAGGTTGTATATTATTGGTGAGCTATGTCGCACATTTTCAAGTGATCGGCTATTAACAAGACAAAAATGGGTCAAGATTTAGCTTTCTCACTGCTTTCTCTCAGTAATTTATTACTGTTACCAACAGACTCTACCAACATTCAGTCCCGGTGGTAACAAGTTTTCTTCAAGAATAGGAGATTACTCATTAGCTGTATCTAATAATTAATATAGACATCATTAGGAAGAAAAGAATTTGGCTGTTGACTTCCACTAGAGACTATGTACAGCATGGGTTATAAATTGTCTCCACATGAACATGTTTATAGGATGAAGAACATTTCAACAATATAACACAAATTCTGAAATACGCAAGATTTATCAGATAACCCTCCCCAAAATGTAGAGCACAATGTTATAACCACTTATAGGTTGTTGTATTAGTATTTCTATTAAAGAATTTCATTTTGCTTGAACACACTAATGCTCAAAAGAGACATATTTTGCTCATCCTCAACATTCAGGAAGCCATCCACAGTATGGTTCTCTCCAACTAAACGATTCACATCAATAATTCACAGCTGACCATAAACTAAACACTTCATAATTTATTCACTGACAAAGGAAACCCCATTACTCAGGGAGAACAGCAGAAATATGCTTTAGCAGTGCAAACTCATAATGACCATTCTGCCTTGAGCAAAGGTCTAACATTTTCCTTCAAATAAGGATGCTTTCTTGGCTGAGAAAAGGAAGCAGAAAGAATTGGATTGTAAAGATTTATGATGGGATATGATGTGAAATATCTGTCTCTTATAAACAAAAATGCCAGTCCACATTTAAACACTGTCATTTGCTTTAGGACAATTGTTTCCTTTAAGGACTTTTAGATGAATCCTTCATCTTTTGCTGCTCCTGTAACACAGGCATAATTTGTTTCTGACCTTAAAATTGAGATGTAGCAAGCTTATCTTTAAAGAATTCATCCAGGTAACTCTCATCAAAGTTACTGAGTAATAAAGCCAGGTTAACCAAAGCAAGATTAGCCCTGGGATAACATTAAATTATAACCCCCCATACGCTCTAGGTCTGTCTACCTATTCATTTATCTTTCTGGAAAAATAACACATATACCATGCCACTAGTGTACAGAACATATGGCTCTATGATTATTATTCCACAGCATGAAGTTGTTGCATGATATACAGTGTCCTCTGCTGAAGAGAAAAGGACTTCCATCAGAGAGCAGCAACACATAACTTGCCTGTTTGATTTTGTGGGAACACTTCAGCTTTACTACCTGTATACAGGACTATAAACATGTTTCAGCAACAATCTGAGGTATGTTTCTAAACCCTGAAAAAGTAAAAATGAACAACATTCACCTGAACTTTCTGAAAATTCTTGTTCCTCCTCTCTTACTTTCAGCTTATTAGATGCTACTGCTACCTGTGCTGGTGTAGCCTAAACATATTCAATTCATCAAGATCCTGAAGCTGAAAACAAATGAGAGTGAAAAAAGGACTAATTGCAAAACAGTCTGTAGTAGATCAAAAACACTTCAGTTGTTCTGACACACTGGAGCTGACAAGTATAACTCCATTAACTTCAAAAGACTTTCTCTTCAGGACTCCAAAAATAAGTTTAGTTTCACAAGTGTACTGCTGTTGATGTGTGATATTTTAGGGAAGAATTCATAGTGAGGTACAGTGAGTCACACCTGACTTCTCTTATACATTCCTCTTATATCCTCTTATATCCTTAATATCTTATATCCTTATATCTTATATCCTCTTATATTATGTCCTTATATCATTCCTCTTGTGCTTCAACAACAAAAGTTCTTCTCATGTTCTAAAATAAAAAATATTAATTCCTCACATGGCCACAGATCATTAAGGTACATTACTGAAGAATGATTAGTATAGTATGCAACTATCTTTACAGAAATTTAGTTTGTATATATATATATATATATATATATATTTGTTTATATATATATATACTACAATATTACCAAGGAATACCTCAAAGTTCAGTGCACCAGCAACACAAGAAGATGTTCATTTTATTTGTAGGTATGTGATTGTATAATTTAATTTCACGTGATCAATCTTACTGTAAAGAACATACAGTAAATTTTATTAGGAACTTCTGGAGAACATTATTTTCACAGTAAGGAAAACTTTAAATAAATAATCTTGCAAGTGATATATGCGTTATTCTAAGTGAGAAGCAGCAAGTCAGTCAGGGTTTATCAGATTCTTTACATCACCCTATAAAAAGAAAAATGTTGTTAGAATTGGGTCCAAATTTGGATATTTTCGTAACTGACATTTGTGGCACTTGGGTTCCATGAACCTTATGTCAAAACCTCAAGCAAATTTTTTACTGCAGGACAGGGAACTTTTTTTTGGAAAGTCAGGTTTGTTCATGTTATCAATATGAATTACATCAGTACCTAGAGACACCAACCAAAATCAGCCCTTGTTGTAATAGGTGCAATATTTATATGTAGCAAGAGATGCACATGAAATCTTATCATCAGGATAGTCCAAGTATTAAAGAGATGAAAAGAGGTGAATGGCAGTTAAGGTCATGTGTTATTCCAGGCTCAGATGCTGACCTGATACCTGGTTGTCATCTCTTCCTATATTGTGCTGCACCATCTAGCAGCTAAGTCCATTTGAAGAAAAATGGCATCACAAACAAAATTCATACAAGTAGATATACTTCCAAGAAAAAAGTTCAGGGGTGGAGAAAAAAAGCATATATTCAAGGCCACAAGTTACCCTAGCAGCAAGCTGAACAATGCATGGTCTTCAAACTGTAAAATAGTAAAGAAATAAAATGTTTTCAATTCTTATCAAGATATATTCTAAAGTACATCTGAAACATACCAGTAAACTATATGCAAGCATTGTAAGAATATTACCTTATGATTCATTCTCTGTTCCTCTCAGTTCCAGTTATTTACAATTATTCTTTGCAATTTACTCAAATACAGAAAAGGAAGGATAGTCATGGTTTAAAACAAATCAAAACAAAACAAAACAAGGAGGAAAGTCTTTATGCCCAATGGTTTGTAGTACAAGATGGCCTTTGAAGGGAATGCATTATATAGAAAATCTTGTAAATGTAGAATACTTCTTCTTTTCTTTTAAATAAAATAGCCTATTATTTTCATAACCTCATAATTTAATATAATCTTGCATCATAACGGGATGAGTCTTACCCCATACACAATGGTGTACTTCCAAGCAAGAAAACTCTTATTTCACAAATGTTTTGTTGCTTAAAAAACTTAAAGTTTTGCTGAAAAACTTATCTCTGTTGCATCCTAGTGCCAGTGGAACCAGGAAACCTTTCAACAAGTCTCTATCTTAGATGAAATCCTGGTACAGATAATACCAGCAATCAGAATTTTACACTGATTCTTGTCTGAAACATTAAGTCAGTGTCATGATAATAGAGCTTATGGGAAAAAGTTAAGTCTTTGTTTTTTACCCGTGAAACAGCACATAGTCTTAAAGAAACAGGCACCTTTGCATATTGTTTTTAGTGAAAGTTAGGAATCTGTATTCTTTGAAAAAGATTCTTGGACAAAGCTTGTTTCCAGTTAAAGTAATTTAAATCCAGAGTAGCTTAACTGGTATCTACAGAGATGTTCAAATTTACATAGAAGCCATTAAGAAGAACTTGTTTCTACATTCCACATAAACTGATTTAGCAATTTTTAGAATTTTCCTTTATAAAGCACAGTATGGACAACTACAATTATTCCAGGGACACTCTGGTATATTATTCTGTATGGCAATTCCATCTAACTTTAAAGAAAGTAATTAAATATACTCTAGCATGTTGCTGCAAAATTGATTACCACTTTGCTGTGAATAGCTATGCATTTATATATAAAGATGAATGTTCCTTTCTAGAAGCAGATCATTTCCAGATTAATGGGTAAATTACTATTCCTTGGAAATTAATGCAACTAGGTCTATTTCTGCAGCAATTTAAATCTTCACAAATTAAACGTAAATGCTTTGCTCTTTTCCCTACCCATTGTCTTCCTGCTTTGGTGAAAAAAAGAAAAGAAAAAAAAGGTAAGAAATTTACAGAACAAATTCTGTTGTCACTTAGGTGGGAAAAGTAACTTACAAAGTTGCTAGTTGGTGTTGTAAAGCCCAGTGTTGCAATCGTGTTAAAATATATATATATACATATATATGAATCAAACCTCTCCATATTATGAAATGCCATATTTTTAATGAACAGTATCAAGCAAGGTAGTTTCATTTCGTTTGACCCTTTAAAGATTAATTTTTTTCAATTTTCTTCCAAGAACCATACAGGCTAGGACCTTTTTTTTTTAAAAAAAAAAAAAGGTGGCATTCTCACATAATCACAGAGTGGGACTGTGACAAAAAAAAACAGATATTGGAAGTGGGTTAAAGTGATGTCTTGAAAGCTGAATCTGACCTTAAGTTAGTTGCTAGTTGTTTCATTCATTTTGGACACTATTCATATACAGTTTACCTTGCCTCCCACCCCTTCATCCCTTTGAAATATGCTTTGACAACTTGATAGGAATAGTGTTCCCTGAAGTCCGTTCCCAGAACAATCAATGCAATAATTTTCCTGGGACACCAGTAATACTGAGTAAGAAGGCAGGTCTTATCCAGATCTGCTTACAAGTCTTAAGCACTATTTTGTAATAGACTTTACTGTAAGTAAAGATCGTCTAATTAGTAATATCTGTTTTTTCTTCAGGTAGTAAAAAGCAATCCCTTTTTAAAGTCTCTTTTTTCTCCTATTAGTTATGTTTGTTATGAGGTACCATGGAAACTGAGCGGCAATATAGTGTGGCATTTGCAAAAATATACGCAGATTGAACAGGATAAAATGACAATTAAAAAGGATCTGTGAACCTTGCTGTGTCTCTGATATGTGCTTTTTATTAAATTAATATTTCATGATCATTAAGCAATTAAGCTATTCTTCCTGTTCTAAGTGAGGAAACAATTAATGATCTCTCTGGTTTCAGAAGCTAGAGGGAAGATTAAAAAGCTATTTTTAATGTCTGAGGAAAATTGACAGTTGAGAATCAATAAGAAAATGACAAAAAGCTCAGCAGACTCTGGTGGCTCACCAGGACAGTATGATAAGACTTCCCAGTTTCTAAAGACAGCCATATACAAGTGCTGTATTCAAGTGGTAACGAGACATGCCAGTCTTAATGGTTAACACTGACGTAGGTACAGATAGAATTAAAAACAGCACAAATCCTAAGCAGAACTTCAACTAACACTTATGGACCTAAGTGACCCTAAAGCAGCTGATATTCCATATTAAATTAAAAAAAAAAAACACCACTGAATCTACCTATGTGATTCTTTTACCAAAGAGACACAGTTATGCCTGGCAAAGGCATACATCTTCTTCTCACATGACCAACACAAACCACAAACATGTGATTCCCTTCTCAGAGAGTTCCTTCCTCTTTTCTATGAAGAAATCTTTAAATGGAGGTTTGGTTTAAATAATCACATATTACGGTGTGCTATGTGAAAAGATGAAGAAGGGAGCAGCATTGTCCTTTATTTTTCCATCTCCCCATATATAATATCAATATTACAGCCAGAGCTCTGGGAAAAAAAAAAAATACCTTGTAACTCAGTGTAGTGTTTCCCCCATGACTGACCAAAAGCAAATCTAACTCCTGACATCTTTATTTAGGCCATGTATGCAAGCTCTGTGAAAACCTAACCTGTGCAATGAGAGATGTGCTGAACCTTTGACATTTCTACAGATATACATCAGTGCCATAGAGATTTAGGTGAACATTTCAATTCCAATAGAGTAAACACATCATTCTTATTGATTTAAACTTACCTAGAAAAGATTGAAAACATTAACTTCATAATGTCTAGTTTAATGGTTGGCTGGGTGATCTTATGCACTGCATTGACAGCCCAGCAATGAATCTAACTCTCTAAAATGCATGACACTTTCAAGAAATTAAATGAAATTTAATTGTGGCACCAGCTCAAATATACCCCTCCCCAGATAACTTCTTGAAGTACAGATTTCAGAAATAGCACAACACTGAAACACAGAAGAAACTATGAAAGCTGGTTTCTTTTGACTAATCTCTTGAATTCTCATGGTTAAAAAAATTGACAAGATAAAGTAAACCACAGGATTCATAAACAAATGAAAAAATAAAAGCTCTCAAAGGTAAAACCATATATTTCACATTAAAAAAATAGGATAAAGATTTCATTATGCTTACAAATGATCTGTAGTTCAAGTTGCACTTTTTTCTTTTTCTTTTTTTTTTTTTTAATCTACTTAAGAATTTTTAAGAACGGTAAGGCATGGAGTGATCTGACAAATATAATCAATACTTCCAGAAGTTCAGTACTTGAAAGAAACACTCAGTAAGAGAAAAAGCTAATACAGTTAAAAACTTTCCCATATAGTGCTGTTCCCAGTGGAACATACACAAAAACAAACAATTTATCCTAATAAATTTTCAGTGAGAAGGAGGGTTAGTAGTTTTTAAGGTTTTCAGGGAAATCTCGTATGAGGGAGATCTGTGATGGCAGCAGCACAAGGACATGATGAGTTGCTCCACAATTGCCTTCTAGAAGAACTACATCCAGTTTGATTCTGTTTAATTTTTGGCACCTACTAGATGCTTAAAATAGAGCACAATTCTCCTTCAAACCTCATTTAGACAGGAAAGAGAAACAATGGTCTCTGAAAAGCTTTTTTTTTTTTTATTATTCAGTCACTTTCTGGACTGTCTTTTCTGTCTCTTTTCTAAAGGATGGTCAGTACTTCTGCCTCACATTATGGACACTGTGTGAACATACACCTTGACCTGAAAAGAGATGAGAATGACTGAAATGCAGTTGTAATATTCTTCTTAATAACTGTTAGTCATTCACTGGAAACTCTTTCCCTTTTAAATCATACCATGAAAGGTGAACTTGAATATTTAGAAAACTTGGTTACTCCAGATATACCAGCAGTAACTTGGAAGGAAATGCAAAGCCCTTTCTCTCTGTTTCAGTCATACAGTCCCATTTCATTGCATTACTCATTTACTTTAAGGGGCTAAGGGACAAGACTTAAATATTGCTTTAAAAATCTTTATCTATGCTCTCAGCTACATAATTACCAGCTTTCACAACACTGAAGAGAGTGATAACGGCTAACACAAATGATTCATGAGCTGAAGTGCCATCACACCCATAAGGGGGTTCGTTTACAAGACAGAGTTTTCAGTAGCAGTCAGACAACATCAGGCCTACAGACAATGATCAGCAAAGATGTAATCCAGCTCCCACCAAAGTCACTGTGAATGTTTCCATTTGCTTCAGCAGGTGTTGAACTAGAGAATACTCTGCTGGAGAAATGCTAACTATAAAAATACTCAACTGACACTGACCACTGTATCGCTGGAAAGCCTGCCAAAGATATTTCATGATCACATTTGGGTAATCTTGTGAATGAACTCAAACTCTTGTGAACTAACTCCTTATCTGGGCTCTAAGGAAAAATGGAAGTTTAAATTCTAATTATCACCGGCATCTTGATCACCAATCATTTCATATGCAAGATTAGCATGTCAAATGAACATTTTCTCTATATAGGGAAATCTGTCACAGAAAGCAATTGGTGAAACAGTTGCCACTGTTTTTATGGCATTCACTAACAGAGGCCAAAAATTTCAGCAGGAGGCAAGTATGTTGCAAACAGCTTTTTTCCCAGTGCAACACAGGTCTTTCAGAGACTACACTACTATTAATCCTACCAGCATTTTAGAGGAATCATACCACCTACAACAGAGATGGAATGATTCCAATCGTCTTGTCCAACTACAGCTCCACTTTGACTTAGATGAGATAGATGTGCAAATTAGGTAGTCCTCTGCCTACTGGAGATTCTGGTATGCAAAAATACAACTTTAGGAATTGGCAGATTCTCCTTGGCCTGCAATTTTGTGTCTTTTGCTCTTCCATATTTCACAGAAGATAAAATTTCCTAACTTGGCAGCCAGGAACAGAGGAATGAGAGGACAATAATTCTGTAATTACTTCAGAAAGAGAATAGTGAGGTTTGCTGCCTTGTGTGTCATCAACATCTAGTCCGGAAGTTTAGCATACAGAAATAGCATTCTCTGCTTATAAGAGGAAATAGCATATAAAGTATTAAAACTGAAAGGAATGGGAACTGGAGAGGTTACTGCAGGTCCTAGAGAAACTAATAACAGCACTTGTGTTAGCTATGCTATAATGCAAGGGAATTCTCCATTATCTAGAAGGAAATGTCAGCCAAGGACCCAAAATTAAAGAAGTAAACATTATGTATGAAAAACAGAGAAGGATCTTAAATATGGAAATCATCCCCTCCAAAATAGGAATTTACACCGGATGAATATAAGACATCTGCAGAGATGGATGCAAAAAAATTACAACAAGATGCCATGGTGAAATCTCCCATTAAATTGCCATTTAAGGATTAAAATCCCTTAGTTTTTACATGAGACTTTTTGCAGGAAATTAGAGTTAAATGTACACTGAAAGCCAGAAGACATAAAATGGTATATCTAGCTCATTTTACCACTCAAATGCTATTGTATTACTAGGGGTACATCAGCAGGTAGGTGAATTAAATGAAAGAATAAAAAGGGAAGTAATAAGTGGAAAAGAGAATGATAAATTGGTTCCCAATTCACACCATTATTACATATCAGCATGACTATAGCAAGCCATAACAAGGGCAAACACAAGACTTTTCCTATTTAATTATATTATTTCTTACATGTTTTTTTAAATATCAAAATACTAACAAGGAAAGCATCTTTGTTAATTCAGTATCCTATTTTCAGCAAGAGCAATGTTACCAGCTTCAGAAGGAATAGTATGGAGAAGGAACACAAATTAAAAAAAAGGTGCTTTTATAACTTCACAGATTGGTTTATGACTTTGTGTATGAGGGTTTTGATTTCCTACCGTTTGAGAAATTGTTTAATCCTTCCAAAAATAACTGTGAACACTTGCTAGACACAGAAATATGTAATCTGATCTGCATGTTTACTTTGATCACAAAATTATAGAAATTTAATGCTGACAGAAACTTCCAAAGATCACCTATATTTACTCCTTTCACTGAGGAATCAAGTATAACTAAACCATCCTCAGTGTTTAATTTGTCTTTGAATTTTCCACAAAGTTCCTAATGGTCTGTTCCAATGATTCCCCAGTGCTATAGACAGAAAAAAAAAAAATCCTAATATATAGAATAAATAATTTTTGCTTGATGTTAAGATGTCTTCTTGCTCTTCTATGAATTACGCTTGCTTACTTAAGAAAAATCTTACAAACACTTCTCTCCTTCCTCTTAATGGCAACAATCTTAACAGAATACAAAAATCAAATTCCTAATAACCTATTCTACCATGACTCTGTTTTACCCCTTTTACATAGTGATTTGGTTTAGCTCTTTCTAAAAAGGGTTTCTTTTAATTTAAATGGTCTTGTGATTCATCTAAACTTTGCATTTGCTTACTATGTACTAGTCAATATTTTCCTTGTCTTATGGTTAATTTTCTATACCAAATAAAGAAGAGAAGTTGGATCCAAATCAGAAGGGTACTTCTATATCCAGAGTACCCTGGACTGAGTCACAGAAAAGTAACAGTAGTTGGTTTCATTGAAGCAAAGTATTATTTAATTTTGCCATGAAATTCATTTAAGGATTCTGTTCTACTGCAATATTATTTCCTTATGTTCAAGAAGTTTCCAAAATGTATTGTTTAAATGCCCTGGAAATCTTAAAGTAATGTTACTTATTTTCTGAATATGATGCATCAAATATTGATTAAAATAATAAGTATATGCATACAAGAGTCTGATCTATTAAAAGTAAATATTGTTTTGGAGTGAATACCTCAGTATTTTTTTCTAGGAAACCCACAAGTCAATCAGCGAATGTGTTAGAGAATCTCTGTATTCAAACACTGGAAACGCAACTCATTTTTCCTTCTCTGCAATATATGTATTATATATATATTATATATATATATAAAAATAAAGTTCTAGATTTTTTTATTCTATGATGTAAGAAATATGGCTGGTCAGATACATGATCGCAATTTCTCTGCCTTGATTCCAGAAAGCAAGTGATATATATACTTCATTTACTCAAAATTCTTTGTGAGCATGTGATAGCAATTAAGGCCAATGCTGTACTAAGGCAACAAGTGTGACCTTAAGTGATTACCCTTATGTTACCATGATGATTTTCTAATAAGAATGTAAGTAGATTCTTTTAAATTTTAGAACATGGCTATCCCTAATGTGGGACATAAAAACTCAGTAGAAAACTATGTGATAAAAAGGAAAATGTTAGACCTGATATACTGGAAATGTCTAAGAACCTCCTGTTTCCTCCTTCTTAGTTATTGCATGTATAGCTTCTGCTTTTATATTGCATTACTTAAATACTAATTCACTGTCTATTTTGCATTTCAAAGAGTGGTTTTCTTGACTGTAAATAGGCATGCTGTACTTTTTGTTCCAGGAACCCCAAACTTCTAAAATACATTCACCACAATTTCACAAGCTTCCTCCCCTCGACATTCCTCTCAGCTATTAGCTCCTTTATTCCATTTCATATAAATACAACTTTCCCCCCTCTCACACAGTGGTAATGGCAAGTACAATAACGTTCACATGAATTTACTTGTCATGAGACATTTTTTAACCTAACTCTGAACATCCGTGTAATACCTATAAAGAAAAAGCAGAACAGAAGCAGTGAAAATATATTTATGAAGCTCCATGCTGTAACAAGTACTAAAACCAGATAAGGTGTTGCAAAAACGTCTGTGATTCTCTACGCAGCTAATCACTACACTTAGTAGATGCATTCCGTGATACTCTCCTCTCAATACTAAGCTGGGGGGGGAAAGAAATGAAAAAGAGAAAAGAGAAAACAGAAAGGATAAAGGAGAAAAAGAAAAAAGATCTCTTTGAAACCCCCTTAAAAGAACCAGTTCAACTTTTTCCATATTCTTCGATATTTTTTTCTTTCCATTCTTTCAGAAACCTTTTCAAAGTCAGTTAATATTTCTAGTTAAAGAAATAGTTCATTTGTTGAACACTGTTGATGATGGACACCATCACATACCTTTTCATTACATTGTCTATTCCACACAAGACCAGTTTATTCTCTACTTGTCTTAACATCAGCAACTGTTCATGTTTACATTACATCTTTAGAATAAGGCTCTTTCCTGAACTTGACTCTTCAGTTACATTCATTTAATAGTCTCTCATGGGTATATCCTTTAAAACTCTTGTCTGCTGCAAGATGTATTTGGCATGGCAAGCAGTTTGCACCCTGCTGTGCTGTGTAACATATTATATCCCAGTGATATCTTTCAGTGGAATCCCTGCAGCACAGCAACTGGCAGAGGATTGTAAGCAAACAGGATAAAAGATCATTTTCTTTCCATATTTCAAAGCAGTTGTGTTTTTTTTCTTTTTAGACAAGCTACTTAATTTTTAATAATGCAGTATAGAAGTACAATGCAAAGTTGAAATTAAATGAAGAGACAAACAAAATAGAGTTTCTAGTGAAAACCAGGTAATCATTAGTGTGGTGCATTAACAAATCTGGCTTAGAACAAAAAAAATTCCTTTATGCTAGCAATGGTTTCTCAGAATGCCTCACGAGACATACACAGAAACTTGAAAGACTGATCATTACATTCAGAACTCAATGTAGGACATTGTGAAACTGTATTTCACACATTGTGAAACAAATGTGAAACTGTAGGACAAATGGTTTAGACTGAGATTCCTGGACAGAATTTCAAATGTTAAGACTGTGTCTGTTCAGGTGTTTCCCAAAATCACCACTTATATGATCCACTCATATAATCCAAACATACAACCTCTGTCACACACAGTTATCAGGAGGTTCAATTCATTCACTAATGGATATCTTAAGCTTGGTACTCTGCTGGCATTGCTGAAACATGAATTTCTGCTTTATCAATGGCTTCTGGGAGCTCTCCTTCCAGCAGCCTTTGCACCTTGCTTTGGGGTCTTTCTGTTTCAGCCTATCTTTTACCCATAATTGTATCAAAGGTTTGAGTTTTATGCTTTGACTCTGCAAGAAGGATATTAAATATGGCTCAACATTACAGATACTGTATTACATGGAACTTTGATTTTTGCTGGTGGGACATTTTATACATGCAATGAAGATACAGTCAATACCATTGCACAGGGCACATTTGCCTTGTGTACAGCCAGCAAGAGTACCATTCTCAGCACTTACTGTCCAGGAAACTCTGCCAAAAACTCATCTTAATAATGTTCTCCAAACCTGCCAAAGGAAAACTGCCTGTAATGGACATAAAAATCAGAAACAGAAGCAAGGATGGATGCACACAGACAAAAGCAGAGCAAGGAAAAGGAGACAGAATAATTTTGGAAACAATCTAAAAATTCATGTGAATTTAAAAAGGATTAATTAGATACATTTTTGTAAGATGTTATTTAATGTGACTCTATCTTTGTGACAAAAATATAAGATTTTCTTTCACCTTTTCAAGCTGAATAAAGCAAAAAATTAGGAATAATAATACCTTCAAGGCATTGAATATATGTTATAAAACCAATTTTAATTACAACACAGTGTGTAAATGCAGCAAGACATTTCTATTGAGTTACCGTAGTGTTGATATCGTAGACTGACACCGATGCTGCTCTTGCAGTTGATTTTGCACCTGTCTTTGTCAATTGGGGATGGAGAATTTGCTAAACACCTTCAGGCCTGAAGAACATTTGTGCACACTGGCCATAATTCTGTTATCTGTTATTTCCACACACATATGATGTTATGAAGAAAACTGCCGATATCAGTAATCATGGGAATTGAAAGGCTGTGTAGATTTTACACAAAGCACTACACAAAGCAATGTGCCTATTTATAATCCATTGTCAGCTACCCCCTCACATCTTTGCCAAAGGAAATGCCTGGCAGATCCAAGTATTGTTTAACATCCATCTTAAAGCAAAAATTACACTATAACAGAGTTTGTTCCATTCACCTGCTGATTTTGGTGGTGACAGAAAGCCTACTAATATCATCAGAGGAAAACAAATGAGAGTCTGACATCAATTTTGGAGTTAATACCTGTAAACAGCAACTGAGAATGTTTCCTGGTAACTGCACCCTACCCACAGGTCCACCAATCCCATTTAGCATTTATCATGCTGCCATATATTCTGACTGTTACTTGCATATCTCTATAAGCACCCCAGATAGCTGGGAGTGTATGTAAAACTAACCTGAAATGATGCTAATTGCTTCCTGTGAACATGCAGCTGAATTAACTTTTCTTCAAATTTGCCCTGAGGTTCTACATTAATTATGCCATAGGTGCAAACGGGATGAAAAGAGGAAAAGATAACAGGAAATAAAACATTCAAACCTTTAATCTGTTTTTCTTTCTTTTTCCAAGTTCACAACTACTTGCCTAGTTCTGTTCCCTTCTCCTGATTGCCTACCCTTGGCATCTTTGGTACCCATGTCCTCAAATACTCTCTTCTATTTGCAGTCTTCCCATACTTATCCCTTCATAAACATTATCTGTTCTACAACTGTGCCTAGATCTCGGCCTTTGTGAGGGGTACAAAGAGAGAGAGTTCTTGACTCATCCAGGCTGCAATAGCAGAGAAAGGTTAATACCTTAATATAAGTTACCTGATTGAATAGGACAAAGTGGATGCCCCCAGTCGACAACAGCCCACCAGTGGAGTCAGAAATAAAGCCCATATCTCTGAAGTCAGACCTGTATCTAGTTGCAATCTAAACCAGATTAGATTTTTTTTTTAACTCCATCATAAGAATCTCCAATTAAACAACACTTAAGTATTTCAGTCAATTAAGCATGAGCATTACTTTTAGTAGCAGTGTTGTGGTTTAACCTGGCCGGCAGCTAAGCACCATGAAGCTGTTTGGTCACCCTCCTCCCCGCAGTGGGATGGGGGAGAGAATTGGAAAAAAAAAAAAGGAAAAGAAAAAGAAAAAAAAAAAAAGGAAAAGCTTGTGGATTAAGATAGGGACAGTTTATTAGGACAGAAAAATAATAATAATAATGCTAATAGTAATAATGTGTACAAAACAAGCAATGCATAATGTGATTGCTCACCATCCGCTGACCGATGCCCAGGCCAGCCCTGAGCAGTGGTCCCCTCACCCCAGCCAGCCACCCCATATTAATTGCTCAGCATGATGACATAAAGTATGGAACATCCCTTTGGCCAGTCTGGGTCAGCTGTCCTGGTTCTGTCCCCTCCCAGCTCCTGCTGCACCCCCAGCCCGCCCACTGGCAGGGCAGTGTGAGAAGCTGAAAAGTCCTTGGCTTAGAGTAAGCACTGCTCTGCAACAACTAAAACATCAGCGTGTTATCAACATTACTCTAATTCCAAAACGCAGCACTATACCAGCTACCAGGAGGAGAATTAACTCTATCCTAGCCAAATGCAGGACAAGCAGTCAATAGACAGACAGATGTGATGACGAAAAATAATGTTTATGTCTGATATACAATAAGCAAGTCAGACTCATTCTGTCATAATAAGTAATTTTGTTAGGCTTTGTTAGGCTTTGGGGATCTTAATATACCGCAGTTTTTGAGGACATCCCTAGTAATTATGGGAAGAACTATTCCATCCACCTCCACAGATATGCTTTACATGACCTGCTTTATTGCACTGGTGGTTACTTGACCTATTTATCCACACTTTCCACAATGTTGCCACATTTTCAAGTTTTTAAAATAATTGTTATAGAGACAATATGTAATCTGTACTTTAGCTATATTGATAACAGGATTATTCACATGCCTGAAGTTGAGAAGAATAGAACATTCAGGTGTTTACCCACATCTCTTCCAACCAATCAATAAAATTAAAGTGCCTATGGTAATGATGAATTTGCTCACACTGAAATTCCCAGCTACAGTACAGAGACTCACCACCTAGGAAAGAATGGGATGTGGAAACAAAATTAACAACTGAATAGAAATGTGTGAAGATGTCTCAGTTGAGAATGAGGATTTATTAGGGAGATGAGGCTGTCTTACAGACAAGTTAAAATATCAGGAATGACTGAAAGCAAGAGAATGGCAAACTAGAGTCAGATTTCATCTGCCAAATTAACACAAAATATTCAAAATCTGCCCATCAACCTCCATTTGAGAGCTAAGTGGCAGGTACAATCCTCAGCAAGAACAACAATTTGGGGCAAAAAAAAAAAAAAGAGAATTACTATCATATCTCTAATATCAAAACATCATAGTGTAGACAGCCTGCCAAACTCAAACTGCATCATTAACACAAAGAAAACAGGATGCTGGACAAGATCATGAAATTGTAATGGACTTAGAAACACAGCTACATCTACTTCAGACATTTTGCAAGAAAAAAAACATCAAAAATAGAAAATATGTTGTCTTTTTACCTAAACCTCCAGGAGAAAGCAGTTAATTCTTATTTGAATCAGTGTACCTTACTTGGAATGGAAGATGTTAATATTCTAGAGGAAAGCAATGCATAGAAAATGGATTCTGAGCCTTGTAACAATGCTACTAATGTTATCTCACTAAAAGAATTTTTTGCTTATTTTAATGTGTGTGAATCTTAAATTAGGTTATAAAATCTTATGAAGTAACACATCCCTTTTTAGAGGCCTGACACTTATACAACGTCAGCAGACGGAGGCATGCTCTGAGTGCTTAATGACATTGATCAATGAACTAACAGCACTTTCACACAAACATGACCTTTACCTTTATCTGAAATCAAATGCACAGATGTGCTAGAAGAAAACATGGATTCGGGAGTCCATTTATTATTTCCACTTAAGGCATTGTCACAGCCATTGATCTTCAAGCTATTTTAGAAGCAAGATCATAACTTTTTGAAATGTATGCGGTTTATAATTATTTTTAGCTAATACAGACAGTAGAGCTAATAGAGTGGATACTATCATTTATTAGTTAAACAAACAAGTGTGTCCAGATATATTAAAGACTAACGTAACAAACTATAGCTCGTTTGATTTACATACCTTGTAGTTACTCCTTTTAGTAGCATTCAATTCAAGTCATAAAATGAAAGTTTAATGAGACTTTGTTTAAATAAATGAAAAAAAATATTTGGACTACATTTAAAATTATTTGGATGATATTTAAAACAATCTTAAATTGATTGCTTCCATCATATTTACAAAACATGAATATATATATTCTAGACTATGGAAGAGAACTGTAGCTTTAAAATTTCCATCTGAGACAGGATGTAATAAAACTGTTATCTTTACTACATGCAAAGACTCACTAATTTGTGGTCACTGTGAATATCATTACATATTAAACCAAGTAAATTTTCACGCCAGGCAACTGCCCACCATCTGACAGCACTTTCAGTGTTTGCATGAGCCATTACGACCAACTCATGTCTGACAGATATCACAAGCAATGAATAGTAGTGTAATCTAACACCAAGGTAATATTCATTACAGATTTAGTATCTGTGATATAATTAATATATATATATATATAATAAAAATGGCACTCAAAAATCCTGTTGGTAGTGTCACTTCAATTTTTCTGCTATGAAATTGTGAGACACATCATCTTATAAGTGAAGATATGTCTAGAACACAACGCATCAGTTTTGCTCACTTTGTGAAATTTCTCTTACACAAGCTCTGCTTCAGAGTTCATACTGAAAGCACATCTTTCTGGGAACTCCAAATTAAGGATTTACTGCAGTGCTGTATGTAAGAACCTTTTGAACAAACAAACAAACAAAAACATTTTTTAAACATTTGTAGTAGTGACCTGGCTGAAACTCTGTTCCACAAGGATCTCATAAATGGACAAATACTTGGCATTTCCATTACTTTATCTCAAGTCTTTCTTGACCCTGAAGGCCTTTGCTAGCAACCGTACCAGTACTGCAATCATCCCTTTTTGTGAAACAATTTCCATATCCTTATCTCTGTAACAAAACAATATAATGTGCCATTTCATCAAAATCAGCAATATTTATTTACGGCTTGATATGACCATTTGATAAAGCTGCTTGACAACATTAAGAGGTCTAACAATCAACCTGGCAAGTGTTCCAGAGCCACCTGAGATGTAAAACTAGCACTGTTTGAGCAACAGTCTTTGATTCCCACTACATGGCAACAGAATACTGTACTGCAGTTGGTTGACTGACATGCACCTCTACATGATCACACTTATCTTACCATTTTCAGCTTACATCTGTCTGTGCTGAATGATGTGGATCTACTGTGTGTTCTCTAACAATATTTAATCTCTATCTTGAGGTCAAAAGCTCACCTGACTTCTGAAGTGTACAGAGATCTTCAGCCTCCTCTGATCTGCTTTCCTACCTTAACTTGCAATAAAAAGACTGAGCTTTATGGACTAATCACTTTCATGTTGTCCTGTCATTCAGCAGCCAAATCCATCATGCTATTTCTAGACCCTTCTCAGTTTCACACTGGAATGAAGAGCAATGCTAACAGATATAAAGTTATTTTTTTAGACAAACAAAGCATCAGGTGTGGCCAGGTGCATGATTCACATGTGAAAGACTGCTCTGTGTATGAATTTTATTAGGTCTAAGCACATAGGATTTATGGCAAATGCTTTAGCTAGGCAAAATCTACTAATGATAGTAATAGTAAAATATCAGTTACTCTGATTGTATTTGGATTAAAAGTAGTCACTTCAGCAATCTTTCACATTGTCATTGTAAGGGAAATGAGTTCTAACTGTATGCTGCTTCAAGACATAAAAATCCAGTGAGGCAATTTCATTAGACATGTAGGGCAGAAACTCCAAAATTATAACCTCAACTCTGCTATGAAGTCAAATCCCACTAAATTCCCAAAATATTCGTAAGTTGATGGTAGGCAATGAAACAAAAGATCGACAACTGGGGGAAAATCATAAGCGTATTAATATTTTATGCTAATATATTGAAATTGATTTAGAGTTCTGTGTTTTTTTAACCGCCACTGATATTACATATGCATAGAATATTTTATAAAAGATTATATTATGGAGTCAGTTAATTACCTACCTGCTGCACATTAAGTATTCATTCAGTTAAATTAATTTACATAATAATAATAAAAAAAACACCTACAAACAAAAAAGAAGGCTATTTTTCTTATGCAGGCCATTTAAAATTGCTGAATCTTTGTGGGTTTTTGTTTGTTTATTTTTGCTTTGTTTTGTTTTGTTTTCTCTTTTGACCATAAAGGAAACACTGAATAATGTTTTGCCATGTTGAATTTAAACCCTGTGAAAGAGGAACTCAGACTCAATTTATTTCATGGTGTTTTAAGTTTATTGTGCAGGTGGACTCAGTAAATTAGAATGCTCATTAAATTGAATGGAACTGGTGGCACCATATAGATTAAAAACTTTACTGAAATCCAGGTAAGCAACCTCCACAGCCTTTCCCTCATTTCCGAAGTAGGTTATCTTGTAATAGAAGGAGATCAGGTTAGTCAAATGGGACCTGCCTTTCATAAGCCCATGCTGACTGCATCTGATCACTTGATTATCCCATGTGTCACGAGATGGCATTCAAGATGATCTACTCCATAACTTTTCCTGGTACCAAAGTCAGATTGACAGGCATCCTGGACAACTGATGATAAATTATTGAAAGTGGCTTGGTGAGCACTTCCACCAGCTCCTTCAGTATCCTTGGATGAGTCCCATCCAGCCTCATAGACTTTTGAAAGTTTTGATGATGTACTAGGTCACCTACAGTTTTCTATTGGATTATAGGTATTTCATCTTGCCCCCTGTTACCATCTTCTAACTCACGGGGCTGAGTTAGAAGAAAATCTACCAATATTTTATTTTATACATAGCAGAGACTATAAAACAGTACAGTTAATAATAACATTCTAATAAATGATACCATGCCTTTTATTATATTCTCAAAATTAATGGCTCAATTACATGACATGCTATGCCCTGCCTTTTTTTTTTTTTTTTTTTAATTATGCTTCCATTGTGGTTGGAAGTATTGAAATTTCATAAGCTTTTAAAACAGTCTTTCAAAAATGAGTATTCACTAGTTATGACCCCAATTTAATGGCAAAAAAGTGGCCTTTTTCATTGATAACGTAAGTTACTTAGTGTACAAAATAGCACCTATTTTTAAATGCTTCTTTTTTTAATATCAGCAACTTCAGTTCATGTTTTCCCTTTATAAAATTTTTCTTACAAGTGTTTTTATGTCGTATTAAATGTCATCTCCATTACAATAATTTTCAGTTGATTTTGACTTCCATATTCATAAATTCATTGCAATAATAAATCGTCTGTCAGTGCTTCCACATTTTCATTTGAACTTGTTAATGAATAGCTCAATAAACATGTAAATGCCTGCCATATTATTTACATTTACAGTAAACATACCAATCCTTTTTGGATTCTAGCCGTTTACTCAAAATTTATTCATCTGTATAGGAAAGCTTTTCATATTGGCTGATTACTATTATGGCTGTATCCCCATACAGCAGAAAATCATTCCCCTAAAAGTTTTTTAAAAACGACTTCCACCAACATACTAAGGTGTTTAATGTTATTTCACATTCTGCATAAATAATTGACACTGAATGTCAGTCGTTGCAAGAAAAGTTATTTTGCCACATGTGAAAATAATTCAATAATAATTCATTCTTGGATCAACTATTGCACTGAGACACCTTCTTTGGAAAAACACAGAAATACCAGTAACTTGCACTTAATTATATTCACAACATCAAAATGTTCATGACAGAGAAAGATTTATGAGGATTTAAATTATTGGCTAGCTCCCCAAAAAATACAGATGAGTAACATCAGCAACTGCTCATTATGAAATAGTTTGAATTGTTATCCAGAGATAAAAATGTCTATATGTGCTGACGAAAGCAGAGTGAAGTTCTCCTCTGCTCTCAAATACCATTAGTGGTTGTCCATGAAAGGTAAGAACACCCATTGAGTTCTTAAACAAATTCTAGGTTGGTGAATTTTGCAGCTATACGGAAACTCAAAACTTGATGCTGACAGGGCTTTTTGCTCAGACAACATGGCATACAGTCATGTCATATCAACATTCATAGCTTTCTGAGAAAAAAAAAAGTTTGAATCACATAAAAAAATAGTTATGCTTCCTTAGCTGGAGCTACTATTGAAGTAGTAGTTCTCACAAATATCACAATCTGATATTTGAAGTACAGCTCAGATCTACAGTGTATCATCTGAAAAGCCAGGAAAAGAAAAAGCTGTTTACCTTACTCATAAGAATCACCATATTACCAAGAAGATGAGATTCATATTTGTGCACCACAAACTATTACATAAGAAGTATCACCTTTAAATCAGCTGTCAAATTAGCTCCACTCTTTGGTGTTTGGTTTTGTGGTTAAAAAAAAAAAAAGAAAAAAAAAGTTCTGTCACTGAAGTCTCTTCAGTCACACCATTCATATTTATTAACAGTAACAGTTTTTCACTGTAAGTTACATCACCTTATATTATGGGTTTCTGCAAGAACATAGGCCATACACATACAGTTTGTTACATTGACATTTATTGTCAGTTTTATTTGCAGTTTTATGGATGTAGCTTCAAAAGTTAGATGTATTTCTATTATTTTTAATACAATGTTTTTATGTGATAGTGCACTTGCTGAAACAATTACTATTCCAAATATGGGAATTAGTTCTATTTGATTTATGTCAGTCTGATGTGACTGATGGAAGCTCTAATGACAGCCAATATTTCATGTGATGAAGTGCATCTCTTATAAACACAGCACACATTGCCTACACATAACCTACTGTCAAAAATGTAAAATAAAATTTGCTAGACTTGTCAGTGAAGAATGAAATAAAATTCCTCAGTGATGGCAGCTCAAATACTCTATTTAAGTAGCAAGCACTACTTATTTGGGAGCTATTTAGCTACATGTATTTGTGTTATCGAGCAGAAATCAAAAACTTTGATGTTACTCATTAGCTTCACAGCAACATACACAAAGGAAGAAGAAACCAGAAGGCCTAATCAGCAAAGCCTTACGGGCATCAAATAGCTAAATATCTTCCAGCATTCAGGCTGTGGTGTTTCTATTTTCACTGATCAGTAACTATTCTCCATACCCAGCAGTAGTTAAGAATTGGCAACAACTAGAATTGTATTTATAAATGCTTCACATTTCTCCATTATGCAGCTAATGAACTGAGTAAGAGTTGGGAACCTCGAGAACGTGAGCCTAAGTGCTTGATATGACCCTCAGCAGAGGTTGTCCAACATTATATAACCATGCTGTACTTGAACAAGAGAGGGCTTTTGCCCTGATCAGATTGGTTTTGTTCCAGCAACTCTATCACTACTGATATTTGATTCATAAAATTTAAAAATTACAATTGTTTAAACAAATCTATACTTTCTATGGAAAAAACATCAAACTTGACAGTTCTAGAAAAAGGGGTAAATAAAAAAGTGTTAGCGTTCACTGATGATCCTAAGGTATTCAGGGTTTTAAAAATGAAGGCTGATGGAAAAAAAAAAATGCAGAAGACCTCAAAATACTGAGCAATCAGGTTACAAAACAGCAGGTGAACCCAAGCCCTATCTGTACATAGACAGGGAAGAGGAAATACCTGTAACTCTGAAAACACCCAGTAGAGTTAAAAAGCCAATGAATGCTGTATTTCCGGAAAGAAACAGAAAACCAAATAGAATACACATGTTGGTTTTGTACTGACCTGCAGTATGTCTGCATACCTGATTCTGTGTTCAGTTCTACTCTTTTCTTTCAAAACTACACACAGAAATCTGAAAAAAAAAAAAAAGTAAGAAAAGAGTAGCAAGGGCAATCAAAGCTACAGAATGGAGAACAGACTTGGACTTTGTACTGTGAAAAAGAAATGACTGTGGAGGTATTTAATAGATGTCTTAATGAGTAACAATTTGGAATTCTTAAATGAAAATCTCAGATGGCAGGTTCAGAATAAATAAATGGTGCAAATTAATCACACACACTGTAGTGAAACTTTGGGATTAACTACTTCAAGAGTGGTTCAGATATCAAGAGTTCATCTAGGTTCGAAAAGCCATTGACTAACTCACAGAAGGAAAAACTTCCCCTTGGGTTTATTAAGCTCAAACATAACACATTTGATTGATAAGATTCCTTTAATGAGCTTTCCATCAGAATGCCACTTGCCTGAGGAACACTAGAGAATATGATAATGATACCTGAGAAAAAAGTTTAAAACCTATGCAAAAAAATATAAGAGCTATAATCTTAACTGGATTACAGTCCAAAGAAATTTGAGAAAAATTAAGGATGCTAACACCAGAATATGTTTTGAGATAATCAATGTCTACAAAATATATGAAAACATAACTAAAGACATTGTTACCAAGAGGCATATTCAGACTCTGTATGTTTTCGAGATGATCAGCTCTGCCAAGAAAGTTGCTTTGTTTTCCAAGGAAAGCTTTCAGTAGTATTTAGCTATCTTATTCACTAAATTAATTTGCTGTGCTTTGCAAATTATAACTGCAGCAACGATGTAATAAAGCATAGATTATACTATTTAATTCTATGAAATAAGTAAACAATAGTTACAGCAGAATGTCAAGAGTTTAAGAGAAAGCTCTTTGAATAGATCATTTTACCATTTTCTACTCATTTAAGCCATTAAGTTCCCCAGGAATAGTTATCAGTTGCGTTCATCAATCCATGAAGGTTATCTGAACACTCTCTGAAATGAACACTTTAGAGTAGTCAATGAAAAACAAACTTCACGTTCTTTAAGCCTGAGAAGTTGGTACCTAAACAATCCTGAGTTGGTATTTTTCCTTTTTTAAGCATACCATGCTTGTTCTGTACAATGGATAACGTGTCTGACATATCTAAGTTGTAAACTGCCATCTGCCAGCTACAATTCCCTTCCCCTTTTAAATATAAAAAAGTGAAATCCTTTCTTCATGTTTATAGTAAAGTGATGGCTGACAACCAATTTGTCAATCAACCAACTGACACAACCAACAGTCTCCACAAACTTCACTTACATCAAAATAAATAAATAAATAAAAATTCCCCACATCAAAATCAACATATCATTACAATGTGGATAAAGCAGACCATTTACACACACTCCACATTTTGTCCCTGCACCACATTACTACCACATGTATTCTTTGTAACTATTACACCACAAATTCTTCACTAATTTTTTACATCTTCTCGGGCAACTAGTTTGGGCCACTCTGAGAGACACTGAATTAGGCTGATCTTTGGCTTAATCCAGCACAGGTACTCATATTCTGAAGTCAGACAAAAGGGTAGGGGAATACAGCTTTTATTTTCCTTAAAAACAGTTTGTAGTTTAAATATCCCAGTGTCTCTGCAGATGCTTTTACTTTAAACAGTACATTTCCCTTCTTCTATTCCTTGTCTTTAAATCTCCTTTAAAACCCTTCTGTACCTGTTACAGGCAGTGAAACTGTACCAGATAATCCAGGTATGGTAATTTAATTTGAGAGGATGTTCAGGCCCTTTAAATCAGCGGGTGATGCTCTTTTCCAGTATAAAATATAAAAGTGGGGGAAGATTAATCAGTGCCACAACATGAGTGCTGATGAACATTCATTAGTAAAATTGGCAAACACTTTAGAAACATCACATGCAGTCTAAACTGAGCACAGCAGACTACGCAAAGGCTACAGAGTCTATGGGGCTGTCACTCAAGTGTCCTGCATGTTTATGTACATCACACTTTCTACTAAAGGACTACTTTCTAAATCACCACAAAATCAAAAGGATGTACACTTGCTATGCACTGCCTCTTGCAGGTACCCACACAAACATAGCAACAGAACCTGAAGTTTTGTAGCTTTTACTGAAAGCAATACTGGAGTTGAAGATTTATATATGAATATATAAAAGTATATATACTCTTTATATATGTATATATAAAAGTATTTATACACATTTGTGTATATACATGTATGAGTATTGTAGACAGAGAATCAAAAAGAACTCTTACATGGATTTTCTTAATTGATGGGGTTGGGCAGTGACATTATCCAATGGCATAAATGATCTTCGCAAACATAATACAGTTACATAGTCTGGTGGTCTGCAACAGGTCCAAATGCATACACTTACTGAAATTAATGTCATTCATCACATTGATGCATCACCGTCATTCAGATAAAAGAAAAAAAAATCTTTACATCTTCCTAGAAAATGCAACA
Organism: Anser anser; assembly: GCF_964211835.1. NCBI lineage: Eukaryota > Metazoa > Chordata > Aves > Anseriformes > Anatidae > Anser > Anser anser. The sequence goes on from NC_139734.1 coordinate 12,257,011, forward strand.
AAGGAAAACAGAAATTACTCTTCCATGATAAAGTATAATTCAGTAGGAGACTAGTGGTATATCTTTCCAGTCAGTATTTCCATATGTATTAAAGACAAAAATTTTTGACACCAATAGCCATAATCACTAGCTGTCAGTAGACTTCCAATAAATGTGTAAAAAATGTCCACTGGAATTCCCACATTTTTAATTAAAAGGGAGGCAATTATTCGTTACAGATTTTGGGCAGGTCATTTTATACGTAGATGACATATCTAATGAAATATTCATTTCTTCTGCCCAACGCAAACAATGCTATCAACACAGAAGATAGTTATGCTAGCAACTACTAGCTACTATGTATTGCATTTTAAAAGAATGAAGAAAATAAATCCCTTTTTACTGTAAATGAAATCTCATTCAGAGTTATTAACCATTTACATTTAGACATGCCTATATAGCTCATAATCAGATGCATCACTGTACCAATGACACAATAAAGTAAATGACATAAAGGTCTGAAGAACCTTCTTCAAATGTGTCTGTTATACCCTTTGGTATTTTTAACCGATCAGAGATGCATACTGCTGGGAGCTTTTGCATTGGCACAGACAGAATGTCGATACCTGTGAAATATCTATGCTCATGAACATCTCTTCTCTGCAAGCCTTCCATAAAGCATTCTGAGATGTTCACAGTTCAGCATACACATACACAACCAAAAAAAAAAAAAAAAACACTTTAATTTTTAAGATCCTGACTTCCATAAGTCAGAGATTTAATCACATACCTAATTTGAATCCAGATCTGTTAGTGTTGCAAATATTCATTATGTAAATGGTAACCTCTGTGTTTCTCCCAGATAAACTCTCAGTACCAAGATGTTTCAGTCATATCTACTTCCCATCCAAAGCACTTTTAGTATTTCTAAATCACCTACTAGAATTTTAATGCAGATTTACCTAGGAATTTCCAAACTTTGAGGATAAGCCTTGTTACCAGAATCTCTGCATTACTCTCTATAAGAAGAGGGGGAGCTTCACACAATACTTCTCAACAAGCAATTTTGCTTTGTTTTTGATTTGATGAGAAAACTTGAAACAACCAAAAAAAAAAACCCCACACTTTCATTTTTCCAATATTGCAAATAACATGTTATCCAGAAGGAAAATGTTTGTGCATGATCTAGGGGAAAATTATGTTAGCAATGCACATAATATTAAAGATTCTGCAACATCTAGTCTCTCCTTCCAGCCTTAAGTGTGATGTATTGGTTTTAAGATGGCCTATAAGATTAGCAGGTTATTTAAAAAAGAATTTTAACAGCATTGGATTTTGCACATAAGAAACAAACCTAAGCTATTGTCTGTTGTCTCTGAAACTATATCTGTATTGCTAGCTAGAAGAGCAAGGCTTGAAAGAGGTAGTTTAACAAATAATCTTTTATTTCTCAAATCAGTAACAGTCAATGGCCTGTTTAGGGAGTTACAGACTAAGACGCTATTGCTAATACTAAAGAAGAAAAAAAAAAATTATCTTAGAACCTTGAAGCTTTAGTGTGATTTGATGTTTCCTGGAATCTCTTTGGGCTCTGTATCTTCGCTTATAAGAAGCTGGTATTTTCTTCATTGCCTCAGCCTGAAGTAAATATCCCTGTGTACACTCTTACATTTTAAAATATTTACACATGTTTCTTCTTACAAACTTCTGTTAATGACAGCAGTGAGACTACTGACATATGGTTATAGAACAGATGCCTACTTTTTTAACTCAAGGTATTAGGTAGTTAACAAGTTTCATTTATAAATGACTTATAGGACTATTAGTAACTGCAGACTACTCTACGACATATTCCTGAGAATTCGTCCTGAAGAGTGACATTCACATACCCTATAAGCTCCAAGAGGATACTGCACCATAACCCTTGTGCTGCGAATAGTACAGAGGATTTATTGTGTCTCTGTGAATTCCCAGAAGCACAGTGATCTGAGTAGGCCAATGACATGAGAAGAGATCAGCACCTTGCGCCTTTCAGCTTCTTTCAAACAGGAACTGTCAAAAAGTCTTCCTCTTCTACAAAGCATTTGTGTGACACTGTGAAAACACGGAGGGTGCTAGACTTCCATTGACTTGCTAGCCTATTAAAAGATTATTATCCTCACAGGGAAGGTTTTTTTACATTTATTCCTCAAATTCCTATGCTGTGGTAAGTGGGGAATAGAAAAGGCCATATACACCCTTGCATTGTGGCAGGGAAGGAGATTGTCAGATAGATATACCTTCACACTGTCCTTTTCCAGAGATAATGTTGAAGCTATTAATAGCTATGTTTTACAATCCACATTTCAAAAACACCCCCTCCAAAGCAAACGTTCACAATGACCTTTAATTCTCCTTATATTAGCAGCAAAGGACTTTTCCAGAAATATTTAGCCCAATGGCACACATTTTGTATTAGCCCTTGCTCATTCAAGCTTCTTGAACACGTCTGGAGGGTCCTTAAACAAATTTTTCGACACTATTGATGGAACCTTTCCGACAGCTCATTAGGCGAACGGCAGAGAATTCATGAGCTTTTCCAAACGTGCCTAGAGACTCGTGTTCATCAGAGTTCAGTGCTAGCTAACAAATTGCTGCAGCTCTAATTAAAATGTAAAGTAATTCTAAGCACACAACCTTTGGTAAATCAAATGCACCAAATGATTAAAAAAATTGTTTCAATTGTACTAATAGTTTACCAAAAGAGAATATTATGTTTGCACTTAATGAAAACGAAGAACAATTTTATATCACAGAGTATCTGAAAGCTGAGCAGAAAAAGGGCATTTTTAAAAAGTTACAGTTTATGAAAGAGGCTCCTTGTTGTGATGAAGAGATTATTAAGACACATTTTTAACACAAACTGCCATGATCTCTGTAGTGCAAACAAATGGAATTTCTAATGAAGCACACATTATATCCTTCTGATAATATTATTGTCATTAACAGTGTTTCAATGAAAACCCAGTGTATGGTAATAATGACAATGCTTCACTGGAAAGTGACTTCCAAATCTGAATACTCAAATTGAGGTCAAAGGCCAACAACATTCCCATTAAAAGCAAAAGCTCCTCAATATGATTTCAGTTAACTCCTATAGCTTCCTGTTTCATATCCATTAGAATAGAGAGTGAAATTTCAATATGTAAACTTATATTGAGATGGTTGTTTCATAAACATTGCCTCATAAGGTTGAAAGAAGCAAAAGGAATACCAATATAGACTTTTTAGGAAAGGTTTATAAATTGTAGGGTTGGACAATGTTATTGAGAGTAACAATAAACTCACACTCACACCTTCAATACTGTACTCACTTGCATTCCTTAATCACGTACTGTGGTAGTATAGAGCAACAGTGAATAACAGTGCAGAACTCTGTATGGGTACTTCTCTGTGGCTTAAATATCAATAGAATTTGCATTAAAATAAGCTTTATTAAATATACGTATATATATAAAGAAGCATAGCAAAGAATAAAATTATGGACAGTAAACAAAAATAGTGGAAGACTCTCTTAGAAGTCTGTAAAAATGAATACAAACATCTGTCTCAGAAGTCTACCATTAAAACAACTTGAACTTGAAATCTCTCAAACATTGCCTTGCTGAGAAAATACACACACAAGACCGATTCACTCTTACAAAGTATAACTCCTATTAAGAAGTGTTGCAATCTCTCACTTTTGTTTGAAACTGCAAAAATATGCCACATGACTATAATGTCCAAAATTTAGTTTCAAGCATAAGAAAACTTATAGTTTATGATCTTCCTTCACTGTTTCTCTGTTTCCTTTCTCCTCCTCCAACAACAGCATATTCTAACAAGGTTGGTGCTGTCAAGCAAGCAGCAGAATTTAGTCTCTTTCTGCACCAATGGCTCCCTCTCTTCAGGACTCCACGAATTAGGGCCTCATCAACTCACAAATACGAAGATACAAAGGGTGACCAATGATGCATCACATAAAGGCCTGCAGCAGCATTTATTAGCAGCTGACACAGAGAATAGTTTTGCCTTATCACAGCAGTAATGAAATCTACAGGATTAGACTCTAGTTTGTCTCCTGTGCAAAGCTTCATAGCCAAACTTCTCTCTCATATGTGCGTGTCAATGCACAGAATGCAAAGCACATTTTTCCTTTCAAAAGCTCATGATACAGCAACTTCCAGATAGGGAGCTGCTCTTACATTGTTAATGCATGGCACAAATGCCAGCTGCTCAGCAGCACATGCTTGAACTAACTAGTAAAATCCCTATTCTTAGTCTTACCTCCTGTGAACAAGCTGACAAAGAAATTAAGTCTGATATAAGAGCCTCAGTCTCTCAAAACTGATGGCTTGAAACGCATTGATCCTAAGACTTTTATGCACATGCTTAACTTTCAGTGTGACACTAAAATACGTCAACTTCTATGTGATATAACCAAGGCTGTAGCAAGAAAAACTGCCTTGCTGCTGTACATCTCTGAGTGAACAGAGGGAATCACTCTGAAAGTGATCAGTGCAACAATATTCACCAGCATGAACATAACACAAACTTTATTTCTAACTGTCCTCTAGCTTTTAACTGCCTTCTTAACTGGCTTGTAAAAATCAGATGAGGGAGAAGTATCCTGTTTCTCAGGACAAAATTTGTAAGTCAGAATTTCTGGATGGAGAAAAATACAAGGGTTGCAAAGCTTCAGAGAATAGTGTTCTTCACCATGGAAACTTCAAATGAAATCTGTGCCTCGCTGAAGAAGCAATAGTCCTCTAGCTGACTTCTGCACAGCAATGGGATTTCACCCACCATACTACAAGGAAGACTCCAGTATCAGGAACATTTTGGAGTCAAGCTGTTGTTCCAATATAAACTCAGTTAGAAGCATAGAAATGCATATGAATTTTTTTTCCAGTCATCAGAGAAAAGGGGCTAAAGATGACCAAGGAGAGAAATTCTTAGGTTTAAAGCTTTGAAAGAATGAATTCCAGAATCCAGAAGCAACTAACAGATCTATATTTTAGTCTTCCATCACCTAACCTGCTCCCTTCATATTAAAACACAAATTTTATGTTGCCCAGCTCCTGCACTGACCCCTATAATAAGGTCCTCTCTGCACAGGGAAATATATTTTAGAGAGACGTCATGGCTAATTCTCAACATCTAAATATGTGACTGGTGGTCTGTGGTCTGTTCAAGCCCTAACTACTGGCAGTGTCTTTCACAGACAGACAGTACCTGCTATTTGTGTTCTGTTTGAAAATGAAATAACAAACCCTTCTTAAAAAAAAAAAAAAAAAACTCTTTAAATATTCTGGTAGAGTTAACATTCTCTCCATTCTAAGGTCTCCCATGAAAATGCAAACCCATGTATAGCTGTGGATTCTGAAAACATGCTCCACTGGGTGTTCAACTATCCTACCTTTGCAGCCCTGTAACTGTGTGATTCGTCAGCATATTCTTTCAGTGTTGAACTCAGTGATGTTTCTCAGCTCAGCAATATTTCATTTTTCACCAATGCCAGAAAAAATGGGTGCATGACAAGAAGCTTAAACAATTTTCAGTATAAGTGGCTTTCTTTCTTTCACCTCTTCCTTTGTTTTTGTTTGTGGTAGTTTTTTCTGTTTTTTTTTTTTTCTATGTGTTGTTTAGTCAGGAGATGAAGTCTTATAGCCCTAAAACTAACCATTTCAGCATTCATTTTTCTGAAGAATGCTTTTCAGGGTTTCACACTGTTTTTGGTGGGTTTATCTCCTATCAACTAATTTCTGTGAATGATGGTGAAATTTGAAACTATGTTTGGGATGTTCTTGTCTTCAATTCCTTTAGGGCTTCCATTTGTTCACATATACAAAAAGGATAAAACTCCATTTAGGCAGACAGCAGTGAAGGATGGCTGATTACCTGTATGACAATGAATTCACTGCATCTTCCCTGCACATCCCTCCCTCTGCCGCAATGACCTCAAAGGCTCTTACTGCAATGCTCTTATCTAACCCACAGCCTTCCTTTCTGACATTTCTTTGCATTCTCCTTTTCGTGAACGACAGGGATGGGACAGCATTATGGACTCAGAGTAAGATTCATTTGTTCTACCTACCATCAGAGGTAATTCTCCATTGCTATAAGACGGCTTGTTAGTGGCTCAGATGTGTAAGATGAGAGAAGCCATTTCAGCACATCACAGAAAACAGGTATTCATTTGGTTTTGGGAGAAGCTGAAAATCCTCTCTAGGTGGATTTGGGGGATAGATTGGATAAAACATGGAAGGACCAGTACTGCAGTTCATGACTGGTGACAGGAACTGAACTAAGGACTTGCATTCCATCATGTATTCTACATATTTGGGACCACAGGCTTTCCTGAAGCTACTTCATACCAGACCCACAAGAAGCACGGTGTCTTAGCTTCTCTGCTTCTGTGTCTTCGTAGGCATAAAGGTCTGGGCAAGAGGAAAGTTATACCTAAAACCTGCAAAAGCTAAAGAAAGCTATAGTTTAAAATGATAAGAGGCTGACTTCCCAGCCTTTTATTTGCTGCTCAGCTGTTCAGCATTATCTCACATAGTGAAACCAGTTAGTGCAGGATTATGGCACTCATTCCACTCTTTCTAATAAAAAAAAAAAAAGGGGGGGGGGGGGGGGTGGAATACTGAACTTTCTCTTTTGAATACCTGGGAAAGGATCCTCGTTTTAGATCCTTGTTGTTCTGCCTTCATCATCCAGAACAGGAGAGATAAAATGGATGGAACTACTTGATAATTTCCCGCTGGTACAGAGTATCAGTTAACTTCTGCTCCCTAGGTGTGTCTAACCTCAGTTTAGGGTGAAAGCTAGGGCAGGAAATCTGGTAAACTGCATGTGGTAGAGTACCTGGCCCTTAAAGCTACAAACGCTCTCATTTCTTTTACTCCTTTCTTTTACTTTTAAAAGTTCACAGGAACATTTATTCCAGCCTCTGAACATAATCACTGAGTTTCATAAAGAACAAGATTCCCACAAGGCCTCATAAAAGTTATTCTCGGTGTTATAGCTCTACTTCAAAGGGCAAAAAAAGCCATTTTACAATAACCTTGCTGTCATAGAGTGCTTACAGCCAGGGCCTTCATTGGGTATAATCCATAATAAAAAGGAATCCTTTGGGACTATCTGTCCAATTGCCATGTGCAAAACAAAGCAGAAAAAGTGCTGGATACTCATCTGTACATTAAGCTGCTGACACTCACAGCATCAAAAATAAAGGAATAAAAAGATAGGGTAATTAGATAGCTCTATCGAAGTGGCCTTCTCCGAGGGATTTATTTTGCATATACATCATGTCTTTTAGTTCCAATTTTTCTTTTTTTTTTTTTTTTTTTAGCTCAAGCTATCATTACTTGCAACGCACTCTGCACAACTTTGTGTGGATAAAGATCATTTGAACTCCATGTGGACTAGAATTTGGCAAGTACAAATCAATTTAAACCCTACATTTCTAACTGTCTCAAACATAATGGCTGCTGTGCCCCTGAAGGAAAAGATCATGCAATTTTACTTAGATTTTGTGTTGGTTTCTGTTGCTTTTTTGTAAAGTCACTACATATCTGAAGAACTGGGTTGTTAAAATACAGATCTTCAAAAGCCAAATCCGCAGGGAATACAAAGTAAAAATTCATAAAGCAACATTATTTTTCTTCACAACAACTAGCAGTTTCATCTTAGAACTGCATTATCCTCTTAGAACTAGGTACTTTTTTTAATTTACGTAACGGAAAACCTCTATCCTCCTGTTAGAGGATATCTGTCCTGTTTCCTGAAAACTTTTATGGTCTGCCCTCATACACCTATCTCGGTAAGCAATCCATAGTAAAAAGCGTCTGTTGCATCTGGCTAAACCACACACTATTAATCAACATATTTAACAACTTTCTTCCCATGTCAAATATATTTTGGGTGTATGCTATGCTCTAGGAACTTCTCAGCTGGTCCACGGAGGATCAGTCTGATGCTAGTATAACCATTAAACCTAACTTTTTTGCTTTCTTCCTCAAACATCCCCAGATCTTGGGAGCAAGCCGAGGGTATGCAATTCAACGCAGCTTATGTACCCTGACTGTTTTAGGAAAGATCTATTAATAAGAAAGGATGGTAGTGCTGGTGAGATAGGAAGAAGCTGGAGCATAAATGGTGCCTTTGGAAAGACATAAAATCTTCAACTCCTACCACATTTATGTTTCTGATACTGGCATTCTGTATTTCATCACTTCATTGTGAAAAGGCCATCAGATCAAAGAGAGGTACTTTGTACAGTACACTGCTTAAATGAAAAATGGACATTATTTTCTATTTTGGTAGAGCTGTATTGTGATTATGCTATTGCCGTGTTTCAAATTTAGAGTCTCATATAATTTTACATTCAGTCAGTTTGTGTGTTTTTTTCAAAGTAGTTTCAATTAGCTAAAAAAATATTTTTTTCCTCCTGCTTTACTTTTTTGCTTAAAATTAAAATTAATAACCTAGACTGGTAATATTTATCTCTTGACACATCTATAAAGGGATGGAAATTTTTACAAGAAGCAAACATGTCACAGAAAGAAAACTTCTGATCAAAGTCACATACCACAGATTAGTTTCATGAGTAGTCCTGACCACAATAGAGATCTCCTACTTCAAGAACTCCTTTTCTAGCCTCTTTCATCTACACTCTCTTTCATCGTCTCTTTCTCTTTTTCCTTTACTTTTTTTTTTAACATGCTTAGTTAAGATCTTCCATCTTTCTTATTTTAAAGGATGTGCAAGATCACATGCACCAATGGCTATTATTAAATGCTTTAAGATAAAGCATAGATTTGCTGGAGACCATTTTTCCTTGACATTTTCTGGAGTTTATAGTTAATCTTCCTTTTAGTAGTTTTAAAATCTCCATCAGACACACCCTTATTGTTACAGAGGTCAGCTTGAAGTTGACACCTGAGAGTTATTCTACCAAGAGAAAACGAAAATTCGCTGATATTTCCTATGGTTGCTTTTCAAACTCTTCCTGAAGAAGGACTGAGCTAGTACCTATTTCATACTCAAACTCAACAACTCAAACTCACAACTCAAATCAAAGGGAGGAGGACTGACTTTTCAGTCAACTATAAGGAAACAGAATCTAGCTCAGGATGCAAAAAGAAGGAAGATGCAAGAACTCAAAGCAACTTATTAAATTTATTAGCACCTGGACCAGTGAATCAAAGGAACACTTCAGAGCCAGAAAGAGAAGTCATGCCAACAGAAGAATGTTCCTAAACTAATCGAGAAAGAGACAGAAGAAAACATATTGGGATGAAGAAAACACCCAGCATGCTTTAATAAACTTTTTTGAAATGTCTAAATGTCTTCATAGGAAAAGGCATTTGCTTTCACAGAATAAGCAATACAATGGAACAGATGACATTGCCTCAGGCATTTCAAAGCAAAATCTGTAGGTTCTGTTTAAGTTATTGACAAAGGGGATAAAGTTTAAGCTGAGGCGAATGGTTTTTTTTTTCTATTCTCCAAGCCCTACAAACGAATTGCTTATTGAACAGCTCTAGTGAGAACCACTGTGGCATTTTTAATCAGGTGTTCACTTACTCGCCTCCATGTTCCTAGTTTCAAATAGAAGAGCAACTGTCCCAAATATAGAAGCCATGCAACAGGTTTAAAAAAAATCTTAACCATGCCAGAACTAAATCATTAATAAAGCTCATAATGTTCTGCCTCCTGGCAGATGACAAGAAAAACATAGGATTTAAAGCATTTCTTTGTTATATTAACTGTCATAAACATACCTCTGGAAATCTACGTTTCTCTCCAATTGCTGATGGTACAGTATGGTGATGGTATTTGAAAGGTATCAGCTACAGTCACACCGTTTTATTTCTGTGTGACTACTGCACAAACTATAGGTCCTCCAATACTTGATGCAGTTGAAATTTTAAATCTCATTCAGTGAGAGATTTGAAATGAGAAGCAAGTTGACTAATTTAGCAATGCCATCCTTATCAAAGAGGAGCAAATGAAGTGCTCCAGGCCTCCACACTCTAAATTACATCTCAGTAAACTGCCATCAAAATATTCTGCACCTCCAGTTCCATAAGAACAAACCTTCCACAAATCCCTGTGGCAATTAGAAAAGTTACTTATAATACAGACTTTTAAGCAATATTAATTTTAACTGTTCCACTAAAAGCTTTTATCTCAGAGAAAGCTTCTTATGCAATTTCTTCTTAGAGAAGAGCATTCTTCTCTAGCATTCTTCTAGCATTCATCTAGCATTCTTCTCTTAGAGAAGAGCAGGATGTCAGAAATACTGGAGTTTTGAAAGGAGAACTCAGAAATTATCAGAATAATCTGAAAAGCTGCACATAGAATGTGCTTAATGACCATGGGCTACTGTCTGCAATTTCCTCAAATTTCAGAAGATTTTCAGTAAATTTAACCCCTGATTTTTTTTCTTCACATAGAAAATGGCTCTGTTGTGTAAAATTTGCAGAACACAAAAATTTGACAAAGGCATTTTTAGAGTATAAATTTAATTGAAAAATGAAGCTTACTCATTACTCAGATGTTGAGGGGTTTATTGAGGTATATAAAATGAATAATATTTAAGTCAGTCCAAACTATATTCATTTTTATATTATTAGGTGATTATTATAAAAACTCAAAAGGATTAAAGGTAATCATTACTGTCTCCTAGAGTTAGGACGTAATTCTAGGGAATTTACTTGGGAAGTAAAAAATAAGCATGCTTTTGGGAAAGAAGATCGTAGAACCAAAGACCATGAAGTAGAAATATGTAGGTATACTCAGCATGATGATATTCTTTTTGTCATTCTTACTGACTTCTGTTTCTTTGTGCACAACTTTTCTTTCTGACCTGCTTATATCACTGTGATACACTTGGTTGACCAAAAGACAGCTTTATTCTTTAAAAGCTGCTGAGTTTTGCTGAGTGCAAAAATTATCTTTAAAAGACCTGACAGATAAATTAGTCAGTAGGTTTCAGTTATGTACAATCCATAACAAAAGTTTCCATTGATTTTTTTCCTTGTTGCATAGAAATTAACTCACAGAGCAAGTGATACTTCTGTGTACTTTTAGTGCTTGTCATTTAATAACACCTTTTTGAGTTTTAAGTCATGCCATTATTCATACAAAAAAGAAAAAAAAAAAAAGCAGATGGCTAGTTAAAAGTCCAGATTTGTTTCTGGGGCTTTTAAAAATAAGTATACTCTTAAAAATGTAGCTGCATTGCATAAAGGTGAACTGCAAATATGGACAATTTCCCTTCTAGCAAAGATACAACATCCCAATACAAGCCTTAGGAATAAAACGTACCAACTCCTAAACATTAAGCAGCAAAAGGTAAGAAGACTTGTTTTGCTAGCATTGGAGATATAAGACTTTTCATAACACATGTAATTTTTCATCAGAATTCAAAGCACTTTAAGATCAGTGTTGTTTTATACTTAGAGAAATTGAGGTACAGTGAAGCAGGACTGAATTGCACAGGGTCACCAAGAAGGACACAAACTTCCAAGTACTCCCTAGTTAAACTTACACATACAGATGCCTCTTTCAGGACAGCAGTTAAAAAATAAATAAAAAATTGTAATGTAGAGGTCCATGCCTATTCATATACATATTTTCTTAGAGACTTGTCTGATATTAAACCCCATACCTTGTTTTATTTTACTTGGGCCTACCTACTACTTATTACTGAGAAACTACTAAAATGTGAGTAATAATACTTTCACTTTCACCTTATTCAAATTCTAAATCTTTTTCTGCTAATTAATTATCGTTAGGAATAGCTGAACAAACGTTGTCTAAACAGAAACCCATGAGAGCTGAAGACCTCCAGAAATGCAGAAATTCCTCAAGCATTGTGTAATTTAATTTTCAGAAATAGAAATAAACCTTATTTTTATAGTGCAAGAGGATGTAGTAGAATGCATTATTCCATTAAGGTTTGTTTAAAAGGAAACTAACTGCATCAATGAAAATGCTTTTCATTCTTTTTTATAAATCATATTATGAGCACAGAATTTCCTTCAGGTTTTGAATGATGATGTAAATAATTCAGGCATAATACTGTCAATGGCACTTGGATTTGGCCTCATGCTTAAACCATGTTAGCTATAAATTACTATTTTACAATTCAAGTCTTGTTGCCTGAGAAGGAGATGATTAGAGTGTAATAACTGCAAGGTTTTTATTCAACCAGTTAAGTAAACATTTCAAACACCCTTTAGAATAAAGCTTGGATTAAAAAATGAAGAAAGGTGATATATGTACTTGAGAATTTTGGATAACAACTACCATTAACTTCTTAGAGATCAGGGAACTGTAAAATAGAGAAAAATAGAGTCATGTCAAGTATTGGAAAAAGAAAACAAAAGGAAAAAATCATCAAATGGTGTCAAAATATAAGCAGAAACAGCTTACTATCTGTATAGGTACAAGAGGAATAAGAAATGATCCCTGTCCTATTTCATTCAGATACGCTTAAGAAATTAATGCTCAGAATCTCCTTCTGGGATGTGAGGGTGACTTGAAAGCACCTTTCTCCTGTTCATCACTATGAAACACTGTCCTCTTCAAATAAGAGGCACAGAATACAGACAATCTTTTCCGGACACTGACAGCCAGATCAGCCTGCTGCACTTGGCCTGTTACTTTGGAAACTGAGCACAAGTGGCTAACAGACTGCCTTCAGTCTTGCATACCTCTGTGAATTTTTCCACCCGGAAGACATAATCCTACTCAGGGAAATTTTACTTTTCAAAGCATGTCATTGTTCTTTTCTCTTTCAGTAAGAGTTTAAAATGCTTAGCATAATTTCAAACTGTCTATAGAATCCTTCCTCCCTCATTATAATATCAAACTATTGCAGCCCTCAGAAGAGGCAAAAAAAATAAATAAGTGACCCTCTTGCCCTGGGTATATATATTGAAAATTAAAAGTTTAATAGATCAACAATGTTCTTAAAACTCAGTTTGCAGCAGTATCCCTAGCACTCTTCTGTATATTTTCCTAGGAACTGGGTTCTACAGTCTGCAAGTGACAGTGGTAAAATTAAAATCCGGAATTTGCAAATGTGAAAACAAAAATGCAGAGAGAAAAGGCAGAATTGTGATTAGAAGCAAAGAGGAAATAATTTGAGCAGTGTTTGACTAAAGTTTTCTTGGTATCCAGTCAGATGAACATGATTTACCAATGCAGCTAAACACTTAGGGATAGAATCTGTAGAAGATGGCACGATCTTTTAGCTTCAGAGGGTCTACATTAATGAACCTTCTCCAACTCTCAAATGGAATTAAACCTACACAAAATGAGGCGATTGGCTATAAAAGTAAACTGTGTTGTTTAGTCAGTGAGGGAGAGTACCAACTCTGAACTAATAATTTATTTACAAAACATCAGAATTTAACTTCAATAATTAAACAGAAATCAGAAGAACATAGATAGAGAACGAGGAGGGCCCTGCCTCTGTCTTGGACTTAAATTCATCCTAGTACAGAATCATAGAATGGTTTGGGTTGGAAGGGACCTTAAGGACCATGTAGTTCCAAGCTCCATCTTCACAGGGAGTTTATATTTCATTCCTAGTCTCATACAGAGTTGCTTACATACTTACAGAAGTTCATATTTACTCCTTACACTGTTGGTAAGTTATTAAACAGAAAGCATAAATAACGGCATAAATTATAAATACTTTTTAAATAATTATCCAATGTAAGAAAAAAAAAACTTTGAAGTCGGAGAAGAAAAAGAGAAAATTTCTTATCGTAAGGACATCGACTGTTTTTATTCAAGCATTTTTCAATAACTCTTTAGGTAAAAATTTCTTTCAAGCTAAGTTAAAAGGTTCGGAAAGAGGATCTCTAAATAGAGGATATTTTATCTTGTAATTAATGTAACTAAACTCATGATAATGTTGGATGTCTCAGATGATAAGTCAAGTAAGTTCCCGCTATTCCAGCATCACTTGTGATTCTGTAGAATGTTGTGGTTTCATTAATCATGCTGAAGTGCAGCAATTATTTTTAAATGTTTCCTGTGCAGTAAAAGTGTTTTTACTGTATCTTGGTATTCTCTTACATTTGAACTGTTTTCTTTCACACCCAGTGCCTTTGTTTGCATTCTCACAGCATTTGTCAGTCTTTGTTCACAACTGCAAAGCAGCCTAATCATTTCCTAGTTACAGCTATGACACTGAGTCATCATCATTCATGTCATAGCATATCAAGTTTATTTTAACATAAATGTACCATACCAAACTTTCCACTATACTACAGAGGTCATCTCATTTGAATTACACACAGTTGAGATTTGCTTGATATTGATGTTATCCAGAGGGCCTTCCCCATTTCACAGAACAAAATTCCTTTTTGCAACATTGCAGCCATTCAAGGTAACACGAAGGTTTCTGTCTCAGACACAAGCAGTGTCTTAAATGCCCTTCTCATCAAAGCATGAAAGAAATTTTTTTTCTATGCAACCTAACACCATGAGGTGCTAGCAGCTGACTTACAAGAGATTGTGCTGGAAATACAGTATATTACTTTGCTTGAAAATGGTAAATATCAGATGATCCCCAGGAAATGACTTGCATCATAACACAAGGATCTTAAAGAGTCCTACATCCACAGCTAGACCACTGACTTGGCTAAGGGTTTCTTTTTGTTTTATTCATTTAATTCACAAAACAGTATGATGAGAGATGACTCACAAAACCACTTGTGGAAAATTGGTAGTCTGAATTGAACAGCACCTCCACATCAGAAGAGATTAAATGCTACTCTGACTGTACAAAGTTGTGCTAGCAACGTTTAAAAAAAAAAAAAAAAAAACCAGATAACAGCAAGGGTTTGAAATTTGAATAGTTGATAGGAGAGACCCAGCTCATTTGGAGTTCACAGAACAGGGTCATCATGACACAGTGCCCAGTAGGATAACAGAAAATATGTAAAAATTAAGCTCACTTAGACTACAGACCCACTCTGTAGGTTAACTTTCCCAGCACACACTCCTCTGTGGGCTATCTGGATCCAGGGATATGCAGCAAGTGAGATAATGTTATTTCATCTGAGTGAATAGTTAGAGAACAGGAAAGAAAAGCATAAGCTTTAGAGGTGATTAAAGAAGAAATGTGTGAGCCAATAGCAAACAACTCTCCAATCTTGTATCTTGAGAATCAGCGAGAAAGCATGGTAAAAACTTTATAAAAGAAATAAATGGCTGCTCTCAATTTTTAACCATGAAAAACTGTGGCATATATCTTACCACAGATGAAGCCTATTCAGACTGAATGATGTGACATAAAAGCACTCAGACCTGGACTTTGGTTCAGTCTTCCAGAGGAGCCACGAATTCATCTTCAGGATTCATGTATTTTGGAAGCTAGGATGCAAGCATATAGATGCAACACAAAATAAGGTACTCGATCAAGAGCAAATTAACTCTGCGTGTGTACCTATAGCTCATACACATACCCCTCTTCCCTCGCCTTTTAGGATAGAGTATACATAATAAAATCCATTCAAAGAAAGCTGTAGTCTACCTGTCAGGAAAACTGTACCAAGAACCACTTCCATCTAGGAGTCAGTTCAACTGCCTGCTATAGGAGAACCTTTCAGACTTCTTGCAGAGATTAGGGCACCTTTGGCATAGTCAGTGAACACATGACTGGTTTTGTCTTCCCTTTCTCAAGAGAAGCCTATGTAAAAATGGAGACAAACATTGTGCTTAAGGCTGCACATCTCAGTTAACATATGCTTTTAACCAGCAGGCTTTCAGCCTATAACGTTTCTTGTCAAAATGGAATGCAGATTTATATATACATATATTTTTTTTAATTTTGTCATTCTTAAAGGAGCCTTAGTATTCATCCACTACTAGCCTCTCTACCACTAGCCTGGCCAAACCAGTTTGATTAAGTTCAATACTCTACAATTTATCCGTGGAAGAGAGGACAGGACAATGGCATCAAAAGTATCTGAGTATCAATGCCACATTAAAAAAGTCTCCTTTGAGAGCCTTTCAAAAGAAGGTCCTTTGAGGCTGTAAAACGTAGAGTGGAGTAATACAAGATTCGAGTGATGTCAGAAAAAAAAATCCCTTATTCCATTGTAAACTGAATGAGTCTCCATACACCTCTTGAACACCTGCAATTATCTTTTCTTCTGCTTTGTATTAATCTGCATATTTCATTACCATTTCTTGAATACTATATGAGTCAATTTAGTAACATACTGTAAAACTTCTGTAACAGAAGGGACTGCCTTTCCTTCACACAGGAACCAAACACAATCAGAGTTTCTGCCTGGGACAGATTTGGTGAATGCTTTGAGGTGTAATAAATTAGATGACAACCACAGTGATATCACCTTATTAAATATATCATGAACTACTCTTTAGTGATTTATTGCATCACTCTTTAGCTTACTGTGTATTCCAAACAAGTCATAATTATTCTTGCATGTAATTGTATACAAATAACATCCAAGTATTTTGATGAGTTTCTGAAAGTCAGCATGCAAAAAGGTTGCATCTTTATGGAACTTGTATGAAATTACTTATAAAATTCTGGTTTAAAATCACTTTATTTAGATATTAAATCACAAATTATTTTGATAATGTACTACTTTAAAAATGTGCAAAAAATAAAGCTGAGAAATAAAAAATCAAAAGGATTGACCATTGGTCTAGAGATTTTGAGGGCGTAATGTTTCTTCATCTAAAAATGCATCTGAGGAAACAGGAATGTGAGCAGAAGAGCAAAGGAAAAAAATCATTTTGTTCACTAAGGCTAACCAAGGAATTGTGTTTGTATTACTAAAGAGAGGTTGTGTTGGAGCATGGAGAGGTACTTATTTACGAAGATTAAAAGAAAGGTCAGGAAGTTATGGAATAAGGGTGTTTCAATGTTGTTTTGCATTGCTGGCAGCACAGCAGCTCTGTTGCTACAAGGATCATTCTCTGCACCTAGTATTAATTGTATGTAATATCCCCTGTATACCTGCACATGAATCCTAGCCTGGAGCATCAATCACTGAATCCACCCATGCTCCCAATCCCTCTTCATGAATCTATTTTTGTTCTTTTCTAAAATAAATCTAAATAATTTCTTAATTATTTAACAATGTGCCAATCACCAGAAGGCCAAAAGTGACTTAAAATGATTGAACAGACACATAAAAAATAGGCACACTGAAAAGAAAAGTAAGCCTCATTATAGTCTCCTTTGCACTACGTCACAATTCCCTCCATCCTTTCTCTGATATCTCTGCTGCAAGTCGTTTTTGATATAAATGTATACATCACCAAAGAAATCAAAATTTACAATTGTAGCTTCACTGAAATTAGAGTTATAGAAGAGTTTTTGTGGCATTGTATTTGTGCCATTATTCCCCAGGAATTCTCTGCTCCCATTTTTTCTGCTTATCTATCTTCTAGAGTGCAGACTAAGGCAAGCTCTCTGTCTTCTGTGACCAAAGTGCAATAAAAAGCAACAACTGAATTTAAAATATTTATTAGAAGTGTAGAGAATGAAAAGAGAAAAGCAACCAAGGGAAAAGCAGCAGCAAAAGTGCATTGGACAAGGTTACTTTAACTGCCAATTAATGTTCAAAAATATCCTCTGCAACAAGCACAAACATGACAGTCATGAAAAAGAATAAGGCTGGGGTGTTAATAAATACTTGATACAAAATGCAGCTACTGGAAAGTAGGTTCTTCCCCAGGAATTCCTATATCGAACAATGTACTTTCCCTCCCTTCTCCTGAACGGATACTAAACATCCCAGGCAAAGGTTCAAAGCTCAAAGAACCCATCAATTTTGAATTCCCAAGCAGTGCACACAGAGCAAGGCCTGTATCGGGCAGCCTGTGTCTGTCAGTAGGGGAACAAGATAAATGAGGCAGTATATACTAGTTGCCAAGATAACTGATATGAGGAACTGCAGCCTGAAGTTTACAACTTGCTTTGCCACTGTTGCTGCATCCCTTGGCCCCTTGTGCCCCTTCAACTTCTTGACTGTTTAGATGGGAAGTTCTTGGAGTAAGTATTTCACAAACACACAACAATAAAAAGTACCTACCCCAACAGGGCCTAAGGGACCTGAGGCAGAAAGTCTATAAAAACAATATATAACAAGTCTTCTGCGAAACTGTTTCTTTACCATTAGTGCGTTGAAGTGTTTTGAAATTACTCGTGTATCCTGTGTTTTCCGCATACCAAATTCCTCTCAAAACAGAATAGGAACGAGACAGTGCTTCTATTGCCAAACTTTTACACATTTGACTTTAGAGCTGAGTTTTCCTTTAATTGTCTTCTTTCTCCTACATAACCTGATTAATGACATGCCTTTTTTCCCCATCAGCATCATGTGTTTGAACACTGCGTTGAATTGTGACTTTATCTAATGAGCCATAAATACTGTCTTTTATAATATATCAGCTTTTGCCTTTGGGCTTCTGTTACCTAACACAAACTTGTCCCATTGATATTCCTGCAGTCTTTCACAGTTAATAGTGTTTTTTTAGCCCTATTTTTGTAACACTATCCTATTTTCAATAGCTGACTTCCTAACAGTCGTATTCATAATTAAAATAGATTTAAAACAAAAATCAAGTACCATTCTGTTAAAATATTTTCTATTTAAAAAGTGAAAGTATATAAACTGCAAAATGAGGTAATTAGCTTAATTTCAAAAGAAAGAATATTGTCCAAATACTGAAATGAAAGAAGCATTTTTTAGAAAGCACCAAGTGATTTAGGATCTCTGAATTAACTTCTAAAAATAGATATGCATTAATTGTTTCCAAATACTTATTCATCTAAAGATACAGCCACATTTTGAAAAACGTGGTAGATTTCTCTCTCTTTGAAAGTGGTATTGGAAAAACATTGCCCACGGACTCCTAACTCACTTTCGAAAATGTGATAGTATTGAAAGGAATAGAAATCACTTATTAGAGAGCCTGAAGTTGCATAGTGTATAAAGGGTTGCAATTAAAGACAAAGAGGTTAATGACATTTAATCTGTGTTTATGAGGTTGTTGGTTGGCAGAAAATTTCTTGCCTAAGGAGCTTGCTAAGAACACAGGAGTAAGCAGATAGAGGAGATGGGAACAAAGTGTTTAGTTTAAAACAATTTCCGGCACATAAGCCTCTCATTTTACTGAGAAATACTCAATTACTTTGATTATAGTTTGGGCTATATCACTTTTAGTTTGGGCTATTTCTTGTTCTGCACAAATACAAGACTCTCAAGATGTCTATGTAGGAGACAGGCTAGAAAAGCTATACAGCCTAGAAGCTGCTCCCCTTTGTGTTCCAGCCAAATAAAAAGAACATTCATATTTTCAGGAAGGAAAGGGAGTTTTCCATAGCTCCATGTCCATGAAATTTTGCTTTGTGATTGAAGTTTTCAGCTATTTTCTTACTGTAATATCCATTATGTGGCAGATACTAAAAATAAATAAAATATTAACTGCTGCATTTAAAATTCAGTTATTTCAATCCAAAACTTTTTTATTTATAAAATGCATTATAAAGTCACAGTATCTCAACTTGGAATTATGTTCTGCTTAATAGATAGCTTATACAAGTTTTTACTCTTTGTTAACCCTTACAAAAAGGCACAGCGGCCCTGTCTCCTGACATCTTATCCAACAATTCTCTACATAATCAGTGTGGCAGAATGAGTCCAACACTCAACAGTCACTCATGTTACATATCCCAGAATGAACTTCTAATTAGATGAGAAAGGTGAGCATTCCTTTTATCTTGGCATAAAACAAAGTTTTCATAAATTAAAGTTCTCCCCTTCCATGAGGTGAAAAAACAAACAAGCTAACTAAAAAACATTAATCTCATGGAAAGTCAATAAAGGTACGAGTTAGGCTGGTTGGATTTTCCGAGTGTCTCAATGTTAGATGAGTGTCTCAATGTTGCACATGAACCAACAATAACACAAACTGTCTTTTTCAAGGTTCAAAGACATTTAAAAAAAAAAAAAAAGAAACACCACTGAAGATCCAATCAAATCATGCATGATTTAGGTAATTATCTTCACTCTAAGACCTGTTTGCCTTTACATCCTGATTACCAAATCTCTTTGTGTTTTCTGAATGCTACTTTTGCTTCCTCATTCCCCTGCTAATCATTACCCATCACTGAGTCATGGGTATTTGATACACAATTTATATTTTGCACACAGGAGACAAGGTAAACCTGTAATTTTGACTACTAGTACAATTGGAAATGAACAGCATGGCAACAATACATAAAACTGAATTCTCTAATGGACAACAGAGGCATAACTCACTTTCAAACACAAGTTTCTCCTCATTTTTCAGAGAGTAAATGGGTGGATGTGGAAGGATTTACCTCCAGTAAGAAAAAGCTCAACAAATTGAAATTGGTGGTAACTAAATAATGACATATTGAGAACTAAGGGTACAATTTTCATAAGTACATTTAACCAAAGACTTCTTACAGAAACATGTCACTTTTATGTTCTGAATTACAGAATTAAGTGAAGATATCATACACACTGTGAGTTTCCTGGATTCACAGATTTAAACTTGTACCAACCATACAATTTCCCAAACACTGTGCTAAGTGGTCAGGACAGCAATTTTCTTACTGAGTGTAATGCAATGAGGTCTGCTTTTGGGATGAATATACATTAAGGTGAAGGACCTACTACGTTCAGACCTGTCATGCTTTAGTTTGGATCTGCACTCCCAGTAGACAGAACATAAGAGAATTGATCTTTAGAAGTATGCAGACAGAAAAATGTATGCTAGAAATTGTTTTCCTGGACAGCCTCTTTCCCATCTAGAAAAGAAGGGAAGGAAACTACTGCATATGAAATAATATAAAAAATCCCTTTAGTGATACATCACTTAATACAACTGCACCACTTACAAGCTAGCAAGAAAATTTAAGTATAATATGAAATCATATTTTTTTAAAATATCAGTATT
This sequence comes from Anser anser, assembly GCF_964211835.1. Classification (NCBI taxonomy): domain Eukaryota; kingdom Metazoa; phylum Chordata; class Aves; order Anseriformes; family Anatidae; genus Anser; species Anser anser. The sequence goes on from NC_139734.1 coordinate 12,278,011, forward strand.
TAAATGAAATAATAGTTTGGTAGGCTAAAAGACTTTTCAACAGAAATTCAAATATTCATAGTTTCACTCTGCAAACACATCTCTCTACACATTTGTAATTTTCAGTATTTTAGAGGTCTTTAACTCGTGACTTGAGCATACACAATTGACTGCGAGACTTTTCAGTAATGTAAAACTAAGACTGCAGTAACAGCCTAACAAAGACTGTTGTTCAATGCTTGTTGTTCAAAGCTAGGATCCCCCACAGAATGCAGGACTGCTGACAGATAAAGAGGAAATACTGACAGAACTGTTTCTGCTGCAGTGAAATTTCACTGAAGCTAAAAACATTTCTATTTCAATAGCACATGTGGACTGCTGGGCAAAAATGGAAGAAAGACACTATATAAGATAAAACATAGTCTAGACTGGATGAAAGCCCGGTTCAAGTTCCTTATTTAGAGTGATACAAATGAAATACTCGGCTGTATTTCAGCCAGAGTATTCTACTGCAGATGTTTCCAAGTCAGGACCTAAATCTGCTTCTCACATCTGCAGCCAGTTGGTACCCATAGCTTTCTTCAGCCTGCCACCATTTTCACAGCAAAACATTATTTTTTTTTCCAGTTTAGTGCTAAAGAAAACAAAACTACAAAGCTCCAGAACATGCTGCAAAGCAGAATAATTCAGCCTTCTCAGGAAGACCCCATCCTGATAACCAGCTAACAATATAAATGTGAATTAGATAAAGCAGATGAATGGCTTTGATTCACAGCACAGAGGGTTCAGTCTAAGCCTTTGCTTTATCAATCTACAGAACACAAAAGATGTGGCAAAAAGTGCAAGGTGTGTATTCACAGTCAAGGGTATGTTGTCCAGAAAAAAATACAGAATAGGCATTAAAGATATTTAAGTGTAATGCCCCATATTATTATTTGCATCTGAATAGCTGCTAACCCAAAACTGGCCTTCAGAAGGCTTGAGGGAATTTCCCTTCTAAAATATTTCCTCCACAACTAGTGATGCCATAGTTAATCTGTACACAGCTTGAACAACATTGTGCTGCTGAGTTTGCCACTCAGAGACAAAATGCAGCAAGGGAGGAGATGGTTGCATTGTTTCTCTTCCCATGGACCTTTCACAGCTGCACTAAATTCTTCTTTTTTCAAACTCCAAACATCAGCTGATTTTGAAGCTCCAGAGTCAGTTCAGAGTAAAAACCTCTTTCACCCATAAACACAAACATACAGAAGCATTACCTTTATATCAGTTCTCAAAGTAACAGGGCTTAAATGAATTCCGCATCCCAGACTACGCATGTGTTTTGAAAACTTTTGATAACGCCTCAAAAACAAAGAGAAGTTTCTTTGAAAGCCACTATACAAGCAAATGTGCTCAAAATAGGCAGTGATTACATATACTTTTAAACGATACCTTGAACTCCACTGAGTCAGTATAGACTTCATGCAAATTGTCCTTGAGGATTTTGATTGTTCCATAAAGTGTCTCTGGGACTGTTAGGAACACTGCACACTCCCCTTGCTACTATTAAATGAAATGATGCATAGCATACTGGATGGGAAATGCTGAAAAATTGGCTTGGGTTGAGGGGGAGATTCTTGTACAAGCCTAGAAAATTGAACAATCTTGAAAATCCATAGCAACAAACAGTTTGTCTAAAATAAGCAATATAGAATGCATCTGAACTAAAGACCCACACAAATACAAAAATACCTTATGTATATAGAAAACAAAGCAAAAAATAACCAAAACAAAATAACACATTACAATGGATTTGCAACTACTTGCTCTTCTAAAGTAAATATGGTACCAAAATTTTAAAATCATTGTAAATATTGTTTGAGGAAAAATAAATAAAATAAAATAAAAATCAGAGATTCATGCAAAACCCATCCTTACAACTGATAGAAAAAAAAATCTGACATACAAAAGACATATATTTGGGTGGGCTTATTAAAAAAAAAGCATAATAAGGATTAAACTTGCTTCTCAGTTACTCATGAAAAGGCTTTGGGGATGGAAGGTTTATCACCTTTCCACTTGCACTTCTTCTTAAAATGTATTGTCAGCTACTAGTATATCAGATGAATTTCAGGAACTGAAATTTCCCCAGCAATGCAATTTCTTTGTTTCAGAGCATAACTAAGATTTGAATACCATTCAAGTTCCTTGTAAAGCTCACCTCGAGAGTTTAAATGGGATGTATGTTAATAACTTGCATAAAAGGGGATGTACATGTAAAATAGAATGTTTATAACACATGCATGTAAATCTCTAAAGAGTTTATCAGTCATTGGTTTAAAAGTTGTGCATTAGAGCAGAATAGATGATGATTATTCCACAGTGCTGGAAAACAAAATGAAAAGGAAAAAAAGGAGTGGTGAAAAAATATTTGGATTAATTATATGCTTCAATGTTGACAGAACCTGATTCAATTCACCCCAGGCTACACAGGAAACTAGCCAATGTAATCTGTGAGTCATTAATGATTATTTTTGAGAATTTGTCGAAGATATAAAGAGAAGCTCTAAAGGACTGGTGAAGGGCAAACTTTATGAGTATTTCCAAAATGAGAAAAAGGTCCTGGAAAATTATAGATCAGCCAATCTTACTTCAATGTTCAAAAAGATACTAGAACAAATCACTTAAGAGTCAATTTAAAAGCACCTACAGGATAATAAAGGTGATAAAAAGCAGCCAACTAGGATCTGTCAAGAACAAATCACATCAAAATGATCCAATTTCCTTCTGTGACAGGATAATGGGCCTAGTAGATAAGGGGAAGGCATTAGAGACTGTCTTGACTTTAGTAATGCACTTGATGCTGTCCCTCAGGACACTCTCATGAGTAAACTAGGAAATCTGGTTTCAATGAAGACAACAGAAGAGGAGCACAAAAATTCACATAAGACCAGCAAGCAACAGTTTGCTGCCAACTGGAAATGCATTTTCAGCTGAGTTCTAGAGGAGTCTGTCCTGGACCCAGTTCTAGACATCTTTTCAGTCAACACTGGAATGATAGGATAGAGAAAACACTTTAAATGTTAACTTATACAGAGTTTAAAAATAACTGAGAAAGAGGATAGAGTCCCAAATGGATTAAAAAAAAAGTTAATCAGTTGTAGAAAATTCAGAAGTGTTTGCTTTATGCCATCAAGCAAAAGTCTGTATAAAACTCTGCACTTTTTCTTACATGTTCACATTAAATTTTGTTCAGTGTTTGTTAATTGTTTCTACTGTCCTGAAGTAGTAGCCACAGGAAATGGACTCAGAGGAAAGCTAGTATTATTTTAGAACACTTATACAACCTTCCCTCCATTTTGTGACTTTCTTCAGCAACACCATAGACTGAAATGTATTTATGTTTTTCTAAAGTGTATTTTTTTAATTTGATTCTAAGTTTTGAAGTAGTGGCTGTGCCACGCTAAAAGCATAAAGCTAAAAACTTTTCCTGATTTTCCAGACAACAAAAGTAGAAAATAGGACCAATCAGTAACTTATTTTATTATTTATACAATCAACCTGTATTGAAACAACCTGACCTTCCTTCAAATCACAGTGGATTTTTCAGATCTATCCAGTATTTTGCATTAGGTGTTCATAGATTTTAATATAGAAAACATTTTGATGCTCAGGTAAAAAGACACTTTAAGGACAAATACATTTGCCAAGTCTATCTTGATATGTTAGGTAGCTAAAATACATTTTGTCATGGAAAGCATTATATTTTGTCATAGAAGGCATTATAACCATACTTCTCAAAAAAAAAAAAAAATGCAGATCCTCATCCTACTTTGATCCCAACTCATTATAATGCTTGAGTGAGCTGTTTCAGCTCTCATTCTATTTAAAAGACAAAGGATAATTATTTCTCCATTTACCTCCCCCTGGTGAATAATTAGTTAATCTTTGTGCAATGACTTCAAACTGTATAAAAATGCTAAACGTTATTATTAGCATCACCCAAGCTGGGTAAGATGCAGAAAAAATACTGTTGCATATATCCTATCATATCCAATTGTTATGCCTTGCAGTACAAAAAAAAAAAAAAAAAAAGGCTGTTTTGAACTGAGATAGAACAGTGAAAAGGAAATGCTGAATGCATTCTAAAAAAAGAAACAAGAAAGAGACCAAATAGAGATATCAACACAGAACTGACAGCTTGTCAGGACAGAGGGGAAAAGTACGCGTCACCCAGTCAGCCAGACAGCCACACCTCCAAGCCAAAGACAGCTCAGCTGGAAACAGATCAAAACTTTTAGCAAATGTTCAGAGTGATCTCAGTCATTCATTTAAACAGGAAATCCCTAAACCCACAATCTTTAGCAATTTGCAGCAAGTAAGAATTTTGATAAAAGTGTGGAATTTGCAGAACTGCAGAGATTCCTCTGGAAACTGCTGCAGGGTTGAATGAGGGGGATAAGACCTAAGCAAAGTGTACAACACCTAAGTGTAAAAGATGTAAGCAAAAACCCATATTCCATAGTTTAAAGGTAAAAAAATAAAAATAAAAAATAAAAAATCACATTTCTGCAAGATAACATGACTCTCTATAATCTCCAACAGGTCATCTATCTTGGTTCATTCTTTACATTTCACTGTCAAAGATGAATAACAAGAGAGGGAGAAAGAAAGGCAAATTAACTGGCAATTTAAAATCTCTTTGCATTAAAGATGGTATGCCAGTATGCTGCTACTGAAGCATATCAGAGGGTGAATGGTGACTTCTACCAGTGTACACTGCACATGCAGTCCCAATGGTTTTTGGTACAGATGTTTTTTTTCCTTAATGCCACTACAAACCTAGGTCCCCTGTATTCAAGGACAGTTTTTGATTTACAAAGGCGTGCTTATATGTTCTGCTACTAAGTCTTATGGCCTCAGATACGGCAAGGAACCACATTGCTGACATAGTTTAAAAGATCAGTAATTGCTCAGCCAGCCATGAGATGAGGGATGGTCAATTGTCAAAAGATGATAGGCATTTAGAGGTTACATTGCATTAAACTAAACTGTTTTTTTAACCATTAGTTACAATTCCCTGTTTAGTTTTGCAGACAATAAAATGCTAGTGCTAGTATTTTTCTTCACCAATGTGAAACTAATTTTAAGTTATTTGCTAATAATGCACAGTTAAAATTTCTATAGAGATTTTGTAGGTTTTTCACTGCTTGAATCATCAATTTGACAACTTGTGTGGGGAAAATCAGTATTGGTAAGGTTGAAAAATCCTGTTCTCCAAACGCAAGCATGAGTGACAGAAGTCAAGATTTAGAAAAAAAAAAACCAGCTGAGTAAGGGCCTGTGGGTAACCCAGGAATAGATCAACCATCAGCTAGCATATTCAGATACATGCACACTTTATATTCAACCCAGGCTAAGGCTCCAACGGGCAAAGATAATGAGTACTGAAACATAGATTTGGGGTTTGAACGTCTACAAAATGGGGTTTTGAATTGCTGCTTTTCCCTTCCCCTGGTGATTACCTTTGGCCTTTCCCACCTTTCATGCCATTAGTAGGTATTGAGCAGAACTGTAATCTGAGCAACCTTTAGCTATTTAAGCATGTGAGTAGAGACATAGGTTTATCCTCTGCTCATTGCTCTAGCAAAAGACCATTCTCCCTAGAGAAGAAATTCTGTCTAAGAAATTATAAGGTTAGTACAGGCTACAGGTGTAAATTATCTCCTTCTTGTCCCTGTAGCATAAACTATGCATTCAAATACCAATCTGTTTTTATCTACAGCATCCCCCAAGGTGAGCAAAAACTTGGCTTTCTTCTTACCTGATTAGTTATGAAAAGTACTTTCACTATCACTTCTGCTAACATGTAGTGTTTTATTCAGAGCATGGTTGCCTTGGCTTTAGCTCTCTTCAGAGCCCACCATTTCATTTCTAATTCCTGGGCTAAACAACCCAGGAGACTTCAGAAAGTAGAGTTTTGGTCATGGAGCCTTTAATCCTTTCCGACACCAAAGAAAAAGTCAGCTTTTGGTTCCCTGACCACAGGTCTACGAAAGCACTCTACAGTATAGTGGTCATTCTCTCTCTCTCCAACTTTGCTCAAAGACTTCAATTTAAAAATCACTATGTAAAAAAAAAAAAAAAAACCAAAAACTTTTCAGTTCAAAAACCACATGGGTATGCTAAAAATCCTGCTTGGGGGCAGGAGGATCTAACTGAAATTAATTTCCCCTCAAAAATTAAGTAATGAAAGTAATGACTTGTTGTGGCTATAACAGGAATTAATTAATGATGAGAAACACTGAGGGTGAAGATATCTGCTGACAATGCTGAAACAAAAGCAATATTCCTGCATTCAGTAAAAGAAAAGGTAGAATACATACCTGAACCAGTGCAAGAAATGACTGACTTTATCACTGATGTAAATTCCTGAAACAGAGTATCAGGAAGAAGAGAGTTGAGCAGAAAAAGGCACAAGGCCAAAAATAAAGTCAGCATACTTCTATGTGATGCCTAAAAAGCAAAAATAGAATGCCTAAAAATAAGACAAGTCTTTGACATAAAATATACTGTTGACTGGCCAAAATCAGTGGGTGAGATAGGTCACATGAATTTTGTTGTACCATAAGAGTCTACAGAAACTAATAAGATCAATTTTCTAAGTGGTAATAAACTCATGAGAATTTCTGTGGATGTAATTACAAACAGTACAAATGGACTAATGCTGTAAACCTGCAGATTTCTTATTAGGAGAAGGATATTTAGTGCCTCAGTCTAGTCCACTGCCCATGTTCCAAAACAGATAAGGAACGGGAACATAAGACTAGTACTGGCATATGTGATAGTTTCTCTAAGTGTCCTCAAATCTCTGCTTGAAGTTCAGGGATGTTCTGACCTAAAAGTAGTTCCCATGGATTTGGCAACTGTTAAGGAATTTCTTTTCAATACACCTCTTCTTTCTCTGAGCCTCTGAAAATTTTTCTCATCCACAGCATTCTGTGGAAAATAATCCCACAATTTCATACAATAAGAAACTAACATTTTCTTTTCTTGTTTTGAAACTGCCACTTGACAGTTTACCTAGCCTCCCATGGTAAAAACAGAACAATGCACACAGCATATGTAACAATCTGTTACATTTAATTACAAATAAATGCATATGAGAAAAATTAGACTTTTTCTCCTGTGTGTTTCAAAAAATAGAGACATGTTATATAACTTTATTTTGGAGCAATTTTTCCAACGCACATCATTACATTATTAAAAAATATGAGAATAAAAGGGGAGGGAGAAGGGGGGAGAAGCTAGTTCTATCAGCTCTGTTGTGGCTCCAGTTCAGCACATCTGTTGGTTATCATGGTCTGCCAGGGAAGTATAAAGCTATAATGCATGTAGCAAAAATAAAGCTATTTTAGAGTTTGAAAGTAAAAGTTTTATGTCTTCAGATAACAGGAGGGTCTGAATTAATGTCCATGGAATTTGAATAGACAGAGCCTCCCATATTTTGAGATTCACTTGGTAATAATATAGAAGTGGTACTTTGTTAATTTATTTTTTCCTTAATCTAGAGAAGTAAAAAAAAATGGACTTTGGACTACATCTCTTTTTAAAAACTGTGAATATATTTTAAGCTGTTACAGCAGAAGATCTTCTGTGACATCACTCCTGCAAAACTATCTTTTTTTTTTCTTGGTTCTTCCTTTTTATGCCAGTGTTTCCACTTCCCTCCTTTCTATTATACACCTATAACATTTTTACTGTCCTTTCCTTCATCTCTTGCTCTTCCAGAGTACTTAGGGGAATGTATGGTTTGTTTTTCCCATCTCAAAAAACAAAATCAAATCTAAATTATATGATTACCAAGAAAGAAAATACCAGTTTACACAAAAGGTATTAGAAGATAATGCATAAAACAATGTTTCCTTCTTAAGAAGAATTCAGGATTTTATTTTCCATTGCCGTGATCTTCACTGAAATCTGTTTTAACGTGTTCATAATGATCCTTAAATCTCCTAAGAAATACTCCCAAGTTAAAAAACTTTTATTCGGAAAACATCCATGTACTGGAGGAGTTCATATCTATCCTTTCTACCTCTTTGACCTTACCAAATTTACATTCCACATGGATTTATGCTGCTCAGTTCCTTGGTCCTCCTGCGCTGATGGGTGCTGAGATGGGCTTGCTCTTCACTCTCAGGCACTAGAGCACTGACAGAGAGAACTACAGAGTTCAGACAGCAATCTAGAAGACGTTTGGAAAGACTGGTCTCTGACTGCCTTGCTTCAGTTCCCTTTCTGTTACCCAGTGCTTTCTCCTCTGTCTGACTTCCACTTCTCAGGCCTCGCTTTTTAACAGGTATTTCTTCACCCCAGGAACATAAGAATGGATCCTGTTTCTGTTTGCTAGAAAATCTACGTTCCACCTGTTCCTTACATGAAGATGGTAAAAGGAACAGCTCACAAAACATAGGTGTGAAGAGGGATATTTTTTTAATTGCACATAATTTTCTCACAGCTCTGATCCATATGAAATCCTTGCCCTCACATGGCATAGTTCTCATCTCCTTACAGTATTAACACTAAAACCTCTGTATAACTGAAAAAGAGAGAAAACAAACAAGTCCTGGATTATGTCCTCCACGGAATAATTTATGGGGGCTAAGAACAACAGAAATCAGATTATCTTAAACTCAATCACATATTTCAAGAGCCTCTTAAAGCAAAGCAAATGAAGACATTTCTAAAATAGGAAACAAAGCTCTTCACAGTCACTACTCCTTAGTCTTAATTATTTTAATTAATTTTTTTTGTTGTTGCAAATGCAAGGTTTTTTATGCTTTGCCACTTCTGTGTAATCAAGTTTCTTTCAATATTAGCTGATTAATCTCTGCTTTCTCTTTCAGATGATTGCATTTGTTCAAAGTCAGAGTTCAGCTCAAAATGACACACTGTAGGAATAACCTACTGAAAAAGCTAATCCTTGTTGGTAATTAGCTTGTAATGACTTCTAAAGGGAAAAAGAAGCTGCAAGTGAAAAACAAGTTTGTTTTTCTTCTCCACAGTATTTATGTCTCAAGGAAATACTGCAGTAATGCCAAAAGTTATTGGCTTAGTTATTAAATCACAAGTGGTCTTCTGTCAATTTGAGACTTACAATACTCTCTCTTTTTATTTTATATTTTTTATTTTATTTTTAAACTGGGATTGAAAAGTACTGAAACAGACACTTTGGTGTTTTTTCCTGGAGAATTTTTATCCAGAGGTTACTTGAATTCTACCTATGATGTGTTAAGAATCAAATTAGAATGGTTACTTTTATACCAAGCAGCTTAAAGAAATGTACAAAGAATAGCCAAAAAAAAAAAAAAATCAGCAGTAATTAGGGAAGGAAACACAGGAGATACAACAAACACAACTGCACACACATTTGGTCCAGCAGGGATAACAGCACTTTCTTTGTGCCCTAAACAGCAGATGGTGTGGGACTGCAAGGATTCCAAATCAAAAGCCTCAAATATTCAAGTTTCAGCTAGCTCTGTTTATAGTACAAAAAGCTTTTATCTACTCTGCCTTTCAGCTTCTTGCAAGCAACAGGCAGCAAGAAGTCCCTTAAAAAATATTCAGTTTTCCAGCTTGATTCTAGTTCTTTAGCCATTCAGACTACTAGAAGCACATATGGTGTCAGATAAAGCTTCTTGCATACTGATATGTCACAAACATGATTGGGACTATTTCTTATGTTGTATTTCCTTCTCTGTTAGCTTCCATCTACACCTATTACAATATGCATTGATAAATCATACTGTACTAAAGTTGGTGATGAATCATCAAAATAATAGTCATACTACTTTTCATTACTTCTGCCATGAACTTCTTTGTTGCTCATCTTTTATGGTACTTCCTTGCTTTAGGGTTTCCCGTTTTTCAGTTATTCTGACTTAGTTAATCTGTGAACTGATGAGTTTTCCATTTTACTGGACATCATCCATCTTCTTTTACAGTCAGATTTGACTAGATAGGCAATTGTTCCCAGTGTAGACATGCTGTTACTTGAGTTGCTGTGTCCCAATTCAGCTCCAGTGGATCTTGGTGAAAGCACAGAATAGGCAGTAGTAATGGTATGAAGAAGTTACTTAATCTTTTTACTGCAGTAATGTTAGATGGTTCTCCTAAACTGTGTTGCAAATTCCAGACTCATTAGTGCTTTTTATGCCTTCCTTCCTGTTTCCATATAAAGCTGGCACCTGTCACTCAAAATCTCCCATTTCAAAGCAGAAGTCAAATCAGAAGATATTACAGCCAAAAAAAGTAACACGTTGGGGGCAGTTTATCTGCAAGACTACCTCTACTCATCTTGAATAGACTCTGGACATTGTTTGCAAAAGAATACTAGAACACACATGGCATAATGTTTAACCAATAAGACATTTTTTTTGCTGTAGTAAAAACCCAGATTCCACCATATTCAAAGATTTGGAAAACGGAAGGAAAATTGAGAACCCCATCAAGTCTCATGAAAACTAGATGAAGCTTCTTCTCTGGATTCACTGCAGAAACAGAATAGTTTGCAATGAGTCCTCACTTATTTCTATTTGTCCTTTATGATACTGAAGTTTGACTTTTATGTACTCTGAATTCTCACTATTCCCACTCCATAGGTTTTAACTTTTGAAATAAGAAAAAAGAAAGAAGCCATGGAAGGCACTTGAAAGAACAGTATCCAGGCAGTGACCAATCAACACTGCACTGTTAATAGTACCAAAGAATCTGTCTTAGGAAGACAAATTTCTAGAATTAACACTTTCAGGAATGACAGCAACAAAAGACAAAGATCCATGACCCTATATTTGTTGAGGATATACAATGGGTCTGAGTTTGGCAAAATAGTATTATGTAACTGTTTATCTTCCGGCATTATTGGTTTTGCCTCCCATCCTGTGGCATGATAGAAGCAATTTTAGCAAATATAAACAGATGTTTAATATATACTTTAATATATAACAATATATATAATAACGTTTAATATATAACAGATGCTTTAATACATACTATAAATATAATATATAGAGATCCTCAAAAGGTGCCTCAGCACAACTTCAAAATCCACGAGTTGACACCTTAGAGTACCCAGTAACCTACTTTTCAACTTTTGTTTTCTTCTTTCCTAAAAACATTCAGTAACATTTAGAGGGACATCTTTCACCTCTTACTGAAAAAAAAAAAAATACTACTTCTCCATAATGGTCTTGCTTCATTGAATTCACAGTAGTTTTCCATAAAAAATTTTATATATATATATATTATATGAATCCAGCAGCCTAACAGATACATAACCATGTTAACAGGCATTCAGTACACCCACTTGTGAAGCCATCCCAATCTCCTGCTGAGAAACATATTCTTTGTCTTTGTATTACTTTTTATACCCTCACATCATTCCCTAGCTCTGGAACAGATTATCTCCTGCATAAATTTACAGTATATTAGACAAATACATTAATGAACTGATGGAGAAACTGACTTGCATCAAAAAATTGTTGTCCTATCAAAAAACTGGCATTTTAGCAAAACTTATGGACAGGAAAATCAAATGTGTTGGTCTAACTTCTAAACACATATATGTTTATATATATTACATAATAATATATAATCCCATAAGGAAAAAGACTTCATTCCTCCTCACCACTTCAGCACTTAAGGAAAGTTAACAGCATCTCTGTGCTTGGTTCCCTCTCCGATGTGAAGGAAATGAACATATTGCCAGGCTCCCACAAACGAGTATTTTCAAGTTTGCATAGCTTTGTTATTTCAAAACCAATTGCTTCAAACAAGGCAAAGCGCAGATTACTCATGCCTCCTGCTGAGCTTGATGCTTTAAAAGAGAGGCTTTTAGACTTATGTAACACAAAAAAGTGCCAATGTTTTCTGAACAGCAGAAAATACCCTTTTCCTCACATTCTTATGCTGTAAATCATGGACCTAGCTGAATGTTTGTGATGGGACTATCCAAAACAAATTTGGAGTTTAGACCTAGCAAAGGAAAATTCAGTAAATCGGTAGTCAGTAAAACTAGGGGATTTGGAGAGAAATGTCTTAGAAACTAAGTATTTATGTTGCTAATCAGGCACTCCTGGATATCTTGATTCTGCACGGAATTACCATCTGAATGCATAAAGCTGTACTTGGCACACAAAACAGAACTAAAAATGTTATTTTTCTAACAATACCACAGTACCTATGAGGAAGAAGGCTGGAGGTATCAAAAGGACTGTCCAAAGTAAGTCTTCTGAGATGAAGGCTCTCTGTGCATGTAAGACTTCTGTGCTTTGCATCCACAAAATATAGACCAAAATGGAAAGACCAAGATGGAGAGACCAAATGATCCACAAACATATGATCTGGATTACCTTTGCGTCTCAAGTTAGATGCTGAGCAGCCTTAGTGGTTTAAAAGATCCAAGCATTCATTTCATGGCCTCTGTTTTTCATTTGAATCTTAAAAATTAAATCTTTATTAATGAATGCTGCCAATACTCTTACTCAAACCTTTGTTTAAAAAGTACTGTATTTTGTACATGGGAGAGAGAATGCCCTGTGCTGTTCTAAGGGGCAGCATGGAAACAGCTCAAAGCAAATGAAGACTGCACTTCACCTTTTTTTTTTTTAATCTCAGAGCAAATTTAGCACGAAATACTACCAAAATTAAGTTACTAGTTGGAGTTAACGCAATGTCTTTAACAACCTCTGAACCCAGCAAAAATTTTACCTTGGATATAGAAAATCTACATCTGTACCCATACCTTGGCTTTGTATTATTTCCTAGATGATATTTTCTTAAGGCCCATGTGTTTGGGGGATTTCAGTTATATTTATACTATGTATAGTTATAGATATGTAAACATGAAATAGCTTTACCCCTTCTTTAGATGACTTCAAAAACAAAGAGAAAGAAATATCCAACTTTCTTTAATTGTACGTGACTAATATAAATGCTTTTCTGATTTACAAGGTCTGAACCAGAAAAATCAAGTAAGATTTGTACTAAAATAACTTGGCACCATATCGTTAAGAGATTTAGATGTGGATAGAAGCAAAAAGAAGCTAGCTCTTCATCTGTATGAGCCTGAACTATACATATGGCAACTGTCCAAACTGAGGATCTTCCCCCCCAGTCTAGAAGAACAAGACACACTTCAAGCTTAGTACAAACAACTTTCCAGCCCCTTCTCCCTTCTGAGTAAAACCCCAAGCACAAACTCCATAATCTTTTGTATTTCCTGTTTGTAGTCATTCTTTTACTTGGCTGACAGATTACAGCCTGGTGTGATGGAAGACTAGCATCTTCTTAATTGACTTGGCAGTACAGAAGTACAGAGGGTAGGACTGCTTTGTCATCTAAATCATGCTGTTTAGGCAGAACCTCTATTGCTACTTTGAAACATCTGGCCCAATTAAAGCAGGACAGTGTCCTAACTCATCTGAATGGCAGAGGAAGGTTAATGTTGCATGCCCCAAAGGCAAAAATCTGTTACACGCAGTATCCAGGATGTTCTCACCTATTACAGAAATTTTGGCTGTCTGAGGGAAGTTTGTCAAGTTAGGCAACAAATCAAGGTGGGGATGGGGGGAACGATGGTGACGACAGTTCAGTTCAGTACAGAAAAAATATGTGCACACCAACTTCTGCCAGTGCTGGCACTGCAGGCACAATACCTTAGGACTTCAGGCATATTTTCTTGGTTATTTGTAAGCACAGATACACATAAATGTAGCTTCTGAACGTGCAAAATGGATGTCAGGTTAAAACCGTTGAAAACATCCAAGGAGAGGCACTGCACAATGAGGCTGGGCTTCTTGCAATGACAGTGGAAATTGTTCATCCCTATAATGTGCAATATGAATCTTCAATTATGGGTTCAGTATAGAGTCTCTTAGTGAGCTCATTAAGCTTGCTTTATATATTTCAAACAATAGTTTTCCAATAATTCACATCTTCTTCACAATGGTAACAATGTGGCAATCTATTTAAGAGATAGAAATTAAAACAATTTATTGTATTAATTAGCATCTTTTCTTTCACTCAGAGATATTTGTTCCAAGTAATCTGACAATTTAATTGAGGATATCATTGATTTAATTATTATTTTTTTTCTTTTGAGGAAGGCTGTTACTATTGGATAGTGCTGGAAATTAACAGGGGGGATGGGGAGGAGGAGGAGAGAAACCCTAGAAAAACTATAAAGGCAAAAAATGTTATTTTATTCCCTCACACGGTTCTTTTGAAATTCACAGCCTTTTCTTGTTAGCCTGAATGACTTTGATAGATCAAAAATACAGGCAGAGAAGCACTAAGAAGTCCTAACAACCCAGACTATTTCAGTGATGTGGCTTGACCATTAATCAAAACAGTGCCTATATATGTAAAATGGCATTAACTGGTCTAAATTCAGATACCAATTTTCTTTCCTTCCAAATATTAGTCTTTGTAGATTTTTGAAAACCTGATATTGATCTTACCCCACCATTGAAATGCCTTCTTGCTCTGATCCATCTGCTTAATGTAATCAAAAGATTAGTGCCTTAACAAGACTATTTAAAAGCATGTGATTTATTATTTAAAAGAACATTCAGGAATTCACTGGGAAAAAAAAAAGCTTTGAAAACAAAATTATATTTATAAATTTAAAATCTTTTATTTGAAGGGGCAAGAAGTGACTTTCAGGTTCCTAGCAGAACTATAAATTGACCAAATCCAAGATGGCAAGAGCAGATACCTCTACAAATGTTTTCTCTAAGTTCTTTGACACAACTCTTGCTCCAAGATAATACCTTATATCTTTGTGCAGATACAACATTCTGGAAAAGCAGAACAACATTATTCTTTAATGGAACTAAAATATTTTCAAAACAGAGCAGGATAACTCAGTTGCTGTTTGTCAAGTGCAAAGAGCACTAGCACTTCAAAGGAGAGGAAAAAAAAAAAACAGGTGAATCAGAACCAGCTCACTAAACACTTCATAGGAAAACACTGTTGTTTTTTTCCTACTCATTACAAAACCAAAGGAGAGAGATGAGAGGTACTTGAAGGACACAATTTTCATATACACCATATTATTTTTGTGGGTTTTGCACAAAGATATCTAAAAGTATTCAGGAAGGATAACTAGAAGACCTCCTTCATTGCTTTATTTCAATTTAGCCAGATTCCTCAATTATCTCTCTGCATTATTCACATACAGTCATGGCTACTTATTATTTTATGCTTGTATCCTACACAATTGAAGTCAATGAGTGACTTGTTACTAACTTTGTTCCAAGCAGGTTTTGTCCCTATTCACGAGCAGAGACACACAGCTCCAATTAGTTTTAGACAGTGGTTGTAAATACTCGGTACTTATTCTTGTCCAAAATTAACTGTTTCTCTTTTTTATTTTGTTATTTGCAAGAATTATTATTGACAGCAGGCTACCTTGTATGTCACTTTTTTTTTTTATTTGTCTTTGTGAATGAAAGATACCAAGTCCGAGGGAGTTTTTTTTTGCTTGTTGTTTTGTTTTAAAAGGTGGAGTAAAAAAAGGCCATTCTAGCACATGAGATTTCAGTTGGCATGCATAAGCACTGTCTAAGCTTTATCATTCCAGGCACTGTGCAGAGAAAAACCAAAGCTGAATGCATCCTAATGACACTCTCCCTCCACCCTATCTCCCAGTTTCTCCTTCAACCAAATAGTGAAATCTTTGGAAAAAGTTTGAAGGATTTTCCTTCACTTCCATCCTATCCTCAGTGAGGGATCATGAATATTTGTCTCTCGCTTTTAAAACATTAGATGCAAGACATGGCACTCATTAGTGTCGCAACATTGCTGATTATTTTGCCGTTAGCTCAGACTGGTTATAGTTCACTTTAAAGGACATTCTCAAAGAACCCAAATTAAGGCTCATTCCATCTTAATTATGCACAAAATTAAGAATATAAGAACCTCACCAGACAACCTGCTCACCTGAAGTTATAAAACAGTTTAAGAGCTTTTCTGGACTGGTGCTTTTATGACAACATGGAAAATTATTCAACCATTAAGAAGCTAGTGAGATTTAAGAACTCTCCCAAAGATGCTGTATACAGTAAAGCACTGTAGGGTCTGAACCACAAATACATCATGGGCCTAAACTTAATTTTTCATTATACTCAAGGTGACCTTACAGTGTCTATAACTGCTTCTATATCTGAATAATTTGCTGAGTGATCAGAACACTAGCAGCCTCCCTCATAACTTGGCCACAACTTCAGATGGGTGCAAGTACATAACAGAAACCTTCCCGGAGAACTAAGCAGAAGAGTGGTTCGGGGTTTGAGTTTTGTTTGGTTGGTTTTCAAAGAAAAACACTTGATCATAATGTCTGTTGTCGTTCTTGGGAAATTTAGCCAGTGTAAGAAAAACTATCACAATATTGATATGGAAGAACATATCTGGGTTGTTTGTTAAGTGGTTATATCACATATTTTACTCCTAAAATCCATTAATAAAAGAACATTGGAAGAGAATATAGGCAGTAAGATATTGCTCTCATCTCTACTTCCTATAGCTTTGAAAATAACTCTTGTTCAATTGTTTTTAATTTTAGTTCACATATTGCCACTTTAAACAAAGCAACATATGTTAATATTCTACATAAGTAACAGAAGAAACAGCGCCAGAATTCTGCTTTCTCTTTGCCAGAATACAAGGCAGAGAATCTAACAGAGTGAAACTATTCCACAAGTTATTAAGAACATATAAAAAAAAGAAGTCTTTACTCAGCCTGAAATGAGAAATATACCTAAGATCCAAGTCAGGCCTGACAGATGTGGTCTTGGACAAATCAGTTAAATACCTAGAGCATTTAAACCCAAGAAGTAGTTATGCTTGTAGACGCTGGAACCTTAAATCAAATTTAAACTACTCCAAATGAGAATATCCACCTACAAGCTAACTCATTTGTCTCCAGTATGAGATAAAATGCCTGTATTCACTGCACAGTAAGAGTATGTAAACAGGCAGTCACCCCATTATAACCGATGGGCTCTACAGCTATTTTGCCATAGTCGGGTTGCTTAAGCAGCACCTCCATTTTAAGAGGTGTTATCCATCAAAAACACTTGTCGCTTGTCCCCCAGGCTGCTTGTCTTGACAATAAGCTACTGTGCCCTCAGTTATGTAAGGCTGTGTTTCCACATTAGCCTATTAATTATTCCAATTTAAAATTGTAGAGAATAATTTACCAGAAGGGTAGATGAAACAGAAGCAACTATTTTACTAATAATAATTGAGATTACGGGACCTTCTGGCTTAGGACAGAAACCAAATCTACCCTCTAGTGAACTCTAACACTGAACTGCAGCCAAGTACACTCTGAAATCTGACTTCTATTTTAAAAGAATGGCTTAAATCTTTTTCTTAAGTTTTAAGATAAAGTGTTTCTGTGGACAGCCAGCTAATCTCATCTCTACCCTGGGATTAGAACAAATACAAAATAAGCAAATTAGAAGCAAGTTCCAGTAATGTCAGCAGACTTGCATTTGTGCTCTGGGTATAACATGGCATAACGTGCCATACTGACCTCTTAAGAAGTATATGCTAATAAACTTTTCATAAAAATTGTAACTGCTGTGTGAATCACTCTGATTACCTATTGACCATTTCTGTGATCTGCTTCTACTATAAATGAAACAGAAAATATATGGAACGTAACGAACTGTGGTACTAATAAGCAGTGTTTGTAGAACGTTGATCCCTGTTGAGACACACTGCATCTTTGAAATCTTTACATCTCTCCAAGAAACACATTTACTTATTATTTGTTTTAACAGTCATAGATCAGAAACCCACCCTGTGTGTCTCCATATAAATAATTCTGAAGTTTCCGACCATTTCCAGACTGCTCTCTCAGTCCTGTGCTTAATTCTGATTCTGTGAGAGCTGGAATTGCTGGAATTACTTGTCTCTTATTAATGTATTTGTGTAAGCATTTGCATGTTACAGCAGCTACTTAAACCTCACAAAACAAACAAACAAAAAAACTGTTTTCTACAAGAAGCAGGTGAAAACCAGCTCCACTACAAGGTCTGAGTCAGCAGCAACCTATGGCAGAATTCAAGAGAGACAGGAATGTCTCCAACTCTGAAACTCTGCAACAGGGCTTCACATTTTCCAGTTTTGGCAAGTTTGTGATTCAGGCCCATGAAAGGATTCCCCCTTTCTTCAGAACCAGGCAGACAACAAAACAGTGATGGCAAACTGCTGACTCTTCTCCACTGCATGTTCCTGAAGCTGGAATATCCTCAAAGAGGTTTTGCTGAGAGGTTCTGGAAAGAGCATTCACACAAAGTTTAGCAATCTTGAACATTTGATTTGATGCACCACAGGAATCTTTTAACCTGACAATAAACCTTGAGAAGAACTCTCTGAAAGTCACAGCAGGAAAACTTGAGGGAAACAGATTCAGAAGCCTGCATCCTGAAGGTGACACTCTCTGGGATTAAGTGGTGAAGCAATTTAGACTGATGATTTACTCTAATGAGCTTTAATACCACCACTGTGTCAGGCAGGAAACAGGTTATATCCTGTAGCAAAAGGTTTTGATTTGGCTTTCTGAAGGGATCTGAAAATATATCATGACCTGGTTGCATAACCCGTAGGATACTAAAAGAGAGATGGATCTCAGGCTTGGTTCAGTTCTCAGTAGGACCACTGACATTCCGTGTAGTTCTAAAGAAGCTTCTTAAGCTTCATAACTTCACCTGTAAAATAACGATAGCTTTTTTTTTTTTTTTTTGGTGCACCTTTTCTACTCAATTTGTAACCATCTTGAGTGGAAATTTTCTCATTCAATGTCTACAGTACAGTACAGCTCAGAACTTGTCTGTGAGGCATAGACCACCAGCAGAAGCAAAAAAAAAAAATCTATACTCTCAGACGCCGTATAGATTTTGAATCATTAGCTATGAGATCTGTATTCAAAGCACACTCCATAACAATATCCCAGCTCTAACTGTTGCTACAAGAGATTTTCTTCCCAAAACTTCAAGTCATCTCAGACATCCTGGCAGATCTGTGAAATTACATCAGATACAGTTTTAGCAGATTGTGTGGAGTTTTGTGTATTGTGTGTGTGTGTGTTGTTGCTTGTTTGTTTGTTTTAAACTGAATTTCTAATAAGGAATTTGGAATCTTCAGAATTCATATACATCTGCAAAAATCGCCTTCCTTCCTCTTCTTTCTGCCAAAGACCATGAAGAATTTGTGCTTTTTTGCCAATATTTTGTAACATCCATCTTCAAATACACAACCATGTTCCTCCTGTCCAGTCCCAACTGTAAGACATCTGCACTAGACATCATTGTCCAAAGGTGTTATAGCCTACCAGTAGAGGCAGATGTGCAAACAGGACTATTCTACTCAGAAGGTACGTTTCATAATCCTCATTGTATCCCAAGTAGCACTGATCCATAAAGGAGTTGAATCACCTTGTCCTAAGTTCACGTACTGGTCATAAGGAAAACCAGCAACAGAACTGTGGTTTTTTCAGCCCCTCTTTATTCACTAGGCTTCGGAATATGCATATGCACTTGCTCATGCAAATACTTTTTATCAGGCATCGTTAAGGTTTAAGTCATGAATTAAAACTGAAAAACACAGTTATAACCCAGGTGATTAAGATGACATTGCTGCTACAGTTGAGGCTACCTTTCCAGCTCTCAAAGAAAGGGCCATGTGAAGACAGCATGCTGAACTTCTACACAGGTGACCATTCTCTTCGCAAAAGTACAGACGATTCAGTTAACAGAAAAATCTCTTCTGAAGATGCCAAACACTTTGGGTTAAACCTTATCCATGTGTTTACCGTTAAGCACACTAACATACTCCTACTGACTTCAGTAGTTCCAACCTAGTCCCTCTGTGGGCAGGTACTTAATTTGGGGATTTGTGCCAAGTCAACAGAAGCTATTTGTGTGCCTACACTTCAGTCCATGTTTGAGTGCTTTGCTGGAGTGGGTCCAGTGCCCTCTTTTCAGAAGTGAGCATTTAATATGAAACAAAGCACTTGGCATGCAGGTATTTTAAGGATGTTTTAGAGTATTGTATGTGTTCTGCTACCGTTCTGTAAGGGGAAGTCCCTTAGTCCTGTAGGCAACAGGAGCTCTGTATTAAAAAATAATGGATGAGAGTCATATTCAGTCATATCCTAACTCAGACCAAAGCATCCTATTTTTTGTGAGATAAGCACAGTATGTGCTAAACTGTGCAACTGTGAGCCGCTGTTTCATCTATTGCAGATTTTATTAAGTTCTTCCAGAGAGGAAACCATTAGGCAAAAGCTGTATTCAATCTGCAGGAGCAGATAGTGCAGATGGCCAATGCATTACTCTCAAACAGAAAAGCTAAGCACCCTTCTGGCTACATATAAAGTTCTGGAATGAGAATATATGAACAACATGATTATTTGGACCAGTCAGTTCTGGCTAGAAACAAACTGGCAGCAATGACAAAATTTTCAGAGCAGTCATATCCCAAACTGGAATGCTGCACAGTATTTTCTTTATACCTGAAGTAGTTCAGTATCAGAACATCTCAAGTGCCATACAGTTTATTTAAAGATGATTTTTTTCCTAACCGAATCTTGAGTGAGTCATCAATCACTGAGCAGTTCCATGCTGTTTTTCCTCTATCGCAAGCTAACATTAAACTTTGTATAATCACTTATGACAGTGTTTTTCAAACATTTTTAAGATGCAGCCACTTTTGCCTCATCAGTCTTCCTGCCACCCTTCCATTCCCTCCAGCCTTCCTCCTCCCCAGGCATCAGCACCTCCATTTCTCCTCAGCAGGGGAACAAAAACAGGCTGTAATTACTGTCTGCAAGTATTTACTCACTCCCACATCTTAATGGAACTGAACTGCTGATCTTTCCACAACCCTAAAATAGGTCTCAATACTCAGCTGAAAAAAAAAATATTACTGATTTAATAAACAATGCAGTCTCCAAACATCCCAGTTTGGCACAGTTACCTCTGTGCCAACAAGTTAAACAAAAATATTTGGAAACTTATCTTTACTACCATTGCAGTTTTTATACGTACCGGACTCTTACATGCATTGTAATGCCACCCCTGCACATAGATCATGTAGGTAGTGCAAGGAAGAAGCATTTGAGTAGGAAGAGCCCATACTCTGTTTGAAGAGAGAGACACCACTAAGGTTCAAATACTAACAGACTGCCGCATGAAAACCTTCATTTTTGATTAAATACCATAACAAAACCTATGTTTGCACTGCCTCTTGCTTGGACCAGTAACCCCACTGCCTGAACACCTTGATTTTGCTGTTGGAGCCAAGCAGAAAATGTATCTACAGTAGGAAAACATATTGTTCAGAATTTTCCCTTTAGATATGTTCAGGCAATGTTAGTTATACTTTACTGCAAACTTCAGTATATATTTGAGTATGGTCTGTGTGTATGTGCAGGTGGGTGAAACGGGGAGTAGAGAAGTAGGGAAGGTTCATTCTCTGGAGCAGAGTAAGCAAACTGGTTTGTGCTGACAAGACAAGTTACCAAAAAGAATGAGGAGGTAGGGATACTAAGTACATAAGATAGGCACAACATTTCTGAAGTCATTCAGACTCTGCCTTAGATATCCAGGAGGTGGTAGTTAAGAAAATTGTCCCCCAACTTCAGCAGAAAGTCAAATGAATGGTCATTAAAACATAAATAACTTGGAATACACTTTAATGCCATTTTAAATGTACAGTAAGACACGGAGATGCTAGGCAGTGAGCCATCTAATCGATCTTTTCTCTTGATATACCTGTTACCCATAATGAAAAAGGAACTAAACTGAATAATATATACCAGAAATCAATTACTTTGATTTTAGGAATACATTCAGAAAGTGAGTATGAAACAATTGGCAAGAAAGAATTGAGTAGTCATTAGTCACTGAATCACCGTATAGTGTACAGAATATTCTCCAGTCAGACATACTCAATGTGCCAACAGTAAACCATGTATTTAATAGGGAAGGGTGGACTTGATCTTCTACCGGCTTGAGAATCTTGCGTTAGAAATAAAACAGATGTAGAGAAAGGGTTTTTTGTTTTGTTTTGTTTTTGCTGTTGTTTGCCTTTTTTTTTTTTTACATCTGCATTTATATTTCCCTATGTTAACTGCAAGCTTAATCAGACAATATACATTTAAACCCAACTTTCTGAACTTTCTCCAGGCATAGCAATTATAACATGACCCATTACACACTATCTCTGAATGTGGTCCACCACAGATAACAGAGTTCAAGAGAGATCTGTTCATTCATTTAACTCCCATTTTGAAGAAAAGATAGAGTATATATCTAATTACAAGGACAAACTTCCCAACAGAAGTGGGAAAAAAAATGGTTGCAGAAATATCCTATTCTAGATCTACCTAATTCAGTGGGAGAAGTGGCAGTACTTGTCTACTTGGCAGTTAGAGATAAAAACTACTTACCTTCCTGTAGCTCTTCCTTAAACACCAACAACAACAACAACAAAATGTTTCATCTGAGCAGAGCAAACAATCAGATAACTATAGACATCACATTTAAGACAAAGCATCTTCTGTAGTGCTGAGATATAAAAGGATTATTACCAATAACACTGCTGTCAGTGACAGTGAAAACACCAGCCTTTAAAGAAGGTTTACTTCCATAAGGACACCAACACAAGTCTAGATTTCTAAGTCTGCAGGTACATCAGATGCTAACAACTTCTGAAAAAGTTGTCGCTTTGCATCATGCACTGCAAGTGTTTCACTCAGCAGGCCAACTTGTGGTCCAGGGCTGGTCTGCTGCCCCAACACACAAGGAGACTGGAAACAGCTGCTCAAGTGATGGAGCCTGTGCAGAAGCATAAGCCTCTCCCAGCACCTGTCATCTCATGTTTGAAACCTAAGATATGGCTCTGATCATGCAAAATGAAGCCGGGGCCCTGTCTCCTCCTGAACTTCTGCCTGATATGAACAGCTGAGAGCAGCTGCTGCTTTTCCTGTAACACCACAGGCTGCTAGGCAGAGCCCCCAGATGGGCTCCAGCTCCCACAGCCACAGAGGTGGGATTATCCTACCTGCACTACCCATAAGGATGGAACTCTGTGGAACAAAATGCCAAGGTGATCTCTGAAAGTCAACTGAAACTTAATCTATATAGCAATAAACACTAAAATCACATCTGGCATCTGATTTAGCTTTGTATAGGTAAGCTTTACCAAAAAAAACAAAAAAAAAAAAAACTATTTCTGTCTACACTCACTTCTAAGAATTCTCAGTAATAGTTTGTAGATCAACAGTCTTTGCAGAGTCTCTTCTCTTCCCAGGAAGACTTTGTTTTGCCAAAGTTACAGGCAGGCTTACTGCAAAGTAAGTAAGACTGTAATTGCCAGCCAGACTTCTCTAAAAAGTCATTATATGCCTATTTAATATGTGCAAGACAAGCATTTCTTTTTTTTTCCTCTCTATGCAGAATTGGTAGCTAAATTTTTTTACTTAAACTTGTGGCTCTATTAATCTCATTTTAATGTTTTTGCCTTCTCTGGTTCCATTTCCTACATCATTGCGAGACTGCATCTCATCACACACATCTAATTCATCATTTTAGTTTGAGTCATTAATCTTTGCCTCTCCTCCAAAAGATAATCCATGTTTAATAGCTATATAATATAACGTGCATCAAGGTGCTGAAGGACTATTTTGCAAACTTTGGGAGAACATTGTAGCTACACCAAATATAATTACACATCCAAATATCATTTTTTTAAGAGGCCAAAAGTTCTCTCTATAACAGCAAAAGCTAGGAATACATTATAAATAATTTTTGCTTGAGTATTGGGAAAAATAAAAGAACACAATCCGTTCCCTCATGTCCTCCTCCCCCAGGCTAGTAAATGTTATCTTTAAATAATGAAAATAAGAATGCAGTTTAAAAAAAAAAAAAAAGAGTTAGCACTGATAAATATTTACTAACTCAATAGCATCCTCCTTGAAGAGGCAGAACACTTACAGAAGATTAGATTGTCAAACAAATAAATGAGCCTCATATTGATCTTGCATACCTTGATACAGAACTTAACCTGTGATAAGCACCGTGTCTTCAAACATTTCTCCAATTATCTGCTACTACTTGCTTGACTCATAATTAGTGACAGCACAGCCTAAACACTACCAAACAAGTACCAGACACTAAGGCATTGTATCCAAGAATCATGTTACTTTGATGAATTGGCACATTTAACAGCTTTGTCTTTTAAAACACTGCTTAAAGCTTCATAAATATTTTCTTCAGGACTCCAAAGTCATCAGGTTTCTTCAACCCAATGTTTTAGCTGACTAGTGCACTGGAACGCTACATCATCAACCATGTTCTCGATTTCTCCAAATTAAATTAAAATAGAGGAAGTAACATAGAGACTTTTGTGCCCCCTCTTGACTCAAAAGCTGGTCACAATGCAACTGGTGCCTTATATTAGGTAGGAAAGACTGAAGATATCAGCAACAAAGATTTTACTAGAACTGCTGCAGTAAGACACTTTTCATACTTTATTCCTGCTTCTCAGTTTACTGTATGAGGAGGAATTGGAGGTATACATTAGAATGATTACCCAGCCTTTCTGGAAAGCTTTTTTGTTATTACTGTTTTTAGTTCCATTGTGTGACATACCTATAGCACGGGACAAGTGTAGTAGAGAAATTAATCAAGTGGTCAGCCAGTCTTGATCTGAGGGAACACCTCTGACCATATTCAAAAGAATAACAGAGTGGTTTGGGTTGGAAGGGGCCTTAAAGACCATCTAGTTCCAGTCCCCCTGCCATGGGCAGAGACACCTTCCACTACACCAGGTTGCTCAAAGCCCCATCCAGCCTGGCCTTGAACACTTCCTGGGATGGGGCATCCACAAAAGAGTTCAGCAAACTTTGAAAGAAAAGTTTTACTTTTTGATTTTAGTGGAGCAAGAACTGGAAGTAGAATCTTTCACTGAATTTATATCAGTACAGACTCCTTGAAACAATAAAAGGATAATGTGACAGCTCATCCTACCACTTCATATCACAACTAGAGTTTCAGATAGAGAACAGCTTTTAAAAAAAAGTTATTTCTTGAACTAAAATTGCCCATTTTTTAATAGCACAATTTTGATAAAGCATTAAACAAACTTTGTATATGAATGGTAGATGCAAATAATGCAAATCAAATTTGAGAAACAATGATCTTCAAAATTCCTTGGGGGCTCCTGGGAGTATATGGAAGTGATCAAGTTTCTCAAGTCATAAATAAATGTTCTGTTAAATAATGATAGATTCCATGCCACTCAGTCACTTCTCTGGTTCCTGAATTCCTAAGTCTGAGGGTTTTTTTGGTTGTTTGTTTTGTTTTTGTGTTTTTTTTTTCCCAGCTTTTATTTAATGAATATGTTTCTTAAAATCAGTTGGACCTAAAGACTCAAAAACTGGAAGGCAAATAAAAAGTAATACACATTAATTGTTTTTTATGTCCTTATGTTTTAATCCAAGCTTATAAATTGGATGCCCATCAGATAAATAGTGGAGAAAAGGAAAAAAAAAAAAAAAAGGAAAAAAAGTCTAGAAACACAGGAATACACAAACACAATTTAGATGGTCTGCTCCCATAGCCCTTGCCACTGACGGTAAATTTAATAACCATGTTTAACATCAACAACTAAAAACACCTCAAAAAGAACCACTGCTTCATTTTATGTTTATTTTAATGGATTATTATAACACTTCATTATTTCCTCTTGCACTCTGTACGTGACTTAAGTATGATTAAATCTGCTGAACTTTTGTTAAAAATATTATAACTGCAACAAATACAGAAATTATATTAACCATGAATCACAATACTAATGTTATTTTAAACTAACACTTTGTGCCTGATACTTTATACATCATAAATGATTCACAACACTAAAATAATAAGTAAATTATAACTGATAACTTTCCAATTTAAAAAAGGAGAATTGAGTGACAGACTTTCTTCCAAATACTTACTAATGCACAGCTCACATTATCCTTCCAATACTTATCTAACTTTACAAGGAATATGCAGTGCTACACTCTCCCCTTTGTAATTATTACAATATTTGATTTCCAATATCCATATTTTAAACCTTTCTAAGTTGAAAATAATTGATCAAAGTCCTGTCTTTCTCAGCTTGGCTCCAAAATTTCTTACATTTCAATGGATGTTAGGGTATTGTGACAATTTCAAGTTCTCAACAGTCTGAGGCCTGTGCATATCTTTTTTTGAAGTAAATACTAACCTGGCTGTTCAGTGGACGCTCAGGGCACAAAATGGTTGTTCTTTGCAAATCAACCATAAGCACGCTACAGCTCCTGTGGCTTTATACATAGGACTGAACTCAGCATCGGTTTCACCGTTATTCCACAAGGAGGCACAGCGCTCTTGCAGCCTCCATTTGCAAACCTTGCACAGCCTCTTTCCTGCTTTCCAAATTATTACCTGTCTTCAAGAGATAAATGGAGATGTGGGACTCACTTGTAGCAGCAGATCTGTCCAGCGCTTTTTTCACTTCTGAATGACCCTCAGTTTCATTCAGCCTACTCTCATTGACTGTATTTGCCAGGACTGTAATTGTCATGGAAGACTTTACTGGGATATCTGCTGTTTCTCCTTGTCAGGACTTAGTACTGATTTCCAACCACTCACTCCCCTCCTTTGCTGTTCTTAATCAACCAATACATAAACACTACCCCATTACCAGTGTCAGGTGGGTCCTTGTGTATAAGCTGCTTCTGATTTCTTCTTAGGAATGGATTCATAATCTCTCTAAATACAGTTTTGTTTCTTTCCCCCTGTTCCCACCATCCCCCTCCACCTTACATATTAGTTCTTAACTTCTGTCAAAGTCATTCTCAACTCCTGATGCCAACAGTGCAAGCATTCAAAATCTCCCAGCAATATTAGCAATTTTTAAATGTGAAAAGGTGGAGCTTTTTCTTTTGAAAGCCTTGCTTTCAACGTACACCATCAGCTCTTTCTATGATTTGATCCAGTCCCTTAAACTCGGATACTTGCACTGATTTTCATAGGAGCTACCACTTGACTTTGAAAAGTGTATTTTCTTTGAGAAAAGGACTCTGCAGCTTCCGTAACACCTTTGACTCAGACTGAAGCACCTACTTGGCAGGTCTGAGCACCTAGATCTCAGCCACAGCTTTTTACTCGAGTGAAATGAGCATCCATTGCACATCTGCTAAACACCTTGTTTTTTCTTTTTTTTGTTTGTTTGCTTTCTTTTCTGTCTTCAGAATGATGGAGATAAAGTTAATACTGACATGCATGGTACAGTTATGACTCAAACTTATGAAACTGTATTTTTATGGATCCTTAGCTGATGTAAATGCATGTACCTATAATATCAAAGAAAATGGCTGAAAGTCATAAGAGATACAACAATCTTGTTGGGTGGGTTTTTTTCATGGTACAACGCAACACCTCACTAATGCTATGTTCTCTATTAAAAAGCAGACAAGGTACAGTGGCATAGTTTGTTGCACTTCACTAAGAAACCAGTAAGCATCCTACCTAATGTTGCCAATGTACATTTTCCACGACAACCATAGTACCCTGCTGACAAATGATAATGTCATTGCAACATATCCTTAAAGCACCGTAATTACTACTGTTGGCATGAGGGCATACGAGCTGGTGTTGACTTGAATTGAATGAGCAAAGTTCTTGGGACTAGGCTAATAAAACGACTGGGAAGCTGTGAGTACCTTATTTTTTAGACAAGAAAGGAAAAGAAAACAATGCATCTCATTAATAAGATGCACACTACTGCTGCACATGTTCTACTGATGTAGTGCATGTACAGTGAACAGTACTTGGTGCCTCACAGCTTTGGGAGATTCACTCTGTGAAACAAGGAAAATCCCATTAAATGCATCTGTGCTAGTAATCTGCCAGTATGATGATGATAAAATAATCTGTTCAGGAATCAGAATGCAGACTGCAGTCAAGACATCCAAAATGAACTATAAACTATTGTTTAAAATAATTACCTCAAATAATTACAAGAGTGCATTTAACCCATAGGAACATAATTCCACTTAGATTCTGATACCTCTTGTCAATAGATGACTTTCCAGTTAGAAAAAGCCATCCAGTGTACGTGGAAAAAAACAGAGCCAGGGCTGTGACTGAAATCAAGCATCTCTATTCTGCTACAAATTGACTTTTTAGAATTGTATTGTGCAGTGTTCCTACTCAGCCACAATGAATACTTTCCTCAGTCATTAAAAATACTTTTCCTAGGCTGTTTCAATATGATTATTCAGCTTGCAAACACCGGAAAAAAATTCTATTTTATGCCAGTGGGATAAAGCGCTCGCTAGTCAGGCATTATAACAACTCTTCAATAACTCCATGCTGATCTTGAAAATTTCAAGCCTATTTTCCCTGTTCCTGAAAAATCATTCACAAGTATAGATAAGATTCACTTGATCTCAGTTATAGGGAGGTACTGCACATGAAATCCAAATGCATAACTGTAAAACAACAAGAGTGTACAGTTTCCTCCCCTCTCCTGCTTTTTTCCTGCAATATCATGCTCGAAAATATATTATTCAACACCAAATAACTCTTAACTTCCATGAATGAAACGCTTGAAATCTGCAGAAAATTGCCTGTTTACAGCTAACACATCCCTCAGCTGAAAGGACATCTCAAGCTATTCAGATGCTCTTTGTGCTGCATGTTTATCTTGCAATA
Source organism: Anser anser (assembly GCF_964211835.1). NCBI lineage: Eukaryota > Metazoa > Chordata > Aves > Anseriformes > Anatidae > Anser > Anser anser. The sequence goes on from NC_139734.1 coordinate 12,306,792, forward strand.
ACTAGTTGGCAAACATACAGCTGGGAAGAAGTGATTTATTAACGATATGAAGTAGTTCCAATGTGGATTTACTAAAAGCTTACACAAAGCTAAAGTATAATGAATTGCAAAAAAAAACAACACATCTGGGTTTTCCATTCATTTATATTACAGCTAGTACAAGTTTACTGGTTTCTAGTGAGATAAATCTTGACATCCTCATAAGAGAAAGCACAACTCTGCAAAAATTGCCAAAACAAACCCGTGACAAGGATCACAGTCGTTCCTTGGAACACTTAAAATTAAAACCAAACAGTGCCATCAAACTAAGGCCAAAGTTTGGCTGCTGAAACTTGGTTACATACTTCAGGGCACATAAACCATAAAATTAAGGTCATTTTTAATCAAGATCACACTTTTAATATAGGAAAATATTAATGCTGATGTCCACTAGACCTATGTGATATTTGTTCCAGTTCTGAGCAACAGAATAATTCTACATGTACACTGTATTACTTTTAAAATCATAGGTCTGTTATTGCAGGGTATACAAAATCACCATTGCTTTATAAAAAGGTAATGTTCTCCCAGGCAGACCAGAAGTGCCAAGAATTGCACACTGTTTCAGCTCCAAAATCCCCTCATGACTTATTCCCAGGACCTGCTTTTCCAAGAACAAACATTGAAAAAAACACCCATTTCAGTGCCCTGCAAGAATCCTAGTATTGCCTTAAAAGTCATGAGACTTCACTTGAAGAATAAATGTAAAGTTTCTTCCCTGCCTCCTGCTTTTCTGAGCCTAGCTTAATCAGGTATCCTTGTTCCATATTTTCAAGACTTTCTCCCAACAACAGTCAGAAGCAATTTCACTGAAAACAAAAATAGATTCTCATGAAATCTGTTGACCACAGAAAACAAAGTGTGAAAAGAAACATTACAGAACCATGACAAAACCTGACAGGTTTTCAACTCTGTGTTTTTCTTCTGATTTCTGATAAACTTTAATGGTAAGCAGAAAACAACCGTTTGCTAGAAATACTTCTCTTTTGTGTGCGTATTCACCTGAGTCTTTCTGACAGATTTCAATATAATATTTGAGGTTAGGTTAGTTTCTGTTACCGTAAGCAAAGCAATTATTCCTTTTGGTAAAATAAGTTGACCCATCACCATTTAAGACATGGATGAAAAAATGCAAAGCCTTTATGATAAAATACCTAGGCCTCACTATATAAGACATTATCTGGTTAAGCCAAAAATATTCCTTAACTGCCCTGTCCCACAACAACTGTAAGCCTCGTTACTTTATTTTAGAAATGGAAACTAGAGTCTCTTGATTTTAATATGTGGCACTGAGGTAAATATGTTCATAAGCTATTGTAGGATGCAGGAACTGACACACATGCTGGAATCACTTACATTTTCCAAATCAAACCATGCTGATTTAGGGTATATGTCTGACGGATGGAAGAGGCTGCCAATGGTTTCACTTCAGGTCTGAGATGTACTTTTACTCTAAGTCACACATCAGAGGGAAACACCTACAGAATCAGCACTGACTTGTTACCAAAACAGGTGATTTCAAGATTTTCCACCTGTTAGGTCATTAGTTCTATTAAGTTCAGGTTCTCTTTTGCTTAAACATTTTTAAAAGAAATACGGAATAGAACCATACATACCAGGCCCATCCCATATTGCCTCTAGAGTATTTTGTCAAATGTTTTTCTTATACTAGAAAATATGAGCAAATTAGATCTGCACATTTAAAACAAAAAAAAAAACCTTCTAAGTCTTTAAACTTGCAGCCTAAAGGCTAGAATATGTTTAGTGTAAGGTCTCAAAGCACTTAGATACCTGTTTTTCATTCATGTCTGCTAAGCTTCATTCTCTTGCTAAGGATGGTACCGATGCTCAACTCACTGCTAAGTAATACACCAGTTTCCACTTACATGTAACAGGGGGGCAAGGGGAGAGCGCGCTAACAAGAAAAGCTGTAACAACAAATACAAAAGCCATTTTCAGCAACTATTTGAGAGTGAGATTAAATATACTTATTGGTGACTGTACTGATGTTAGAGATCTGTGTTTCTGCATATATGTATGCATTTGTTTAAAACGCAATATTGAAAATATCATCATATTACACTGCATTGTGCTGCGCTGGAGGTTGAAGAAGAGGGAAAAAGAGAAAAATTAAGTCCGTGTAAAATTACCAGAATTTGGTTCCAAAAGTTGCTGGTTATCTTCTGAGTCTAAGGGAGGTCCTGTATTGAACTAGAATACATCTTATTTTTCATCTGAGCAATAACTCAGTATTTCCTCGTATGACAGATAACAAAGCACAATATTTATGAACTCTCTAGTTTACTAGAAGGTATTTAACATACCTGAAGGACATCCATCACAAAAATCTAGTACTTGCAAACAACAAAATACATATGACCTTTTACACGGAACAACGTAAGAAATTAAGGTAGAAAAACAGCTGTAGTAATTCATCTATTTCCAAAGACAAAGGCAAAAATTAGATAATTGTTAGAGTTGATTGGATTCACCTAGAGTTATATGAGAGCATTTGATTTGCAAATATCAATACTCAAAATAAAAAACTACATACTATTATTTTTTCCTTCATTTTTCACCCAGAGGGGAAGGGAAACACAGATGGTATCATCAGTATCTTAAAAATAAAAAAACTGTTTTATAGTGTATGTAAATTAAACACAAGAAAGGTTATCTTTCTCCACCTCTACCTCCTAAACATGGGGCAGTGGGCAAAGTATAACAATTAATTGGATAAACAAGTATCAGCAGCTATCTATTGCAAAGACATTGCAATACTATTTCACACTTACAGAAATAAAATAAACCCACTTTAATTTTCATGAAATTACTCCTAAAGAACTTTTAGAAATCTCTGAGTATGCAATGATACGAAGATGGCACCAAACATTTCTTTGATGACTCTCAAACGCAAAGAGAAACAGCTTTGAAACAAAATGATTTTGCCAAGTAAACCTCCTCACTCAAGAAATAATACAAGCATCAGAGCTCAAACATGCAAATTCTCGGTCTTGCATTATTCCCTATGTTACTTCTTCCAAGCTATTCTTGCTAGCACACCATGGTATTTGTTGCTACACTGCTGCACTTTCACAGCTTTTTCTGCTGCATTTTCTGTTCTGCACTGCTGTCATACTTCCTTTCAGAAAGCCAGAGTGCTCATAGAGCAGAAGAAATGTATTTTATCACCTAAACAAAAAGGCAGTTATCAGAAAATAATACAGTCGCACAGTCAGGACAAAAGCATCTATGGGACTAAGCATGTCAGGAATTTTACATTTCACTAACTTGTTTAACCGGGGCATAAAAATAAATCATCAGGCACAGATCCCTTTTGCAAGAGCAAAAGAATCCTGCTGCAGTAAGTTTTGCAGGACTGTTACAGAGTGCAACCCTGAGTTCCAAGATAATTGAAAGGCCTTGACCCAGTGCAAAGCCACTGGCTTTTTCTCCCAGGACACCTTTCGCTGAGCTTGCCTGGGTCCCTTGCACAGATAGGAGTTGTGCAGCCTATCCATGGAAAGGTTTGTAAGATGCCTAGATTCTGCTTTGATACTTGCTGAAAAATGCTAGCATCTTACCTCCTAATTTAATTTTAACTGTGTTCAATCATATATTGTGCTTAAGAATCACAGGACAAGTCAAATTGTGACACACTTCTACAAATAGCTCTGGTGATGTAACAAGGCTATATAAAGAACAAGTTCCTGCTCAGCTTCAGTTTGTTAAAATATCTATACATTTATACTCGTGTATTTACATATTATACAAATATTTATATATGTGTGTATTTTATATAAACACAATTTCATTCTTTTAAATGGCTGAAAGCTGGCACAAAACACAACCTGTTAATTCACATTACAGTTATAAAAATATCAAATTTAATAAAAATAAACAAAGCATAATTCATAGCCACCTTTAAGGATATCTTCAAAGTATATCAATGCATTTTGGTTTTTTTTAAAGGCAGCTTTCATCAGCTTTATGTGAGTAAGAAACAGTTTTCAGCTTTTACGAACAGAAATATCAAGATAGACATTCTTTTATCATCTTTTTTTTTTTTTTTTTTAACTGTAGCTTTTCCTCATCTCTCCAAACTAAAGATGTTTGTGGTATTGGTCAGCCTTACAACACATGTAAATCCCACTGAAATCTATATATTACCTTAATGATTCAAATATAACAGTACTGTGGAACATAAAGATATCTTTGTTTGAAATTTGGAAATGGTTAGTATTTAATACCAGGCCTGGAAAGAGAAGACTGAACAATCATTTCAGCCCTTTTTATTACAGCTATCATCTTTATTCTAGACCGAACACTGCAAGAACAGATAGTGACGAAATGATTATGTTTCCACCATGGAAACTGTATTACCAAATTAAACAAAAAGAAAAGACCTTTTATAAAAATAAGGCTGCATATGAATCTGTCAAGTTTTTTCCAAAACTATGGATTCGGAGTGACAGTCAACAGGAGAAGGAAGTAAATCGAGCTTTGTAAGACTATATTCTGATTTACACCAGTCAAAGGTTGTCACAGGTTAACTGTTTTCTACTGTCGTGAGATCAGAAACAGATTCTTTTTTTTTAATTAAGCTTGTGAGTGTATGCATGTATGTACATGTACACACTGAAAGAAGAGAAAGCAACCATCATCTTACCAGTTGTCTTCTCCCATTTTTCTGCCACATTTGCTGTTCTTATGCTCTGAAAACAGAAGATCAGAGAGAGAATAAATTCAGAAGAAAAAATATAACATTATACTATTATTTGCTACTGGATTATCAATATCACAACGTATTAGTGGTGTTACCTGACCAGTGTAGGCATTGTAAGACTGTTCCTATAGTAAATTCCATGTGTGTGACATATACGTACTGTAATGGTTTCCCTCTGTTTGCATAACTGTTCACAATTTGCCTGTGTTTACTAAAATAAAAATTGTTCTGTTCAACTTCATTATTTTAAGTTCAATATTATAACATCATAAATAGGAATCCCACTTAAAATTCAGATGACATCTGACCTGAACACTTATCTGGAATTTACATTCTTGATTAGAATTTTTGCAAATTACATTATGTGTACATTTAAATATACACTGTATTCTGCATGAATTATAACTGAATACTTCAGAGTACTATCACAAAAAGATATTCCTTCCCTACAGAAACATGTAGTATAGCTGTCTTTTCCCTCAAATATACACACAAATAGGCTAGAGGAAAACAACTTCTTTCTTTTAAACTGTAGGCAGGATTACTGAAACTCTTCCCAAAACTGAACTCAAAGCAAGGTTTTCCTACCTGTGTTGCTAGTCACGAGAAAGAATCCCTTGCTTATAAAATTTCACTGTCCACATAGTACAGGAGCAACTAATAAAAAAAGCACAGCTACTGGATAAGCAATGTGCATAGCAACAAAAGTCCTGATTGCTCCTCCATACTCCTCTCTCTGCTGTTTCAGGTACCCACATCTTTCAGCAATGCAAACTGCAGCTAATGAAAAAGCTGCTTTGTTTATTGAGGGTGATGGTCAGCGATTATAATTACAAGGCATATTTAAACTGTACAATCCTTAGTGTGCCTCAGTAAGCATCACAGTCTCTAAAACACAATGTTTTAGAATCCATTTAATTCTAGTTTCCATCATTACTGCTTGTGTGAGTCTTGGGTATCATTTTTGCTTTAAACCCACTGAAGGCTGAGACTTATTCCAGCCGGGGCAACAATTCTGTTTGTCTGTGTGTAACAGCAGTCCAACAATGCATCACAGTCACCTAAGTTTTTATGTCCATTACAGTCCTGAGTTCACAGGTGCCTCTTATGGTCTAGGTCTTCCTTCACATAACCTTTGCTGCTGTTTTATGTCCCAGATTGAGTATTTAACCTGAACTTTCTTTCCCAGCTGTGATGGCCAGAGATCCAAGCTAAATCAGGCTGCCCCTCCGAGTAGGCCTCACTCATATATCTGCCTACTAGTTTCTATTATTCTCCAGACTCAGATTTCAGAGATCTGAGGACAGATGGGGCGGTCCAACAAGGCAGTAGGACTTTCCTTCCATTTTGCCATTTCCACCAGCTCTCTGGTGCTTTTTGCAGACAACCCTCTCTTCCCATTGTTTTGTGGGTACTTAGAGGAAGTCATCCTACCTCCACATTGGTGCTGAATCATTTAAATTCTGCTTCAGTGAACTGTACCTCATTGTCTAAATAGTCAGTGTCAGCTACCTTTTTTTCTGCAATACACACTTTCAGCTTTCTAATCCTAGCACTTGTCTGAGTGACAATTCATCTTCCAGAAACGGGAGAAGTAATGTTCCAACACATAGTTTCCATCATTAAAGAGAACAAAGAGGAAAAAGATTGGACTCAGAGTTAGGACAGAATTTTATGGGATCAGACAATCCCTTTCCACTATCAGTCTGTAATTTTACATGACTTGTAATGTTTTATGCATGCCCTTAGGGATTCACAGCTAGCTATAAGATATACTCCCTGATTGACTTTAGTCCTGACCAGCTGCGAAATGTGTATTTCCCAATGATGAGCTCTTAAATCTACTGTTATCCTGTTTATGCTACATTCTATCCTGTTACCAGAGATAACTCATCTCTTGATATGAAGACTGTACACAACCGGTCATTTGCTGTGACCAGCTTTCAAATTTGAATTATTTTATTGCTTGTAATACCCTACACTGTTCACTGCAGCGATTGATTAAAATACCTCATTTAAAGACACAAATGCAGTATAACAAGCTGATGTGTACTATCTTTGAGTTCCATCTGTTATATACTTTGGAAGATATATCCACCTCACATTAAAAGCAATTACCTAAGGCAATGCTTTTATCTTCCCACCACAAATCTGCAGCCTCAAGAGCAAGTTATTTAACTGGTTACTGGGAATCTGTAGTGGCTTCCATTGTGATGTTTTGTAAGAGCTTGTCATCAGACAGCATATCCTCAATACATCTAAAAGTAACTGAATGGAATCATTCTGCTCCTCCTTTGATGACTATAAATATAGCCCGGACAGCTAGCCTTAGAGCACATTTCAACCATCTTAAGTTGCATGAAGTGAATCCCACCACAGCAGCCTTGCATTGTTTGGAAAAGCCCATTGATAGCTCTATACAGGGAATTTTATTTAACAAATAAATACTGGCTTGACAAATTAATTTCAAAAACTGCACTGATGGATAGACTTAGCAAGTCTCTTTGTTTCCTTTGCCACAAAGAAGGTGCTTCTAAAAGGTAAAGGACAGTCTCAAAGTAGATATGAGTCATGCCTTTATAAAGCTGCTAGACCTAGGGTTGAGTTTAAGTGGTACTCAGAAAGAATGGTGAGACAAGAGCAAAAACCTTGCAAGTCTTTGGCAACAAAAATACCCAGGAGTTTGTTAAAAGGCCCAAACAAAGTATAGGCTCTTATAACTCCTAATATACCAAAGAGAGCTACTTACAGGAAATAAAAAATTACTCTTAGCAGATTTTCTTCATACAGACCTCTTAATGGCAACCAAGATTCCAAATATTAAGGTCTGATTTATACCTCTTATTTTTCCTCTTGGCTAATGAATTGTGCTAGATTAATAGAAAGCAACCCACTCAGTCAGAAATATATCTTCATTTTAGCTTCTCAAAGCAAACTGTCATTTCTCCATCAAGACAAAATGCTGGTATAAAGGAAGACAAATAAAAATCCTATATAGCAAGGGATAGAGGCATAGCAAGTTCACTTAACTGTTTCCATTTTCTTTTCACCAAATATTCCATGTACATCTTTGATTATGATTGTAATTTGCACAGAAAGACAATCCTAAAGTGATATTGCATACTCTTGTACCTTTTAACTAGACATGAGTGCTCAAAGAAGTCCTTAATATGGAATGTATACATGTTTAATGGGTGGAATATGGCAGGAGAAAAGTGGTTCCTTACTAAATTGCTGACATGACAAGATTTGTCATTTCTTATTAGGCAACTTAGTGCAATGCCATGGCTGATTATATCTTTTGATGCTACAGAAGCTGAAACAAAAGTGCTTTTCTTAAACTTCTAACAAGCATCTGAAAGTAACAAAATACCTGCTGCAACTGCAGGTAACTGTAAGCTCTTGCACATCAGTACTTTCCATAACTCTGCAGTGCCTGGGGGAAGGGGAGGTTATAAAATATTCGCTGCTTCAAGTAAGAAGGTTCCAAGTCATTAAATGCCAGATCTTCCATACACAAATAAAATGCTCTGAATTCTTCTCCTTAGGATGCTGGCATTGATATTCTTTCATGGCTCTCTTTAGCATAACAGATGCTAAACAGTGAAATCACTCTTAGTAAATATATACCTTGTTCTACAGTGCCGGTTAGTGACATGAAATCTATTTATACAGGTGGGTAAGCACTGAAACACCTCATTAACTCCTGTTTATTCTAGAGGGTTTGGATAAGGCTTTAAAGCCCCACATCCCACAAACTGATTCTTAATATGAACCCATGCAGATCAGACTGGATTTCTACTCAGTCATTACATCAGCAAGGATATCAACATCACAGCAGACTGCAAGTGAGGCACCTAACCAATGATCTACACAGAGACACATGTAGAGTGTTTTTTATTATTATCAGGTTTGCATATGCTGTTATGATAAAATCCCACAGAATACACAAACTTTAAGAGACTATTTCCCAGAGGCTTTCAATCTCCCTGTATACATTTTTACTATCACAGTTGCTTCCTATGACTTTTGAGGAGTTATGTTTTCACCTCGTCATTTCCTTTTTCTGCTTCTTTCAGTCTCCTTATTCACTAATGGAACAAGCCCCTTTTTCTTATAACTCTACTAGCTTTTTCCTCATCTTCCTTGTGTTGACAACAAAATCAAAACTAACAAAAAAGCAACCTCATCCATTTTGAGTTGTGTTGTCTACACAAGCGTGCCCTCAAGCCCCTATCTGAACTCATCAATTCTAATTCTATCTATAAACACTGGAAAAATGTTCTCATTCAGTAATTCTTATAGATGGCACTTTCATTTCTAAATAACTTCATAATGTTTCCTGAGATTTCTGTAGTTGCTCATTTTTGTTGTTTCCATCAGTCTTCTAATCATCCTTAGTGCTGTTCTCAGTATGCATCATATTTCCAGGTCAGGCGCTATCTTTAAGTAAACAAAATGAAAACCTTATACTTTTCCTGCAAATTCCTTGTTTCATTCTCAGCTTGCTGGTTCTATTAACCATTGCTGATTGACTTTTTAATTTTTTTGCCTAAATCACTCTCTCTCCATTATTAAACTGAGCTACTAATTCAATATTCCGTGGACCACTAACAGGCACTAACAGGATTAATTTTTTTTTTTTTTTGCAAAAAATTCCAGTGATGAACTTGCCATTTTTCTCAGAATAAACAAGATGTTCCAAAACAACTTGCACCCTCCCCATCACTTGGATCATTTGGGCAGCTAGAATTATTAACTCTTGGAAAAATGTGTGATTTTCTTACAATCTGAACATCTCCTGCCTGAAATGCCAGAAGTCTAAAGAAAATGACACAAAATCAATTTCATCATTATGGGAGCTATCCTTTACAAGCAAATAAAAACAGAGCCAGAGCTGCCATTGACTCTCCTTCCCCTGAAAAACAGTATTTTCTTTTAACTTCCTCCCAAAATTTTTCCTCAGCCACTGCCTAACTTGGAAGGCTATCTGAAGGAAACATCTTTGAAGTTCAGCTCATTGAGCAAGACTTCTGCCATGGAAAAGATACATGCTCTAACTCACACTATCCTCCCTCCCCTTCCCCTAGATCACCCCTCTTGAGGACTTTGTTCAGCCACGAATTTCCCTTTGGACTGAGACAGTTTTCTCACTAAAGTTTCTGAGATTTCAGAATGCCCTTATTTTACACTGGATAGAGTCCAAAACCTTTGATGTTCTTCTACTAATTAAAAGATAGACAGCCTTCCTCAGAATAACTATCTTCTGATTAAAAAAATAAATTGATCAAAAGATTTCTGTCTGGTAACAGACTACTTCACAGACAGATTCCTTAGATAACAGACCTAAAATCACAGAAAAGAGCAGCTCTATTATCACTATTATTAAAGAGAAGAAGAAAGGAAGAATATTTACTTTAGGACTCTCTTCATGACAGGATCACCAAGCACCTGGTGACCCCACCTGCCTCCCTGAGGAAAAACCTCTTTAAACTATAAGCACACATAGTCTGTTTATCATGAAAGACCCGTTTTAACAGAACACAAAACAGCAGATTACAATAAGATAAATAAGACCCAGTGTGTGAGTCCAGGTGAATAAAAAGTTTCCAAAGACACATATGCCACCCCCTGCAGGGTGGGCTTGTTCCCCAGCCCAGACTCAGGAAGGCTTCTAGAACCACGTGGACTTTTCTAGACTCCTACCAGGAATCTAGACTCTTCTAGACTCCTTCTTCCTTTCAACCAGCAAAAGGGCCTGCAAACAACCACCAAGGGCTCACCTGCTTGGGCTGCCGCCCTCCTTGCACAGGGTCCTGCTCTCCTGACTGCCCCTGGGCAGCTCTTGCTGAGGGAGCCGGGCTGCCCCCTGCCCCATGGCACCCACTCGCCGCAGCACCCACTGCAGCCCATCCCTAAACAAAGGCCAAGATGGCGCCTTGCGCTGCCATCTCAGCCTTGCTGCGCTTCAGGGGTGGCGGTAAAGAAAGCAAAGAAACATGAGGAGAAGATTAAAAGTTATCACCAGGTTTGTATTCCTTTGGGGATAACAACCGATTTGCTCTAACGCATGTGCCTTGGACACCTGAATTTTTCACCCCGATTCCTCTTTGTTTTCAATTCGCTAGGTTTGAAGCAGATCTTAGTACCTCCCAAGTACAGTAAATAGCTGGTGAGGTCAGGACCCTTGCTAACAGACTCATGAAGTTATGACCTTTTCGGGCTCTGTTGGCCTGAAGCAGACCACCACAACCACCCAACCTCCTGCGAGACCCCTCCTGTGGGAGCCATTTCATTAGCCTAGGGAAATTATAAGAATCTCATTTACACCACAGATTATGAAATATGCAATTAATTAAACCCATAGAAGTCTACAGCAAAACTCCACAGTTTAATGAAAATTCAGAGAGATGAACAGATACATGCAACATGAAACCTGAGCTATTCTGAGAGCTCTGCTGTCTGTAATACTCCACAGTACATCATACATGCACTGCAGTAGATTTGATAAAAGTAAATGGAGCCTTGCTCATATAACTATGAGCTGCCAAGAAATGGTGTGAGGCTTGAGAACTGACAGATCAGTGGACTAATGCAGCAACACATAGCAAAGTCTCATTACACTATCAGCTGTGATGTAATAAATAAACACATTATGAACTTATTTTGGGTGGCTCACAACAACAAAGGTAGATATCCGGATGCTACTGTATTATACTAAGGGGATGAAAGCTGGTTAATCATTAATCAACTCGTTAATGATCAATGCACACTGTAGAAGTATTTTCTATTTATATCCTAAATTGTGCAGCTTAGGAAATGGTAATAGTGTATGTGCTAAGTCAATGTGAGACACAAAAAGAACAGTTTCATAACAAGTGAAATGAGAGACAAAATTTCAAGATGTCATTTCTCTTCAGATGATGATAATGTGCCCATAGCTACATAAAAAGTCTAAGGGTGTTGGGAAGAGAACCCCCAGTGTCTGATTTCCTCTGGCATGAAATCATACCCTCTCCAACAGGATTTAGTGGAGGCTGAGTGCAGTAAAAAGACTTAATGATCTCTGAATCAGGATCACTTTTTTGTGTCACTGACAGTCTGTCCCTTTGATTATTGGCTGTGGCTTTTCTCCTGATGGCTGGTAAAAGATGTGGCAAACATTTCAGCTGCAGGAGGATTGCAGAGAAAATGTGGAGTCTGGGAGCCAGTCTAAACACTGTTGAGAGCAGAACTTTGTAAGGTGTCAGCTTGTTTAAATGCATAAAGGAGAAAAGAGCACTAATGAAAATACCTTCAAGGACACTTCACCACGTTCTGACAGAGAAGGACATTGGCAGCCCACTTTCAAACTTTTTTTTTTTTTAAACTGTGCTCCCTCTGTTCTGTCTGAGCCAAGAAAAGTAGCATAACTAAAAATTGCAATTATAGGAAACTGTCAAAATTATCTTTTCTGATTTAGGATGACGTGGTTTAGCAAGATCAGGGAGGGTTTTTTGGTTGTTTGTTTGGTTTGGTTTTCAGTTTCATCATAACTGAATCTCAAAATACTGTCTCAGTTTGGCAAGGAACACAAGCTCTTCAGCTTCCAGACTACAGCATGCTGCTTGAATACAAACCTCCCCGAGAAATACAAGTGGAGCCAGTAGGTATCTACACCACCAGCTCTGTCAGAAAGCCTGTCCAGCAGTCCCAGTCCTCCCAGCCTGCACATTGTTTACACTCACAAAGCTATAAGGTATTTCACAGGGGGGAGAGAAAAGGACCCAAAAAAAATGTGGAAAACAGATTTCACAATGTTTTTTATTTAAAATTTGTTGAGGGAAAGGCTGGACTTTTAAAAAGACCAAATAGCCATGAGATAGGGAAGCACTCTATTTGTCCTGCTCACCACAGCTAACTTTGTTAGAATATGTGACTTAACCAAAATTCCATGTTTTTGTTTATTTTACTTTGGGAACATATTTCTCTGTTGCTACAATACTTATATGAGGATTGTATGAAGCACAATCCAGCACCAAATATGTGTGCTACCCAAGGAACTCATAATAGAAATATATTACACCCATATTAATATTGATGGGATTTAGTAATTAACATACTAAGTACTTAGAGACAATTCTTGAATTGCAGTTAGAATTAAACTTTAATCAGAAACATCTGAAAGCAATAACTAAAATGAAAATAAATTGATAACAGTAAAATTTAATTTTAAAATCCAATATTCAGTATGAAGTGCATATTATATCCCAGGAACATACTTATTTCTCCTTTAGTGCAACAGCATATATCAACATGAGACACACTTGGGTTTTGGTATCCTTACAGTATTCTCTCACTGTTACAAATGAAACTGCACTAGATCCATGTTTAGTCAGTTAGCATTTTCTATGATGGAAGTTGTAGGATTTGAATTTCATAACCACAGATAAAAGTCATGGCACGTGAAACCCTAACACTCAGGGCCACATGCTTGGCTATAGAAGCAAAACTGACAGTTCCAACAATGGTAGATCACTGAGATAAAAATCTAGAGCTATGAATTTTACCATGCAAAGGGCAAAAGGTAATAATTCATTTGTGCAACTCATTAGAATCTAAATGTTATTTTAAAATTACTTATTGATTATAAAAGAATGATTATTCTTATTATACAGCGTGTGTATCTGAAAATATTTTAAAGAAAATGATGAACACTATTTTGGGATACAAAGCACTTTCTAGATTAGATTTATGTACATGGTAGCTCCATAAACATGCACTGTCTTACTGAACCTCTGAGGAATTGAACAAGGAAACAGCATGAACAAAATAGATAGCAATGAGGGATTTACATCTACCTACTTACGTGGTGAAATTCACAGTCTCAAATACTACTTGAGGGCATACTATTTACAGTCAAAGGGATACTAATTACGTAGACTGTGAATAACTTCATAGAGCTCAGAAATGAGCTTGTATTTTAGAATACTTATTATGAATTTATTGCTTCAGGCATAGCAATATAGGTGCCTTTCACCCAGGCTGCTTAGAAATGAGGGCAGCATTCTTTCTGATGCCATCCACACAGACAGAAGCCAGGAAGGGTCCAATATATAATGGATATTTCCATGTAGAGTCTTATTACAGTGAAGTCTGCATCTGTATAAACCAATTTTTTTCTTTTTTTTGTCTTTTCTTTTGTCCATCTTCTTCTAGTACACTTTATTTAAAGCAGTTTTAATTTCAAATTTTGTAAATACTCATCAGATGCCTTTGTGAGATATGACATGCAATTTCTGTTCCTATTCTTCTCTTAAGGTTAAATACATGATTACACAGACATTGATCAGTGGATTTACTTTATTCTATGCCTAAATAATGTAATTGTTTTCTACCGCAGAATTGTCAATCAGCAGATCAGAGGTCTGGCCACAACTTCTGCTGTAACCCCTGCTTAAATACCTCTCTGGGCTGGTTATCAATCATTACGATAGATTTGTGAGGGTCTCATTAGCCACGTGATTTTTAAACATGCCAATTTCCTGATGCCAATACAATTAAGTTCAACTTAAACAGAAGGATAAAAAAAGTTTCTTTTTTATATATATAAATGAACCAAACCATTTCACAAACTTCATTTATCTAGTTTTTTTGTAGCCAAAACACAGGCCATGTGCTTTATTGTGCAAGCTCTTACTTTTAATTTTGTCATTCCCAGGAATGCATCCAAATAAAATAGTCCATGCCTGGCACACTTACCCATACTCCTGTACTAAAGTCACCGTATCTGAGACTTTAATTTTGTTTCTCCCTAGACGGTAATTTGGTAAAAATATTTCTCAACCTGTCCTGCTTCCAGATATATTCCAGACATGGAAAACCTTTCACATTAAACACAAAATAGCCTTTATTCAAATTAGTAGCTCCAGTGGCTCGAAGAGGAATTACTCCATAATGAAAACTACTTGTATAAGGATGACCAGGATCTGTCCCTTAAGCTTTCTACAAGAACCTCCCATATGAAGATGAACAGTCAAAACAGATCTATTTCTTCTTTCATGATTTGGTACAGAACTTCCAAACTTTGCCATCAAGTGGTCTTTGTCTCATTTTAAAAAGAATATTTATAAAAAGGGCAACACCAAAAGGATTTCTCTTGTACCATAGGGATCCTTCTATTAAAGCTTTCAACCAGGCTGTTTCATTCTGAAGGACTTCACTTAGCAAGTCTAAAACCTTTGGATTTTTAAGCTGAAGTTTATGAAGTTTGAAAATTTGTGTGACAGAGCCTGAGAAAACACATTAAAGTCATTGTAAATATCAAGGAAATTTAGTTTTCATGAAAGAAAGAAATATCCATTTACTTTGATGCATCATCCTGATGTTTGACAAGTACTGGCCAATGAAATCTTCCAGGATACAATACTTTCATCTCCAGAAATTGCACTTTATTTTATAGCAATCGATGGTAGTAAATAGTAAACATAGACATGGTGTGATTTACTTTAGTTAAACCTAAATTTATATAAAGTATGAGCATCATTACTTATTATACATTAATTCAACCTATACATTCAAAACTTCAAGTGTAACCAGGGAAAAATGGCAGTCATTAATTCCTGTAAAACACATGGTTTATGAAGTCAGTTACCATTTCTAGCATTTAAAAGACTCACTGAAATTGGATAGTCAGTAATAATGATCAGTTTGAAAGATACCCATACTGTTACTGTGCATTACGAAGCATATCTAATGGTAGTTCAGGTTACTGATGCAATGGACCTAAATCCAGGCTCCTCATTGCTTTCATGGAAAAAAATGAAATTTCACTATGATTATCACTGCATATAAACAGTGATTTTAATGTCATATTCACTAAGCTGCTGAATGCCAAATTTCTTCTCTATTTCTCAGGTTTTATTGAAGAAACAAAGTAAAGAGCATCTGATTAGTCATGTTCTACAGTCTGTAAAACAGTCATGTCCATTTGAAATTGCATTTCCCTGCAACACCTGAGACTTACTGGGCCTCCAAAGCATCTCTAAGATCTTTAGAATCTTAGATCTAGAATCTATTTTCTGATTTTTCCCCTAGTACAAAATAAAAATTAATGTCATCAGATATGCAAAATAGTTTTTGGAGACAAGGTGTCAATCCACCATAGGCAATTTAAGTCAATTGGATGAACTGATACTAAAATAAATACCTCTTGATACAGCAGTCCATTCCAATCTGTTTTAAAATAATATGAAAATAATATTCTACAACATAAAATGAGACTGACCCTTAACCAGTTAATAGCTCTAAATTAAATTAGTCCACCAATGGATTGCTTCTATGTAAAAAGGTTCTTTCATCAGTTAAAAGGTTGAATACTCAAGCTGTTCTTTCTAACAGATGTACTATTTTAAAATGGAACAAGTGAAAAAGTTATTTCCAGCAGCATGAATGAGCATTTTGCAGTTTATTTGTTTGTTTATTTGTTTTGCACCTGTATTCTCTCTGCTCCTGCTTTTAAAGTTGAGTCACAGTTGTCAATTTAGGTATTCTTGATGAAAAAATATATTATGTTTTTTCATGTGCAATAGAATAAGCATCCCTTTAGTTTCACTCACAGGTTGCTAAAGCACATTTCATCTGCTCAACTGTTAGCTCACAGGGTATGTTTCTAATAAGACAATGGGAAGAAAAGTGTAAAATCAAATAAAATGCTAACGGTTTGAATGTGAGGATGAGTTTCAATCAATAACTGATTTTAATCTTAAACATTATTTTCTATTCTCTTCTAGTATCTAGTGTATTCTAGATGTATAGAACCATTTATTTTTAGGCTAGATGTAACACTGAACTCTTAACACACTCTTAGCTGCACAGCCAAACTGATAAAATATAAATCAGTCTGATTTAGGAAGAAGTCCTGTTCCCTAACCTTTGCTGTGGTAGAGAAGCTTCACTTAAGTGGGTTGCATTGAAAATTCTTACCTTTATCAATTTCTACCGATTGCCTCTACAGTAACTTCCTCTGAACTAATGGTGAGAGTGTAAGTATTTATAGCATGGACCTAGGAGCAAACTACTGTTTCATCAGTAGTTACCAGCTACTGAACCGTTACTCTAGCCCTGAGGAGAAGAATCCTGCAATTTCTCTACATCATCTACATGGTCTGCTAGCTAGGATTGTATCAAGGTCTTCAAGTAAACCACTGTAAAGTTCACATAAGTAGTTTTGTTCTATGCAAGGTCAGCAACTGATAAACTTGCTCCTTCCATTGTACTAAAATTGTGGTTACAGAGACCACACAACAAAAATCCTTAACATTTTGATGTGATTTGATCTGTCAGCCTTCTAGTTTGCATAGTGGAATCTGTCACAGAGCTTTGACTAATAACTTTACAGGATTTATTTATTTTTTTTTTTTTTGCTCTCCACCCCCCACCCCGACAAATGCCTTTGAAAAGAAAAAAGGCACAGTTTTGTTCTGACAGTAAGCTATCAGTATAGTCACAGACTGGCTCTTGTAAGTTATTAGGCTTACTTGATTAATGAGAAGACATTAGTAAATCACCAAATAATAGCCATTTCACAATGGAGATTCCTTGAGGTGCTATAGCAGGCAACACAATTATCTTACATGGTTCCTGATATGCAGTATAATTCTTAATAAACTTGTATCTTCAAGACAACTGCGATTGTTCAGCTCCATGTATTCCTTTGAGATTGACATAAAAAGGAAATTTTCTGAGTCTGAGAACACCAGCCAGTGTGGACCTTTCTACTTTTATAACCCTATAAGAGTTTAGGGACTCTTCTTCCCCACCTCCAACTTCTAAAAGGACTTCAGCTTGATGACTTCTGTTTGCACCGACAAAAGCACAGACATTCACAAGCAGGATCACAGCACAACAGGGAACCACTTTAACATTATTTCAAGGCACCTTTTTGCAGCAAAGTATTATAAGCTTAACATTGAGAATTTTCAACCTTTTGTGAGCTTAATTCATACCAGGAAAATTTAATGCAGCTTTTGTCTGAAGAACTATACAGGTATTCATTTAATATACCATACACAGTGTCTTGAACCCGTGCCACTAAGTCAGTGGGAGCTCTGCCTGAACAAAGGCAGAATCAGACCCAATATATTATTATAATTATTGTAGTAAGAAGATTTACTTATGCATATAAAATCTAGCTAAAACAACACATACTCCAGGCTCTCAATTCTTAATATTTAATATGTGTTAAGTGTTTTAACAGTATTAAAATAATCAGCCCTACTGTGATACAATTATCCTTTTAGAAGAAAGAACACCTTCTGTTGCCCCTTAATCGTGTGGAAGACTACCTATAAAACAGAAGTCTTGCTTCATTCCTAAAAAGTTTTCCAGATGTGGATTGTTTCAAACTATGAGGAATGGAAGTTTCAGCAACTCAGCTATCAATGATCACTAAAGAAAAAAATGTCACATAAAAGAGTGGCTAAAGTTATATCTTGCCTCCACAGAAAATTATTCCAACAATAAATTGTTACTTTCGTTCATCTCACTATGATGAATATCATGAATAACGAATACATTATGATTCAAGAAAAAAAATCTATCCATTGTTAATTTCATAGCTATTGTATCTGAGTAGGGATTGACATATCCCTTCCGTCCCGTAACCATCCTTTAAAAGACATGACAACAGTGATTAGCATCACAGGGGGCTAAGCATACTCATCCTAGTTATTCTTTTGCCTCTCTAGAGACTTTGGGGGGAAGAGCCCACTAGGAAAGGATGGCAATGAATTTTTGCGGGAAACTGACGGATCTTTGAATTATTCCTCACTTCAATTGCTACTGTGGAAAGAGGAGGAAAAAAATTGAAAATCAATACCAACACAATGTTTCATGCCATCTAGGAATTATGAAGAGGATTGAATGGGCTCCAGATATCTGAGTAATGTCACTGATATACCTGTTGTTCTTTAAAATCATAGTCTCGGTGGAAACAGTATACCAGTTCCCTACTGAGCAAACTAAACAGTCTTTTGGTTTTCTGAAAAAGGAACAAACAAAGACTACACTTATAATGCATAAAATTGATTATTTTATTTTCCTTATGTGTAAGTTTATGAGTCTATCGTAAACATTGAATACTTTATTAAAATACCTTTCTGCTCTGGGTCATCCAGACATCTAGGGAACGATTTATTTGCTGGTGGCAAAATTCATAGAGAGCTCACCCTAAATCTATTCATTAGCTAAATTTGATGCTGTAAGACTTAGTACATTTATAACCACTACATCGATTTCATACTTGGTAGCAAAGAAGCACATCCTCAGATATTTAGAGCTAGGTTGCAGTGTGTACATCTGTATCAGAATAACATAAGTAAAGGTATGTCGAATGAACAAACTAAAAGACATTTTAATCTACACGCATGTTATGTTTGTAATTTGTAAGAGATAATTCATAGTCATTATTTAATTTTCTCAAACAGGCAAAATAAAAAATGGAGTTAATATCAGGATAAAAGCTCATTGCATATAACAGAGTAATGATTTCAGCACTATAATATCAAGAGAATTGTTTCTCATTTTGTGTTAGACTACACAGTGATGGAAAAATAAAAGGTAGTCCACAGCAGCACGGAATAATTCTCATAAGTCAAAAGCACCATAGCTCCTACTGAAGTGTTTTTGCTTTGACACATGATATGCATTCATACGAAGTATTTCACAGTTAAGAAATCTTTATTTTTAATGCTTGTAGCAGGGGCATGGATGAAAGTCTTCCAATCCCATTGTGGAAGCAACTGACTCTCTTCTTAAAAGAAAATCACCCTTACTTTGCATCCTGCATGTTCTAAGTATTCCCTGCTCCACACAAGAAACATCATAAGGCTTCTTCAAGGTAAACTTCATAGATGGCTTTAATCACCATCAGTCTAAAAGCTATTTTAGGAAAGGTAAGGGGTCAGAACATACTTTAAAGACAGAGCTATGCCGTAGGCAGTGGAAGTGTTTGCTGGCTCCAAATGTCTCTAGAAGATACTTTTATCTCCACGTGGGAAGCAAAAGCCAGAAGTACACCATGCGCATGCCCTTATTTTCACACAAAGGCAGTACAGTATTTGAGCCAGAAGGAAGCTGTGGATGACAAAAGCATGAAAGCTGTGAGATACTTTACAGGGTTCAACTGCCCCAGAGCACAGTCAGGGCCTACATGTATCAAGATGACAACTGTTCATCCAGAAGTCAGTGAATTCAATCAAATTTATACCAACCAACATGTTGGGACTGGTTAACTTTCTATAGAGTTACTTGCTAACTAATGAGTTAGTACATATTCATTTCCTTCAAGTATCCGGCCATTAAAAGAACTCTAAAACCTGAACAGATATCACCTAACTTATTCATATAGTCTGTTAAGAGAGATATATTATTTTTCTTTCATTAGAAATCATCTAGCTTTGTTTGACACACTACCTATCAGCATGATTAGTCAGCTCTTCCCTTTATAATAATACAGACCAAACTATACAAAAATGTAAAGTTGGGGAGAATAATACATTTAGAACTAAAGTCAAAAATTACTTTCAAAAAAATCAATAAACAAAAAAGATGAAAAAGTAATAAAGTAGCTGCTTAAATAAAGAGGTGACTACTTTGGCAAGATTATCAGGCAACCATACTTCATTGCTTTGGTTGTTAAAGCATATTAACTATAAATATTGTTGCCATCAGAATTAATTCACTTTTAAAAATTAAGGCTTTTATAATCCTAATCCAACACTTATTAGTGCAGGTTGCTCTGCCTGGGGGCTGAAACAATTTTATTCTCGGTTCCCATGATGAGTACCATACAAAGTGTTTGATGCTTGCTGACTGAACTCATTCTGTCAGCAGAACAGTTGATATTTCACACTAGAATGCTAACTGTACTTCAAGGACAAGTCATCTGATCAAAGGGTACCACAAATCTTCACAGAGGATGACAGATGGGAAATGGTAAAGTGTTATTTATGTGAATGACCATTATGAATTTAAGATGCTCTTCTAAGCCATTTCACCATTACTCGTTCACCTTTTAAATAACCCCTAATTCTTGGCATTGCAATTATCATTCAACTGCATAATATTATAGCTGAATAGTCAGTTTATGTGACAACAGCATAAGCTACTGCATACACACAAATACAGACACACAAAGGCACACACATACAAGTTTGGAAGCAATTTTTTTTTGTTTTATATTTAGATGTTATAAATACTCAGTGATCCAAGACAGAAAAATGACCTGACATTTTAAAAACATGAGGTAGTCAAATACCAAAACCAATCCGTCTTCCCTATTTAAATAGTTCTTATTTGACATGAAGGAATTTACTCAGAAATGACCAATACTCTCCTTATAATGGACTGTATCACCTGGTGTAAACTTCAGAAGACTACTGGTTGAGAAAAAAGCATCTTCTCAATTGACTGATGTAGGTTCATAATCTCCAAGACAGGACATTTTGGGAAGTAAGTTGTTGAACGAAGGAAAAAGAGAAGTGAAATAGAGCTGCCAAAGAGGGAAATACAGAGAGACAGTAAATCTTTCACTAAGGCCTATTCTGTGGATCCAAAGGTTGTGTCCATGAGATGGAACATGACCCTGGTCAAGAAAACTACAACTGATATTCATCCTCCAGCTCAGCAAACACACTGTTGACTGTAACCACTTAAGCACTTAATCCAAACTTGAGATATTGAGAACAAAAACCTGGTCTCCTTAATATTCCAGATATCCTCTGAAATTCAAAGCAGTGATTTATTAGCCAAGAAGGAATGTATTACCTTTGATACATCTGGAAGCACAGTAAGTATTCTCAATGTAACCACATTATTCCTCTGAATGAAAAAGGCAATTCTTTCCAGCACAGCTTCACTATTTATAAAAAGAGAATATTCAGTGGCTGCACAACTGAGAGGCTGTCAAGGATCCATAAGTCATATTGCCTTGAAAAAAAGATTCCAGTATTTCCTTCACACCATCCAAACAGCCACAGATAACAATGTCCATTGTTTAAGGTGGCATGACATTTTTCTGCTAGCTCTTCATCATTTTGATCCCTCACTTGTATTTTAGAAAAAGGTGGAAGAAAAACTTTTTATATTTTAAAAAATAATCAAATAGAGTATAGAGAAGAATTTGTCTTAATGCTGTTTCCAGAAACATTACATGTCTCTGAACACCTGATTTACAACTTTATCCCTAATCACTTTATAAATTCGAGGACATTTTGCCTTTACTCTAGACAGCAAAGAGCAGATATGAACTGGACATCTAAACTGAAATATACAAAGCAGTCAACAGGATTTATATCTGTTCCCTGAAAATGAATAAAAGATATCTAAAACCCCATAGCATCTTGGAAATTTCAGCTCCAAAGTGAAGGCTTTGTACAAGCTTTTTACACGCAAAGAACAGAAGGCTTCCAAGAAAGTCAGACCTAAGGTATCTAGACTGAAATGAATCTAATCACTTTTAAGATACGAAGAACGCTCAATGCACATCAGTTTGATCTTTTTCTCCCTGAGCAAACTGCCCCCTCACACTTTCCTGTCTGTTTTCAAATTGCATTGAGCATCACCAGGATGATTTCTAAGTATTTAATATTATTGAATAATGTTAGCAAGTTATTCAGTAACATGTACTGCACAGCAGCTACTAGAAAAAATCAAAACAAAGACTACATACTGGTAAATAGCGAGTCTAACTACTACTTCATGAATGTTAACAAGTCTGGATTGTCCTGTATAGCTTGGAGAGACAATATAACACGGTAGAGTAGCTGGAATGGATCAGTCAGTCCCTACAAATGAATTTCTCCCTTGCATATTATGGCACAGATTTCCTACACTAACTCAATATGATTTGCAAGTATTTATGATGTCCCTTTAACTGATTCAGATTAAATATTAAGAAAAAAAGTTTCACTTGCATGTTGAAGAGGATATGTGTACATATGTGTACAAGGCTGAACAAAACCACCAGAACTGCATTAAATGAGTTCAAGTAAATGAGCAAGACAAGTCAGATGTAATACCATACAACTACATTTTCTCTATTAAATGTTTATTTTAGTTACTGTTTCTCTACAATATAGAAAATTATGTTTATTATTCAAGGTAATCAGAGACAAACGTCATGAACATCTCAAAAGCTAGATATTCAAAATTACATTTAGATATATATATATATAGTTTGTAATGGAATAAAGATCATGACACAATTTTTTGTGTGCATAACATCATCACAGCAGGATTTCCATGCTTTAAAAACAGATCAATGGTTATGAAAGTTTACACGGTTTAAGCATTTCTGCCAAGCAGGAATGTCATTTAATAAATTATGCATTAAAGGTAAAACATTCAATAAAGCAATAAGAAAAGCTTTTTTTTACTTTATCCTCCTACTTCAAGTAGACCCCTACAATTAATTAGGATGAGCCAAACTGAGCTCTTCAACTGCAGTGTAATAAACAGTAAGTTTGACCTAAACTAAATGTGTACCCAGTGTAAACTAGCAATTTACGTTATTCAGCTGTCATACAAATAATGTGCTCAAATCCAAACAAATTATAAAGATTGTTCTTTTGAGTTCTAGCCCAAATCTTCTTAATGTCAGTGGAAGGATTACTTGTGCTCTTAATAAGAGTTGGATCAGACTAGCAGAGGCTAATATAGAAAATACCCTGCCATGAAAAACTTGGCTTGTTTGAGAGAGAGACCACATCTTTTGCTTGCTAACATTCCAACATACACCAGTTGACCACGGGTCCTTTAATTTATATACCTTAACTTTCTTTTAATCAGAATGAGACTATATCAGAATATGACTGAGATCACGAAGAAGTCAAATCAAAATGGCAGCAACTCCAGATGAAATTTTAAGTGATCCCACTGGAGTAATCTCTCTGCCATTCTTCTGCATTGACTCTTCAAAATAAAGCACTTCAAAAAGTAATCCAACCTGAAAAGACAAAGACCCTTCCTGAATCTAGTCTGTTTTGATGTTAGCAAATGTGAGAACAATAAGCAATTCTTCAGCTTCCACACTATTTGGATTTTCTCCAATCTGGGAGAAATATTCAAACTCTTTTCCATCTACAAAGCCCTGGAAGCAACAAAGAACCTGCATATTTTGGCATAGCTATGAGGATGTTTGAGATAATGGCATCACATTGACTGATGTAGCAACATTAGGTAAGTTTCTAGTTCATAAAAGGACCAAACAGAAGTTGAATCAAGGTAAAGAAAGACACAAACTGGCTGATGAACCACTGCAATAAAAAAACATCTGCTTGGCCAAACTGTATTTTAATTGGATGATTTTGCCTTTGAATCTTAAGGCGTTTAATCTTAGAAGTCGAAAAAAATCAGAAGTGATCAATATGAGACACATTTTGTAATGTGCCTCAGAGAAAAGCACATGAAGTGCAAAAGATTTTAAACAGATTCAAATATAAAAGGAATGATTACTTTAGACTTTGAGGAAGCAAGAGAGTGAAGAATATGTTCATATGTCAAAGTCAAGGGGAAAAATAAGGGGAACAGCTCAGATTCAGATGCTGTAGAGTAGTATTTGTGGGAAAAGGTGTCTTTGTGGAAGAGCTGCAGCATAGTCTCAAAGCCTGCCTGTTGATGCCTACCCTACCCTACGCTATCCCTGTGCCAAATATATACATATAACCACTGATTAATTTACAGATCTGAACATATATGCCAGGCGGGTTGAAAAGGGTACCTGTTAAGTCCATCCTACAGATAAGGAAGTATTTTTATCCTATTCTCACATCTTCCTTTTCATCTTTGTTGTTCCTCATGTTTCTGCAGTTATTTTCATCTTTCTCCCATAACATTTTTTAATGGGAATGAGATTACATTTGACCCAACCCTAAATCAGTCAATATACTTTCTTCTGTGCAAACATAATATACTTGAATAATAATAGTTATTATTATTACGTGGCCATAGTAGCTATAAAAACACAGTTAATTTTTTGATAGTAAAGGCAACTTACATTTTAACTACATAACATCCCAGGAAAATTCTATGAGTAAGGAGAAAGGTTACAAAATCCAGGAGAAAATTCTTTTCTTACAGAATGACTGAGGTGGTGGGAATGGAAGGATATAAATACAAAACAAAATTACTTTCAGGATATCATAACCTGGACTCAGACAAACCAGTATGTACCTTTTTGTGTGGCATAACTTTCTGCATTTAATTCAGAGTCAGTTGACATGAGTAAGAAAAAAAGTCTTACTGAATTTGCTAGCATTCAGAGAAAGCTGTAAATCTGGAATTAGCCACAGTGCAACCATTCGTAATTTTTATGTGATAGGTTCATGGGGGCTATGTATGTATTATGTAGAATACCTGTCAAAATCTGGCAACTAAACAGTCATTGAGAATATAGAAGAGTCTGAGTCAGCTCACAGAAATCACACTTCCCGTGGAGCCACAGGACTTAGAATGAAAATTCTTTGGTCCAGAACCGGTCCTATAACTACAGGTACAGGTATTCTTCTAAGCAAGAGTGGAACATCCTGACATGCAGCTGAATTTACAAAATGCACTTATGGTAAAAATATCAAAGAGGATATAAGTCCATGAAAGAATCCTGATCCGTTCTTGATTCACGGTATTAGCTCGTCTGATAACTGAGTTTTTAAAGTTTGGTATTTCATTTAGAACTGTAAAAATACTTAACCTTCAGTCTGAATTGCATTCAAACATAGAATTGTTTCCAGCTTGACCTGACTCTGAATTAGCAGCGGACTGCTTGATATACTTTTAATGTCTGCAGACTGGCACTGGAGAGGAACAGTCGTGGTCGACTAGCTTATCCTGCCATGTTCTGAACCTGCCATGCATTTAGAGTTCAAACTAAGGTCAGCTGAGAAGCTCATGTGCTGCCTTGGGTCCCACTCGGTTAACTCTACTTCTGGAGGCAGGAAACTGAGTTTATTATCCGAGTCCCTAGGTATTCGATGTATCGGTATACCCAATGATGCTTAAAAGAAGAGTGTATCAGTTTTCATTTGTAATATATTTGTATGCTGCTATCTATCAGGTCAAAGCACTAAACTCAGGCTAAATTGGTTTGTGCTTTAGAGCTGGATGCAGTGAACAAGGAGCATTGTCCTTTTATCCTTCAGGATGCAGAGATATTCTTAAGAAATCAATTGATCCTATTTTCTTTTATTTTGTTTTCCTCCAATGTGAATCATTAAGAGGCCAATTATTTATAGCATGGAAAGAAGCAAGCATTGTCCATGAAAGCCAGCAGAGATGTCCAGAAATACAAACTGGAGTTCACTAAAAAATCTTTAGCAGAAGTGCTTCACTTCAGTGGAGTGACATTAAGATTACAAACCCTGAGGAGGTAACAAATGCTTTCTGCAATGTATAACTATACTGGCCCACAAGTGCTTTGTGAGAATCTCTCTTTCATTCCCCCATTTGGGTCTATTGTGAACCTAGGGAGATGTGCCTTACCACCTAAGAAATTAAATTATGCAGTATGTTTTCTCCATGCCTCCCCCAGTTTTTCAGTTATACTGACTACTTATTACATAGATACATAACCCACTAGCTCCTGCTGCCACTTGGCACATCCACCAATGCCTCTAGATAAGAACTCCAAAAATAAAGAGGATACAGGTGTTCAAGTGACTTTATAGAATCATCCAAATCCCGTCAGAGGCACTATGAAGGCTGTAGTCTCAGCTGCTTACAATTGCTTTAATCAGAAGGCTATCTTTCACTTCATGTACTTAATGGAGCAGAGAACTTACCTCCCAGCTTTATCTAAAATAGGATCAACATGCAGAACAGTCTTGTGTTTTGTTCAACACTGACATTCCCAAAACAGAAATGTCCTGTGCCTTGAATAGCTTAATTGCCAGTTTTCTGTAAGTGTGACTTCTCTTATAGTTAAGAACTCCAAAGCAGGAGGGTTTCTATCTTCTCATATCTTTTCCTCATCACTTGCTTCATCATCTCTTCAGCTCACCAGTCTCCTCTAGGATTCTCATCCCATCCACTTTACTACCCACACGATGACATGAAATTGGACTCTTCAGACTACTGGTGACAAGCTACTTCATTCCTCTTGGAGGAAAAAAAAAAAAAAAAAAAAAAAAGCTTGCCAGAATTCAAGAAGCATTTGGATAAAGCTCTCAGACACATAGTCTGATTTTTGGGGTGGTCCTTTGGGGACCCAGGAGTTGGACTTGATGATCCTTGTGGGTCCCTTCCAACTTGGAAATTCTGTGATTCTATGAAATGCTCAAATTCCACATCTAGTGAGAAAATAGCATATGTAGTATGTAAAGTCAACGGATTTTTTTTGCTAAACTACATAAAATCAAATAAACAGGGAAAAATCTGTAAAGCATGGGATATAACTGAGTCATGAAAAATGTGAAGAAGTAATTATAACTGATCTGCTTTATGGTTTTAAATTCAGACACACAGTTTACAGTAGACAACTCATTAACTTGGTATGCTACTTGCTACCTTAAGTCATGAGTGTAAGGAATTGTAACAAAAATGTTAGTCTTCAGTCTTTCCATGTCAGTCTTCTTGCAGATAAAACAAGTAGATAAAGAATGTCCAAAAAAAAAATAAATTCTTCTAAATAGCTGAGTTAGATCTTTCATAATTAGAGATTAAATTCTTAACTACAGACCAATCTACAAAAGCCTAAAGGAAAATAAACCAAATTTACAAAGAAGAACAGACTGTAGATGTGGAGACCATTCTCTTTGTTATGACAGCAATGGCAAAGCTTTTATATTGTTTTTTTTGTTGTTTTGTTTTTTATCTGTTGAATTTAAATACACATATGAAAAATAAGAGATTTTTTAATGTGTTTTACAAATGGAGAACTAAGGTGGTATTTTACACTGAAAGCTAACAATATTTCTAAAACTGTCCTCAAGACCCAAATCATTTCACATACATACAGGAAATCTCCAAGAACAGGTTCAGGCATGGCTGAAGGTCACTGGAGCATTTGGGAGCTGCAAATGTGTAGCCATTAATCATTATAGCCAGATAAAATTTTCTTTGCAATCTTAAGAATTCTGGCTGGCTTGGTAAGAAGGGTAAGCCTTCCTTTCTTAGATCATATTAAAAATCTGCTGGAATAAAGTTGGAGAAAATTAATTATATAACACCCTTCAGTGGAATATGGAGAACAAATCCAGTCAAATGAAGTTGTTATGCTGGATACAATGAATATTAATGCTATTATTTGTTTTGGAGTAGCATCAAGAGAACAGAGCACAGCATAAACTACTCTTCAGACACCACAAAAAGACCCTGAAGAATTTCTGCTAAGTGCATCAGCCGCTATGACAGGCAACTACTCTGGTACAAACTAACAAAGAAATTGCTGCAATTCATTAGTTCAGCATCAGTTGCCCCACGTATGATAGGCTAAAGCATCGATTATCAGAACAGTGAAGGTGCAGGGAAGGCTGGGGACACAGATGATTATCTAAGACAGATCTGGGAAACCACCAGAAAGAATTCTTTTCCTCACCTTCGTATTTGTTGAGCTTAAATAAACAAATAGAAAGACTTTACCCAGCAGAGTCATAACAGCTTTGACAACAAAACAGAATGACATATTTAATAACCCAAAACAGTCCAGAAAGAAGAAAACTATGGTACGATAGTTTTGTTTTCCTGCAATATAACTTCTTCCTTCATTAAACCAGCCATGAAAAACATTGCAGTTGCAGAATAACCTTACACTGGTAAATAAGAAGAAACAGTTACTCAGCTAAATCAGGAGTTTGGATTGTGACCTTAATGAATAAGTCTTGTTAGAAACTGAACTTTTTGTGCAGTGAAATTTAAGTAATCAGTCCCCTGGGATCAAAGAAAATATCTTTAATTTGATCCCAGAGTAACAAACTGGCATATCAGCATCCCTTCAGAGAGGAAAGAGACAAGTTTGTTTACTTTAGCAAAAGGTGGATAGGATCCTAAATATGCAGTGTTTACTTGGACCTTTGTGGTTTAGCAGCAAATAAAAATACAGTTTTCTTTGAAAAGGAGAATACAAACACAAATCAGAATCCTGCTGTCTTACTTAAAAAATATTTAATTTGTGTGTTTATGTAGAAACTAGCCACAAAGCATAAATCTGATCTCCTTTAAATATGGAAATCAGGTCTTGGCCTCTCAAATCCAGAGGTTTTACTCTCTGGACATATATAGATAAATCATATACACAGATTTATCATAGATGGAGAAGAAGATGGACAAAAACATATAAAGTCTGTAGATAAACCAAATAGCCTTCTACTTTTATTTTCTGGCAATAGCCAACATGCTTAATGAAAGCATATAAGAAATAAGGATAAGTATAGGGTGATCCTTCTTCAAGTATAGCCTCCTGAGGAAATAAAGTAGAGCCAGCATCCAAACCATTGTGTTTAATGACCACTGAAGGACCTGGTATCCATAAATTTGTCTAATCATCCCTCTTCTAATAACTTAAAATTTCAGCCTGTAACTCAATTTACCCTGTGCAGTACAGTTCTTCATTTCATTTGTTTTAAACCTGCTGCTAATCATGCTGCCCAGAGAAGCTGTGGATACCCCATCCCTGGAAGTTTCCAAGGCCAGGTTGGATGGGGCTTTGAGCAATCTGATTTAGTGGGAGCTGTCCCTGCCCATGGCAGCGGGGTTGGAACTAGATGACCTTTAAGGTCTCTTCCAACCCAAACCATTCTATGATTCTATGATTTCATTGCCAGTGAGTTACTCAAAATTCAATGCACAAATTAAGCATTTATTTAATGTTGTTTTTGTTGTCCTGCTTCCCTATTCCTGTTCTAATCATTACCAGCATTGTGGGGACTGTGAACTAAGTCTTCAGCTGCCCTACAAACATTGTAGGAATCTGGACAAATGAGTGAACAGAACTTTGTCAGGATGTATACGTTAATAGCCATAAGAACAAACTCAATCTGAGTTTTACTCAGGAAAGTTAGCAAAGTTTGTGAAGGGTCACTGGTAACCATGAATTACAGCAGAAGTTTGGATTTAAAATATATTTGTTATTCTGAGCAAGTATTTTATTTGTATTATAACCCACAGGGATCTTAGAGATTGGGCAGCAGCTCTACTTCATCTACTCTTGTATGGCTGCTACAACATCTCTCTTCCCATTACATTTGTTGTCCTGGTTTAACACAATAAGGCACAGGGTCGCATGCCTAGATCATTATATTCTTGGAAAAAAACAAAAATTGGTTTTCTAAAGTTCATCTTGTATCTGAATTACTGGCTGTATATTCTTTAACGTTTATCATCCTTTCAGAAGCTTTCTTCTGTTCTATTTTTCATGAAGAATTTCAGGACTAGCTTGGAAAGATTAAGCAAGAGCTGCCATTAAGTTCACAATATGAAAATAAAGTAATTTGTTTGCCTGATTGATTGCCACAGTGCTCTCCCAAGATGTGACTAACGCAAGCTAAAGAGCAGTGCAGGGAGGTCATTAAGGTTTGTATAGATTTCCTCTGAATTCTGGATAATATATCAGCAGTCTTTGTTACTTCCACTTGAAATTTTTAATTTGAATAACCAGAAACAACCAAGCAGTCAATCATTTGCTTCCCTTAAAGCCGAGACCATTTTATGTTGATATTTCAGGTAGAACAGAGAGCATAATGCTGTGATGCGTTATGCATGCTGTTAGTCCCACTAAGACAATGACATTAGAGTAGGGCAAGTAAATGACCAAATGATACACTGAATATAAGGTTTTTGACTCCTTCTACTCTGACAGATCAAGAAATTGAGTAGAAATAAATACAATTCATCATCTTAAGCAGTAACAAGCAAGGAGCAGTTGGTTTGCATGGAAAATAGAAGGAAGAAGGCAGGCAGACTACATGTTAAAATATTATTGTGGGAAAAAAAATGATCAATGCTGGCTTTGTGTTAGAGTTGTGATTTGGACTGGAAAAGAATGTAATAAATGAATGTATTGCTGGGCCAAATTTACCCAAGTTTTATGAAAGCTGAATTTCACTTTGCTGAACACTCTATTTGTGTATCAAGGCTACAACTTCCACATGAAGAAAACAAAAACAGATAAACAGTAGTCAGTATTGTAGTCTTTTATAAGAGTGTTTTCATGATACAAAAGTTTTAAAACTTAATCTAATACTTCTTTCTGTGTCAAAGATGGTATCTTTTCATTGTCTGTATCACCAAAATCACTCTTAGATGGGCTTCACCAGTTTTAGATTTTTGACATCTTTCATCATTGTCACTTGCAATAGTTTTCTGCTCAGAAAACATCAGAACTCCTTCCTTTAAAAAATAAGTCTTCTGTTTCCATATAGTAGCTGGCAGGAAAGTTTGTAATTGATGCATTCTTTCTAGATCAAAACGTCCAGCCAGAAAGTTTTATGTGGGTTTCTAGAAGTAGGCTCTTAGTTACTGCTCCAGCTTTCAAGTACATCAAGTAGTCTGCAACTACAATTGAACATCTGCAACAAAGATGGTCAAATAAAGATATTTTTTTCCAAAAGCTAACTAAATAAAAGCATAATATGCATGGATATTCCAAGATCTGTTAGATACTCCTACTTGCTGGGCAAGTTATCCAACCTCTGTTCGCTATCTCCCAAATAAGAAATTTCTTTAAGAAAAGCCTGTTAAGCATCTCTTCCACTTGCATTCCAAATGAAACAAAGACTGTCAAAATATCTGCTTAATATTAAAAACAAAATAGCAACTTACAAGAGAAAATGAAGCCACACAACCAAGAACATCAGTGTATTAGATTGCTTCCATGACTTGAATTCATCAAATGCAAGAATATCATAGGAAAATACTTCCCCCCCAGAATATAGTAGAAAGGGTAGATGCCTATTGTAGAGCATACATGTTGAAAGGTTGGTTTGAGGAGGTAACTGGAAGCTAAAGCTAGCAGAGCACATGTTCTTTCTAAGGAGCTACAGGTGAGTGCCCCACCTAGGTGCCACCCGTAGTTGCTGGAGAAAACTTTCACAGGTGGCAGCAACAAAGTGAACCTGATCCTTTCTGTACTAGCATCAAACAAAACTGAAAATAAACAACAAATTTCTTTTTCAGCTACAGGGAACAATTCCAGTGCAGTTTTGTGATACGGCGG
The DNA here is from genome assembly GCF_964211835.1 of Anser anser. NCBI lineage: Eukaryota > Metazoa > Chordata > Aves > Anseriformes > Anatidae > Anser > Anser anser. Next base: position 12,338,738 of record NC_139734.1, read on the forward strand.
GTAATTAAAACTACCTACTAGAAAGAGAACTACTGAATGGTGCATCTTAAGTTTTATATTTTAAAATAATATTTAACTATTGAGTAAACCCTTTTAGGACCACAGATGTTCTACAACTTCAAATGTGTTTTATTTCCAAGTTGCTAACTTGGAAAATCACAGTCTTGTGAATTGTCTGTGGTTTCACATGACCAATGACATACTGATTTCACCAGTGGATTTCACCCTGTGTTCAAGACCTTACTTAAAAATACTGCACTGAACATGAGCATTAAAAAGAGAGCCAGTGACATGAAACAGCAGTCTCCCAAAAAGAACTGAGAGGCATCCGTTGATTAAAAAAAAAAAAAAAAAAATCAAAGCCAGGATATGCTCACATTGAAGACAGAGTTCCCTTAAGTTCATACTACTATAAACTAGAACATAATCTGGTGTTTTTATTTCAGACAAAGGGCAAGCTGGTAGGAACTTACACAAATAGGCCACACACTGCCAACACATTACACACCAGGAAGGCTAAAGTTAGCAGTCACAAGGGATCTCCTGGATTTTCTAAAGTTTCTAGTTACATTTCTAACGAGCACTAGAAAGAATTTTCTATCAGCATCTTGCTCTTTGTCAACAGGATTTTTCCCTGATCCTACAGCCAGCTATCACACCACCGATCAGCCACACCGACCTCCAGGACTGCAGCCACAGCAATGTTCTCCCAGCGCTACAGTAGCACCATTTGCAATCTTCATCTTCAGGGTGACACGCAAAGCGCAGATACTGATCTTCAAACTCTGTATGATGATAGTACCAAGGTCTTTGCATAAGTGTCACCGTGACAAAGAAAATGCTAGCGCTACCAATCTATTGAGACAAGTGGGAACTAGAGATACAGTCAATAAATACCCTTTCTTTACTTCCAAAAGTCTCTCCTTTGGTGCAGCAGAGACCACACATCTCTTGAAATAAGAGGATAAAATTAATTTACTTGTTACTCAGACTGATTGAGGACGTTCTTGACATTCACTTTGGTGTGGTAGTCTGGCATTTGCAAAATGTTCTGTGCAACTGGACCACTCATGCTCAAGGAGGGCTGTTCTTATTAGCCTCAAACTACGTATAAATTACAGCTGGTTTCTGTGTCAGTTCATTTAAACCAATTTGAACAGGCTGCTGTAGGATGTCCTGTAGCAAAATGATCAGTGTCCTTTGAGACATTGATGGCTTAGTTTCTGTAACACTTTCCTCCCATGATTTGCACTGAATGCATCCTAACAGCATTCGTGACTTTCTCGTCTCCTTCCTAGTAAGTCAACTACTAATTAATCAAAACCTGATTTTAATTGGTAACATTTTCACATTAATTTGAAACATGATTGAAAGTGCTTCAAGTCAAACATCACCTTCTGTTCTTCCAAAAAAAAAGTCAAAAATCCCCTCTCAAAAAAAAAGTATACATTAAATTCCTCAAGAACAGTATTTTCATAATACTTGAACAAATACATAGTAAAGCTCAAATTCAAGAGCATTCAAACATAAGAATTGCTTGCCAACTTCGATTCACCATGTTTTGAAGGCTTTCTCATCTGTCTAACACAAGCATACAATCACTCTGACACCATTTACAAACAAGTGTAAAATAACATCAGGGTTATTACATTATGGTACTATATGCTGAGCATTTCAAAATCACTGCATGATCAAGTGGATTACTCTGACATCTGAATGACCTTTGTTTCAGTTTTAAGTATAAGTTTGAGAAAATTTATTGTCCAACTCCCTGATCTAAGCAAAGGCTCTTGCTACTGCAGAGTTGGAACTGATGGTCACTGTGAAGGAAGCATCCAAAAAGCATTTAAGAACTGGTACTAGGAAAAAAAAAAATATATATATATATATATATTTCTCTCCTTGCAAGAAAAAAGCATCAAAAACAAAAGGCAGGGGAAAAAAAAATAGGATTCCTTGAAACAAATGAAGGCCCAAAATGCCAGCAGCAAGTCTATTCATCTTCAGAAAGTATTGAACTAGGTCACTGAGGCTTAGCGATAATACCCACATTTAGATCATTATTAAAATAAGACCAATTTGTTTAGACAATGAGCAGCCACCATCTCTTCACTTCTCATACCTTCTTGTAGTACCAGACAGAACAAGGTAAGCTGCTGATTCTTAAGATCACTGAATATCATTCCACATTGTAAAGTAATTTGATTTGCCAAACACCTACATACATTGAACACAGAAGACTCTCTCTGACCTCAGAGTCAGATTTACGAGATTTACATCCTTTAAGTTATAGGGCTTATGTATGTTAAGCATCAACACCTGAAAATATTACCCCAGTGACCTACACAGATGTTGAATAATGATTGTAAACAGTTGCTCTTTTTAAAAATAAGATTTCCAGCTTGAAAACCTTTTAGCAGGATTGTATTTGTGCAAACTTTCAGAGTTCACATGAAGCTTTTTGAGCCTATGTAGATCAGTGTAATAGAAAGAGCTCAATAAAGTTCTGATATAAGAGGGTATGTTTTTGATAGAACAGAAGTTAAAAGCTTTATTTTAGTATGTTTACCTTTCTAAAGAGTTTGTCTTAGAACTGAGTTTTCATTTCGTGTTCCAGAGAGTATTCCAAGAGCAGAACCTATTTATTGTCGTAATGCTTAAAACCTTCTGTATCTGTATCTGAAGGATAAAGATCGTCTAGAATACTGATTGTGGTTGGACTACAATACATGCAATAAGGTGGTGGTGTTTTGGACTGGGGGTAGGAGTAGGGCAGTTAGAAGGGTGTTCCTAACGTCATAATTCAGTCCTAAAGTCAAAGTTTGTTCCAACAACTGCAATATTCTGGCATAACAGAGCAATGAGAATACCATTCTGATAGTAAACAGAACCCTATAGTTTAAAATAGGCACCTAAAAGTCTTCAATACATTCTTACCTTCAAATTAGGTCTTAGAACTACAACATTTTTCTGATTACTGGATTCCAGTCAAAGGACAAAAAAAAAAAAACCTTTATCATCTCTGCATGGCTTGCTGTTTTCTAGTCAAGCATGCTGACTGCAGCATAAAGCCACACTTCTTTATTAAAATGTCAAATTCTTTTCTGTCCCAAATTTCCCTGAACACCAAAGGATGTTTCTGAAGAAATACCTTACCAACAGTTGAATTTCCAAACATCAAATTAAAAAATCATGGAATAAAACAGAGGTGAGAAAGGCTATTGTACTGCATTGCAGTTTTATTTTACTTTCTAAAACAGCTGAATATTCAATGGTGATAAAATAGTATCCACAGACAAGAAGGCACCAATTCCATATAATGCATATTTATTGAAATAATAAAATGATCTGAACCAAAGGCAATATTATTATTAAAATGAGACAATACACAGTTATATAGCACCATAACTTTATGCGGTACTTTGCCAAGACTAAAACAGAACACCTATAACACACACATATTCTAAATGTGAGAAATGAAACATGATGAAATTCAAAATAAAAGATGGTTGAAAATAAAAATTTGAGTTTAAAAAATAAAAATAAAAGGAATGAGTGAAATAATTTTATCAATTTTCATATAAAAACTCTCAACATCCCAACTGAGGACAGGATATTTGCCTTTATAAACTGCAAATGTTTTTTTGTTTCTTTTCTCAAATACATGTTCCTGATACAATACAAGAGAGAAGGCACAGTGCAGGAAAGATCCAGTAGAAGAAACTTTACACTACAAAGTAACTCAACTATATGGTCTATAGTGTGCACAATGAATCCTTTCCATGCTCTTGGAGAACTGTCACTGAAGTCAGATTGCAAAGCTGTTCCCATGACATGAGAGAGGCATGGAAAAGATCACAAGGAAAGGCGGCATCAAGGAAGTTCTTTCTAATTGCCATATGAATACACAGAGGAACAGAAAAGAGGAAAACAACATTTTTTTCACCTAAACCCTGACAATTTTCTTCTAAAAATTTATTTTTTAATTCAGAAGTCATATCTCTGTATCACAACATGCTCAAGGAATAAGCACATACTTCCACTGTAGCTGTTTTTGCATTAGTGAGGGCTGTGATGGTAAAGTATCATGCAACATAGGTAAAGAATCTGTTCCATAAATTTAAGCACAGAGGGATGAACCTGATTTCTCTACTATCATTTTCCTCTGAAAATTTATAGATGAGGACCCATAAAAGCACATTTATGAGTTTCCCATTTTTAAAGGAATGCAAAAAGATTTTGTTGAAAGAACCCAATTCCTATTAACCAAATGCTAATCCATATGAAAACTGTCCAACTGTCTAGAATCCTATTTCTCTTTCATACAAATGCCAGTAGGTATCCTCAATGTTCACTAAACAATTAAAGAAAGGGGGGAAAAATTGTTTTAGAAGTCTATTTTCATTCTTGGAAGCCATGACAGAACAAAATAGATTCATTAGAATTCATATTTTGCTTGACTAAAGTGATAATGGAACATCTAGCTTGTCAATCTTGTGTATACCAATATTATTTCACTGACTACCCTGGACTAATTTTTGCTAACTGAGAATGAAGCTCAACACATCTTATCGTTATCCTCTGTGGTATGCAATTCAAAGATAAATACACATTTTTATCTCTGAGTAGGATAAATCCAGAATAAGCTTTCTGAAATTAATTGGGGTTACTGCAGTCTTACTCTGATGTCATTCAGATCTGTGCATTGTCTAAAATAAATACAGCATATTTGTACAAGAGTGAATGAATTTCACTGGAGGAAGGGATTCTGATATTTGTGAACAGCACAGCAGCTCACCAGCAGAGAGGGAGATTAAGCAATCACCACCTAAGAAGTCAGGCCATTTTTTGGCCATGTGCACATATTTAATTTCCCCCCTGCAGGGGAGAGAGTCTGCTGGCTGACTGGGGGTCTCCACAGCTTTCATTGTGCTCCAGCATAAAGAGACTGACTTCGAGTCAGCATCTCAGTCCTGCTAGAAATGTCACAACCAGAAGCTCTAGCCGTTGAGTTCAAGACAGTGAAAAACTTATAGTTATCCCAGTCTTACGCAGTAGCGCATAGTGGGCTGCTTCATTTTTAACTCCTACAGTGACACCAACAATGAAAGTTTTAAATGCATAGAATTAAAACCAGTTTTGCAAGTATAACCCGTTGTAAATATGACAAAATTCAGACTATGGTTGAAGAGAAATCAGTTGAGCTATTTTCTCAAAGGAAGAAAAAAAAAAAGTCACCTAATATGAATAAAAAGAAACCAGAACAGTTGATTAGGAATATGGAAAGAAAACTAATACTGCAGTGCATATTCTGTGTAAATGTTAGAGTGACTCTCTCATTTTTCTGTTCTATTTAGCTGACTATTACATGGAATTCGGTGAACAGTTCTGGCAGGAGGAGACTCTCTTGATATTTAGAGAGATTTCACATGCATGACCTCATGTAGATCTGCTCAGTGATATGCATGATGAGCCAGAGAAGGACACAAATAACATTCACTGGGGACCAGTGCTGGTCCTATTGATGCTGATGGGGTTTTGATTGTTCCCTTTGGCGAGGCTGATAATTTTAATAAAAAAAAGATGAAATCCCAAAGTGAATCTAACTATCATCCAATACAACTGACACTGCGGGAAGTACAATATGCAGTTAGAAAGAAAATTAACTGTGTTCTCTACAGCATATCCATCATGTGTGAGCAGTATAACAACTCTGGATAATCAAGACTGCTTTTTTCATTTAGCTAAAAATAAATATTGAAAACACACGGTAATCATCCCTTCTAAAAAAAAAAAAAAATCTATCTTAAATCATACTGACAACCATCTAATTATCAGGATGCTCATAAGCAAGTCTCCCCTCCAAGGGATTAATAATAGAAGACTGCTACTTTCCCAAAAGACCAAGATATTATACAAACGAACTTTTGATAGTTCCTCTATGCCTGTGCACACCTTTCTTGCTAGAAGATAAACAACTAATTTCTATCTAATGCACTCTCTTCTTAACACACAATCATTCTACTAGCTATAACACTTCTGAGACATTAACCATACCTGTGCACGCTAGCACATCTGTTTCTTCACAATATGTCTGCTTATATGTTCATGAGATGTATTGACTCATAACAAGTGAATAGGGCCCTGCACACTTAGCGTTGACCCTTGCAAAGACACGTATGCCACTGATATGCAACAACTATCCCTTAACTGAACTGACAGAAGGAATTACCAACATGGCTCAACACAGTAACACCAGCAACAAAAGCATGGGAGTATTATTTACATTTCTAAATCTATCATTTATTGTGCCTCAGTTCCCATTCTTAAATACAGTAACTTCTGGCGTTCACTTTTACAAATGGAGAAAATGGGAAAATATATTTTAAAATTCAGTTTTTACCAAACTAGTATATTGGAAAGCATTACTTGCATGTAATGAAATGCTAACTAGAAATGCCACACACACACCCCAAGAGCCCCAGCAATTGCAATCCAGAGCCAGCACCTCTGAACGTTGCAGAAAATTGTCAGTTCCATGGACAGAGGCATACAAACTCGATTTAATGAATGTCTGATGTATAAATGAAGAGTTCAACATAATGTCTCATAAAAACAGCATAAGACTTTATAGTGAACTAAGATTAGAATTACAGGTTACCCTGGTTACAGCTACTGATGAATTTCAAACGAAGCTAGAATTAGCTTGAATCATTCATTGCATACATTAGCTAGTGTAGGAAAGAAAAAAGCTTGACAATGAATTATCACTAGGGAAGGCAATTTTGATCTGAACTGATGTTTCACTAAATGTAAACAATTTTTTAATTAGTTTTTTCAATGACTTCAGGTTGTGCTATTATTGATAGTACCCCAATTGTTATTTGCAAATAAGCAGAGGCTTTGCTAAATAAGTTATAGCAGACTTTGTAATTAATTTTGGTGTGATCTACTCTTGGTAAATCCTCTGGGAAATTAACTCATACAGATACTAACACAATTATTTGTATTAAACTGCCTCTGATCTTCAACAGATAAGTTTACTTTGATAAAATACATGGACTTGTAAGATTTCACAAAGCTGGACTTCAGCTGACCATTTCAAAATTCAACAAAACTTACTGAAAGAACTTAATTATTAATACTTCAGCAGTTTTGAGAGAGCTCAGTATTTGTACAGTTTGCAGAAGAAAATGGTGGTTTTCCGGGCAATCTGAGTACAAGTGACGTGCAAGAAGATAGGAACAAAATCTTTGTTCTTTTCTCTTTTTATAAAAGGCAGCACTGTGTCATTGGAAGAGAGTAAGTTAGAAAAATGTAAAATGTTTGAGGAAATTTCCTACCGCATAACAATAAATTAATAGAAGAATAAAAATTTTATTGCTAGCTTGTCATATATTCAGGACAACACCTACAACATAACAAGATAAGTGCTGCTTTTCGATACATATTAATGTGTTCAGCAAAGCAAACTTTTTCTGCTTTATTGATGGACTTAATTCAGATGACAGGTACACGTAAGATTTCCTTCTGTGTTCTCAGGTCATCACATACCTGTGTAATTTATTGTCCATAAACATCCCTATGTTGTTTCTTTTGATGGATTGAACAAACCTGTCAAGATTATCTCTTGTCAAGGGCACCATATTGTTAGGTAACTGCAGTGGAATAATACTGTTAATGTCGGTAGACTCTAGCCTGGAATACTTATTTTGTCTCCTGCAATTCCTAATAAAACCGTACTATCAGGAGAGGAAAAAATAGAACTAATCAAATTTAAAAGATTAAAATACAGTGGATTTTGAACCCTTATTGGAGGTAATATCATGATCATGAAAACTACGTAATTAAACCTGCCATCATAAAAGCAACAGCTATTTTGTAATCACTAAGCAAAACACTAACAAACTAAGACTGAAACAGTTTTCAATCACCTTTCCACAGAACATCAAAAGCATTGCTTGGATACAGATTCCTGTCTAACAAAGGCAGCATTTCAGACTGTTGATAGCAAACAGTTTAAAGCAGAATCTAGATGAAGCTGTAAAACTTGTCTTTCAATATCACAAACACTTCATAAAAACGGGTATATAAATTAATTCACAGATTCACAGACTTCTCTAGGTTGGAAGAGACCTCAAGATCATCGAGTCCAACCTCCGACCTAACACTAAGTACTCCACTAAACCATATCCCTAAGCTCTACATCTAAACGTCTTTTAAAGACCTCCAGGGATGGTGACTCCACCACCTCCCTGGGCAGCCCGTTCCAATGCTTAATAACCCTTTCGGTAAAGAAGTACTTCCTAACATCCAACCTAAAACTCCCCTGTCGCAACTTTAGCCCATTCCCCCTCGTCCTGTCACTAGGCACGTGGGAGAATAGACCAACCCCCACCTCTCTACAGCCTCCTTTCAGGTAACTGTAGAGAGCGATGAGGTCGCCCCTGAGCCTCCTCTTCTCCAGGCTGAACAAGCCCAGCTCCCTCAGCCGCTTCTCGTAAGACTTGTTCTCCAGACCCCTCACCAGCTTGGTCGCCCTTCTCTGGACTCGCTCGAGCACGTCCATGTCCTTCCTGTAGCGAGGGGCCCAAAACTGAACACAGTACTCGAGGTGCGGCCTCACCAGAGCCGAGTACAGGGGCACAATCACTTCCCTCGACCTGCTGGCCACACTGCTTCTTATACAGGCCAGGATGCCGTTGGCCTTCTTGGCCACCTGAGCACACTGCTGGCTCATATTCAGCCGACTATCCACCAATACTCCCAGGTCCTTCTCGGCCAGGCAGCTTTCCAGCCACTCATCTCCCAGCCTGTAGCTCTGCTTGGGGTTGTTGCAGCCCAGGTGCAGGACCCGGCACTTGGCCTTGTTGAACTTCATGCAGTTGACCTCAGCCCATCGCTCCAGCCTATCCAGATCCTCCTGCAGAGCCTTCCTGCCCTCGAGCAGATCGACACACGCACTTAGCTTGGTGTCGTCTGCAAACTTACTGAGGGTGCACTGGACGCCCTCATCCAGATCATCAATAAAGATATTAAAGAGGACCGGCCCCAGTACCGAGCCCTGGGGGACTCCACTAGTGACCGGCCTCCAACCAGATTTGACTCCATTCACCACAACTCTCTGGGCCCGGCCATCCAGCCAGTTTCTAACCCAGCGAAGCGTACGCCAGTCCAAGCCCCGAGCAGCCAGTTTCTCGAGGAGAATGTTGTGGGGAACGGTGTCAAAAGCCTTACTGAGGTCAAGGTAGACCACGTCCACAGCCTTTCCCTCATCCACCAAGCGCGTCACTTGGTCATAGAAGGAGATCAGGTTCGTCAAGCAGGACCTGCCTTTCATAAACCCATGCTGACTGGGCCTGATCGCCTGCTTGCCCTGCAAGTGCCGCGTGATGACCCTCAAGATAATCTGCTCCATGAGCTTCCCCGGCACTGAGGTCAAACTGACAGGCCTATAGTTCCCCGGGTCTGCCTTCCGGCCCTTCTTATAGATGGGCGTCACATTGGCTAGCCGCCAGTCAACCGGGACCTCCCCCGATAGCCAGGACTGCCGATAAATGATGGAAAGCGGCTCGGCCAGCTCCTCCGCCAGTTCTCTCAGTACCCTTGGGTGGATCCCATCCGGCCCCATCGACTTGCGCACATCCAAGCTCCGTAGCAGGTCGCCAACCATTTCCTCATGGATAGCGAAGGCCACATCCAGCTCCCCATCCCCTTCCACCAGCTCAGGGCACTGGGTGTCCGGAGAACAACCGGTATTGCCGCTAAAGACTGAGGCAAAGGCGGCATTAAGCACCTCAGCCTTTTCCTCATCCTTAGTAACTAGGTTTCCCCTCGCATCCAGTAAAGGATGGAGATTCTCCCTAGTCCTCCGTTTCGCGTTGATGTATTTGTAAAAGGATTTTTTGTTGTCTTAATTAATTCTTTAATTTATGGTTCCAGTGACAACGGACATAAATTAGGGTCACAAAACTCTTTAGGCAGACTGTTATTCTATATAACAAAAGAGAAACACACTTTTCTCATAGCAGACACTGAAAATAACCATGAAACTATTGTTAACTTAATTCTTTGTAATACATACTATGGGAGAGAACGTCAGCAGGGACAGAAGCAAGCGATCCATTTACTGACATGATATTATAATAATTTCAGCCAGTTCAGAATCTATCACACACAGCAAATATCACTTGAAATATGCATGCCGAGTAGTTACCCATATAAACAATGTCTCTTCTTCTACAGCTAGCACCTCCAGTAGAATACTTCCCTATGGTATAGGAGAGCTTCTGACAGAGATTTAATGCTGGAGAGGAAAGATTAAGCGAGTAATTTAGAAAGACTGAAAGAATTGCATAGGAAAGTTTGCATAATGTCACCCTTTGATATGCCCTAAGCTCAGACCATTAGGAGGATCAAGCTCATAGCTTCACAAGCTATTTTGGCCATCATTCATGAGCTATCATTATAAATGACCCTCCTTATCAAAAAAAAAAAAAAAAAAAAAAGGAAAAATGGAACCAAACACAGTGTTCTTTATAGATGGAAGTTCCAAAATGAAAGCAATCTGGAGATCACTGTCAATTTTAGCTCCTACTAAAAGCCAACAGTTTTATGAATGGCAATGTTTTCTAAGCCAAGACCTAACAAGGTAAACATCTCCTATCATGTAGTCTTGTGAACATCTGCTATCAATAATCATTTCCTCTACTGTTCTATCATCCTCCAAGAACGAAACAACCGTGTGTTGCCTGTAATTGATGACAGATTAGGGTATGTTTGAATTTTCCTCTGATGATCAATAGCTCATTAAGTGAAACTGCTTCACAAACAAGTTAATAGTTAAGAATGTGTTAAAATTCTTTCAGGTATCTAAAGGCCAAAAGCTCTCCAGAGTAAAGACAAAGGTCAGTGATTATGAGTCCAGTTTCCAACAGTGATGAGGCAAGTTTGCTTGATTGCTCAGGGCAATCAAGGCGTATTGATGTGCTTAGGGCCCTGGCAAAATGCTCTCCTGCAGAGAGCAGTCTCCTTCACTAGCAAGAGGTGTCAGCTCCATCCTGGTAGGCACCAAGAGGATGGAAAGAGGATTGTTTGTGCCTTGAAAAATGCACCTGTTTCATGCATGCACACCTTAGTCCCACAGCACAGACTTCAGGAACTCATCAGGTCACTTTGCACACTGTGAGAAACAAGTGCTGCTGCTGAGCCCACTGGAGTTAGGAGCCTCCAGCACCTTCTTAAATTTGCTTAGTATCAGGGGTTTAGAAAGTGACACAGTTAGCTTGGCTGCATATCTCCTGCATGCCTCTACATTTTAAGCAACCATTATCGATTCTTTTATACAGTAACCTTCTTTTAAAATAATGGATTAAGACAGACAGTCTTCCTAAACAAATAGCTTATACATACAAAATTGTAAGTTGACAACAAATCATCTTTCTTTTCCCCATCCAAATGGTTCTCTGCCTGACACCCTGTTGAAATAAACTCGCCTATCACTTCCATGGAGCTAAACAAAGATTTACGTCAGCTGAAATCTACCTGTAGTCTACATTTAAGCTCCTAAAACAATTCCAATGCAGTGCTGTACCAGAGGTTTTTCATTTATAGACAGAATGTTATTTAAAAAAAAAGAAAAACTAGCAAAAATAAAGATTCTAACCAATACAATCTATCTTGGTAAATCGAGGCACAGAAAGAAATTTTCTAATGCTCTGCACATAGCTAATGAACTAGGAGATAGGAGCAAAAATCTGCTTTCTACTGTATGTTTAATCTGCATTTCATTTTGTTCCTGGGTGAAAAAAAAAAAAAGAAAGAAAAAAGACAAAATAGAACTGGGGAAACTGGAATGCATAATATTGGAGGACGAGCATAATAACTTTCAGCTGAAAGATATCTGTAGTAAATTGAAAGTTTTTAAAAATTGTGTTTAGTTCTGCCTGTAATGCAGTCTCGATACTGTCTGATTCATGTTTTCTACTGTTTAAGTAAGCATGTTATAAGTGATTAGATAAAAGAGAAAGTACATTATATAATACTCTAAAGTAACTTACTAATAGATTTTCAAAGATCATTGAAAACTGTAATTTATTCCTAGACCTTTATGCTTTCCTACAAAAGTATAATTAATACGATTTTTAAATCTGCTTGTAGATTTAATACACACTTCATTTAATTTATGCCAGTGAGTCTACAAAAAAGGTGAACAATTTGCAGAGGCAAAAGAAATTTATATAAACAAGCTTGTAACCTGTTGTTTGAAGGCTTCAGAATGTATATGTACAAAATTATAGACACAGATGATTTCATGAATTTCAAGCTCTTACATATTTGAGAAAAAAATAAACACTTAGGAATTTTGAGACCATTCTTACACCTAAAAAAAAATCCGTGTTCAGGCTTCTGCTTCCATTTCATGTTGCTTATATTCCAAAGTTCAGCCTTGCTTGATCCACAAGAGGGTTTCATTTTCCCCTGTCCTTAATATATACCTATGGTTAACTAAGGTACAACCCCAGAGAGGTTACTGAGTGCTAGGAACACCTGCCTAAGATACATAAATCTTTCTATGTGTTGTATAAAGACTGTAGGACTTCAATTCTCACTCTGCACTGGAGACACTTACAGCTGAGTACCACAGTGCCCAGCGTTGCTGCAGCCATGTCTACTTTGGAATGACTCAGAGGCGCTGTAGTCACATACTGGACATGTCCCAAACCGGAGCCACATTAGGTGCCTGGGAATTTCCAGTACCTCCAAGTTTAAAATGCATATGCTAGAACTGCAAGCATCTAACTTTTGCCAGCACCCACCTAACTGTCATCCAGATCCAAATTTTGTTACCTAAACTTACTTAGGGAACTAGCTATGATTACTAGCCAATGATTACTCCAAAAAAAAAAAAAATCATTTCTATATTTTTCTATATTTTGTCTTCTTATCTTTTTTCTGCTAAAATTCTTTTAGCTACACTTACACCTACTGCAAAAAGAATTCACCAACTTTCATCAAAGCTATGGCCTTTAAAGGTAACCTAATATGTCATCTAAGCAGCATTATCATTTTCTGAAAACAGAGGAAACTCTGTCCTCTAAAAGAAATTAAGGAGGAGAGAAAATTGGTTGAGATATTAAAATACGTCTGCAGTGAGCCATTTAAAAGACAATAGCGAGAGAGACCTTTACTGAAAGGATAATGAGAAAATTGCTTTGCACTCAGCACAGTGTTTATATGCGAAGAGTCCCCTGTAGCCTTCTGCTTCCAAAAAAACAAGCAACAGTTGAATGTTACAGGCAGAGGATGTCAAGAAACAAAGCTGTTGCAATTTAAGTTGTTATTTGTCTTGAGATTTTTTTCTTTTTATATGAGATGGACTAAATACAGACAGATATACTTGTAACATGAATGCACAGTACTAGCTTAATAGCTAGCAATCATCTGTTCATTACAATCATCCAGAAACTATCAGCACTTTACTGTAAATATGGGTTGGTTTGTAAATGTTGCAGTCACGTGTTGCCAAAGTTTTCCTCACTTACTTTGCTTTCAGGCCCATGTGTACTGGGTTTATGTGGCGAGGTTTTGGTAGCAGGGGGCTGCAGGGGTGGCCTCTGTGAGCAGAGCCCAGCAGCTGCCCTATGGCATATAGAGCGAGCTCCAGCTGAATCCAAAAGGGACCTGCCGCTGGTCAGAGCTGAGCCATGAGTGACACTGGTTGTGCCTCTGGGAGAGCACATTTAAGGAAGGGAAAAACCTGCATCACAACAGCAGCTGGGAGAGAGGAGCGAGAAGCAGCCCTGCAACCCCCAAGGTCAGCGCAGAAGGAGGGCAGGAGGTGCTCCAGGCAGACAGCAGCAGTTCCCCTGCGGCCTGTGGAGAGGCCCCTGGTGGAGCAGGCTGTCCCCCTGCAGCCCACGGGTCCCACACGGAGCAGATCTCCACGCTGCAGCCCGTGGAGGAGCCCCCGGTGGAGCAGGTGGATGTGGCCTGGAGAAGGCTGCGGCCCATGGAGAGCCCCTTCCCCATTCCCTCGCACCACTCAGGGAGAGGATGCAGAAGAGGGTGGATGGCTGAAGGTGGGTTTGGTTTGCTTTTAGTTTATCACTGCTCTAGTCTGCTACTGATTGGCAATAAATTACATTAACCTCCTTATCTCTGAGTCTGTTTTACCCGTAATGGTAATTGGTGAGCCATTTCCCAGTCCTTATCTCAACCTCTGGACCCTTCCCATTGTATTTTCTCCACCTCTTCCTTTGACGAGAGGCATGAAAGAGCAGCTGTGGTGGAGTTCGGCTGCCCAGCATGGTGAAACAACCACACGATGTTTCACTGAGAACTGTTCAAAAAAGCAAGGATCTGACTCGGAAGGGATAGAAGTAAAGAGTAGGATTAAATGGAATAAATTAGGGAAAAACAGTTTTCAGAATGGAAGAAATATGCTGCTCCTCAGCCCCAAATTGTTGTAGCAAATTTTTTCCAGCCTTAGAAAAGTAAGGAAATGATATTTCTTCCATTTCATAGAGGAAGAATTGAAGCACTACATGGAAAAATTACTTGGAAGCATCAATATCACTGACTTGAACCCATGACTCCCAAGATAAAGTAAATAACAGAAACAAAAATCACAACTAATTTCCTTTCAGTTTCCTGTTTGCTTGTTGAATAATTTGAAAGACCATGGTCTGTTCCCAATAGACGAATGTCTCCTCTCAGTTATATTCCTTTGTCTTTTTTTTCAGGGCAGAGGAGATGTGGCAGCCACACCAAAATTTACTTATAAAGCTGGTCTACCAGGCCAGAAGCAATAAAAATCCTTGTTATATCACTACTGTGGAATAACAGAGGATGCAAGTTCATAGAGGCATCATCTGAACACTTTCCATGACCATTAAACTCACTTCTCAAATAGAAAAGAAATTTGATGGGGGTAAAATAGCTTATATTGACTAACATTTTCATTATGTAGCACGATGCAGCTCAGAAAAGAATGGTCTGTTACTGCTGGTCTCTAATGGGCGTTTATTATCCCTTGGCATGCTGCAGTGCAAGAGTACTGCAGGTGATTAATGATCTTACCTGCTGCAAACGAGCAATTGGAGAAACATCCATTTCATTTACTATATGAGAAACACTACTAAAGTGTAACTATCCAAGTACTTGTAGAGGAGGACACTTTATAATTAATAACGAATTGGCTCAGCCACCTTAAAGGCCATATAAACTGGAGTTTAGAAGTAACACCTTTTATGAACTGACAAACCTTTCCCTGCTGGTGCTTGAGTTACAGAATAGCTTCATCCTTCAGAAGAACATGTTTTGAAAACATCTTGTCACAGAAGAAGCTATGCTATCTCTGCTGAAATTAGACCTACCAGTCTGGGGATGATCACACCACAGGCATTACAAGTTGTGGTCTTTATATAGTCCTGCAATAACTCTCACCCTAGTGTCTCCCTCATTTTAAATTGGTTCTGCTGAGATGACATGGTTCACTCCTACGTAACTCAGTGTATTTATTGGTGAGGCTAAACTTTTCTGCAGGTCTCAGTAAGGCCTGTCTTCCTCTGCCAATGTTTTTATAACTACAGAGTGGACTGCAGCTGCCTAGCACAGTTTCCATGCTGCTAACAACTTAATACATATCAAAGAGAGAATTCTCGTCTGTAATGAGGGAGGGAGAAAATAACTACAAATCCCAAGGCCCAGACATTATGGTAGATCTAGTGCATTAAAAGTACATGTTCAAGCTATTAATTTAGAGCAGTAATTAAAATCTGAGCCTCCCATATGACGGATTCTAAGTATTTTAAGCATCTAATGCACTTCTCAAGTAGGTGATTTTCTGTTTCATTTTCATTGTGGATATTGGACATTTCATGTATGTCTTTGCCTCCCATTTTGACCAGACCTTCCATTCTGCATCTGCCCGAAGTTTGGGATTAGGAAAGATTTAGTTCAGGGGAATCAGCATTTTTCAAACAGGAACCCTCTAAATCTTTTACAGAAAGTTCCCAGATGAATCTCGTTGAAAACACTCATTACCCTGAGGGCTTCCACCCTACTGAATTTCAAAGGTCTTTTACAAGCAGTTGAGGTGTTGAAACTGTTCAAATAAAGGTTACAAGAACCCTCCATAATAGGAAGTGGCAAGCCGCAGAGGTATAAGAATTGCTACTAGTTCCTCCAGTAAAAATTAGCTAGGGTAGCAATGTAATAATGATAGCATTAGAGAAAACGAATGTCTCTAATTCCCAGATGAGCTGTTGTCCTGTAACTTACAGATCTGTCTGGGATAATTTCCTCTTTCATTGGCATTCCTATCCAAGTGCGATAGGAGCTGCCCACGCAGCCCCAAGAATGTCAGAGCTGACGCTGTGAAGAACAGCAGCTCTAACGATTACCTGGCCACCCCGCGTCAGCTGCAGTCCCCCTGCACTCCATGTAATGGTATCAGTAAAACTTTCCTACCTCATAAAGCATAACCTGATTAATTATCAATATCATGCATAATGGGTTTGTGGCATCTTATAGATCATCACGACAGTGTATAGCCACTTGTCAATACCCCTGCAGCATCCACAGTGCTATTACAAAGTGTGAGCCCACCATTCCTGTTTAAATCTGTTTCCAGAGATTTGAGTCAGAACATTTGTTTTTAGGCAGGAGACTAAAGTCCTGATTCTGACTTCAACCACACCGGTTTTAACCCAGCGCAATTCTTTTGCTTCCTGTGGGGTGGTTTCTATCCTACTGAAGTGAATGAGATCAGAAATAGACAAAAACTCCCTGAACTGACATGTCTGCTTCTCTCATGTTTCATTGCCACTTGGTGCCATCAGATTGTGCCTTCGGGTCTTGCTGACGCACTGCCTGAGCTTCCCCTTACAGCAATTTGGCCACAGAAGATACAGCAAAAACACATTGCTTTGGCTTTATATTTATTTCTCCCCTTCCTTGTCCTTCTTCAACAGAACCACTCGTTTCCTCTTCCTGCACTGACTTTTTCAGTATGAAAAAATGAAAATAAAAAAACTTGCAGAATGAATCTTCCAACCTTCCCTCCTCATTACACCAATCAAAGATTGTTCAGAGCCACCTTCTCTTAAATGTTAAACGCTTCTGTAAACCGCTGTTTGTGTCACTCTTTGCAATCACAGCTTTTAGCATATCCCCTTGCAATACTCACTAATTTCTTTTAACTATTTTTACATCTTACAAACAATAGATAAACACAGGTACTGCCAAATAAAGGCAGCAATATCTTCCTAGCCTCTGATAGCCTTGTCATCAATTTCTCAAACAATGGCTGTTAAATTGCCCACCCAATCTCTTTTCGAACTCCTAGGTAACTACATGTTTCCTCACAAGCTTGACCTTCCAGCTAATATGAAAACATGCAGGAGCAAATGGAAGTTGGCCTGGATTTTCATCTCTCCGGGTCCTTAGATGTTTCAGCAAAAGCAAACCAAGTTATCTTTGGAAAAAGAAATGTCAAACCCATAACATTCAGAGGGTAATTTGTTTACATGTTTCTAAGATATTGCAATACAATATTTTTGCTCAGCATTTTTGCTTGGTGAGAGAAAATATTTGTACAGCTTTTCCTTTCATTGCAATCGAAGAAAATGAAGTGTCTAGTACCTGTCATATGTTCATGGTCATACTGGTAAGAAACCTGCATATAAAACACATTTGTTTGTTTTATCTAAATAATTGCATTACCTGCCAGCAGAATGCAAACGATACAACACACTGAAACAGATATCAACATGGATTTGAGTCAGGAAGATAAGGAGGAGAACAGTCATTTATATTTCAGAGCATATGAAATAATCCTAGCAAGTGTGTTTGACTCTTACTGAGTTAACATCGAAACATGTTTGCAGGGCAGTTCATTTTGGTTCTCTGAGCACCAGTCTAAGGACGGGACATGTACTGGAAATCAGAAGGCTTAAAACAGCCATCAGAGACAAAATACCTAACTTTCAGGCAACTTAAGCATAATGATGTGAATCCCCCACTTTCTAAATTTTTAGTTTACCCTTTATCAAAACACATAAAAGGTAATACCTTACAGAGTAAGGAGAGGCAAGTTAGAAGTGTGATGCAGCTCTAAACCAATAATGGGTAATAATCAAATGTATAGGTAAAGCACTCATTAGTTTTTCAGCCTTGTCCAAACCTGTCATACATTTGGCTTCTCAACCCACATCCTCATAAGCTGGCCCTAAAGCCATATATAATGAGTCAAAGAGGTATCGGGGTTCTACAGGCACTTCAAACTGAAAGAGGATGTCAGATGAAGAGAATAAGGAACCAAGAGGATGAGAAAAGCGTGAAGAACAAAGGAAAGAGAATTGGGAAGAGAACACAAACAGAGGCCATCAATAACAGCATAAACACTGGAGTGGATCTCCCATGAAGACTGGGAGGAAGTTAGTGTAGTGAAACCTAGCATGGGTGTCTTATGTCACCTCCTAAACTGCTTACTAGGAAGTGTTACACAGTACAGCATGTGTATGGAACTGGGATTGATCCAGACCAGCACAGCACTTCGGGGCAAGAGATTTAGGAGACAAGCCTTCACTGATACAGGATGCACACAAATATACATAAGACAAATTGCAATGACAAGGCTATATTTCTACTGAGGGATGTAGTGTGCAACAGTGAAAGAACCCCCCTGGGCAAACAGAGCTTTCAGTGAACTTCTGCTAAAATGCTGAGATCTGTGCTACTGAAGGGTTTGATTTAAAAAACAGAAAGAGATGATATGTAACCTGCAGGCATCATCCAACATACCGTACTGTAAACCCAGAACTCAGTAAACAAGGATGGGCAGGTAGCTTAAAACGTGCAGCAGAACCACGTCCTGTGGTTTTAAATTTTGAAAATTATTAATAAGCCAAATAACAATAACATAATGACTGTCACAGAGCAGAGAAAAAAAAATGACAGTTCCCAAACAACCAACAATCGAAATGTGGGGCTGAGATAATAAGAGCAAGATGCTCTTAGCACCTTATTCTGCTATAGGTTTCAAACACAAAACATATTGATCTGTCCCATCAGACCACTATGAATGAAAACAAATATTAATATGCATTAAATCTCCTTCTGTAGTCTTAATTCAATCCAAGCATGAAAGCATGAGAGGAATATGAAAATGTAAAGATTAGTTTTCACCTTGTGCTGTACAAGTGAATTGTGTTGCTCCGAGAAAGATTCTGGAACATTGCTGTGAAAGGCCCTGTCCCTGCAGGAAAACTGAAGTAGAGGGTGAGCGCATAGGTGAATGGATAATAGAAATGCTTTTGAGAGAACAAAAGATGAACAAAAGAGACTAATATCTTATTCTGTAAGTAGACTCTTAGGACTTTGCATAGCATTTCAAGTGGAAATAAAAATTCTAAAAAAAAAAATTAAAAATTGGCACTTCTGTATAGTCCAAGCTATTATTCCCCAGTTCTTTCCTCCCTTTGAAGTTACATCACTGCAGGTACAATAAAATCTACCCAGGGCAGAAATCTTTTACATGCCTTTCCAAGGAACCACACCTAAAGTCACTTCAGAAAGTTGATCCGAGGTGTGCTCCACTGAATGTACTGGGAACGTTGCTATTAGCCTTAATGAGCAGTGTCAAACTTTTAATGCGCAATAAAGCAGCCCACTGACTTAATGGTGCCTCTCATGAAAGCACATTATATCTGTGCTCCGTGCGTATTCCCAAGTGACTCGGCATGCTGTGGGTTTTATCATCAAATGGTTTGAAACTTTCTTACACTGGCCAGGAATGTAAAACTACAACAGACAGGCACAACTCCTTCTCCTCTTCAGTCTCACTTAACTGTAATAAGTTTCATTAAATAGGAGGAAAAAAACTGAAAGACATTCTGCCAGTTCTTACAGAGGGAATTTTAAGGCTCCAGGACCCCGTTAGAGAAAGAGAAGTCTTTGTTATGGTAGTGAAGGGAGGATGGGCAGCAAAGGGGTGAACAGGGAAGAGCTATTTGAAGTTCTTTGATAGGTGGGTAATATTGAGGAGCAAGGAAAATGGCCCCCTACTTTTCCCCATTTCCAAATTAGCATAGGTGGAGGCATGCTAAAATGGTTCTATGCATATCTCATGCAGAGTAAGCTAGAGTATCCCCACTGCACTGCACTGGGCTTGTTTAAACACATCTCTTAATGCAGAAGAGGGACAAATACCAGTAATTGCTTCCTCCTGGATGTTATTGCTGTGGTCATAACGTTTAATTTTCAAAAGGTGATAATAGTATCCATAACCTCCCCCTGCCTGCCCAAAAATTCTGTTCTTAAAGTACGTGTATACAGACAGAGACAGCCAAAAGTAGAAATAAGAAAAGAGTATCTGGAAAATATGAATACTTTGTCTTTATATCCTTTAGGGAAAAAAGGACAGTGTGGCTCCAGTCATAAGCCCATTGTACTAAACACTGAAAAATACACAGCCAACATTTTTATTGTAAATCTTCAAAACATGCTGTTTTTTCTCTTGAAGAATGTGTACCCTTGAGAATCTGAGTCTGAAATATAATAAGAAAATTCCTGAAAATTCTCAGAACCCTCTCAACTAAGGCTATTTGTTAAGGACTTAGCACAGATCTTAAAGAATCAAAAAGCTTGGTTAGATAAACAATCTTCATTTCACTTCACTCTCATTACCAACAACTGTAACAAGATGTATCCTCATAATACATCACAAATGAGCTTGGGCCTCACTTATTGTCTGCACAAAGGTAATTTCTTCAGCTTTCTATGAGTTACGAAGTCAGATCCAGTTCTTGTGCAGACAGGTGTGAGGTTACTGACTTCCAGCGTATCAAGAGCATTGCTACATTTGGGCCATGATCTTTTACACACTTCTGAATCAATTTTTTCATGGCCGTAGCGCGGGACCTGACTTCTTTACCAGAATGCTGCATTTCTCCTTCAAGTAACCAGTACTTTTGTCTAAAGGCAAGTGGTTGATCCTGCATACAACCTTCCCCTCTCTACCTGGCAGGTATTTCATGATGCAGTTGGCTAGGCTTTTCCTGTAAACCTTTGCAAGATGAAACTGCAATTATATCAGTTACGAGACACACAAACCTCTCAGAAACAAATTGAGTGAGTCTCTGAGGCTACAACATAAAACTTCCGAGTGTCTCCCCCCTCACCCCACAAATGATTGTTTGGCTACAAATCCATGCATTTATCATTAGTGTGTTCCATCTTTTGTTCTCAAGCAACTCAAATCCACTTTATACAGCCTCTCTCTTACCACAAAAAGTTATTAACAGTCTTACAGAGCTTTTCAACCAAGCCAAATATTGGCTTGCCTGAAGTTTAGCATGCAACTTCTGCAGTCCATACACACCAAAACTTCCTATTTGAATATATATGAGCACGGATCCCTTTTGGCCATTCAACTGGAAACCTGCAGGACGCCTGTATGTAAATATTATTTCTTGTCTGAAATCTGGTTTAGATTACACCAAAACATACGAAATACTTTCCTCTGTGTTTTGTTGACAGGTTTATACGTTAGCCAGACTCTTCTCTGCAAGGATTAACCTCTGCCCATAGCTCTCAAGCATTTGTAGCAATGCTATAAATAATCTTGAAAAATGCACAGAAGGCAGGATTGCAATGTCTGGTCATACAAGATGCAATGTCAGCATCCATACTGACAGACACGGTGTTTTTATGGGGAAGAGTCTACAACTGATGGCTGCCATGAAATATTCTGACTGTTCTGCTGTTAAAGCACATGTAAGTCGTCCTCTCAGTCCCCTCCAAGGGAATAACAGTAAATTCAGTCACATCACCTGTGCAACATTCATAATATACAGAAACACTAGGATATAGGGTAAAAACAGCAAAAAAAAAAACTCCAGGCACCTGTGAAAGCATATGAAAATTCTTCCTCTTACATATATACCTTTATTCATTTAGTACTATATTATGAATAGTTAGCTAGATCCCATTAAAATTCAGTGGCGGACTACAGAGTACTGAAATGTGAATTTGCATACTAATTAACAACAGAAAGTTCTGCAATCAGAATTATCAAAGACACGTTGGAGTAATCTCTGAAGGGAAAAAGTCCCGATTCTACTTGATATTTGCTAAAAAATATGAACCAGCTACCAATTATAAAGTATTCCTGACTGACAGATAAAATCAATTCGCCTGTAAGTAATTTAAGAACGTCTAAGTTGAAATCACGTCTTAAGGAGCGACTTGTATGACATAAATTTTTGTTGCAAATACTAAATGAAGAAAGACATTCAATGAAGACTTTCAAAATCATTCAACCTGTTTCTGTGCTGAAAAGAAAGGAGAAATTAAGGCAGACTTGCTGTACATTGGCATCTTCCATAAGCTAGGCCATCATGTTTGGACATATGCTGAATAAGGTGAAAGGCAAAGATCACCTCTTTTACTCAGGTTACATGATGCAAAATGCCCATACCAAGAGGCAGCAAACTGTTTCCTATTTTAATAGCTGTATTTTTCACCTATTCGGGGGTGACCTTTAGCCAGACAATGTTTCCTGTGTCCTTTTTTCCCTTCCCTTTTGCACTCTTCATTAATATTTCAAAATATTAAAATATGACATTCACCACTTCAACTAGAGAGCCTGTCTGGTCTATGATTTTGCTCTTGCAGTTTCTGTATCATTTAAACCTTTCAGATGCTTTGAATCAGGTGGCATCATCCACCAGGCAATAGGAGTAGTACAGACAGTCCTGAGAAAGTACTTGTTAGTCAGACATCGAGCTCTTTCTTTTATGCTTCCGTGAAAAACTCGCAGGATGTGCAATGTGTAAATGACAACAGGATCTGGCTTCTGTGTTTAAATCCCCCACTTGAGCCACGTGGAAGGGCCCTCACAAACCAGCCTGTGCAATCCTCCCCTATTGCATGGAGAGCCCTTTGTGGTGGAGAGCCGTGTTTGTGCCAATCCTGCAGTCACAGCACTCGGTGTGAAGGGCTCTGAGCCAGCAACGTCAGCGCAACAAGTCAGAAAATGCTGCAGGAGGCTGAATTGTACCTTCCTGCTCCCCTTCACTGCTCTGGGTCATTTAGGCTTAGCCTAAGCTGTTCCCTAGCAGAACGGCTCTGCGCTCCTGAGTGACGCTGTGCTGCCAATTTGACATCTCTGATGGTCAATACCCCAAAGGGCAAAACCAAACACTTGAAAATGAGGTGATGAAAACTAGAGTATTCTTTTGAAATTATAGGCCTTGGTGGCTGGCGGCCCTTGGTGAGGCCTTTGGTAGCACCACAGGCTCATTCCTATGTTACAAAAGTTGGATAAGCATGAACATACTTGTCTGTTGGGGTGCAGGAATAAAGGCTCCAAATTCAGAAACAAATGCATTGCTCTACCCTGCAGTCAGTTATAATATGTTGTTTCTCATTAAGATCTGAAGTCCATGTCTAAAGCTACATGTGCTCTACTAGCTCAAAACTTACCAAACATGCATTGTGTCACAAAATCAGCATTATATCAAATAAAATAAAGCAAAAAATACCCATAACATCACAACCTCAATCACTGAAATTCACTATAATTGATACATATGGAAATAAACTAAATTTGTCCATGACTTAGTTTCTTCTCTCGTTCATATCAGTTCTTCAGCTGGTGGTGTAAAGTCACCAGTAATATCCCTTACATTTGGCATTTTGTTTTATTTCCTCCTGTCTGAACATTAAACCTTCAGATATTCCAATTACATATGAAAGATGGGTCTCTTCCTTTTGCTTCACTGTAGATGTTTTTCATTTGCCATTTGAACTACATAAATGAATGTTGTCAGCTTTAGTTAACTTCAAAAGCTACACTTCTGATCTGTCTTACCAATTTTTTTGATTTTTAATGTATAATTTTGTTAGGTTTTACCCACAAAGCCCTTTATTCTATACAGATGTAAGGAAAGCATACAATAAAATATACAATGCAACAGCAGTTGTTATTAAAGAAACCATCTTATAGACAATAATCTTGGAATATCATGCTCCTTGAATTAAAGTAAAAGAGGAAAATATGGAAAAGAAAGAGAAGAAGAGATATTGAGAAATTACAAAGGAAACTGAACTAATAGGAA
The DNA here is from genome assembly GCF_964211835.1 of Anser anser. NCBI lineage: Eukaryota > Metazoa > Chordata > Aves > Anseriformes > Anatidae > Anser > Anser anser. Next base: position 12,362,863 of record NC_139734.1, read on the forward strand.
AGAGAAGCTTTCCCAAAAATTTTGATTAATTGGCCCCAGAAATTTTCAAAATGATTCCAATATCAAACAATTTGAATAATTTTATTTTTTTTCAGATTTTCTGTCCAAAAAATGGAATTTAATTTCTAAAGCTGGACATTATTTTAAACTTACAGTTTAATCCTGCTTTCAGTTTCTGCTTTTTACCACACCATAAATTTAAAGAAAGGGTTGCAACCCAAATTTTCTGTAAAAAAAATATGAAAATAATTACTGATCATCCATAATTATAAAAGTTACTCTAAACACATAACATTTTATCATAGGCAAGTCCAGTGAGTACGAATAGTTTTTAGATGCACAGGGAAAAATATATAGAGAAAAAATATACCTTGAGAATGTTTATCAGCTACAGCCTTTGTCTTTCTCTTTTCAGCTCATGGGACTTAAATTCCAACATCTTAAATTCCTTACAGATTTTTTTAATACACTAGGAGATTTCATCAGATCTGATAATTCATGCACAGCTCATGCACTACTAGCAGTTGTCCTTACTTCCAGGAAAGGCCACTGTAGCTTCTAGCATTGCTAACGACGTGCACAGCTAAGCTTTTTAGGTTCTTTAAAGCACCAGATAAGATGCCCTAAGTAAGCATTATGTAACTCTCCATAGATTTTTGTCTAGCTCTTTTTCATCTATCCTAACTAGCATTTTGCTGAGTAAGCTCTTATGTTCATTTCTTACATATCCTTAACCAATTACATGAGAAGAACATCTCCAGTTTCACCTCAGCTGAACTTCTGCTCACCACACAAATTCTATTTTTCATTAAAACTAGTCAAATGTTTCATTAGTTTCCAGTTTACAGATTTTTCAGTTCTTTACGTTTCTCCTGAATTTATTTCTGTTCTGACATTTTGTCACGCGTAGCTTTGGTATCACTGTGCCAGTTAAGTCCCTGCTACTTTCTGGTAGCCAGATTCTCATATAAAGGACTGCGCACCACTTCTGGGTAAGCGTCTTTCAGGACCCCCCACACTGACACAAGCAGGAGTACTAAGTGCACCTATTTTCTGTAAGAGGGAGGTTAACAGAACAGTAACAATCACGAGCATTCAGCTCCACTAGAACTGAAGCATTAAGAGGTTCATCTCTATTTTGCCTGTCAGTAAATTTCTTCTATCATAACAGCAACTGCCTTGCTCCTTTGACAAAGTGCACGCTCTGTATTTTACTCTTTTCATTACCCCCTGAATGCTCTATTCTATCCTTTATCTGTCTCATTACCACAGCGCCTATCACAAGAGGCTGATGACATCTGAAACTGCGCAGCAAAAACTGACACATAAAGGTGTATTCAGAGGTAATTCACCACAGCAGGTGACTATCATAATGCAGCTGATTGAAAACTGGCGTGATGTCCGGGGCACGGCAGAGGTGGACTGTTCAGTGTAGATGATAACGCTGCGTGCGCGAAGCAGTGCTAAGTGATTATGACCAAAGGAAAGACAGCCGCAGGATTCAGCACCACCGTCTTCATTCTCACCTCCAGCACTTGCTGTGAAAAGGCGCATTACAAAACTGTCATCTCCGAGGTGTTAAATACGGCACCCTGTGCTTACACGCTATCTCCATGACAGCCACGCGACACGCAGCCGAGCAGCGCAGCCTCCTGACACTGTTGGGCTCCTCGGCCCCGGATCCCGCACACCAACCTGCCGTCAGCTTCCCCAGCACGAGGTCAGCGGGACAGGGAGCTTTGTACCAGCAACAAGCTGTGATCGGGGGTTTTCTCCAGCTATCAGTGAGTGATTTATTGATGCAGTGAAGTTCATGTGTTTTTACAGCCTTTCAGCGCTGGGAAGAAGACAGGTAAAATGCCATTCAGAGCAGTTTGTATCTCTCTCCTACAAAACGGGAGGGCGTAACAGGCAGAGGTAGCAGAATGATAACAGATTGCTGGAGTTAAATCCAGAGCAAAAAGTAATATGACGTGGAAAAAGGATATTCAGGAGGGCAAATTACGTCTTTTAAATGAAACGTTAAACTGAATCTTGTCTCCAAACAGAGATGGGGAGGCGAAGGGAAGCAGGAATGGCTGGTGAAAAGGGAATGACTAGAAGCAGTAGGAAGCCTCTTCTGTCAACTCCATTTTAAAGCATACAACTTCTAAAATGAATAAACTTTTTCACATGTAAGAAAACTGGGAAAAGAGTTCTTAATTTATTTTTTTGCATTGTTTTTGAGCTTTGCAACTGAAAATAAGATGCCTTTGCTACTTTTATATTATTTTATTTTTTAAATCATGCTTGGCAAGCAAGCCATTGATGTTATATTACTTGCAATTCTGTTCTTTTCAGAAGTATATATAAGTCAAACAGAAGAGCCTGTTAACCTTGAATAGGATACCGTGCACGTGCTATTGCTCTTGAAGGCTTTTTATACTCCGCTACTTTGGAAAAGGCCGCATTTCTACCAAGCAGGTGGAATAATCAGAACTCTTCCTCTCTTGGGCACCTGCTTCTAAGGCATGAAATAAGTAAAAACTTAGCTATTAAAACTATCTCATTCACGACTGATGCATGCTGAACCTCAAACAGGAACTACAGTTAAGAAGGAGTACTATGCCTCTTGTTTTTTGGACAGATGAGATTATTCCTGACACTCACCACACAGCAGCTGTTTTATGCTTGATTTTTCCTAATGGATTGAATCCTTTCTCCAAGTTGTGTCTCAAAGGAGTATAATGCTGCCACTTGGGTAGGTTAAAATAGATTTCTAGATCTTCTGACAACAACCTCGTGGACCAGAATCCTTTGACAGATCCATATTGTTATACATTATTTTTCCTAGAAGAATAACATCACAATGATGCAAAACCATTGCACAGTACTAATTTCAGACTTCACAGTTATACAGCTACCGGGGAGGGATCTAAGTCAGGGTCACAGAGTAATGCACAACCTTGCATATTTCTTCAGATACAAAGGTGATGAGGGTTTTCCAGCCAAACTTGAACGTCTACAGTTTCTGTACCATAGCATCCAGCTGCAAATAAAAGATTTTGAGGTTAAGCGTCCATCCTTCACCTTATGCACCAACGGAAGCCACCCAAAGAGGCAACTGAGCACACCCACAGCACGGTCATGCCCATTCTCTGAAAATCCTTTCAGAGGAAACCACACCTTGCTCCCATCCCTGCTATAGCTCTAAGCTATTTAATGAATAGAGATAAGTTCATGCTTTCAGCTGGGCACCACACTTTCTAAAGCATAACAATAACAGGTGATGACAAAATGTTACATCACAAACAAATTCTGTTTGATATGAAAAATGCATTGTCCACTTGAGATAAAACGTACTACTGTGGCCATAAATCTGCAACTGGAGCTGAGTGAAAATAAGCAGCTTCAGGTCAGGGAACTGCACATAGGTAGAGGTGGTATAGATCATCTTATAATTTAGAGGCAATGGTTGCAAAGTGCTTAGCTCTGATGGGTAGAATTATTTACAGCGAGTGCAGAGAATAATCTAGTGATGTGTGAGGCTCTGCAGTTACATAAAAGAGAGAGATTGCCCTTTGATCCAAATATCTGTGCACTCTTACAGCCCTCATTACAGACGTTGATCATCCAAGCCTTCTGCATTGCTGCTAGATGAAAAGAGATGAGAGTGATATTATCTCTCCTGCTCAGCAACTTATCTATGGGAGCTGTGGAATTATTTGACTGATAGGGCTGTACAAAAAATGGAGCCTGTAGTGATCACCGTTCCTTGGCAACTTTGCCTTAGAGAATGAATGCAGTGAGTTCTGCCACACGAAACCACAATGACTGTAGAGGAAACAATTTTTCATCCTGAAATAAGCAACCTCTCACGTATATACCAACAAACACATACGCTTTTCTTTCCAGTTATTGCATTATGCTTATTCTGTTCACAAATTATTATTATTAGTCAAATGCTTTTCTTAAATAGAACATTTTCCAATCATAAGTATAGCCAAAAAGTCATACACAGCACTCTGTGTAACAAAATCTCCATCAAATCCCCCTTGACAAACATATTTACATAACTCAGATCAAAACATTAAGCTTGAAGATACTGCAAGGGAAGAAAGATGGAAAGAAAAAAAATAAACGCATCTAAATCTGAACCTACATAATAAATGTATTCTTCTATCAGAGGAACAACCTGTTGTGCTAAATGCTTCTTTACTTGCAGAGTTTAGCCAATGCTATTCAAACACTTTGAGTTAGAATCTGCTCTTGCATGGATCTCATACCTCCTTTTAAACAAAGAGAAGGAGGCATGAGAGCACAAATAGGGTGGTGTTGTCTTTTAAAGTAATTTTCCTCTATAGTTAATAATATCAATTTTCATGGGAGCTCTCGCTTCTATACTGTTAGCCTGGATAAACTAATCCTCCCAATCAGTCTTTATTACGTTTGATACTCTCAGAGATTTATGTGCTTTTAGTCAAAACAAGAAAGCTTTTCTGAAGCCCGCTATTCATGTATTGATGTATTTTTTATGATGGCAGGCCAACAATTCAGTAGAATGAAACAAAACAGTTGGGTAGGCACAGCTTTCCTTCGGAACACTCTCTGGATTTTTTAATTTGTGTTGATTTAGATACCGATACTGCTCATATACAAAAAAGAACAACCCTCTGAATTTTCAATATGGAGATGAAGAGATTATTTTTTTTAAGAAATTGCAGCCGCAGAGAAAATTGCCATCAATAAAATGATACATGATCATTTATGCAGCAGAAATAACTAATAGAGCTGAGACTGCACAAAAGTGTAATGTTCATCTTACACAAAGTATTCTTCAATGAGACTATATGCAAATCAGTATTTGTGCTGTCGAAGATACTGATTAAACTTATAATTTAGGTTTTTAATTGAACTTTTTTATTGGATTTTTCACAACAGTTCTGCCTCATATATATGAATAATTAACTGCTGTAAAATAAGTTTCCAAAATAAAATCATAAATTCCAGAATGACTTTTTTTTTTCTTAATTTAATTCTGGTAAATTTCTGCAGCATACATCCTGTGCCTGGCTTTTACTATGTTCCATACACATGATCCTAACACAACTGTACAAAAAGACAGAATGTAAACAATGTATATCTGTAAATGGTGCAAATTCACACACACACAAAAAAAATACATTCATAAAATAAATATGACTGTTGTCCTGCAGAACAGCAAGCTTTATTTATGATATATACTATGGGTTGGTATTTTAACCTTAATTATTTTGGCAATAAGAAAAGATGAAATAAGGACACATTAGCATTAGTGCTTCTGAATTTAGCACTGGTATTTCATTAGCTTACAAATGAATATCTGTCAGCTGAGTTCAATGAGGCAGTAACTTCACAGTGCTAAACATCAGAGTGATGCACTACTTGAAACTCCAACAAGGCAAGGAAAATAAAGTAAAGCACACTGGATGTGAACATAGAATCACAGAATATTCTGAGTTGGAAGGAACCCACAAGGATCATTGAGTCCAACTCCTGGACACATTCATGAACAAAATCTATAAGAGAAGCTCAATGATCTTAACCATCAACTAAATTAAACCACTTGGCTTTTAGCCTCTCAAGTTAAAAGCCAAGATTCTCCAGACAGATAAAAATAAGACTAAAAGCAATCACAATGTTAACATGTCAGACTGAAAGGAAAAATATATATGTATCCTGCTTTGTTTGTGCATAACAAAGTATGATACAGTAACATCTCATGCTCAATTAACATGTCTTTTGGAGGGGATTATAAATGATTAATAGCTGATAATAGGTCATGCAAGGTGTGACTAGTATGCATTTCTGATGATTATAAATATACAGTCAGAGGATGATAAGGATGGCCCCTGTCTGTCAGCAACCTACCAACCCTTATGGCAACCTATAAAAATTTATCAACTATTTACTATCCACAATGGAGAAGATCTAGTGGACTAGCTTGAGAAAGAGCGTACATAAACCAGACGCTACTGAAAACACAGTGCTAGCTAATGTGTAATGACTGCATTACAGAGATATCATAGGTTTGCAGGAACACCTAGGTATGATCCTCTGACATAAATGAAGTTTCTTGGACATTTCAATTGCTATCAGCCATAGGGACCTACTCAAAGACTTGTAATGATTGAGGTGAACAGGCACACATCTGACCGTGGTTGTGCCACGATTGTTACAAACGCTACTACCAGCATTGCTGTTAGAGTCTTTTGGTTGAACTGAGATTATAAAATATGTGCCACTTTACACTAATCTTTGGGAAGAAAAAAGATGGCACTGCAGTACAGAATCAAGGTTCAGATTTCTGTTTGTTTTTTTGTTTGTTTGTTTTTAAGAGCAAAATGGCTCTAAGTTAACTGCCTACCTAGCAATATTGAATTCATTTATAGAAGTATAAATCCAGAAAAGCCCATTAGCTTCAATGAAATCATTCCACTTTTATACTGCCATAATTTAGGTCAAATTCTGACTCTTACTTTACTCCATATTACACAAAGCATTTTCACAGACGCACGGTAACAAATCCATCAGTTATGTTACCTGGAAATCCTGATGCTGTATATTCTTTCTGAAGACAGGTATTCAACTGCTTGTTTATCACTTACATTTGCAAAATTAAAATATAGCCCATAAACTGCTGAATGTTATTTCCAATAAACCTGAAATAGAAATGGGAAACACTATACCAAGCAAGTGAAGTTACTTTTAAATGACAGTCAGCTGTTTATGTGTACTAATTTGTGAAGGCCTAGTTCTCCAATCTGTCTGTAAGACTAATGCATACAGACTGCTAATACGCCTTGAATCCCTGTAAAAAGCTTTCAGTCTCCAACAGATTCAGTGTCTTCCGTGAGGGGACATGCACTACATGACTTACGTCTGTTGTTTACCAACTCTTTAAAAACAGACCGTTTTTGCAGAGGCAGCCCCTTGTTCAGTGATGGAAAGTGTTGCCTGTCCTGGGCCATGGAGACAGGTTTGGAGTTAGTTGTCCAAACCAATCACTTAACCTTCTTATCAAACCAAATCCTGTTTGGGCTGCCTTTCCCCTTTATGGTAAGAAAGCTATTCCTGCTTGCTGATGCTCCAGCCTTTTTCTGTAACCACCTGCTACTACAAGGCCTGCAAAGATTTCCACCAAATACCTTGGCCATAAACAATCCCTTGAAGCTCTACCAGTGTTGCCAACAGAGACAGGCGAAGAACAGAGACAGCTTGCAGAGCTAAAAGGAGAGAAAAAAAGCATCCCAAACTAAAAGGAAGTTTTTCTTTTCCATTAACTGTTTTAAGCCTCCTGGGTGACTTTGTGGAATCACTGCGGCAAGTTGTGAATGATGTATGAAATGAGAAATCCCTGCCCACCCAGTGGAAAAAAGAATTTACAGACAGTGCTTTGCAATCACTTACATGCTCTGCTGTTTGATGTAGTACTTAGCCAAGTTACAACCACAAAAGCCTGCCAACCACTGAGATAGCAGCATTTTTTGAAAATGGAGGAGCCTTTTTCAGCACTGAAAGCATGGAAGCAAAGTCTATTCTGCAGTCTATTAAGGGTAGCACACAAGTTAAAAATTTACTCTGCATTTTCAAGCTGACCTTCAAAACGATACTGAATAGCAAGCAATATACTTTTAATGTAAGACTAGAAGAACATTTTTATCACTTGAGTTACACTATTTAAAGTTAATAAAATAGAAAAGTTTATATTTTATTTCATCTTTATAATCTGATTATGTTACACTTGTTTTGTCTTTGTAAACAAATGCATTCTTTGAGATACAACAAATAGAGACACAGGAATTTAGGAATATGAAAGAATTTAGTATTTACAAAGGAGATATGAATTTTCCTTAATTGGTTATTCTTTTATCCATAAAAATGATGTTCAGTAAGCACAAAACTGACCTCCTTTTGACTTAGAGACTTTTAATTTAAAACATATTTCAAGCCGACTTCAAGGTTTTCTTACTGAACTGTTTCAAAAGTTCTAAGAATTCAGAAATCCTTTATATAAACCTTAACAATTTCAAGCAAATGTGTTCTTTTAATTCTTAACTTTCATTTGAAAAGTAAGAAAAGCTTAAAAAGTCTTACTGAAAAGCATTGTAATTCAACAACAACAACAAAAATAATAAAAGATGTATGAAGGAGATATTATCACTATAGAACATTATTAATGACTGACCACATTATAAGTTTCTCTATTTTTGTCTGAAGTTAATTCTAAGTGGAAACTCTTGCAAGTAAACATGAGTTTTTGATTTACAAGTTTTTTGCTCCTCAAAAGATGCAATCCTTACTCCTCTCCGCAAAAAAAAAGGGCAGATTTTCCCCATTTAAGTTAATGAACATTTTGCCATTGGTTCAACGGCAAGATTTTTCAGCGTAAATCACTTCTCAAAAACCTGGTGCTAAAACACTTAGAATAGCCTAGCACTTACTGAAACCATACAGGCTATAGTTGACACTGGGGTAAAGTTGATATTAAAAGGAGCTTGTATGAGGAGAATGTATGCGTAGTTATACATGCATTAATAGCTAGCCCCTGTATGTTTTTATCTGTAAAAAAGACTAATAATTAGACCCCAGTATTTCAATTACATCCTTTCATACAGAAGAGTTAGTGTTCCATTGTTTAGGCTCTTCTCTACCAACAAGGATTAAGTGGAAAAAACACTTTTAATACTATTAAAAGTCCCGATACAATATTTACAGAAGCATCATAATTATCTAAGCTCAACAGTGAGCAAACAAACTTCCATGAACACATTTTAGCAATGACCAAGTTTCCACAGAGAGCTAGACATTCACTCAGTCCTAGCAGTAGCTCCCTTGACTACTTTTACTACTTGCAGCATGAAGTCTTGATTTCATTGCTAGTTTTGCTATCAACTTACCGTGGCCATGATTTCCCACTGGCATGCACAAGTCAAAAATGTGCATTAATAAGGAAGGCTGATGGACTATTGTCTAAAATATATAGTGAATACAGAGAGTAAACCAGCACAAGTTGACTGCCCCTCAATTTATTCTCTCTTTGGCAGACTATATCACTTCCATTAAAACAATCCATGCCTTAAGAATAAATTTAATTAGTAATAAAGATATTGTTTAATACATATTTTTTCAACTTGGATTTCTTAAACACAGAGAGATTTTTTTCAAATTATTAGTTTTTCAGAAATTGGGAAATCTGAAATGAGAGTTTTTCCCATGCGGTTTGAACTATACCCTGGTACATTCCTCTTTTTAAAGAATGACTCCAATTTTCACTAGAAGATAGTAAACAATATCCACACTTTCAGATCAGCTATTTATTGCATTTTTATTTAGCAGGTCGTAACTTAGATTAACTGAAAGGGCAGCTAGTGTTAAACTGGTATGTATATAAACTTCCTAAAAAAATCTATTGTTTTCAACTGATATTACTATTATGGAATTATTTCCATTTCTCTTCCCTTGACCTTCTACATGTTTAAGTGCAACAATCTTTCACATAACTGTGGTTACATATTACAAAGACATGGCTGCCCAGCATTAGAATTCAGTGGAGCTATATAATACTGTTTCAAAAGCTTTTTTTTTTGCAATCTCATGGTCATCAGAACTGCATAGAAATAACAATGAAGAAAATTTTTACCAACGATATTTCAGTTGTCTGGGACTTGCTGAAAGGGAGCTATATTCAAAATGACAACACATTACAGCAAGGTGAGCAAAATATTTGGAAAAAGATCCCGTAGGAAGTCCACTGCAGTCCATGTAGTTTAAACATTTGAGTGTCACTTATTCAAAATGTCATCAGCACAAGCAGAATGCCTCAAGCACTGGATTAGCAGCTGATTCATTCATTTTAACTTCTACAAATGCCAGAAGCAGTTCATGATCTTTGTTGTCCAAATATAATTTGTCAGAGGAAATCCCAGCAAATAGCTAATATTATATCTTCTCTTTAATGGGGTTTTGCATTCATGTTTCTGCATCTGATTTTAACCTCTATTAATTGTAGTATCATTTTTTTAGTTAATAAAAGGTGTCAATTTCAGGAGTATTTTTAGCGAAGTGTTTCTTCATTTCTTTCAAATTTCTTTCACATTAAAGCACCTCAGAGTTAAAAGAATTCTTTTGGACTTCTGAGCAAAATTATGAGTGATACATGCGTCATTTAATGAAACGACTATTACCAATATATACTGGTACTTAAATGAATTCTGTTTTTATGCCACTACTCTATTATGAGCTCAGAATTAATAAATATTACTTTAAATCTGCACTCTGCTGGTTGTGTGGCTATTAGATCCAGACTGAGTTTGCTTTCTGCTACATGGAGCTTTTCCAGCCATTCAGCACATGCAACAGTACATGCTCTTTGCAGCCATGAACTGATTTGGCCCAGAGCTACTCTTCTGGAGAAAAGTGAATGCATACTGTCAGCAAGAATTAGAATTACATTAATAGGGTAAAATAAAAGATTTTCCTTTTGCAGAGATCCCAGCTAGGTGAGATGGAATGGGGCAACATCTATTCAATATTTTAACTTCCTACAATGTTGATGATTGTTTAAAAAAAAAATGTACATAAAATTTACCCGTCTAGCTCATTCTAGGTGAAGAATTTGGACAATATTTAGCAATGATTATCAGAAAAATCAGGTACAGGTATGACAGAAGAAAGTAGATCTGCTGGCACATCTTTCTGAGGTGAGAGGTCTGAAAACAGACTGGTTAGCACTTGGGTTTCAGAGTTTGATCTTTACTCCTGTTCTGTTTCTAAACATCACCGAGACTCGTGAACTACTCAGCATACAACTGAATAAAAACAAGTACAAAGATTCCTTGCCACTTTTTTTTTTTAATCTGAGTAGTTATAGCAAGTTTTTGCTTCTGATAGTAGAAAACTTCAAAAATAAAAAGGGTATGTCCCAAGAAATGTACTGTGGAAATAGTTACTAAGTAAGAAGTGCCAGAAATAAGAGGTCTCCCTCCAAAAATTTGCTTAATTGTAACAAGTGATAATTTCAACTGACTTGTAGTATTACAAGATGGCTGTACAGAATCCAACTTCTCTTCTGCAGCTGATCACTAGCTATTTGCAGCTCTTATCACTCACCAGCAGTGGCAGACCTTTCAAGCATACTGCAGCATCCGCACTGTCAACATCAGCAAACCTGTCTAATTATGGCCACGAGCTTACACCAGCTGCTGCTCTTACAAAGAATGAGGATAGATGCAAGTAGCAGCGTGGTGTTGCAACCATACCAAGACCATTTAGTCAGGAAGGACATAGCTAACACTCTTTGATTTGAGCATACCCTTATGCAAATATGACTCAAGACAAAGTATTCTTGTTTGTTTTTGTGAAACTAGTCTGTTCTCCTCTGATTATCATCTGAAATTGATTCTAGTGTATCCAAGAAAACAAACAACATATAGCTTTACTTGAGAGCTATCATCTCACACAAATCCTGAGAAACATGAAGGATGGCTTAAATTGAAAGGGACTACTGGAACTGGAAAATATCACTTAGTTAAAACACTTTTTTCCCAGCAATTTAACAGAATCTGCTGTTGTTCTGTGGGTATAGCGCCAAGACACAAATTATCTCTGCTGAAAGGAGCTGATAAAGCCAGAGATGCTCAACTGCCTGTAGCTCAAAAAATGGAAGTCCAGGCATCACAAAAAGTGAGACAAGTGTATGAACAGATATTTGGGCTTGTCAGGAACAAGCAGCAATGAATGCTTCATGCTGGATTCCTAATTCTTCAGTCCTTGCCAATAAATTGTGACCCAAATGCTCTTATTTTTCTTATTTAAGAACAAACTATAGCTCTTATGGCATGAATCATCTTAGAGAAACTTTGGGAAAGCATTCTGGTTCATTTCAGCACTGTCATCCATCTGTATGGTCTAGTTCTTCAGCAGGAACTTTTCAAAGCAGTTTGCAGGGTAAACAGAAGACAGCCTTGAAACAGCTCTTGTGAGGATATGCACATGGTATCTGTTCATCAAAGAATGATTATTAAAGGCTGAATACTGAGCTTTAGGCACAGTACGTTCCTTTCATGGAATGTATTATGAAGACAAGTATCAATACTACACATAGCATCTACATCTAAATAATATAGAAAACATGATTCAAGGAAACACCAAGTATTTCTAGCGTTCTCAAAAGAAGCACAGTTACATTTGAAATTTGCCAAAATCTAGAAGAAAAGAATTTGCTCAGACAGCTGTCGGCTGTTCTCTCAAAGTTTCTCATGAAATAATGTTTTTGAAATTGGCAACACATGGAGAACTGGAAGCAGTATGATCCCTAACAGCTTACTCCCTACATTTACTTAGAACAAGCATGCATTAGCTCTACTGAATTCAGTAGAGCAACACCTACGCCTGGTCATTTTTGATTTTGGTAATTATCACATCGGGACACCTACTGGAGATGTACAAAAGTTATTATACTGAAGAGATGTGAGCTAAAGGTGCTTCCAAATGACTCTCAAAAAGGTACAGTTTCACTGTGACCCCATACAGTGTTCTCCACTTCCAAAGACTGGCTGTTTGTCTTACAAGGATGAAGTTTTATAAAGTTCACTAAGAAAATCAAAAATGCAGTCTGGTTTAAAATATTCTCTCCATCACTATCCTCCTTGTATAATCTTCATGATGTGACAAGCACTAAAATATTCAGTGTAGCTGTGGGGCAGGATAGAAGGCACTTGAGAGTAGATGAAGAATTTATGGACACAAGTGCGAGGCAGTAACAGTTCTGAACAGCACATGCTCATTTGTACCTTTGATTTTTTAACTGGATACTCACTTTGTGGTTTGAAAGGATATTAAAGATGTAAGAAAAGGAAGCAAGGCAAGCATCAGAGCAATAGGGATAAAATGTGTGGTTTAATGAGAAGCCACAGACAAATGCATCCTCAGGAATTATTCTCACTGAGGTCCATTCTCCCTCATGCAAGGATATCTGATGCAACCCTAGCATAAACCCTTTTCAAACAGGGATAATTCAACGTGATACAGTTACTCAAGATCTCCTTCCAGTCCTCCTCCATGCAACCTTCAGCTGGGTGCCCCACATCCCTCTGCAAGAAAGTGCAGAGAGGGGAACCAGCCTGGCATTCATAAGGTTGTATTCTTGTTCCTGCTCTGGTGCTGCCGTAACTTCCAGGGCGTACAGGGCTCTTGCAGCATCACAGGCAGATAATTCTTTGTATGGTTCTGAAAGTTTTGCTCAACATAATGCACTTTTTTTTTTTTTGAGTTACTCTTTTAGTTCATAGATAATTAATTAAATTAAAAATGCCATGCTTGAATGTGTCATGTATCAATTTTGAAGACTTAATTATAAGAGTGAATTTAGCTTTGATTAAGCTTTTCTTCTGAGAGCAGTAGCTGTCATTCTCCTTTGTGTTAATATAAGAGAATCACTCTGGCTCAGTCGGCAAAAATGCCACCATGTTATTTATTCCTGACAACAGTCTAGAAGTCAGCCTTGTCTGAAGACAAAAGCTGCAGGTACAATGGTCATTTTCTACATTGTGCATCCACAGAGAGCCATGGCATTATGTTCTCCCCACAAAAACTAGTCAAAAAGATCAGTGCAAAGTGACAATAACAAAACATTTAGAATAACATAGTTAGGATCAGTTTGTTGAAGGAAACTGACGTTTGAAAAGGAAATAGTTTGTTGTGTCAACCTAAGTGCTGTAATTTCTATTGTGGTTGGGGGATTGGGTGTTTGTTTTTTTTTTTGGCTTTTAGGCATGATCAGATTGTGTGAAAATTGCGGAGACTCTTGCACTTAAATTGATACAGAAAAATCTAAGTAATAGGAGTTAATTAGAAATCAGGAAATTTCAGAATTGGAACTCTGAAAAACAAAGCACTACTACTTGAATGAATCCTAGCTGGAATGGGGAGGAGGGGACTGAAAACTGTTCAAAAGAACATGATTCTTAATTTGCATGTTCAGAAGATACCTTGGAAATATGCAACTGCTTGAAATCCAGCAAACTTATGAACTCTACAGGTAGCCTGCTTCACCTATTCCATGTATCTCCATGAGAGCAAAGCGTATATAGAGTGGCAGGTGATATGTTCTCAGGCACTTAGATGTTTTGAAAGTGATTCACACAGCACCCATTAACAAGAACTAATCATGAGCAGGAATAGAGGCTTAGTTTGAACAGAGACTGAAAGCTACTTAATAGGGAAGGAAACAATACCCACAGAACAGGACTGCTTTCATGTAGTGCACATGCCAGTCATTCCCTTGGACAGATTCCTATCACCTGAAGCTCTGCTAGCTTTATATATTAGCTTTAAACTGGACTAAGGTGCTATATTTAATTCCAAAATCATAATTAACAGCTTCCCTTGTGTTAAAGCAAATTCAACAGCCCCATACTTTTGCCGTGGAAATGTAATCCACTTGATGCCAAACAGAAATAGCAAGAGCTTCTGTTATTATTTATATTATCACAGCTATTAAAGGGCAACACTACTGTATTTAGAGAATGGAAATTGAGGCTCCATTTATAAAAAACCTACACTGTTGCACACAATACTTGCCTGAGAGAGTAAAAAAGAGGAAAAATAGATGAGAAAAGGCAAGCATTCTTCATTTTATAGACAGTAGCAAAGGCAAGGAATCCAGTAGTTTCATACCACCTAAATAAAGTCAAACTAATTGAAATGCCTTAGTTAAGAATACAGAAACTTGAGGCTTTTTGTATACTCAAGGGGAAGAGATTGGTACACCACAGATCTTAGGAGGGCTGATTAGCTATGTAGAAATGCCACACTTTGTCTACTAACTATTCAGGGAGCCTCAGGCAGCAGCATGACTACTTTGTGTCTCATTAAATTTCGGAAGTTAGGTGGGATAAATCCAAGCCAGAGAGGTTAGAAGACTTGCCCAAGGTCAGAAAGGGTGACTTGGCACAAAAAAGAACTGAACCCAAAACTTGGGAATCTTGGACCACTTTGTTGGTCCCGAGTCATCTCTAATACCATTAGCAAAACCGAAAGTACATAAAACTGAATTTAGAAATATCCTTGCCTAAATGAAGCTACGGTTTGGTAAAACCTAGACATGCTGAGAATCCCAACTATACAGCTACTCCCATAGGGAGCAATTGCAATAATCCATTTTTTCTGCTCTGAATTGCCCCCAGGAAAATGTAGAGTGCCTCAGAGCACAGGCAGAGTTTCCATACATTTTTATATTTGTTGATTGTCATGAGTTGAGCCCTTACAGCTCAACTATACCATGGAGAGGCAGGTCACGCCATCAGGAATGGTGTAAGTGTCCATTTGTATTCTGTTATTTCTGCATCAGCTTTGTAGTACCAGAAGGAAACTCCACCGAAAGTAAGGAAAATAATGAGGTACAACTACGCACCCAAAGCATGCTGTCTCTGAGGTGCTTAGAGTAGATGATTGATATGAGCAAGAATGAATTGACACTGTCTGTAATTGGTGCCTTTCTTAGCAGTTTTCATATCTTCTCTTATGTTATTTTTTCCTGGAGTAAGTGTGGGGAAAGTTAACCCCGCAATCACACAGAGATTACAGAGACAGAGGAAGTAATAAAGAAAAATAAACCACAAGCGAGTATCAAGATGAGTTGTTTAACTCATCTGTATGCAACCTATCCAAACACTAACATCTACTTAACTGTCTCAACTATTTGGATTATAATCTTCTCAGGACATGGACAAACTCCCATTCTGAAACTGTACAGGAACTACTACAGTAAATTTGGTTTCTCATCAGCACCCGCAGGTCCACTGAAATATATATTAATAAGAACCCTTCAGTTTCACACCAGAGGCCTAATCCCAGCAGTCAGTAAAATGACAAGATGCTTCACCTAAAGCCACTAATGCAACCCATAAAATAATTTCACTCTACAAAACAATTATTTAGTGCTTCAGAGAAAGGTGACGGACAGTTTTCATTAATCTCTTTACTCTCCACAAATGTTTGCTTGTGGTTGAAAGAGGGAATTGCTAGATGAAGGTCAGCACTGCAGGTGTGACTGGTCCAGCAACTGCAAATGACCCATAAGACTTCCAGCCAAACAATTAATATTCTAGCCAACTAGAAGAAACAATTACAGTATAGAAAGCCTATGACAAAATTGGCTTTGCAAGATTTATATTTAACAACCCCAAACAAAAAGTTACATAGGAAGTACAATACATCATTTCTAATTCTATGCATACACTCCCCAGAGCAGCTACAGGAACACAGGAATGCAGGATATGCCATATCAGTGCTGCTGATGGCTCTATCAAATCCAGCATCCTGCCTGCATTTCAATGATGGGGGAAAGTATGCCTTGAAGTCGTTTCTATTATAATTTTTCAAGGTTATGAAGTACTTTTGGATCTTTCTGAATAAGAAGTGCTATGATAAATATTTTTACTATAAATACTGATAAATATTTTTACTATATGCATGCAGTTGTAATATAATACTAAAGGGAGACAGGTTATGGAGTGCAGTTAAAACTCTTGCAGCTGAGAAGAGAGTAATTTTCATTTTTATTTTCTTTAGCAAATAAACCAAGTGGGAGAGCCATGAAATCGTTCTAAAAATCATTTAGAAATATATTATTCTTGAATGCAGACTTTGAGGCAAACTGATCTGAATACAGTGAGTCACATTGGTTTTTAAAATAAAGAAATAAGTGAGAAATTAAAAATAACCTCAATAATGCTAGTGCCTACTTGGTCTTCTTAGGTAATTCTCAGCCTTCTTTGATTTGTGCACATTTTCAAGCAACATTTGGGTTTCCCCACACATCGCAACATATAGCACATACACTGTTCGAATTCTCCACGCCAAACTCAGCACTGAGCCAAAGGGCATAGCATACATGCTAGAAAGAGGTGTGAATTACGCACCAGTTTAGTCTCACTTCTGCATTTGGCCTTACAATTGTAATTCTATACTAACCACAGTAAATGAAACGTGTTTCAAAATGCCAGGTAGAACCAGATCGGGCAATACCTTGGGCAGGCTTAGGAAATATTTATTCAATGGAACATGAGAAGAAATATAGCAGTTCACATTCTTAATCCAGTTATTCTAGTGCTCTGTCAACAGAAGCCATCATTATCTGACACAGAATAAGGTAAAAGAAATCCTCCCATGTCAAAAATATAATTAGAATTCTCAGATCCGTAATAAGTGATTTGTAAAAATGCCTCACCCCAACATTTTTACAGTCTACTTTGAATTGTTCTGCTTACAGATGTGCAGGGGCTGCCTAACTCTAGAATACAAAGTCCAAAGCAAGTAATAGCATCTGTGCTCTCTGCTTCTTCATTTACATTTTCAGGAGTCATGGTCAAGTTTTTTATTTACTATGTGACTGTTTATCCATCCATTCAAAAAGATCATGAAGGGGTTAATTTAAGAGTTTGTTGAGAAGACCTTCCTAATCACCACATAGCTAGTGTTATATAAATATTGCAATACTCCAGCAAACATCTGCTGAACCTGATCACTGCAATTTCAAACCCTATTTTTTCCTGTTTGCCTTGAAGGAACTATCACAACAATACAATCCACTTTCAAGAGCCCTTTCACTGATTTTTTTCATCTTTTTTACTTCTTCAGTGCACAATGCTATTCATCTCAGAATTTACCCATTTTACTTTTCCTTTATTACACTGTTTTTTCCTGGCACTGTCCTTTCTTCCTTCCCTTCAGTCACAAGGGACTCACGTTTATCATGTTCTTGCATACACATTTCGAACTTAATCAAACAGACTTTAAATACATAAGGACCTATATACATCCAACTTCCTCCTGCAGGCATAGTTTTATCACAAAGTTTATACGAAACCATACTGTAGCACTGAGGGTAACTAATTCAAGACACTCACTGTTCTTGTTTTGCCATGAACATTTCTGTTCTCTATTTTTTTTCCTCTAGTTTATTATCCTGCGAAATTACCGTTTCTCCCACCACTACCATCCCCTCACAACTCTCTTCAGTCAAACACTTTCCAGTCTTTGTCTGAATGCGATTAGTCACCGTTTTGCACGTAGGTATTTTGCATTCCACTGACTCCAGTATTAATTTTTATCGCTGTCAATGAGACCTCCACAAATACATTAAAGATCTATGCAGAAACTAAACCACAATAGCAAACACAGACACAACTTTCAGATTCCATAAAGAAAATAAATGAAGCCATATAGGAGTTCTGACAACTTGATAACACAACATATCTACCCTGCTCAGGGGATGGAACTTGAAATTATTTTATCTGGCAATAAAACTGACTTCAGTTTTCTTCGAGCATAGTCAGGCACATCACACCTGTACCCTCTGCAGAAGACAGTTTATTGCTATTTACAACATAATCTATTAGTAGTCATAAACACATAGTAATAGGCTTGGAGTTCACTGACGCTGACTGGAACACACATGGCATACTTTCTAATTAAATCATCCGTACAGACCAAAACTAATTAAATCTGATAAGCCATGTGAACAGGAGGCACTTATTTGCTCTATGGGACACATGAAAACAACCGCACCTTAAAGATTCAAATAAAAGTAAAAATACTTTGTTGGCTTTAACAAGGGAGTCCAAAAGGTGATTAGCCTTTGTGCAAACTTTTGGTTGCTGATTTGAACCTGTGACTCGAAGAGGCAGAGGTGGTTTAAAGATCTAGGCCAGTTCTGATTTTTCTGTACAGTTTCCTCCTCTGAAGTTCAGTGCCCACAGTGACCCAGCCATTCCCAGTAGCAGCGGGTGGAGTGCTGCTGAAGGAACAGGTGAGGCTTCAGAGGGTTGACATTTTCTTCTTCTTCAAAAAAAAATCCCTTACTTTTTTATTACAAAGCACCAATTCATGAAAATGCTTATCTCATGTGATTTGAACTTCGATTCTTCTAAAGGGATTTGGAAGAAACACACTCATTTTTTTCTAGTTAAAGAAAACATTCCTGTAGACAGAAAAAGTATGTGCAACGTGTTATTGGCTTTTACCTTAACCTTTCTGAGCTCTGTTTTCCAGGCTCTTTTTCATTCTGTCTACACAGCACTTCACCTCATACCATCCCTGTGTTTTTCCTCTTTACCTTGTACCTTAAGGATCTGTTTTCATTTAAAATAAATTCTACCACATTTGGGTTTACAGAAAACATTTAAATACTTGAAATGACATACAGCAACCTTACTCAGTCTTTATGCAAAAACGGCAGATTTATCACATGATAAAACATGACACTGGATGCCAGAAAGTCCCAGCTACGATCAGAGAACGGCAGCTTCTTAGAATTTGGCAGCGAAGGAAAAGTAATGATGCTGCAACGTGAAAGCTGAAATCCCAGGACTTTGCAGTAACTTAATAATCATCCAGGAAATAACAGAATGAATTTGATTTTTCAATGAACAGGTGAATTTGATTTTTCAGTTCCTAACTATGGAATGACTTCCAATGAGGTCTTTCAGTTAAACTCACAAAAAAATTCATATCTAGAGTTGAGAAAGAATATCGGTCTTGAGATAAATGTTTTGCCTTTTGTTGCATCTCTAGAAAACTCTGCCAAACTGAAGGAAGGATGTTTTGCATTTCCAATACAGCAGTACATGAGTAGTTCTTTTCAGTCTTGTTCCCGGGTTCTAGAAAAGAAGCTTTCTAATATTATTGAGGGAAAGAACATGCAAATCCCAACCCTTACTTAAGAGGTTAAAATCTCTCTGACTTATTATAGATTTATATTCTATTCAATTTACAAAGTAAAACAACACTCCCAGCTGCCTCTCACCTTCATTTGCCAAACATATGATGAGAAACTTTATTGCCTTTTCTTCTAAAATGTAACCGTTTCTCCTTCAGTGCCCATGGGGGATAGGGCCCTGGTACTCAGAAACCAGCCTGAGTTCTGCAAAGCAGTCTAGGGATTTAGGATTACCATAAACAGAAAACTTGTATTATACAGCCAGGGCAGCTATGAAATCTCAGCTACCTGCCATCTGCAAATGTGCAACTTTTAGTTGGGAATGTTTACTATAACTTTTATGTGTTTTGGTTTCCCTGTGGGGTGGTGTTATGTTTAGTTCTATCTGTAGTACTCCAAACCAAACTCATTTTTCATTCTGATTACAAATGGTGCTCACTAAATACCAATTTGCAGAGTTTTCATTAAGGCTGGGAACACTAGGCCAGCAGTATTTCAACAGAATATAATTTCCAGAACACATGCTGCTAGTGCAAGTAGACGGCTCTCCCACTGGAAATACAGGAGCATCAACAGCCCCACTGGAAATCTGGTTTCCATTCGACTTAGCAAAGCACACACATGGTGTGAAACAGGCTTTGCCTCAGAAAGCTTACAAAATAGAGAGGAACTAGGAAGAAAGCAAGCTGCAAAAATTCAGGGGACTCAGTCATACTGCTAGGAGAGAAGGGAATGAAATTCAGATCTGTTTGCACAATCCATTGCATTTTCTAGAACCAACTCTTGCTCTAAGCATCCAGTTTAGCACATGATGCATACTAACAGTCACCCCTCTCACACATTTTTGGCTATGTTTGGCTGCTTTGCTTTGTAATCTCCTCTTCCCATGTGGAATCTACAAAGTCAGTGACGTCTTTAAAAACTGTGCCTCCGTATGGCTGAACACAGCCTAAATATTTTGGGTGCTCTTATAAATAAAAATAATGATTTAAGTCTTACTGATTAATGGATTAAAGCTCCTTTTGTAAAGAGGTCTGGACACAGATTGTATTTTTCATGGACTAAATCT
This sequence comes from Anser anser, assembly GCF_964211835.1. Taxonomy (NCBI): domain Eukaryota; kingdom Metazoa; phylum Chordata; class Aves; order Anseriformes; family Anatidae; genus Anser; species Anser anser. The sequence continues at coordinate 12,383,673 of NC_139734.1, forward strand.
GTTTGAATCTTTGGCCTTTAGGGACCTTTCTGTTTATTAGCACCATTTAGCATTTTCTCAGCTTTTAACGCTCTGTTGTTTAGCTATGCATGACATACTTCCAATGGTAAGTTAGCATAACAGCACAACATGTTTTGCCTGCCTTTTTGGATTGTAAATATTTGTGCTGTTGCTATCAACAGCTCTGTGATTCTGTACCAGGCTGTGTATATAAATATATATAGAGAGAGAACTAGATATAGAACTGGATACATTTATGAACAAATATACTTAAAGAAACATTAGGCAAAACCAATCTTTGTCTATTAAGTAATAGAGTCATTTGCGTGAATGGACAGGTCTTGAAAGAGAAACATTCAGGACGTTTGTGGTTAAGGTACCCACATTAAAACATTAACTTTCATCCAGAGTGGCAGAAGCTGACAGACGTGATTTTGCTTGTACTAACTCAATAAATGCAGGTCAAACCCAGTTAAAAAATCAGACATCACTAAGTGGCATGCAGTTCTGGTGCTCTGAGAGAAGAGAGGCGCAGAATGAGTTTTACTCTTCTCTGTCTCTCAGATGCACGCACCTCTGCCTGCTGTCCTCAGAACAGGGAGAAAAAAAGAGGGTCTCACCCAAGCTCATTCCTTGTTGCTCACATTACAATAGGACCGATCCAGCACATTTCTTGAAGAACTCAGCTTCTTCAAAAATCCGGTGGCCATGGAGCAAACTGACAGCAAACTCCTTGGCAGGCACAATGCAATCAACCGCTACAAGAGGGCCTCCAGCAGCAGCCCAATTACTATTAACAAGTAATGACAACTTAATCCAAAATGGCTTAAAACATACTATTGCACTAATATTTAAATCACCAACTACTAAATGCATTATTCACCTCTCTGATGCCTAGTACACATTCCCCTAGCTGAATAAGTAACAGTACTGAGATAGAGGGGACCAATTGATTTATCTTTGCAAAGGCACAATTTCTCTACGTGACTACACTGACTCCTGGGAATAGTAGCTGCTGCAGGATTTATGGTGACGTTTTCTGGCTCCTGAGTTACACCTGCTCATTACTTTGTTTTCCGTACACTGAAGAGAGGTGTGATAGATTTTTCTGTAGTTAAATTTGGAAACCATGTGATCCTGACCTCTCATGTCACTGATTTGAATCCAACCCCCTTTTTTTCTGATTTATTGAGAATGGAGTCAGACCCAAACACTGAGCAACTGCTGACCACCACCCCACTAATAGCTTACTACGTCATGGTATGGTGGAAGTATATGCGGACTGATATGTCTATACAGGACACAAGCTGTTCAGCATAGGCTGTTTTTCACTTCATTAACAGCGGGAGACTGGCCAAAACTAAGTTAACAGTCTATACATAAATCTGCCGGACATAAAATATGCTGCAGGGCTCATTTGGCATTTTTCTAAAGGTAACATTAATCACATCTGACAACAGACTATTGGTGTGTTCTCCGAACACACTGGGGAAGGTACAAGGTCATGAGTCGTGTGGCTGGAATAATCAAAGATTTGGAAAATTTGCATTCGTGGTTAAGATTCATCTGGTAGATATATACATCCTAGGCAAAAAAAATAGCAAATGTGGGCATGCTGAGCAAGTGGGAAAACATGTCATAACCAGTAAAAAAAACACCAGGATTACATAAGGGGTATGGGTTAGAAGGGAATAGTCAAAAAGGAAAACTAAATAGAACAGTAGGATTCAATGCCCCTCACACACACAGACTGCAGACTGTAATATATTGGAATATTGGCTTGGAAATTCTGCACATTTCCCATAAAAATGAAAAAATATTCTGGCAAGATACCACAGAACATATTGATCAGTGAGCTGCATTAGTTTTATTTTTCACTATCTCCACTGATTGCACATGGCTTTGCAGTGTGCAGGGATTTCACTTATAATTCACTTTTTGTAATATTTATAGTGGACAAATTTGGGATACGTAATCATATTTACAGCTACTGGGACTGCTGACGCTGAGGCACAGAAAACAAAGGCTTCCTCTGGATGATAAAGGAAAGGTGGCTAAGGAGAAGGGCACAAACACATTAAATCAGTGCTGCTTTACAGATTCCCAAATAGATTTCTCCACTGAGATGAATGGGCAGTTAAAACCTCCCAAGCCATTGTTTTTTCTAAGCTAGTCACTAGCTGAATAAAATGTCACCTATTTGGCTATGTGCCTCATTTAGGTTTTATGATTATTTTTTAATAAAAGCCAATTCTGTGTTGCTGTTATCTGACTAGAAATTTGAACAGTCTCAAAATCTGCAGTTGCACAAAACCAGCAGAGATGGACTAAGCAAGAAGCAGCACTGGTTTCAGAAGACAGGTGTTAAGCAGCTTTCAGATGGTATAAAATCCTAACAATCTTATTCACGTGTTTAAGATATATATATAATCTGGGTAATATTTGAAAGTGTCCAAAGACCTAAATAGATGTGGATAACGCTAATTTGTTTATTAAGTAGAAAAAAAGGCATTGGTTTGCTACAGATGGTACCTATAGGTCCCCAGGTAGACATAGAGATTTTGGCTATAATCTCAGAAGTACCCAGGGGTGCAGGTACACCAAACAGAGCCATGCTAAATTGGAGACACCCAGATTAGTTGCCACCATTCACTGCTGCAGAAGTAGCCCTTGAAAGAGAACAGCCACTTTCCCTGGGGTCGAATTATCCCAGGACCTGCACCGTAACTGCACAGTCCTGGGGGCAAATCGCTCCGAGCCAAGTGAGTTACGACTGCAGAGTGCCACACTGCACAGTATTATATCTGCTCCAAATAGCTTGGGAGCTGCCGAGATGACAGACTGTCTGAGATGTGGCTGAAAAATAATTAAATCTGAGGTAATCAACAGCAAACATTTTCCCTCTAAGAGTTGCAAAGAGGATTTGGGGGTATAACCATTTGCTTGTTTTTCTAATACAGATTTTGACCATGGCAGCAGCATCCTTCAGCTGTTCCCTCACCCTCCTGTCCTACACCATTCCCTGGAAGCTCTGCTACTCCCTTAAGATGGCAAGGCAGGTCCTCAAATCCCACAAATGTTTCTTGTGGCTGCCAAATGGGGCTCACTCTGACACGGACCAAGCCTGTAAGGCTCTTTTTGAAGTTTACAATGCTTTGAGTTTATTTTGAAACACAGTCATCCCAGAGGAAAATCTTCAAATTGCAGTCAGGTCCTTTGTGATACTACAAAGCTCTGCATTTTGCCTAGCAGGGATGAGATGCTTCATATGTGTATGTTTTTGCCATCTCTATCTCCTTCAGTATCAATGTAGAGAGGATTCACAGTTGAAATAACAGAATGTCTTTCTTCTTTTGCACTTTTACAATTAAATGTTAAGCGTGACACTCCTTTTTCAAGCCAAAGTGGCCTTAAAAGCTAATAGCAGTAAGAAACAAATTACTGAAGGAAAAAACATAACGTGCCTAAGGAGGAAAAGAAAGCTGGCACTGGTACTTATTTCTCATCCAGCAGTAATGTGGGTTTTGTCAGGTAGAAATAAAACTCATCCACCTTTCTTATAGCCTGATCCAGATTACTGCAGATATAATGTAAGAATATGTTAAGTATAGAATGAGAAGATATCAGCTACTGCATATGGTTATTTTAATTAGGACCTTGAAAACCTGAGTAGTGAAATTTTAAGAGTACGTACTGACATTTTAGGCATATGTGTAATGAATATTTAAACAATCCTGTGAAACATCTGCCTAGAATTAAAGATACTGCCTTTATTATGACCAGTGATATTATTTCTGGCACGGGTTTAGACGGTATGATATTTAATGCTTTTATGCAATAAAAGGTTGCTGTATTATGTGTGAGTCTCCATATGTGGGTGTAGAATGATAGATATCTAGGAAATTAGCTCATTAGAGTTACCATATCATGTTAGATAGTCACCATACATTTCCTCTGTGCTCCTAGATGCACCAAGAGGCTAGATGTTTTCAAAATTGTACACTGAAGATAGACAGATATGGAGAGAAAGCATACATAGTAAAAGGTGACTATTATAACATTCAAATGGCATATCGACAATATTCTAGGCAAATATCTGTAATTAATCATGTACAGTCCACATCCCTCTTTTTGTGTAAGAACATCCCTTTTTTTGTGCAAATGAGATCAAGAAGTAGGAAAGTGAATAGCGTGCCATTAGTATACTAATTAGTATTTAGTAAGTCATAACTTCGAAAATACTCTGCTTTCCATCTTGTACCCTGGGAAGTTCCTGGCCTCAGTTCCCAAGACTTGTTGGTTTACAGGGCTGTATTAATATACTACAAAATGCTTCCTAGCATTAATTGCAGCATTCATTATTTGCTTCATGTCCAGCCTCAATCACTGATTGTGTTTCTGCTGGATACAGAGCCTCAAATTCACAGCAAACGTTGGTCTGTCGTGTCACAGCCTCTCTAGCCCACCAAAAAGGTAGAACTCAAAATAAGTTCCAAGGTATAAGACAGCAATTGTAACACAGTTTTACAGGGCAGGAGATTAAACAAAGTTCTTGGTGTTACATACCTCAACTACAGCAGTAACATTTTTATTCCCTGCATTCTCAAAGAATACTGCTTTCTTTTCCTTTCTGCTCACTAAAAGAGCTAGTCAAGCTCACACTGCTTCAGAGCCTGATGAGACATAGATACAAGGCTGAAGCATATATTTTTTTTTTTCATTCTATGCCTTATATTTGAATTTAATTTATAATACCGGGTAGTCACAATAGCTCTTGAACTTTACACTTAGATTTTTGAAGTATTTTTAATAGTAAAATTGCTACTGCCTCATCTGAATAGGGATTTCTGCTGGTGTAGGTCCCTACCAGTAAAGTAGTAAACTTTCTGCAAGTACTGATAGATCAGGCTGTGGTCAAATCAATACAATTATGTCCATTTACACCACTGTCTCTCTTTCAAAGGATTTTAAAATATTTGCAATATCACTTTTTATCATTTCGTTCTCCAATCATAAATAAAATGACTAAGTAAGGACAATTCTCAGAATAAAATGACGCAGAAATAGCCTCTTTATGAAAAGCAGTGATGCCATTCATATTGTCTAGATGGCAATTAAACATAATATCTTGTGCCACAGCAATAGAAACAAATTAATTTAAAGGCAAACAAGAACTAGCTTCATATCCTAGACAGACATAGTACAGTTTGAGAAATTATTTACAAATTTAAGATTACAAAGTATTTTCCTGGACAGTTACCTGAGTACAGAAACACAAATCTAGCCAAACTGCAAAGAACTGTCCTTAGTCTGTCCTTTGCACTGGAAGTTGCTACTTCTATAATAAAGAGTGGGTGTCTGGGAGGAAAGGGGGGGGGGGGGGCGGGTGGAGGGGGGGGTGCGGAGAGCAAAAAAGAAAGAAGAAAAAAAAAAGAAAGAAAAAAAAGGATTTTTTCACAGACATAATCGAATCTAACAAAACCCTTTTGCCTGTTACCTATGAAACTTGCCTGGCACATACGCTTGGGCTATCAAATGCATCCCAGGAGAAAGACAGTCTTTACCCACCCTGTGGAGCTGCCCAAGAGCAGCAGGTCAGACAGAGGGACTGGCAGCCGAAAGAGCAACAAAGAAAAGTGTTGCATGTATGGCCAATGCCCAGCTGCAGAGAGAATCTAAACCCAAATACTAAGGCATTGTCAAGCCATTTTAGCACCAGCAAAAATTGAACAAAATAAAATAAGTGCAAGGTTAGCACATCTCTTATCACTTATAATGAACTCACACGTATAAATGGCCTTAGTGAAGAGCACACAGTTTAAATGAAATCTTCTTTAACAGATACTCTTATACTATATCACCATCTGAGTGGTAACAAGCAGCATTCGTTGCACTCTAAGTGTGCACATAACAGTAAAACACTGAAGCATGAAATGTAAGTCATAGACTGTGGGCTATCTTGCTAAGCAGTGCTTCACATGCCCACTGGAAACAGATCATTTGAGAAAATGGCAGGCGCTCCTATTACTATTTATTATATCTTGGTGTAACCAGTCACTGAGAAGTTTGTTAATGGAGTCTAACAAATACTGATATACCTGATTGTGCTGTGCCACCACCAACAAATTTAGAAATATTAGGGAAGGCTATTTTCTAATATATTACAATGTATGCAATTACATGCCAACAGCACTGGTTAGTTTTAACGAAAGCCTGACCTTCATCTTTTAGCTGATTCCCTCTGGTAAAATCAGAGATGGCAGAAGAATGGGAAACATCATTCCAAATACACATGAGCTCTACGTGACTTTGAGAAATCGTTATAATTAACGTATATATACACACGTATGTTAACACAAGCTTAAGCATGTCCAAGTATGTTTGAAATATGACTAGCAATAGAGAAAAATTAATATACTGGTTTCAGAAATCCAAATTTGCCTTCTGCTTAACTGTAACAATATGAACATAAAAAAGCAGAAATTCAGCACCATCTGGAAATACCCCGTTATATATAGAAGGGAAAGGGAAAGGGAAAGGGATTACAACCTTGAACCTTAATTCCTTGGAAAGCAATGAAAGTATTAATAAAACAAAATAAAGTAAAAAAAAAAAGTATTGGACATAAGCATACACAGAATGTATTCAGAAAGCTTTATTAAAGGACAATACAGCTACTGTGACAAGGACAAAGCAATTAATATGAATTGGTAGTTGGTCTAATAGTTCTGTTTGTGATATAAACGTGGTTCTAATATACAGCGTTTCTGGTTCTTCAGGCGGCAGAAAACTTACAACTTGAATTATCCCCAGCAGTTTGTCTCTTGCTGCTTTTCTGACAGCTTCTGGACTAAAGGTATTTATTAATTTCCAGACCTGCCCACATACCTGTTAGATGTCAGCCTCTATATGCACACTACCAAACAAAATAAGAAAAAATAAGGAAGCAGGAGTTACTAGAGAAGAACAAGGGAATGACTGTGTTGCTTTATGTAACTCTGGTAGAAATCTTTCATTTAGTAATATTTTTTCAGTTGTCCATATCCTTCTCCAGAGCTGAAATAGATTCAGCAAGGATGAGATGTCTGTGAAACAAAAGAACCTATTGGTCTTATGTATTTTCTTAAAATATGTTACAGAATATTTATGCTTATCATTTATGCTTACCTTTATGCTTATCATTTACATAAACATGCAAAAGGTTGTCCTCCTCCTTGGAAACTGCTGCTAAAATCAACAAGGTGGGTCAGACTAGCTGTTTTACAAATGGCAGAGGTCCACCTTGATGAGACCTTGAGGTCTCATCATTCATGATATCAAACAGCAAAAATATGGGAACTGAACTTTCAACAAAACACTGTTTTCAAAAATATAAGAAAAAGACTGTTTTTTTTGCCGAAGTCATGAACAAAAGCCATCTGTTCCAAGGAGAACAAAAGATGTTGAGGGGTAAAAACTAATGTGTGTAAGGGTTGGTTTTAAATGAAAGTTACGACCTGTCAATGAAAAAACATTTGAACTTATCAAAATTTTTTTTCAAACATTCAATCATCAGATACCTTCAAAAAGAGTGTTTTTCCTACATTACAAACAAGTCTGAATACTAAAAAATTGACATTCATGCTTTCATAAAAGAGCTGTTATCAAGATAGTGCTTCTATTGCTGTCCAGGCATCGAAACAGTTTTTCATCATAACACTGATGAATACCATAAAGCATAGATAGAAGCACTCCTGAAAGCAGTAAGAACAAATTTTGACCTTAGTCTGAACATGCAATTGCATTGTCCAGGACAGACAATAACATTTGACTCCATTAGAAATATTAAACACATTTCACTCATTAAAGGCTTGTTTCAAGGGAACGTGGTTCTTGCTTATGAAGGATTTGGTTGGATTCCAAACTGTTATACCCAACTGTGGTTTTAGTCTTTATATTTGCTACTTTTGTAACATTGAGGTGACTGAACTTTCTTTCATGTATATTTTATAATTGAGTGGCTTATTATTTGAATTTTTTCTTTTTGAATAATTGATTTTTTGGCAGCAGTGAGGATCACAAATTCTTTTATACTTGATGCTTGGTATTCTCCATTTGGTGGATGCTTTTAAAAATGGTTTGTTTTGAAGACAGTCACATAAGGTAAAGGATTGATAGGGTTATCTTCTGAATTTGGATAAGTTATCTCATGACTTAGATGATGATCGCAAACCATCAGCAGAATACATAACAAAATAAAATGAAAAATGTTTAAGTAGCCCAAGTAGTGGAAAATCTTTACAATACATAGCATATCTCTATGAAAAATGAATACAGCACCAGAAATTAGTATCAACTAAGAACAGGCAAGACGGCTACACTCACCAACTAATCCAGCCTCCAAGATTAATCTAAGCTACTTCTCATCTCTGCTGACTTTAATTAAACCCCTCTGCCTAGTTTCATGAGTTGGTAAATCTTTTAAAATTAATTCCATACTCCTGTTTGCAAGTTTGTTTTACTTTTAAACCTGACGAGCGTGGCTGAGAATCTGCTACCTAGTACATCTTAGTTGCTTCCACAGGCTTTTAAAAATGTTTCATCATGGCTAAGAATTGAGTTTAAATATATTTCTGAATTTAATCATAGAGGTTTGCAGTCATATCAGTTACCTCAAAAATGCTATGCTAGGATTCAAGTGATTTAAAATCTTCCCACCCCAAAACAATCTTGTAAATCATTCCACAGTGTTTTATCATATTTAAGTACTCTCCCATTTCTCTTTGGACATGTGAAACATTTCCATCCATTATTCTCAGCAATTTGTCTTAAAGAAGCTGGATGAACTTCAAACTGGAGACAACATATGTCTATTCTATGCCTGTATTACTGGGCAAAACATAGAAAACTCCCAATTCGGTGGCATCCTCTGGACACATTAAATATCACGTCAGCTTCTACACTCCACTTTCTTCTTCCTCTCCTGCATTTCCTTCCATACAAGAGGGAAGTTCCTGTAAGCTAGGCTGCCCATGGCACCTTCCTCCTGACATGCAGCGGAGCCACTAACCACAAGTGAAAATCATCACATTCAGACATGAATGGCTGAATATCTGTCCATATCTGTAACCACGACACCTTCATAAATAATGAAAATGATCAGCAGTTCTGTAAACAGCACAGCACCATAGGAGAGGCTAAAATCAGAGAACCATCCCTTCTATGATTCTGTATCAGAGTATATCATTAAGAAATCACCCTGCTTGCTGAACAGAATCACCTCTTGCTATGACTGCCTCGTTACAGCTCACCACTATCCTCAGCTTCCCTTGATCTGTCAGGAGGAGGCACATACTGTGAGCTTTCCAAGTCTATTGATTCTGACATGCCTGCCATTTCCTTAACAAAACAACTTGCCTGTTTTCAACATAGAACCCTGGCAAGAGAACATTTACCATCTGGCTCTTAAACAAGGGTCAAGGAGCCAAGACATATTGTTCTGCTCAAACATGTCAACGAACCCTTTATCTTCAGATGCAATTTGGTAAGTTGCCTTGACTAGCAGAACAGTATCTCTGCTGTTTCAGTCTCTGCCTTTGAAATAGAGAGGCTGAAAGCTCTAAGTCCTGTATCACACACTTTTAAATCGGTCAAGGTAAATAAATATCCTGCCATCTGCACCTTCCACAGAGAAAAAAATAAACCAACACAGACCCTGGGCAGCCTGGCATATCTCTAGCATATGACCAATGGCCACTGGAAGAGGAGAGAGGGTGCAGACTTCAGTGCACAAGACTGACTAGTAGTGGGTGAACAGGTTTTGATTCGATTTTGCAAGATTCAAGAAAAAGCATTGCTCTGTGACTCTGAATAGGGTGATGCCCTTGTTAGTGTTTAAAAATGAGCTTTTCCATCTTTTTCAAGGCAGCCTGCACTCTGCTCTGAACATGCTGCCGTTCAGTCCCATTTCCACATGGAAGTCCAGCACGCTGGGGACTTTGCAAATGCTCCTGTATTGTCTCACCTGCAATACTACCCCACACAAATGGAAACATAAGCTCTCCACAAACAGCGAGTGGTGCTTAGCACAAGTGCTCACTCATTTTACAAAGTACCTGGCATAGTCATGCCCGTATGTCTGCATGCTATGTAAATCACTCCAAAATGGCATTTTATTGATGGAATAAGAAACCGCTTGACAAAATGGAAAGGCTGATTTCCCAAATCCCTTTTCAGGGAGACAAAGCTCAGCCAACAATCTGACCACATCTGCTCCATCTGCTGATGATCACAGCTGAATTCACATCTGTGCAGGCAGCTATTTTGTGTCAGTGTCATGATGATGTCAGAAAAAGAACAGATTAGCAAATGAGGTCTTGGAATCATTTGTAAGGGTTAAGATACAGATTAATATTGTAGCAATTAAAAGGCTAGAGAAGGTGACAATATTACTTGCAAAGGTGCGTGTGAATTTGTATGATTATGGTAATTAAAATTATGGTAATGAATTATTGATAGACAATAAATATTAGAGTTCGTTAATTTTCTTGTTTGATACCTCAGACAAAGAAGAATGAACACAGTCTAAAAGACCAATCCCTGCTGAATATCACTGAAACATGTAAAATGAGGTTGCTCTATAATATTTCTTCAAAATTATAGGAGTTATCCTTCCTGTCACATGAAGAACAAAGGATCTGATACATACTTCTTAGAAAAATTTACCAACTGCTGAACTAAAATCAGCAAAATTAGGTACTTACGATAAATTGTATGATAAGGAAATCCCCAAGGAAAATATATTTAAAAAAAAGACAAACAGAAATGCCTTTTGGCCACTAAAATATAGCAAACAACTGCCTGTTGAAGATTTAAATGAATGGAAGGAGGATACAGTTAAAATTATTTAAACAGTAACTAATTTAATTTTCAATAATTTTATCATATTTTAAAATTTAGAAGTTTTTGCTCTGTTTTGACTACACTATAGGACAGTAGATATACTTAGACATATCAGGAAGTAGCACATTAAGGTGTGTAGCTTACCAAAGACTGGTTCAGCACGTCCAAGTCAGAAATATCAGAGACAGAAATACCCAAAGCTACAAATAACACACAAACATTTGGTATGGCATACTTCAGTACTACTTAGTTTTCTCAGGAAGGGCAAGTATACGCATGCGTTTGTTTTCCAAATTGTCACCGACAAGTCAAAGGGGGAAGAATGAAAGGCTTGGGACTTAATTGGTACCATCAAAAAGGAAAAATAACCCTCACATCATGGTGTGGATCCAGAATGGTGTGCTACTTCCAAAGCTAGTTCCAAACCTGGAAACAGTTTGAAATATACTCTTGAGCGGAAATTCCCTCTATTTTATTAGGGAGCTTAAGGAACCAAACTGAACTAGTCTGATTCTAAGATACAAAATTTTTAGAAGAGAGAAATCAGCTTATTTCAGGTAAATGTCTGCAACATGCTGCTTTTACAGGGAACTCACTCTGGAAAAATGATTCAAGGTCATTTCAGAGACAGATGCCTTGAGCCAGAATTTGACCGTCCCTTGCTTTCTACATGCATTTTTTGTGACCACCTGGCTCTCACAGGTTGCTCTGTATGCACTTGCTCCAAAAGGGGAACAAATTCAGTACTGACCTGGCAACTCTGCGACACAACACGGAATTTCTTAAAGAGGAGGAAATGTTCAAACCTCATACTGGGTATATATCAGTTACGTCTATACCCCGAGAAAGGGGTCTGTAAACTAATACTGACAGTAGAAAACTTAGTTAAAACAAGAGAAAAAAAAAAAGAAAAAAAGGAAAAGAAAAAAAAAAGAAACAGACTTTCCATCTGTTTTCCCAGCTGCTTCTGTAAAGACAAATTTCTCCCTGTTGAAAATGACAAAATTGTTGTTGTAGTGCAGCCTTTTCAGAAAAAGCCACAAGAATTCTTGACTGACAAGCCCTTTAAACAATGGCATGAGTCAAGTTTTGTCTTGCACTTGTTAGATTTGTATGTAAGAGACTTCCAGAAATTACACAGATGAGAGATGAAATAAGGCTGAAGGAATGGCCAGAATCTGTTATAAACAAAATAATATATTTACAATGTAGTTATTTTATGACATGAAGTAGGGAAAGATGAGGGAACAATAGTTTTGACTGGTCAAAATTTGACTTTTTTCAGTAGAATTTTCTGACAAAAATTCAGAAAACATTTTTGTTAGAATACCCCACAGTAATGTTGAATGACTTGGCTAAATTAAAAAAGAAAAAAAAAAAAAAAGGAAAAGGCATTGTTGCCGAAAGCCAAATACTTCCACTCTGCAAATTGCCATTGTAAGTCCCTAGAGTATTAAATGACCATCCCTCTTTGCAGCCTAAGCTCCTTGGTCAGCACATCCCAGCTGGAAAAGCAGACCCCATAGTGGAGAATAGGGGTATAAAGAATCCCAACTCCATCTCTAAGACTGCTGCATTACTGAGTGCTTAATATTACCGTTTTTAAACAATGCCATAATATCATTAGGTATTTCATATTGGAGCTTTATTCGGCAGTCAGAAAAAAAGCTGTCTCTTTCTTCCTTACCACTCACAGACTCGGTGTGGGAGGCAAACGGCAGTATGCCCAGCATGAGCAGGCTTCCCACACACTGCTCCTCTGTGCAGAGCTCTGTGGCACAAGACACTTTCCAAACCCCACAGCACCATGTCTCACCCCTTTCTGAACTCTGCCAACAAACCCCTTCTGGCATGTGATGTCTTTCTCAAAGCATAATCATCCAGTGCTCCTCTGCGTCATCCGGCACATTTCTACAGCCAGCTGTTGGGTCACAGTCCACCGCACTTGGCCTTCATGGGCCAAGCACCATTCAAGAACCAGAGAAGAATCTGGACATCCTTTTTGCTTACCCGTGTAAGGAAGTGGGATCATACTGCTCGTTCTATCTAATGCACAGAGCTTGCTTTGTATCAGAAACTGAGAGCAACCCAAACCTCCCTGATCCAGTCAGAACCCTGCATCCCCCATGCCCCTTGATTGCAGACTCCTTTACTGCTAAGCTGGTTTTTGCAATGCAGTGTGACAGTCTCATTCTTCCCATTTTTGAAGCAGGGTCTTTGTACTGAGCAGCAAATCCTGGGATTAGTTAATCTGTAAATTCCACAATATGCTCCTCATTTCTAAAAGATTATTCTTATCTCAGGGAAAGCTGCTTTGACTATTTTTGTTTTCTCTTTTCTTGTATCACAAGCCTTTGGGAGCTGATTGCTAGCATCACAACTCTGAGGAGGCAGTTAGCAGGAGCAAAGTTCAATTAATTTGAAGTTAGGCAAAGTGAGTGTCGATAGACCTCCACACATCCATAAAACCAAACAACAATATGCAGATAAAGTCTCCACAGAGTGTTCTGAGTATTTGTACTTCTCAAATTCACTGCTGCACCAATAGTCTCAAGGCTGACAACTTCTCACAAAGGACTGAAATTAATTAAGTACCCCTTAACATTACTTCTCAACTTCATAAGAAACGTAGAGTTCTTTCTAATTCTAGTCATCAATCTCTTTGAATTTAAAATGTGGGTTTGTTTTTGTTTGTTTGTTTTTTGTTTGTTTGTTTTTAAAAAAGAAAAAGCAAGGACTGTCAGCAAAATTCAAAAGTCAGTTCTGAAAATGGAACCTAGTTAAAAGATGATGTTCTCACTTTTCTCATTTCAGTAACTTCCACATTTTATTTCATTTCTCTGAATGTTTCTTCCAGAAGTAATAAAATATTGCTGGAATACTACAGTTTGTCAGTAAAATGTTTTCTCATTAGCAAGTAGGAGAAGGGGAATAATACAGACAAGGAATTGAAAAACACAGAGAGCAATGCAGAAAAAGACAGGGAATACGGAGGATAATGGCGACTATAGGAAAGAGCAGCATGCAAATAAAATTGATGTGTTTGCTTTTATGCTTTGTGGAAATGGGTGAGACTAATACTGACTAGTAAAATTCCCCTTAGCTCCACTGGTTTCAAAGATTCTACAGTTTAACTGGTGTTAAACCCTACATAAATGCATTTTAAACATTGTAACTGTTCTTGATGTGCTAAAACATGCAGGTAAAAAGAAATGTCATTTTATTTTTCTCTCTAGAAATCTGACTACAAATGCTGCCCTTTCTTCTGAGAGAAGCCTTTACATTTTTGATTTACAGTTTTGTAAAGCATGTGAAAAACAGTTTCCTGGATAAACAGTCTCTCACTCTATTGCAACATTAAAAAATAAATAAATTAAAATAAAAAAACACCTGTAGTATTTAACAGAAATGAAACTTGCTAGATGCTGTAGGGAAGTTTCAAAGAAGATTCTCCAAAGGCAGAATTACGCCCTTCCTACAGGTCTTTTGAACCATTATGTTAGACTACTAGAACAGGGCTGTAATTTCCTATTAACTTTTATGGGATGTTTAAAAAAATCTATGGAAAATTAATTTCTTATTAAGTTCCATGATTATTTCTTGAGGCATATTGTAGTATTGCTATAACTAATGATAATGTGTCATTTAGATAGCACATTTCACCTTCAAAGTACTTTACAAACATTATACTATTTTTTTTTCCGATATAGTACAAACACCAGTGCTTTCCAGAGAAACAATGAGCTCTATCAACACCTCAGAACTGAATTTAGAATCATGTCTGCCTTTTCTGAATTTCAATGCCCCAATATAGAGGGGCTAAAAACATGGAAGTGAATTTAAATGACGTCCAAAATTCAAAACTTTCCGACTCGAACCATTAGAGAGAGGTATGAAACTAAATCTAAGCTTCTGAGCCCGGATATTGTTTCCATGCAGCTGTCAGCACTATGAGTTGTTAGAATGAAGTGGGGAAAATGTGAAAAAGTGATGACTAAAATTGCCTGTGCCCCATAGATTTCCCATTTAAATCAAAGGCAAAACTGACTTCAAAGGAAGCTGGAACAGCCACAAATAGTATATGTAAAAAATGAGGAACATTTTCCTTATGAAGACAGCTAATATTTTATAACGGTGCCTGTTGTGCCTGGAGCTTATTTCTTTCTGCAAAATGTATTCCCCAATATTTATATCCCTTTATATTCACAAGGATTAAGAACAGTGAAGCTGTCTCAACCAGTTAGTAAAATCCTCCATGCAAAGGCTGTAATCCTCCACATTACTGGAGTTGAATTGTGGACCATGACCCTCAACAAAGTCTGCAGACAACAGCTCTCTCAAATGAGCTTCAACACGGCCAAACTGGACTAAACCAGCTCCAACTGGAAATAACTTTTAAGTAAACAATATAATATTTGATGGTCCAAATCAGTGTCTGGCGCACTGCCACCAGCTTCCATGCAGTTACCCCAGGGATAAATTGTCCTATTCTGTCTAAATTAATTTGCTCATATGTCTGGAGGTTACATACTTTTATGCATGCTTTTATGAAAATCCACATATAACCTTCAGTAATCCAAAAGAACCTCAAAAGAATAGCATACTAAGTTCAAGTTTAAAACACCTTGCAGTTTTAAAATTACCTCAACTCATAAGACAAACATCTAAATGACCAGATTTAGACAGCATTTCTATGTTTAATTCTAGGTAGACCAGTGCCTATTTTGCTAATAGCTTATTGCTCAGCTATACTGTTTCCTGAAAGGTAATTGCACAAAAAATTGTCAGGCTACATAACAGACATGGCTTAAAACCAACTGTGACATGAACACAAGGGAAATAAGGTGCTGTTACTCCTAATAGATGTGATTAGAAATTGAGATAAAAACGTCAGACTCATTTTTAACATTATTACATAATATCATGTTCTCAGTATTTGTGTGTGCATTTTTGTGCAAGTATTTTTAAATTCTGTATGCAATATACCACCATAACTTGGTTGATCTGAGCCTTGGGAGCAAATTTGCCTATTGAAATCAGTAGGAGTTTTGTTATAGACTTCTTTGGGAAACAGATATCCTTCCTACATTATTCACAACACTTGACACACTAAAGACTGGAAAAAGTAAGAGGGATCTGACATGATGTGCAAGTATTATTTTTGTGCTCTAGAAGGTGATACAAGGCTTTGAAAGGAAAATATATATCTTTGTTGTTTCAAAACCTATTTGAAGTCTTTTTAGTGTTCAGCTATAAATCTAACCACAATTTCACTATAGCACTTGTAGAAGAAGTTAGCATCACTAAATTTGTTGAACTGCCATAGTGGTCAACTGGACCCATACTTTCAGCATAGCATTCTAAGGAAAGGAAATGTTTGTGATTATATGGTGTGTGTTTGTCAGGTGGTGTGTACTTAAGAGCCCATAACTTAGATGTTAGAAAATCCAGACAAGCACTACAAAGCACAGGAAAGCAGGCTCCAGTGTTTCTCCTCCTTTTGAAACTACCTCATTCAGACAGACAAGCTTTTGTCACTTCAGGATGACAGGACAGTTCTCAGGAATAGGCCATTAATCAGTGGTTATCTTTTAAAGCTCAATATCTACTGATGAAAGATGAAAACTGAGTGAACGAGTTACTGTTTTGAACTTGATAAATATCAAGTTCCTACTGGTAACCACAAAGCAAAGGAAGAGCAGCAGAGGGGAGAATTTCTGGTTCCAGAATCTTTGGTAACTACATTTCTCTGATAAGGAGCCTTCACCACTTTATATTGAGGCCACTTTCCACTGAGGAGCAGAGCTTTTGTGAAAACCATTTTCACAGAAGAGTAGAGATTTTCATTTAACAGGAGAGAGACTGGTAGTGTACCTTTGTTCGGGGGGGGGGGGGGGGGGGTGGGGTGAAAAGACCAGAAAGTCTCTGTTCTGCAATGACATCGATTAATCAGTTTCTCTGTAATTACCACCATATGCATATAACAGCGCAATGCTACATTTTCAATATGTGAAAGTCCCATGGTTGCTCACCAGAGCTGATCAATAACACAAGTTTGAAAAGGTCTGATCCTGGACTTCTTTTTGGGTAAACCTTCCTCTACTGCCAATGGGAGCTGTGTTTCAGTAAAGACATCTGGATGAGTTCTCTGGTTTTGCTGAACTAGAAAGTCTATCCTTGCCACAGTATGTCCACGTTATTGCTGCAAAACAAATCACTGAGGTCCATAGGACTGCAGTAGAGCTATCATCTTGGCAAGGCACAGACATGAAGAATTAGGGAATCAAATAGCAGGAAGCTGTGTTGAGTTTTCATCTCCCCATGGCAAGTGAACGCAGCGTATGTGAAACACTGACAAAGACTCCAACTGACTCTGGAGTAGCGACTAGTGACAAGACTAAGTGTTCAACTTGGAGTCTCTTTTCTAGGAAGAGACAAAGGCCATGTTCACAAAGAACACTAGTATCAGAGGCCTTTATTGCATTATGAACTAATTTAGTTTCACATTCAGACTATTCAAGCAAGTCTAGCTTTCTATTTTCATCAGCTGCTGTTCATTAAGAGTTTGAAACAGAAAATGATGGCAAATCATTTTCTAATTTTTAATTTTAGTTCAAGATTGTTCTGATAACCATATTGGCTTGGATATAAACAACAATAAATGCAAATTGGCTTCCACAAAAAGGATAGACAGTTCCCTAACCACTGTAATTAATATTGCTAGGCTGGGTACTTTGAGGTCCTTGTGTTTCTCAGAGTTGCTATGTGCTAGCTAAAATCTGTTCAGTCAGGCTGATTTTGGCGTTCATCCACATATATTAATTTGGCCCAGAAGCATTCCAGAAACTTAATTAAGCTGGCAGGTTGCATTCTCTTATGGTCCATCTTGAACACAGTCACATTTTTAAAACTTGAATTAGCGAATAAATTAATTTGGGCTGCCTACTTAAAACTCTAACAAAACAAACAAAAAAAATCTTCCTTTAAAAAAGTAGTGTTGTTTATATTAAAGTGTGTTTTAAAAGCACCCATTTTTGTGGAAGTAAAGACGCAGACTTTGCAGTAAATAGCTGATTAATGCCTCAAAGACAGTGCACACTCTGCAGCTGGTTCCTTCCTTCAGCACTATAGTTCATTCCCTGCCATTTGTGATATACTCAGACCTTGACTGTTTAGCTGCTGGCTCAGCCCACCTAACTGTTCTAATCAGCCATGAAAACCTTTTTATTTACTGCTAAGCACAGTGAAAGATGGACCTGAACCAACATTTGAAGTTCAGGAGCTTTCTACATTCTAACCAAACACTCAGAGCTGAACCTTACTTCTATGCAAGAAAGTGGGTACATTTTTAATCATTGTAATGTATTTTTACTTATGTCTCTGGGTGGTGCCTGTGCTCTAATTCAGAGGCTATGTATGGACAGCAAAGCTTTTTCTAAAATTTTGTTCTGGGGTGCCTGAATACAGCCCTCTTTTACCCTAAAAGATGAGAAATACAATGGTTAATTTTTATACCCATTTATGACACTCAAAGAATCTGTTCAGAGATCCAGTGATACATGGTGACCTGTGGGTCCTGGTTCGTGTTCTGTGGCAGAATGGGGTTCTTTAAGGAACTGCAAAGGAGTTAGGTGCAAGAGAAAACTGATGTCCTTAGGAAGGCCTGCTAGCTAACAGAGAAAACCCTGACTTAACCCAAGATAGAAATTTTTCCCTTATTTTCCAAGATGAAGGAACAAAAGTATGGGATTTTACTTTTTTTTAATTCATGCAGCTAGGATTCTTCCAAAGAGGGGGGTGAAAAAACAGCTAGAAAAGTCTCAAAGCACACCTGCTACACCTCCACTGAGTTCTACATTGGTTTGCCTCAGAAGGGGTTAATTGATAAGGCCCTTAAAATATTTGGTTTATATTTGAGTCCCTCTATGTGCTGCATTTTGAAGAACAACTTCTGGAGGAGGATTTGCATGTATTATTGTCGTAAATTGAAACTCCCATTGAGAAACTGAGCATGAGTATTATTTCACCTTAAAGTCTATTGTTAATAGCTGCATATTTATTGAAAAAGATTTTAAATAGGCTAATTCAGTGAGTAGTTGATAGCAATTATGTGACTTCCCCATGCTGAACACAAGCCTTCAAACAGAGAATAGATCAAAACAAGGAAGCTCTTTGTTTTTCCTACTCATGAAGTCCCAAGCCACCTATGTTCAAATGACACATTCTCTATTCTGCCTACAGAGGATTTAACTGAAAGAAATTTATTCCCTACCCAAAGATCAAATTAAGTCTATTCAGGAAACAAAGTTAGAAACTGAATTTCAAATAATTTAATTACACTATATAATTACTTTACAGGATCCATAAAGTATTCATTAAACAATAGTAATTCCTACCTGATTCCCACTATGACACACATTATGCCTCTGAAACATAAAAGAGTTTAAATTCTTTCTTTTACTGAGCTAATGAAAATGTTAAATTACACTAGCAAGAGCCAACTGAGCAATTGAAACAACCATTTCAAACAGATGATCTGGGATGATACAGTATGTTTCAAGGTGGGAAAACATTATTAAATAAATTGCTAGGGCATGAATGCAACACCCGGCAGTTAAACTCAGCGGGCCATAAATGATTCTAACTATGATTTCAGCATTATTAATGTGTTCATCTATCTCTCCAAAACAGTCAGTGAAAATATGGATAAATTTTTGAAGACAACTATTCTGTAACAGAAAGAAGTCTCATGTTGTCATTTAGTTACTATATGCATTCATAGAATTATTATTTATCATTTAAATAACCACTGATTAAAACAAACAGAAAATATATATATATATATATATAAACCTGTATAATCTTTAGTTGCTATTTTGTTGTTCTAGTTCACTGGGCATTTAATTAAGATTTGGAAACCCAGTCTGCACTCTGTAGTCCCCATAGTTTCAGTGGAAATGCTGGTTGGAAGCATACTGCAATAACTGTTCCTTTTTCCATCAAAATTGACACCAGTCTCAATCCCTCTACAATATGAGAGTTAAGCCTGCATACATTTCTCAAAAGGAATTACAGGGTGGTTCTTCTTACTTGAAGTAATGACATGTCAGCACTGCAAAACGCGCTTAGACGGTGGCTGCCACTAATTACATCTGGATTTGGAGTCCATCCGCGCTGAGGTTTGACTCACTCTGCCCCACTCTGGGGCAGAGCACTGCAACAACCAGGCTGGGCTGCTCTCAGGACCTGAGCTCATATCTTACTCAGGACTCCAGTGATCACTACATTTGTATCAGCAAGATGGGACAGTGCAGTTATACTCACAGAAAGCATGACTCTGTATCTGAGGGTCGAGGCTGCTTGGCTCCCATCTCTGCCACACATCTCTTTTGCGAATGCAAGCTATTCACTCTCACTATTTTTAACTTCCCCATATCAAACAGAGAAACTATGACTTCAGCTTGTCCAAGTTGTTGATACAGACTTCCAGCCTCTGGGGCTACCTCCTGTTGGGCACATTTACTTAAATTTAAAACCGGGGACTCTGTTTGTGGTCCTAAAGCATTTCATGTCTGTCCTGCTTTAACTATGAATTCAATTTACGATGCCACCCCCACCCGGGGGGTCTTGAGAAACACCTCTCGTGATCACTGTCATATTGATACTGAAAATTGCCTTGATGGGCAGATGGGCAATCCCAGGTAGCTTTGGAGTTCCACCCTCTCCTGCTATGCATGCAAGAGAGGTTCCCATTTTCAGCTGGCTTAATTTAATTGTAAATGTGGCTACACCACCTTTAAGCAGTTCGTGGTAGAGAGTCCCAAGTCAGCTCATGGCCCTCTGGGCATTGCTGCTGTATGAATTTTAGAAGCTATTATCAGTATGACAGACCAAGGTTTTCAGTAAGAACCAGTGACTGCCACAGAAATTGCACACAATCCCAGGGAGCCCCCCAGTCAAATAGATACCATCTACAGGAGCACACCAGTACCTCCCCTCTATTATCTGTGGAATGAAATGAACAAATTTAAAGCAGATGCATTTACAAGGAAAAAACTCTTCATGTCATTTGAGAAACTTTATGTTGTTTTTTTTTTTTCACCCAGTATGCAGTCCAATCACTAGAAACAAATGGAGAAGAGTGTGACCATTTCGGAGAATCCATAGCATTTTTCCAAGTGTTTTAGGCATCCTCTCAAATACAACACTGAGTGACAGGGAAAGGGGAAAGAGCTATTCTGAGAGCTGGATGAGATATGAAATTTCTTTATGTTCAACAGATAATTTTTTACTTCCAAAAAATCATGTGTGTGCCAGAGGCACTCAAAAGAACTTAATGAATTGGAGGAAACTCTCAAGTTTCTAGGTACCTTTCTTGCAGGTTCCTCTGGATATCCCGTTCAGTTTGTCCAGGATCATGTAACAGTATTTTGACCCATAAAAGAATCTAATGGGACTTATTCTCATAATAAATGTTTTAGTTCCCCTCTCCAAATTGATGAATTGCTGATGAGGTGGTGGCCAGTTCCATAATACTTAGCACACACAGCTGTGTGTTTTGCAGGAACAAAAATAACCAAGAAACTCCAAAAAAAAAAAAAGGCAAAGAACTGCCAAAAAAATGCAAAATACCTGCCAAAGAACACAAACACAAAAAACAACTCATCAAAGAACACTACAGTGCCAAAGAGTGAAAAAAAAAAAAAACACAAAAAGAAAAAAAAATGCCAAAACAACTGCCAAAATGCAGAAAAAGTAAAATTTCCAAAACTCAAAGACCCCAAATTCCCAAAATCCCATGCCCCCCAAATCCCATGCTGTATTGCAAAACTGAAAAAGAAAAACCTTCCAAAAGTGTAAAAAAATCGTCCCCCAAAATGGCAAGAAACCACACCATAAATTCAAGAACCAACAAAGAAAAAAAAAGTAATAAAATCTCCCCAAAAATGCAAGAAAAGCCTGCCAAAAATGAAAAAATGGAGGGAATGCAAAGAAGCCTGATGAAACCACAATAAATACTCATCAAAAATTCAAAAATAAAGCATGCCAAAAGCAACCTATGGTCATTCCTTTTTATTTTTATTAAGTTGCTCGAGGTGAATCTTTAGGAGGGTTACACTAGGCTCCATGAATATCCATGGAGACACCTATGCCACAGATAATTTGTTCTTATGTAGCAAAACCAGTTTTATTCCTATTTCATATACAGCCTGGAAAGAAGCAATGACTGACTCAGGGACACAGAAACCTTCTGAGTTCAAGACACCCCCACCCTACCCCGCAAAAAACAGAAACACTACTGAAAAACATTTAAACTCAACTAAACTGAACATATCCCACCACAGAGTAAACTAAGACCGTAATACATCATCAAAGAAGTTGAGCCAGCCTGAGCATGACTTTCTGAAGGCAACTGTCACACTATCAGCTGTCTATGCCTTTTTTGCAAGTTGAAAACACCACTGTACATTTCCAAGGAAAGAGGGCTGGCAATAAACAAAAATAAGTGGTTATGAAATCTTATTTGCCACTAAACATTTCAATTTTCATAAAACTGCAGATTCTCCTAAGCTTCTGTATTTCAGTTAGGCTGGACTTGAAACATTCCCTCCATCTGTATCAGAGGGTAGGCAATAGACATTACTGCAATATAAATGACAAACACTAGTAACTGCAAAGTTTATAGTGCTGCAACATATTTCTAAATATTCTTGTTTGTAGCAGGACAGGAATACACAAACATTTAGCAAGCCCTGGAAGAAAAATTTCTAGTACGTAAGAAATCAATATAATATGTTTATCATGTAATTTACCACAGTAAATTACCCAAGCTATGAGCAGGGATATTATTTAGATGAAGACTGTTGCTTTTGCATTTTTGTTTCTTCACCTAATTTATTCTAGTTATTCTATATCTGTGCAAATGTCTACCTAATTATGCAGGCTCATAATTTGACTAAAACGGCAAAGCAACAGTAAGAATCTATTACTAATGATGTGAAAGATTGCTCTCTGTCTATATTTATTGTTTAATTCCCTGTGCATTAGTTCCTCAGCATGTCTAGAAAGATGCATTCATATGATGGGTAGTGCTATGAATTGGTCTGCAGGCAGATTTGTATTTCAGCAGCATGAAAGTGATCTACAGACACCCTGTGCTCTGTACCAAAGAATCATTTAGAAAAATATATTGTAGCTTATGGACTGCTTAACCCTAAGATATTTTGAATGAAATAATTCACTCTGAATTCAATTATAAGCAGAGCACCACCTTCTCTTTACATAAAACTTTCACAGTGACCTTAGGAAATGGCGAAACAGAACCATTTCCAAATAAATTAACTCACCATTGATTTCTTACACATGAGACTATGAGGTCACCAGCAGCTTTTTCTGAGTAAGAAGCTGAAGGATATTTTACTTTCTGGTTTGTGTTAGGACTAGCAGTGAAAGCCCTTACAGAGCAAATGGGCACTTGCTATCGACCATTTTGATATTTGATATCAACTACTGCTATGAGTTGGACTTGATGATCCTTGCGGGTCCCTTCCAACTTGGGATGTTCTATGAGCACAGAATCAATTCACAGTGGCCACCATCACCTGAGACAGATGGCTCTGTGGTGTGTCCCTGGAGCGCATCGCACACAAGGTAAGGAGAAGCAGCTTAACGTTTATAGAGAAAGATTAGGCTGAAGTGCGGTTGTGGTAATTCCTGCAGACTGACAGCAAGCTGCTGGTTAATTAAGACAGCTGATTTGCTGCAGTTTTTTAAACCACAATAATTTGGTTGTATATCTAAGCCTAAGAAGAACTTTCACCGTTCTGTCCCATGTCAGCTACAGTAAAAGAAATATTTGCGTTTCAAAACTGCCTGAAGGAAAAGCAAACTTCCTAGAGAGTGCACCTGAAATTTCGCAGTTGTTGCATCTACTGGCCCATCTGCCCTTACAGTAGTAAATGAAATAGCTTACCCGTACAAATTGCTAAAGTGTGCTTTTATGCATCATACCAGAAGCCTCGGACTTCTGTGGCACTGGCTTGGCACAGAATATCTGCAGTCTCCTTGGCTTCACTCACCACCCCTTCCCAGCAAGTCAAGACACTGAACAAGAAATGGATTTCTCCAGGCCTCCGCCTCTTTTCAGAGTGAGGTAGAACCACCGTCAGCATCCCTTCAAGTTGTTACAGACCAGAAGGCAGATGCTGTCACGGCTGATACTCTGTTCTCTGTTTTGGGGAGGAAAGGGGGGCAGGGAATTGAGCAAGTCGTTTAAGGGCACTGTGGTTTAGATCCCACAGCGAGCATATTGCTATCCATCACTATCAGCTGATTCCTACAGATATGATTCAGATATCCAGCAGGCATGTAATCAAGAGATGATCACACATCCTAGGATTCATTTTAGCTGATGTGTCTCAGAATCAAAATCTGTGATCTGAGCAAAGAAATCTTTAGCTGTAGCTTCTAGGCTCTAACTCCCACCACCAGCTGTGGTTCAGAAGCATGCAGCCTCCCAGTCCCAGCCGTGTACAGACTGTCTCTATTGATTGAGGGTTCTTAGTTTAGAAACTTCCTCCTGCACACCAGCCGATAATCTGTCTGCCAGTGTCTCAGTCATGCCTCCCTTCTTTGGGATCATATTCTCAGTCTGCAAGCTTCTGCTGTGACAAAAAATGCTTAATTTGAGCACTGGATGACTAAATACTAACTATAAAACACTAATGAATGCAGAGAATTTTGTAACACTGGTTTGGATAATAAACTCTTAAGGCTAGATGTTTACTTAAACTTTCCAAATCTGTTCTATCATCTTGTTCTGGAGGGGAATCCACTGTACTAGAGATTTCTTTTAAAATGTCAAGGCCTTTAGCTATCCAGTTGAAAGTCTTTAAACATACACATCAACTGCATGGAGCACTAGTAACTCAAAAGTAACTAACTCAGAAGCCAGTAACTCTGGCTTTTAAATTAAAGAGAGTGAATAAAGTAACTCTGAGCAATTCAAAATCATTACTGATGCTTTTCCTCCTTATCATTCAACAGAGAAGCCTGATCAAGATGCCTAACTTACCCACTTGTACTAGTGGTTCTCAATACTGCCCAAGATTGCTCAGTTCATTTGATGGCCAACTACCACTAGAACCCCAAAAGCATCAAAAACAGAAAATATTCTTCTGATAACAGCCAATTTCCAGAAAACAAGCTCAGACATTTAGGCACTTCTTTTCCTTTTTTTTTTTTACAATGAATTTGTCTGTCTATTCCCTTTTCTTGAAAGCTTGACATGACAAAATACACATAATTAGCAACACGCCAGCAGTCTCTTTAGGGGTTTGTTCCTTTTATTTTGATCTAAAACCAAATGTAAAGAATTTCCATTTTATATATATCTAAAATAAAGAAACCCTGTGAAGTGTAGCTAGTAGAGGTTTGCTGTGCTTTCAGTCATTCAAGTCAAGATCATCTAGCAGCTATTTGTATGCATATTCTCCCCAGACTGAGTTGGGTTTGTCTCTGTTGATCTTTCCTGTTTGAACATACTTGTGCTTATAATACCTCTCCAAGGATAGCAGCAGAGTTATTTCTAACAGAATAATTTCCTATTATTATGATTTAACTGGTGGGGGGAAAAAAAAATATTCAAAGAATCCGAATCTTGACTTCATACATTCCACCAGTGTCAGCAAGAAATAGACTCACACACATTAAGGTCTGACCCAAAGTCATTTTCAAAGGAGCACAGAGCTGACCAGCAAAACTCAGTTTTCCACATCCTAATGCAGTGCCCTAACCACTAGATTACATCTTTTGAACTCACTGTGCACAGTCAGGGATTTGATTTTCAGAAGCAAGCATTTGCTAGCTGTTCTTTTCCACTGCTTAGCAGAAACTTGGTTCCATCAGGTTAGATCAGTGACTTGGAGATATAACAAGAGAAAGAGAGACAGTATCTTCATGAAAACTTAAAAGGATCTGAGGGACTTGAATCAGGAGAATAAAGCCTTTGCCCACTCTATTTCACACACAGTCTGACAGGGAGACCTTGAGATAGCAATTAGGGAATAGCCGTGATTTCTGATTCCTCCCTAAACCCCTAGTTATTCTTCTTCCATGGAAATCCTTGATCTAGCTCCCTAAGATTAGCACAGAGGAGTATTCACAGGAACAGTGCCATCCATACACGCTAGGGCAGATGATCCTCAATGCAATTCCATTTAAAAACAAGTAGCTATAAGATCGCATGTAATAGAAAAACAGAGCACTGCTGTATTTGGTTAATACAGAGTTGTTTAGAAGCAGACTTTAATACTCCACATAAAATTTACAGAAGCCACTGCACAGTTAACTCTTATTTAAAGCGTTTTTAAAATGTGATCGAGGCACGTTTCTTCATGTGGAACTTAAAATTATGTTTTTTATGTTGCCATACTGGCCCTGCAACTGCACATGAGAGACCTGAACTGATCATGTGGGGCAAACTTCAAAGTGAGATGAGTCAGAATTGCTATCCATCCATAGGAGGGATGCATGAAGCCTATGTATGTATATATGTGTATATATACATGTGTGTGTATATATATAATGTACATATTATAAATATGTTTATATTACATATATATATATATCTTTTACGTTATATTGCATATATATTACTCTCCTAAAAAGAAAAGAGAGTAGTAACACCAGCTACGCACCCACAAAATCAAACCCAAATAAACAACAGGAGCACTGCACACTGAGTTAAATTCTGCTGGCACCTGTGACAGTGAAATCTGCAAGCAGAACAACTTTCAAATAGATATTTTTCTTACACTAATTATATTGTGTAGCAAATGATACAGGTTCATTAGATAGGGTTACCCTTGTCACCACTATTTGCAGTGGATTTAGGTCCAGCAGTTGGGAGGATGTGCTGTGTATTAGAATGACTGCCAGCCTATATAAATTACTTCAGGACAAGGATGGCACCCCAGAATTAACAAGTGAGCTGTGTCAAACTGTTCCTCACGCTTCAGAGAGAGAGGTGGAAATTTCTCAAGGTCTGAAACTCAGCTGTTATACATCAGACAACTCATCCTGCATAAACATTTATAATGTTGTTAATTGTATATACTTTGAGGGATTTAATGCATAAACACAATATATGCAACGTGCATATAATTTAATATACACAAACATAAACATAACATACATACATGCACATGTATACATATAGAAGAGAAAGATACCTAAAATACAATTCACATACAGACATGGAGCCCACTTTGAAATCAGGGACACTGGTTGATTAAAACGAGATCAGAAAGACAAACCTTTTGATGATCATCTTTAAAATGGCATTCTGGAATTTACCATTATTTGCCACCTCTCAAACGTCTGATTTCTTTCAAAACTGACAAATGAACCTAAAGGACATATGAACCATTAGAAGGGGTTTGAAAAGTTCTACTTTGAATTGCTCTACCTTCTAGTAAATACTTCCCTTTGCATGGCATTTGTCCCTGGCATTGGGGACTACGGGTTGTCCAAAACAAGGTTCTGGGATGATTACTTCCAAATTCAGAAGATTTAATTATCTCATTATGGAAATTAAGCATCATCTGATAACTAATCCTGCTGCATCTTATTATAAAATATAATCAAAAGCAGACACAGTATGATATTAAATACAAATTAGCATTAGAATAATGTGAATGCTAAGAAATAACCTCCATGTAAATAAAGATTTAAAACTGCATAATATTAGAGGAGCTATTGTAAAGCCACACACAAATACGTAATTACAGATATTTTGCAGAATGTACATTATATTATCATTGCATTATAATGTGGCCATTGGGGTCCAGAATTTACAGCTGTATTACAAAAGGGGCTCCTTCTAGCGGATAGTGGAAAGAATAACTGAGTAAGAACATCATGGCAAAGTTTAATTGAAATTTTATTAATACTTCTATGCATCACGGTTCGATTCATTCAATTTATAGCAGGTAAAATTTAAGACATTATAATTTTTAAATTAATAAAATAATCCCCAATCTCCACAGAAAGCCGACTCTTTATCTGCTACTTTTCATTTTATAAAGCTTTAGCCTCTGTGGGTATGGAGATTCTGTGCAGAACTTAGCAGTCAGCACTTATCTCTCTCCAGAGATACTTATCTGGTCTATCTCATGAAGTTTTTTATTATTTTTAACTATGTATAGATAAACTTGGCTTACAGCAAAATTCTCACAATCACAGCATCCTTTTGAACATTTCTCTAGCTTGTTTATTGACAAGGAAATAGAGATCTCTTTTCTTCTTTGACCTAACTACAAATAATTATCCCCTGGGGTACAAGGTTAGCAGCAGGCATACGTGGGAATGGTCACTTTCCTGCATTATCCATTAACACAAAAATACACAACCTGATTATCTATGATGGCCTGCTTCCTGCAATATTTTATCTCATGATCATATCTGGATTAAAGTTATTTTGCCTTTGGGAGCCATATGGTTGTGGAATAACATATATTTTAAAATATATAAACGAAGTGATAAGGCTCTGTGTAGAGACGGACTTTTACTACTCCGTGTTTCCAGGGGTGGGATGCGCACGGAAAGATCCTCCACAGCTCAAGATCCCTCACGCTCCTTGGCCACACTTGGTGGGAACAGACTCTCTGTGAGCTGTGCCAGGGTGTGGAGGTGCAGCAGAACAGCACATCAAGGTGCCTTGCTACTTCCTCAGATGCACAGAAAGACTTGATGCAGGTCTGGCTGCACAGACTATGACTGACATCAAAAGGAAATGGGGTGTAGCAGAAAACAAACTTCAGAAACTGGGAAGAGACCCCCATCCTAACAGCTCCTTTTGGGGATCACAAGAACTGGTTACATGGCTAAGTCAATGTGATCCTAACGGTCCCATCAAAATGAAACTCAGTCAAGAGCAGGTGACTGAAGTTCACAGCAAGAAAAACTGAGCAGACTTCTGCTCTCATACATACTAGTAGCTATATGCATGTTCTGAATGCCTGAGTAAGAATAACAGTGCAGCAGTGAGTGCCTCACCCTGCTTAAGTTTATATTCTTTTTTAGTCTACCTGACTGTCTGCGAAGGCTGAGGTTGCAGTTCTGAAGTTGGTATGTGAAAATCTGGTTTTGAAAGATCTTCAGGGATCTGTACACTGACAGACAAAACACACTGAAGTGTAAATAGGACTCCTTCAATCCATACCTGGTTCTACTCTAATCCTGCAGAGAGATGATAACTATCTGCTGGCACAAGTGTGTAGCCATTTGCAATGGGAATATGTCTGTCCCTCAGATGTTTACAGAAATTTATCTTTAGCCTCCTAAGCAAAAAATGCATTTTTGGAAAATTTTTGGAAATTTCGCATGTAACTTGGACATCATTGAAATGACCTCTAAATATAACTACATTAAGTATCAAATATACCTTAAACTGAAGAACTTTGAAAAAAATGAGATTTTATTTTATTTCTTTGATATTGTACATCTGTCATGTCAGGGACCAAAAAGGGGGTTATTAGAGTACTATTAACTTGAGAACTCATCTTGAGAGCTTCAATCCACTGTGGTCTACTGTGTCAATGCTTATAGAGAGAACATTTTTATTTCACAGTCCATTGAGTCAACGGATGGAGCTGTCTCAGTCTGCTGGGTTAATGTGGGTGCTGATACATGGTAAATGCACTTACAGTATTAAAGAGCATCACTAAATTTTTCATTAAAAAGCATGAAAAGCTCCATATTCTGAATAGTATCTTGGCAAAATAAAACAAGTCAATTATTTGTTTTTCAGAATAGGAAAAACAATTAATTCATACTGTAAATTATTTGCTAGCTTTGCCACCGAGATTAAAAGGGAAAAATAATTTTATTTTTCTGAAGTTACGATAGCCCAGAGAGCATGTTTAAAAGGTCAGCACTGCACATATCAATTCATATGAGGGATAATTATACACACAAGTAGTTCTGCATTTATGACAGATTATATTCATTAGTAATGTTTTTCAAGGTCAAGTTGTTGCTAGTTGAGACTGAACAATTTTAGATTTCGAAAGAGGCAAGCAGCTCCTGCAATTGCAGCAAAAAAAAAAGGTGTTTTGTGAAGTGTCCAGTCACGCCCATGTTCTGTGCAAAAGAGGTTACACCATTAAAATGAGGTTTTCGGAATAAAACTGATGAACAGAATTCTAGCACTGGTGGCACCAATGGTGCTTTTTTAATGCTAGACCTTCCTCAGAGTCCTGATAACTCGATGATGATTCCATTTAATTCATGAAGCATGTGAAAGCCTTGAAGGGCTGGCAGTCTCACAGGAGACACTTCATTGGCGTTTGTTATCTGCTGTTTTGCTGACTCTTACTTTAGAAAACTTTAATACAATACGATAGAGGTTACAGACAGAAGTTTCACTGACTTTCCTTGTGAAAGAAGGTAGATTGAAATCAAGACAAATAACAGCTGTCTAGGACTTAATAAAATAATATACCTTCATGAAGGAAGACTCATAATTTGCATGAGGACAAAGGAAAAAAAATAGAGAAATTTGTATGTACTATGAAATTTGTGTCAAAGTGTCATTTGGTTATTTATATTTTAAGCATCACCAGTTGGAAAAATATTTAACCTTTGTCCACTGACAGAATTACTTCTTTTTGACATTATTCAAAGACTTAATCAACTGGGAATAATGTGCAAAATCTTCATATCGCGTCTTAGCACAATATTCTTTCATACTTATTATAGATCCTTCTTAAATCCTTATATTTAATGAAACCATTATAATAAAATAAACATTTCTAAGAAACGAATTAGAGATCTTGTAATATTTTTAACTTACGCTCACGCATATTTTCAGTCCAAATACATACCTAATGGTTAATTAAGTCCTGAGAACATTGCAGTTTTCCAAACAGTAAAATTATTTTGAGATTTTGAAGAACTGGATTATTTCCTTTGATACAGATAATTATTAGCACTAAAGCTACAGAGAGAGCCTTAACTTTACTGGACTTTGCTAACACCTGCACAAAAAGCATCATTGCTGATACTGCCTCATATAAAGACTCCCTGGCTAGTGTCCACAGTGGCTTCTACAAATTAGGTAGTCCCTACAGGTGCCAATGCCAAGTTCTCCCTCCACTAATACACATCTTACATGCCTGAAAGAAAGAGTAAAGGGGTCCACAGGAGAAGGAAGATCCCCAGCACATGGCTGAAAAATTCATCAGCTACTGTATCTAAGCCCAAACTAGGTATTTTTGTCCTTCTACTGTGCTTTGAGTACTTACGGACAAGGAACACTCCAGCACTATGGCAGTTCTGGACTTCAAAACATCTGAAAATCATTGCACTAGCAACCAGAACCGAGGACATTTTTGTGAGGCAAAACAGGGCTTCTATCATCATATACAACACCAAAAAAAAAAGTTTCTGTTTTAGGGTGTGAATTTCCTTGTTTCCCATCTCTGGTTACAGAATTTCTTAGTTTTAAGGAACAATCATAGGATTATTAATTGAAGAAGAAACATATCTCCTATTGCACCATCAAGGTTAATATGCCAAAAGAGTCAAAACTTGCTTTGCAAGACAACAAAAAGTAATGCAGATAAGAAGCATAAAGACAGATCATGAAATACATTCCCTTTCATTTTACAATCCCATTTAAAGTGGAAAATAGAGTTGAGCTGTTTCCTGATGAGAAAGTGCTCTTCCCCAGGCTTACAGTATTTTTTTAGTTGTTGATTTCCTTTAGACGGTGTGCTTCTACCGTCTCCTGGTCTCAAAATGCTTAGAAAATCCTATGTCCATGTTTTATTTTTCATTTCCAAATTGCAACAGGGCATAACTTGTTACCAAGTTAACGTATGTTTATGAACTTACACTCTCTCATGAATAGTATTATAGTAATACCTGTGACCCAAGAACACAGAACAAAATCTTAACTCTGTCTCATACAGGGAGTTTCATCCTCCCAACTTTTGACAATGTCAGTGCAACCAACTACTGAATCAAACAACCATGAGCATTATTTGAGCAAAGAATAATTTGGCTAAGAGGTTGGAAGTGACGGCTGTAGTACACCACACATTGTGGCACAGAGTAGCTATGACTTTACATTTATAGAAAAGAGTGTTAGCTATGCATATGGCACTTCCAATGAGAACCAGTACAGTAAATAATCTATGTGCTGACCAGCTTATTAACCCCTTTACATTAATTCAGAATTATTTTACTTACTGTATTGTCTTCTTGCTACTGGTGGATGAGAAGGGTTCAATAGTCAAGTGGAGGTAAAGTAATTCAGGGTCTAAAATAAGAAAACAACTGCATAAGGCTTAGTTATCACATCCTGAAAAACAACATTTTAATGTGAAGTTGAAAGACAATTTTCAGGGTAAAAAAAAAAATCAGAACAAAATGTAACTGTGTTCAAAATGTGCAAATTGCTTTTTGTTCACTTACGCTGGTATAAATCTATAATAATGCAGTGACTAATTGTGCCCTGAGTAGGCAGAAGTGTGCCTGACTAAAAGACTGGAAATGGTAGTTAAATAATTAATGTAAAAACATGTTGATGATCCTAAATAAGAAAATGTGAGATATTTGAAATGAAATAGATGGAATTAGGCAATCTACTTACTACATAAGAGGCATTAGAAATATCCATTAATTGCATATGCCACAAATAAATAAGCCTATGAAGGAGACATTAACATCTTTCCACTTCTGCTTAAGAGGAATGTGCCACAATGCAGTTAGTTTCTCAACAATTAAATAAAGGACTCTACGCATCTAAATACATTTACAATACAAATACAAACCTCACAGCTTGTATGATAGTGAAATTACTAAATGAAGTACTAATATAAATGCTGGGGAGAGGGAGCAGTGATGGAAGAAAACAGACCATACACACTTACTTGATATTAAATGAAGACTGAGATTAATTATTTAGGTGCATATTGCAAAGCAAATTAAATTAAAAGTTGTATTCAAAGACAAAGCCAGCATAGGAAGAGTAATTCAAACTAGGAGCAATAAGGTAGCTGTAGCTTTCTTCTGAAGGGCTTTGAGAGCTTGATGCAGAGAGAAGCACAGGAAAAAAAAAAAAAGGCATTTTGAAGTCTTTTTGAGACCAATTTTCCTAAGAGTGTGTAGTTGTGGTTCCTCTCTGACAGATCAGTAGCATTATTCTGAATAGTGAATGGATCAGAGAAAGCTGGGGAGAGATACCTGAGCCTAACAACACAACCGGGCAACTTCATCAGCATCAGAGTTAGCACTGAGAGTCTGAAACAGCCTATGCAGCTGGGAGAGCCCTGCCTCAGACAGCTAATGAGGCATCGCGGTAAGTAACATTTTCAGCATCACTAAAAAAAGAAATCATTCAGCTTCCTCCGCCTGCATATTCTTCCCTCTCTATTTTCTTCTTGAGCAGACAGAGTAGAGCTGGGGGCTTTATTGTTGCTTGGTCTTACTACTGATTGAAGAGAGATCTTTGTACTTTCAGATGTATTTTGAAACCCAGCCTCCTTTTGCAGTAGTATTTAGGCCTGCAAAACTTCTATCCATGTTTTAATGTAAACTTCTGGGACTGAGCTTACAGCAGCCTGTCAGAGGAATGAGTGCTCCAAATGATGCTATCCATCTTGTGGCCATGCATTTTGCAGGTGCAAAGAAGGATAAATGATTTTAGTCTAATCTAGTACCTGCCTTAACAGTACTCTCATCACCATGGTAACCCTGAAGGAGAAACACACAACTAACCTTTAAGTGTTAGCAGTATGGAAAACATGTTTTCTTCTCTTCTTTGGGATTTTTTTTTTCAAAAAGGTATATAATGCAAAAGATTCAAAACCAAAGACTCTTAATTTGCTCCCCATGCTTTGAGAGGCGATTCTGTTGTGCTCCTTCTTTCGCTTTTGGAAATTCGCACTGTGCTTCAGGGAAGAGATTTTCTTGACAGACTTGCAAATCAGGAATAATTGAGGACTTTGACAAATGTAAAACTCACGCAAAGCTTCTGTGACCTTGGCATCATCTTGATGAGTAATACTCAGTGTCTTGACTTCATTCAGCTTAGCACTCATTAAAAACAACACTGAGAAGCTTCAGCAGAAAACTATGTACATACAGCCACATATAAAAACAAAGAGCAGCCTGGCCATCATAAAATGAGCCCTGAAAGGCTAAAACAAGAATATATCTGCCTTTAAAAGCCAGCTTTGCACACACAAGCATTAACTGCTTTGGCACAAAGACAGTTTATGTGAAAACTCACAGGGGACTTAAGAGAAAGTCTTTTCTCTTTACAGTGTCAGGAAAAGAAGTCACACTGATGCTGCTCCGTTTTCCACAAAACTTGTCAGAATCATGCATTCACATTGGGCCAGCAGCCAGGGAGTGCCCAGCACGTAGCCCCAGTTGACACAGCACAGTGGGAAGCAGGCTGGAGAATGACTGATAGGATTAAGGTCCATTCCTGGGTCTTGTGCTGGCATCCCAGGTTTGCAATGTCCCTGTGTGATGCAGATGTGATTGTGTGTGTCACCCGGTGAGGGCTCTGAGCAGCCTCCGTTACATTTCCCACAGCAACACCACTCTGGCCTTGCAGAAGAGTGCCCTGGGCAAACGGCACCACTCTCCAGATGTGTTCTGTCCTTTGACTGGGAGCAGGTTGAGGAGACAGGAATCCACAGCTCCTCGTCGCTTGCTCCAGGCAGACATCTGTGTCCTCCTGTTAGTCTGTTCATCATCGGACAAAGTTTTAACCCGGGCATAGTCAGCATTTGTGAAAAGTAGCATGCAGTATCATAAGCAAGTCTACAACCATATTTCTTTTCTCTGCTACATCTAGTGTTTGTAGCAGCAAATCAAACAACAGATGTATAGCATCTAGAGTCAGAAAACGTGTTATGTTCCAAACAGATTTACTCTGCAAATATTGGAAGATATTTTCAGCAGCTAATATTATAATTTCTACATTTTTCTTATGAAACAGCCAGGATATAATACTTAAACAGACTATGTACCTTAAACAACAATAACAAGAAGTTTATCTGTTTAGAAAAAAAAGAAATGCAACTTGAGAAAAAAAAGTAATAAATGACACTGAATTGTGTATCTGTTTTGCTCTGTTTTATATCTCAATAATCAGGATCTTTAAAAAAAATTACAAATGCAGGCAATCTTTCTAGTGTAAATTCATTTGGGAGAATAGAGATTTAATTACTGTTTTCAGATACTTAAGGTGAGTGTAATACCTGATGACAGTGTCTAAAATTATTATTTTCCCCGTAAGTTTCCTTTCAAGTTAAATATTTAATTTTCTAATTTCAGATTTGTTTACTAGTCCTACAGGAATACACCAGTAGAATGTGCTTAAAAGAAGTGCTAATAAAAACTATCAATTGAGCTTAGATTGTCTACAATTTGAAAATGAAAATCTTATTTAAGTCCCCAACTTTAGTAATATGCAAAATAAAAGAGACAGAAAACTAGAGAAATTAAGGACCAGAAGTCTGATCCTATTACCATGGTACCACTCATAAATAAAGCCACTCTAGGTCACTCAATAATAAATGAAGATTTAAGCTAGGCAATAAATGAAGATTTAAGCTAGGTCACATTTTGAAAATCACAACGGATATCAGTCAGATTTTAGCCAAAAACAGTTGTAGCATGTGAGATGATCTCTGATATTTAATATTTAACTAACACTTACTAAAGACTATAACATACAAGTTTCAACTGCACTTAAAAACTCACGCTCATCTGGGTTAACAGTTTAACAAAAGCACAAATGTGACCTCTCTCCTTCCAGTCTGCTGTTTGGTAGTTGCCTTATGAAAGACAATTTAGCTAATGATTCAGTTAATCTTTTTCCAACCACCCTCATAAATCTTGGATAAACCTTATGAAAGTTCAAGCATTACTTTAAATTACTCCTATTTATAGTCATGTCCAAACAAAAAGACTATAAAGTAAAATTCTAACAAAGGTTTCTATCCATATGGTATTATTCTAAAGTAAAGATTTCTTCACATCCATAAGCCCCTTCTCCTGTCATTTTAAAGCTGATGCACTTATTTCCCTTTTCCCTTCTTTATTTCCCTTCTCTTGCACAAAACTGATCTGCAAAAGACAAAAATGGGCAACAAACCTTTAGATGTTGTAGTTAAAGTCCATCTATGTCTTTTATGGTAAGCAATGCAAATTTTGGCTTGTAGAAATAACCTTATTAGGTATGCAGGCTTTTCTTTAGAAACACTATCATAAAACCCACAGCTAAGTCATTAATCTTTTCAAAAAGCTTGTTGAGATCCCCATAGGCATTTAAATGGATCATAACAGCCTCACATATGAAATGCAGAGCTGCAGCCAAGGATTTGACGGAAGTGCAAATTTGGACAAATAAGACCATCAAAGCTTCAGCTGAAGAGCTTTCTGTCCTCTCCACATGACCAGGGGTTGATAAGACCCATCACGGCAGATGAAACTATAAGGAAAGAGATAAAAATGCCAAATTCATGCCAGCAACCCATGGACTGTTAAAAGCCTCCCTGGTTGAAGCCATCAGATATTAAATGATTATATTATTGTAGAGAGACTGGCACCAGAGGATAAAAAATAGAGTATTTGCCCAGAGGTCACTATCCCCATTTGTCTTCGTGGGTGATTATGTTGCACTCACAGGAGTGAGCTGAACACTTGCTGTATTGAACCGACTGAATTATGGTACTCTGTTACAAAGGAGATACACAAATAGAGGAAAAGACCAAAAAAAAAATCTGGGATAAACCCCACAAATAAGCTGTTATAATACCCACAGAAAATGAAAACTGGACCAAATCCACTTACGAATAAACCAGTCCTCTGAAAGAACAGGCCCAGATTTCACTATTCATCTCCAAATTTCACTATTCATCTCCAGACTGGATCCAGGCTACTTTCCAGATTAGGTATGTTTGCTCCAGGTTTTCTTACAATACCAGGATAAAGTATTTCACCCAGAGATCCAGACCCAGATCTATTGTACTCTAAAGCTGAGATGGTCAGTCATCCATCAAAACTATTCAGACAGTACTATGAGTTGAATTGGAGTTAAAGAAGCAGAGAACTTGACAGATGCTGCACAATGAGACCAAAAAAGCTTTGCCAGATCCTGGAAAATACATGAATTTCTGAGAAACAACAACTACAAAGTGTTTTTGATGAGATTTGCAGAGTAAAAAGAATCATTGGCCAGGAGAGAGACTGCAGGTATGAGAAAAATGAACAGAGAGGCTGCAAAACAAACCTCACAGCTGAAGCAAAAGAACTAACCGATGTTCTGCTTTACTAAAATTTCATAACCTTCAGGAAGAACTTTGAAAACACCCACACTATTTGTTTTCATTAACCATTCCTAGTTTGTGCTTTTTCAGCTTCAGCCAGGTAAATATGGAGGACTTCAGTAGTAATTTAATGTACAAAATACACATTTTTTCTTCCCTGCCCAGTCTTCATGGAAATACATAATGTTGTGTAAGAAAATAAGCAGCACATTTTAAAAGCTATACCGCAATGAGACACAGAAGAATGTGAATGTGTGTTTGCATTCAGGGAGAAGAAATATGCAGCCTTTGTGATAAGTTTCACTTTTTTATACAGGCATCTTTTCTGAGATTTCTGCTAACTGAGTAGTTAATCTACTTTTTCTTTTTAAACAGGGTGTAAAATAACTGGGAAATGTTGCACCAGCCACACGGAGAATTATTTCCAGTTATAGTTAGCATGCAAATGAAGCATCGCTTCAGCATCTAATCACGCCTCATTTTGTTATAGGTCTGAGGAACTCATCTGCTTTAAGCGCATCAGTACTTTAGAGAAACATTTCATGATAGGCGTAAAAGGCCTGTGAGTATGCAGGATTAATAAGCAGAAAAATAGCTGTAGTCTTTAAGTTCAGCCGCAGCCAAGAAACCTAATGACCATACTCTCCGCTCCTAAAGCATGTTCAACTCCTGCCTTGCTGTACTGTCCTCAACAGTTTTGTACCACACAGGCTTGATTTCTCTACTTGAAAGTGCTGACTCCATCTGTGTCACCACGGGGAAGAGGACGAGCAGAAACCAGACTGGCCCCATCGAACATCAAACACTTGACCAAGGTTGCATATTGGAGCTCAGTGTCCCAAAGCACTGCCTGTAAGTACTTCAAATGGACAATTCAGTTCAAAGCCATAGGAGATGAATCCTTGGCTGTTCCTACTACTGAATTAATCATCAAGTCAGGAACTCGTATGTTACTGAAATAGACTGGAAAACTATCTCGCTGAGGTGAGAATTGAAAGGAAAAGTAAAAAGCTAAAAATATTTTATAAGCTGAAAATAGAAAGAAAATCTATGCTGGCTCATCTGGAATGTTTGGTTTCAATATTTTGTGTTTCATTTAATGTTATTCCTTCACAATTTCCAACTAAGAATTATCTTAGCTTTCTAAAAGAAAACCTATTTCAAACAAAATCCTGGAACATTTCCATTTTGAGAATGTCAAAACAGAAAAGAGTGACAGCTCTAAAACTTTTTGCAAAATGGAAAATGAATCAGAATGACTACTTCCCCATGAAAATGATGAATTGGTATTTCACAAGGACCAGATAGCAGAATATAACCAACGATACTTCTGTTACAGTTCGGTCATGAGGATCTGTGAGCTGCAAGCACTCACCCACCCTCCTGCTTCAAGGAGAGAGCAGCAGGCTGTCGGAGGTGGAGCCCGGGCAGGGATGCCCTCTGGATTGCCTGCCATCCCCAGACAAATCTAAAGTCACTCTTCCTGCTCCCTTCATACCAAAGAAATGAGCATTTCTACTAAAGCAATGCTTCCTCCTCTCTTTTTGCCAAAGAGCTGTTTTCTCTTTTACTCTTACTTCAAGCTGCTCACTACCAAAAAGAATCAAAAAGTAAAATTTGTTTAAAGACCCTTTGGGAGCTACAAAAAATCACACAGAATTCCTACAAAGTCCATTTTGGGCCATTGTTCCTCAGCTGTTCCAGTTTTTAATAGGTTGTCATTTATGCTGTTGTTCCTCAAACTGTCTCGTTTAATTTTGTAAATTTACATAAGGAATGCAGAATCATGAAACCAAAGTTACAGATGCTTTACAGCCGATCAAAAACAAACCTCTTTTATTTGTCTGTGGTCTTTTTTAGAGATTTCATATAGGTTTTGCTTTACATTTATGTAATCAGACTGCTTTTTATTGCAGCAGAAAGCTTCCTGCTTGGAATGCATTTAGTTAACAAGGAAATGCTTATTTATTCAAACCAAACGCTTTTTGCTGTGCTGCAAGTCAGGCTCACTGTGACTGTCTGTCTCTGCTCCAATTAATATTTAATTATTTATTCAAATTAGAGCAGCTTCTATGGGACCGTGCCAGTCCAGAATAGCCAATAAACTGGGGGACAGAACAGGCATTTGCAGGTACCCCAAGTTCAAACTCCTATGGTGATTTAATCTGGGGGTCTGAGAGGCAGGACGATGACCACCTCCCCGGTGATAAGAATCACAGCCAACCTGTTTTGAATTGCTGCTGAGAATCTCAGCGTCAAGATCAAAGTCGGATCTGTTGCCTCATATGAAAAGTGGGGATGAGACTAAATTACTTCACAGAAATGTGCTGAATAATTAGCAGTTGTATGGTGTTTTGACGTTGCATGTTTTTTAGGTGGAGGAAGGGATATTGTTATGAACACAATTTCCTAACTGTTCGTGTGTGCCACTCATTGTAAATCTTGAATCAGAATTGGGCCCAGGAATGACAAAAAGATTCCAGATGTATAAAGATATAATGTATGAAAAAGAAACATCACCGTTTCATATTGGTCAACATTATATGATTACCAAGTCTGTTTTTTCACAAACACAAGCAGAGCTACAAATAAATAATCCATTTGCACCTGTCTAGACTTATTTATGTTGTTTTCATATTCAAGACTTGCTAGACCCCACGTAATCAAATCTTTAAGTTCAGTGAAACTGTATTTTGAACACATTCAGGAATTATAAATATAAAATTTTAGTTATGCTCTTTTTTTCCTAGAAATACTTTATGTAATGCCCTATAATATTCATGAATATTTGTGTACAGACAACTCCACAGTAAAATCTTCCCTGGATGCTAACAGAAGTACCTCACCACCTACCCTAGTAATGCCCCACATTGTAAAACTTGTGAGCTGGCATACGAGTACCAAGGCAGGCTGAAAAAAAAAAATTAAAGAAGTGCCGCATCTGTGACACAACTATGAGATGACATTATTTTCTCTTTTTTTTTTTTTTTTCTAGGAGTAATTTCCTAATCAAAGCCCAGAAGTTGTTGAGCTAATGAAAATGTCACCTGCAATTTGATGGAGATAGTTTTGATTACCTGGGTGCCATCATGCATACTGCAGTGTTTTCTCAATGACTGCAGAATATCTCATTTTCCTCCCCTGAGTACAGGCTCATTGATAACTGGAGGAATGATGCAGAGAAACATGAGCTGTGTGGCCGGCAGTTAACAGCCCCACACACCGCACCAGTTCCTCAATATGTCAGGACATTTATCAGAATGAGTAAAGCTGGTTAATGGCTTTTCAGTGCTAAATGAGTTAATTGATAATCATGCACCTTCAGATTTAAAACATTGCCAAAAATAGTCCTGATGCACACAGCAAATTTGTGAAATTGTGTACTATTGGTGCCAACTGCTTTGCATCAGACCAAAAATATTGTGCAATGTAATCAGTACCAATAGTACATGAGGGCTGAACACCACTGTGTGTAGTTTTTGACAAAGAAAAATAAATACACCTCTGGCAACATCTTTCACACATTCCAGTCAAATTCACCAACCTCTGAGTTTAGAAGCAAAAGGAGCCATGAGAACATTTTTCGATATTTCAGAACTAAAATATCTGTTTTAAGAAATGTAGCATGATTTTTCTTTTTTAATTTTCTTTTAATGCCCTTGTAGAATAATTAAGTTTTAAAACATTGTGAATAGAAAGGGGCTGTTTTTATTGAGTTTCAAAGCTTAAGCAATTTTTTCAGTTTGTTTCAAAAGCTCAAATTATTAAAAAAAAAATAAAGAATACCAATTAACAAATATATACATGTATATGTAGTTGTTCTTTGATTGGGTCTCTACGTTATGTAGACATGGTTCACTTTCATAGCTTTCCAGGATTTGAAGGTACCACTTGCAGTCTGATGAATACTCTCTCAAGTACATTACCTACCCTCACTACGCTTCAGTTTATTCAAACATAAACTAGAAGTAGTAATACTTAGCTTGCTCATTTAAATCCAACTCATTGAGACCTGAGTACCTAATCCCACTGTGTTGTGTTTTTTTGTTGTTGTTGTTGTGGTTTTTTTCATAAACTACCATTTTGGTCTTTATATGCAGAAATGATCAGAATATTTTATCAAATTTTTTTTAATGATTTTTTTTGAAAAAAGGGTGCGTTAAAAGTTTTTTTCAGCATTTTAAGTTTCTGACTGAAGAGAGAGCACAACTTGAACTGCTCAATCCTACGCTGCTTACCTAGCAGTAGAAGTAAAATTTTGGGCTACAACACGCTTCCTAAGATTATCAAAGATTTGCTATAAACAAAGGAGTTTGCAGATGAATACCATGGCATGTTTGCATACAGGTTGTTCACAAGATAATCGTACAAATACTTCCTTTCTGTAGTGTCAATGATTAATGAAACAAAATATGTAAATTTTGTTTCTGTGAAGGGAAAGAAAATACATATCACCCCAATGAAGTCCAATTCTGTTGAAGATCAGAAAAGGTTTACCTCAACACTAGTACTGATGAATCAGCAAGTAACCTCACAAGCCCTTTAGAAGGACTGGATGCAGAAATAATTATTTCTTGAGACAGTCCCCGACAAGATTGTTGTTTTGATGTATTGGCACACATGGAACTCAGAAATGATGAATTGCACTGACGTTAATTCTATTAAAAGTTGCCTAATATGCACATAATTTGATTTATGAATTTTTCAACATAGAAGAGCACCCTCATCTCATATAAAGCAAAATTGTCCTATTACTAAAGCATAGCAATATTATGGACACTAGATATTGAATAACATCTTCCACTCTGTAGCTCTTTACATTCTCAGCAAGTTTTATTGCAGAATATGACAATCGATACATATATCTGCATACTTGTAAAGTCAGACCTGTCTTGTCTACTGTCAGAAAAATGACAGTGAATATATCTACTAGTTCTACATAGTCAGCAGTGTCTCACTTAAGTTACTGTTTGCTAAGTAGACAAAATAAATGTCCGTGAGGTGTTTCTATCTCAGTACACTGGGATACATCACTTTTTTAGGTTCTTTTAGTCATGCAGTTCTACAATTCTCTGATCCATAACACTCATAACAAAGCTAAGCACAATGGAATAGAATAATTTATAAAAACTAAAATACTTCATGTTTATACATATTTGATTTATATCCTTCTCCAGAGTCTTGTACTGGCACTACAGACAAGCTAACGTAAATGCCTTTTTCCATGAAACTAACCCTGAAACCCTATACAAAGCCATTTTTACTACTGCAGATGAAGAGAAGAGAAAAAAGATACTTTATTTTATAAAGAGAAAAAATGTTTTTCCCCTTCCTCAAGGGTAACCCTGGCCATGAATATGTGGATAACACAAGTTAACTCAGAACAAGCTGAAAATCACCTGGGGAAATGAAGAACTACCAAGATGAGCCAAATATCACAGATGTCAGTGTATATGCTCTCGAGGACTCATCAGAAACTAGAGCAAAGGGGTTTAAAATGCTAAAACAAACTAAAACAGCTAAAACAAACTGGCAGAAGTATTTTTATTCCAGTCAAGTAAAGTAGCAAATTTCTTGCAAAAATGTATGTATGTATGTATGCATGCATGCATACGATGTTTTTCCTGCCTTGCGCTTGTTGTCTTTATTCAGAAGACCCCTTTAAGTTTCTTTGCAGTTTTAAGACAGCAGAGGAGAAGCCACACTTGCAAATTCACCCAGTCTAGGGAAACCAGTAACTACAGAATAATGAGCATCCATATACTGCCAGGTATCCAAAGCCACATTTCTCTAGCACTGATGAGACAACAGCTCAGCAGGTTTCACTTGCGATGATGATACTTCACTGTGATGATGCAGGCAGAACATCAAACATAGCTAAAGCACACATGAAAACACCTGAGAGGTAATAGGCATGCTAAAGGAACTGGAGGGCTCAATCTGAAGTCCAGAGATGTATAACATAAAAGGTTTCTGGAGGTTTAGTTACACTTTTTTTCCAAAGGTCAAGGAGGAATTGATTTAGCAGAAAAGGTTAGAACTGTTTTGGTGCTGTC
This sequence comes from Anser anser, assembly GCF_964211835.1. Lineage (NCBI taxonomy): Eukaryota > Metazoa > Chordata > Aves > Anseriformes > Anatidae > Anser > Anser anser. Next base: position 12,426,964 of record NC_139734.1, read on the forward strand.
TGGCCTGCTTTGCCCATCTGTAGGTGCTAATGGTGTAACAGCAGGTATACTTCCAACTGAAACTAGAAGACACTGAACTAAACTCTAAAAATTATTCAGGAAATTTGCTTATCTTTGCCTCCTTGGCAATCCTTCAACCTTAATTATAATTGTGTTGGAAAAACATAGCATTCTTTATGGAACTTTTTTAAGCCTGACTTGTTCTGTTGCCATTATAAGCAAACTAAATAGCTGAGCAATTTAATTTAATTTCTCCAATACTGCCTTATGTTTTCTAAACAGGAACCATAGCTCTTCTAAGTTTGAAACATCTGAGATATTGATTACAGTACACTTTCTTTTGAGAGTAAAATGGATTAAATGGGTTATTTTTCTCATTCAACAAAAGCCATAATGAAGCATGCCTGACTAGAATGTGTTGTCTACACATTTTTGCTGTCCTATTAAAACTGAAATAAAACAGAAAATTTGGGGATGAGTAAGCACAGGGTTATATATTTAAACTGGCAAAAGGAAACTTATTTGCCCACAGAGATGCTGTGTTCATAGCTACGAACTGCCTTCATATTTTGACTGGTAAGAAGGATTTGATTAAGAAAAGGTGATTCTGTGAGTTCTGGTTTCCTGTGGAGTTGTGTCTCAATGTGGATTTACTAGATGTAGGATTTATTTTTTTTCCTTTTGTCTGATCAAAGCCTTTTTGGCATATAATCAATATTTTTTTTTCTCTCCATGTAGATTACAGGGGAGTTTTCAGCCCTTTCCTCACTGGAATCCCTAATAACCTACCTTTTTTGCTTTCTCTGTGTTTGAGAGGAGAGAAGAAAGACAGAGTTGGCCAAACACAGGCAGCATACATAAGAGTTACTGTCTTGGTTTCATTACCTTAGAATAGTACACTAGAACATTCACACAAGAAAAAAAAAAGGGGGGGGGTAAAAAGAGAAATGACATAACACTGCTCTTTGTTGGAGATCTGTAGCTCTCTGAGTGCTCCTTTTGGGACCGGGAGATGGGATATATTTCAATTCACACAGTGTCAGAGGGATTGGATTGACCTAAAGCAGATCAGGCAAAAATATGACATCTTTAAGACATCCGTGCACTTTCACCTTACAGGTCTACCACCTCTGCCCAGGTCAGCTTCTACCCAGTTTTACTGATATGCCATCAAATATATCAGCCAGATAAGAAAAAATGCTGAGCATAAAAGAGCAGTTCATGCTGTAAATTTTAGCAAACTTGTTCATAAGGCTGCAGACCCATAGATCAATCAAAGCCAGGTAGCCACAAGAGTTGTGACATCCCAGACCAGGTGAACAAAACCAGAAAAAGGGAGATGCTGCACTGAAAAGCTTCTGACAGGGGAAGTGTACAGGACCAGAGAATAAAGTAGCTAGCCACAGGTAGTCCTGGAAAGACCATTCATCATATATATATATATATATATGTGCCAGTAAACGGAGGGAATAATCACTACACTAGCTGAGAGCTTTTTCCTTAAAAAAATAAAATAAAAAATAAAGCTTTATTTGTAAACACTTAATTTTAGAATTCATTACACCAAGAATGTGGTCTAATGTGGCCTTATTCTCCCCTCATGGTTCTCCTGAGTGTCTTAACAAGCCTTAGGCAGCACATGCAGCCAAAAAATCTCGTGTCTTGGTTAACCTGGCTGTTCAAGCCACCATTCCCGTCTGTGTCAATATCTTTTCCTGTTTAGTTAGATTTATTTGCATTTGCCAATCTGAAAAATACCCGTATTTCATGGTAATAACTAGTTTTGCACCTCAAGAATTCTTACATTGGCTTTTGTCAGTATGAAGGACTGTTTTCACTGGTAAAAGTGGCACATGTTCATCCACAGTAAGAACTGCAATGTACTTCAGCTTCCAACAAGAACTTAAGGACTTCATTAATTTTTGAAAGAACAAATACAAACAAATGCCTCCTGTTCTCTCTCAATTAACATTCTGTGAAGCCTAAACAAGCGCATAGCTACATTTTTATCAATACTCAGCTTCCCATAGTAATTGCATTGCAGTAGTGGAACCAACCTAAAGTTATAGAAATCTATTGTATTTGCCTTCCAAACGCACAAAAGATGATGACAGGTAAAATCCTCTGTGGTGTACCAAAATGTCTAAAGAATTATGGAAACAACCAAAATAAAAGACAGATCGAAGGGACAATGTTTCATACAATTTGAGTTGAAAGCAAGCAAGCAAGGAAGTTTGAAACTTCGTTGATTTCATTAATTAAAGCATAATCAGAAAGAACCCGTCAGCTACCTTCTTGTACAAGACTATGGCAAAGGGTCATCTATTTAGTCTTTCAGGATCATCAATTTAGTCTTTCTGAAATGGAACCAAATACAAAGTTCTAAAGATAAAGGAGAACCTTTCTAACAGTGTCACTCCTCATGATCTCCATTTTCTCAAGGCTTCTCCATTTTCTGGTCTGAATTCATTCTGCATGCAGCTGGGCAGCAGATGGGGTGTTACAGAAATGCCATAACAAATCGAATAATTAAATGTCTACATTTCATCAACTATTTTAGTGTTCTTTCCCATCTCCTCCAATGATAAGTGCATGCAAAAATTTGCATTGATACAATTTATACAATCAAATTTTACACACACGAAAAAGACTCACAGCTTAAAGAAGGCTGACAAGGCATATTCCCTTCATCTTAAAATATACATATATATATTTAAATTTATATATGTACACATGCATACATATGGGGGGGGGAGAAAGACTTCTCATAGCCACCGCAACAAATTATAAATGATGCATGAAATGAAAAATTCCTGTTGAGTGCACTGAAAAGTGTACAGACAGTGCCATGGAATCGTCGTTTGCCATGCTATTTACTTAGTGAGAGTCACTGACTCAAAAGTCAATAGAAGAAAGACTGCAGTTATACATTTCAAGCTGCACAGTATATATTGCATTTTTCATTTGTTTTTCAAACCAGTTCAAAAGGAGCATATTGCAAAATCTCTATTGCCCCAAGCTTTCTAAACTTCCAACTATTAGAACCTAAAGTAGCTCTGAAAACCACCTATAGCAATGTGCAAAAGTTCTAAATAATGAAATAAAATAGTCATTAAAAAACAGACTGGTAAGCTGCAGTTACATGTTTCTGTGTTATAAATAGGCAGAGATGGTCAGTTATCCCAGATGATTATAGAGGAATCTCAATGATCAGTGGATTGCTAAATTGGGTCTTACCACTGCAATTAAAAAAAAAATCAAGACTTAGTTTACTCTGAATTATTATGTGCAATCAGACTGTAGGTTGATTTTTACTGTCATAGCTATACTGAGCAAAATCTTAAGGAATTTATAATTGTGTAAAAGTTTAACTTTGTGACCATCAAAGCTGTGCATTTTCATTCTAATTTCTATGGGAGAGCAGTTTCACATTTTAACTTCACAGCTAGAGTTGATTTTGAGAAAATCTGCTTATAATGTTGGTTGATAATCTCTGAAGTTTTGAGAAAAGATAAAACATTGACAGAATAGCTAAAAGACAGACCCAAGCAACTAATTCCTATTAAAAATGAGAGATTTTTATGTATAAAGACAGACAGGAGCATCGTTAGTCTGCTCTGATCTTCTGTAAATTACATGGATTCTCTATTTGTGTAAGCTGACTATGCGCAAAGGGGTAAACACAACATACACCAGCAGCTGGAGACAAAGCACTGCTACATACCTTGCTGTATATAAGTAAAAATGTTATCCAAATTTTCCTAAAGACTAAGTAGCCATTCAGGACCTTCATCCAGTCTGAAGTGCACAAAGCTCATAATATATTTTATTTTGAGAACTGGGGAAAGCTATTTGAACATCCCATTTAGAGGGTGGCGAAGCACTGGCACAGGCTGCCCAGAGAAGCTGTGGGTGCCCCATCCCTGGAAGTGTTCAAGGCCAGGTTTGATGAGGCCCTGGACAACTTGATGTGGTACCCAAGGCAGGGGAGTTGGAAGTGGGTGGTTTTAAGGCCCTTCCCAACCCAAGCCATTCTATGATTCTATGATCCCTTAGATGTTATCACTGTATGTGTCTGAGAACTAAAATGCCATCAGTTCACAAGCTTGTCTCCTGTTCTGCAGGCAATGCATCTCTGAAACTTTAATTCAAGCACAGGTGCAGTTCCAGATACTTATGCTTCTAATTAAATAGTATTGAGTTGCAGGTGTAAATCAGTCAGAAGCTGATTCGCATTTTAGTTGGACTTCATTATTAGGTGCAATTTTAGCTTTGATAAAATGTCAGTCTTAAATTTGTTCTCTTTATGCAAAGCTAAATTCAAAGCATACCTGGCTCCATTATATGCTATGGCAGAATAGTTCTAGCTATCCACATATAAAAACAATGGATAAATTACTTTCGAAAGGTGTAACAGACTGGTATTACATACAATCTAGAAAGAGACAAAAAAAAGAAAATCTGACCACAATCATCTCCTTTCAGCATTTCCATTTCATCTGCTTTTATGTGAATGGTTAAAGAACTATGACGCAAAATGATGTTTAAAAATTTGCATAGTGAGGACGAGTGCAAGATCTGTCACATTACCTTCTCAGAATGCATCCCAGGACAGCACTTGCCTTTATCTCATTAAGTACATGGCATTTTCTCAGATCTTTTTCTTGCTAACCAGTTGAGATGTCTGAAACCCCACAAGCTTCAGAGCTAAGCTGTCTTGAACCAGTGGATTTACTGGCACAGTATACTATTTGCAAAACCTCTAACATGTATTTAATCTCCTTATCCAGATGAAAAACAACATCCAAAATGAAAATAGTTTGGAAGCCCCATTTTAAGTTCTCTCACTCTCACATATTAATTATGGATTTTTTACATTGTCAGCTTTGTATTTTTCCTTATTCTTACCTCTTTGACAATCTCGATTAGTTGGTATTCAACAGTAAAACCCTTCAAATTATGCACATATGTTTTATTCATATACTTAAAGATGATCTTTTAAACCCTGCTAATGGACCCCTCTTTCCTTTCTAAATGACATATTAGAATTAGAATCATATCTTACTATTACCTGAAAACTTAAAATGGAAACCTGGTGGCATCTGTCACAGCACAGGGAACTCCATAGATTATAAGTAAATAGCCATGGCAATTGAATAGCCCTTTAAAATCATTTTACAACTAAAACCCTAAGGCAGCAGGTTCACAGTGTCAACCAAGGAATTCAACTTCCCTCCCAGTTACCCACCAGCAACAGTCTGGAAACAACATGAATACAAGATGCGTAACTGAGCCAGATGCAGCCTAATGAGGGAAACTGTTTATTTACCACAGCCGTAACTAACCATGGCTCAAGTTCTGTCCTCAGATGCCTGTGTAATAAAATGGGGATTTAATCTATTATGAAGATTTCTGGTTTTAGTAGCTTCATTGTCTCAACGACGAACGAACTCAGGACAGATGATGGAGCTAGTCCTTTTGTGCAAGTGGCAGAACATGTACTTTCAGGCCCTGAATGAGGCCTAAAGAATAGCTTAAAGCTTATTCTTTCAGGCTTAAAGAATAGCTTGTCTGTGTGCAAGTAGCTATACACTCAAGTGTTCTGCTAGGCTAGAGCCTCTCTGTTCAAGGCAGGCAATCCACAAAGTCTCGCAGTACATATACAAGTGTTGTCAAGCATTCCAATGCAGGCAAAATAAACTTCCATGCATATGAGGAATTTTTTTTTCCTGTCTCGCTCAGCAAGAGGATATGAAATAACAGCACAGAACTAACAGTTTTAGAGATGATAGTCTCACATAAAACTTATCTACTAGCACATTTGTGATCTACGAAAGGAGATGCTGAAAGGAAAAAAGACAGAAATGAGCATATTCACTGATATTTCACTCTGCCTCTTCCATTTCCACGCATTTTCACTTCTTTCACTCCTCGGTACTTTTTTCTTCTGTGAATGAATGTGGGAGCCATGGAGCTGTGCTGTGGCAATTACACATAATTTTTAGTATGAAATACTGCATTAAGCACAGCAGCAACATATTTAGGGTAGAGAGCTTGAACTGAATGCCAATGATACAAGACTCTTAATATCAGTACCTGGAGTTTCACACACTTGACTTTTAAAATTGGAACTCTTACATCTAGGCAGATGCTTCTTAGTTTAGTCTGGGCAAATAATGCAAAGCATTTATTTCTGTGTAAATGATGCCTTGTTGAAATTTAGTATCATTACAAATTGAGTCAGAGAGATAGGCTTATAATACTTCCACTGAATTAAAAGATTCTGTTGCCACTTGTTACATATTCTATTCCTGTCTGATCTGCAGATCCTTGAAATGCATATGTCAGTCAGTGTAATGACAGAAGAAAAAAGCACAGGCTATCCCTAGTCTCAAATAAGGGTAAGCCATTTGGCCCAGCAAACTGGATTGTAAGTCTTTTCAGTTTAGCACTACGACGAAGAGAATACCTGGAAATCATTCAGTTTCTCTTCATTGCAATAAACTCAGAAATTGGCACAAGTTGATTGTCAACATGTCTTCATGTTTCTTACTTCCTTCATATTCAACTTTTTAAGACACCTTGTTTTCTTTTCTCTTACACCTTCCTTAAAAACCCCCTCTCCAACTCTTTTGATTTCACTACGATACTTTTCCATTTTTTAAAATTCTCTTTGATGAAGAAAACTTACATGTGGGGAAAAAACAAGCTGAACATAATGTTAAAACAATTAAAAAAATCCATTTAACAGAAAAAAAATGAAATCCTATTGTTCTAGATTCATGGCGGAGTTACATTCTTAACTATTGCTTTTAAGATTGAAGCATATTTACAGGCAAAATATAAATTCAGTTTGACAATCTCCCTCTAAAACATCTCTCTCACAAAGGAAAATTAACCTCATAGGTAATATTTATACTACTTTGTAAATAGTATTCCTGGAAAAAGTAAAAGCCAAATTTGTTTCACCTGATTACTTAACAGAAAACAAAACAAAACTGGAAGTTCATTTGTTCTTAAGAGAACTAGAAAATGTGCATGCTTCGTATTAAGCAAAGTAAACATACTTTGAAATAACACATGACATTCTGCCTTTATTGCTCAGTTTGCACTGATTAAAGCATAGCAAAAACAACTTCAGTTTGTTTTTTTCTTGCTGGATTTCTGTGACTTTAAACTAAACTCCGTGTTAAACCTCCTTAAACAGTTTCGCAGAGGACATAATTAATCAGGCCATTAATCTTTGCTACATTTTTTTAACCTTTTCTCCAGACAGACGTATGCCAGTCATATGGCATCCATGGAGGTCTTACTAATTCTAAAAAATTAAGACAGCAGACCATAAAAAAGTGTCATTCACTGAAATACAAAGCATAAGAAATAAAATATCTAAGAACCGTAACAGCAGTAGTCAGAAGCACAACAGGTGCTATTGAAGCCAACTGGTTCATTGGGAAGCTGTTAGCTTCCCCTCCATTTTTTCTCCACAACAAAGAAAAAAATCTCAACAATTCTGACTAAATTTACTGCCAGTCACAAACTAAATTTAAAAGGTTGTATTTGATCAATGGCCGGAAGGTTGAAACTAGAGGATCTTTAATGTCCCTTCCAACACAAGCTGTTCTATGATTCTGTGACTACAAATAAGAAAGAAATCAAGTTAAATCTCTCCACTACCCAAACGCTATCAGAAGACCCCTGTATAACTTTCATAGCAGGAAGACATCCCATGAGCAAGTTGCCCAGGTTCTACTTATCTGGTACCAGTTTTCACCAGCTCAGACTGAGATTAAAAAGTGAATTCTTAATCACAAATTCATAATCTTTTAGCTCTAGAATTTAAAGGAGGGGATTTTTAACCCATTTCATAGCAGATTAGCTGCTAAAGTAGCATAAATGACCTTGAAAATGTCAGCTGGGATTATTGGAAAATTTAGAGGTATAGGTATAGCAGAAGTGGTAAAAATAACCATTTTTTAATGTGGTAAAAATAACCAATTTATTCATCTATTTCTTCTCATGAGAAGTTTGAAAGACTATCAGATATGTCAATAATAAGGAAGCAATAACACATTCTCATTTTGTTTTTAGGACACCAGTTCAGTTCCGTATAGAAGTAACACACATTAGCTGAAAACAATTCCGATCATTTGATAAAACATGATTCTCAGAGGGTGAATTACCAATTCTTCCCTACCATAATCCTAATAACATACTCTCCTTTCTCTTCATACCTTTGCTTAAAAGAAATATTTAGATTCTAGCACAGCACAGCTTTCACAAATCGAGAGGTCTATATTCTCCTTTTTTGGTCTAATGTGCTATTTAGCAACGAAGAACTGAAAAGAGAAAAGGCAAAAAGTGATGTTGGAATCAGGTGATTGCATATGGACCTACATGCAAGCCCAAGTGAAAGCTAATATATGCAGCTATGAGAAGATGCACAAAACAAAGGTTCTTCTAAATGATTCAAGAGAGTAATGATCTTCTAAAGAATTTGTGCCTGCATCCAAAGTCTATCTTTGTGAAAGGCCAAGAAAAAAAATGGATTTATGAAAACACAGTAGTTCTAGTGACCATTTCACTGTCTTTGCAGATTTTATTTGGGATATGTCTGAATATCATGCTGACAGCATAAATCCTAAAACATAAATGCAGACGTGCATTTTTGATTCAAAGCCATCATTGCCAGTAAAGGCATTTCTAGGGACCTCAACAGGATTTGAATCAGGTCCTTTACTTAATCCTTATTTTACCATGATATTTTCATAGTGGATAAAACTGAATGTTCATGCAAGTTATTACAGGATTAGAGCACTGATTTTTCTCTCTTTTTGCCAAGGGCTTCTTGTTTAAAATATTCCTAAAGAGAAGAAAGGAAAAAAGAGAAATCTTTAATTGTTAATTATCTGAATATATATTTTAGAAGTGTTCACTTACAATTTTGAATGCAAAAGGATTTATTTATGAAGCAAAGCAACATGTAATATGCAGTTCATTAAAGTTAGCTTATGGTTCCCTTTCATTAAAGTTGAATAATTTCTTACTGAGTAGAATCACTGTATATCTAATTTTGTTGTGACTGTGATGAATAGTCAGTAAACAACATTAGTAGATTTTGGAATCAGATGACTACTCAGATCAAAGTTTTTCCTAGTAGTTATCATCCTGTTAAGAAGATATAAGACTGCAAATAAGAACAATAAAAATCCCATATTCTAGTAAAAGAGCAGAATAGTTTTATTTTCCAAGACAAGCACTCAGTTAGAAATTCTAAGAACTGAATAATTCTGTTAGAGTTAATAGCAATAGCCTAGCTGGGCCTTACATATCAATGCTAATGAGAGGCAAGCAAGAAAAGGGCTGCTCTGCAGAGGCTGTGGATTTCCAGCATTCTTACTATATACCAGGTTATGTCATCTTCTGTTTCCAGACAAATGTTTTGAGGAACAAGTTTGTCATGGATAGCAAGCAGTGGTGAGTGTTACCCAAACTAATATACTTCATATCTTTACAGGTACTGAAAAGAGAGGCAGTGTACATAGCTGTGTGCATAGCATTAAGCAGCAGCTGAAGAATTAAATTGAAAAACAACTGAGAGCAAAGAAGCTTGAGAACTGTCTTTATATGAAGAAATTTAAAGATATGTGAGCAAGCCCCTCATTATAGGTTACATCAAAGACACATAAACCACCTTTTCTAATGTTTGATATGTTTATCCCAGTCCAATCCACAGTCTGTAGCCATAATTTTACATATCTGAGTATGGAAGCATTGATTTTCAAGAACAGTGAAGATTTCCAAATTCCACTCCAGTTTCAGAAGGTTTGAAATGCTCCACAGCCTTAGAAAAACTGTATGGTTTTTTTTCACATTAGTGCTCCCATATTAATTTACTTTGCAACACCAGGAGCCCAACTTTTAGTATACTGATCTGACAGAATTTGTGCTACCTTAGCAGCATGCAATGTGCAGTCACTCTATAGCACTGCTGTTTATTCAGAGTGAAATGTTCATGGTTTTATTAATCCCCAAGGAGAGGCAATGACCCATAAGGGAAATAGGGTTTAATCCCTCTGGATCTGTTCAGCTTATGTTAGTGGCTAAATGAAAACAGAAACATGTACAAGCTATAGCATTAGTAAAAACAAGAAGGACCCGTTTCTCATTTATAGAAGAAGAGGATGATTGTTAAGTCTGCTCTGCACAAACATGAGATAAAAGAAATGAAGGAAGTTTCAACTGCAACAACAAAAATCACAGAGTTTACAAAGTGTTTGAGCAACAGCCTGCTTAAGTGCAACATGAGCAGTAATACCAAGGAAAGGAAGATTTCTGCTAATAATAAAAAGTGACAATACATGATTTCAAAAAATCCTAATGTTTACCAAACTTTGAATTAACATAAAATGAACTTGAGTAGGCACCAAACTCATGTGTTAGAGAGACTACTATGCAGCTAAGATTATTAGAAAATAATAGAGATTTGAATGTGAAATATGTTTCAAATGTAATGCTATTACCCACCTAAAAACTTCATTATCTACTTTAGATGTGAGCTATTTGATGGAAAGACACTTTAAAGGGTATGAATAAATACACCAAACAAATTCAATATCCATTTTTCTGACTTTATGCTTACATAAGCCAAAGCGCACTTAGTGCACTCTACTGAAACAATGTATACAGACGTAAGCAACTTCCCTCATGGTATCAAATAACTAAGAGCGCAGTCAATGTGGTAATGACACCTTCCTACAGCAAATGCCCTGTAAAATTCCCTGTAAGGCTAATTTAAAAGTAAATATTTGGTTGTTAGTAATTAACTGTTTGTATAAAAGTGAATATGCAAAGACGCACAGCTTTTCAGGTCATGATTCTCAGATCCTGTGCAATTATTTCAGAGTTGCAATGCTAATAGTTGGCAATTGCCACTGCTATTTTTGAATACCCAATACCATTTGTTACCAAATAAAATGGAATTAACCTAGTAAAGGTTTTCCTTCTCCTAGAAGGAGAAAATCTGGCTTCATCACTTTTATACTTTGTCTGAATATTATAAAGCATTTGGAATTTCCTTTTACACGTGAATATTTTCTTCAGTGCTTCATTCATTTCTAACTCCTCTCAGCTACAGTGTACAACATGATCCACCCTGAAAGGAATGATTCCCAGAATCACTATTCCCAGAATCGGATGTCATATATGGACCTCATATATGTCTTTACTGCTTAACTATCACGTCACAGAAACAGATTAACTCCCAAACGAGACATATCCAGCCACATCAGAATGCGTTTGCTAGAGCCTTTACTGCAAAAATACCAGATGCATGGTAGTGCATGTTGAAGAATTCTGGAGAAGTCTTTATAGACCTCATCACAAACCAGCTAGGTCAAAGAATACCAGGGATGGCTCTGAAACCTGAAACCACGAGGAGACAGGTTTTGTTAATGAAAGCCTTTGTAGAAGGCTTATACATGTAAGAAGGCTTGCATATTGAAAGATCTGTTCTTAGTTGCCCTTTGTAGAATCATAGAATCATTAATTCTTCACTGGCCTGTTACAAGCATTAGCATGTTTTTACCAAACGTGGCATCTGATTCCCCACATACGGGACTAAGCAGCAGAATTTATGATGAAACAGAACCACGGCAGGTGTGGCCCATTTCCTTTCAGTCATTTCACCTTTCCACATCCATCCCTTTCTTCTCTTTAAGAAATCGTATAAACCGTTAGGGCTGGGCCACAATGGCAAACATCTGTATCGCACAGGATGTGTCTGTGAGACCATGCCAGAGGCCAAAGTCCGACATCAGCTGACAGCTTACCTGCTGCAACGTGTCCAGGACCAGCACTAGGCCAGCTAACACACACCATGGGAAAATCTTGCATTCAGTAAGTGCCATCTTACACCTGTGGACCTCCCTGTCTGCGGTGCAGAGAGGCCGTAGCCCTTTGAATGTGGTTTAGTCACCTGCAGGGACCCCTTTACAGTGCCGTAAGATGTCATGCTGTAGTGCTGTAGCCTCAGCAATATATAAGCAAACGGCAGGTCTCAGAAACACTGTAGCCTCTAGAAAAAGGAGAGTAGCTCAAACTCTGTATTTATGCTGGCTGAGTAGTGGGTGCATGACACGAGCGGCAGTCAGGTACACTTACAGGCCCAGAGCGTTGTTAGTATTCATAAACACTCAGCTTCTCTGTAAAGCAGAAAGAGCCCGGTCCTTTAATCTTTTCTTCTCTAAAGACTCTGAAGCAGAATCCCTTGAAACATGTTTCTCTTGAACATTCTTCTACTGCACTTCATTTCTTACAAAACAAGTTATTGTTGACTTGATAAACTAAATGGGAGCTTGGAGCATGATGTTTTTTTATGCTAATCCAGCTCCTCCACATCCTTAGTCCTCTAGCTAAAAATATGTAAACAGTTTTGAAGTGCTCAGTAAGCCTGTACAGCTAAAATTCTTTTGCTGAAGCAAACAACTCAGTCGTTTTTGTCTTGCCTTTAAAATATCAGAAACATCACCTATGACATGATGGACAAGGAACCCACACTTTCAGTTTTGAAAATCACTCACCTTGATATTGCAAACTCAGTTTGAGCTATAAGGGAATGCAGCAAACCATGCTTTGTCAGAAGTACAAATGCTACCTGAGGACAAAAGCTGACGTCACAGAATCATGGACTATCCTGAGTTGGAAGGGACCCACAAATATCATCCAGTCCAACTCCTGGCTCCACACAGGACCACCCAGAAATCAAGCCATATGTCTGAGAGCGCTGTCCAAATGCTTCTTAACTCTGGCAGGCTCGGTGCCATGACCACTGCCCTGGGGAGCCTGTCCCAGTGCCCAACCACCCTCTTGGTGAAGAACCTTTTCCTAACATCCAGCCTGACCTTCCCCTGCCACAGCTTCATGCTTCTGAACGAAACACCAAGGGATGCAACTTGGGATATCTGGTGGGTTTTGCTGCAGTTTTTAATAAATCTTGCTCATACGTTATCTTAGATGTGGATGTCTAGTCCTCCTTGAAAAAAAAAATCACTTTTAAAAACCATTATTCTAAGTAGTCTGATACAAAGCAAGTAACTAAGGTATTTGGACATATGCCAACTGGGAGAAATTATTTTGAAAGTACATTCTAGATGGAAGTAGCATGCACAGAAACGTGTAGCACACTTGCCATTTCAGTCTCCTTAAGCTGGATTCTGGTGTATAATGGAATTATATTCTATCAAGAATATATAAAGACTGCACAGCCCTGTAAAGAGATTAAAGACACTAATCTGTTGAAAAACATTTCCAAGTATGGTTGCATGCATATCTTGACACACACCCATAGATGTACATACACACAAGCAGCATGGTTACCTCAGATATCTACAATAGTTAGGAGCAAAATGGGATGTTGGGAAAAGCATTTCTAATGATGAAAACCAGAGAATATTGTCACTTTCATATTACATAAATTATTTTGCAAAGCATCCATTCCTTCTCTACTTGATATATTTTTTCTTACTCTGCACTGGCTTTATAATAACAATAACTGTCTTGATAAATTACTTTCAGCATTATTCAATTTCAAGTAGCCACATTTGTTTTCTTGTTCCCAGTAAAATTATGACAATAGAAATAGATTATTGTAATTGCTTCTTCAAGCAAGGACTAGAGGTTGTTTGCTTTTTTCATGACTAATAACTTCCATTTTGCTCTTCATTCAGTTGCTGAGATGTTCAGACTTTGGGTTGACGGGAGGTTATTGTAGCAAGAAAACAGAAAAATGATTGAGCTTTAAAATATCATTGCATGTATACATTAGGGTGATGATGATGAGAGATAGAGAACAGTAAAGGCAATGAAAATTATTTCAGGAGTATCTTTCAGTAACAAGGAAAAAATGAATATATGAACATTTTTTCCTTGTTTTAAAATAAGCTAGAGTGAGCATCTCATCACAAAACTACACTGACATTATTTGAGCTCTACAAACAGCTATACTCCTTTATTTTATCTCCTTTTCATATTCTCAAACATTATTGTTATTCTAACCTGACTAATATTATTCTTAAGAAACACCTGCAACCTGTAAATTCCTTCTGAACAGGGCAGACTGAACAATCTGCCTAGGTTTTGCTGTTTCTACTTTGCTTCATATTTGACCTAGTTTGTTTTCTATCTAGTTGCCTAAATCATACAACCACATCTCAGTTACCAACATGTTTCAAGCTGCAGTCATTTCCACCTAAGACTTCCTTTGTTTTTTTATTAAAAAAATAATAAATACATAAATACTTGAGAGTCACACTAAATACAAGTATAACATGTCTGCAGACAACCATTTAGCTGAATTAAAGGTACTCTGTAATTGAAAGATCGCTTGCAAAGGTTGTTTCAATATTTTAACAGAGCCTGGTGAATTCAGGAAGGGTTTAGTCAAAACAGTCACCTAAGTATAAAATAGATAGATAGATAGATAGAAAAGATAAAGAGGTGATCAGAACAAATTCGTGGTTTTGACAAGAAAGGAGAATGACAAAACAGGATAGGAGAAGGTCTCTACAACTCGTTTCTAAGTTATCTCCTAAAATGTTGACAGACTCAGGATTTTTTTGCTCTTGTAGGCAAACTGGGAAATTCCTGTGCTGCTCCCAGTCACGTTAATGTGCAGTGAACTGTGCTGCTGCAGGCAGAACACTGTTCTGCAGGTGTCCCCCTCCCGCAGTAAACACGAGCGTCACCAGATGATGTTCACATGTTGTATGGCCGACTGGCACCTCCAGGTGAAACTAATTTGCGTTCAACAAAGATGCTATGAAAAGAAGGTCACTCCCCATGGCAGAAGGCACAGTTGGCACGTTGTTACATTTTTCATAAGGTGTCCAAATCTGATGTGACCAGAATTTCAAACTGCAGCACCAGCTCATTTCAAATTATTATAATGTTTCCAGGTTTTGCAAGTGATCTAACTTGAACAAGAGCCCAACAACACATTACACCAGAGATTTAAACCATATGGACTGTAAGAGATTTTAAATATACTTCTTTAACATAAACTATCACAAACAATAGTTAGAGGAAAAAGCTGAAGCATTTAATAGGCCTCATGGTAAACCACAAATAGACAGAAGAAGTGAAGTTATTAATAGCACTCCTAGAAAATTCAGGCTCAGTGTACCAAGGCTAGCAACGTGAGCCAGTTTATGATAAATTACTGTTTCAGAAACTTTTATTAAAAACAGTCAGGGTATACTAATAATTTAGTAAGAATAAGCAATATGTTTTCGCTTCAAGTTTTGCAGGCTTCTTTCCCCACTTAGTTCACATTCAGTTTACAGAAAATTTCTCTTTACCAGCTATCTGGAGAGATTTTCACCTGGGAAGAAGTCTTGCACAATTTGCTTACCTTTTATGTTTATGTGAAAATCTTTCATCAGCAAGGCCCTGATATGGGTTAGACCTTCTATAGAAGCACCCATGCTTAACAACACAGATAACCAGCTCTCTGGTAACTTAAAAAGAAATAAGAATGCCAGGGCTGTGGCCAAACTACATTTCCCTACCTCTTTAATGGTCCCTCAAAGTTGCTGACAGCCTGTCCGAGATGCAGTAGCCTTTAAACTGGAATTCACTCCAGGGAAGCCTGGCCCAGGATTAGAAGAATGCAAAGGTGCCTTAAAGCTACTTTCACATACATCAGGCTGCTTTAAATGCCCTCAGCTGGAGCTGGGAAAGAGAAGTTTAATATTTGACACAGTAGCAGCTTTTTAATGCAGCCTCCCTCCAACAGAGAATTTCTTGCACTGAGGGATGATATCCATGAGTTCCTACTTTAATAAAAAGCGGCACAGTGCTGCTGCACTCTCTGCCTTCCTGAGAGGTAGAAATTTAAAACTCCAGCTCTCTGCATAGGTATTTGTCGAAGTCTGGTCCCAGCGCAGCTGATTGAAAGAGATGCTGCAGTGCAGGCTGCATAGCCAATACACTAGAATGGCTTTTTAAATTCTCTGCCACAGCAGGGCTCCTCATTTATGCATCCTGCACTGTATATCTGCTCTTTCACCTTTGCTTCCTTACAGTAATAAGAATAAATGAATGCACTGTAAGAATGACTGAAGGCATTGTACATTACCATACCCTTCTTGGACTCTGCAGTAAAAATTATTCATATAACAAAGTGTTTCACTTCTAATGCCTTTATTTCAAGGCTATGGCTTAAGCATTCTAGACTAGTTTGATCTCCGTAATGCTTCTAATGTAATACTTAGAGCAATCGACACCAAACCAAAGGCTATACTCGCCCAGAAACCCTTGCAGTTCTTTGTTTTGTTTCCTTTCTGTCTGCTTCTAGCAAGATGGTCTCAGGCAGGAGCCAGATGATATGCTAATCATATTTTTTATCAAGGTTTTAAATTCACGAGTACTTGCTGTATCAGTTCACTCAGTGTGGATATGATTTAGAATAAAAATAATCAAGTTTTGCTTTCACTTTAATAGAATTTTTGGTGCGGTTTTATAAAAGGACTGAAATAGAATAGAGGCCTTGTGGATGCCAATTTCCGTTTTATATATTTATATATATAAGTCATAAAAATTTTAAATGGAGTGTCCATCTCCTGGGATTTCTGAGATTCTTTTCATTTAAGGACTCTATTGAAAGTCTTAAAGCACATCTTTCCAGCCTGTTTGTTATGACCAACATCGGACTTCTTGGTTCTGAGAAATTACAATTTGTTTAGCCACATATGTGCTGGAGTCTGATAAAAAGTTAATAAAGTACTGTAGTTTCTGAGACCAGAACCATAATCTCTGCATGAGGAGATTTCCACCATACAGACTGTCTGATCTGAAGTAGTCACTGTGTCCTTTAATAGCGTGAACGACTGCCATCAGGGAGCTACAGATCTCAGAGTGAATTTCATCCTTTGTATATGTTCCAGTAAGATTAATTTAAATCTAGAATGGTCTGGGTGTAATTTGTACTTCATGAAAAATATTTCTCTTAAATAGAAGGCAAAGCAAATAGATGCTGTGATTTTGGATGCATATAATTATACCAAGTATATTTAATTTGTAACTATTAAAATAGTACATGCTCTTTCTTACGAGGACTTCTCTCACTTCAGCGACACAGATTATTAACCTTTAATTCACATCTCTTTAAACCTGCTCGATAAGTAACAGAAACCACAAACACTGTAAATAGTATTATTTTTAACTTGGACTCCCTTGGTGATTTATTGGCTGAAATGTGTACACATTGCACAGGTTAGGTGAAATGGATACTCTGCCTTTTCTCACATACTATTAAAATTGGAATATAAGGGTTCTCCAACCTAATACTCCACCAGAGTACTAAAAAATTGGAACGTAACTGAGATCAACATGAATGCAGTATATGCATGATGGTGCTACCTGAAGAGAGATTCTCCTCTTGTTCCATTTCACCCTCTGACAGTCAGTTGGGCTACCAGCCTTTAGTAAGTGCAATATATGAAACTGTTACTTTGATTTACAGTAAATCTCTTATCTGATGTCAGGTCAACTGTGTGTAAGATTTCCTGTCAGTCCTCAACCAGAGATAATGATCTTCTGTACATCTACCACGTTAAGTCCTAGGTATGGAAGATTTTCATGCTTTTGGACACTCCCAAGCATAAACACTGGCCTAACAGGCTTGCACATACTTACAGCTTCTGCACTTAATTATTATAACATTGTATATGACATAATAAAGCCATGTAGAAGCTCCAACTGGAAGAAAGCTCAGCAGCACATCCCGCTTTGCGTCACAGGCCACTCTAGTCCCTGCTTTTCACTGCCTTACTACAGGGTACTGCAGAAATTACTTAGCTTCAGCAAAGAAGAGGGCTGGTAATTATGCTGCGCTAGAGGGAATTGGGAAACCTGTGTGACAGGGAAAGAAGAAAAGGTACAGACCAAGTAACGTTATTTAGCTTTCTCTGACACACAAAAATTTCTGTGGTAACTGAAGACCAAGAAAGGCTGTGAGCATTTATTTTCAGAGATGGTAGAATTTACCACATTAACTAGCACGGGCCATACTTCATCCTAGGGCAGGCGATGGTGGACTTACAGAAACACTGATGAAGCCCACATTGTGTTTTCCAGAAAGTCAGGGTAAGTTACTTGCACAGCCTCTTCAGGCTTCCATGAAAACCTCAGTAACAATCTACTTGCACCACACTTCTTACTTAAATGCTTTTGAAAAACTGGTTCCATGTCCAAATTTCCACCCCTTTTGAGCCGACAGACAGTCCTTACAAATGGATGCTAAAAGCACGGATTTGTGTACTCTTGTACAAGACACCAGATGAGTTACGTAGCACAGGTGTGCACAGACAAATGAAATACTGTAGCCGATATGTGCCAGGCTGATATACTTTCTGCTGTTAAAATGTAGCCACGGGGATAACGTATTACAAATACAAGTTAATGAAAATCATATACTCAGTCTGAATCTACTATCCACACATTTTGTCTCTGGACAAAAATGACTCACTCTTACAGCGAGATGCACAGCCTGCCTGTTGCCATAGCCCCGCAGCAGCATATCCTTCTTGTAATGCAGTACAAAAAACAAACACATGCACAGTAATGCTCCAGCTGTGAAGAATAATGAAGCATTTAGCAAAGCAGACAAAGACCACATGGCTTCATCTCCCTCACCACAGCAGAACCTATTACTGGATACAATAATTAATAAGCTAATGACAGACCTTCAACCATCCAACAAGTTCTTCTGAAAGGTATAGGCTTTTGTGGTTTTGTTTGTGGGTTGTTTTTTTCCTTCTACTTGAAGACCAAATCAGTCAGACATCTAAAATTTTTAAACGCTTTTGGCCCATACCAAATTCACTCCTACTGTCGAGCAGTAAAAGTTGAACACAACCCTAAGGACATATTGCAGAAGCAAGTGCTCGTACAGCTACTTTGGGAAGCATGAGCACTTCCTAACTTCAGGCACCCGACTGATGCTGACTGAAACAGGACACTGAAACTTCTCTATGGCTGGCAGAGAGGGAGCCAAGCTGATTGGGAAAAACTCCCCCCAAAATTTAATACAGCAACATACCAGTTAAAAGTTTCACCCACTACGTGGCTGAGGATAGGAAAAAAAAAGACTACAGTAACCGTGGGCAGATCTCGCCAGGATTTCTGCAGAACTTTACCCTGGAATCTGTTCTGCTTCCCAGCTCCCAGTCTTTCCAGGGCACGCTGCTATCTGTTGGCCAGAGGGTGAGTTTCAGCAAAATACAATAACTTGCAGCAAGCACAGCTTGAACTTTAATTTTCAGAACTTTGTGAAGGAGACCACAAGTCACTAATGCAAAGTCGAGCCATCTTCATAGACCAACAGCAGTTCTTGTCAATGCTGTGAAGGGATTTTCTCTAATAAAACCAAATTCAGTCACTAGCCCTCTAGTTAGTTATTTTTTTCCTTCCAGATCAATTCTTCAACTGCTGTAAAATGAAAGGAAATCACCTGTGTCTCAGGGCTTGGTACTGAGGGAATGAAATAGTCCTTCATTGTGACTGGAAGCAAAAATACATGCTCTGCAAAAAGTCATCTGTTCATGACAAGCAGCTTGCCGGTTCAGGTTAGCAAGCCTCACACTGAGAGAAGCTGTGATCATTCACTAAAACGTAAGAGAGAGAAAGGGACTAAGGAAGAAAAAGGTCTATTTAAGCTCAAGGGCAATCTTTTCACCAGAACAAAAGGCAGATGAACTTACCATGAGTAACTCCGAGCTACAAAATCAAAAGGCAGTTTCTAACAGAAATGAGGTCTCGAAGTGTCTTCCAACATGACAGTGGGGTTTAAAAAAAAAAAAACAACAGTAACCACTTTAAATTTTGGAATAGGCTTCCCTTCCCTTCTCTGTCTCCCCTGGGCAGAAGAATTACACAAACAAACAAACAATTCTTTTAAAAGAAAGAGTTGGAAATAGGGAGCATAACATCAGGCAGAATGTACAGGTGCTGTAAGAAGAGACAGGCTTCTTATCCTCGCTGGGACGGAGCCTCCACCACAACACTTTGGCCTTTGCTTTCTCTCGTCAAAGAAACCACACTGCTGAGGGTCCTCTTCGCAGTACCGACATGCAATATTGTTAATGTGCTCAGAGAGTTTCATTCACTGAGAGCAGGATCCTCTGCAAGTCTGAACTACATAGTCTTACCAGTCTACTTCTAAATTTTAGTAGACAATGCTAAGTGGTGATGAATACATTAAAAATTACTTGGTTTTCAGTGTAAGAAAACGCCCAGCAGTGTGGGTTTTGGCTTTTAGTTGTTTGTGGTTTTTTGTTGTTGTTTTTCTGTTTGTTTTGAGATTTCATTAAATGATTATATTTATTTGGTTATTAATAGCCTATGAATTTCCCAAAGTATTATGCCAAATCACTGCACAAACATAGGATGAAATAAAAATAATGCCAAAAATTTTCAGCATCCAAAGGTTCACTTTTGTTACAGATTTAGATAGAAGATTATTACTTTTTGTTTGCTGTGATGTTTTTAACTCATGTTTTAAATGGAAGCAGTGGTGTGCAAGATTTTATTTTTTTTTAATAAATTTTCTCCCATTTGAAATTTTTTTATTGGAAGTCAAACTTCTCATATTGTATGACTCAAAAAGCATTCAAGCAAAACTTTGCCACTGTCAACATGATTAATTTTTTAAAAAATAAAAACTAAATTGAAACAAATTTGTAATGCCGTTTCTTTATAATATCTAGTACAATTATGCTCTTAACAAAAGGTGAAATGGAAAGAGCTGTCTTTTGATTGTTCTCAGCTGGACTTTAGAGAAAGAAGATTGTTCACAGAATTTTTCAAGTCCTGATTTTCTATCCCTTATACAGAAAATATTTTCAAAATTTTTCCTCTAAAGAGAATCAGTTATCACTACAAATATGAACACAGTGTATATAAAGATTTTCCTCCCAATAATCCAAAGAAATAAATTAATCATATTTATCTAACCAACTTCCCTTTTGTTCCCTATTGATTTCACTCTTCTCACAGAGAAGCCTTGCTTCCTCCACTCTTTGAAATAGCTCTCAGGAAGAAGAGGACAAAGAACCAACAACTTCAATACCTAGATGTATTCCTGGGTTTATAGCAGGTAAGCAGTGACGGATTTTTGTGGATTTTTTTCAACCTTTTTGCCACATATCAATACATTTTTCAATCAATCTGGTATTCTCCCTGTATATCTCTTCACAGTCCACCTGCTCTCCTGGCTTAGTCCCTCTCTGGACTAATTATTCCAATGAGAGCATTCTTTGCCCCAACCATTTTAAGTGCTGTGAACACTTTCCTTGCCCACACCACTAAATCATAGCATAGGAAGTGTCCTAGTTAAAAAGACAAGGAATATTTCCTATTCTGCATGTTTCTCTGCTCCTCACACATCAAGCTTCAATGCTGTGATGTGTTAGATTCTTGCAATTACTACTGCATGGCTATAGTAATCACAGTAATTGCTAAAGCAGTTGTCCAGGTCTGCAGGAATTTATTCTGACTTCTGATATATGAAGTAGTTGATGCTGCAGCATCTGCCTGCATCGGCATATATTGTTTTTCAGCAGGGAGCTCTCAGAGAAGAGTCTGTAAACATTTATAAAATACAGATACTGTTCATTGCAGATGCACTGGGTGAAGCTTAATACTGATTTGGATGTGTTAAGTGGTTGTGAACTTCTAAGATGGTAAAAAAAAAACATTTTTAAAAATTTATATCTTATTACAGAAGCATTAAATGAAAATCAGAGCTGGATAAATTGGCTTCTCTACTTTTTTGGTTGGTGTTTTTTTGTTGGTGTTTTTGTTTGTTTTCTCATTATCTGCAGTACAGATTTGGGCAATGAGAGGAATTCCATATGGTTGAAGATGAATTTCATGTTTAGTTTTAAAAGCATCATGGATGGGTAAATAAGTTCTTGGGGAAAAAAAAAATAAAAAACAGGATTTGAATTCATGGCAGTACATAGTTAAAAAAATAAAGCAAAAGACTATTCCCTGAAGTAAGAATGAATGTATACATTCGTATTCCCTTGTGCACAATTGACTGAACTTCCCTTTCAAAACGTCAAGGATAAATATCCTTCAAGTGGTTCCATTAAAACAATGATAACCATAGTAACTGTGTAGCTCGCGTACGTTTTTTTTTTCTTTTTTCTTTTTCTCTTTTTGGCCATGTATTATTTGCAACTCTGTTGCTGCTAAGAGACCTAAAGAAAAGACATCCCTACCAATGCCAGATCAGAATGTAGGTGTTCGTAGTCTTCATGTTAAATTGTGAAATGAGCTTTTGTTTGGTAATTTAAAGATCTGTTTATGGATATGAAACCTGAACAGGCTACTATGAAAATACACTACCACCTGGGGCACTTGGTACAGAGGGGATACTAGATACTGTTTACTACTTCTTTTCCCCAAGGAATTATTTGCATTTTTATAACAAAATCAGGAGAGGGTAAAGCATGAAAACAGCAAATGTGAAAATGAAGTTAAAGATGATTAAGACATCCGGTTGCACAGTCCCCAGTTACTACCTGTGCAAATGGATTTTATGTTTTAAATCCCACCAATATCTGGGGGGGAAAAAAAAACACAGACATACATTGCTTACATTAATGCAAGGTGCTGTGGCAATATGGTTAAGGCAGTTACTAACTAATGAACACAGATTCAGGTCTTGTTCAGTCATACCAATTGTGATTCAAGGGAAAGAAGCAGCTTGTTAAAGGAGCACTGAGGCCAAGAGCGTGCAGAGGCCCGAAGAGTCCTGTGTGTGCCACTGGTTCCAGAACCACACTGCCATAATCCCTCTTCCACGATGCATGAGTCAGACACAAGCTACTTTAGGTCTCAACTTTTAGATTAGTACAGTCTGATTAAGAATGAGAATTAATCCTAAGGAAATATACTTCCCAGTACTGTTTTTCCTTATCCTTTCCTTACATTTCAGACAATAACTAAAGGCTGAAAGTACAGAGAGAATAATCCTACTACATCAGAAGAACCCTTTGTGAAATTATAGATGTGAAGTACCTATATCTCTGTCAAGAAAAGAATGGGCAAAGCTTGTATTCTTTTAGAGTAACCAGATAAATTGGTATTTTTATTTTATATGTTTCCTTGACAGTGGGAAATGAATGGATTGTGCTGTTACTGCACATACATATATATATATGTATATACTGTATCTAAGAACATACACTTCCGATCTAGTGTATCATTCTAAGCTAATTTTGCTGCAATAAGCAGTTTGGCTAAGGTTTTACTCTCTTGCAAGCAAAACATTACAGTGGAGACCTGAGCTACATATATCTTTGTTCTCGTACCAGCACAGATCTTAAAGCTGGATTTTTCTGTCTAAAGGAAGAAGCACACCTGCATCCCGTGTCAAAATACCCTGGGGATCGGAAGGATGCTTTCTTCCTGATTTCCTGTGATAGGACAATCACAATCTATCCTAATTCGTTTAGGTTAAAAACTTTACGTACAGGAACAAATATGCAAGAATTGCACCATTAAATGTACCACAGAAATTTCTTCAAATGCACGTAATTCTTTGAATACTGGTAATATTTACCACTGAAGTTCTTGGTAACACAGTTTCACTTCACATCTCTAAACTTCAATGATCTTTAATTCATGTGATTTTGACTGAAGATCAGAAATAAAATCTCCTTAAGAAGTTTGAGAAAAAAGCAACTTGGCACTTGTTCTCTTAGCACATAATTCTCCAAATACTGCAGGTAAGATTTTCATGCTTTCCTTCTACTCTCTTGGAATATTTTTTCCCTGACTAATCCCACTTTAGTTACAATTATATCAATAATTTATATTGTGATATTTTAATCAGGTATTTCTACATTAACCAAAAATTCTTAATTGGGATAATCTGGTTAAAAATACATTTCTGCACCTATCTTGTCACAGAAAACAGAACACCATGATCAGTGAATCTACCAGCAACAGTATGAAGTTTTGTGGTGCAGGCTTGGTGTGGTGGTTCTTATGGAAAATTAAATAACTACTGATGAATTTGAGATTGAGTATAAAAGCTGTCCTTCCCCATTACTATTATTTCAGTTCAATACAGTCAGCACTTTCCAGCTACTTTAGTCAATGGGGATATATGAGGCAGTAGTACAGAGACTTTGTCTTGGATTTGTTGTGGTTTTCAGCTCAAGATGTCCCTTTAGTGCCTGAAGTTGTATAAAGATAATTATTCAGGCATAAAAGCATGGATATAAGAAATTTTTCTTTCATAAATAATGCTCTGCATAAACAATAGGGTTGTTTTGTTGGTTTTTGTTATTGTTGACCTATGCTTAGGACCAAATTTTGTGTCCTGTATCTACTGTGAACCTATTTAAAGTGAATTCAGGATGGGAACTATGTTTTTGTTTGTTTGTTTGTTTTAATATGCATTCCTGCTTCATTCACTTGCCACATACCCATCACAAGAAAAACAAATCACTGAGGAAACTCAGACTAGATCAAAATTCTTCCTCCTGAGCCTATGTCAAGATTGTGAGCTTACATATTTGTCTACACATTCAATTCTAAAGCACCATACTGGGATGTTACAGACAGTTTACAATTTCAGGGAAGGATTAAGAAGATGGTCAGGGAAATTCACCACCTGTTTCGGTACTGTCAAGAGGAAAAATGACAACATTAGATGCTGAAGAGCTTTCCTGATTCATATGACAGGTTATCCTTAAAGGTTGAACAATGTTTTGCTGAGTTGTTTCTTGAGTTTTCAGTACAAAATCTCCTAATTTGCAAGCCTTCAGAAATGCAGCACAGTTAAATCAACTACATATTTCTTTTTTACTGCACAGCCAATTCCTTTCTTTCTGTTGCAAAATCCTTGCAAATGGTACACCACCCTTCTCACAGTTATCTAACATTTACTACCACATTCCCCATCTGATCAGAAACAGACCTTATGGATCTTTTACTTCTTTTAAACATTAATCTTGTGGTTAATAATGCACTTCTCTCGTTTACCCTTCCTCATATAGAAAGAATGACTTAACATCTCCATTTTTTACATTTGTTATATGAACAGATTTTCATTGATTTCTCAATGAAAGGTGCAGTATAGTCTCATGATATCTTATCCGGTAAGACAACACACAGGTTTCTGTTATGTGACCAAAACAAAAGGAAAAAAAGAAAAAGATGCCTTTACTTACAATATGTAATTAGAATTATTTCACCGTATAAATGGTGATGCTTTTGCAGAACATAAGCTGTAAATTTTATCGCATCTTCTCTTACAGTGAGCTTATGAACATCTTAGCGAGTCTAAATTACAGACGTTTTATCATATTACTGGATTACTTATTCCAGTGACTGCCAATAATTGCTATCTCTTAAGTAAATGGTTTGGTTTGTTTGTTTTTCCCAATTTGGGATTACCTGTCACTTGATATCAGCT
Organism: Anser anser; assembly: GCF_964211835.1. Lineage (NCBI taxonomy): Eukaryota > Metazoa > Chordata > Aves > Anseriformes > Anatidae > Anser > Anser anser. Next base: position 12,452,456 of record NC_139734.1, read on the forward strand.
GTTCTTTTTTGTATCTCTTTTCTATACTAAAGTTTCATTGATTGTCAAGTATTTCTTTTTCAGTTTTGGTTTCTTCACCCTCCATATTCTGATCAGAAAATGTAATTGTATTCTCCAGTCAGTGCAAACTCTTAGTAAAGTCTTTTTCATGAGTTACTTTTTATGCATTTTTTCCTCCCTAGTTTTCTGAATTATTTCACAAGATAAATAAAAGCTAAACAATTCTTTGTGAACTTTACAAGGAGTCTTCTACCACTGACTCCCTAACAGCATATTTGCAGTCATGGGAGTTAATCAAATTTTCCCTTCTTATTTAAGTCAAGCAAACAAACTTGACAAGCTCTATCTTTCTAAAGCTCCAGAATAGACTGGCACTAAAGCATATGTTGCTTTCAGAGCATAATCTGAAAATTTTCTTTAAAGATTAATTGCAGAAAAGGCAGGAGGGGCTGCATATCAGGTGCAAGACAGTCATTTACTTCCTTATATATATGTATGTATTCCATATATATATATGTATAACACCATAAGAGGATGAGCTCCATATCTGACAAAGGAGACTAGTTTTGTTGTTTTCTGAGTCATGAGTAGATTCCATATGTGCTCTGCAGCACTCCAGAGGCTCCACAGCAAGAATTGCTGAACTGTATTTTTATGAGGCACACAATGGCAAGACGTTTTATCTAGTTTAATTCTTGATCTAGTTTCAAGTTCCTGAATGAACATTAGCATCTCTCTGCATGCAAACACTTCCTCTGCAGGCAGCTCAGCTTTATTCCACCTTCTACTTGCGACTCAGACTGACAATTCTGAGCCTAATTTGAAGAAAAATGTACCAGAAAATGCACCACCTACTTATTATTTTACCATGTAGGTGAATCAGATTAGATCTGTCTACAGTTCTATGTCATCTATGAATGGGGAAAATTTCACTTTTACTATTTATTTCTTGGATTTGTTAAGACCACTTGCAGACAGGTAGAATTGACATTTGTAAACAAACTACTGCTACATAAATATAAATAGTTCAGAACAAGATTTGAAAACAAATCAGAGCTAACGATCTCACAACTAAAACCAAGCAAACATAAAAAAGCACCTAAGCTTTGCTTTTCATGTTTGAGAGATCACTAATCTTTTTTTTTTCTTTACTTCTGAGTTATCGATACAGAACACACTTCTAATGCAGACCACTCTTCTGCCAACAGTAGATGGTCACTAATTGCACTTTGTGTAGCTTTACTGGGAGCTTGGCATTTCCAATATGGCCATTATTAGAGTGCCAGAAGTAAGATTTCAGATGATGAATGAGTGGTAAACAATGCATTCACGTGCATGACAACGATATTCTTTTGCAATTACAATACTACATCTTATTTTACCTTTAGGAACGCCAGCTTCAGATAAACAGTGCAGCACCAGAAAGATAAGAAATGACTGGTTTGCCTGTACTGTGGAGCCCTTTTTATGTTGCTTTACAAAGACTCAAATTTAACCAATGGCAGATAATTACATTGTCAGGCATTCTTGTTAAACTCCTCTATTTACCCAGGAGGGTAGAAAAGCTTTGAGAGGGATTATATATTGACAAACCTAAGTTCCTTCTACTTCAAAGCATATCACCCTAAAAGAAGGGCCCTGCATATTGAAACGATAAGCACCTTTCATTATTAAAAAGCTCCAGTTTCCTAACAATTTTTATAAATAAATCAGATGTTGATATAACTACAAAAAATTCTTCTTACTTTGATTGGTTATACACATACCTAGGAGTGGATAGGAGTGTAAGCCTGGCACTCTGACAAAATGAAAAATTCTCCAATAAATTCTTACAGGGCCTACTATGAGAAGACTTTTCAGTTAACTGTGTCTATGAACATTTTATTACTCAGCAATCTGATTTTTGACAAAAACTGCTAACTTTCTACTTTAGGTTAGACATTAATAATGGCAGAGTGACCAATATATATGTATATATCCTAGTTTCAAATGTTTTCACTGATCTGTAGAATGTCCGATTATGTTTTTAAAAGATACGAGGAATTACAGTGAATAGAACGTGTCATATATACTCAAAAAACCTTTGAGAGACTTAGGGTATTTTTAATGTATAAACTAGTTCTACATCCCTATATTGATTTAAATGGGAACAGTGATTTTTTAAGTATTTACTGTCTATTGAATGTTCCTGTCATGTTTAATTTTTCACAAAAAGCATCACCACTGTAAACAAAGTTAAAACTTGTTATGTATGATCATAGTGAACATTTTCTTTGAAATTTCTATCACAACTCCTACTGTTCAGGTTACCCCTTTGCACTGCAGTCATATAAATACATTTACAGTATTTGCTACTGTAAACAGTTTTGCAACTAAATAATGTAAAGTGATGGCCTCAAAGACCAACAATTAGGGAAGCCTGAAAAAAATTTGCTGCAACTGTACAAACAGTTGAACATCCGTTCAGTAAAGTTAGGCTACACTTTAGTGATTAGCACACAGGAATGCACAAATTATATTTTTGTGACCATTTCATATTATGAAAATAAAGGAATTCTCTTTTTCTAGTTTATATTCCATCTTGGGTTAATCCAACTCTTGTGGACAAACAATAAAAAAAAGCATATAGAGCAGACAAATGAAAAAACTGTGCAAGGTAATTTTCAGTACGATATACTTTATGGAACAAATGTTAAAAAGTTGTGCTAATGATACATAAAATATCCCTTGTTTAATACAAAATAGAGAATACAGCATCATTCAATTATCAAGAAACGTAAAGCTCTGTAATGACAACAAGTACTGGGGAATAAGACAGATCCTTTGATGTAAGCAGGTAAGTTTAAGTGTCTTCAGCAGATTGCAAAATCAGCTTTAACAGACCTTGGTTGGTAAAATAAACAGTAGCTGGAAGTTGCTACTTAGTATTTTGATCTATTTACACCTGGGTAGCTGTTGGCAGGCCTATTTTATTTTGCAGACTTTCTGAGTCCATCTCTGTAGGAGTGGATTCTAATGAGTCAAGCTATTAGCAACAAATCTCAGGCAGCAAGAACAAGACAGCAGCAGCGTTTCTACTCATTGCTCAAACCTGTATGGGTGTTACACTCTAAAGGAACAAAGACAGACAAGGTCAAACCTGAACATCAAGCCCTTTGTGAAATGTTATTTGCACACAGTACATTCCTCATTAATCTATTTCAAATGCCTACTATATTCATCTATTAATGCAATGTCTTGTGCGTGTTCAGCCATTTTCTCCTTTTTGCATACTACAAAGCTCAAAAAGTAACAGCAGTGAGAAAAAGGTTTCTTATAAAGGTTAAAGGTTTCAGATTCTTATATAAATTGTTAGCCACCACAGAAAATCAGTGTTTTCTCAGCAGATTGACTAACAATATTTATTAATTAATATACCAGAAAGCTCTACTTCTATTTCACTAACTATTCAGTTCCTCCAGTGACTCATAAGAACAGCACGTTGTCTTGCTTTCTCCTGCTTTTCGTTTGCTCTCAGAGCGTTTTTGCAGCATAAATCTTAGCCTTTCCTTGAGCTTTTGTTGCCTTGTTTACTTTTTCCACAAACCTATCTTAAATTCTCCAAAGTTGAAAGAATTACTTTGATAGAAGAGTATTAATTTATTCTATTTCCATGAATATCCGAAAGCCTGCCACAGGAAGAGATGAGGAGAAGATTACAGCAGCAACTTCTAAACCACATGATTCCACCCACGGATACTCTGAAGCAAAAAGCTTCTCCTGGGTAACATGACCTGTCAAACACAAAGATGTGAACTGCAAGCAACTTTTCCCCTATTACCAGAAGAGTTATATTCAATTGCTACTTTCTCCATTTAAATTCTTCACATGTTTTCCCCAGCAATTCTGCACTGTTCCACATCCCTTTCAAATTCATATGTGCAGAGCTAAACAAACAACAAACTCCAGTTATCTTAGACTTTGCCCTGTGTTTTCTGTTATTAATTATCGGACTTCCCAGGGCAGTATGTGCCAGGGTATCTAGACCAGTATGTTTCAGGGCACCCACATTCTGACAACATTTGCTTATTATTAGGAAGGGAAACTTAACAGGTTATTAATTACAGCAGGGAAAGTGTACGATCTGTAGAGTCATAGAATCATTCAGGCTGGAAAAGACCTCTGAGATCATCTAGTCCAACCTTTAGCCTAGTACTGACAAGTCCACCACTAAACCATGCTACTAAGTTCTACATCCACACGTTTCTTGAAGATCTCCAGGGATGGTGACTCAACCACTTCCCTGGGCGGCCTACTCCAATGCCACATAACCCTTTCAGTAAAGAATTTTCTCCTAATATCCAGACTAACCTCCCCTGGCACAACTTGAGGCATTTCCCCTCGTCTTATCACTTGGTGCTTGGGATGAGTGGATCTGCTCTTTCCTTGGAACCAGCAAGATTAGAGCTCTTACCCAAGGTGATGTTCCCACACACTCACTTGCTTACCCTCAGTAATAAAGTCACCAGGTCTTGATGTCCCTTCCCCACGGGCAGAGGGCAGATGGTCCAGGAAAGCATACTCTGCATCTTACAACATCAAGCTTCCTCAAAATAAAATAACTGTAACAGAACAAGGGTTCTTCCTGATATTCTGGCACAGGGAGATTGAACCTGCAACTCACTTCTCTCCTAAGGCCAGGCGAACTTTTTCAGACACTTTCCCAGGACCTCCTTCTAACTGGCAAAGTCATCTCTCTACTTTGCTGACAGGTTTTAGACACATGCTGCAAAAACAATACTCTAGTACTGTCCACATCTACCACATCTACAATTAATCCTGAATGAATTATTATAGGCACCCCTTCTTCCTCTTTGCTGGTCTCATTCACATGATTACTATTATTTACATTCTCTGTTTTCTTTCTCGTCTTTCAGTGCTTTTCATCTGAGCTGCTTTTCATTCTCCTTCGTTTCTCAATCTCTTTCAGATCTCAAAAGCTCTTTACTTCATATCGGAAGTGACTTTTCACATGTCACTTTTATCTAGCAGTGAAAAGTTAGGTGGATTTCCACTCATTTTTCTCTGTGCTGTGAGGAATTTTGTTTTGAGCATACACAACTTAAGTCTTCATTATAAATCATTAAACCTAAGTGAATATTGTGAAAACATTTTATTGTGAAAATGCAAATATTGTACATATTAAACATCTGTCAGAAGAAAAATTGAGAGGCAATTTACTTGCCTTAGCCTTTAATTTAATAGCCCACCATGGATAAGTAATAGGAACTGCCAAAACTCAGAACCTCCCCAAGTCATTTGACAACCTATTAAATATTACAGTTTTGAAGGTGATCAGACAATAGCAGACTACTTGCTTTAGTTTTAAGAACTCATTATTGATACAGACTCAAAATAGAAAACCAGACAGAACTTCACTTGTGAATTGTGCCAAATTTCTTTAACAAAAAAAATACTCATTCAGTTTTAAAGGCATTATATATATGAGTACATGGTACATGGCCATATAACTTGAGATACTATATTTGGCTCCCAAAACTCCATTCTCTGTAAGGCTGGTGTAGTGCTCAAAATGTTGAGAACGGGAAGAGCCCTCAATTCATGCTGTCAGAACATCTAACACTGAAAATTGCCTAGCATAGGTACACAGCTCTCCACAAAATGAATTCCCAGTTATTTTCTCAAACTTTCAAAATCTCCCCTCAGTTCTCAAAGCCTGAGGAAGCACTCAGCTTTCACCCAAAGCTACTGTATGCAAAACTAAAAGTAATAATGCAATTGAAGGGGTTTTGCTCTTTTCCCTGTTGCCAGCGGTGTCTACCTTACAGTACCTGTAGACAGTTACTCTTAGAGACAGCAAGAGATTTTATGTTCAAATTCACATCTAGATCAAATAACTGCATATTTTTATGGATTATCAGGCTTTAACCATCTTTATTTTCACATAAGGATGCAAGAGATTTTCTTGAATGTGATTCTGTAGATGTGGTTCTGCTGACAAACAAAAACAACAGAATATTTAGCATAAGTGAAATGATAGGCCTGTTAAGTTTGGGGTATTACGATTTAAAATGAAACAGCAGATGTTGGTCAAAACAGATGAAATGGTTTAAGAAAAGACTGAAAAAAAAAAAAACCTTCTATTAAGCTATTTAAAGTTAAGACAAGCAAGCAAAACAGATGGGACATCACAATTTACATTTAAGATTCTACTTTAAAACAATCTCCAGTATGAAGAAAGCAGCATGATTTGGCTCTCAAAAGAGTGACAATATATTTGTCAGGGCTTTTTCTTTTTTTTTCCCCTCCAGTGCTAACCTTGTTTATTCTTAAGTTATAACTTTGTCTATTCTTATGAAGAAAAAGCTAAACAAACTTCTCTGGTTGGAATTCTTCACACTTTTAACACTGAACAGCAAGTCTCTTTAACACATACTAACCGTCTAATCCAGATATACACACATTGATTTTCAACTTAAAAATGGTTTTGCTGAAGTCAGTAAGATTTTTGCATACATGTAATTAAGCCTATTTCATGGAGGGACTATTTAAATAGGAAAAGAAGAACTAGTGTGAACTCGATGCTTAACTCCCAAAAAGTAAGGATGAGGACGGATATATAAAATAATTAAACTACTGAGAGCTCAGGGCACCAGTTCGTGTTGCAGTTTATGAAAACGTGAGAAACAAAACGTTCAGTGAGTAAACAAAATACTAAGCTACACTGAATTTCAAACTTAGCCACAAAAGACTTTTAAACCAGATTTTTCAAGCATCCTCATCACTTTACCAGTATTTACATGATATTCCTGGAAAGGTCTATGTAAACAGATTCAAAGGTACTGTCCTGATTTGTCAGCCTAATTCCCTGATAACCCTTTAAAATTTTATTTCACACCTGCTTTCATCCAATATTTGAACACTTTTTACCATATATTATTCCACCACCATCACTTCAGACCATGATTTGCAGGCCTTCCCTTCAAATTAAAGTATATTGGATGAACAAGACTCTACTGTGCATATTCAAGGTCCTTATTTACAGTCAAGATGTTCTGGTTTATTACTTTTAAAATCCAAGAGATTTTTGTCACTGCTTTTCTCTCTAATTTTACCGAAGTTAGCAGCATGCCAATACTCCAAAAATATAAAGTTAACATCTCTGTACAAAACAGAGAAGTTTTGTTTACTTTTGTCTATTTAAACGGTAAACACTGGTAACTTTAAGTAAGAAATCGAAAGAAAAAATGCACAAAGAAGACCTTAGTTGTTTCAATGGGGAAATGGTGGAAAAAAATGCATAGAGAGAAGGCCTGAAAGGCATACACGAGACCTTGAAACACTGGTAGGAAAACAGAATCAGAGGTAGGAGGACTGGATTTTGGAGAAACAGAACAATTAACAATGCAGCCTAGTCTTTAATAATGTATTTCTATATATGCATTTAAAATACAATACACTTTATAATAAAATTAAGGATTAGACTTTAAAAATCAACCAAAATGGGCATAATTAATGGAAGAGTTTCCTAAAAGGAAAAGAAAAATATAAAGAGACTGAGGTGCAGGGCAATTTGCAGGTAATATAAAAGGGATGGAAGGAATCAATAACTATTCGAAAGATAACTTGTAATACTGGACATGGAGTGAAAAAGAGGAGGTGGCAATATTTCTAGAGAAAACACGGTTGCCCACATCAGCTTGATTAAACTTGTGGTGCAACAAGATTCCCATCAGAAGATGTGGAAGAGAAGGTCAGCCATAAGACTACGAGGGAAAAGTGAAGTATTACCAAAGAGACCAATCAGTCAGCAAGCACAGGAGAAAACGACAACGTGTCCAAAGGCAGACTTGCTGGGGAACTCAACAGAGGCAGTAGAAAATCAAGATATGGTAGAGATAATAGAGGTGTCTAGTGAGGAGGGAGAATGGAACCAGAATGTTTTACGTTTGGCTGATATTGCAGAGCACTGAAAGGAGGAGACATTTCAGACAGAACGCTTAAAAATATCAGACTTTACAACTTTGATTAATACTGTTGTTTTAAGTGAAACTGTTCTGTTTCACAGAACATCTGCAAAACAGTGGAAACATGAACAGAATCTTTAGAACAGATCTTGTAATATTAGTCACTTTATCTGCCATCTGTCGGGAACTGCAACTGCCAGTTAATTTAGTTTTCTAAAAGCTGACCCTAAAATAACTTCTTGTAAAATTATACTATTTTTCATACTTGCTGTAAGGAACAGGCACCCTACCTTCTTTGAGCTAGGACATAAAATTGCCTGCAAAATATCAAAATGTACTTAATAAAGACACACTAGCTCATTCAACTGATATGCCATAAAGTCAGAGAGACCTTTAATATTCCACTAATTTCACTATAAAAACAGTTCTCTGAACAGAAATAAATTCACAGCCTATGAAGGAATCTTCATGCTCATTATTTCTTTTGTTGAAATAGAGAGAGGCCTGACAAAGAACTAAACCACTTGCAGCTGCTAGGATAAATTCACTAGGCATCCAATACAGTATCATACTAGGCAGAAATATATATAATACCTAAACTTCTAGGGTGTTATATTGTAGCAATAACTAAATGTCATGAAAAATAACCATGTAAAAATCAGATTTATGCTGCTTAAACAAAAGAAAAATAAGGGGGGGGGGAGATTAGAGAAAATAAAATAATTTACTGGGTATATTTTCAAGGAAGAAAGGAAAACTGAAAAAGAAAATATATCACCTCAAATCACCTTGATATGTTCTGAATCTACAAAAAAAAAAAGCTATCTTTGGAATTTGATATGGTTGCTGCATTCACTGTAGTCTGCCCAGATGCCATGATTTTTATATCACAATAATGTCACAAAGTATTCATATTGTTCAATTCCATTTTGGTAAGGTTTTCTGATCAGAAAAACAGGCATGTTAACTAATAGTTTGAAGTTTTAATTAAGATACACATGTGGATTATTTGTGAAAGGTCTAGACAACAGTAGCTGACTTACATTTTAGAGAATTGAGTGACACCAGTAAACTGTCCTGATGCAGCATAAAAATCCACAGATGGAGTGTATTCTTTTGCATGAACTCCGGTAACTAACTGTGCCTGTTTCTTATGTGGTTTCCAGCTGAAAGCCTGAATTACTTTCATAAATAAAGTTTCTATATACTCATTTCACCAGGGAAGAAAGTAGCTCACAGATTTGCTCAAGGTTACATAGAAAAATAGGGACACTTCCCTCTAATAAAAGTTAATTTTGTCCTAGAAGTTTCAGGTTGGATATTAGGAAAAACTTCTTCTCAGAAAGCGTGGTTAGGCATTAGAACAGGCTGCCTAGGAAAGTGGTGGAGTCACCATCCCTGGAGGTGTTTAAGGAAAGGGTAGATGTGGTACTTAGGAACATGGTTTAGTGGGCAATATTAGTGATAGGTGGATGGTTGGGCTAGATGATCTTAGAGGTCTTTCTCAACCTTATTGATTCTATGAATTCCTTAAGAGGAATTACACATACTTAAATGAAAGTTTAACATTACCAAAAGGCATTGAATAAGACCTTCAGAAGCAAAGTGAAAGAATATACAGATTTATAGCAAATAAAGTAACTTGCCAATAATAATGTTGATAACCAGATACTGGAAATGGATAGGAAGCAAATGAAAAATTCACTTCAATTAAGATAATGTCCCCAGCTGCTAACAACAAAGATGTCTCTGGCTGCTAACAACAAACAGTGCTGTTCTGCCTAAGTCAACAACCAAGGCAAGTCAGACACATAGCCAAAATCAGCAGTTGCTTTTAAGGAACTGGAATAGTCCAGCAGACAGAAAAGCTTGCTGTCTTCATAGACCCAAGCTGCCTAGACATATATATATTCATGGAGCTATGAATCTTAGTTGCATTAGGTACATTTACTTCAATGGAACTACCACAATTTACAGCTATGCAAAATATATTTTCATAATTCTGTTTGTATAATTAGGCTATACCTAGCTTCCAGCTGAAGGCTTTTCAAATATAAGTACAATAAAAGATGTGTGAGTCACTGTGCCAAAAATTAACGATTAATTTTAAAAATTAATCATTCTTCCCTTGACCTGAATCCAAGGAAAAAGTTTGGAAAAAATGCCAAGTTATCCATTTTGCTATATTGGTTTTGCAACAAGACATTTAATGCAGTTACATTGGTAAAGAGCCAGCGAATTCAAGCAAACAGTCCCAGCATTTAAAACAGAGATGGTTAATTTTTCACAAATGTAGTTTTCCTTTCCATAAAGTGATTTCAGTTTTAGAGTGACAGAATCATTCTGTCTAGAAGAGACCTCAGGAAGTCAAGTACCCCAACTTTCCTCTCAAAACAGTTAACACTGAATTCAGACCAACCTGCTTAAGGCCTTAAGAACTTCCAAAAACCATCTGAATTCAAACCAGGTGTACAAGGTAGGAATTACATTCTACAATATACTGTAGAATGTATTCTATTTTTAAACGTATTCATTTTCACATCTGGAAAATTCAGTGGAAAAGGAGAGTACATTACAAAGTAATGCTTCACAGTAAAATACGTTTAAATCGGGCCATTTTCTTCTCTCCTGCTCCATTAAATTTATATATACATTTTCTTGGTGGTATCAGACTCCTTCCACCCAGAATCTTTTCCTCTGCCATGTGGCATTTTACTTCACCATATCTTAGAAAACTTAGAACTAACATACATTAACAGATGTCTTGGATACCGAACTATATTATCTACACGTCTGTGAGCATACAGTGTTTTCAGTGCCTCAACACTAGTTAACACTGCTGTGCTCCATCTGGAGGCTCTTAACAAAGTGATACTTACAGAAACAGTAATGTAACCCCTTCTTCAGCCTGGCTTCCACCCCCCATTTTGGAAAGAGATATAATTTCTCTTTCACATTCAAAAGAAAGAAAGCAACTTTGAACACAGTCTCTATCTCCAGCTGCAATGCGAGGATAGAATGCTTCCAGCTACCAGGAACTCAATTATAAAGGCAGCAGATGTGAAAGAAACTGCATTTCTTAAAAACAAAGATTTTATTCCTAGTTAAAACAGAAAGAAAATGCTCTCTCCCAGTGATGTAAGGTGATATCCCCTGTGAAAGATGACTTTGGACAAAGGTTAAAAAAAAATCAGTGTACAAATATTTGCCATTTGCTTCTACGTGCTGGTGACAAGGAAGATATAACCCACAACAATAAAGAAGAAACAGCTTCTACATTTATTATCAGTGTCTACATAATTTCCAGGCTAGATTCTCCACAACTGGATTAATGCTGTGATACCCGACAGTACAAGAATTGAAATTGTTCCTGGCTGATGATCTGTGATAGTGCTTTCACTTCTTTGAAAAATGTGCCTCTTCACAAACCTATCTAGTCTCGTTTTTACCTACATGAAGTATAGCAGTATTATTTTCATACTGACTCATGTCAAGGATCATTTTTTGCTGCCCTCAGTCTGATTTCTTTCCACTATGACTTAATAGTCTCTCTTTCCCTAAAGAGATGGTTTATCTCTCAGAATTTGCACCCCGACATTATTCTTTCATATTATTTTTGATTGTCACATGACAGTACTGTGCTCCTCAATTCATCTCCTTTCCTTTGAGCTTTACTTTCATAAACTTCTTTGTTTCTGTTTTGTGCATTGGCTTACCCTTGTGTTTGTTTACCTGCACTGGCTCTGAGGAGGGGAAAAAATTCCTCTGGAAATCCCTGACCCAATTCCTATTTTTATTTTAATCTCAGCCTGGTTTATTTTATTCATTCTTGTCCCTTGGATAGTGTTTGGAGTATGTTTCAGAGAACTAGCAGAAATGTTTTTCATAGGAAGTGTCTCCCTTTGAAAATGAATCAGCATGTACAAATTCATATGCTTTTCCTCCTTAGGAGCAGATGTTAAGGGAACGTAGGTTAAGCTTTAGATCCAAACTAGTCTCTGCAGGACTGTAATTTGCTATGATAAACAGAAAAATGGAAATGCAAACCAACAAGGGCATCCCAGATTTATCATGCCTTCTGTTCTGGCTGAGATACACTTGACTCTGTCACTTGCAGATATAATTTGCTACCACGGTAGTCAAAAACAACACAGAAATATCTCTTAATCATTAAAAGATTGCTAGTCTTGTCTAAAGCTGTAGACATGTGGTTCAATGGAGATTTAAAATTTTTAATATTCCAAATAAAAGCATATTGTCCAATAATGTAATTTTTCTTCTGATAAAACACATTTGTAAGAATATTTGAAGAAGCCATAAATGTCACACAATGCCAGAAATGAACAAAAGCTTACATAAATGCTCCATAAGACTGACATAATCTTTAATTAGTTATCAAGAGAATGCTGACATTTTTTTTCATTGCCTTTGAAAGTAGGGGAGAAAAAAAAGGAAAAGGATTTGTTTGTGCCTCCAGTCACTGCTCATTTCTGCTTGGTACCTCCAGCGGACTTTCAAAGCATGCTGGATTGGGGCCACCAGCCAGCCTTGAAAAATTCTCTCACTCACTTGCATTTGTTTTTAGGCAAATAAGTTATGATTAGTTTTTCATTATCATAATTATCACAGCATATCTCCTATCCAGAGACTTTCTGTATTTAATAGCATTTGTCTTGGAATACACCTGACATACTTGTCTTGGTTTCTGTAACTTATTTGACGTTTCTTCCAAGGAGACAACTCTTAGAAAAAAAGCACTACTTACTAGACAGAAGTACTAGAGAGGAAAGGCCATAAGTCTTCTGTTCTTTTGTTTGCATAAAATTCTATTCTAAACAAAATATAAATCTCAATCATAGAACGATTCAGATTGGAAAAGACCTCCAAGATATCTAGCCCAACTGTTCCCCTACCACCAATACTACCCACTAAACCATGTCCCTAAGTGAATAAGGACAATGATATATGTCCAAATCATTTCAGAGAAATTCTGTTTCCAAGATTATCATTGTGATTATTTCCTTCAAATTTAGAAGAAATATGGTTTAATTTGAAATATGTTCCAGATAGGAAGAAGATTTTTGAAAGCTCTATATACAGTCACATTCCAAACTTCACATCAAGGCAGAAACACAGGAGCTTCCACAAAAAAAAAAAAAAAAAAGCGCAGTGAAGCATGAAAACAGGACTCTGTAACCTCCACACCGGGAAGACTTTCAGATCTGGTTTTGACATCATCCAGGATTTGGCCCAAAATGCTATGTAGGGTATGCTTTCTTTAGCAAATAGTGAAATAGTGGCAGGCAAAAGAAGTAGATCTGCAGAGCCAGAGAGATGGTGACAAGGACTTGACACCTTCACAAAACATGTTTTGAGGTTTTAGTTCAGCCCAGGTCTGTATCTAGGACCTACTTGTTGGAGAAAATTAGGTGCACTCCTGAAGCACTTATTTCAGTTTAACTTCATTTGAAAGGAATCCATTATGTCTGATCCATGACTGCACTGGAATATGGGATGTAAAACAAAGTGCAGTGAGTGGGGACAACTGAATTTGCTTCACAGATACACCCTTGATCAAAACTAAAAAGTTATTGCAAACGCAACCAATATTTATGACTATTTTTTCTAACATATAAAGCGTCAAAGTTTAGTACAGAACCTCTGACCCTTCACTCGCAATATTACCCCCCGTACTCATTCAAAAGAAGAGATATCAAAGCAAAAGAGCCTCGGTGTATGCTTTGCATGTCTTCTGGAATTAGGTCTTTTTTAGTGCTGACAAAAGAGTACTTCTGTAAATAAAAGAACATGGTAGCACACTTTAATAACATACTGCCATAAGAAAAGACAGATCTTTCCACTTGCCATGACTTTTTTTTTTTTCAGGAATAATACAGAAATAATGCCATTTTTGTAAATAAAATTGTATCTTGATAGAAATTTGTGTAGTACCTTATTCAATCCCAGGCATACATAACAAAGTAATTCCTTTGTAAATTTATGGCAATTATTCCTTAGCAACTTCTTTAACATTTCGAGTTTTTCCTTAACACATGCAAAATAAATGTCATCTATTTTCTGCAAAGCATAAACAACCATGGAATTACTTTGCAAAAAGACTGCAATTATCATTTAATCATGCTTAATTTTATGTGTAATGTACCTTGCTCAAGTGTAACAGAAACTGAGAAACAGATACTCCGTTACAGTTACAGAAACAGTATTAAAACTAACAGATTATTGGCTGCCATTGAGTATTGTACTACTATTATACCCAGAGACTTCCAACTGATTTTTATTCAGAAAGCAACTCACACCATGGAGTTTGGTGGACAGGGGAGGAAATTAGCTGCTTTCCAGCCCATGCTCCCTGACACACTCAGCCGGGACAAGGCCTGTGGTTTACAGTGAGTATGCAAGAAAACAACCAAAAAAGAAAAAGTAGTTATGTTATAAAAGTAGGACCCAAGACTGGAATTTGAAGTCTCGTATCTTCTGTTTCAAGAGTTCCATTGTTGCTTATCTATACTTAAGCCCTCTCTCTCTTTTTTTTTTTTAATTACATAAACATAATCAAAAGCCTCATAAAAATGTACCCATGACTCACTGAGGACCTATCATCACCTTTTTCTTAAGTGTCATCAGCACCAAGTACGCTGCATAATACATAGAAAGAACTGGTGAAGGAAAACCTGTTAATTCTGCTAAGGGCTTTACGAACCAGAGGTTTTGTGCTGTTGTTGTGGAACACCTTCTCCACAGTATTTGGTTCTTCCTCCCTAAAATGAGGTATTTGGCAATCTGAGAATCAAGACTTACATTTCATAGCAGTTAAGGTATGAGCAGAATTGATTTATGTGAGGCAAGTGCTCTCGCAGTCCTGGATATGTTAAACAGGACTACAGATTCATTTTCAGATGCTTGCTGAAAACACAGTCTGCAGTGATGTATAGCAGTCCTACCAATCACTAAATCACTTATTTGACTTTATAGAATAAACATGAGTACGTTCTTTCTTTTAGTTACTTTTTTCTTTCACCCATGACATGCTAGCTAAACCCTAAAGTTAAATCGTTACTGATATTTGTAAAGAATTTACTATACAGAAAAGCAATTCCTACAATTGGTACATAAGACTTCAATTCAATGCTTTAATAATGAAGAGCATCCCTTAGGTAAAATACGGCTGATAACCCTCTGACTTAATGTTGGCATATAACAATTACATACGTAAAGATCTTTGGCCTACTTTCTACTACCCATTGCAGAACCAATAATCTGGAAGACTAGAAGTGAGGGAAAAAATATTCTATGTACCTCTGTTTTTAAACAATCACCATATATTTCTGACAAAAGTTATTCAGCTGCACACTAAAAATCCAGCTGTACACTTAAAATGAGCTACTTTAATTTGCTCCCAATGAAGCCCAAGGCAAAGATACCCAATGGACAAGCTTTCATCCAATGTTTCTTAACAGTCACATAGGCTAGATTTTACCTGACTGCTCAAAAGCATGCCTGGCTACAAAAGGAGTCAAAGATTTCCCCAGCAGAGGCATTATGCACAGCTGTGGTTCTCGTGTTTACAATGCTATGCAAGAGTACAATGATAAGGAAGATAAAATGGCAGATGTCAAGTTAAAAATTGCTTTTCAGCTCCAAGAATAGGCAATTTGATGGTTCCACTGAAGTAAATGGAAGATTTATTTTATGTTTTTTTACTGACCTCAGCACAACATTTGTTATTTAAATCTTGTTCAGCCCAGGATACTAGCTCTTCTGGCCTCAATGTCACAAAATAAATGGCAAAACATTATTAAAGTAGTCATATGAGATGATCAAACACACATTTTTAATTACACGCTGTTCTGTATCTTATGATTCAAGAAAGAGATTTTCCTGCTAATGATTTATTTAAATTCTGTTTGATACTATGCATCATCTGTTTTTGTTTTCTTTTTTGATCTTAGACCATTATTTACCTTACAAATATTTCATGCCTGCTTAGCATTCTCCAGAGTTGTGAATCATGCTGCTTTATCTTCCTCAGAGCCATTCATTCCTTCTCTTTTATTGATGTTCTACCTCCTCAAGGTACCTGATCTTTGTCCCTTTATTGATGCCTCATTGCATGCCTTTTTCTCCGTAGTCAAACAGGTTTCTTAAAAGACTGTGCAACACAGAGTCAAAGCAAGACATCTAAGCAATACTGAGAAAGACACGGGGCAGAGGTTGCGGAGTGCAGCTAAAAGCACGTTGGCCCTGGGGAGAATGGCCTGGCAGACTGATTAGCATGTGGATGGGAAACACAGACAGGCAAAGAAGGATCATGTGTAAGATTAAAATAAAAAGTTTAGGAAGGAGAAAGTGAAACAACCACTGGAAAAGGGAAAGCTGAAGCAAGACCAAACATATGGAACTAATTAACCAAAATAAGACTAATTGCCTAGCATTTAAGAAGTAAAAAAGTATTGCCAAACATTGAAAATGGACCAAATTCTGTTCACCTGAGCCTGCTGAGTTACTTCATTTGCAGCAACATGTTATAGTCCATCTACTAAAGGAAAGAGGTATTAGTCCTGTGACAGGAGAAGCCCTTGCTATTGATGACAATTATTCTTCCATCCAGTGGGGCATCAGCATGGCCTAACCTTATGCTACTTTTCTTCTGCATGATCCTCTCACTTAGTTCAGGTCTGACCTTTAATTGCTGGACAGATTCTTGTGGAAATTGGTAGCCAGGCAAAGGTGAGGGCCTGGACACGTTTCAGCCTGTTAGATCCCTTGCTCAGTGCCAAGCCCTATAGAGCCGTAAAGGATAAGATACATCTCTGGAATAAGAGGGTTAATTTAAGCAGAGTTTCAAAACTACCAGTTGGATACTTAACTCCCCACAGAGCCAGATCTAGGAAAATTTATCAACAGGGGTGCATGGACCTGATTCAAACTCTGTGAGACAGAGATTTTACCATTAGCTTCAATGGGTTTTCAAACAACACTTGAACAATCTGCCAGCAAGCCTGCATCAGTGCCAGATCTACTGAGTTCCTTCTCTCTCAGCACCCGAGATTGCTTGTGTGGGAGCGCATGACCAAGCAGGGCTGAGTGACAGAGAGACTAGAGTAGCTGACAGCAACTGGAGAAAGGCCCTTCTGGAGCGCAGGGGTGTGACAGCAGTGACACGGATGTGAAAGCAGCAGCTGGCTCATGGCTAAGGGATGGGATTGACCAGCTGCAGCTGGCATACAAAAAGTCAGAGCAGGAGAAAGCCCACAGCACAATGCAAGTAAGACCTCGCTGCAAGGAATGTGAGCATGAAGTTAATGGCTATGTATATCTCCCTTGACAGAAGAAATGTGGGTGAGGTGATCTTTGAGTGAGATAACCTTATGATTAGACATCGCATTTCACGTTGCCAAGCTGGAAAGTGGTTATTTCTACGTTGTCGCTTATATGCATAAAGCAAAACTCTGTCTGGTGAGATATAATTATGGAAGTAGAATCAGACCTAATAATTTGCTCTTGATGACAAGTGGTACTTAAGAGAAAGTGTCTTCTCTGTGAGGGGGTGTTTTTTTGTTTTTTTTTTTAATTTTTTTTGCTGAATTTCTAGATACTGTGGACAGTATGAAGAATAGTTAATACTATCTTCTGTCTGCTTGTGTATAAATAGCCAACAGCACAAACGTTTTGTCATTTATCGAGAAAAGCCTGAATAGATTTGTCCAGACTCTCAGGCCGTTTAACTAATGTTGATCATTTTCATAAAAATGGCTTTTTTGTGTAAAGTTAAGTAGTCTAGAAGATGATGTATGTATCATGTGAAATGTCAATTACATACTTTCACGTACACACTTTAATAGCACACAATCCAAATTGAGTTTATAAGACTTGAGCACTCTACTACTCAAAAATTGAAAACATGTTCTGATTATGTAAGTACTAATAACAAGGACTTGAAATGGCAGGTTAGTTTGTAGATCTATTAGCATTCCACTTAACCTAGTTTTATCTCCTGTTTTTATAAAGAGCCACATTACATTGTAGTAGATAGTTCTTTTATGAAAGTGACCTTTACAGAATCATTTTTATTTAATCCAGTGTAATTAGGGACCAAATTCAGAACTATCACAGTTTCTTTAGATCATCACTGATGGATCAACTTAGCATAAATTTCAGCTTTATTTCACGTTACCCATTGCAAAGCATACTCCAAGGCTTCAACTAGCCTCTGTTGAAAAGAGTTTTTTTCCTAAATCAATTTTTACTTACTAATCTAAAAATAAACAAATAATGTCCTATGCACACAGTATTGGAAAAGAATCCCTGTGACTGAAATAATAAGGATGCTGAAAAATGATAAAGTCACGGGGTATTCTATTTCTCTCACACCTTCAGGTTAACTATATTTTCACATGCAAGGTCACTATCTCCAGGCAGAATACAGAAGGAAAACATGGACCCTAACCAATGAGTCCACAACTCTTAAATCATATAACTGTAATTTTGCTCAAGTCTTTTTCACTTCCTACCATTTTTCTGACCTGGTTGTGAAAGACACTTCTACAGGGTAGATACCAGTAAAAGATAAAATGACATCTCAGGTTCAAATGGACATCCCAGATTTTCAGAGGTATTAAACTCTTTTATAATGCTAATAATAACCAGTAACATTGTCTTGATCTGAACAAATGTATAATGTTCTTTTGACCCTTGATGGGAGAGAAGTCAAAACATGTTATAGCACCATATGTATTCTATTCAATGAAACCAAATGGCTTTAAAAAATGTAAGCGTCAATAAAATCAAGGGAAAAAATACCATGGGATAAGCCTCATGACAGTACCATGGAAACACTTCTTGCTGTGCTGCAGCTGAGTGCTAGGAATAGTTTGCAAGGAAAATAGCTTTCATATCCAGATCGCTGAATCAAATATTTAGTTATTGTGCCACTACAGGCAACTGGAGAATATAAATAATAGGAAATGTTTATTATGCCTCACTTCTGGTATCCTTAGTTATTAAGCTATTGTTTCAGCAGTAACAATAAGCAATATGTATATTTTGATTCTCCAGTAACTTGTTGGAAATTAGGTTTCACAATAGTGTTTATATATTAGTCTGATCAAATGCTGCATTATCTTCCATAATTCTTGGTGGTATTAATGTACAAAGCTTCTTTTTATTAAGTTTCTTGCTGCAATATGATGTATTAAGTAAAGGTTCCCTGTAGTAAATTATGCAGGTTTCTTGATAATATCACTGCATTACGCTGCTCTGAATGATCTTATGTACCTCATTAGCATAACATGAATTGCAATAGGGAGTTTAATCTGCAGTCCTACAGTTCTTTATGCACATCTTTTTCTCCCCGTAACTTTTCATTACCATAGGCTAGGAGTTTTAGGCTGATCACCAAACAGGAGGGAGAAAAATCCTGTTCCAAGATGAATGAACATAACAGCCCAGAGGAATAATATCCAAATGTTCTCTCGATGACAGCAAACAGGGCAATGGAATGAAATGTCAAAGCATACCTGTATCATTTTTACCTGCCATGCATACTTAATGACAGAAGTGAAATGACCACTCTAACAGAGTGCCATAAAAGAAAAGAGTATGAGTCTTCATACACATCTTGTGCACCTCACTAAGCCACTTGAGTCAGGAACATAATTCTTCTGTGCCTCGGTGCAAGAAAAACAGGAATTATAGGAAGCAGCATATACCCTACGAAGAACCCATTGCAACAAGAGCCTTTTATCAGTGCGTTACCTTCTTCTGTTGCTGTGTAAGCATACTTCTTCCAGATCCATTTCTTGTAATGTTTTTATGATCACGTTGAGACACTTGTCACCTATGTTCCAAGTTTTTCAAAAGACATAATTCCTATGCTCTTTTCACAGAGGCAAAGAAAATTACTTCAAAAGATCTTGTATAAAAATATTCAGTTATATATTGCTCTGCTTAAAAGGAAGGTGGTTTTTTTTTTGATGTTTTAAAATAAGCTTCAAATGAATGACTCAGCCCAAGTGTGTTCAGAGCACTGAGCACCACTGTTAAATAAATAATTATGGATAACTTTCATCTCTAACCTTAAGATCTGATGGGCTCTTACACATGCACTTCATAATTAGATGGAAACTTTGTCACCTGAAATTCAAACAAAATCTAAGAATGATTATTCCCAGAAGTGGTTCAACTTGTGATAGATATGACTGATCTTCTCTGATAATAACTTTCCTCGCTGCAAAGTAGCTTGGATCTGATCAAATGTGATATCAATTTAAAGTGCTTTATAAAGGTCCCTAAATGCAAATTTATCTTGTAGATCTAACGGTTCCCCAAGGCAAAAAAGATCATTTCCCAGGTACATAGCTAGCATTTTTAAAAGCTCTAAATGGGTGTTCATACAAGAAACCTCCATGGCTTGTCAAGAGTTGTTATGTCCCAGCAGGGAGTTAATCTATTATTTTTAAGGATACTTACTTACATATCTGTGTAAGCAGGACAGATAACTTTGATATATTTTTTAAAGGGGGTTGCTTTTTACACTCAGAAAACTTTTTTTAACCTAAAAAAATAGAAATAAGATATGCACCAAAAAGCAGAAAGTGTTTTGACACATCTACCTGAGCAAAAGTAGACAGAATTCCAGGTGTGAATAACAAAAAAAAACATATCTTAGAAATACATGCTGCTATTTATTCTAATCACTGAAACATTTGATTTTGGTTACTCTGTATAGCCTTGTTTTGAAAATGCATTATACTGTGTGTGATTTTTTATTAGTGACTTGAGTGATCAGAACTTCTGAAGATTTCTTGTAGGCTAAACCCAAAGTGCATGACACAAGAGAAAAATAGAGTTAATCTGCTTGTTGTGTGATACTATTAAATTGCTCAAATGCACCCTATTTCCTATATAGAAACATTTTCTATCACCACACATGCTAAATAAGGAGATATGAATAATTTGTTTCTGAACACATGAAGCCTAAATAAACAAAACTATGGAGTTTTGAATTTAAGGTATGATTTCCTAGGAATTCATACACTAATCTTTAAAAGAGGATCTTCTCTGTAAAGAATATACAACCAGTGTTTCACTGAAGAAGTGCAACTTTTGGTAGTTTTTGTCATCTCATTGTGATCTCTTGATTCATAGCATATGGCTGTGGGTTTCTTTAGGGTGATAACGTAACTGGCAATATGAGGCTGTAAATGTTTATATTTGTCTAAGTTCTAACATTGGAAAGGGATCTCAGCCAGCGCAGAATCTTCTCTCACAGCCCCTTTGGGGCTGTATATTGCCTTCTGGTTGTCTGTTAACCTCCCTTTAAGAACTCTATGGATTTGTGTATTTAAATACTACACTTTCTGTTATGGTGTATTCAGGAGAATTTCAGATTCAATAGAATACTAAAAAAAAAAAATGTTTTTGATATGGCCCTGTCATAGCCAAAGAGAGCTGTACCACCTTGTATTTGTACGATTAGTACTACTCCTGTTCCTGCTTGGATAGGGTAGCAGGTCAAAAACAGAACAAAATCCAACTTTTATTTCAATTTATTTAAATAGAATTATGACTACTTTCAGCAGAGTTGAGTTCAATCCAAAATCCAGAGGCTAATTCTAAATATTTTTGATTACATATAAATTAATTTGATGGTGATTTCCATTTTAAGAGAAAATATGCAGTACTCATCCTGATGTAACTACACTCACTTATTATCTGCATGCTACAGAAAGGCAGAAGGAAGAAAAAACACTGGAAAAAAAGATCTGGAAGTTTTCAAGAAAGAGAAAAATTACTTATCAAGGTACTGACATGCGAACTGTTGTCAGATGACTTGGCAACAGCAATTGGGCACTGTGCTAAGCAGACATTGCCTGGTATTCATCCACTGTGAGGACTTGTAGAGCACGACTGAGAATATCACTTGGAACATCTGAATGTGTCTGGAAAAACTTGGAGTATATCGAGCCAGTCCAAAACAGAAATACAAAATCATAAAGCCATGAAAATATCACAGTAGATGCAGGGGAGGGGAAAGAGAAATATGTAAGCAATTTCACTGCTTGCCTCCTCTGGAAAGATGTGCAGAGAGTAGAGTACATAGGGACAAAGCTGGCTAAGATGTTTTGCAGGATGGTGGTAGACAGTTACTGACACAAACAAGAGACAGCAAAAGCTGGAGGCACCTAGCATCATTCGCCAGTGCCCACCACTCACAGGACCTAGTTCTTCATTTCAAGATATCAGTATTTCTGCTCCATTACCTTAGCACCTTGGGATTATTACTCTTGACTCAAAATATGTTTGACAATTCATTAAAAAACAAAAAAATATAGCCATCTCCACAAACAGAAACACTCTGCTGCAGGACCTGTCTTAGTTCTTTGTCACCTTTGTTAGCTTTCTTTCAACAGGACTTTTTGTTAGCATGTGAATTCAAGAAAATGTGTCTTTTTACCCCTTGTATTTAGCATCAGTAGACTGTATGCCATGCACTATTATAAAATATACTCTTCTCTGAAGAATCAATTCACAAATATATTATAAGCCATTAGTTGCCTTATTCCCAGCAACCTTTTCCTTCTGTCATGAATTACTTAACTCAGGCAACCATATAAGCAATAAGCAACCATAGTAAAGGCACAACAGCTTTTGTTAAGAGAGCAACATGTCACTAAGCCACGTGTTCACCTATCCCTTACTCCTCAACCCAAACAGTTTCCATTCCTAGTTGGATCAGCTACAGTTGGCTTTTGGCATGTATCTGAAGTGAGACAAACTCCTTCCTTGTTAACAGCAATGTCTTCCCCTTGCTCTGAAAAGCCATAAGCAAAAAGAAGAGCCAACTTCACTCGCAGTTCTTTTAGCAACAGCAGGTTCAAAACTGATGTAAATATTTTACTCTTTCACTCACGTTCAGGTCTTAAAGAATTACTCCACAGTCTGAGCAAAAGCAAATTAGAATGACTAACCCACCATTAATGGAAAAAAAGAAAGTTATAGGCTAATAAATTCAATTTCTTTGTTTAAATAGAAAAAAATGGCAGATTGAAAAATGTTTCTGACAATTCAGATCAGCCAAACATTCACTTTACAAATTATCCTTTTTATAGCAAACATAAATGATATGTGAGATACTATAAATTGAAAAGATCAAATGTTATTAAGCTGTGCACTCAACAAAGCATCATTAGAAAAAACGGTATGTGTAGTGTCATCCTACCAAGACATAAATCACTCAAATTATACAACGATGTGGTAGTAGTTTTCCCCTTTTGACTACCACTGATTGTATTCGTGTTTGTCTCTAAGCATGAACTGATCTGCATGATTAGATACATAATTTATGCATCAAAAATTTCTAACTTTGGTAAAATCAAAACTGTGACATTAAAGAAAAGGAATCTTAAAGATCAAAACAGTATTTGGGGCAGGGATGCGTAATACATCACAATAGATCACTGGGGTGGTTATCTTCAGCCTTCATTAAACGTGCCGAATAGCCTTCAAAGCTTAATTGGCATATTGTGATAAATGCTTACATTCTTTGTTACAGCAGCAATTATTTGAAATGTCAACTCCTCCTGCCATGCTACAGCAAACAGGCCTAAATAATAAAGGAACTGGTCTTAAAAATGTAAATTTTCTTTAAAATTGTTACAGACAAGAGCATTTGTTCATTGCTAAAGCTTTGACTGCATTTTATTATTATTACATTTTTGCTGCTATTACTTGAACCCTCACGTGCTATTGGTGACAATATCTGGCAGTTTTATTGCTTATTTTAATCTTATTTAGATATCAAGTTGCTGTATATTAAAAAGATCCTTTGTATTTATTAACTTCTCAGTATATGCAGTCCCTCACTCACTTAATTTAAAGAAAAGAAAAAGAAAAAAAAAAAGAAAATTGAATTTATTTTCACGGTAACTACGTCAGACCAGTTTAGTCTACTGGTAAGACCATTGGTCAGAAGTCAGTACACCAGGCTTTCTTCTAGGCTTTTTTCCACTCGCTATACAGCCCTGAGCAAGTTGTTTAATTTCTGCAATTATCTTAGCATGTTAATAACTTTACAGCCAGTTATTTTCAGTACTTTTAAAGAGGGCACAGATGAAAGCCATTGTTTAGATCCAAATTCCTATTTTCTCATATAATCTACAGAACGGAGTGTCATAATGATTTGAAGAATTTCCTAGAGAAATGAAATTACCAGTCCAACCACCTCTGACAGCTGAGTTACTTCATCTTATTCTATAGTGCCACACCAATTCTATTTTGTGGGAAGTGCCTTGATCATTTTATCGTCAGTGTGAAAGACAGTTCATTCCAACAAAACGTGGGTAAATTGGCCAGACCTTTTTTTTTTTTTTTTTTAAATAATATGTGGACACCTGTAGACTCTCAAGATGGTAAATTGGACCACTTAAGATCTTGGGCTACTGCTTTAGTAGGGGTGGGTGGATTTGGGTGAACCATGCTATATACATAATTAACATGTGATAATTATAGAGCACAACAGAACTGCACAGATAGCGCAGCCAGTCCTAACATCCTATTTCACCCGTCCTAATTCTGTTCTGACACAAATATTAATCAAGACATTTCAACTGGAACTTGTGGGAAAAATTGAAACGGTCTCATGTATCTTATCAACTATGAAGTCAGTATTAATAATCACTTCTGTGCTCACAGGATCAATTTAGTCTTATAGCCTGCTATTTATAGTCTGTGTCACATAAGAGGTCTTTACAAATACAGTGGACAAAACCATAACCAGAAGCTTAATTTCCCTTGAACTTAGACCAGGAATTTCAGTATTGTTACCCTAACCTTCAGGGGGGCTCTGATATGGCCCTCAATAAAAAAGTTACTAACCTGTCTTTGGATTAATAATTCAGGGTAGGCTCATCTCTACCAATGGTGGAGCTGAAAAGACAGTGACTGAACTTTGAATGCAATGGGCCCAGTTCAATAATTCATTAATTTGGCTTTACATCATTGACGTTTAGCGTAATGCCATAAATTCAAGATACACACATACATCTTTTTACATGAAGTATAGAATAATTTAAAGATACACCCAGGAGGACCATGTCAAATTACCACATCCTGCAAAAATTCATGCAACCTCTCTCATCATGTATGACTAAGGAGACAAAAGGTACACATCTTTACTCACTCAAACTGGCATAAAACTAGAAGCAACTTTAAAGACTGCAGTTAGTTTAAACTGCAGAATTTTAGAAAACTGAGTAAAATCTCCCTCTCAGAACATGTTATTGACTTATACTGTAGATTAGTACGTCCAGTGACACAGGAACATAATAAAAGTAAAATACAAAATCTTAACACTAGTCAGTTAGCAATTCTTGTTAGAAATACAGTACAGGACCCAACTATAAATTAACGCCAATAACTCACTGAAGCAGGTGTGTTCCATTCTCTAGAGACCACTGCACAAATCTGATCTTGTACCGATATTTACAGACACCACCTCACTTCAGAAAGTGCAATCTTCTCTCTGCCAGCTCTAACAGCAAGGCCTACAGTTTACTGTTCCACGTAATGCAAGAATGGATGTCATACAGTTTGAATGTGAAGAAAATGTGTGGGCTATGTCAACCCAAAATAATGAGAATTGTCCTGAGTATAAAAAATTTAGAAACACTGCCTTTTAAACATCCATTTTATTAACCTTTACCAGCTGCTGTGAAACCAGCACATGATGAGATTTTTGAACTTTGCTGTCAGCAGCTAAAGGGTAATGCTTGTAGTGATTGCTGTTTTGCAAAATGATAATCCTTATATTCAAAAGGTCTTCTATTAGATTTATTCTCAAACGATTGCCAAGTGGCACTGGGAGAAAACGAGCATGTTCTGGCGGTTGCATCACAGGGCAGTGTCAGGAGACTAGGTACAATTACTGAATTTCGGCCCTGTCTCCAGATCAGGCTTGGAAAATCGCTTCAGGTGAGAGGGCTGTTTCCATTTTTAGTTATGGTCAGTGCCCCAGAATATAGATGCGGGACTGTCTGCTCGCAGCAGCCTACAGCCAAATCCCCGGTGATGTCAACAGGACAGATGAGCAAAGAGCTAAGTAAAAACAAAGTCTGTGTGAAGTAATTAAATTTGTGGTTACATAGAGAGCTGATCAGTGCTATGTTGAGTGGGTCAAGGACAGACCTGCAGCTTAACCCTTCCATGTCCTTGAGAAGCTTTATAAAAGCTTTGGGGAATAATGAACCCCAGTTGTCCCCGAGGAACAATCATTTATATAGGGACACTTCAGAGCGAAGTCTTAAGAAACCTCAAACATTTCAGTAATACTGACTGCAGGATGCTAATGGGGACAGACAAAACATCTACCCCATGGACAGAACTACTGAGGTAAAATGCACTAACCTTTTACTTTAATTTTTTTGTGTGTGTATTGAGGTGAGCCTCTGAAGACTTGAATTAAGAGAGGCTCTATGGAAAGCATCCAAAAAAAGAAAGTTATCCCAACTAACTCTCCAGGATTTCTTGTAACAGGTCCAAGAATCACTGAGGGAGCTGGGCTGGTGTTTGGCAGCTAGACAGAGCCAAGAAGCAGAAAGGGCAGAATTCAGGTTCACTAGTTGTTAAATAAAAAGATTAAAAGGAAGAAACTGCCTGAGCAGCTTCTTATAACTGAAACAGGGCAGCTAGAAGCTATCAGGGAGCAAAGAAGCCCTAGACATAGGGTCAAAGATCTTCAAACAAATCTTGAACTTCAGCAAGAAAGACCTGAGAAGCAGCAGCTGAAAGAGCATTTTTTCACTGCCAGGTTGGCCGC
The DNA here is from genome assembly GCF_964211835.1 of Anser anser. NCBI lineage: Eukaryota > Metazoa > Chordata > Aves > Anseriformes > Anatidae > Anser > Anser anser. Next base: position 12,479,258 of record NC_139734.1, read on the forward strand.
TGAGAGCGTTCCTTGCTGCATTTAGTTGTTTGAGAGAGACGGGTCCAATGGCACTCATTTCACATATCAGATTGCAAGTTTTCTAGCAGGTAAAAGCACAGGATATTCATTTTTTCCCCCAGATGACGTTTTCAGTATACTCGATATATTTCCTCAAAGAAACAATATATGTGGTTCCCTGATGGGTGCCCAGGAAATATCTGCCCACCTGTCTGTACCATCTGCTGTAGGAATACTGGTAAATGAAAAAAAAAAACATTAAAAACTATTACCATCCAAACAGCAATAGCCAATAGCAAAGTACCCCAAAGTAGAAGGCTAGTAACAAACTGTGAGTGAAGTGCCAAAGCAGGTAGAAGAATGTGGCAAAGAATAGGCTGTTGACCAAAGATTTAGCACAGCCATACTGTAATCCTGAATCATTTCCATTTCCCTTATAATTGAACCTTAGAACTAAAGAGCAGGGAGTGATGATGCCATGTGCCCGGGCTAAGTAGCGATATCAAGAAGGAAAGGCAACAACAGAAAAGCATCAGCCAAACAGGCATACAGAGAAAGCCTTTCCCATCTTCTAGCACAGCTGATGCATGGACAGATGTCATTCTTCAGCATGGATTCTAGGAAAGATTTAATAAATATAACAGCTACAGCAGATCTGCATTGAAGGGTTCTTGTTTCTATGCATTTTCCAGAGTGGGGACTGTTTTCTTGCAGTGTATGTTCAGGTAAAATACTTAAAACTAGACATATACTTTTTAAGAGATGCTGAGAGGATGAGCTGCAACTCTGGTTCTTTTCGTGTATGATACCTAGCTATAAATACCAAATTCATGGATCCACTCCCTCTCCCCAAACTGACCAGCTTCCATAATCACACCCAAGCATAAAACTCTTATTTACTTTGTCTACTGGTGTCCTTGGTAAAACAGAGAATACTGATATGAAATTATGACTAATTGCCTTTGCTGCAAACCAAAACCAAATGTGGATTCAGCAGAGACTCTCCACATTGGAACATGGCTGGAGAGGAAAGCTGGATTTATGAAACATTGCCACTTATTTCCTTGCTTCATCATTAAAACAAGACTTTTGGTTCTTTTCACCTTTTATTTTTATGCAAGTTTAGCTTTCTGCCAAAGGACAATATCAAATACCAGAAGTCATTACTCAGGGGAGGAATAAATAAATAAATAAAACAACTTGAGAGCAGTTTAAAAGCTAGAGAGTCTACAGAGTGTGAAAGGACTGTATTATAGTTGTTAAAAAGATAAAAAGAAGGAAAAAAAAAAGAAAACTGGATTCTGCATCAAGACTCTGGAGATAAGTATTATCCTTCCAGTCACTGGAAATGGATACAGCTGACTTCAGCAGAGCTATGAAAATTTATGTCTCCCAAGCTCTTGAATCTTATTCATATATTTTTTTCTTGAATAACAGATTCATGCTGGATTTTAGGCCAACCCTACTGTCTCTCCACTGCCTTATTTTCCTTACTGGTGAAACAGACGTGATCTTTTTAAAATACCTTTGAAAAATGCTTTCAGATCTATGCAAATGCAAAGCATCAGTATTATCATAATTCTTGTTTCTTTTAAAAACTTAAATACCTATGTACTTATGGAAGGCATTTCTACCATGGTGAACAAAATTAAGATAGGCACATAACGCCTACAAAAACAAAGTACCTGGATGACATTTGTGCACCTGTCTCAGAATTTTGCAGCCCACAAATTGAATGTAAAAAGGCACACTGCAGCAGCTCCTAGTCATTAAAAGAAAATAAAATGTTATAGATCAGTAGTGAAAACCTAAGTGGAATGTGTTAGCGTACGTTTGTATAGTTTTATATATTTAAGAGAAGCACACTGTCATCAAACCTTAGCATTTTCCTATGTATTCTCATCTCACAGCATCATTATTTTAAAGTTACATCACTGTTACATTATAAATGTCCTGCACAATGCATGTACTTTGAGCATTTATTTTCTGGGATGATTTTCTGTTTGTTGAATTGACTGGCCAAGTATTCTCCACTTAAAAGATTCTGAATGGAAGTAAGAAATATTTGTTTCTTCTAGGACACACAAAAATAAAAATATACAAGACAGAAGACATAATTATCTGATAGTATTACAGCATCACTGAATTCACGCAACTTCTTTTCATACATTGACACCATACACATAAAGGATAGTCACAGAGAAAGGGTGCAATATATGTTTGTGTAATCCTGCAGAGATTTTTCTTCCTGAAAGAAAAATTTGTATATATTTAACAAGAAATGAAAACCATTCCCCCGCTCCCCTTCCCAAATATTGGACTGCTCAGTTCAAAGTTTGAATCTGATCTTAGCACAAATACTTGCTTTACTGTCACTTGCAAAACATCTCTTGCTTCTTCGCCTTTTTTTTTTTTTTTTTTTTAATTTAAACTTGGTGACAGCTCCTTTTAGGAAGTCAGTATATCTACATCCTACCTTCTACAGTTTTCATTCAGCTCAGAAACAGCTAAATAATTGTTACAGGTCTACTTTGATTTGTCTTTCTAACCAAGCTAAAAGCCATACTTTTTTTTTTTTTTCTGATTTTTAATTTCCTACCAAGCACATGAAAAGACAGCAGTAGCAAGATGTATGGAACTAAAGAGAGATTTATAATCATTTTCTGTGCATCTGGCTGCATTCTCACATATAGATCTATGCCATCTTTCTTCCAACCAGCTACCTTCAGACTCAGTCACTCATTTTTCACGAAGATCAGGTGTTAGATTACTTGAGCTGGGGCTGTGGCTAGCATTCCACACACAGTACCGTATACATAACTTGGTGTTTTTATCATCACTGATTTCTTATGGATGCTAAAATTCTATTACTCATTTTAATTATTCCAACTACAGATATTATGTTCTTAACTTTTTCTCACCATCACAGAAAATATAACATGATACAAATATATGTAACACAGAACATGGGAGCTTCTTAGGTATGACAAGAGGCATGTTAAAGATACCTAGTAGAAAGGTACAGAGAAAATCTCCTCCTGCTCTAATCAAATAAGTGGTATTTAAAGGTTAAACTGAAGAAAGTTGCTATAGGAGATGCTCATACTTGATAAACTTGAATTGAAAAATGCAGTTGTGGTCAAACAGTACTAAAACACAATTCTCCTTAACATTCCAGTTCGGGCCATGTTAACCTTAAAATGAAGGCATCTCTCAGGATGGCAGAAAGGCTGAACATGGAAATACATGGGGGAAAAAAAAAAAAAAGAGATTGCAGGACAGAATTTGGCATGCAATTTTCTGTAAGGCAAAAGAGTGTCATGATTTAAATTTAACTTTGGAGAGTAATTTAGAAATGGCGTGCATAACTGTCAGCAGCACCAGCACCTAAGACAGTGTGTGACTGAGTCAGACCTAGCGTTATAAGCAAAATTCTAAGCTTATTAGTATTTAGAGAGTAAACACAAGCAACAGCCTGTAGAGTGAGCAGGAAGACAGCTGACTAGCAGCAAATCAAAGATGGAGTTATTGGTGAGGAAGGGTTTAGGAAGCTTTAGTTAGATTTGATGACTATACTATATAGAAGACAGAAAATAACTTTACACATTATAACCTTTCCTTCCACAGGCCAGCCCTGTTACACATTTAAGGCAACTAATAAACATATAAATGCAAAGACGGCAAAATTCACCTACCAAATCTATCCTTATATGAGACTAAAAGCAATTACATCATCTCAGGCAGAATACCAAACACAAGGGTAAAGAATACAATAGACTTCTTTGCTAAAGAGCGGCCAAAGTATGGCCAGATCATCTGAATATTTTCATTTCCTTTTCAAGCCATGCCAATAAGCATTCCAGCCATGGTCTTCAGAAAATTAATTGCATTGAATACACTCATTTGGCATGGTAACAGGACAAACTGAGTTGGAACCTAATTTTCCCAGCGTCAAAGGAAGACATATCTTGCCAGCCTCTGAAAAACATTACAGGAGTGACAACAGTCAGATGGATTATGCACTTCTGACGAAGTATTTTCTTTTAGCTTAAGCTTTAAAAGACAAGGAGGGTTTTCATTATTTGTAATTACAGATTACCTATTCTCAAGAAAGACAAAATATGACATGCAGGGCTCTGTGTGATGCTAAGACCTTAGAAACATTTTTTGTCTTAGATAACATAAAGCACGTGAACTTTACCAAAAACGGAATTTAGATGTTTTATACAAATCAAAAATACTTATCACTGCACTTCTGAAGAATTTTCTTTTTATTAAAGGATACCTCGTGAGATCTTCACATATGTACTGAATAAATAAGGCTATAGTGAAGTCACTGGACCTGGTACTAACACCCAAACCATTCCCTGTCACAGCCTAAAACAAACTCTTTTTCCTAGTCACATTCTAACAATCATCTTTCCCTTATCTCAGTCACAGTCAGTTTGGATATTAATTGCTTTGGACATTTCCTAATTTGTATTTGTCCTGGAGTGAATAAGTTTATCTTTTGCAACTTCACACCGTCATTCAGCTGGCAATTGCTAGAGCTCAGGAAATTGCTCCCCTTCTACCGAATTTCAACTCTTTTCCAGGAATGTTGAGACAGAAGAAAGAAAAAAAAAAGCCAAATAAAAGCCAAGAACTCCTGACCCTCTAAAATGCCATAGCATAACTATTTTCTGCTCTTTAATGTTTAGTAAAAACAAAATGATTAAAGCCGAATACCTAAATAAGAACAAGACAACTTTCTAAACAAGACTTCTGTCACTTCCTACCAAACACTGTCCTTTGCAGCTCAACCTCAAAAATGGAGTTTCAAACCACAATCAGAACATTATCTAGATACGACCATTATTTTTAACCCCATTTTGCATTTAGCAACAAGCATGATAGAGCACAAGAAACTTAAAATATTCCACTGAGCTTATACTATACCATGCCATCTATCTTGTGGTGAAAAATTATATGAATATGAAGCATTCACCACTAAGACAGCGATTTGGCATAATACAAAATTAAGAGGCAATTTATTTAGTTCAGATTAAATTTATCCCTACAAATGCAGCATTTTCAGGCTTCCAAGGGCATATATCAACATGAAAATGATATGTCTGAGAGGTCTGATGCAAGTAAAATAATAGCTTTACTTATTTTAGATGGCACAACAGGCTTACTTAACAATAGATTTATCTTGTTGGTGTATTTTGAACACCAAAAAGAAAAATAATTATAATTAGGAAACTAAGGAATGTCTTTATTTTGAGCAACAGTTTATTTTAACAGCAGTTAATCATTTCCTTGGAGCTCTTAATAATAACAAGGCTGAATAGTTTTTCAGACCAAACCACCTAGCTTGAGTTCTCAAGCCAGACTCAGATGCTCCTTCACTAAGCCTAAAATAGTTAGAAAGTTTAACAAGAAATAGGAGTAGGAGAGAATAATAAAAAAAAATTATGAAATATTCTAGTTCTTCTACAATGGCAAGTATGCTCACTTTGTTTCTTCAGCTAAGAGCTTCTTCTGAGACTTAAGAGAGCTCGAGGGAAAGAGTTGCAGTTATTAAAAAAAATGGATCTGATGCAGACTGCCTTCTTCAATGTGCCACTTTGTTATATAAAACATGATAGGTGATGGTTTTGTTTTTGTTGCTGGGGCTTTGTCACACAGTGAAATCCTGTGGGAAATTAGTGACTATTCTTTTAAACTATTCCTATCAAAGCTACCAGAAGAAAAATGCACTATTTCCTTTATGTATGTGAAATAGTAGGCGATCTCTTCAGAGATCAGGCAGTCTTTAATTAGCATTCACTTTGTAACCACTTTCATTCCTCTGACCGTATCTAGCCAATATCAGATTTATTACCCAGGTTTAGCTCTGACAAGCCACATGTCATTTTCCTCAGTACAACGCCACCTTGGGATTTAACCTACCAGCAGGCTCCTGTTCCATCAGTCTGAATCTGCTCCAAGAACCAGTTTTGCCATAACGTGATGCCATTTACTGCAGTGGAGCGACTTCTGCTTTAGACAAATAAAGCAGAAAGAATCAGGCTCGGTAATGTTCTGTCAAACTTGCTTGTGTCTGACTGTAACATTAGGAAATTGAGATTTTAAAGAAGAAAAGAAAAGAAAAATCCTTACACTACCTCACTACCTTTTTTTTTTTTTTTAAAACAAGGGAGCACTTGATTGTAACTCGAACATTTACACATGGTTACAAATGGCATAGGTAGCAATCTCTCAAATGTAGACTTTTCAATGAAGTTTGCTTTCTATAAAAAAAATGCAACCATTCCACCTCCCTCCATGAAAAGCCATCTGGGGGCCTAACACTGACAATGGTACAAAAGCACAGTAGCAGTGTCAGCATATTCAAACTCCAGATGAATTGGTGCTCACTCAGGAGACGCCTACCTCTAATAAATCCCTTAGTACTCAGTGAACACATTATTGGCTAAAATACATTCTCATTGAAGAAGTTTAAAATGTACAGGACTGATATACCATTGTTCTTCATAATCATTATGCCACCGCATTTTGCTGGGGTAGTGGCTCTTCTGACCAGTTGAAGTTAAACTCTGGATTAGAACTGGATCCTTGCTGTAGAGCGGTCCTGTATCTTATGACTTCAACTGCTAAAGGTGAAAAAATGTTTTAAGCAAATTCAAGTCTTAAAAACAATTAAAAGGCAAGAAAAGGCCCAAGCTCTAAGGAATTAAAAGGCCCAAGCTCTAAGATATCAAATCTCTTTAGCAGTCAAGTCAGATAACAAAAAGACTGATCAACAACAGTAGCATTTTCAGAACACAAAACATAATGCCTTCTCCTTTGGAATGTGTCATGAGAACTTGTTGATTTTTATGACAGCTTCAGAGGGAAAAGTCTACATGAAATCTTGACTTGTTTCATTTTGGAAATGTCAAAATATATTGTCTCAAAAAGGTTAAAGCAATTTTTTGTTTCCGTTTTATCAGGTTGACTGATCTTATTTAGGCATTTGTACTATGTACTAGTATGTGGGAAATAGAACACAAACATTAGGATTGTATTTAGTCCATGAGCTATTAATTATTTGTTATTTTAAACTACCTCTTTTACTACACTAGGGTGTTTTGACACTGTATATAATGAGAATTTTAAAAAGAGCATTTAGCACTTGAAAATTTTAAATTCAGACTAAATTATTGAATAACCTCACTTGAACATATGGGGAAGGAAATTTCTGAAGCATTCCAGACTGAAATAGTATTTAAATTGAATAAAATTAAGAGAGCAAAACAACCCAAAGTTGCATGTTTCGCATATAAAGCGCGGAGCTTCAGAATCAACTTAAGTTTAATTTCTTATTTCACCAGAACAAAAAGCAGAAACAATAGCGGACTAGGGGAAAGGGGAGAATGACAACATGTTGAGAGTAATGGTGTTTGTCTCCCCAGTCCATGTGATGAGCCCTGCTTTCTTGGAAGTGGTTGAACACCTGCCTGCCAACAGGAAGCAGAGAATTAATTTCCTGTTTTGCTTTGCTTGTATGCGGCTTTTGCTTTACTTCATAAAATGTCCTTATGTCAACCCATCAGTTCTTGCACCTTTCTGATTCTCTCCTCAATCCCACCTGGCAAGAGTGAGTGCGTGGCTGTGTGGTGCTTAGCTGCTTGCTGGGCTAAACCACAACATATTTGCAGAATTTCCATTTGGGCCTATTTTTAAATTTAATTTTCTCTGCTTTCTTGCTAAGATGTGTAAGATAAGTATCTGGATACTTATCCCCCAGCTCTAATCAGAGCTAATCAATTTCTTGCCAGATTTTTTACCTGGATTACAGTCATTCCTAATAGACAGCATCTACAGGGAATATACAAAGAAGGAACAGGCAATGTATGAAGAATAAAACATACAATTCTTGTCTAGTGTTTCCTTATTACCAGTAAGCACTCCCACACACCTGATTGATTTTAGTCAACTAATTACTTGAACACAATACAGGTGAAGCCGGTTCTGAAGGGTAAGTAGAAGCCTTGCTGAAATCTATGGAGCCACACTTTACACACAGAAGAAAATGGGAATACTGTTATAAGAAGAAAAAGAAGAAATGAATAATTGTGTGTGGGAAGAGGGAATAGAAGGCATCAATCAAAGCAGAAAGGAAAGGCACAAGAATCAATAACTGCTTCTTAACAAATCCGTCCCTATTTATACTTGGCATTTGTGACTAGTTCTGTCATACATCTGCTTTTTTTCCCCCCGTCGCGTCCTCTTTTCCTCCTGGCAGTCTTCTCTGGAGCGATTATGAGGACTTGCATTTGTTGAATTCTTGAGCTGTTAGTTTGTTGTTTTTTGTGGGCTTTTCTTTGCCCCCAAAAATGGATGTTCCCCAAACCACTACAAATTCATGTATAGTGGCTGAATACCTGCTGTGAATCATCAGGTATTTCCACAGCATCTCCTTCCAACCTGGAAATCCCCAGCATGCTGCAGAGAAGTGGGTCCAAATATATGTACAGTAAACACACATTGATCAGACCTCATACAGCATGTAGCAACCCTCCTCAATCCTTCCAGAGTACCACAGTCTCCATTATCATTGCATCAGTATAGAAACTTTTCCCTATGTCTCATGGAGAGGAAAGACTGATGCAAGCACATTATGTGGCCATAGCACAGCCTGTCAAAATGTAAAAGGCTAATTTCCTTGTGAATTATGCTATATAATTTGAGGTGGATGAGGACCCAAACCACTGACATCAGTCAGACTGTTCAGGTTAAGAAGCATTTGTCAGAGGAGAAAGGGTTAATAGGATAGAGGCTAATTGTCCGAGCTTTCCTCTCTGTTATTTGGACTTAAACACTTAAAGTGTAATTTGATTAAATTTCAATTCAAAACACAGGTTTTTGAACTCTGTAATTAGATCCTTCCTATATGTACTCATATTTCAATTTTCAGGTAAAAAATAATAACTTTCTAGTTTTGTTTTTATTTTAAAGCACAGTGAAATAGTGGCTGAAAATTAAAGAAAAAAAGTTACAAAACTCCATGATTTTTACATTAGTTAGTTTCCTGAAAACTTATCCATTCTTATAACTTTAGTAATAAATAGACATACAGTCTAGAAATTTCCTGATACACGTTTATGAGAGAAAAAAATGACTCAAAGTATCATAGCTTATTAATTAAATTGAAATTGAACTTTTGTCTATTGAATTGTGATGAATTTATTAGTGACTAGACAGCTGGCAAGTTTGCATGAACCATCTGCATTTCCAGTTCACACACCTGACAAGGTGAAAGGGTCGTCTCCAACTCTAGAACACACGCGTTATTCTTAATGAAATTTCAGGACTCACATTAAGAATTTGTATATATGAACTGTGAAACGGTTACAGATTTGTTATCTAAATCCCAAGTCACCTAAGGAAAGCCTCTGTTAATTGTCATGCTATGATCATTTATATTTGTTGGTTTATTAAACTCAGGCACTACTATTACTTCTAACAGAGTTTTAACAGGTTTTTCTTAACAGGAATTTAGCATTTATGAAAAGCTTCTGGCATCTTCTTTTCCTACATAATTCATATTTTTAATTACCACTTCTGAAAAAATGAAATATTGTACTAAGGCGTCAATAAGGTTTCATGTTAGGTAAATATCAGGTGAATTTGTAACTTCACAAAAATGAGCCTAACTAGAAGCCTTACCAGGAAGCCCTAGGAAACTCTAGCAGTTGCAATCACCAGCTGGGAGGTGGGGAGACCAAAGAACACAACACAGAATCTTCCATATCACTTTTGTTTTACAGTCTAGGTCCCAAATACTCATACAGCAGCACATTCATAGAGCATACATAAATTCAGTTCCTTAAATTATTCATGTGCCTTTTTATAACTTCTGACATTTCCCATCTTGCTTACAGGCAATTGAAGGAAGCAGCAGAAAGACCCTCTTACTCCCCACTGCACTTCAAAATGCAAGAACAGTATCACCTTCGAGCTCCTCATCCAAGTATGCACGTATGTATGCCAAAAAAAGGCAGAAAAAAAGGAGCTTCTGATCCAAGTTTTATCTACCAGAATTCTATATGTGGCCTTGAGTGGACCATTTCAGGACAAGTCCAGAATGTGCAAAGGAAGAAAGACTAGGAAGGTAGACTGAAATTAAGATTCAGGATTGCCCATTTGTGTACTTTATTTTGGGGCCTACATTCTTAAAACACGCTTGGACACCTTATCACCACGTTCAGTTGCATAGATACTGACCATTTTCCGTTTCTGGAAAAATCCAGTTACACTTTCTAAAAAGGCTAAGGGGAACTAGAACAGAAACTTCAATTTAATTTTTTCCTCTTGAGAATCAAGCAAACACTACAAAGCAATTGGGTGTGGAAATATTTTTGGCTGCTTTTATCTTATGTGCATTGGGAACACATAAAAAGGTAAGAAAAACTTCAAAGTCCTTCCCTTTTTTTCCTGCAATTTTACATTTTCTATGTATTACATTAAAATGATCAGTGTTTCAAAGATATGAAGTCAGATACAAGAAAGCTTGCAGAAAGTAAGAATATACCAAAACGAGTCATGAGAAAGAGGTGAAGGCAGCAGAATCTCAGGAAATATACATGTTTCCAGTAGTAAGCTGAGAATGATTTAATACAGGTATGATCCTGCCCAGTTCTATTGCTTCTTTGATGCTACCCAAGCAACATGAGAGCGCTGGTAAGAAACGGGTAAGTTACTTAAACTTGAAACCCACAGAAGTCCAAAATCACTTTCCAAGGCTAAAACACATGCAGAACAGCAACGTCGTGACTTTAGTTTCTCGTTTTGTAATGGAATATAACACAACACAGGAATCACCTTCTAACATGAAACCATGGCGGAACCTCAGCGTTCCGTTCCTAAGCTGCAGCACGCCGCCAGCTCCAGCCTGCGTCTGCAGGTAACAAGGCTAAGAGGCTGTTCGGGCCACTTACCTGGGCAGAGTCCCTGAGCCACGTCTGTTTTCCAGCACCTGCACGCCTGCTTACATTGCTGTGGGTAAGCACCGGCATTTGAACTGCTCTGCAAATTCATAAATACTCGTGCTGCTCCATGTGCTAGTATGGCAATATGGGAACTAATGTTTTATTGTTTGTTCTGCAGTTATTTGCTTCGGTAAATTGATATTTATATTTCTGTAAAGTGCATTAGTTAGCATAAGATGTGTAGGCACCAGCTCTATTTTGTTAACATTACATAACGCTTAGCATAATGATGGGCTGGCTCTGGTTAGCAAAGCTGCAGATAAACTTGGCTTTTTTGCATCTGTGTTATAACACAAATTAAAATATCTGTTTAAAAAAATTGTCTTAAAGAGAAGGATTTCGAGTGCTGCTATTTTTACCAACTTAATTATATCCCTTCTCAGTGAGGTAGAAGGCTTGCAGGTAGAAAAAAATCCACACAGAAAAGGATAATTAATACGCTTCTCTTCTGAAATAGTTATTGGAATTCAACTGTGCATTAAGGCCAAGTACCATGCTTGGGGGTGCTGCAGAGATGAAACGTCCTGAAGTCACTCCCTCCCATGCGCTCCCCCACTGTTGAGGTTCCCGAGAAGGTTCACCACGCTCTCCACCAGGCTGCCCTTCCAGCCTGTGGGAGGGTGTCACTGTCACTCAGAGCCACGGCTCTGCCTTCAGTTGTGCCAACTGTAACTTCCACAGCACCGACCAGTCCTGTGCTGTGCATGTGACACCATGCAGTTCTTGAGACATTGTTAATTGCTGCTACCACTGCACCTAATCCCTTAGAGACGGCTTGTCCTCATCTAAGAAGGCAGACCACTAAACCATTCTATGGACAGAGCACGGTATAATCGGAGAAATAACTCAGCTTTGTCACCTATGATGCTGAGAGTTCAGACAGCCTATCGCAATCAAGTATATTCTTTCTATCAGCTTCTAAAAGCAGACTGCTGTGGGCTTTATTCTTCTTTCTTGGAAAAAAAAGGTCACACTGCTTGAGAAGTAAAAGGTCATGTAAGGGGAAGGAAAAAAAAAAATCAAACTGCCTTGAAAATGTTAAACCTACCGGTTATGCAAAGACTGTGGCTAAGATCATGAAAAATGTCTTACATTGGGCTTCCACTCTGCTATCACACTCCAATACAAGCATAATTCAAACTGAGTTTCCATTGAACATCTGAGGTTTTTTAAAATAAGGTTTTCATAATTTGGTTGTTTACCTTACAGTGTCCAAATTCACATTCTATATACAAATTGTGGTGGTTTATGAATTCTTAACCTTTTTTCCGCATCTGTGGAATAACAGACTTTTTAGTCTGACTTTTCTTCTATTCATAAACGTGTTGGTTCTCTTTATTCTGCCCACAGTTGTGCAAGGTCCCAAGACAGCCAGTGTGTTTATTTCCAAAAAACTGACCTTGAAGCATTTTTAACTTTTACTGTGCTACCGTAACTAAGTACTTCTGTCCTTTTTGGCATGAAGCAATTCTATAGCTTCCTTCTCTTCATTTCCTCTCCCCCCTTCCATCTGTGCTGTTACTGCCAGCTCAAAGCAAAGATGAAGCAGCAGTACCTGACAGAGAGACACCTTGACTGACGTTCAGCTCTCATTGACCCCAAAGCTGAAATAAATTTAATCCAACTAACTATGCCTAAAAGGCTTTAAAACAAATCAAAACAACAACAAAAAATGCCACCAGATGACATCCTGGTCAAACTTCTATTTTTTTTTTGGGGGGGGGGGGGGGGGGGGGCTGGCTTTTGATTTATTTTACTTATAATTTATAATCCTTAATTTTGTAAGCACAAATAATTTTCGTACCTCTGCAGGCAAGAACAGATGACAATGTTATGAGCATGATCATTTTTCCACTGACATTTTTAGTAGCCACATTATTCTGTACTTTCTCATCTTTTTGTTTACCATCTCAGCTCCTTTCCTACACAGTCCTTGTACATTAGTAGGAGCGTTCTCATCTTTTTAAAGAAAAAAGAAACTTAACACTGTAGCAGAAGTAAATATACATGATTAATTCATTTGTGATGACACCAGTCACCCAGGGATAAAACACCCTGAAAATATGCCATCACTTCAGAAGGATGCAATGCTTTATTTGAGGTCAACCAGTAAGTGCTTATACAGAAAAAACTCGAATGGCAAACAGCCCTTGATGAATAAACCTTCTGTTGATTAGTTATTCAGTATGCACCTGCTTCCACAAGGTCCAGCTTCCAACACACAAACACATGTCTTTCGCATTTTGCTTTGTTAGAATTCAATAGCCTGTTTACTTGATTTTGCAGTTGCTGCTCCAGGATCCCTCTGAGTTCAAACGAATTTCAATGAGTAATTCTTATGAATGTGTATCATCTGTTAAGCCAGCATTCTAGTTGTATGGCCTTTTTCAAACCTCTACACAATTGCTAGTATCTTCTGAAGCTTAGTGCAGCAGATACATTTTTTTTCATTTGAAACATTAAAAAATACACTAAAAAAGAACCCAAAATAAAGGTCTCATAAGCACAGGAAATTGCCTAGTATTTTGAGAGCTCAGAGGAAAGTCCAAATAACACCAGCTCATACTTATTTCTACTGACACGTAAAGCATTTGAGTTTATGGAGAATCAAAATTCTAGCAAAGTCATGAGGAAGTTACAGCCCTATTATCTTTCTCTTCATTTGGCCCAGTGTTCTGGGGGGGGGAGGGAAGACAGCATTTACAGGAGTGGGGAGAATTAATCTAATGAAATCTAATGTCATCCCCACATGTGCATATACACAAAATCAGGGCCTTTACCAACATATGTCATTAAAAAAAAAAATTACTCCATCCTTATGCTTAGAATTGCAGAACTCTCTTTACTGAGCATCATCATTTAGCAATGCTTTTTCCTCCTCTTCCTATACTACATTTTCATATTAAGGTCTTTACAGAACTTTATACAGACATTTCTGGTTCCTTCTTCTATAGTATAAATATTATGTATTTATAATTAGAATGCATGCATGGCAGAAGAGGAAAATGTAGACAATGGTCTTAAATGACTATTATTTCCTTTAGTGTAGGACAGATTTAATGTTATGGGGGTTAAATTTTAAAGAACTGATATTAAAACTAATTTCTTTAAAATGTTAATCTGAAGTACAGGAAAATAATTTGTATGTAGGTAAATAGAGAATGGGGCTCCTTACAAGATATGATGTACTTCATATTTTGCCTATTAAAAAGATGGATGGGATTCTTCTGTCCCTGTGCCATTCTGACAGCACAAACCCATCCTGTTAGCTATTGCAAGATTCTCCCCTCACTGGAGGATTTTGGAGGATTTAATATAAAACAAGGGGGATGTCAAACCTTGGCCTGTTTTCTCATTGGCTACTCTTATTTCTTATTTTTTTAATTATAGGAATCCCACAAAAACTGGCAGTCATGGTACTCTCACATACCCAAAGGATTTAGGCTCTGTGTGCTTCCTGTTCCCCACAGCAGAAATTCATCGTGAAAGTGCAGTGCTTTCCAACATAATCAGTTTCTGATTCCCTGTTTGATGCTGCACACCCACATGGCTTGATGATTTGACCTATATCTCTCTCCAAAAAGCATGGATGGGTTGCTTTCAATACCCTTTTCCTGCTAATCTCTCTTCCCACGCAGCGGTTCCACAGCTCTTAGGTGTATAAGCCTCTTCACCACCTGACATGCAGGAAGCAGATGTTAAATACCTTACAATTGTACAATCTATCTGGCAATTTGGAGACCCAGACTATTTGTTCCTGCTTCCACCCTCCTTAAAAGCAAGACTGCATTTCTCTAAGCGTTCTTTATCCCTTTTCTTCCACTGTTTGAAATGCCTTGGCAGGTCCCCCACTTAACAGTGCTGCATCAAAAAGCATTACTCATCTCCGTTGTCATGCCATTTTCTTCTCATTTTCATCAGATTCCCCTGATGGATTCTTACCCAAGACAAGAAGGTTTTCTAGTTGCTTCTACTATCTCTATTGATATTTAGGTAGCACAGACTCACGACTCAAGACTATGCAGAATATTCTGCAGAAAACATGATTTCTGCCATAAGGAATTTACACTGTGTACATTCTCTTAAAAGAATAAAGCTTTCTAAATTATCTGCTGTTAGGGTTAGAAGCATCTTCCAGCAGTGTACTTTGCTTCCTCTCATTAGAATTCCATATTCGTCCTTCACTTTAATATTGTCTTCCATAATATAAATGAGCCAAACACACTTTGAGACAGAAATCAAGTGAAATGTGCCATAAGAACAATTATCTTCATTTGTACTTCCAATGACTTTAAAATAAACGTTTTGGCTCAGATTAACAAGGCTTAGTCTTCTTTATTGACCTTCTGATTTTTGAACATTCAGAATCCATATTTTCAAACTATTTCTTGTAACAAAGGTGACACTGTTTGAGAAGCTAGGCTCTACTGAACTAAGTACATCATGGACTATCGGACATGTTTAATGACCTTTAATTCGATACATCTCAAAATCACATAATTGCTACTACTCACGAAAATCCGCATCCCTGCCAAGGAACGAAAGTAAATCCTATATTCCAAGTTCATTTAATTCTTTTGGAAAGAAAAACTTATTCAACTCAAGATCTCAGAATAGGATAACATTTTCAAAAAGTAACT
The DNA here is from genome assembly GCF_964211835.1 of Anser anser. Classification (NCBI taxonomy): domain Eukaryota; kingdom Metazoa; phylum Chordata; class Aves; order Anseriformes; family Anatidae; genus Anser; species Anser anser. The sequence goes on from NC_139734.1 coordinate 12,494,916, forward strand.
ATATATTCAAAGCCCCTTGTACAAAGGCACTACTTTGCCAACTAAAGTTTATTAAAAGTAATTTTATTTATTTTTTAAAGTCAGAAAACATTTGACTTCAGAAACAGAAACCTACACTTAGGTAATTCCATACATGTAAGCATTTTATTTTATTTATAATAGCTACAGTAATAGCAAAGTACACTAGCATTGCTTTTAGAAGAATAATAAGCAGTAAGTGATATTCTAAGCGAACTTGGTTTAGCAGACATGGAATACTTGTTATTTGGTGCTAACTTGCTTTGAAATAGTCAGTTTACCTAAATGAAAGCACACACAATTCATCTCACTTTTTCCAGTACTTTAAAGATACCGTTTTTGTCACTTACAGAACAACAGGGTAAAAGGATTTTAAAGGGCATATTTAAATGTCATAAAAATAAAATGGGTAGTCCATATGATTTGTTACTATATCCAGAGCAACATTAAGTTAAATCATTACCAGAGCTCAGAAAGCTTAATGCCAAAAGAATAAATTAGTGCTTTGTTTTTCAAACTAATACAACTTAACCATGCCCTTTTCTCCACAGGTAAAACATACGGAATCTTACTCGTGTCTGGGAGGGCTGGAGGAGGATTTAAGATAACATGTACAGTCCAAACTCTGGTTAAAACATGACTTCTGTCACGCTTAGTCATTACATTAATTTTGATCTCCTGTATGTCATGTCAACCGTTTCAGCACCTGTGTACTTGGTACTGCATGTAGCACATTAGATCACCTTACCCAGCCTAAGGTTTTCCTTTCTCTATTAAATTCTTTTTTTTTTCCTACTTACATCTTTAAACTGATTTTCATGGAACTTCATTTTTCCACTTTCAATGTTACCTCAATTACTGATCCTTTCTGTAGCAGCTTAAGCTGACTACTTCTCCAAGCCCCAAAATCAAGTTTGATCACATCTCCATGTCTTAGTAATCTATTCGGTGAAATGCTGTACAAAGAAATGTATTTCTTGCGCTCCCAAAAGTTGCAATTTAAAGTAAAATCAAGGCAGCAAGCAGACAGACAGGAAAACACATTTAAATTAACAGTTTAGTAGCCATTCTGGAGAACATTAAAGGATCAAGAAACTACAATATACCCACAACTTGAATTCCCTTCAATCAGATGAAATCGTGAAGTAAACATGACTCTTTCAGCTTGGTTATATGAAAGATATAATGGAAATACAACAATCTAGAATACAAGAATCGGCACTTGACTGCAGATTTACAGGATGGAGACCCGGCCTCAGTGAAACACGTGCAGCTTTATTGCAGGTTTTTATGAAGGCAATATTCTTTTTAACCCTTATCCCACTTATCCCTTATCCCACTCAAGAGCATGAAACAGGGATTTTCCACATACAAGTCTTGGTTTGAATTTGATTATGTGCATTCACTTTATTACACCAGCCCACTCTGAAATGTCTCTCAACTGTATTCCAAAGTACAAGAGAACTTGGCATACTATGGAATATGACCACAAAGACGGAGGTAGGAAATCAGAATCAGAAGAGTTCTTGGCATTAAGTTTCAACATCTAAATACCTCTGTAATATCAAAAGGGAGCCATCATTTATTAGCACAAATCTTCCACTGTTTTTCAACCTCTCAACTTTTCCACCTTGACAAAGTGAGAAGCAGCAGAAGAGCAATCAGCAGCATTTTGTTGCTTTCAGAGATCTTGCACACGTGATACACAATATGCAGAGGAACTCAGACACCTCTAATTTCATCACATTCCAGACCTATCCATCCAGATCCTAACATTCCCACACTAAGTCCTTGGAAGTCAAGGGAGCTATGTATGAACTAATAAGAATAAAAGGAAGCAAGGACTGTATTAGTTGTAGTATTAACCTTTGTAATGTTTCAAGCTTCTGTGACATTTTAAAATGTTTCTGATGTACACATTATACAGCAGCATTTTTCATAAGCAGACTATCTAAACTACAGAACTGAGCTTTTACTTTTAAAACACAGCATTCTTGCTTACAACTTGAGAGAGCTGGCATTGGCATAAAACTTACTTTGTATACTATTTCATTTTAAAAAAGTACTTTATGTAAATATTTTGGTATTTTGAATTGCAAACTAATTAACTGAAATACCCTCACATTAAATTTTAAAAGCTTACAATGGATGACAGGAAACCTAACATTTTGTTCCTCAACCATTGCAAGCCACTGTCAATTCAGAACAATTGGCTCCAGTTTTCCTTTAAGTCCGGAGGAACCAAAAATAAAAATAATAGATTCATTGTAAAATTAGTGCAAATGAAACAATCATTGCTGACCTGTTCAATAAACATATGTTTATATAGCTACTGTTTTATCACATGTACTTTATAGCGGAGATTCACCTCAGCACAGCATTTTGGGTGAAAAGCCAATATTCAGGTTAAATGATCACTTCATATGCTTTGATCATAGAACTAATTTGCAGAGACTTCAACTCCTTTACTTGGTTTAGAGATATGCTAACGTCATTAAAGATCATCCATTATCATTAAATCTCCTTTGGGTAACAAGATAAATACCATCTCTTCACTCTGTAGTAGTTAGCTTTATATAAATCAGGCAATAAACATTGTAATTTGATATTATTAAAAAAAAAAGAGAGAGACTATTGTTTACAGGAAAAAATCCACCATTCAGTTGCTTCCCTAATTAAAAGAAGAGAAAATGCTGCATACTATTTTTCCATTAATAGTATCAGACTTTTACAATATTGCCAAGAGGCTTTGTCTGATGGAGCTGGGTGGAATCTTTCTTCTAAGATGGGTCATAATTTTAAGATATAGTTTAGTTACTCTACTGCAATATGAAGGTAAACTCAAAGCTTTCAAAAAATTGGAATTTTTTTCACACCCCACAAAAATGCTCACATAGAATAAATAGTTTGTGAGCTTAATTGCCTCTCAATCCAACCAATAAATACGCTTAGTTGGAGTGAAACACTGAAAACTTTTTTCAGTGTTTCCACCTGTATTCTACCCTACAATTTACATAACATCCCTTGATCAGTATATAAAGATATTGGCACTTTTGCTTCCAAATTTGTAATGACTACAGTTGCCAAGTCTTTGCCATCAGCAGACAGAAAGAAATCCACATTTCCTCATTACTTTCTTAAAGTATCTATAGTGGGATCAATCTGGTCCTACATTAGAAAACCCTCTTTACTCTTCCTTTAGATACGGAGATTAGAGTACTGAATTATAAAGAAAGCTCACAGAAATTCTATAAATACAATATCTGAACTAATCCCAAATCTAAATTTAGAGAAAATACTACAGTGGCTTTACTGGATGTTTGCGGATGTCAATATGTTACCTGGAGACAGGTCTTCCTGAAAACATGCAAAAGTGTTGTTCTAATAACTAGCTCAGGTGTCAATCTTGGCAACTGGCTATTAAATCTTGAGAGGCAGAGAAAAGCTACTTAGTACTTCTCTTCTAAGGAAAAAAAGGGGATTGAGCCACGTAAGTGCCTTATTGGCATTTTATCTCAGCCTACAGTTGAGCTCTAGTAATTATCCGTAGCCTCATTTGACATTTCTAGCAGCCGTCTGTCATGTAAGTTGGAAATCAACACAATGACATTAGATATTAACTAAAAAGAAGTATTTGTTTAAAACACAGCAAGGGTTTCCTTGGTAAGAAAAAGAAAAAAACATGTCTTACTTCTGTTTTCATCAACATGCTTCATGTCAGTTACCAACTCTGTAAGGATTTGCTTTCAGTTGTGTGTTTTTTGTTGCTTTGAATTAAAGAGGTCAGTTTCAATTTACACATTCATAATATACAACAGATTTAAGATTTATGAATTTATAATGAAAGAAGTCAGAAGTTGGTTGTTAACACTGGCATGTCAAGATGTCTCTCGGAAGTAGATCTTAGAGATGTTTCTGTTGCATCGCCTGTACTGCCTTACGAATCTCATTTGCGTTTCACTGGGGAAGTTTCTAAGACATTTCCTAATACATACAATGAGTATGGGCATGTTCCTTTATGTTGTTCTTCCTGATATAATTCTAAAAGTAGTTTCAAGCACTTCAGATTTTCAAGCATATTGCACTTGAGAATTGGCCAAATCATATTATCACTGTATAAAAGACAGGCTTTTTTCCTCTATTCTAGTAAAACCACTGCAAATAAGAAGCACAAATAAGAAACAAGGAATGGGATTGAATAACTTATTTAGTCCCTAGGATGCTTCTTCGAGGCAGACCTCGTACTTTTAGATAGCATTACTGCAACTGGCTGAACTATGGTCACGCCTGCCCAAATGGACCCTCGGACCCTTAGTTGGGACTGAAGTTGCTAGTTTGACCATCTTTATTTGAACAAGTAGACACCCCAATCATTTCTGTGGTACTCCCAGAAGCACAACAAACACAAGAAAACTAGACCTAAATCTACATCAAGGGAATACTGCAGATACTTTTGGATAGTGTCAGGTGTGCAGAGAAATACTACCCTACTTTCCTATTATTCCTATAATTATTCTGGAATTTTGCAAGAGATTTTGAGAGGAGAATGCACAAAAGTTTGTGAGTAGAGACACTATTACCAGTCTCCATTCTATGTCTATATCAGATTTTCATCAAGAGCCTGAGTAACCCCCAAAATACTTATTTCTGATTATTTTTGCCATGGGCCGTAGCTAAATTATGCATACGGAGAAAATGGAACATGACACACTGAAAATAATTATTCACTTGTATGATTGATGTGGTTAGATACGAAGGATTAGATTTGAACATAAGAGATAACAGAAATGATTTCAAAGATAAACTCCTAACAAACAAGTACTCCCCCCACGAAATTATGATTCTTCAGATATAATCAGATGAAAGAAACAGTTGAATATTCATGTTTTTAATGAGTTTATGTTGATTCTGTGCTTTACCTGCCTGTTTCCTTTTCTCAATGCTTTGCAATGTTCATGAATGACTACTGTGCAAAGTTATTGGATAAATAGGCTGTTTTTAAAATCTCATTCTTTGCCCTAGATATCTGATCCAGGTACAATAAAAATAACAATTAAAAAAAGAATTCCCATGCCTCCAAGCAAGCACTTTGAATTTTGACCATTCTTTGTAAAAACTATCAGTCAAGAAATAAGTACAAATTTTAAAAGCCTTATCTGTTCATGGCTGATAACATTAATTTATTATTCATATGAATAATCATATAATATTACATGTCAATTATCTCTTTAGGTACCTATTTCATACCTACTCAAACCTACTTGCTGTCTTGTTGAGACAGACACACTTAAAGCAGACAGAAGCAAGCTGAAGTGCTGCAATGAGATGAGAGGATAGTGGTGGAGCACCTGGCACAAAAGAGCAATATTTTCCAGATGGTCCATATTGCAATTATACAGCATCATCTGCCAGGGAAGGAAGGAAAGGAAGGAGGAAAAAAAAATCTAATAGCTTCTTGGTACATTCAAACCTGAAAAAACCCTTTCAAAGATTTTCAGTGCATTTTTGCTTTCTGTCCATCTCCATCAGGGAAGAATTGTGTTACACTTATGCTCTTGCTGACAAATCTTCTGTTAAGCAATATTTGACCTATTTCTTTAGAGAAAACCCTAAACCATAGTCCTCTTTTTCTACCATACTGCAATAAACTTTTTGCCTATCATACTCTGATTATTTCATACCGGTTTAAATGGAAGTAATATACTAATGAATATGGCCCAGAAGCTTCAAAGTATGCTTACTTCAAAGGCAGTATTGTTTGATATAATGGTATCACAGCATTTTGATGCAGCACAGCTTTAGTCAGCAGTCTAAGTCTTCCAGTACCCAACATAATTATTTTATTACAATGACATTAGTTTGAAATACTACTTTCACTAGTCTTCTAAATTCTTTCAACTTCTAATTCTTTCATGGCTCACCCTGAGGCTTGCCAGCACGTAAGGTCTCTTTAAAGGGAAAAATGCATCTAATGGGTGGGTTATATTAACTCCCACATGGCCACTGCTTAATAGCTCTGCTGAACCTGTCCAATGCTGTAATACAGTACAGACAAGTGACCCGTTGAAAAATACAGGCAACACATATACACAAGAGATACCATAAAGCACATTCAGTTGCCCCATATGCTTATTTAACCATCAAAACTTAATTCGCAGCAGATATTACAAAAGGTTTGTGGGGAAGAACACAACAGTTAGTCACTGATGAAGTCTTTCCAGGCCTGCTAGGTTCGTAGTTCATGCCCAAGGCTGACAGACTGTGCAGAAAGTTTTCAGCAAGCTCTTTTGTTCCTTTACAGTCTCATCTCCACAGCACTTTGCCTAAGGCTACTATTGTTCGCTTTGCTGATTCTTCATCTCTTGGATCTGGGGAGATGGGGCAGTGGGGAGAAATAAGGAGGAAAGCTCCAACATTTATTATTTATATAATTTTGATACACTGTTCACAAGTAATTTCACATAAAACTGTATGAAGCAGGTCCAGCTCTGTCTCCGCCTTTGCAGGGGGACTGCAGACCCTAATGCTCTTTATTTTCTAATTGCTCCATGGGCATGCTCACACTCCCAGTAAGACAGACCACGCTGAGAAGGAGCAGATTCAAAGGAAAAGGGACACGGTGATAAGAGAGGGTATTAGCTGTGGCAGGAGTGGTGAGGGATCAGGAGAACAGCATGCACTTAGGCCTCTGATGTCTGAAGTCAGCTGGGAGCAGCCCACCTTCCTTTCTCCCAGACGGACAGGGCTCTGCCTACACAACAGATACAAGAGATGTTCAACACAGCACAACTCTGTTCTCCCAGCTCTTTAGCTCCAGCAGGTCTGCCAATTCCTGCAACAGACCACTCCTCAATTTGGCCATTTTAAAGCAAAATACACGTGAATGCATAGCATCTGTCTCTCTGACTAAGAACAACTCTCTAAACCCACAAACCAATCAGGATTTGTCCATACACAGCTGAACAAAGTGAAACAGAGAAGCTGCTTGTAATTTAGTATTAAATTATTTTGTTACTCGGGGTGGGTATCTTTGCAGTGTAAATGAAGATATTCACTTTAAGAGAGTCAGTTAGGTCTTGGGAGGAAAAGGGTTAGCAGAATTTTTTTAAGTGTGGGTTTTTTCTGTATTTATCTGTCCTTCAGATTTTGAATTTATAGTCCACCTAACTTCTTTATCTCTGCACTTCTTTGTGAGAGGTGAAACAAGTCACTCAGGGGAACAGCATTTCTGGAAAAGCTCATTTATTTGTTTGTTTTTCATTTTGCCAAGTCCTGTGAATCGTAATCAAATCCTGAATGAAACTACTGTGGAGATTTAGCTAGCTCAGCTTTTTAGCTCTCACTCCAAGAAAAGAGTTTGATCCACAGAGAGAGCACAGAGAAGAAAGGAGGCATGCAAACCCAGGAAAGTAAAATTAGCCAAATTGAGTTATGCTGTGTACAGAGCCAAGCTAATGTTACCAGTTGATATTGTGTAATCCTGACATAAGAAGCTTGCTGATCAAATAGAGGAGATAAACATACAGTCTTTTTTTCAAAGGGTGCTAAACTCCCTGGGTGTTTCTCTGTTCTTTAGTTTTTTCCCTGTTCAGTAGCTTTGAACTGTGGCTCACAGCACTATCTATGAAGTTAGTTGAAGGAAAAAAAATACAAAACCAAAAATCCCCTAAGAATACTCAAAATTAATTGGCATAATCCACTCAAACACGAAGGTCCTAGAAAAAAAAAATGGAATTTGTAAAAGAAAAAAAATAAAGCAAGGAGACAGAGAGGTGATAAATAAGTGCAACTGTTGCTGGATTGTATATTATAGAAACACAATGCTTTCCCTCAAAATAAACAGATACCAGCTATAGATTACTTTTTTGCTATTTACGAACTCAGATTACGCTAGCTCTAGTTAAAATGCTAAAACTCTTGAAACCTGTGGATGCAACTAAGGTCTCAAGAAGGCCTAGAAGATGTGGCAGCACCTTTCATTCTTTCTTTGCAGTACTCATCTCATGTCCTTCTTAAAGCCTTTAAACTTCTCCTCCCCACCAACACACAGATACTGTGGCTCAGGTATGGGAATGCAGTCTCAAACTTACAGAATTCAGTCAGTTGCAAAATCAATTTGAGCTCTCAAATAACTGCCACAAAATTCAGAATAATTTTTCAAACACTTTAAGCATTTTAAAAAAGAAATCAGCAGCTAAACAGCAGAACTGAGTTAAACCATTTTTTATATCAAGCAGAAGAAAAACTAGAAGTATGCAATACAGAATATATAAGCACGTCACAAAGATTGAAATATGAATTCTAGTTTCTTCACAATTTTTAGTGAAAAAGAACAAAATGACATATTAAAAAAATCCAAGAAACAGAATTACCAATTGCCTTATTGAAATGCTGATGTGTTATTCTTCTGTCATTTGAGCACTGAAGAAAATGTATTTGAAAGCAGTTCAGCTTTGTATACCTGGGCTATTTTTTGTAAGAGCAGCGTAACCAGAGCACAGCACTATCACAGTTTAGACATATCCACGCTGTACACGTTTAGGAGAACACATCAACAATGCCAACTGCTACCTGATGCATGTGACAAGCTAGTAAAATCTCTTGAACCTTGTAGGGGAAAAGTAAATGCATGGACCACTACAAAACCAAGCAAAAAAAAAAATCTATGTTTACATTTAAGTAGAAGGAGAGAACACTAGAAATCATCACACTCTCTTTTCTAAAAGAGGTACAAGAGCACTGAAGGAAATTAGCATCATCCACACATTACACTGACTAGAACTAAAGTAACTATTGTATATGGAAGGGAATGCATTAACTGGTGATGCGCGGGTAGTCAGTTTTTGGATGAAATGCACTGTGGAAAAAAAAATAAAACTAAAAACCATGCTTTTAGAAAAATCAAAGCAATGTGAAAGCAGGTTTCCCCCCCACAATCATAAATGTTGCAGCCTCTCTCCTGTCACATCCCCCTTTTAGGTTAGGCAACTATGAGCTGTATCTTAAATAGTACTTCAATTTCACACAATATTATACTATTAGTAATCATGTTTCCCCTAGCATTTCAGGCCAAACAAATAATTTTTGGTACTAGGATGTACTCAAGTCCTATCTGCTCCAAGCAGACAGACTTGAAACTAAAGAGTCAAAGAGAAGAAACCAAGATGGACAAATTTATTCAACAAAGCAAGGAAACATTAATGTATTTATCCTGTTACTTTTGCTAATATGAAAGAAGTAATGATCAAAATCAGTTCTTTCTTCCTTGCAGATCTAAAAACCACCTAATCATTAACTTCTACTTTTCTAGATAGCTGCAAGTACTGATTGAGACTGAACTATAGCATGCTACTGAAAGATTACCCACATTTGTTACAAATATTCAGAGAGACTAGTAAAAAGCACACAGGGAAACAGTTCAGAATTGATTCAATACAGCTACAAAAAAAAAGGAATGGGCCATTTGCCCCAGGGCAGTGCTACTAATCTAAGGTAAGTCTTTAAAAATAGATATAAAACTATGACTATCTAGACACTCCTAAGAAATAGGACTTTATTGTAATACGGGTAAAGATAAAATATGGAGATACATCTGAAAACATCCCCAAAGCCCTAGTATTCCATCTTTCATGCTGTCCCACGGTATTTCAACAAAAATCTTCTGAAAAGGTAAGCCTCAAGAAGCAGACACCTAAAGCTTCTACTGACTATCCAGTTTTCTTGATATCTCGGGCTTTTATTTTATCTGTGTATTCCCATGACCACCAGATTACTTTTTCTGTATTTTTTTTTCATGTAGATCAGTATAAACTAGCAATTATAAGCTCAGAGCTCAGTTTCTAAGTCATACTAGAAGACAACTTTTTCAGAAGCATATGAAATTTAATTCCATTCTCAGAAATCACATTTACATGTAATTTACTGGGCCTGGAGGATACAGGAATGTATTTTTTGCATGTGTATCATGTCAGTTAAATGATGAGTAACTGATTTATTCCAGAATACCAGTATTGGAACTTGTTTGATACCAGGAAAGTAGAACCCTCTGTCCACAACAAAACATTACAACAGAATTGGTCTGTTGGTCTCAGAAAATTCTAATGCGAGAAAAAAAATCCTGTTTTCTTGCTTCTTGTATATCTAACTCACTAGCCAAGGAATCTTAAAATGAACAGAACAATTTCAAGAATTACTTATGTTTTAAGGGACCAGATGAATTAAAAAGAAAATACACACAAGACTTTTCAGTAAGCTTGTTTTTAACATGCTTTCAGCAGCAATAAAGAAGTTTCTACCATTTTTTCTACCACTTGTATTGTCACAGAAAATGTTAGGTCAAGAAAAAAAATCAAAATTTTGTCCAAATCTAATAATTCAACTGTTAGACTTACCTTTTAACTCTCCACGTTGATTTGAATATTATCTTCCAAGCTGATTTATAGGCAAAGTGTTCAAACAACGCAAGCCACCTGCAAAGGGAAAAAGGTAGACTAAGTCCAACTTCTGAAAAGATTATGCAAGAATATCTGCTATGACATTCAACAACATTTTACTCCTTCAATTGCCTGTGAGTATTAAATAATACAATCAACTGTGCAACAAACACATTAAATTTCAGCTTAAATCTATGCAAAGCTACCATATTCAGTTCAACTGAAAATTCCCTGATCATAAAAATCATTCCCAATTGGTTAGGATTTCAAGCATTAATGCAAGCATTTGCACTCTCAACACTACAAGTGCTTCCATTGTTTGTGCAGCATCATGATATATTCTGATATATATTTTTATTTTACTTAAGCGGCCACCCTTCTCCTCCCCACTAGCTTATATCTTATATCATATAACTATCTTATTAGTTATATGATAACGAATACTTCATAGCATGTCAGAAGTGATGCCACATGAAAAATACTGGCAAGCTTTAAAGGTTCCAGGACTTTTTCTTGCAGTTAAGTAGTTCAGGTATGCAAAACTGACCTCTGACTACTGTTCACCTATTTCATGCTAAGTCTAGAAAAGACATGGCCTCAGAAGAAAGTAAGAAATTAATAATAGTAAATGGAAAAGGTAAGAGCAAATCCAAATGAAGAACTAGCAGAGTGTGAACGCTGTATTATTTCATTGTGAAATCCCGGAAAGGAGAGATTAACTAATTGCCTCCCTAGAGCATTGCATTTCTTCCTTCCCAGCCATGTTTCTTTATTATCAGATTCTAAAACTTACAAGGCCCAGATTGTCACCAAAAGCTAGACAATACATTTCTCTTCCTTTTGTGCCCATCTCTTTCCCATCTTATTTAGACCAAAGCATCCTTAGAACAGTGTACTTCTCTCATACGTTTGTAGTCTGCAAGGGTTAAGTACAGTCCGGGAGGGCCTAAATACTACTAAAGTCCTAATAATACTCATACAAACACACATGAAGAGAATCCCTTTACAGAAAGGGAAATTTAGCAAAACATTTTTAAAGCGCTCTCTATAAAATTTAGAAACACACAGATTCAGGCATTCTGTAAAAACAGGATTTATAAAAACAGAACATATTACCAGTGGCTGGTTTCAAAACAATATAACAGTTATTGAGCACGAAACATACAAGAAAGAATGCTTGTTACAATAATTTTTTCTTTTTTTAATAATTCTATCTTCTTATGAATGAGAATAAACCCCCCTATGTTCTAACTACGAATGGAAATTGTTTGCACTGTCTATCAAATTTAGTCTATCCTCTTTTTCTTCTCTACTACAAAATTTTGTTTGATAGCATAGGTACACTTTTCAGAAGTAGATATTAGGGAAGAAAAAAAAAAGAAAGTAATGGAGATCAACCTAATACACCACTACAAAAAATGTCATTAAAGACAGAATACTCACTGATTTCGTAATGCGCACACACACAATATTGAGCATCCTCGGTTACTTCTGTAACTTCTGTCTACCAGAAAAGAAATTCAGAACCACACTTTGCACTTAATTATGCACAAGCAGAGTTTTTCATCATGATGAAAGACCAAGATGAGCTTGTAACAAATAACAGGCCTATCTATTACAGCTCCTGATAAAGTAGGAGAGGAATGAAAAAGAGCAAGGGGATTTATTAAACAGAAAATAGACTTGACAAACATTACTACAAATAACAAATGAAATGCAGGAATATTATTTAACATTAGTACATTTTCAACTACTGGCTTTTACCACTTCTACCACCAGCCTTCAAAGCACTAGCTTCACACCCCCCTGCTCACAGCTCATCCAATAGATTTTCAAAAGCTAGAAAGTAAGTTGAGGATAGTGGAAGCAATACGAACACTTAAATTTCCATTTTAAAAGTTTGATTCTTTCATTTCTAATAGCAGCGGTACAAAATTAAAACTACTAACCTAGAATTGTTGAGGTACTGCCTAGTCTAGATGAGCACAAAAGCAGATAAACTTGTCTAACCCTACTGAGCAACTACTGAATATTTTCTTTAGATATTTCAGCGTACCAAGCAATCCCAGGAAGACCACATATCACACAAAAGAGAAAAGGAGAAAACTTTTGAGAAATCAGAATTTTCCATAAAAGCGTGATAATGTGAAACATTACTAGCCATTAAAACATCAGCAAAGCAAAAGAAAATAGATGTAAACCGCAGCACAGGAATTTTCAGTTACATATAAGGGAAAACTCTTTGCAAATCAAACACAGATCAGGCTGCCCGGAGAAGCTGTGAAACCTCCGTCTTTGGAAATATTCTAGCTCAGCTAGACAGAGCCGTGAACAACCTGATGTAAATTTGAAGTTAGGTCCCACTTCAGCGAGGGGCTGAGTTTCAGAAGTCCTTCCTATTTCACAGAAGTCTGTGACCAGAAAGCAATGACAGAAAGCCATTGGAACCGGATTTATTACACGCAAGAAACCCACTGTTCAAGGTCAGAAAGATCAGGGTCAAAACCCTAGAGTAATTTAAAAAACACTATTTTCAAGTACTTCCTTTTCTCAGCCTTCTATTCTATAATATTTTCTTCTTGATCTAATCCTTGAGCAGCCACAAAGTAAGAGAGATCAACAGAAGAAGATAGATGAAATTTACTGAAACAACAAAATATTCTTAAAATCCATTATATTTACCAACACACCTCATCTCCACCTATAACAGTAGTCCTATAACAGTAGTGACAAGGATGCAATTAATTGCCCCCAATAACATGATTATTACATTGCTCATCCAGACTAAGGCATTCTTCAAGGTGAAAGATGTTTTGAATGTGACTTTGCACTAACCCCAGGGAAAGTATCATATTCCTGAGACAACCTAAATGGGATTTATGGTGTACATTCATCCATAATTGCATAGTAATTTCTAAAATAAAGACTACGACAACTATATTATGTTACTTTTTCATGAGTTGTAAACTATCAAAAGGCTGAAGTAAGGCGTGATACATATGACATTCCCATTCTGCTTATCTTGTTTGGAATAATTAAAACCTTTGATAGTTTTCTAATTTGATACATTCCCTTCCTGATGTGATAAACCACACCAGATCAAAGTAGTCGTGATCATCCCACTGCTGATTTAATGAGAACCTAATTTATAGCACCTTACATTCAGGTGGTTTTATTTGAGACAACTGAATTTAATAAAAAGAAGAAAAGAAACAATCATTTCTTTCTTAACCTGTTCATTTCATGGTAAGTCAAAATACTTTAAGGCAATTAAACAAACTGCTTGATTTGAATGTCTCTGAAGTTATTACAGACTTGTAATGTTGTCTGTTTAAGGATAAGAGGCAAACCTGGCTAATCTGCTAAGGCATGCATACTTGAATTTAATATAGTATCCTCCTAGCCTGCTTTTTGAAGTGATGACAGGCAGCAAGTAAAAAAAAGGTACCCATTTAAACTGCACATGGCAAGTAATGCTCTAGGCAATTTTGAAAATGCTTGAAGATTTTGAGTAGACATGCAAGAAATGGCTAGTCTCGCTGCAGGAAAACCCATAGGAGAAAGAATATTTCCAACTCCACATGACAGATCCTGAAGTGCTTCGGAAAACTTGAGATTGAAGAGATGAGAAAACTATTTTGAGTGTTTACACCGTGATCTATAACCACTGCTGTGCTGTGTTCTCTAGTTCAACACAGATTTAGCTACCTGAACTACATACAATAGATTTATTTGAATTTTCAAATGAGTAAATCTGTTCCAGTTTGTACTAATAGGACCGTATTCTTATCATATGCTCTAGAGAATGAGTTTCATAGCAAGAACAGTTATACAGCATGGGCTATGTTACTGTGAACTACACTGGCTTTGAGGATCTCAGCATTCACAATGAGTCATACAGTTGCAGGTCATCACACTTCAGATGCCTGCTCTTGACAGTTAGCCCTAAATGAATGGAGTTGTTCACTGTCAGGCTAGAGATATCAAAAACTTATTTGCATCATCAGATACAAAAGAAACCTTCAGAAAACGTGAAATAAATGGTGCAGATCAGTTGGCTCCACAAAGTACACACATGCAAACATCCACATTGTGCAAGCACACTGTTGAGAATGTTCTTTCAAAGCAGAGCAGACAGTATTCTTAAGAAGTTCTTGCAAGTGAAGCCCCTTGAATGATTACCTACTCCAAAATGAGAATTTCCTTAGAATTATGACAATGTGTTTTTTTTTTTGACCAAAAATAAACATGCTGTAGATAGCCTTTTCAATTTCAGATAGACGGGTATGTGGAGACTTGATATCTTCAGAAAGAGGATCAAGATGACTTTTTTTGTAGTTCTTCAAAACAGGTTTTTAAATTTGATTAAAGACACATCCTACAGCAGTTATATCTTCAAAATTCAAAAATGAATTAGGAACCCTCACTTTTATTACCTGTGCAGAAAAAGCTTGGCAACAGACAAGGTGGCCAATACTGAAAAATTAAGAACTCATGCATGCATGTTTTATTTTGCCCAGTTTACCATTTAAGGGCAGTAAGTCATGACACTAACAGTATATCATCCATTTACTTGTCTTTTTGTATGTTTTACATACAAAAACATACATAAACATTTATGTTTATATATTTACTTTCCACCAAAAAGTTGGAAGCTTAATAACTAAGACTTCAATCTTTCAATCTGTCTTTAACATCCTTAAAAGGTCTATCAAGACAATTTTATCAGAACTGGACCGAAGAGACTGGATTGTTGCACACAATCCACTTCACATGGAACGCAAGGCCACTTCCTCCAAATACATATTTATTCTAAGGCATCAGTGGATTCTTTTCAGGTAGTATGTCTAACAGGATTCCTCTTCCTCTGCTAAGCAACACATAAATGTAAATTCAAATTATTATGTTTGTGACTAGTCAGATCTGAGCCTCTCAGTTTTAGGTGCTGTACAAATATACCACGAAAGGCAAACAGTATTGCTCATTTTCAAAACATTTAATTGATTTGTCACTGCCCAAAGTGTTTCTTCTAAATTCTTTCTACTAAAAAGCACTTGTAT
Source organism: Anser anser (assembly GCF_964211835.1). Lineage (NCBI taxonomy): Eukaryota > Metazoa > Chordata > Aves > Anseriformes > Anatidae > Anser > Anser anser. The sequence goes on from NC_139734.1 coordinate 12,510,427, forward strand.
ATAACGTCTAAAAGTTAATGACATTTAGAACTGAATAGTTCAGTTGGAAGGGACCTACAAAGATCATCCAACTGCCTGAACGCTTCAGGGCTAACCAAAAGTTAAAGCATGTTATTAAGGGCATTATCCAAACGCCTCTCGAACACTGACAGGCATAGGGATCAACCACCTCACTAGGAAGCCTGTTCCAGTGTTTGACCACCCTTATACTAAAGATATTTTTCCTAATATTCCATCTGAACTTCCCCTGGCACAGCTTTGTGCCATTCCTGCATGTCCTGTCATTGGTGACCAGGCAGAAGTGACGGTCACCTCCCTCCCCACTGCCCCTCCTCAGGAAGTTGCCGAGAGCGATGAGATTCCCTCTTAGCCTCCTTTTCTCCAAACCGGACAACCCAAATGTCTTCAGCCTCTCCTCAGAGAGGAGTGGAATGTTTGAAAAATAGGAGTTTCCTTACAGGTTCACGAATAGCTGAGTTTGTTGGAAGTGTCCAAACAGCCTCATCCTAATGGCAATATCTTGGTTTCTTAACCCAGCATAGGATAACCAGGGTAACCTCAAGTTAATCCACACAGCACTTCTTTGTTCAGCTGTATTGGATTTACCAGGTAAAAAGAAAAGGGCTTTTCAGAAAGTTAACCAATTGCAGTTCTGTGTGATCTTGTTTTCTACCATTTTTAATATAACATGCTTTGTATTTTAAAATTTAGTAGATTGCTTCAGGGAACAAACAGTTGCCTGAGCACTGGAACTAATGAAGACCCATTTACAATAGATGTGAGTCTCTTGATAGATTGCCTTTTTAAACTGAATTATACCCATTTTTTTTCTGACTTTTTCTGACACTTTCACAAACCTGTAGTATTTTAATGGAAACATATGAGCTGCCAACCTCAGCTATAGAAATACGGTGACAACATCAAAAATTATTAGGGGAAAAACTTGGAAGCATTCATACTGTGCTTCTCTGTCAAGTATGTTTGAAATAGATCACAGAGCCAAGCAGCCTGGATATGTGCTTCTATTTGTGCCATGCCCCTGAATTTTTAAAACTTGCCTTTCATGACTTCAGTATAAGGAATACCATACCTTTTGCTAAGACAGAGTACTCATCTCTGTAGCCAATCACCTCAGAACAGCTCCAAGTCCTTGGATCAACTAAGGAAGACGACATATATCCTCTGGGGACTGTTGCCTTTTTTCACTTAGGAAGGCTCCTCCCTACAGGCCTGATGCCCTGGGGACATTGCCAGGCAGCCTGCAGTCCCAGAGGGACTCGTGAAAGCAGTTCTGCAGACATCTCTAAGCTTCACTGGCTGCCGTAATGATCTCTCAGTTGAGTTCTGTTGAGACCTTTACTCAACTACCCCATGCTGCCTTAGACTTCCCATCAAATTTTCTGACTTAGGCAGTTTTTACAGGCTGTTCTGATACTCAGTGCTCCAAACAGACTCAGCAGTACACAGGCTGCCTTTGAGATTAGGTGTCCCTGAGATGCCAGAAAGCTTCCTCATCGAAAACTATACCACTCCTCTCTTTGTTTGGGCTTTTCATAAGCCTTCTGCGTACTCATTCCCTCCCTTGTACAAAGCTCTTCCTTTATTGTCCCTTCCACAATACCATGTCTTCTTCCAGTGTTGACCTTCAATCCTTTTTTCCCTTTGCTTCTCCTATCAGTCATTTATCCATTTCACCATATGCTCTTAATTCCTTTGTATTGCCTTATACTTATGTAGCCTGCTTTCCAATTTCAATTCATCCATCCTCTCACTGCTGCTTGTATTTTCTGTCAACAACCCTTTACTACTACATTTCTCTCTACTTCAGAGCACTTACAAGGAATTTATCAAAATCAAACAATAGGTGTCATCTCAAAATCTCATATTTCTGTCCCTAGATGTTTGCAAACAGCAATACTTAAACCTTGGGAAATAGCTTCCTTTATATATAGACTTATAAAAGTTCAGTGTGAAGCCTCTTTGCCTCACGTACACTAGAAAAATTCCTCAGTCCCGTAATGTTTTCAAAACTCTGAAAAAAATGTCACAGGTAATTCAAGATCTGGTTCTGGTATCCTCTGATGAGCACAGGAAGTATGCTGAGGTTTGGTGTGTTTTGTTGGCGGTAGTGGTGGTGGTTTGAAATGTTGGTTTGATTTTGTTAGGCACAGATTCTTTTAGGCACCCAAATAGAGCTACAGAAAACAACTTTAATAATAGCCATACGGGATTTTCTGTCTCACAGATGGTTGTTACACTGAGGTGAACAGATAGGTATAGATTGAGAATGTAATGTAAGGTAGGTATAGATGGAGAGCGTAATGCATTGCTTTCTTTTGACATGGTTTTCCTCTAAGTATGCATTATTCCTGACCTAGCTTGGAGATGTCCAGGTAGAAGAACACTTTGCAGGTGGTGCAGATGGTTCAAGGAGAATTTTCAAGTCCTATAATAATGTTCAATCTTGGTCTCCTATATGCACAGCTTATACAGTCTTTTTTTTTTTTTTAAATCTGTCCTGAGCTACACTCTGAGTTCACTTTTTCCTTTTCTTATCCCCAGCAACTATATAACAAATTGCCCTGTATCCTGAGTCTTCAGGACACTCAGTCCCCTAAGTTTTTATTTCTTCCATATAGCTCTAAGCTGCTCAGCTGTTCTAACCAAACCAATAACAGACTCGGTGTGCCAGTCCCACTTCTCAGTCTTCTGTTTCCCAACACAGAAAATACAGAAGAGACGGTGTTATGAAGACTGTTTTTTCTAACCTTTTAAGGCCAAATGCAGCCATCTGACACGTGATTATAACCATCATTGATTTATAACAGGAGACAGCACTCCTTGAGCAGAGCAACTTCCATGACCTTTTTGTAGTTCATTACTATCTGATGAATAGTTCTGACAGTGATCATTTGCTTCATATTTGCTGTACAGTTAATATATTTCCAGGAAAAAAAAATACGATTCATTCATTGCTAATGTCCAAGTGGACTTGGGTTCAAGTTCTCAGTGCTAAATGTTTATTCTTAAGGGGAATACATAGTTGAGAGGATAACAGTCCTCTCTTTTTAAACTGAACAAAAATTCAAGACAAAACCAATGGTTTTGAGAAAAAAAATGGAGCCAAGCATCTCTCAATTTGTAAACCAAATGAAATCATGCTCCTCCAAAGGGGAAATAAGAAGGACTGACAGCAGCTTTTCACTATAAGCAAATAAACTACTGAAAGCAATTCCATAAGTTTAATACAAATTGTCCATGGAGCAGATTCAATTGGGCTAATGTAGTGGCAGGAATTGGTGGAGGAGAAGAAAAGCTCTTCTGCAGATTTACAAGAAGCTCATTACAAAAGGAAGGAAGGAAGAAAAGAAGGGAGGGAGAAAACTTCCAACAGAAGTTAAGATGAAGTGTTATTTTGGAAATCATTATCATTATTTAGAGGGGGAACAACTTAAAACCACAAGTAACTACCTGCCAGGGACAGGTTCTGAGGCTAACAGAAAATAGTAAGGGTGAATTAGAGGTAAGATTTAAGTTGTCATTACTGTTAACTTTCAATTAATCAACTCTGTTGTGCATTTTTACAGAACAAAAGCATTACCACAACCACATATTTGATAGACATTGCACAGAAACAAAATATACGTTATTTTGCTGAATGTGTGGCCCATTATCTATAGGAAGGAGATTAAAGACAAGAATTCTTTTCCTTGTCTTGAACATGAAAGATCTCACTAAAAAGACACGTTTTAACCATACCCACTAAAGCATTGTGGAAAGTATATAGAACATGAAAGATGCTCTGTTAGTTTGACAAACTCTGATGATGATCAGAAGCTGGAAAGTAGATTCCTTTGAGCTAACACGCTGAACAAAACAGAAAAAAACTATGATCCACACTCAGAAAAAAGGAATAAGGCATTTGTCTTTGGCCCCAAACCCTACACTACAACAGAGTCATGCACCAACCGTATGCAGAAAGAACATAAAGAGATCTTCAATAACATAAGGCCCAGATTATATAAATTGATAAAGTGATTATAAAATACTTCGCTTGCAGAACAAGTGTATTTATTATAGTTGGATAGTTCTTCACTCCATTCATCTAGACTGAAATTTTGAAAGAATAAAGAGAAATAGTATAGCTATGTATCTTTTGTATCAATTCCCAAATTGTAGACCCCTTCATTTTCAGGAAAGAGAAGGAAAATCAGAAAAAAAAATCTGTTTCTGAAGCTAGCTCTAGCTGCAAGATGTTAGTTTAAAAATAGGGTAGATGGAAGCATGGATATTTTCTCTAACTTTATGGTCAGCAAAAGTGATGTACCAGAGACCTGGACATTATTTTTCCTCTGTTCATCAGTAGGTCTCTTATCAAATATTTCCAGAACTAGAAATAAATTGAAAGAAATAGATCAGCAGTTTCCTAATAGGCAAGCTTTAGTTCTATGAGAAGATAACTTTACAGCATATAACTGTAAGATGCTCAAGTTTGAATATTACTGTTTTACTCAGTATCTTAGAATAATTTCTTCCAAAATTTCACACCACTTTACAAGGAAATAAGCTTCAGATTTTTATTTTATTGACAAAGTTAATCCCCAAGTTTAAGTACTTTTTTTCCCAAGGTCTAAAAATAAACTGCAGTGTTCTTCTGAACTTCATTTTTTCATTTCATTGACTGGAAAAAACACTGCTACATTTTAGGCTGCATACTTTCTGTAGTACTGTAGGACAAGCATACAGAAATGCCATCATTCTCACAACGCTCAAAAAAAAAAACACTTCTTATGACACACACACACACACCAGCTCACCAGTTCCAACATAAATCAGGCAAGACAGTATCCTCCCTCCTCTGAGTCAGTTCTGAACCAGTGTCCCACCACAGAGCAAGAGATCAGTGCTCTAACTGACCTGCCATCATTCAGGTGTGACACATGCCAGGATCCTGACTACTTTTGGTCATTTAGGATCCTGTAATATTTTTTAATTAACTCTAATGTCCTAGCCAAATCCCATTTTCGCTAATTATATTCACTCTGCCTAACATGCCCCCTGCAGTTTTAGTCTGAATAGGTTATTCTTCACTTTTCTGCGCAACGATTTATGTAGCTACTTTGTAGAAAACACTATTTAAGGTTTTTAAAAGGGGACATCATTGTGGCTCAGAGACTTATTGCATAAGTCTCTCCTCTCTGTATATTTAGAAATGAAGACAGTGAGGACATCATTCTATTTTCAGTTTGTGTCCAAAGCTTTTAACAGAACTTTAAAAAGCCCATGCAGAACTGAAAGGGACAGAATTTTCTGTGGGAACCTTCACCTGCAACTGCTCAGCAAAACCTCCCTCGGGAACAGAAGCAAAGAAATTTTAACTAAAATTTTTCCATATTGTTAATAGATTAGTACTGACTAGGATATGCTCTTCTACAAAAAAAAAAGAAAAAAAAAAGTTCCCAAGAGGAGCTGTGAGATATTTTGCTAAGCAAGCCCAAGCCAAAGCTACTTCTAATTGAAAACTGAAGTCATCACATTACCTTTATCCAAATTTTGAATTCACTAGTCAGCTTCAAATGACTCCATTCGTCTTAGCACAATAGCTAAGATACGAGATACTTTGTGACCAGTTTCATCTGTATAGCTTGGTCACTCACCATCTTAGAACAAAATTATTCAGTTTGTTCCTAACTCCTAGATTTCAGGGAGCTACACACCTGGCTTTGCTCTTCCTCAACCTCTATCTCCACTTCTATTAATGGGAGGCAAAAAAAAGGCACTGAACATCTCTCAGACTCCAGCTCTGCTTTGAAGGGATTTTTGCTCCTACATGCTTCTCCCATCTGCTTTGACTGGCTTTCCACATGCTGGCTAACACTTGAACAACTCACTCCCAGCGCTGCTCTCTGCAGTCTCGCCACCTGTTTTGCTTGCACTGCAGGCATAACAACAGCCTTTGTTGGATTAGCAGCTTGATTACAGATGAGGAAGATGGTCAGGTCTTTCATTAAGGCACATGCACTTAACTTCATGCCATGTCAAAGTCCCATCAAAATCAGAGTTAAGCACATAGAAGAGTGCTTGAGGTAACTGCGATAAAGGAAAAAGGTCACGTAATATTTGAAGCTCTTGCTGAAGTGAAGAAAACTACATGGAAAAAAGTGGCAAGAATCTAACTGTCCACCAGGAATTCTTTATACCATTGGGAGATTTACATGTCTACCATTGTACCATATTTAGATCATTTATTTCCTTCCTGGTAGCCACTATTTAACACAACGGTTTGTCTCCCTTGATCACCAAATGAGCTGTCTTTCCTGCTAAAGTACTGTCTTTGTAGTGTAAATTTGCACCGTGTGATTTACTCATATATTCTATTTCAGAAGAATCCAGGAATTTGTGAACTGTTGTGCTGACAGTAGGAAACCGTTGTATCCTACTAGGATCAATAGGTTTCATTGCTGAAAAGGTATGGCAACTCAGCCTTGCCTTCACAGAAAGCTTCACTTAGATTCATGTTACTTTCCAGTCTAACATGGTCAGATTTTACAGTTTCCTCAACCCTTGGTAAAAAGGAAGGAATAGTCAAGTAAAGACTGCTCCTTGAAGAAGCTTATTCCTTACTGGTAGCCTGAAATTTTTATAATTTTGTTTTTTTGGTGGTCCTGTAATCTAGTTGTGAACTACACTGACACACATGCTCTGACCAAAAATTATTTGTCTTCATGTTCAGCACCTTCAACGCTAAATTGCTTGTGGTTTCTGCAGATTTTCTGCTCTTCAGAAGAACCAATTAAATGCAAGAAACTGCTAGCAAAGTTCAATGCTATGCTCACAAGACTGTTGCTCAGCACCTGCTGGTCAGTCACAAGGTCCTACACTGACCACCACTGATCAGCATCAAGGTTATATTTTGCAGTACCAAAAGAGAACTTTTAAATCCACGGTAGCCTGACAGTCTGGCTTATGATGAATTAAGCTCCATTCTAAGCAGTGGTGAGAAGGCAGACTCCCACACTAACACAGCCTGCCATGTGGAATTGCATTCACCTCTTGGATTTCCTGAACAAGAACGCTTCCTGCTGTTATCCCCTGAGAGGGCAGACAAATTCTACAGATGATGTGAGTGAAAACTACAGGATGAGAAATATACAGCTGTGAATCACAGGGGTATGGTTCCAAAGAACTATTCAGTTTCTCACAGGGACAGTGCTGGCTGCCATGGCATTAGGGCATGACAGCAGCATGCCCCATAAGAACAGTGTGGATGCATTTTTTTCTCATTAGGCTTAACCAATCCATGACTGTTTAAGCCATAGCAAAGCTGCACTGATGCCATACCTCTGTCATATTAACCACTGTCTCATTGAAGATCCGCCAACTTGGTTTCTGCACTAAACACAACTCATAGACTAATATCCCAACACATAGCTTAAAAAAAAACCCACACCATTTGCTTCATTCTGTTCAATTACTTTTAAACTGTAGTGCTAGGTGGTCAACTAAAGCATAACTTGTTCTTTGACAAGTTGTGAGGGCCTTTCAAGGAACCATTTCAAAAAATCACTCCCATCACAAACTGCTCTCAGGTCAATTACTCAACATTTATTGCTCATCACCAGTATCTAAAGACATGGATTATCTCTGGACAAAAGATGCTGCATATCGAGATCTGTTTACCTTCTACAATGTTTTCACATCCATTCTGTGAATTCAAGTTCAGGCATTGACTTTCTCTTGACTACTCTAACCAATCCCCTAGGATGCTCATTTGCACAAGGGACTGAAAAATTTCCAGTCTTTCTTTTAAACTCTTCAAACTGGCATAGAAGACAGATGCAGCTCACTTCAGTCATGAGCCATTGAAAATATTCATCTGGGTATAATGTGTCTTTTACTTCTCCCATGAAAACACACAATTTCTGCAGCCGCCCAATAATCTGTGCAATACTTTCACAAGCACATTTTGCAGTTTGGCTTATTTTCAGTTGACTGATGCTTTTAATAAACAAAGGGTCATAGGCTGATATTGAGCAATACACAAGAACCTGGATGCTCTGATCACTCGTATTCTCATCTGCTGCAGGTGTTTCGCTTTTCTTCAAGTAAGCGATTCATAGAAGTGATGTCTACCCTTATTGGCAAGCCTCTCACTTCTGATTATACGCTCCTTTTCACAAACGTAGAGCTTACTTCTTTGGTTTTATCCAGCACACTCATCCAAAAACAAAAAAGGTGTTTAATGTCTGTGGGGTGAAGAACACAGACATGTGGTCTGTAAACCAGGTTTGCAATCTAAGCACAAGCAGAAGCAAAAGGAGAGTTTTCTACCTAGCAAGTTCCTTAAGAGATTGCTGTGAAAGTCCAATTAACAGCTATGTCCTCCTTCTCTGTAGGCAGCTTTATTTATCAACTATTCTTTTAGATGTGTTGGGTGACTAGATGTCTCTCCTTATGATAGGAGTTACCAGGTAATGTGCCAGTACATTTTCCTCAGGAATATGCACCCCAGACATGTTAGTCCCTCTGCTAATGGGTATAAAGAGCTGGACACATGAACATAATTCTCCTGGATTCAGATACGTCTGATATTGAGGTACCCTTCAAACTCCACATTCAGCATCACAGTTTGTTCTTTTTTAAGATGTTATACTCCCATCCTTAACTTAAAATAGAAGAGTAAAGCGTAAAGCAGTGTGTCTCACCCTATGAGGGTTTATTTTCTAAGCTTAGAAAAGAAAATGAGATGTTAAAGGTTGTTCATTGAGACTTATGAAATTAGAAGTGAATTACCATGTGAAATTTGTTTTTCACACAATAGATTCCTGGCTAGCTGAGCAGAGATATCACACAGGTAAGAAAGTGGGCAGTACAATCCTCCTAACTCCCTTGCACAAGGGATTTCCAGGAATGGGTAGTTGTGAAGAAAGGCAGATTGCACAGGGTGCTAAGGGGTGGAGAAATGGATACATTCTCAAAGCGAAGTATTCCTACCAATTGGGACACAAGTTTTAAAAAAGGGCACTACTATCTGCAATTCCCAAGTGAACTGTATAACATAAGCTTTCTAGACAGCAGAATATAGACCTAAGAAATGCACCTTCCCTCTTAGCTTACACTTGATTCAGTTTGGGAAGAAAAAGAAAAAAAGCACACTTTCGTGACAAAAGACAGAAGTGTTTTTGGAGCACTTCAAGACTTTAATTTGTTCATTGAAACAATAAAAAGGTTATACACAGGAAGTAGACATCATTTCTACATGCAATTACCTATCACTGTAAGTAGTTATAGCTGAGACACACATTTGAAAGCCTTCCTAACATAAAATGAAGCAATTTTTCTTAAAGACTGCTTTCCTCCCTACCGCAAAAACTGACATCCTTTCACCTCAGTTCAAACCTCAAAATATCAAAAAAAAACCTGTTTACTCATAAATACTAACAAAATGAATTACAAGCTTCTGGTATTAAAAACAAAAACCTCCCACCTACCCTGGCTGCAAGATTTTGTCTGAAATTATTTGCAATTTTGTGACCAAGCATAAAAACAACGTGCATGACTCTGCCTTTAGACTTTTGGAAGGTTTTATTTTTTAAACACATGCTTGCAAGCCAGAAAAAAAATTGACAGCATCACTGAGTCAGAGTGACTCTTTTGCAATGCTACCAACACTTCACACCACCCAGAGCAGGGCATCTATAACAAACAGCAACTTTAAAAAAATCCCACGAGCAGAAGGACTGCTTCAAACAAATACCTGAAAGAAAGAGATCTCACACCTCAGTTCTTCCCAAAAGCAATTTGTATTATTCAGCAACGACAATATAATACTTCTTAATTGTGTTCCACCTCCAGAAGCGGATAATGTTTTCAGGGCAATCTTTAAGCATGCAGCTACGTACAGCAATACTAGCCTCAACAATTCCCCTGCCCTCTCTCCCCACTGAAGAACTATCGGTGTGCTGGATTCAACAAGGAGCCTGAGGGAAACAAATGGGAGCGCCATTAAGTGTAAACCTGTTATCAGTCATGGGGATCCCTGATCACTGTATTTTTCTTTTGTCTTTATCCCAGGTAGACAAATATGAGGTATACCTGAAAAAGACAATATTCCACCCTCAAACACCCAGGAAATCTTAGATACCTCCAAGACAGAAAAACTGGAATAGAAGACAAGTATAGGGTGAAGCACCACCTTCTTAGGTCTACCCTACAACCGGCTGAAGTGAGAACATGAACGTAGCAGGAAGGGGAAATAACTTGTTAGAGGACAACTTTTCCTCCCAGCCTTTTCTGCAACAAACTGTCAGGGATCAGTAAAGCCCAGCTGCTCCCTTAAGGACAGGGAGTCAAGGGATAGAAAACAAAAGCCCAAGGCTGACCTTATACAAGGACCCTATCTAAGGACCCTAGACCCATTAGTGAGGGTGGGGAGGGCTGGAGGCCCATTAGACCCCAGCTGTAACTCATCAGCACCACGGCAGCCTATCAGTGTCATCAGGGCTCTGAGAAGCCACATAAAGCATCCTCAAAGTGTTATGGTCAGTTCAATAAGGAAAGTATAAGCTTGTAAGAAGCATCTAGGAAATCTGCATTGCTGTTGCATGAAAGAAAAAATAGCCAATTTTAAAGAGATTGGATATATATATGGGAATAATTTCATTTATAACAACTCCAGCTGTTCAGATTTTGCTGGTGCATATAGCAAGAATTTTATTCAGAGAAAACCGCACTGCTCAGTATTCCAGTTTATGGATAGAGCATTTCAATGGCACTTCAAAGCATTTACAGAATTCAAACAGTTTGTCCAGATTGCCTGAGAGAACTTTCAACATTGCCTTTGTTTGACAGTCATTATGATACAAACTCTATGCTTTTGTGAAGTTTTGGTAACCTCAAAGGAAAATTATGTTCATTAATGAACATAATATTTTATGTTTATGTTCAAAATGAACATAATCTACTATTCATATACAATCCTGTACAGTAGTCTAATAAGAAACAGTATCTAAAGAATGTACAACAGTCACCACTGAATGTGTTTTTGCCAAAAATGCTATTCTGTGAGTCAGACTACATTTTCATGGAACAATCCTAGGTCCCTTTCAGTGAGTTTTCAACTTTTATGGAAGTAAGACTTCTCTCAGTATGGAGTATTCCCAGATTAGTATAATTTTAAGGTCTTGGAAGAAGATCAAGATTCATCTGCACAAAAGCTTCACACTTGCATTGTTCCTCAAAGAAGAAAAGGCAAATGAGTAAGACATTTAATGTGATTACTGCTTAGAACTTTTCCTTTATTTTCAAAGGTTCACATGATTCCCAAATAGTGCTAGAGAGACCTTTAATGAAAACACTCTACTTCCCTTTAATCAAAATTCTTAGCTATATCAGAATTTCTAGTTTCACCTTTTCCTCAGGTGACAGTACCTCATCAGGAAGCAAGAATTAGGGTTACAGAAAACTGAATTCCAAATTCACTTTTTGAAATAATTGTTGGCAGTTTTCAGCTAACTCCAGAGCTGACAACATCTGGCATTCATCTGCTCTCACTGTCTCAGAGCTGTCTGCTCTGGATGAGCAGCAAGACAGGCAAACTTGCTAAGTTAAACTGGAGTCTTCAGTAAAATCCAAGAAAGTTTTACTAAAATTTAATAAGCTGCTAAAGGACCGTTACTGGATACATTTCATACTGGAAACAATCTGATGCTATCACAGCACATGAAAACAGGTGTACACTTTACCTCTCTGAGCAGAGCATCCAATTTATTTTAATCGACATTTTCCTGCTAACAGTGGAATACGTTGTGATGTGCAGTTATTTGAGGGAGTCCCTATACATACACATTTGGTTAAGGATTCCTGTATTACAGAATTTAGGTTTATTTCATGGCCTTTTACTCTTCATAGTGTTTTAGATAACTTCAATATGAAATTTAATCATGTATCTACCTACATTTGGTTTAACATATTGAGTATTTAATACGCTCATTGTCATCAAGCTCCTATCACTCATGACGTATTCTAGACATCTGAACCTATAAATTTCATATGCAACTACCAAGCAAAATTCAGACCTTGATGAAATTGTATTCTTTGCAGTTACAGTAACTTTAATAGCTAAAGACAACTGGTGATACAGCTGAATGCATCATAAACCAAATAGCTCCCCTTTATAGTTAACCAAACAGCTTCTTCCTCCCCCTCCAGTAAGTGAAGAACAAATTATCAATAATAGGCAGATGGCCATTAGCATAATCCATAAAGCTAGAAGACATTACAGCACTTTGTATCTATCAACACTGATTAGCAGCATAACATTTAATTAGCCTCTGTGGAGAGAACAGTGAGTAACAGAGTAGGGATATGACAAAGGAAGTGGTTTTAATAATATACTAGATGTTTTTCAAAGTGAAATAATTTCCAGCTCACAGGCTATTCAGTAAAGGGTGCTTTAGAAAGGATTGGTTCAGAATGCACACATTGATCAAAACAAGGAAAATTACAAGTTTTCGTAGGCGTAAATTTAGCTCAAGTATTAGAATCGAAGCAGAAATAATCTTGTATGAGCTGAACCAATTCTAACTTGCTAACAGAAGAGCAAATGGATTAATGGATAGAGGCCATTTTCTGACTGCAGGAAGAAAAGGCTGCATATTAAAACCCAGTTAGTTTTGAAAAACTTTCCTTGGATTATGTCCAACAGGCCTTTGACAAATCATTTTTTGCTGGCCTTCATTAAACCCAGTACATGTCTATATCTAGCTATACAAAAATACAAACTCTTATGCTTTAGACTTTAAGTGTGAAATATTTATTTAAAAAAAGACAATTTAGTCCTAACAATTTCCCATTTCGCGGGCTTTTTAAGAGCCAACGAATAATGTAATATAAGTTACCTGAATTTAATGATTATGTAAACATTAAATGATACATATAAGAAAAGTATTTTTAGAATTTCCTGTATGTTTGGTAGAGAGACCTGAGCCCTTTATAACAAAGCTTACTATAGCTCCATGCAAACAAAATGCAAAATGTACAAACAGAATGCAACGATGATCATAAATATGTATTGAATTACATTCATGATGAGGTGGAACTTCTATTTCCATACTCAGCAGAGAGGCTCTGAATCAGAGAAGTCAGAAGAATATTGTTTTTGTCATCTATATTTAATATGTATTGCCATTCTTTTTGAGTCCTTCTCCAATTCATGGTATCGGAATGAGTAACATGCACTGGCTACCGATGGCAGAAGTGAAATTCTAACATGTACGGAGATAGTTTGGACACATGGTGGGAACAAGGATATGGCATTGAAATCAAATTCATGCTGTTATGGTACAATGCAGCTATACTAGTCTGTTGCTATTATCTATACTAAAGATACAGCTACAAAAAAACATGCAGTAATATCAATGGATGAGGATCTAAGGTATTTTCTTTTCTACTCTATCTGAACAAGATGTTATTAGCTCAGTGGAGAACAGCTGGGAAAGCTGGGACAAAACTGTCACTCAAATGCGGACAGAATAAGAGACAGAAGGAAGTTTCTAGAGCTGCCAGTAACATTGACAAGTGCCTGAAAAGAAAAATAGAGTGGTATTTTCCTCTTTTGATCCAAAATACAGATGGCTTCTGGTGGAGACAGTATATCATAGGAGAACAAGAAAGTTTCCATGGGGGAACATACACACCAAGAATCCATTTTATCAGTAGGCATCCAACTGAATGAGATAAGCATCTGTGCAGAAGAGAGCAGATGCTGTTGCAAGTTACAAGCACAGCAGGTGACTACCCTCAGTTGGGAGCAAACAAGAGTGAGATACTTTGTTTGTCAGGGATGACAGGCTCTACATGTGCAGAAGCCTCATCGAAAGGCATAACCTTTAAAACATACCACCACCTGTTACTGGAGAAAATAGCTCAGAGGCACCAGGTGCATCAGATGGTACAAACTACTCCAGCAGAAACATTTGCAAGGGAAATTTTGCAGAACTAGTTTGAAGATTAAATAGGATTTCACATCCCTACCCCTTCTTTGTTACAAGTACGGTCTTTGGACTGCTAAGTAATTCCGCTGTTCCTGGTGGAAACTGCAGAAGAACTTCCTTTTCTCCTGCTTTAAAAGGGTCTTACCCACTAGGTCCCATTACTGCAACAGTACAAGTGACTCAAGACAGAGGAGTCCTATGCACTCTGCTGAATATTATTCAGGTTCCTTAACCTGAACTATTCCTCCTTCTCTAGGATAGCTCATGTTTTACTTCAGGAGAACTAATCCACTCAAAAAAGTACAACTTTTGCAATAGGATCAGGTGGGTTCCCAAATCCAGAGAAAAGAACATTGCTTAGACACTGAAACCAGGTCTCTAACTCTCAGGTAGAATGTTAGATCTCCTGATTCTACCATCACTTACAGGTGCTGTACTGAATATCTGTGAAGGGACACAATATCAATTCACCCTTTAGTACAGAGAATGACTTTCACTAGGCTATCTGGATATATGGGGATATTTCTATTTATTAGTACTGAGATGCATGGACATATAATTACATAAGATTAAGATTTATGGATTTATCTATGGCCATCTCTTTCCCTTTCTCGGTTCATCGTTTCACTTTGTATGCTGATAATTCTGGGCATCTCATCCACAGTTCAACATCTTCCCTTTTTTTTTTTTTAAGGGAATAAAGTTTACAAAATATTCTAGACGTAGAGCACACTACCTTGAACATCAATCTCTTACTTGGTCCACTGCTTGACGTAACCACAGCTTGCACTTTCATTTTGCATATAAATATGCTGTATGTTTTCCAATTAGTCACGGTAAATTAACTGTCCTCGCTTGTGGTAAGGCAAGGACAGTTCAGTTGGCCTTGCTGTAGCATTTCATCTTCAGAATTCTTAGCTAAGAACAAAAGTGCTAAAATTAATTTTATAGTTAAGGTCTTATTAGAAGGATCTCTTCTGGCACCAAATTCCATTTGAAAAGAAAGCTGTTCAGTTGTGTGAAACTGAATTTTATCTACTTCACAGGATGAAAAAATTCAGTGAATTTTATATTCAGAGAAAACACAAGTAAACATGAACCTTAAACTTCATCTACAAACGCTAATTTAATCCAGATATCCCCAAACATTGTTAGCTTTTTTTTTTTTTTTGCTGTTGCTGCACACTAAGCATTGATTTCACAGAACTGTCAGTCATGTCTTCAAGATCTATGTACTGAATTATAACTGCCAATTCCAAGCTCAGCTGTAGGCATAGTGTAGTTTTTTTTCCCCTAAATATATCACCTATCTGACCGATCTTTCGTCTTGCCCACTAAGTTTAGCAAGTTCCTTCTGGAACCCCATACCATTAGGATGGTATCATGAAAGGGCTTAACATCATTTGTGGACCTTACTGTTCATTGTCTTCTTGAAATGGAAACTTATCAAAGGCTTATAGAAAAACCAACTAAATGAAGTCCACTAGATCTTCTTTATCCACCTTTTTGACATCCTCATAGAAATACAGCATGTTCATGAGGAGCGATTTTCCTTTACAGAAGGAATGCTTTTTTCCTGATTGACCACTTTTATCCATGTCCTCAGTGATTTATAAATTTGAACATCTACCCAGGATGAAGCTCATAAGTTGGTGGTTCCCAGGATAACTTCTCATGTCCTTTTCTGCAGATGAGAATTACTTTGGCTCTCCATCTATCCTCTGGTTCAATGACTATTTGTCATGGTAGCTTACACACCTTGGCCATCAATTCTGCAATTTCATACTTGTATTCCTCAGGGGAATGCTATCATGTTCTAGTAATTCATTAGCATTGAACTTCAATATTTGATCTTACTTTTTCCATATATACACTTTGACTCAACTTCACTAGCATATAGGTTGCAAAGACTATAGTGATGTGCTTGATAATCAAAATCTTCAGAAGTAAAAACCAATGTACAGAGTTTATTTAGATTCTCTTCTACAGCTTTATCACTACATGTGCTTCCTCTGTCTCAGTACTGGCCTTTACTATATTTGGGGAATATTTCTCTTAAGATTTTTGTTTTCTGTTGAGTTGTGGTAAATAATTAACCTGGACTAATAATAATATAGGAATCAGCCACTAATTGCACCCAAAATTTGCATCTACATAAGTCACTGATTCAGTCTACGTGTGGGTAGTTGAGATATTCCATTATTACTCCTTGCCCTCTATTTGCAGCTTCTCTAATACACTTAACATTTCTGCACCACTGTCAATCTCCTAACTGATGGATTTGCAGTGCAGTCTTCCCAATACCTTAATTTTGTAAGAGCATGAGAATTCTTCCACAAGGATACTCTAACAGTTCTCTCTTTTTTTTTAATACTATTACCCTTTCTTGTATTCTTCACACATAACATTGCTACCCCACCAGCATATCGTACTCTACCTTTCCTGTATCACAGGAACAACTGTGATAACAGCTGACAACACTGTAGCACATTGACTATCCTACTTCTAATATGGATCTGATATCTGAGATGCTTGTGCTATCAGGGTTGTCATCTGACACCAAGCTTTCTAATCCCCCCCCATTTTAATATTTAGCTTGGTAGCACTAGAACAGAAGCGCTTGCCAAGAATTTGTTGCAAGTGCCAGTCAGTCGGTATTCCATCCAGTCTGACTTTTCTATCCATCGTAATTGTGTTAATTTCCCTCTTAGCTCTTTCAAAAGAGCAGGGATTATGCAATCAGCATCCATACCCCTGCAAAACATGTATTCGATACCTTCTAAAAAAATGGAAATAAAAGTCTCAAAACATGGAATAAAGCTTCTCTTTTATAATGGACACGCTTAATCCTTTGATATTTAAAATGTGCATGTGAAGAAAAATGTTTAGATTAAATATAAATCCCTTCAGGGAGTACCTCAGTATGAACTGTTACAGCTTATATTTTGATACCTACTGTCCTGTAATACTGAAAGGAATTCAAATGAAAGTAACATCAAAAGTATCCAATTACATGCGCAAAGGCAAATTCAGAATAGCTTGCATTTTTGTTCCTTGATAATTTCGCTAGTGTTATTATTTTGATTTCTTTCTTACTATGAGACTAGAAACATCATGTCTACCATACCAGCTACAAGAAAACTAACTTCGTTCAAACACTTAAAGGTATGTATGGAAACAATGACTCACTTTTCAAAGAACTAGCCAAGTTATTTCACTGCCTATTTAATCTATAGTTTACTGTGAACTGGATCCACAGAAAGCCAGTTTCACAGCTACTTGGTTACAGGCCTCTTTGCATTACCTCAAGCAGTAGAAGTCCTTCCACAAACCATCTCTAGTTCCAGGTTCAAACCCAGCTTAGATCTAATTATGTCCAGACACACAACTGCACAGATAAAACTGAAGCTTCCATTTCATCCTCATTTCAGGATCTGATTCAACGCCCTCCACAAGTAACAGAAAAGCATTCCTTGACAGCAAAAGGCTTTAAAGCTGCCCTCAATTCTTGTCCCCTCTGAACCTCTGGTGTACCTATAATGTCTATAACCTATGTCTTCACTTAATGACTAAAATTCGGAATTTTACAATTAGCTCTGGCTGATAACTTATTTGCCAGAGGAAATCAATAGACTTCTTGAAAGGGATCACAAGTGCAGGATCCAGGCCTGGCATAGGACTGTCAGTTGCTTTTACTTTCCAGAGAACCAGAAGTGAGAATGACTTTTAGCCTTTTACAAGGTTGCTAAGATTCTATGGACACCCAGGAAGTGAAAAGAACCTGGATGAACTACTTGCCTTCTTAACTGCCTGGTCTTTGGCCTGTGGATTTTTTGTCTGTAGATTTACTTTTTAGTCAAAACAAGCATTAATACCAAACTCAATAAGTTGTCATGAGTCGAATCACATTTTTTCCTTAAATCCAAGTTAAATAAATTCAAATTTCTTTTGCTTTAAATATGCAATTAACAGAGTGATTTTTCAGTTGCTCAAGTGACAACTTCAATCTTCACACTCAACATAAAAGTTGACATATTTTTAGACAATAGAATTGACTAGAATGTTTTAAGTATTTTAGAGGGTGGTAATTGCAGATCTGCTGGCGATAAATCAAATACAAGAATGACAAATGTTGTACTCAATTTGAGGCAAACAATATCTCATGTCTTCTGCCTATGTCAGCTTCAAATTAGCACGTCAGTAAAACATCTGCCTTGTTAAATCCCGTGCTTGCTTACATAGCTTTAAGTTTGCTGTAGAAATTATTTCTGCATATGATAAGCAGTTTAAATGCACTAGGAATACCCTTTGCTTTAATATCTTACTGTTTTTCTCTAATAGTTTACCTTAGATTTGCCTTAGCAATGACAAAATACATAGAAAACTGTAGAGATGCAGAGGAACCTTGCTATATCCATGTTCTCTCTGTCACACGGACACTACGTGAGTTGTTATACAATGTGTTAAGTCATAGTAGAAGAGTCAGTCTGAAGATGGCAGGACTTTGCTTTAAACCACAGCAAGGGCTACTTGAACTAGCTTCTTTACTTCACCATAGTCATTTGTTGAAGTTGCACTTCCAGGGGAGAAGGAATACATTGACAATGACCATAACACTAATGTCAAGATCCTTCTACCGTGCACTCAAAATAAGACAGAAAAGAGAAAGATCACTTGCGAGAAGTAGGTCTCAGAAGCATTCTTATGAACTTTGTGTTCTCAATTCAATGCTATTTGCTGTATTTCTAACATCCCAAGGATCACAGTGCTGTAAATACGTAAAAAATAATCTTGCTATGGAGGACGTACTGATATCTCTATGTTCACGATATCTAAACCTAGATATCTCTTATGAGTTATTTTTAACTAATAAGGTTGTCAGTATTTTTGCACTGCAAGTGGTTAGGTTATAGCAGTAGTCAATTCCAGGTACTGCTGAGAGTTTTCAGCTTTGCTAAAATACATGAACAAATGCACATCCATCTCTTAATCCAGCAATGTGTTTCACTTTTTGGGTATGGAAAAATGAAAGAAGGAAATGAAACACTTCTTTGCTTTGAGTAAAGATAAAAGATGCTATTGTTAACAAGAATAGATGAAGGAGAGCTTGTTCATTTTTGATCCACAGACGACTCAGATACTGAAACAATTAATTGGGCAAAAGGTTCAATTAAGCTGCAAGATTTCTCAGTGTGGTCTCACATGCCTTACTTGTCAGGGGACAACTTTCTAGGACATACATTCAATTCTTTTAATAATGTTGTTTCACTTTTTACATTTGAATCTTAGCTGACCAACAAAATCATGGAACAGGAACCTTTGGAACAAGTTATTAACAGAAAAGTTATGCTGGACCACAGTTAGTTAGGAGAAACAATATCGAAATCTCGAGACCATGAAATGAGGAGTTTAATACAGATTAGAAACAGATATTTTAAGCTGAACATAAGCATTCAAAATGAAGTCTTTTTTTTTTTTTAATACAAGAGGCAAACTGTTTAGCAATGTTTCAGCTGGCTTATTGAAAGTTACTATAGGAGTAATACATGGTCTTATATTACATTATATGTTTCTAAGTAATCTTCCCAACCAGACTGGAGCTCTAAAAGAATACTGAGTATCAAAACTGAATTTTAAAAGGGAATGTGTTTATAAAGAACATTAGTATCACAAATGGAAGGAGATTTAGTAACGTGTACACCTCGATTGTTAGTTAAGTACTTCTTTACTTGCATATTACAGCTAATAAGCTGTGTAGGAGGAGACTATATAGCTCGATCTGTAAAATACTACATTGGATCAAGGCATACATTTCATAAGATACATAGAGAACAGCCAAATTTGTACCTTGAATATTAAACCATGCACTCAGTCAGCACAGAAATGTGACAGAAGTATGTAGCAAAATCAAGTGCACATACAGCTTTATCAGCATCTTATTTTGCATGGCTGTACAACTAAGCAACTGCCACCAGTGGCTACCTAGAACACAGATTTTAATCATAAATATACAAGTGATATACAAGTAGGACAAGTGGTTCAGAAGTGCACAGGTGAAAGGTTGGAATTCTTTCAATAACTTGAATTTTCCAATAAGCCTTCATTAAATCTAAAACGATGATGATATTGAGAAACTGGCCAGCAGAATGTAGTAAGCAATTAAAAATGGCAAAAAATAACCCAGGAGAGTATAAGCTTGAGGGGAACATGAAAATTAAAAACCAGGTTTGATTTCTAAACATGTCATGATCCCTGTGTAAACACTGATGTAGAATGTCTTTGTTAGGCTACTGATTACTGAACCAGATCATAACATTAACTAAAACTAGCACTTTTAATGTACATTTCTGTAGTAGCACATGCTGCTGTCTATTGTTTCTGCAGAATATTAAGAACAAAAAATGCTTTGAAAAGGAAATGGGTGCTTGCAACATTTACTTAGATTCAGGTATAATAGAAGTCAATGGTTTGGAAAAATAATTTCCATAAAATTATAATAAATAAAATTACAAATAAGACTTGGCTAATAAATAGGACTTCACTGTTTAAACTGTTACATAACAGCTAAAAAGTTACAGCAAAAGATGGGTTTACTGTAGGCTGAAACAACAATTTAATGGTTCAGATCAGGAAGGTGTTTAAATAAAGAAATAAATTCAAAAAGGTGTTTATGGGATGCATCATCCATGGTAGGTCCAACACTGTATGTCATGTCATTAATGCTTGAAAAGTAGTTTGGAATTTAGAAATAAGAACACCTAATCTGACATTTCTCAAAAGTGGTTTAGACAAAAATACCTGAATTTAAAATGAAGCACATAACTAAACTGGTTCCATTTCGGAAAAGCTTCGAAAAAGGATTTTGAAGAAACAAAATGCAAGAAATTACTTACTTCCTCCTCCCCTAGAGGCAACAACTCTTCACACTAAAATTAGACTTAGCTGCAAAATATATAAATATTTGCAAAGTTTAACCTTAATTATTCCCTGTGATCATTAGAGTGACCCTTATGGGCATGTATGCAGATGTATAACTAGTACAGATGTTTTTGCAGATACATTTATCTTCACAGAAACTAAAAGGATATTTTATTGACTCTCCAGTCCTTGTATATCGCAGCCATCACCCACAAATCATACCCAACTTTGTTAGTCAACCTAAAGGGAGATTTTTTTTTTTTTTTTTTTTTTAAGTCTTCTCAACCCATTAGTTTACATCTTACATATATGATCCAGGTTGATCCTCTCAACCAGATATACTTAACACATCCACACGCAGAGACTCCTACTGCATTTCAAGAGTACATCAATAATTCCATAAAAGACAATCGGTAGTGGGCTTGGTTTCGGTATTCTTTACTTGTTTTTTAGAAATTTTTCAAAGGCCATATTTTCAGGAATAGGCAGAAATTAAAAAGGGCTAGTATGTAGTAATTCAGTGAACTGCCATTTTCACCTGAAAGATATTGTACTTCAAATCCTTAATTTAAAAAAAAAAAAAAAAGATCTCTGGTTGTCATGGGTCTGACCACAAAAACGGGAACTCAGTACAAACCACAGCAAGGCCAAACTGATCCTGAGACCAACCTGAAACAATAATTCTGAGTATTTTGATTGGCCCAGTTTACTTCCACGTGCTCTCATCATGTCTGGCTTTCTAATATTCTCTCTGATTTACTGATGAGTAAAGAAATAACAAGTTATTTTGTAATTTCTGTTTCCTTACTAACCTGTGATTAAGAGCAAAGGTGTCTTATAAACACCTAGCCTAGCTTCGCCTCCTGCGGATTATAAACCATTAGATTTTGATACAGATACCTCCAAAAAAGAAACAATTGTATGTCTAAAGCCATCTTTCAGGAGGACATCCACTTGTTTCAGAGACACTGAAGAATGGATTTTTTTTTTCCTCAAATGTACTAAATAACCTATTCTTTTCACGTTTTTTTCACATGACTAGAGAGGTTTTTTCATGTGACTAGATAAAGCTCCTCTAAGTCTCTAACCTTCCAGACGTTTTCTCAAGCTTTGTTATTCTGTGGTTCTTTGTACCTTCTTGACCTTTTCAGCATCATCTTTTAGCAGAACCATTCATCAGTTTGGAGGCAGGAGTCCAGTACCACCTGACCCCTGTTTTACTGTACGTACTGTCCTTTTGTACAGACAGCTCTTCCTTAAGAGAGTTCAAGTGGTATTGAACTCACATCCTTCTCAGAGTTACTGCTTCTCACCATCTTCAAGGCTGACTTGAATTCCCTGTTCTTGGAGATAGAACTTATCATTTGGCTCTGGTGTGGTATTTTTTTTGTTTCAACGAGTCTAGCTTCCAAAATCATCTGATTCCCTCTGTTCTCATCATTGTTTAGCTGTTCTTGTTTATAACATTTGTGGGTAGCACAGGGATTTCCTACTCCCTGAGCCATCAGAATCAACATTCTTGATTAGCACCAGGCCTGATTACTGACTTCTCAAACC
Source organism: Anser anser (assembly GCF_964211835.1). Classification (NCBI taxonomy): domain Eukaryota; kingdom Metazoa; phylum Chordata; class Aves; order Anseriformes; family Anatidae; genus Anser; species Anser anser. Next base: position 12,532,896 of record NC_139734.1, read on the forward strand.
ACATGCAGAAAGTACCCTGCTTGTTGATGATTTCAGGTTTGTCAGTACATCTCAATACACAAAAAACATTTTATTTAACAGTTGCCCCACTGTATATAGTGAGTACTTCTAATTTCAAAGCAATAGGTACACCTTAAGAATGAGGATTTATTTATTAGACAATATTTCATGCAAGCTACTAATACTTGGATACATATTCAGATTTGCTTTTTTAGCACACCAAGAGGTTGGAGATTGCTCTATTGGCAGAACTTGCAAATAATTTTCCTTTCCAACTGAACTAGATGGAACATAATATAACGGCATACACCCCTTTTCCCAAAGAAGAGTTATCCATGGATTTGAAAGTAGCTGCATAGTAGAAAGAAAATCTACAGTTTACTCAAACTGATAAATATATGAAAAGGGCCCTCCATTTTATATAGTGAGAAAAAAATCTCCAGAAAAAAAAGACAAATAGATGATCTTGACCAATATAATGACCCACACACACGCACAATTTAAAGAGTAGAATTCTAAAGAGCTATCAAGTAATTTTGTTAGTTATTTCTTCTAGCACCTTCTTGACTGTCATCAAAGAAACCTTTTTCCATCTTTCCCTAGGCAGAGTACAAGAATGCTTTACATGCAGCCTGTTCTGAAATAAGTGTTTGTACTGTGTCTTATCATCATAGCAATCTGTGAATGAGGATTTTGAAAAAAAACTTAAGAAAATACAAAAAAAATAGAATAAGACTCGATTAGCATTTTGTCTGAGTTTAAGTTAGATAAGGGTTGTCGTTCTGTTTAGCATATTGACAAGCAAAATTTACACTGCAGCCTAAACAGAGTTTATGTTTACCATAGTGTTGCACCGCTTATTAAAACTTACCCTCCCAGTTAAATAATTAGTTCATTAACAGTTTATTTTATACAGCCATTCTTTAGGAGTCACAATTCTGAACATGCAGTAAAAGTCTTTGCCTCAGAAGCAACGAGGAATTAACTTCTACTTCAAATACAGCCTAATATTAAGTAAATAGCTGGCACTTTCAAAAAAGTTCTCTAAAACATAGTCAAACTCAGCCAATGATACAGGTAAGAAGTGTAACTAGCAGTGAAATTGGAAACCTTACCACCTGACATAAAATAGACCGGATCAGGCACCAACTATCTAGAATCTCCATCAAGATTTGCATGTTTGTCTCATATTAATGATGAGCATCTGCAGGAGTTACCACTGTCACGGGAGACATGTAGTGACATGGAAACAGGACAGAAAAAAAATGAAATTTTCAACATATCGAATAAGTAGCATTATAGAAAAAGATACTTTATGGTACTGAAAAAAGGACTAAATAGTCTAGTGTCATTAGCTTTAAAAAATTGCACTCTGTAGAGTCTGGACTCATTTACGAATACTTATCAATAAGTGTAGTTCTGTTACTTTGAACATCTCTATTAATTTTTTGCTATAGCAAAGATCAATTTTGAGATTCCACTGATTTCTCTTGAGCTGCAAATAACAGCTATAGTCTACCTAACTGCATTATAGATGGTCATTTCTCTGCACGTACAATAAATAATCTGAACAGCAGTAGACAGACATCCCAAAAATATGCTTTCTGTTGCAAGAATCCAGACAGCTGATGTCACTCACACAAAGCTTAGGAATTGACAAGAAAAATTTCTTACTTGGTTTCAGCAGCTTCCATCTTTGGTAACTTGAATGCTACTTTCATTGGCTCTTAGCCAAAGCTCATAGGAGTCAGTGGGAATCTTTCCATTTGCTTCAGTAGCATTTGGATTAGGTCCATATCAGCTTTCAGATTTGCTCAGATGTTTCAGATAAATCTGGCATTTATTTTCAAGGGCACAGCGTGCAGTAGAATAGCCTGTTTGCTGAATACAATTTGACATAATGTAGTTTAGCAAGATAATTATAAAATTCTATCCGTTCTCTGTTTCTTGCTTACATTTCTGCTAATCAAATAGTAAACTCATTTGTATTATCTACGTAATAAATGAGTTGCCTAAGGAAGTAATAGCTGAATTCTTCATCCATTCTTTTATGTGAGCACTTAAATTAGAACATTTTTATTAGATACAAAGATGTAAGCTCAAAAATCAGTGATTTTATAGAAGTGTAACTTCAATTTACACTTTCGGAAATTTTACTTCCTGGCTATAACGGCCACTTAAAACATTTAATTTCCTCTATAATATTTAAGTAATCATCTGTCTTCACAGTATAGATTGTAACCTGGATTGTTTTCTAGAACTGCCTTGTTGTTCTTAGTATATGTTATCATTGTATAATTTTACCCATAAAATTCTCCCATGATTCTGTTTAATGCTATTACAACGTGCCAACAATTCTTCAACTTGGTAACAACTGACTTATGCTATTAGGTGGGAGAACGTAAGCAGCTGAGAAACCAGATCCTCCTGAACTGTCTTCTTTCACATACTGTAGTCCAGAATAATACTTTTCTTGGGCTAAGTGTTAACAATTCAGTAGTGCTGCACACTAGTCAAACAGAAAGCTGTACCCCCTACTAATAGTTATATGAGGAAGGTAATCCTAAAGTCTTGTAATCTATCATTTATTTTAATATATTACCTTCTTGATTGTTAGAGTGAGTGACTGATTAATAAGAATTGAAACTAACATCCAACTGCATGAAAACACATGCCTGTGCAGGAGGAGACTAGAAGAGGATTCTCATTCTCAGCACCCAGCTCTAGGCCCCTGTGTGCAGCAGGGCAGCCAGGCAGCGTGCATTCACATACACTGCAGCAGGAACACACGAGCTGCAGTTTCTCAGCAGGGAAGGTGCAGATGGCTGCTTTAGCTCACTTGGACTGAGCCACACCCCGCCAGCCGAGCAGGCTCATTCTGATTCATTTGGAAAAGGAAGGACTCTAAAAACAAGCTGTGAGGAGCTAGAAGCCTCTGGCTGGGGCATGGTGAAGAACCACTAAGGACAAGAAACAGATCTATGATTAAAATATTCCCTTTCTTAGAGAGAATATACCCTAGCATATTATATATGTCACAATACATTCCTAAATTTAACAGCTTAATAAGATACAGCTGTTGTGCCAAGACAGCCAAAGCGTGGAGGAAAAGCAAAGAGGTAAAATGACTTGTATACATGAAGTTAGTGGCAGAGCAGACACTATGTCCTGCTTTTCTAACCCCAACTCTCACTAGACTAGTAGTAGCAGTGCTCCCCTTCACTAGATTAGTAGTGTCAATGCCTTTATTGCAGGTAGCTCAGGATGCAAGTTAGCTTACTAACCACAGGCAAAAGTGCTAGAAGTGTATTACACTGTATATCACAGTAGAAAGGACAGGTATGTTTGTTTACCGGCTGTTCAGTAGTCCTATAAAAGCAGAAAAAACAGGTCATAAGAAGCCTGGTAGTTGCCAAATCTGTCTTTGTAAGTGGGAGTGATGTTGGCAAACTTCCACGTTAAGCAAAGCATCTCTACTTCAGAAAAAGCTACCTAATGTATACCATAGGGTAGAACAACACCTACTAGATGCTACTGCCTCTCTATAATCTGTTCATAATCTAATTACCACTTCTCACATCCCTGAATCACCATAAATTACATAGGTAGCAAATTCCCTGCTGGTTATCAAAGCGTTATGTCAGTATTAAAAAAGAGGCTGTCGGTACATAAAAGAGCTGTCAATAAAACTGTTTACAAAACGTGAGTTGGTTTAATCTGTTCATGTGATAATTCTTTTTGCATATTCCTTAAAAAATGCCCAGTGAGCAAGAAGCTTTCAGGTACAGAATAATCAATACATGGACATTCGTAACATATATTCTCACTCTTCTTTTTGTATTGATATTTGATGAATTAAAATATCAATGTTGAGAAAAGTTTAATGGTGTTTTGTATCTACTGTTGGTACTCATAAGAGAAAAGTATATTTATATCCTCAATATAGTTGTATGGTCCTCAAATAGTTGTATGTTATCATATGTAAGAAATGACACAGTCTACTGTGCAGTCATTAATACATTGTCATTCTTAAGTATTGGGTTCCATAACGCCATCATAATTTTCTGCATCTGAAAATATTTCTCATTTCAGAGATGCATATGACAGCACTAATTTGAATTCAAGTCCAGTTCTTTATCTGGGGAGTTTAATGGGAGCATGCAGCACAGAACAAAGCAGCCATTTGAAAGCTGGCTTAGAACTCTGTCCAGATGAAACAAGCAACCTTTAGCACTACGAACACAGACTTTCTAAGCAACAACTTTTTTTGTGGTTTGAAGGGTAACACTGGTAAAACAGCAGTGGCATATTCAGAAGCCACCGTCTTCCAGGCTGCTCACATTTCACTGAGATTTGCTTGAAAAGTCTTCTGTGATTTTTTGATAGACACACCTAGTGCTCTGCATGTTAGTGACACGCTACTGAAAGCTCAGTCTGATGAAGGCAAACACTGAGGAGAGCAGTCCTCGTGTGTTTACAGAGCAAAGGGAAGTGCAGCCTGACAACCCTAGGGCACCTCACAGCACATGAACAGCAAGCAAAGAAAAAAACAATTTTCTTTAACTGAAAGCTGTACGGCTCCATCTTTTAAACTGTTCTGTACTGAATCACACACCTAGTGCAGGAAATTGCTTTCTACCATTCAGAAATTTAACTCCTTCTTTCTCACGAATGAGGGGGACCCAGGAGCTGGTCTCCATGATCCTTGTGGGTCCCTTCTAACTTGAATATTCTGATTCTATGACTCAAAAAGGAGTTTGAGTTTGTGCAAAACAGAAGTGTTAACAACAAAAGTTAAGTCTTTGAGGAAAATCACAAAATACACAGTCTTGTAAATAAGACTTCTTTAGACAGGCTTCTCTATTCCCAGCACTTTCTGGTACGAGTCCAACAACACAAAACTCACAGTAGAGGCTGTTTAATCTTCAGCACTCAAGGTTCTAAAGAATGTCATGCATGATATTATCAAAATTTTTTCTTGGATATTCTCCTAAAGCTCACATTTCTGATCACTGTATGCATTATGATATCATTATGGTAAAACAAGGACCAATAAAAACCTACCATTTCTTTCAGTTAATGATGATTTCTAACCTTTAAAATAAAGAAGAGTCTTATCTCATCAAGCCATGCTACAAACCCAGCAAATTCCGGTTCCTGCTATGCCATATGACTTTGTATAATAGCAAAGTTAAGTACTGAGACTGATCTTCAGCAAGGAGTGCCTGGAGCTGGCAGTAGTTCAGCACTCAGACCACAGTCCAATTTACAGTTTTGGCAACAATTTCCAGGACACTCTCCAAATCCTTGCTACTGTCTCTTAGACAAAGTGCCTCTTAGCAAAGAGTCAGTGAACCTGGATACTGGATACTTCACTTTCAGAACAAAAACAAATCACAAAACACTTTCAGTGCACCACTAATGGTCATTAAAAAAGAGCTTCTTCAAGAAAATGTTTTCACAAACTTCACTAACTGCACTAAAGATGTCACTCCATCGCATAATCCCTTTTGACCAACAGCATAGCTAACAATTGCTGTCAGTTAGCAGCCACTTTAATGCTCAGTATTGCATATAGCAACCTTTAGGAAACTTGCAGTCAGTTATTTGCTGACACCTCCAGAAATATGTGGGATATTGCCCTTGACATTAAATCATCTAAGGCTTTTTTTGCTATGGTGTACAAATTTCTTGCTGTCAGGACTGTCTTCAAACAAGTTGTTAAAACTACTCAGCAATAACCTTGTTGATAAAGTCACTATCCAAAAAGCAAGTTCTTAAGTTTTATAATGCCTTGTGGGAAATGGAATCATCTATCTCTTGGCTTCAGTCTGTGGACCACTTGAAGCCTAACAAAATAGCACAAACTGAACTAGTGCCCTTAGGAGTCTTTGAGTCTTTTATTTTTTTAAATATATATTTGGGGGGGGGGGGGGTGCATTAGGCATAAATCAAATTCTTCAAACAGGTCTAAATTTTTTGGTCCTACATGCTATTCAGGAGTATAAAAGAACCAGCCCAGGCCCATTCATTTTTTGATTATCTCCTATTTTTCTCCATGAGAGGTTAGTATTCACCCAGTCTATTGGCATAGCAAAGAGTGATCCCTAAACCAATTCCTCCAGATAAACTTGAGCTAAAAATGGAGCAACCAAACTACTGAAAGTATTTAAAATCACCTGTATCATTTTCACTGAATCAGATCAAGGTGTCAATTATGCATATATTTCTACCTTCCAAACTGAAGGCAGGAATAATGAAAAGCAGCGATGGGCGTTGATGACCATGACGTATTCCAGACAGCATGCAGCTCACAGGAAATCACCCAGTGATATCCTGACCCACTGTCCCTGTGAAAGTCAGGGAAATCCAGTCCATAGAACTGGAAAAGGCCATGGAATTACCTGCACAACAATCACATAGGATGAAGCCATAAAGAGCCCTGGGCACTTGTTTTTTGTCCCTTTGGCAACATGTGATAAGGGACAATGACAAACTGTTTGCTCTGAAGTTATGAATTTTGTGGGGTTTTGATAACTAGATGGAGAAAGTGACTTTAAAACCATGAAAGATCCTTTAAACATTCTTCATGTAACATATGTTCTGCTGTAAGCTACAGTATACAGACTTTCCTCTTAATTTGTAAGCATAGCCCACCTCTATTAATTTAAGAGACCATCAAGGTATTGGTCTGATGCTAACCTTAGAGGGACCCCTTATTCTTTGTGTTTTTCTCCCCGGAGGAAGCCATGAGCTAAGAACCCAGAAGGCCTTGAGCTTCCTTCGTAACTCTGGGCTTAGGTATCTCACTGCACACAGGTATCAAGATAGCTGAACAGTTTCAGTTCTCCTGTCCTTTCATATTTTTTTAATCAGTTCTAGAGGTCAATTCTACTTTTTTGTTTTTGTTTTATATCTACTTTCACCTTTGGCACTGTAAACCTGTTTCTGTTTGGACCCTTTAAACAATAATTCAAAATATCAACATCACAAAGAATAAACGTCTTCTGTTAGATGATTTTGGTCAAAGATGAGGTGAAATAAATATTTTGTCAAAATTTAAACTACGTTCTTTTTAAAGGATTATTTTAAAATGTTTTTTTGACATGTCTCTGGAGAAACCAGAAGAGGATGGAGGAAAGTAAAATGCAGGCAACAGATGCACATGATGAGACAAGGAAACCTATGACTAAATGAGTGGGAAAGTAAACCAAGGTTAAGGGCATCTTAAAGACAAAATTCTGTTGATTATATGCCTCATTACAGTACAAAGAGAAACAAATTGTAACTGGTAGATTTGAAATGAAAGATGATTAGCATAGCAAATTGAAAATGCAAATAAAACAGTAGTTTCATAACTGCACCATATAGGATTATAACCTCTATAGAGTAAGGCATAGCATTTGCAATGATTTGCAGACTTACAAAAAAATAGATATAGTCACCCTCTTTTACTTTTTTGGCAATCATCTAAAGAGAAGTGCAAGTAGGTTGATAGGAACTTTAACAATGATTATAGATTAAGTTACATAGTGCTGCTGTGCATTTACTTCATTTACACTAGCAAACAAATACAAAAAATTTGTTTCTCCAAGGCTTTTCTGTATTCTGATGGGCTTCTCACCTACTTTAAAGTTGATAATTAGATACATTTCAAATGCTGACATCCATTGGCCTTAATGCTTTTCTTGTCAATTAGAGGCTTGACGTTTGCATTTCCATGCCCAAGTAACAAAGTGAGTTTGATAGACAGGACTATGACTATAGAAGCTGAATTTAAGGTTCTGTACCTACCAGAAGTGTGTCTCACTGAACAAGCTTGTAAAATTGGTAATATGAACATGGTTATTGCAGGATTCACTCAGCAGTGAGAAGCTCTTTCAAGTCCTCTTGTCTGCAGATATCAGAAGATATTTCTAAAATGTATGTTAATGGGTCAGAATGCATACAATACTAAAAGAAAATTAGAGGGGGAAAAATGGCACTATTAATCACCACAATACATGAATATTTTTATTTTATTTATCTTTGCAAGTAATAAAGACACCCTGGAAAAGCTGAAGCCTCCTCCAAACAAGAAAAAAAGATCTAGCAAGTTAAATGAAAAATCCCAATAAAACAAACCAGCAGCTTGGAGAAGGTGTGAAAACTAAACAAAACAAAAAAAAAATCATGATCAGGAAACCTACCAAGGACTATAGAGTCATCTGATAATCAGAGAATAAGATAACTGTCTTTGATAGACACTGCCTATTCAACAGTGCAGGATCTGGGAAGGTACTCATACTTAGAAAGTAATTTCAAGGTAACACACTGAATAATTTACCTCAAAAGGGAATATTAATGTGAAGAGTTTACAGAATTAACAGAATATATGAACAGTAACAAAATGCTATAACCACACCGCAGTTACCCAGTGATCCAAAGTAACTTACAGAAAATAAACAAACTACACTATGCAAGATTTAAGTGAGAGGTTGTCTTTGCTACCAGAGGACTGGATGACAGCTAATATAATGCAACATTTAAGAAACATCAATGATGGACAAGTAAATATGAAGCTTTAAAAAAAAAAGTAACTCTTCCAAACATACGTAAGCCTTCAAGCATTGAAATTTTCTGTTGCAGAATACTAAAGATGCTAAATGTTCACAGAACTTCAGCAATCGATAAAATTCACAGAAGATAAATCCATAGTTTCTAATCATGCCATTTTCACCGTCTCCAGCTCAGTAAGATCTGAGGCACACATAGGTCTTAAAAACTAATGTGGGAAAGCATCAGTACTTGCTTATACTGTTCTTGTGCTTTTGCCTATGTATCATAGCATTGACAATGTCCAAGATAATCCTGGGCTATATGAACATATGAACATTACCTGACTTACTACAGGTCATCCTTATCTATTTATGTTTGGATTTTCTTTAAATAGAGACCATATTGGAACTGGAAAATCTATAGCAGTTAAGTTTTTTAAACAAACCTTTCTTTTTTTTTTTTTCCCAAATTCCCTGTTGAGGTCACTAATGCATTTTACAAATGCACAGAAAAGATCTAGAAAGATTCAGAGGTCTCTAATGTGTTCCTTTGATGAAAGTTTCCTACACTACATATATTTTCCTGTTAAATCAAATTTATTCTTTAATAAAACATCTAAACAGTATACCTACATAAGAGTCTTATTTTTCTGTTTTTCTTTAACAGTGGGAACTTAAAAGATTAAAATGCTACATAGAAATTTGCATTTTAATTTCTTTGGTGGGTCTACAACTGCTTCAGTCAATTATTGCTTCAGCTACTCTATTCCATTAGATTTTTCCTATCTTTTACATAAATGTACACAATGGAAAACTGTTCTACCCTGCATTTCTGTCAGTTAGAGGTGAAAAGAATTAGATTTCAAAAAAATCTACAGTCAGAAGCAAAAGTGGTCAGATGTAGCAAACATGTAGTCACAAGAACAAATGGTTCTCCTGTCATTATAATCCCATTTGTCCTCTTTTGGCTTGGAACATGAAAAAGAAACAAACATCTGAGGCAGAAAAACTCAGGGATTTCTTAAAACTTGAGATGCACAGTTTCTGTTAATTTAAATAAAACTGTGTAAGCTCTCTTGGCAGCATAGCAAGTTTCGATAACTCTGCAATGCTGATTTAATGGAGATGATAGGAATGGTATTATATGCATATGTAACGCCTGGCTGTTTTCTGTATATGCACACACCCATATGCTATTATTTATCGTTGCAATTGGCAATTTTGCTTAACTGCAAATTGCTAAAGATTGCTATAATAAGAACAAAAATGTGGAGTCTCAAAATTATCCAGTATGATTTAATATGTTGTGCAGAACAGTTAACAAACAATATTTGTATTCTGAAACAAGTTCTTTACTGCTACTGCAGATCCTGCATTCCCATTTCAATAACTTCACAAAACCCAAAATATTACACTGAGGAAAAACAAACAACTTTTGAACAATTGCACTGTCTGGTCTACCACAAAACAACCCTGTTTTTTACTGTGCCCCTGCTACTGCTCCCACAGAGAAAGGAAAGCAAGGATCAAGAGCTTTGTATTGGTGTAATACCATCTTTGTATTTCAATATTTTTATTAACTTGTGCTTTATTAATATTTGCAGAAATAGCTGAAAGAAAAAAAAAGTCATACAAAGTTCCCAAGCAAATACGACACAAAGCTGCCGCTGAGACGTTAAAATGACCTATTTCTGTTTCCTTTAAGTGAAATTACCTTCATATTTTTCCTACTAATCCATATTTATCCCTAGGGAAATTCCTTACATAGCACAGGCAAAATAGATCTATCATGAAAGGTATGTTAAAGTCAGATTAATCAGAAGTAGATTCTTGAAAAGTAGTTGAGCTTTTGTTTCAACTCATAAGCTCTGGTAAAAATCATCATAGCCCACAAGATGATAAAATTGAGTAAAGTGAGCAACTAAAGGTGGAATAGACAAATGTACAGCTGAAAAACTCTAGTAAAAACTCCTTTAGTTAAACCAATAAAAAAATCTCCCTTCCCAACAGAATGGAAGACAATAAGAATGCTTTAGGGGTCAGGAGTTAATCTAGAAAATCTACCATCTAATCAATGGGAAGCTGCTGACTGAGAAACAAATGCTGTTTTGAGCTGCTAAAAATTTGTATTTCTGCATTCATTTGCCAAACCATTGAGAAGATCACATTTTCAAGGGAAAGCACAAGAAGTAAACCCTCCATTTTCATACCAAAGCTTCCAACAAATCAGGGTATTGTGTAGACAGAACCCATACTACAGAGAGAAAAATTGGTTCATGTTTTTTATAGGAACCACCAAATGGTACATACTTTAGCATTTCAGAGACAATTTGCTAGTATCAGTGAAGAGAGAAATAGCATGCAGGTAAAAGATGCAACTGAAATTTCATTAGTAGAGGGAACGCATTTTTTACGTGCAAGCGGCAAAATGAATTTGCTTACATGGATAGATGCAAACGGATGCCAAACTAGGCTAGTGCTGGCCAGCTGCATCGCTGTGTTAACATTAGCAGTTCAGCCAAGCTGAGAAACCTTGCTGGAAGCTTGAGGGCAAGAACCAGAACAGGTAACAAGTGGAGAGACACTTCCAGGGAAACAAAAGAAGAGAAAATAAGGATTTGGATATACAAAGCACCGCAGGAAGGCCAGCAGCTATTCTATTACACCCTTTCTCTTTTTTACGTATTTAGCTTTAACCATTTTTGCTGATATGTAAATACTATGACTGATATATTGGACCAGTACGGCTAGAACAATAGGTAGAACAACGTTATTTTCCATGTGATATTTTCCTGTTTTGAACTATTCCTTTTGTCAGGAATTCTGGAGTTTGAAGTACATCCACCTGGGTTAACAGATGTATGACACTATAAACTGTTGTGAGATTATTCTCTCTACCACCAACTTTACATTTCCACAGGCTCTTTTCTTACAATATAAATTCCCTGGCTGATCCTTTCAGATGTAGCACGAAATGTCAAATCAAACTTACCTCTTGTGGATTTTCATTTATCACACAAAAATACACAGTGATCAGACAGTGTTAGCCCCTGGGGACTACAAACGTGCCTGTGTTGCTCAGACGTTCTGTAACAAACATGGGAAGTAGGCACTACAACTGATGTCGGCTGTCCACTACGTGCCATTTCCCACACGTAAAGAAACGTATACCAAAGAAGTAAAGAGACAGATCATGCTGTGGATGCTATTCAAACTATGGTAATATTCCCACATATTTCAGTAGGGGCAGAATGAAGTGTAGTCTTTTTGTCATTTCAAAGTTAAATTAGTGACATTTCTTAATAACATTCTACTCTAGACAGAAAGCTATTGCCATAGAAATCAAGAGTAAATTGACTAATTTTGTTGGAAGCAAAGTACAACATCAGAAACTATTTACTTTTTTTATTTACTCAACTATTTTACCTCAGACGCATGCAGCAAATAGAAAATTTATTTTAGGGAAGGAGAAAGGCAGACTGGATATTTGTTTTACCTTTTGCTAAAGATTTGTATTGTGTGTCTACATTAAAATTGTAACAATCAAAACCACTTTATTCTAGAGACCATCTGGCACTGTTACAGTTTTTAGGGAAGACTTCATTCATCTTAATGAATGGTTTAGATTTATCAATTATGATATCAAAGATAGAGGTTATCCTTTATAAATGAACTTATAACTGAAGGCAACGATGGGCAATCTTTATAAACATCAAACATAACTTGAGAACATATAGTAAATGTTTTGCACCGTATTTGCATTTCAAAAAGTATTATGAAATATACATTTCTGTGCTATTTACTTTTTATCTGATAGCTTTGTTCTTTTTAATTTAGAGAAACCCTGGATCAAACAAAAGTCAATTATAGTCATGCAGTCTTATCAAGCAAAAGCGCATCTGAATAAGGTTTGTATCCTGTAATCAGTGAGTCATAAAAATAGGGAAACTATTTATTATTTTAAATGTTACCTTATTTTAATTACGATAGCAGACGCGACATATCCCTAAGCCAATTATGCCATAAGACTAAAAATAAAGAACTCAGTTTCACTTCAAATAAAACCATTAGGGGATTGTTTGCAGGTAAGTTGCCCTGTATATTTTATGCTTAGCAAAACTCATCCATGCATCAACTTTCTCTCCGGACTGCAGTAAATAAACGTGAACAGCTGCATCCGTCCCAGCCTAGGCACAACGTCACTCAACCATTCAACTTCAGCACTGGCAAACTTGCTACTGGGGCAACAGGCATCCTACAGAAAGACTGTAGTATTCCACGAGACACTGATATGCTTGTGGAAAACTGCAAAACCATGAGCAGTAAGGGATATCTTTACATGAACTGAACTCTAAGTAATTATTTCTTGTTATTGATAAGTCTTAATAATAAAAAGTTAACCCACTACACCAGGAAGTTGAGCAAAGCTCAATAAAACATTACTCAGTATCAATTCAAGTATACGATTCAACCCTGTAAATGCAATAGCTTTTTTTCCTGACCATCATAGTTCACGCGAGTAACAGCCTCACTCTATAAATAGTAACTATTTCATAATAGCTATTTCATATGTAAAGGAAGAAATCAATCAATCAAATTAAGAAATAATTTTAAAATTCAACAAAAATATCTGCTATAAGGAGGTAAGTTTAGTCAAGAATCTTTCCCAAAAGAAAGATCTTTCATTTGGTGGAAGCAGAATAGAATTGGCTTCCATTTTCTTTAACTTGTAGCATCAAAAGACTCAGGCTGCTTTCACTCCATGATAATAGTCCTGCACTAACAGTTTTCTGTTATGATTTAGGTTCAGTATTTCATAGCTCATGTAAGCAAACCATCATATTTTCTGACATGATTATGACAGCTAATATCCTGTCTTAGGGAACATCAGAATACTTGTTTCCTTGATCATTATTAAAAGGTCATGCTTAGGAATTTTTCAACTTTCTACTCTGGCAGAGACTTTTTAGCAAAAATATATGTATTTTAGGACATAATTATAAACTACACTTGTTTTCAACAAATCCGATAGCAGAACTCCCTATGCATCCAAACAAAGGAAAACTCTGGGGAATTCTATTAGTAAATTATATTGTCAGTAATTAATAGTAGCATTAAAAGTAGTTAATGCAAATAAAATCAAGTAATTCCATTACTTTTTTTTTGGAAGTGTTTTGCAAAAATGAACTTGAAAAGATAACTCCTACTTCCATAGTTATTCCACAACTTACTCTATTGATTATAAGTAAAACGTGTGGAGGAGTGAAATAAAATTACGATAGTCTCCATGTGAAGAGATAACATCATTAATCAGAACATCTTTGAAAAGAGGTGGAGGAAAATCGCTGTAACAAACAGCCATGCAGAAGCAGAAAACAACCTACACACAAACCACTGTATTCAAATTCAAGGGTTATTTTAGCCTTGTGGCTCAGAGATAAGCAAATTTTATCAAATAAAAGGCAAACACTTTCACCCATTTATGTCTCTGTGCACAAGTGCATAGATATACTAGAGAACGCAACGATTCTAAAGCTAACAGACACCTCTAGAAGCATCCATTACTAAATCTTTACCTGATGTTCATGAGCATCTGTTCAGAGAAGTCCAAATATACCTCTGATTATGGTCTATTATGTTTGATGGAGATTATCCATTTTCTATGTTTTAAAACTTCTTTCTCCAGAAGAACATAATATGGACAGAGTCCTTCCTTAACTGATTTCATGAGCAAAATACACAATTACTATTTTTCATAAATTCTGCAGAAATGGTTGTGTTAAAGGAAAATTACACCAAATATTATAAAGCTTACATTAAGGATTTAACAACTAAGTACTAAAGCAGCAACTTCAAGATAAGGGCTAAATCATCAAACAGAATGAGAACATAGAATGATCTATGAGTACCCACTTGTCCTTTCACCAAAATAGGTGCTTAGACATGTAATTAAAATCACAGGAACTTACAGTACCAAATTCAGAAAAAAAAATATCCTCAAGTATTTCCTGAATCAGGACACCTTGAGAAACGATTTATCAGACTTCCAGTAGAGTGATCAGAATACATGCTCAAATCCAGACAGACATTTATGAAAATAAGAGTTAATCAAAGGTGAAAACCATGACAAGAAGGGATGTTTCAGACCTTTGAGATAAATGCAAGGCTACTGACAGGTCTATAAGTAAAAACAGAGTCAGCAGTGAAAAGAAAAAAAAACATTTCTATAACAATAGAGAGATTACTGATGATTTGGAAGAAAGTGGTTTGTGACCCCAAAACAGCATACCTGCAATTTTTGCTCAGAGGCGAGAGCCAGAGATATTTATACAGAAACATAGCATGCTCAAGATTCAAAAAGGATTCAAAAAGATAATGTTTTATTTACAGCTCAGTAACATATCAAGGAAACCAGCATCTGCAATAGCAAACATGCAGCTAAAGTGACAGAAACTAAAGTGACTGAAACGATTTGTCAGCCACATGCTATGCGTGGCTGAACAGTATTTCCTGGGTGGCCCTTAGCAGGCTCCTTGGCCCTGAAATAACCTGTTGGTACTTCTGTGCACACAAAGCACAGGTCTGCCCTAAATGGTACAGCTGAGGAATTACTAAGTGAGCATAGGGAGAGCATTTCAGTACTGGCACACTAACCTCCGTAGGTAGGAATCAGCCCACAGTCCCCAGAGACACTCAGGGCAGCTGAAGCAGGTGGCACCAGCACAGTGTCACCAAAGGTTTCCCAGCCTGGAACACCTTCCATAGCAGGAGTGTGGAGATGCAGTTATCTTGCACAGGGCTAATTTGTTTGCAGCAAACTGCCCTTAGCCCCTTCACTTAGTGTTAGTGAATACCAAGTTTCCAATACAATGTCACGTCACGGTGTAATGAACACACACAGTGTGTTATTATTAAAATATAGGTTCTCTTCCATGTAGTAAAACACACAGTACACAAGTTTCTTGAACGCATCCTATAAAGCCAAGGTACAAATTTAATTCCTTAGTGAATGAGTTTAAGATGCCATGAAAATTTGTTATACTCTAGGCTCAGAATGAAAGCTGGTGAAATGTATTTTTAAAGTCTTTTCATTTAATCTTTTATTTTCCCTGATAACTGATTGATGAATTGCTGCTCATTCTCTTTCCAGTTTTATGCAGATGTCGGAGACACAGCATATTAAAAACTGTTCATCATGGTTTATTCACATAGTGGGGCAAACTTTGAAGCCATGAGAATTTTATTCTAGTTTAAATCTGTATGGGTTATTCGATCCTGATGAGTCTAACTTGGTGCATATTATTCCAGTAAGACAGCTATTATACTATAAAGAAGATTCACATCTCACCCCTCTGACTATTCAAGTTTTAGTCATGCTTAAGCATTGTAAATTAATGCATATTATTTCATGCACAGTCACAATACCCAAGCGAATAGAAGCCACACAGAAGAAAATAGTTTCAAACACTGAATCTTCTTAAACGAAAATAGAAATGGATTTGGTGATCTAATGAGCTAACAGATTGTGATGAGTTGGTTGAAATTAGATTTCTGAACATTGCAGCTAGAAGCCCAGTAACTGTCATTCTGTTACCAAAAGAAAAACATGGAAGCTGGTCATAGGCAACTGAATACTAGCTTATGTTAAAACAAGACTTTAAAAACACACTCTTGTTTTGGAGATACCACAAGCAGGCTTATCTGATTATCATAAGCAATGACAGCTACAGCTTCTTTATGAACATTCACTAGTGCGGCTGAATTAACCACTGGATCTTCCTGGTGGAGGTAATACATCACAGATTCAATACATCACAGATTCTGTTTGCAAGGTTACACTGCCTGGCACTTTGTTCTTATCTTAAGGTTACAATTCACAAGGAAGAGCACATGTGCAAATAAACTTTGTTCCTTACAAACTATTAGTTAAGCACTGTAAAGCAATTCAAGGAGAATGCATACAAACTAATTTGGTTGTCTGATATAAAAGAACTGAAGCTCTTAAAGATTATGAGAATTACATTAGCTTCAGCTTTATAATTTTAAACTACTGGTTTTTTTATTTTATTACTGCATGTTTTAATAAGCAGCTGTTCAGATCTCTGAACTGAATTTTCACCTGCATTTTTTATTGAAAATAGTTTTAATACTCCTGCAAAGAAAAGCAAACATTTGTAGCAGAGTCACAGAGACAGTGAGTTACTAGACTGCTTAGCATGACAACACATTATTATAAACCCGCTTTACATCTCCTGATTTATTAGGTATAGAAGTACCAACCTATAAGAAAAACACATTGATATAAATACACAATGTTCATGTTTAAGCTAACTTCATATTTGAGAGATTTTATTCAGAAAAAATAGGTTCGGATTTAAAATCAAAATCCAAGCAAAATTACTTGTGGGACAGACTCAAATAATAAAGAGAAAAAACAGGAAAAATATAAAGCGTACCATTAGGTGATTGCTTTTATTTTGTTTTTATTTCAAGGGAATATGCTGTATACAAAAGATGACAGAACACTGGCAACAATGAAAGCACCGCATTTATCAACAGAGACAACACATCTCAGAGGATATAACCAAGAAAGTATTCCTACCGAAGTGTTACCCATAAACTAACTTTAAACAGAATGGATCAAAGCCAGGAATTCATTCATTCTACATGTCCATTCGGTCTCTTTGCTAAGACCCCCAATTTCATAACTAAATTCTTTCACACTAACATTAGTTCTATCTCACATTTAATAGTGAACTAATTTGACAGTTACATTGACAGGTGCTTTAAAGTCAGCTTAGAATAAACCAGAATATGCTTCAATGTAAGGCAAAGAACTCCTCAGGCAGAAATCCAATAATGAAGAAACAATAGCATCCATATCTCTTCTGACCTGGAACTCTGTGACTTAAAGGTTATACCTTTATAGTGGTATACCTTTATAATGTGTTGCAAATTTATAATGTATAATAAATTATAAAGGTACAATTTACAACAACCTTGCCACCATAATGGTAAGAAATAAAGAATAATAATTTCTCATGTTGACTTACAGGAAGCACAAAACTGAAATTCCATAATGCCAATGCAAATGAAGACTACTGTGTTAACTGCTCCGGGGTATGAATTTTGTCAGAACCCCATAATATTCTGCTGGTCTTTGCATTTTAAAAAGGCTGCCCAAATATTACCTAGAAAACATTGAGTATGTTCCCAGTATTGTAATTAGTTCAGCTGCAGAGAAGGGAAACCAGGGCAGGAGCCTGCCACTCAGCTCGGAGAGAACTGCAGCAGCAGAGACAGAAACACAAAGTGCTTCATGTCTGCTACACACACAGCTTACCGGACTTTCTTCAGTCTACCCCAGAATGGCTTCTCCTAAGAACTCTGTAAATGGGATTATTTTCTCATGCTACTACTCCTGTATCCAGTTATTTCTTTCTTTGTTGATTCCGCTAAGCCTCTGTTTAGGATTTCAAAGCTGTTCTCCAAGCAGTTCTTGCAGATGCCTCCTTAATTCTTCCTTTCCAACTCTCCGCCACATACATTAACTTTCTAGGTGGGTTTTGTTTAGTTTTCTCTTAAATCCACAAAGAAAGTTGAGAAAACTTTTTTGGACTTCAGCAAGGCTTTTGACACGGTTTCCCATAGGATCCTACTGGACAAAATGTCCACCATACAGCTAAATAAAAACATCATACGATGGGTGAGCAATTGGCTAACGGGCAGGGCCCAAAGGGTTATGGTAAATGGGGCTGCGTCAGGCTGGCGGGCGGTCACCAGTGGTGTCCCTCAAGGCTCCATTTTAGGGCCGGTACTTTTCAATATTTTTATAAACGATCTGGATGTAGGAATAGAAGGTATTTTGAGCAAGTTTGCTGATGACACCAAACTTGGAGGAGTTGTTGACTCGAATGAGGGTGGAAAGGCCTTGCAGAGGGATCTGGATAGGTTGGAGAGCTGGGCGATCACCAACCGCATGAAGTTCAATAAGAGCAAGTGCCAGGTCCTGCACCTGGGACGGGGAAACCCTGGCTGCACATACAGACTGGGCGATGAGACGCTAGAGAGCAGCCTAGAAGAGAGGGATCTGGGGGTCGTGGTTGACAGCAAGTTGAATATGAGCCAGCAGTGTGCCCTGGCGGCCAGGAGGGCCAACCGTGTCCTGGGGTGCATCAAGCACGGCATCGCTAGTAGGTCAAGGGAGGTGATTGTCCCGCTCTACTCTGCGCTGGTGCGGCCTCACCTCGAGTACTGTGTGCAGTTCTGGGCACCACAGTATAAAAAGGACATGAAACTGTTGGAGAGTGTCCAGAGGAGGGCTACAAAGATGGTGAAAGGCCTGGAGGGGAAGACGTACGAGGAACGGCTGAGGTCACTGGGCCTGTTCAGCCTGGAGAAGAGGAGGCTGAGGGGAGACCTCATCACAGTCTACAACTTCCTCGTAAGGGGGTGTCGAGAGGCAGGAGACCTTTTCTCCATTAACACCAGTGACAGGACCCGCGGGAACGGGGTTAAGCTGAGGCAGGGGAAATTTAGGCTCGACATCAGGAGGGGGTTCTTCACAGAGAGGGTGGTTGCACACTGGAACAGGCTCCCCAGGGAAGTGGTCACTGCACCGAGCCTGTCTGAATTTAAGAAGAGATTGGACTGTGCACTTAGTCACATGGTCTGAACTTTTGGGTAGACCTGTGCGGTATCAAGAGTTGGACTTGATGATCCTTAAGGGTCCCTTCCAACTCAGGATATTCTATGATTCTATGATTCTATGAAAATACAGAAAGCTCTATCAACGTGCAGCTCTACTTCCGTGAACTAAGTGAACCCTTTCTAAAAATGCACCAAGCCATCTAAGTGTTCCTTGAAAAGAAAGGGGGTACAAGAGGCATCTCATCAGAAGATAGCTGCTTCCAGCATTGCTTAGAGAAAGCTAATGTGTTCCTTTTGCAGGTAAACACAGCCCATGCAACTGGAGATGCAGTACGTGCATTAATAACACCTTTTACTACAGTAACATGCCTCTATTGTGTTTTTCTGAACGGTTTTCTTCACCCTAATAGATCTAAGTAAATAATTATAGCTTGTGTCACAAAATTATACTGCAGCATTGTAGTCTTTATCACTGAGGTGAATAAGACCTTTTATGTTTATCACTACACCGTTTCAAAAACATATTTTAAAAAACATAAGCACTGCCATTACAGATACTCAGTCACACCAAGTGCATTATTCATGACGTATGTGATAAGCCACTTGTCCCATAACACTATTTATGTTGTGACTTTCAAACTTGGAAGCAGAGTCATTAATGCTTACTGCAAAGCATGGCTCTGGTTTCCTGCAAATGGGACACTAAGCACGCTTACTGCAGCAGCTTTTCTGAAAGCCCCTCACCTATGAGGGAAATCAGCTTCTCCTGTAAGGGTTAACGTCTCCTGGGCGTGGAAGCGGGCTGGAGTACCAGAACAGATGCTGCAATGCACAGGCATCACGTGCTGGCTTCTCAAACTTTTGAGCAGCGGGTACCAAATCTGCTACGGTATAGTCTGCATGAGAATGATGCTTGTTATCTGTACACTGGTGATAACAGAGGTTCCAGCTGTGAGCCAGATTTAGAGTTTGCTAGACAACAAAGTACAAGAAATTGAATATGTAATTTCAATACTTCAGTTTTAAAAAGTCATAGTAAAAGCACACAAAAATGCAGAAAAATTTCAGCTTCTGAAGTTCTTCTTGGAACTTCATCTATTTGAAGTGTTCCTGTAAATTATCATAAGTTTTCAGGGGGTTAATTGTTTCTATAAATGAGGGGAACAACACAGAAAATGTGTAAAAGGTTTGTGTTTTGTTTTCTGTTTTAAACACCTCATTTACGAATGTCTTCCATAAAGTACTATCAGTGAAGCTTCTTTGATTATCTCAATGGGTTTTAAACAATGTTGTAGTAATAAAATATGTTGACAGTGTACACTATTTTTTAGCACCTTTTAGCTCAGATAATCTGGAGAATACTTCTCCCTTAGTTACTTCTCTGCACAAAGAATTCAGCCAAAGGATAAATCTCACAGAAAAGCATAAATTATAACAGAAAAAAATAGAAGGAACAATATTTATATATAGTATTTATATAATATAGTATTATATATACACTATGCTATATATAGTATTTATATAACACTAATAAAGGTAGAAAAATGTAAAGGGAGGAAAACAGCTAAGGGTTCTGGAAAGCTGTAAAAATGAAATAAGAAATGTAAAACAATTTAGCCAACCCATTACATAAACAATTTGTCCAGAATCTGAAGCTGTTACTGCATCAGCATCACAAGTTCCAGAACCTTTGATCAGTAGGCTTTGAACCTTTGATAGGAAGCTGCTTTTGCAGTTAGGAAACCTAACTCCTAGGCAAAGACAACAACCCTATTGGACCTGGAAAGAGGGACACCAACCTAAGGGGCAGTGAAAAGGCACAGGAATCCACATGGTTCTTTGGAGATCCACATGCCATTTAATTCCAGTCAGACAGAACAAGCTCCATTTAGCAATAGGCTGATCAGAGAAGGGCTCTCAGAGGGCAACTTCACAGAATTCCCTTCCTGCTCCATGTAACCTTCTGTTGCTGAAAAACAGACTTTTCTCTGACCTTTTTCACTAGTACCTACTGCACTGGCATATGTATAAGTACAACTTGCACTTTAATTTTCCTCCCAAGGCAGGAAATGAGTGCAAATTCATCATTCGCCGATTGCATTGAGGCCCAGACGGATGAGCAGTAGAGTTGAAGTTTTGCTGTTCATTTTTCTACCTAGCTGACACAGGAACAGTGCTGCCATCACTGAGCTGTCAAATCTAAAAGTGCTGGTCCCCAAAGATGCACTCCTGTAGAATTACAAACCAGTCATCCAGAGGGGGGAGGGGGAAACTTATTCTGGAAGTGATGTTAAATTGTTCCAAAAGTCATGGATAAGCAGGTATTCTGGGAATAATGTGTATTTAGCAGCTGGCTTATATGCATGCAAGACTTGGACCGTATTGTGTTTGCTTCCTCTGTTATCAAATGAAGAGTAATTATGTTTAAGAATATTTGCCTGTGAGCAACTCTGTAAGTTATCAAGAACAATTCTTAAAGTAATTGAGGTTGGAACCCATAATTGAATTGAAGATGCTTCTTCCAATCTGTGATTCTTCACAAGACAAGTGACATTATCTTTTCAACACACTTGCTGGATTGAGCACTGTGTCTCTATAGTGCATTATTACATTTGGAGAAGCAGCTGGCAATGAACATACAGGACTTCTTTAGTCTAATAATAAGCGTATAGAACCTAATGATTTTAGCAAACATTTACCATTTTATTACCAGCAATGTATTTTGCAATGCTCAAATAACATAGCAACAATAAAGAAAACTACTCAGTACAGATTTTGAGCAGTTTTAAGATTCACAAGTTGTTTGCATATCTGATAGAGCTATGGAATAGATCTCTTCCACTTACACTCCAGAAGATTTATCTTAAAAGCAAATAACAGAACTGAATATAATGTGGGAAATATCTTTTTCTCTGGAAAATATGACTTTCACCTCTCCACAGCAGTCTAATTTGATAATTTGAAGACCCCATCCGTGATATTACTATCATTCGTATTTAACTTCACCGCTATTTCACCATCAAAATGACTCCTCTAGGGTGCCCGCTAAACCCAAAGAGCCAAGAATATCTTTTAGCTAAGAATATCCATTAAGTTCTTATCCTAATGCCATATAAATATGAGGTTTGGGAAAAGTGGTGCCAATTGGCCTTTCCAGTTTCCCTGGGTGAGGAAAAACGTAAAGTGTCTGAGACATCTAGAGCCATTGCTGCTGGAAGAACAATATGAGTGGTTACCACTGTTCTGTAAATAAACTGGTACCTCAATGCCTCAGCATCCTTCTATAACAATACATGCCTTCATGCCTTTCCTTGTATGCATGGTAATGATTTCTGACTGAATCCTGACTGCATCAAGGTGATGAAGAATGCCCAGTAATAATAGTAGGGACAGTTGCTTAAATACCTAATCTGTAGTGCTTTCTGAAGGTTTATTCCTCTAACACTCTGCAACTCCTCTACTATTGCCATTAAAACGTAGTAAAAATATTTCCCAGATATACAAAACCACTACTAGACATGAATAACTTCACCATATGAAGGTGTGAAATTTACAGGAATTGCCACATTAAGTTTTCTAATACGGGTTTCTTTAAATTGGTGGGGCCATGGTGTGATCTTGTATATTGAATGCTAAGACATTAGCAAGAATTTCTATATATCAAAAACTGATATCAAAGTCTCCAGTTTGAGAGGCTCACATTAAACACAACATCTGTTTCACAGTTTCCCTGCACTAGACAATGCCAACCACTACGGTCCTTAATCCAGGCATTAGAGGACCCAAAACGGCATAGTTATAAGATGTGTAACACATTTGTATGTCCTGACATTCACAGGACTTTTTGGTTCAGCTGAGGCACTGTGACTTACCGTTTCCACACCTTTCATCAATCTTTGATTAGGAGAAATAGATACTAAAAACTCTGCCTTACATTCAGATATTTTTTTCCTGTAAAATATACCAAAGACTATATTCAAAAGATAAGGCTAGTAACAGTATAGAAAATAGCAACCGTTTAAAATAATTCTAAGACAAAATTAAAGTACCATTCAAAGATTCAATACTGTATTCATGGCAAAAAAACAGGGAAACAAGCTAGTGATTCAGTTTTACAGAAGCTCTCCCATTTAAATGCACGTAATTCTGCTACATAAAGACATTTTATTGATACCGTTTCTTCCTGAGCAAAAATCACCAATGGTTCACAACTGTTTGTTATTTTTACACTTTTATTGTATTCTTTTAAATACAAGACTTGAAGAAAATTTGCTTAGTTCACAATAATGCAGAAAGCATAATGAACCTTTGTTGTGGGTATACAAAGCCTTCAGAACCATGATAAAGTTAGAAGACAAGTAGACTTTCTCCGAACTAAGTCAGAGATTACATCAAAACTAGTAGTTTTCTGTTATACCATGTTTCTGTTGCTTCTAGTGGTGGCTCTTTTCTATTGGTTAAGTGTCTCTGCTGTTACTACTAGGAACACACACTGAAAAGAACAATGCAAAGAAGGTACTTTGAAGTGACTGACATTGCACGTTAGGACTACTAGATCATTTAGTTTGACACCCGTATATCATGTGATTGCACAAAGTTTCTTACAGCAAGTTTTTTTTGTTTTGTTTTGCAAATTAGACATCAACTTTCCTAAGTACCCGTTCCATAGCTACACATGGGTCTTAGTAGATGCCTGTAGGGATTACGTATAAGAAACAAATAAAAGCTTTCTATTTTAAGAAACATTACCAACATTCCAAGCAGGTTTTCTCTTATCTCCAAAGGAGGGAATAAAGTCATTGTAGCACTATTTACCTATAGATGTTTTGTTATACAAGCACAGCATGGTAAACAATGTATGGTAAGCATTTGACTGTGCCCTCATTACCTTTAGCTTCCAGCTACTGTTGATCTTGAATTATAGTTACTGAAGGATTGTTGAGGTAGCTATGAACACCAGAAGTATGCTGTTAACCCTCACTTGAACTCAAAGGTTAGATGACTAAACAGTTTTGAGAAGGCACTTTGGACATCACAAGGCCTGAGCTTTCTCTTTTAATATTCAGCAAAGGAGTGGGACTCGACCCTTGTGGGTCCCTTTCAACTCTAGATATTCTGATACAGTCAGAATGGAACAATCAATATGATAAACGAACTGCTCATTATGAACTCAGGTATACCCTTCATATTAAGGTCATTACAAAGTGGCAGCCAGATATGTTGATCTAGTATCTGAGTATTCCATTTACAAAGCAATGCATGCATTTATGAGCAGAAATATTAATGGAAGCATAGAATGGTTTGATTTGTATGGGTGAAAAGGAGGCTGTTAGGATTTTGACTACTCATGACCCTTTTCTCCTTGTGGATATGGAGTCTTCGACCTTGATGAGTTTGCCTACATAGGCTTGCAAGCCTAAAATACCTTCAGGCAACTGTACAGCTTTTCCTGCACCAAGACCCAATGCTGAAGCAGAAATTAAATACATACAAAGGTGCTGAACAGCAGTGGCTATATTATGCAAATGTACTGCTTACATTATATAAACATGCTCTGTTGTCAACCTCTTTGTAAACACAAATAACTTCTCATCTTTGTAGGCTTTAAGACTCCACAATTTACTGGTAATAAAACTTTCTTTAGATAAGTAATGCATGTCCAACTGAGAGAAAGAATAGGATACCCTTTATAAATAAGCAGATGTTGTTCATTTATTTCTCTCCTGCCAAACACTGATTTACTGTAAATTCCCTCCATCTGGCAGGAAGCTAATCTGAATATGAATCAATCTATTCAAAAATAACTTGAAAATTTTTAGGCATTCATAACTTGTTTTTTTTCTGTACAATACCATTTTTCAGACGTTCTACTCAGACGACTTTTTCAAAGCAAATCAAGCATGAAATATTTTGAGAGGATTCTGGAACTTATGTTTTTAAGAATTTTATCACAATAGTACCAACTTATTGATTTTTTTCTGCAGTCCATAAGCATACTTCCAGTGAATTAAAGCAAAGTATTCAAAAAAATCAAGGGGTGGGATATTAATTATCCATATACAGTATGTAAAATAAATCCTTGGGCCTAAAATAATAAGCTTAATTGAACTACTTTAAAAACACATTTTAAATATTAGTTCTACAGTTATGAAAAAGATGGATCAGATGTTCTCCATCATTGAAAGATGAAAGCGAGTACACACATACTTTAATGTGAGCAATTCTGGAACAGCATCCAATAACAAAATACTGTTATAACTAAAGCCTAGATGACAGTTCTGTGTAAGTATAGCTTACGCTTGTATCTACTCAGCAGGAACATCTTGGCTACAGAATCTGAAAGTGATAAATAGATGCCTGCCTAATGAGAAAATAGAGAAGCAAACTGCTACAAAACCCTCTCCTAATTTTCTGTAAAAGTAGTACTTCTTTCCCTGGTAACTTACTACAGGTAATTAGAAAAACAAAAATGTTCTTTGTTGGAAAGAACTTCAAATCAGGGTGAAACACCTCTAAATAGAGAAAACACCTAAGTACATGGATAACCTAGGTGAGTGTTCAATAATCACTGAAGATTTAATGAAGTTAATAAACCTTCATATTCAGGCTTTTAGCCTCCCATTCAGGAAAGTACTAAAGGTACTTGCCACTCAATTATGAAAAGTGTTTAAATGTTAATTGTTTAAGTACAAGTTGTGCTTAAAGTTGAACACCTGCGTAAGTATACTGAGTACCAGGACTAAAGCATCAAATTGACGGCTTGGGAGGGAATACTTGAAAGGCAAGAGATGTATTATGGTGAACTAAAAAAAAAAAATCATACCATTAGACAGAAGCAGCAATATAAACAAGAAAAAGGAGTTACAAGCCAAGGAGAGCTGAAGAATCCATGCAGGCAACAATAAAAAAATGCAGATGAAATGAACAGCTCTCCTAAGTAGAACTGCAGTATTGTGTGGGAGGAATATGACCACTGCAGGAATTAACAGGAAAAAAATGAGTGGATTTACTGAAGGATGGAAGCAGGGGATTTGATTGCGCTCCCATTATTTTGACAGAGAAACAGTCTCATATCATATGGCCGAGCAAAAGGAGCACTGCACCACCTCCCAAAAATTTAAGAAATGTTGCTAACAGAGGGACCAGTGACTGATATCAATCCCAGAACCTTTTTACTGTACAAGCATGAAACAAAATGCTTGTAGGCTCCTGAAAGGACAGGACTTCAGAGAATTATAAAAAAATAATCCCACTAGCATGCACGGCACAGGCTGCAACAGTTGACAGAGATGTTTAAGTACCTGCTTTTGCCACCCAGCAGAAGCCATAAGAGAGGCTGAGAGTTTCTCTAGGTAATTAGGATGCTCCCACTTTAAAAGCCACTTGCACTGTGCCTGGCATAAATTCAACAGTGGAGCAGTAGATTTTGCTCTGGTGGCTTTTGGCTCTAACTCAAGAAATCATTTTTACAGAACAGGGTGAAAGTGTACTTAATACATAGAAAAAGCAGAAGAAAGATGACCAGAACTGTTCAAATAACCTTCTGCTTAGAAGGCTTAAATGGCCAAGGTTATAGAAATCCATCCTGTGATATCCATCCCCTGACAAATTTTTCACATGCATTTTGTGATGTTTTAAAGGCCCCTACGCTCTTCTTCCCAGACAACATTCTCACGTGGAGACAGATTATCATACATGGGCTGCAAAGCAGCATTTTCACCCTAGCGCCTCCTCTCCCTGTAAGGGCAGAGCTGGATCTCCTGCTGTCCAGAAAGTCCAGTGGTGAGGGGAGATAAGTCACAGTACAGCTGTCAGACAGCTATGAACCAAACCACCTCAGACCAAGGCTTTAAAATTTCAAACTGGACTTTCCAGGCTAAATGAATAAATCAGATGGCTTCTCTTCGCCTATTCTTTTTGTTTGGTTGGTTCTTACTCTGACTTGCTCCTGATTTCTATGAGAAACAGCTCATGGTTTTCTGCTCCACATATATTTTCATCAGATATTCCCCGATACATGATCCACCTGTAATTTTGAACTATTTTGTTAACTAAGACCTGATCAAATAAAATCAGGTTTACAGAGTTTAATATATATATATATATATAAATAGCAAGATAAAGCAGAACCTCTCTCCTGTTAGTAGCTGTACATTGTAAAAAGAAATATACTACCAAATCCCTGATGATCTAACGTAAAGGAGATGCCTTTTCATTTAGTTATTTCATTGGTGTAATATATTGATTATAAGTTCGTTATAAATTGCTATACTTTTTACTATTCAATTAAATATGTTCTGCTTCTCATAGCATTGTACTTTAATAAAATTTTTAATAAAATATTTCACCTAGAGATTTTATATGTGTAAAATGAATTAATTACTTGATAGCTTTTTGTGTAATTTAAGACATTACATAACTTTGGATGAAAATCCAAGGATAAGGTAATTTAAATTGCTAACAGTATCATAATTGAAGAATCCCTTTAAGATATAACTTAAATCCTGATTATTCAAATTAAAGTATTGCATAAAGAACAGACAATATAGTTGCTGGGGTCATGACATTACATGCTTTTACTGGACTTAGATGATGTCCTAAAAAAAGGAAAAAGAATCTATTTGGATTAAACCTTCAGGAGCTTCATCCTGATAGTATGTTTCACTAAAGTAGTAAGCAGGAAAGTGAACAGATACCAGGTATCGTAACACCGCCTAGTTATACTAAGGCTCTAGGAGATACAGATCAGATTTGAATACAAATTTTGTAACAAAATATACTGATATGACCTTAAAAGCCTCACAACCCCATTAGTGAAGCAATCACAGTACATAGCCAGATAAAGCTTCTCACAAATTTTAAGCTGCAAAACAATCTTTCTTGTAAAATAGATCTAGTATATTCAATCTGCTTACATATTTATCTAATTCAGAGACTGATATTTTAAGCAGTTAGAGCAATTTTAAACATTTAGATGCAGCTACAGTCACGCTGAATTACAAACTATTAAGCATATGGGTTCTTTATTCTAGAATGTAATTTTCCACAGCATTATTCTCGTGCAGTACAACCCACTATCCATATAACTGTTTCTTATAGATTTGCTCTGTATTTTCAAGGAGACTGCTAGCTAAGTTATCCTTGCTCTTCTTAGTCCTTGAACACCTTCAATTTTCCCAGTGACACTGTAAGACCTCTGAATTGCTGCTGACAGTTTATGAAATAGCAAAAGGATAAATACTTGCTGAGTTTCAATTTGTCACTTGCATGAGGAGCACAGTCAAACATGGTAGTCAAATTTAAATACATCATGTTTGAAAACCACCAATCACTAAGACAATACCTCTACCCAAAACAACTAAAAAGTGCTTAATTGTAATGATCAACACCTTGAAAACGAAATGGCAGCAATGCAGCAGAGCACTGATGGAGCTTTGTTCGCATGCTGTCCTCCAGTAGTTGCCATGCCTGCTGGAGAAGTTATTCTCCCTACACCATGGCCCATCATCGCCTTCCACTGGCAGAGCTGCTTAAGTGAGACCCAGCCCTTATCAGCTGTTATAATATGAGCTGTGCTGGCCAACATCAGAATTCACACTGATAAGGCTAAGGACATTCTGACAGCAACTGAAATTCAGTATTTTCTGGAACACTGGCTTTCTGTTAAAAGGAAAAAACTGACACATTTGGAAATACTAAAACATCTGGAACTTACAAGTCTGCTACCTTGTGTTCCCAATTCTCTTCCAAAGAGTGGGCTCCCTTGTAGACTGTATATCATATCCTGAATTGCATACAGGCATTTAAGTAAGGTTCTGCTCTCCCAGAAACAGATTGTAATGCATCATATATTGACTAATGGGCCTGCAACAAAAGAAGTAATCTTTTGAAAAGAGACAAATTGTACCTCTTTTACAATGTAAAAGAAATGTTAAAATAAATGTCGTTAGCCTTCAAGTGAAAATAGATTCACATTTATATCAAAAACAAAGCTCTTAAATGTTTATACAAGTGTTTTAATTATTGTTTTAAAATTTTCCTTCCCAGAAACAAGTTGCATCAACTCTTGCAGCAACTCAGAGAGCTGAACTAGTCACTTGTTGAAGTAAGAGGAAAGGCCTTGAGATTTGTCTCTGTGATCAATTGCAAAATGTTTAGTCAAATCCACTACTAGCAGTAACTGCATAGTTTTGCATGCTTTGGAATAAACACTGTCCTTCAGTGTGGGACTTTGGGCAATATAATTGGACGTCCTTATCCAGAAAGTCATCTGTGTATTCCTGATAAGTGTATTCCTGAAAACGCATTGTAAGAATTTTCTACCTGTCTCTGTATCTAAAAGCTCTAGCTCTTTACCTGACCCACTAAAACATGGAGAAAAGATGTGGGTTCTATCAATTCCTAAATAGACAGTTGTTTTTGAGTAACACTGTTCTGAATATCTCAACCATTGAAAACAAATCTGTAATCAGGATGAGATTCATAAGCCCAGAAGCCTTTTCTGAAATACTCCCTTATAAATCCCTTCTATTAAGAAGATGACTTCCAACCCTCAGGGAAGAGGTATTTGAACAGCCTTTCCATGGCAAGGCAGGACTTAACTGGCACAGGAAGATCATATGGCGTAGTTGTCTGTGGCAGAAGGAAGACAGTCAAAAACCCTCAAGCTTTTCTTTTTTCCTACTAAGATGACACAAATAAGACTAGCAGAAGCACAAAGTTTTTACAACAAGAATAGCTGTAATAGCTAAGGTGATAGTTTATGCCTGTAACATTATGATTTGTAAGAACTACCATGACAACTGCACAGAGGTATCCATCTCTCTGCAAACGGATCCTGTCGAAAAAAAGTGAAGTTCTACTGCAGAAGGCATTGGATGCCTTTGAAGCAGCAAAGTTTAAAAGTCAAGTAATTTAAATCATGTTTTCTTCATTTTACTTAAATCTCATTTGCTAAGCAGATCTCACTTTTTATGAGGCTGTAACAAAAGCTACCGCAACACCAAAATATGCAACACATACCTAATCTGAGGCCTTTGTTTGGACAAATGGACAGCTTCACATACAGTTAGAGATACTTTGAGTTGTTCTTACCATGGAACTGTAATTGAAAGGCCTACACGAACGTTTTAACATAATTCAAGAAATCCCAAAGAAAGTGAAGTGTTGATATTCATGGAAAGCAGTGAAAGAACCAAAATAAAAAGCGCTAAAATAAAAAAGAGGGGAGGTGTTACTTTTAATGTTAGGTAAACATGTATCAGACAGAAGTCTGATGTTCAATTAAGTGTCTTAAAGAAGAGTTAGCAGGAATGGCACTTTTATGGCACCCAGAGACTACTGCTGCATGTGACTAGTTAGTGGTTGATAACTTCTGGAGCTAGCATTGAGAAAAGACAGTGTGACACTTCAACCAGAGCACCTCATAGTTAAGTTTCACCACAGCTCTATTGCTGATATTCTGACTAAAAATAAGTGAAACATATCTTGCAGTTATATTGTGTTTTCTTTGTAATTATTCCACCAAGCATGCTTTTCAATGCATTTAAATGGACTGCATTGCAGTTGTTCTTGAAAACACAAATGCATCCAAATACAAAGTATCACCTAAAAAAAAAAAAGATGCTTGTAAATAGGAAAAAAATGTCATGGAAATAAAGACACTTCAGAAGCTGTTAAAGAAAAGTGTTTCTCTTACAAATGCACGAATACAAGGGAACTACAAGCGTTTTACATGTAAGCAGGACGATTTCACCTTTATCAACCTTAAACACTGTAAACAGATCTGTAAAACTATAGGGGGAAAACACAGGTCTATTAGATTTAGCCTTTATAAAAGGTTACTGAATCTAACTGAAATCATCAATAGTTCACTGTGAGCATTCACTCTCCAAAATTATCTTTCCTTTCCTCACATGCATCTATAATATAGATTAGTTCATGATAGGATTAAAATACTTAAAGCATAAAGAACCAAATATCTCCAGATCCTTCCCCTCACACAGCAGAACTGGGGCGGATTCAGAATTTTCTTTCTGCAGAACTCTGGGTTTGTTTCTAAAAGGAAGCCTTTCCTCAGAGAGGTCTGTGGAGGTTCATTAACACTTTCAGATGTGAACCATTCACACTCAAAACTCAAAGTGTACTTCCCATGTATCTGTCATTTCCTTTATGCATTTTTATATGTGCCCATATTCCTATCTTATGTTAATCCACCAGAATTAATCCACTAGCATGCAGGATAAATTCACAGTCTAGGTGAATACTTGAGCAGCAAATATCAACAGTATTTCCCAAATACTACTAAATATTACAGCTTTGCAGCTCCCAGCTTGTAAGATCAAGTTTGTTTCTGGGAAAAAAAAAAATCAGACCATGAATGCTGAAGTCCAGTTTTTCCACTATATGCATGTATATAAATTGGAAATATACTCTATAATATGAATAGCAAATGTTTTTCTTCCTGATCAAAATTTGTTCAGCCCAAGCTTGAAAAGATGGCTTACTTATAAAAATGTTTATATCTTCCCAATGAAGCACTGTCCAATGGCTTGTTGTCAGTACATCTGTAACATGCCATTTAGAATAAAAATGCACAATTTCCAGAACTGCACTGAAACAGAATATCTAATACAGAGTTTAGAATGAAATCACAGGCAGAAATCTCAGAGGAGAATAAAGAAAGTGACTGGATTGTTAAAGAGCAAAACTAATAATAATGAGTAACTTTACATATGTCTAGAGTTAGCTGAAGATTTAAGTTAAATTGTACGCTTGTGTTATTTCTCCTGTGAGGGAGAAGAATTATAAATGTTTTATTGTTTTGCTACATAAACCATCCGTGACTTTAATATTCAGTGTTGAAATGTATTGAAACGTAGCAGCAGCTAAATGGTCCGTATAGATAAGGACATATCTGCTCCTTTCCAATCAGAACATACAGTGAAAAGGAGCCAGCTGATCCAGTAATGGAAACAGCAAAGGCTGTGGTCCCTTACCCAAATAAAGCTTTTTAGGAGGAAGATTCGTATAATGTAACGGAGAGCCAGGAAGGGTAGTTCATAAATCTCAGCACTCAATACTACAGTCCTGGGACCACTGTACATAGGCATAAATTCAGGCAGCCTCAGAGATGCTTTAAGTTGATAAAGACCACGAAATTACATCTGCCAGAAAAACAGATGAGCAGCAACCTTTACCTTCATTCTGGGGTCTGAATGGATGAAGGAGCATTGCTTAAGAGTTTCCAGACTAGCAGGTAAACTTGCTCAAAAACAGGAAGAAAATCTGGGCTGATCTTCCTGTGCTAGACACACTGGCTTTGCTGCCAGATTCTGCTGGCAGCAGAGGAGCAGATGCTGCATTCTGGTGGTCTGGCAGGAACACAGGGCTCTGCACATAGCCTCAGAAATTTAGTAGCTACATTGGAAAGCTAGTGATAGCATAACAAACACCAGAAATATGTTCCATACAAGCAGTTGGCATCATTAATTTATACTATTTTATGAACTCTAGAAAAACAGGATACCAGGGTGACTTAACCAATGAAATGGCTGCTATCCATTTAATTTTCATGCCCACATTTCCACATAAAAAGCTGCATTTTGGGCACTCCTTCTTCCGTTCTGATGTCATCTCTTCCACAGCACTAAATTCCCCACTGGCTTACAAGCTTGCTCCCTTGGCTGATCAGTATGCTCAGGATGCAGGGATCTAACACACAGATGGTCAGCCAGGATTGCATGTTAAGGATATTTCAGCACTGTACAGGGATGCACCATGCCGTGATCCCTACTAATTCGAACACAAACCTCATTCCAGACCTGGAGGTGGCATAACACCATCAGGATGGCACTGCCCTGGAGTAGCACACTAGGTACACCGGATGCTGTGTACCACTTCCAGGATCAGAGCCAGCATCTCTGCATGAAACTGTACTTCACTATGTAGACCTGGCAGCTATCCCAGCATTAGCTTAGGAAGGAATCTGAGGTAGCACCCAGCATAGACATCCCCAAACTGATAAAGCTATCGGCATCACCAAGCCATGCTAGTTTTTGGCACTATCCTGCTAGCCCTACAGTACGTGAGTCACTTTATTGAATCCCCTCCACCTAATAAGCAGTGAAAATCTGGAAGGGATAAGTTCTGGCAAGATTATGTATCCTGGGTAGAATATATGACACGAGCTTTATGAAGTCTGATGACTGGGGGGGGGTGTAACCAAGACCTATTTTTACTAAAATAGCTCATATTTGTTGCAACCCATCTACATGTATTATTGATTAATGGGACACACAGCATTACCTTAAAACAAGTATAAGAAATGCAGATAAGAAACAAGATTTTTGGAAAAGATCTTAGCCTATTTTACTCATTCGGAGTAAGATAGCACTATTTCTCCTTACTTCTCCTACAACTGTTTTTTCCCCCCTCAAATTCTTCACGAGGTATTTAATGATCTTTTACTGCAAATGATTGCTCCTGGGCTAAGAAATGCAGATTGTTATAACTGTAGCAACGTTAGAAATAGATACATAACAGTGCCCTTTTTGCTTTTGTATTTTTGAGCTTATCAGTACTGTGATTCTTTCCTTCTTCCCCCCCCCCCCCACATTCTTTCTCCATTCCCCCCCCACACACACACACTTCCCTCACACATTTTTTTCCCTTTTAAAAGAGGCAGATAATCACCTCTGACTGGCCATATCAAGAGCAGACTGCTTCAGCTTTTTGAATTGAACTGTTTATCACATTTGGAAGGGTCCCTAAACCATTCTGTCTCAGCACCTTGACTACATTATTGACTTTTTCTTCCAAGGTTTTTTGTTTGTTTAAGCCCACATAGAAGTCATTGGGCAAAGGAACTGAACCTGTCTCGTTGGAGTCCCACTGCAGTGGGACCATCTGTTCCTCCAGCCTCACCCATCAGGTTCAATGAGCTTTGCAGGTTCAAGATGGAAATTGCCTCAGAATCCCCCATTCAAAACCAAGTCTGCAAGTGGTCAGGATAGCAGCATGAACCAAACTTCTTCTATTACCACAAAAGAACAGAAAATCTTTCCTAAAAATATGATCTTCCTAAAAAACACAGTTCAGAGATGAGTGAAGTAGGTTGCCATATATATGCTTAATAAATCTATTAACTTACTGGAAAAAAGTAAGTTCTCCTCTGTACTTGAGTTAACAGAAAAAATAATGCTTCTAAACTGAAACAGGATTTATACTAAACATTAAGATAAGCTATCCAGTGATGGTAAGGTTAGTAAGTCACTGGAATAGAGCAGTTGGTCACTGCTGAATTTCTATTACTGGTAGCTTTAAGAACAACTTAAATAATTCCTGATAGATGTTTACTTATGTATCCACTGGCTCTTGCCTGCACATGAATGGACCAAGTGACTTTAAGACATCCTAGCCCATGTCCTTTATTTATTTTTTCTCAGACTTGGAATATAGAGTCCAGGCAATGTTTATTATTTGAGAGAAAAGAATAAAATTTCTTACTCAGAAATTAATCTAGTTTACGATTAGCTTGATTTCTGGCCAGTGATTTCTATTTGTTTATTTAAAACAAGAGATCACACATGCAGCAGAGTGATTATCACTGAGCTCACTTCATGACTTGTTCCTCAAAAGGAGACCAGAAAACTCAGACTTCTACCCAAACCCAGCTACTTACTGAAAGCAAAACACTAAAGATGATTATTTAGGGTGGGCTTGAGAAGTAATCACAGAGAACTCACTGCTGCTCTTGGAATCCCTCTTAACACCTTGCATATAGGATTTCAGCTGGAAAGTACTCTTTCATTAAAGGATTTCTCAGAAGGGTTGTGCAGCCTGCAGAGCTTTTAGTACTTGCGCATCTACCTTTGCTGCTCAAGAAAAGTGGCAACTGATGTTTGGCAGCACCAGTTAGGGTCATTGCCTGATATTTTAGGTAGGAAGTCCTTGACCAACGAGGCATTATACTGCAAATAAAACAAGGCCTGACAGCTTTCAGAACATCATTGTGGTGTTTCTTTGTTTGAGGCTGTTTGTGGTGAAAGATTTATAGGAACACTTTCAGATTCCAGCAGTATTATTTTATCTTGATACAAATCCATTTAAAATAGCACTGTCTGCTTTCCCCTACTCTGGCTAACAATAATAAGCCAAAAACTTCCAGCCCTTGTACAGATAAAGTCCTAATAAACGAGCCTGGATTTTGATGCTAGCACAGCCCAGCAGACCTAGTTCTAACTACGGGGAATGTTCTTACAGCAGGTTTAATCAAAAGGTCACAATAAAAGAGACTAAAACTCCTGCTTTTATAAATGGAGGTACACATTCTCAGCTAATGAAAACCCAATTTCTGACTATTCATGCTATGAGCAGCAACATCCTAGCTGGTGAAATGGGGCATTTCTCCAGGTATTTATTTTGCTGGCTCACAGACGTGGGAAGAAATCGGGCCACCCCGTGAGAGCAGAGATGAAAACACCATCACCACAGCACCCCCAGCAGCTCCTGTCCTGGCACCTGGCAGCGTGCAGCCCATGTGGCAGGCCAGAGGAGGAAGCCCCCCGGCCACCCCAGCACTCTACAACAGCACTCAGATGCACACCCTTCCTTCTTGCTCTTCCTTTTGGATTTTACAGAAATGGATTTAGGCTGCTTCTTTACTTCACTGTCCTCACCTCACTGAATTCGTCCCTACTAGCCCTTACTCTGCTCTCTGCAGGAAGGCTCCTTCTCTTTCATATAGCACAACCGCTCAAGGGTAGGTGGGGAGGGCCCAGCATTAGTGTCCCCTTGTGTCACTTGAGCTAAGTAAGATGCTGCAGCCACGATGCTGTGAGTCAAAGCATTAGAAAAAACCCAGTGGAACTGGAAGGATTGCTGCTCCCTATAAGCCACAACACCACAGCCCATTTTAGGATTGAAAAGCTTGTATTAAAATAAGACAGTACAGTTTGAAAAAAATTAAGAATTTTCACATCTTCACCATTACACTGCAAAATGTATGAAACAGCTTGCGGTAGTCCCTATTTTGATGCTCTATTTTATGACCTTGGATTGCACAGTGGTTACACATGAAAGCTACTTTCATATTCCTCTGCTACTGCTGTTCCTAGCATTACTGCTGTAGACTGCTTTATGGCTGGGTTTAGGGACAAGTACCATGCAAAGGGAAAAAAAGTGTTAGGTGAAGTTATTTTCCACATTGACTTTGCTGTGGAAAGGATTATCATCTTTAGCAGGTTTTCTCCAATAATGCATTGATGTCCCAATGAGACAAAAAATAGGTCAACTCATTATTCAAGCTGCACTGACTCAGCAGTACTCTAGCCATTTTTGTACAACTAAAACAGGCACAGCACAGAGGATCACATAGAAATTAGGGTGGAAATATCAACATTGCAAGCTCAGTAAAACCATATGGTACTTAAATAAAACACATGCATATTCAGAAATGGCTGGTATTTCAAGCTGCATATAAAAATTCAAAGCATAGATAACAAGCCCTTGCTTCCTTTTTCTATATTCTAAAGTTAACTCAGAGCTCATAAAATATTCTCAACTGACAGCTCTGGCTACCAAAGTGTTCCAGCTGCAGGGAGTGACAACTCAAGCTTCGCCATGCTGTTGTTCTGCTAGTGTGTGGAAAAGCCACCTGTCTTAATTAGAAGGGATTTCTGTCTGACCGTAACCAAGTGGCCCCTCAGTTGAAGCTGACAATGGGACACTACAGTGGTAATCAGAGAGAACACCCACTGACAAATGGAATGAGGTTCGTTGTTCCCCTGTATTTCCCAGAGCTCCTTCATTGCTCCTCTTCCATCAAACAGAAAACAAGGCTATCTAAATTTAGAGCTAACATGGCTATGGAAGGAACTCAGATTTACTCAAGTGTGGAAGCTCTAGCGTCAGGTATGTGTTAGCACTCAGATAAATTTTTATTTTCTGAAAAAATATGGCCCAGTCCTACTACAAAAGCAGCGACTGAGATGAAAGGAAGGTATGTACATTGTCTCTGAAGCATGGAGGCACTCCACTCCTTGCTCTGAAATTCCAGATGTAGTTTCACTGTCTCATGTAAAAAAGAATGTGAAGCTGTAACTTTTCATTGCTACATAACCACATCATCCCTCAGACCTATTAAGAGTCACTGTGTACTTCTACGGTTTTTAATTTCCACTGTTTATTGTTTTACTTCCTCATCTCAGTATCTTTTAAGTACAGTGACTCACAAAGATTTTGAGTGTTGACGAGCACACTATTGTAGAATTCTTTTGGAGACTGAGGAGCAGTATTTCTTGGAGAAATACCATTAGCCACTGAATGCGGGAGATAGGAGAACAAAGTTATTGTTAAATTTTGGATTTTACAAGCTAGCCTAGTGAAGGCAGCCATGTCATTTCACTCATAAAGACAAGAACAAGACAACCAGTAACCTCATTACTCACCTGAATTGTGTAACAAGTTTTTGATCCCATTGAATAAAAGATTGTGATTTTTCTTTATCACCTTCTCCTACACTGAGGATGGAAAACCCATGTATGTCAGTATAAACTGGGTGCCAAAAGCTAGCAAGCAGGTCTGGAGAAAGGACCTAAGGATGCTGTAGGCCCAGAAGGTGATCATGACTAACTGCAATGGGGCTGTACTACAACAGTGAGCAGGTCTAGAAAACTGATTATTTGGCACTCAAAACCATATCTGGAATACCGTATGCAGTTTTGGTCTTCCCAGTACAAGACAGACATTTATAAACCTAAAGGAGTCCAGCAAATGATTAAGATGAGCTAGAGGACTGAGCATCTTTCCATATATTAGAATATCTTAAGTGAAGCTTAACTAACTTTTTGAAACATCAAATCCTGGTACACTCATTGGCTTTAGCTACAGGAAGTGTTTTAATTTAAATCTGAGTTTTGTTTAAAAAGCTGCCTCTCTAAAAATCACAGTGGAAAAAAAAGATTCATACATTATATATATATATATATGTATCATGTCTGAGCAGTGGAGAGTACAAAGGATATTTCCTGCTGCTCTGAGAAAGTCAGAAGTCACCATAGAATATTCGGTAAAAGGAAAGGATCTCTCCCACGAAGTGATCTGCTGTCCTAAAGGACAAATATAAAAAACTCAGAAGAACAGAGAGCCAAGATGACAAATTCAGAGGGGAGAAAAAAGGCAAACTAAAAGAATGTGGTGTTGAATAAAAGAAAATACAGGGTTTGAAGAGATTGAGTTAGAGAAACTCATGAACAAGAGCAGCTACTTCAGTGTTCCACAACAAAGTAAATATGAATGTCCATCTGAATATTGTTGTAACATCTTTCCAGGGGAAAAATTAATATATTCTGTAATTACTCTTGACATAAGTTAACCATTTGCCTTTAAGGGGAGATTTAGAAAACTGATACAAAAATAAATCTTTGGAAGCTGTTCTAGAGAACTATCATTGTTAAAACTATCACTGTTAAAAATATAAAAACATATTACCCTTTAAACAACATAGGGAAAAAAATCAGGAAAGTGTTTACAAAATCTAAGTACTGTGCTTTAGAATTGAAATTTCGTGTTACAAAGAAGGTTTCCACTAAAGAAGTTTTGTACAGGATATAACAATAGTAAGTATTTCTCCAAATAAGGAAATTTCCCTCAGTAAAACATTCTCATTTTGCAGTATCACAACAAGATATTGCCTATGTAAATATGAAAAATCAACTGGAACAATTAAGAAATATCAAAGAACAGGTAAACTACTGGAGTTATGCTTTCTCATTCCAAGGGAAGTTCAGAATTACTTTGACTGGTGATTTTTATTTTTATTTCTTTTTTCATGCCAAAAACCTGACTGAGGTACTGAACAAGATGAAACGGAGCAGCAGCCACCAACTTTCTGACAGCACTGATATGTGGGACGACAATTCCAGACTAGCTTTTTTTTTTTTATCTCAAGCCACTCTGGTATTTACTCATATGCTGCACAAATATGGCTGCTACCATCTTTAGTTGTGTTTTTTGTTTTGAGCATAATAGGAGAAAAACTCACATTCCAGACACCCACAAACTATACTGTCTCAGTGTTTCACTAGTAATAAGTCAACTGTTTCTTTTGCAAGCATCTTCTCTTGCATGACCCTCAGTCAAGTTCATCAAGTTTTAAGTCATTAAAGCCTGCAAAGAGCCAAGTTAACTATAAGCTTACACTAAGTTCACATTTCTTATCCTCAGTTCTGAGGCATGAACAGGTCTTTTCAGAAAGAAAGCCTGCAGCTATGTTATACCAGCTGTGAGACCCTGCTGAACAGGCTGCTTACACCTAAATAATGTGCTATTAGCGGCAGATTGAGTT
This sequence comes from Anser anser, assembly GCF_964211835.1. Classification (NCBI taxonomy): domain Eukaryota; kingdom Metazoa; phylum Chordata; class Aves; order Anseriformes; family Anatidae; genus Anser; species Anser anser. Next base: position 12,572,430 of record NC_139734.1, read on the forward strand.
AGGGCCTGAAAATGAGCTGTTTCCCTTTGATGTATTGTGCCACTCTTCCTTAAACACAGTTAATATTAGTGAATGCCTACTCTACCAGGCACGTGAGACACAGCAGGGCTTTTCAGAGAATAAAACCACGAACAATCCATAAAACTTTAGGAAAACAATCAGCAGATTTAGGTAATTAAATATAGAATTTATTTCACTAACAAAACAAGTAAGATATTCTTTCCCAAACTACAAAGAATATGGTGCTTTGTAACTCGGGTCTTCAGTTCCGTTTTGTTTGAGCTCCACTTGAAGATGGAGGGAAGATACAGCTCCCAGAAATCTTTTTCTTCCCCTCAAGCACAAGCCTGACAGGATGCAGCTCAAGCCCAGAACGGGCACAGCAGAACTGAACTTCACAGGCTCTTCAGTATAACCTCTCTTACACCAGGGAGAATTAAGGCAGTCATCACAAACTGCAGAGACTACCAGGTGGTGTTCGTGGAAATTCTCCATGCAAAAAGAATTCCTTAGTGAATCTCAAGCAAGCTTCGAGTACTGCTTACCTAAGCACTCAGCCCATACAAAAGTTTGCCTTTTTACATAGTTTTTAAAAAGCCCATGGGAATCAGGCATAATCTCTAGCGTATTCTTCAACATCTTTCCTCTGTGAACTTTTTTAATCCTGGTATCTCTTAAATCGTTTTTATATATACAAAAGCATCTCTTAATTTTGCCATTTCAGATAAAAATCATCCTTAAGTCATACAAATACTTTTAATATTTTAATAATTTGTGGTGCAGAACTATTCAGCTGCCCTCACTACTTACTTGTTTGGTTAGAGAAAAAACACAATTGTGTCCTGTTCTTTTACAGAAAAAAAGATATTCCCAAATACTAGCTTTGTATTTTTGACAGTTAAGCATGAATTGGTCAAGACTGACAAAATCTCATTTATAAAGTTTGACACTATTCCCAGTTTAAAAAGACAGATGCAAGAACTGCAGTATTAGGAAGAATTAGGAAGGTATCAGGAAGAATCCTATTCCTCCTAAGAGGCTCCCCTTTCAAAGGAAAGCTCAAGAAATGCTATCATGACAGAGGCCAAATATCCTTACAGAGGGAATTCTAAGCAGAAGCAGTAGGAATATCTGGTAGCAACGACAGTAAGCAATAGATGTGTGAGCAGCAGGCTCATTTGATTTTCTTTCTATAAGAGGCATCATCATGATTTAATTAGTAAAGGCAGGTTTGCTATTGACCTTGACTGAGAAGAATTTGACCCATTTCTAACTACTTTAAGAAACCCTTCTTAGGTTTGAGCACAGGAATATTAAGCTGACAACCTCACTTCAGTTCAGGGTATGAACACTAGTAATAGTTGCTGGCTGCAGTCATGCATCCCCCTCCAGCAGAATGATGAATGCATCGTCAGGAACTCACCACTGTAACAAGCACTTCTTTGAAGGGCTTCTGATCATGGTGCATGCCACCATAATGAAAGTGTCTGCTTCCATTACGTGCACCTGTTCTTGACAGAAGATATTCCAGAGTCCAAGAGTTTGTTTCACAATAAAGCTTAGATATTCTCATTTCAAAAATACAGCACACTTGTCACACTTAAGTGCATCATTCTTGCACTACTAAATACAATACTGAGCAGTTTATATTGGACCAGGATTCTACCTGCTCAGTTTTGCCTTTTGCCAGAATAGATATTTATGTCTGTTGTTTTTATACCCACTAATACTGTGGGTTGTTTGGTTTTCTTCGTTTCTGGTTTATTTTTGTTTCCTGTGGTTTTCTTGCTTGTTTTCTGTTATTTGTATGCCTGCTAATACTTTCTCCTTAGCAGATAATTAGATTTACAGATAGGAAGGTACATCTTGCTAGTACCCAACGGCCTGCATTTTCCCCACTGTGGTTCCCAATTACACTTTAATGCCAGCATTAATGAGGCTATATTTAAGCTTCTCATTGACTGGACTATTCTACCATTTCTACTACAACTTACTGGATTCATGGGCTCCTGAGACCCAGAGATCAATCAGCCCGATACCATGTATAATATAGGGCATGCAAAAATGTCATCATTACCTCCGCTAGATTTAGAGTATATCTTTTAGAAAGAACCTTTTCCACTAACAGGGGAAGTTCTGGATAGAGCATGTTACAACTCAAACTGGAAGGCATGAGGTTTTTCTGAATAATGTGAGAAACAAATATGCCATATTAGCAAGAAAAACAAAGTTTGTGATACTACTTACAGTTTACATATAAATTATATCTATGAACTAATATATTTAAAGGAAACAACGGTCTTTTACACCTACCCTCATAATGTAGTCTTAATCCCAAATCCTATTGACTCGTCCTAAACAAGGTAGCTAGTACAAAATTGTTATAAACAACAACGTTTAAGAATAGAATTATTGTGAGTCAAGACTGAGGTCAACATTAACAACACTGGGGGTGCAAAAGTTAACTAACTTTTGTCCCAGATTGCATATATTGTGCGTATATATATATTTTTTTCAGATTTTATCTGCATCACTGAAAGATGAAATAAATCATTTTCTTCTAATCTTTATATGCATTTATTACATCTAAACTTGTAGTTGTGGCAAGCGTGTAAAAAGCTTATATTAAAATTTTTCCAGTGCAAAGCAGGGTAGAGACTGAAAATGACAAAATGAAAGTAAGAAAGTACCATCCTTTTAGAGGTTTTTTTTTTCTTGTTTTGTTTTTGTATTCCATTTAAATCCTTTTCTCCTTTTCACATCAATTCTACTTTTTTTCTAACTTATGATCAGTAGAAGCCTGAATTGTGCTAATCAATTTCTTCTTGGATAAAGTTAACATTTTGACATTTAAAAAAAAACTTATTTTAAATAATAATGCTACTGCTGACAAATTCAGAAAAGCCACAAAGACATCAAGTCTATGACTGAACTAAAAATGGAAATATTATCCACTGAATTATTGTTCCAGAAGCAGAACCCATCAGTTGAAGCAGCTATTTTGAATACTAGCATTGTAAAAAGGTTTATAACAAAGATATAGGACCTTGAAACAGAAGTTACAGCAAAAGAAATACTTGAATGATGTTGTAACTGGTAAGAAAAATAAGAATTTGGTGATGTGAATAACTAGTCAGAGCCCTTAAAGCACTTGAAATGCCTTGTCTGAATAGAGACCACAACTGAAAAGCAGTGCAACCATTAGCTTGTCACCTAATTCCACCAGCACAGGAAGCAACTGGACACAGTAGAGTTGCTGCTTCTCCGGCCCCAAGGTGCTGAACCTCTGTAGTAAACTGTGCATTAATGTTTGAAAAAGCTTCCAGTCAAATATCATGAAGTCCAACTCTGTTCAGCGTGTCTGTAGTAACACTTTTTTTTTTTAAAGGAAGGGAAGCATTCACACCTTTCATAATTTTATGGATAGCAAAAGAAACCATGCCTCCATAAAGTCATACAACACTAACTGCAAGTACAATTCATGGTTAGTTCATGCCATTGATACAGCAGTCCTGCAGTGCATTACAATCTTTTATGTACACTATTAACTAAGTCTTAGTCGTTACTTATAAAGAATGAATATGAAATATTCATTTTTAACCCTGAAGTAGTAGGCAAATATGGAAAAGTAAATTCTATTTAGAATTTCAATTTTATGCTGATCTGCATAATTCAGTGAAAAAGTTAGTTTACTTAAAAGCTTTATGCTTAATTTCTAACTTCAGGCTTGCTAAGGATATCCAGATGAGGTATTTGACCATTCATAGCATAAAGTGAACGTTTACAATGGTTTAATGCTTATTTGAAGGACTAAATGCCATATTCTGGAATCCTACAGCACATAGGAATTTAATTTACTGCACATTCAAATGCATCCATGTCGTTTTTGAATGTCTTCAACTTTTTTTTTAAACTGTTTATATGGATGTCAAAAATACTGACTTTTACTGTCCTTTTTCACAACAGAAGCTTTACCTACAAACGGGTTTTATAACAGGCCAGGTGTCAAGCATGCTATTTAGTGGGAATGCTGTGGGTTCCACTTAGGCACTCTGACACGGTGAGCTGTCACATCTGTGGACCTGCTATTCCAGTATCACTAATAAATTGCAGTACTTTAGTGGATTGAGTTTTGGTTCAAATACACTAAAGTCAAATTCCTAGTATCACATACCATTTGCCTTTTTTTTTTGCAGATGACGCTGTCCTTCATTGTTGTAAGCAATTCTGATCAGGGACATATAACAACTATGTTGTTGTGGCAGGTGGTACATCACAATACAAACTACTCCAGCAGAACCAGTATGTTTATCCACCTGTTTATAATGTTATTTAAATCTGAACTTATGATTCATCAATACATTTTATACAAACTGCATTTGCAAATAAGTTCTGTAGGGTTAGGAATACATGTGCAGACTTGAGATCTCCCACACTTCTCACATTTTCTCAGATATAGTTTATTACTGCTAGAAGTAAAAGCCAAATAAAATCAAACCCACTATTTTTTCAGTGTACATCTAGTCTTGTATTTCAACATTCAATAGCTATAGAGAAACAATACATTGGCTTTATTCCATTGGAAATAAGGACATGACATGATTTTTTCTTCTACAGTTCATAAAGGTAGAACTGAGAACAAAATCTGACCCTTTTTATCACAATCAGCCCATCCTGACTATACAAATAGAACCAAGAAACAAAGCACTTACTTGGAAGTACATGACTTTCTCTTTGCAGTTTGAAACTATTATGCTGACAAATACAACACAGTAGGGATCAGGCACCACTTGGAGATTAACATTTTGGAAGACTATACATCAAAAAAAATCACACTACTAAATAGTCAAACAGATGGAACCTGATCAGAAATGAGGAAAGGTTGAACGCAGCAAGTACTGAAGATTGATACCTACTTTCAAAGAAGCAATCTGGGCATAGTGAACAGCAGGTTGCTACAGACATTTGGCATATTGAAGCATTAAGGAACTTCTTAATTCTATTAACATATATGCATAACTATGTAAAAAAACATAGTATACTAGACGCACAGAAATTTTGAATTACGAGTAGCCTACATAGAATAAAACTTGCATAAAACCTGTTTAATGTGGGATAATCCATTGTCAGCACTGCAATTTAACAGTACTTCCATTTTCAAAACAATGATATTTATAGCTCAAAATGCCTGGCCCAGTTTTGTTCCCAATAGCAAAGTCAATTACAACGTTCCCATCAACTTGGAGAGAAGCAAAATCAGACACCACCGTATGTGCTACAGTAAAGGTAGCAAACTGTGACAAACACTTGCAGTTTAATTGCCCCTCCTCACCAAAAACAGTATCTGAGACAGAACATCTTTGATGCTTCTTTGAAGTGCTAACATCTTACACAAAAAACACATTATTGAATGAAGTCTTGACATAAAGTTGAAGAGGCTCAGTCATTTTTACCTACCATAAAGTTCATCTGGAAGAGCCTTGTTTTCTAACATGGAACGCGTCATCCTTCCATATTTACTGGTGTTCTGACTTCTGGTTCATTCACAAGTTAGAACAAGTGAGAAGTCTTCCCAAGTCTTTTATTTCCTCTAATTAAACAGTTTTGGTCTTTTTGCTGTTGTGCTCATTGTACCAGAATACCTTTCATGAGTCGTGTTACTCTCTTCATTTGGGAGGAGCATGCTACAAATCTGAAGTTTGATGCACACAAACAAAAACGAGTATTGGAACAAGTGTAACTTCTCAGAATCTTTGGATTTAGTGATTACTTCTTAAGTTATAACACTATATTAAGATCTTTCACTGATTGCGCATGAGCAGTGAAACAGATATATTGTCAGTTCTAGCAACATAAACGTCCTCACATAAGCATGCAAAAATTTACAGCCAATAACCAACTGTCTGTTCAACAAAGTAAACTGCATTAGAGTCGTTTTGTGGCACCTTTGAGGTTTACTTATTAAAAATGCAGATCACATTCCCTTGAGATACTTATCTTTTCCCATGATGCAGTTGGCTGACAGAACAACAAGCTTAATGCACAGAAATGCCACTGGGGTTGACAAGCAAACTCTATCAGTATGCAGTGTTTACATGGTACAGTTTAGTAACAGCAGTTCACACAGTCCATTGCCTTGGAATAGAATTATAATTAAGCTTTAAATCTTTAGAGTTTAGATTAATTCTTATCACACAGGTCTTACATGTTCTGTCTGCAATTCTGAAGAAGATATTCTTGTCACTAAAGAAAACAGTATACAATGGTTAGCCAGCTTTAAGGTTATTTGTAAGATGCCCAGGTACAGTATTTCTAGGACAAGAATGTACAGTATGTTCCTCATTAATTACTATGTCCAAAAATTTCAGCAGATTATATAGGGCGTGTTCCCACATCTGTAGGATTCCACCCTTCTACTTCTACAGGGTTATCACATGGAAAGCAGACAGATGTAAAAGTTCATGGGTCAGGATGGACTCAAGTTATTCCACATACACCCTAAGTCAAAGAAAACACGCTCAACCTCCATCCTGTGGCAAGTAGAGAGTTCATGCAGTAGGTACAATTTTCATTAAATTAGCAGAACCAGAAAGCATTTCACAGGGGAGGTCCTAATTAGCCAAGGTCAACCAGAATTGCTAATGTTCTGGAAGAAGAATGGAGTAACAACTTGGAAAAAGTGTGCAAACTTGTTACAAGTGAACAAGGCTCCCAACAACTACAGTACAGCACACAATGCCAAGAGCTTTTGCATCCAATCAGCTAAGTCACTGAATAGCTTGATTTTGGCACGATACCAAGCAACAAGTGACACCCTATGAGCTATGTTACTTGCCTGTGTCAAACCCTGCTTGTCTGTTCAGAGGAATATAACATTTGTATTTGCTTACTTTTGACTCATGGAATTCCCTCTATTCTTGCTTATGAGGTACAGAAGTCCAACTGTATCTTTCTAGGCCTCATAGAGCATGAACATAATGCAGCTGGCATTAACTACCAGGTAGAGTGGAATTGAGTAGTAGCGACATCATAAATCCATCACTTAGTCATCTCATATCATTAAAATGATGTATTAAATTATACTTCTGGGCAAATATTGAAGCATCATCTGGTAGACCCCTATGATCCAAGGCCAAAAAGCTCTGAAAATTCTGCCAAATGTTTGTCTAACCTTTCCTACAGGCCTTCAGTGTTAAGGGCTGCAGAACATTTTATTCCATCATTTCATTCTCCTTCGAAAGTCTATCATAATGGTTACTCTAATATCTTTTCAGATTAAGATCATTACTTCTTCTGCTCTGTGTTGAAGAAAGCAATGTAACTATTTTGGACTGGCTTTGATAGGAAATAAGATGGGCTAGCTGTGGATCATTTCTTGGCAGGCTTTTGGTCTGTCCTGTAAGGCATTAACTTTCTCAACACTAATATAACATACAGCAGGTTTAGCAGGGCTAGCACAAGCTATATTGCCTTGAAGATATTAACGGATTCTAGTTTTCTGTGCACCCTAATTTGGGAATCCGAAAATCTAAGTGGGTTTACCTTGGGTACATTTAGTAAAAATACAGCTTAAGTAAATCATGCTTATTTGGACAAGAACCAAAATAAATGGAGAAGACGAATGGTTCTTCACAATAGTAGGATTACAGAAGGGCCATTAAGTAGGAAGGTAGAAGTGTCTTATACTTCCTGCATTTAGTATTAATACGTATGAACTAGGTACCTTAATACATAATTAAAATAATTAGTACAGAGGATTGGGATAATTTCTATTAGAAGAGAATATAAAAACAGCTTGTTCAGAAAGGACAAACAAGGAAAAAAAAGCATGTCAGAGGTACATTCGCCCTGAGGTTCAGTTTAAATAGAATCATTTGTATCTGCTGAAGATCACTTACTAGAGGGGGGATAAAAATCAGAGGGTCACAGAAGTAATCAGTGGTGAGCATATACAGTAGATCCTAATATCAGAACAATCTGGTGGGTAGGGTATTTCTTACCTGAAAAGAAGAAAGAATTTTAACTACATGAGCTAGCTGTTGGAAAAGCAATACAGCAGGACATTGACTAGCCAGCAGGTTCTCGACTAGCCAGCAGGTTCTCGAATCCCACAGGTGTCCAGTTTGTGACACAGATGATGGTGAAAAGGAGCTTCTCTTGCTGTCACACTGCGTTCTAGGTACAGGCTGAAGGTGTCAAGGTGGAACGTAACCCACACAGCAATTATATAATAATACATTACACATTTAAAAACTGACATGAGAAAAGTGTACACAAGAATAAAAACAATTTCCCTCTCAGGAAAGCAGTTCTCAAAAAACAAGAGAACTGGAAGCAAGCTGTGCCAGGATACTGGCAGCTCCTTAAGAAACATTTTTAAAGGCCATACAAACAACTCCATCATGGAGGAAGAGGCACTCTTGGCTCTGACATGAGCTCTTCTCTGATTCTAAAGGAAGATGCATCCTGGAAATGAAAGTCAGATCAGATTACTAAGGAGGAATACGAGGCTATTTTGTATTTCCCCATATGAATTCATAAGGGGAAATCAAATCAATAAAATGAAATACAATTACAGGGGGAAAGTAATTCAAACAGATTGTGCCCCACACATCTGAAGGTATGAGGTTACTTTCGCAATGCAGGACTGCTCAGTTAAGTAAAGCAGACAAATCTAAAGACCCTGTGCAGCAGCCTCTTAATTCAAATTGAGTCAGTATTTTTCTCATTTTGTTTGGACCATTATTTAAAAAAAAAAAAAGAATGGCTCATGAGGCCATCTTCATAATCAGTAAAGAAAACGTTACTACAGAAGCACATGTGAAATCTACTGAGACTGAAGTCCAGATCTCTCCCCTCTCCAGGTATTCTGCTAGCCTCTCCACATTCCTGAAGCCACGTAACCAGTTAAGACTGTGCTGGGATCTGTCACACTGTAGTTTCATACATTATGTGATAAAGGATGCACTCCTCAGAGTCTATTTGCACAATACAGGTAATTCCCAGGTAGGTCAAAGGGAATTATTTAGTTCAGACCTTCTGCATGTGAACAGATTTCCAGAAAGATGTCTATAATAGGTCTCAGATGGGACAATCATCACACACCAGTGCCACCTTGTGGTGCATTGCTTACCAGGCTATTGCTGCCCTACCACAAAAATAGTTGTCTCAAAAACACATTAACAGCAAAATCTTGCTTATCAAAGCCAAACGCTTTCTTTTTAAAGCAACTGAGTGTACCTTAAGCACTTTAAAACTTTGTATAGGGGTGTTAGAATGGAGCGGCAGTTTGTACAAGCCTCGGGAAAGAAATGCATGTGCAATATACCATCCAGCTTAACACACAGGTGCATGAACAAGGTAGTCTAAGGGTTAAAACACATTTGTTCTTTGACTGTCTGGATCCACAGCTGCACCTATGGGTTTAAGTCGTTTTAAGACATGATACAAGACTTCCCATTCCTCACTCCTCCTTCTGGAGGGCCATTAAGGAATAAAAATCTCCTGGATATTTTTCTTTAAGGAAAGCAGCAAGCCGGACAAAAAAAAAAAATACCCCATGCTCATGATTCCGGCCTACCTCCAGGCAGGAGGAAGGAGGTTTCTTGACTGACATGAGCTAATCTCTTCTCTTCTAGGACCAGCCTCTGACAATTCTGGCCCCTGCTAGCCTGATGAGCAAGTTTTACTTAGCTCCACAGCTGTATTTTCCAGTGACACTGAATGGGCTTTCTGACAATCTCTCAGCTCCCAGCTAATCTCTGTGGAAAACCCCCGTAGATGACCTCATTCAGACTGACAATACACATTGTCTATATACTAGCCCTTCCTAGAAGTATTGGAAATCAAGCTCTTACAAAGTCGATTATTTGAACGTACCAAAGGAAGCTGAACACAGCATGTTTGAAGTTGTTCCCCTTGACCTTCTGCAACACTACTCGCTCTTAGTTCCAAGTTCCTAGTTTTGATTTACATTTTAGTGATCTGTGGCCAATGACAACCTGTTTTGGCCTAGACTGAAAGGCTAGCCGGCAAAACTACATCTACATCCTCATTATGCAAATGAGGTATGCAGATAATTTCATGTTTTATCATACTATTTTGATGTCTTTGAGCAGATGGCAGACAATGAACCACACTGGAGGTAACCAAGAGAGATTTCTGCAAGCCATTACTTTCAGTGACTTGCTACCATTCCTCGCGTTACAGCCTTGACATTCAGCCTGTCCTCACCCTATCAGATGGCACGCGCTGCCAGCCACCTCTTATCATCAGCGAGCAGAAGCTACACTCTGGCCTCAATAAACTGGCAGTTCTATTTGCAGCCAGATTTTAAGAGAAGCAACTTAAAGTTCCATAATTCATGGGAACAGATGAGCCTCTCCTACTAAATCATGATGCACAGAAGTGCTCTTCCTGGAGAATGCATTAAACACACATTTTGTCATTGCGAGAGAATGTACTATAATATGCTCTATCTATAAAACTTACAATAGATAAAAGTGATTGTAATCTCCAAACAGTCTGTGCAATAACATTTCTGTTGGCTCATTCCTTTTGTGGGACTTTGTTTAACCTGGTTTATTTTTATTATTGTAAGATCAGATACAGTATATCTATATGCTACACAGAGGTCCTCATGAGAACATCAAGTTTCCTACTTAGGGGCTCTGTCTAGTTTTTACATTATATTCACAAGGAAAGTGTTTTTGTTAACAATGATCAGCACTGTTTTTAATATACATAAAATCTGATCAGTTCACATGCACTGCTTTATGTTGTTGCACAAGAACATCTTAGACAGTAACCTTCTCCAGCCATCCTCCACCAAAGCTTAGTGGGCCAATTCCCATTGAATAGTTCTAGTTATAAGCCAGCCAAACAAATATCAAGTTGATCTCCAAAGGATGTTATTTTTCATACAGCTTATCAAAGCAATAACATAACACCTTACTATATGTGGACTTTCTAAAGTTGAAACATTGCTAACAGGTTTAATTTGAACTTTCATTTATCATCTAGATGCTTAGTGCCTTGGAATATGAAATATTTACTTTGCTGCCTCTAGTTCTAACGCTCAGTCATCTCACCACTAGGAATAACAGGCAACATTTAAGTGTATATTCCTGAAATAGATTTCACTCCTTGTTCATTCACCTAAGGAATGTATTTGTCAATTTCTACAAACGGGTAATTTTATAACTATTTTGTGAGTAAATCTGGCGATGAGATTGCATTACTTTTCTCTCCATTGAACCCAGTCCATTGCTGATAAAAATCAAGACAAGCTCATCTATATACCTGTATACAGTTTATACCTACAGATAATAGTAGACATTACCAAATAAAAAGTTAAAGGTGAAGCTTTACTCAGCAGAATTGGCTGAGTCTATAAGAGGTCACATTACTTGTAAAGGTGAAATATCTACCCATCTTACATGAAGCAATGACTTGTCACAGCTCAACAGAAAATGACAAACATTTATCTTTAGATGCAGTTCTCACCAGCATATTCTTTAAAACATCATTTGTCTTTAATGAGACTATCTCCTATTTTAATTTTGAATTAATCCAATACAAACATTTTTGCTTTTATTTTCTATTGACACATGAAGACCCCTCCCCTATTTCTGATACATAGGGGACCTAATATCCTAGATTTCTTTATGAACCTGTTTGGCACACTGAGATCACTATTTTTACTGCTGTGTAAGTGGCTTTAAAGCTGCTTACAGTAGAAAGTAATCTGGTGCTAAAGATAAACAGCTACAGATAAAATTCATCTTTTATGTTTTCAGATTAATTTATTTTAAAAACAAGGCATTTCACTTTCTCCCAGGTTATTGTTTTAGATGATCAAGAGGGGCTGCTCAGAAATTTAGTAGACCAGCTACAGCTTAAATAAAACTAGTTCTGTTAAGTGGCATACACTGTCCATTTGCTTTCCCATTTCTAAGGGCTCCTCTCATCCTTAACAAATGTCCGTATAAAGATAGTTGCCTTAATGTGCATCTTTTAAGCATGGTAAGGCACAGGTTAAGTTGTAGGTCACAGTCCATGTAACCACACAGAGGTCTAGGCCCACAATGATAAGATTTAAGAGATGCTGCATGGCCTGGTTCTCTGCCCGGCGTTACTAAACATGGGACTGAGTCATAGCTCTCACAGGCCCCAACTGCAGGCATTAGCACGAAGCCAACTCTTCCTCCAAAGGCAATCAGCCTACTCTGAAGTTAAGAAATACAAAATGAGTTGCACAGAGATAGGATTTGGAGAGTGCATTCTAAATTGTGCTCAACCTTGATTCTGTGGGAATCCTCTTGCCAAACTGAATCAAAGTATTTCAAGACTTAGCTATGGCTGCATCAGGTAAAGCAGTCACTAAGAGGCACATTTGTCATTCTGACACCATGAAGACTATGCAGATATTCAGATAATTCTCTGTACAAGAAAACTGCATGAAGACAACAAATGTATACAGAAATACATGTAGGAAGATACAGCACTTTTTACTGAGCATGTGTCATGTGTTTAATAAAATGCCAAGTTTAATGCTAACAGCTGTTAATCAGAGCCTTCTTCAATTTAATTTAAATACATTTAGTTTCCTAATTCAAAGGTTGGTACTACATGATCTTTTAGTTTCAGAACCAATGTTCATCTTGGTATGAAATATTCATTATATGCTAACATAATTAACAGCAAATTACTATTTCAGGGCTTCCTTGAAGTATTAATAAACTTGAGTAATATGCTGGTAATTGAGTAATATCCCTTAAAGTGTGGGGAACCATCAGATGGGTAAGTCATGCTTACTAGTCCTAACAGAAACAGAAGTCACACAGCACAACCAACATTCCCCAATGGTTAGTTTAGCATTTCATATGTGGGTGGAGGGACAAGAAAGCAATGAGGACACTTCATGGAAAGTTTTTTTCCAGACAGATGTGGAGCTCCATGCATTCTTGGAAACTGAAGAAGTCACTTCCTATATATTTACATGTTACCCCAAAAAAATCTATCAAAATATATAAAAGTCAACTGTTGCAACACTGTCCCCATTCCAGGTCTCACAAGATGCTTACAAACTACATGTACCTCTGTGCTTTATGGAGGCTGAAAAAAAGCAACAATGCTTCTGAAAAAAATAGAATTTTGTTGTGTTGTTTCTTGGTTTTAGTGTTTTTCTCCCCCTCTCCACACAATCCAAAAGCAAAACAAAGCTCCACTTCATAACCTGACACAGCAGGAGTAATTGGGGAAGATTATGGGATTGAAAAGGTTATGCTGAAGTCAGGAATCAGTCAAGTCTATTTCCTCTAGCAATGCCAGAAGGTTACTAGAAATAACAGAGAAAGTGTTATCAAAAAAATAAACCCTAAAATAAGCTGAGGAGGTCATGGCTCAAAACACAAACTAGGGCCTGACCTGCTACTTTAAATTATTCTATATTCTCGTAGCTCATGAAGTCTTTTTATTTTCCTGCCATTGCATGCAGTCTAAGTTATCCAGTGAAACATCAAAGTGTAGAACCTTTAGTTCAATAAAACCAAGAGCAGCACAACTGCTTTGTGTGGTCCATTTAGCAAATGCAGGTGAGTATCTGGAGTACTCATGCATGCCATTACTTTTCTACAGATGTACATGCAAGCCTTCAGTGTGTTTATTCACACCGTTGTTCAAACATACAGCTAGCAAACACATTTTTCAATCTGAAATTAGGTGCAGTTAGTATTGAACTTTTTTTCCAGACAGTCCTATCTGAAAGCCACACTACTGCTTGAAGTCCAATACTGGAGTCTAAAATCCATCATCACGGCTACCTGCAAGAGGGTCCTACCATTGCCTGAGCATCTGCACACAAACCCACCTGAAAACGTGTCAAAAAACATAGGTCCTTACTGTGAGACAGGTTTCTATAGTCCATATACCTCACCCACAGAAAGCCCTCAGCCTGCATCCACGTATCTCTGCGCAGACACCTAAATTGGAGTTAGATATCTAGGTAAGCCTTGCAGCAAGTAGAGAGAAACAGGCATTTCTATGGCAATGCTTCTGCGAACCCATGTTAGAGAACATCTCTAAATTAAATGACTCCCAGCCTGGCTAATTACCCTTTGCACATCTCAACTGGGACTAAATGTTGTCTAATACAAATAAGTAATCTAAAACCAGAATCAAATGGGAAGGGTGTGATTTATCACTTCTAGTATTCTGCTATTTAAGCACCAGTTTACAGCTTGCTTAAAGGCTGCTATCTGAGCTCCTAGAATTAGGATACACTAGTAAGTTCCATTGTAATACCTGCTACAAATTTGAAGTTCCATTAGGAATACAACCTTTCAAAGACAAAGTTAAACGGTATTTAGGAACATTTTTCCACTGAGTAGCATTAATCAACAGGATACTGGTACCTTCTTTCAACAGCATTACTACTACCAGTGGTGCCAGTAATTTTGAATTACAGCTCTGAAGCTTATTAATTATATAAAAAGAGGCTGAATCTGCAAGTCACAGAAGATTTCTTTGTAGGCATTAAATGCTTGTTTCCTGACCAGAGCAAAAGTTAAATACTCCTGGGACCTTACAGAATAGACTCAAACGCTCAAAGCTGGATTTATTATATTAACATTTTAAGCACATTTGTGTTCATGCTGTAAGACTAGAGTCACAACAGATGTCCTGAAAAAGTGTCCTTTGATAGATTAACCCAGACACTATATTCCTAAAATACCACAAGAGGTCAGAGACCAAGCAACTCCTACTCTGCACCCTTTAAGTCATCTTTACTCTCATCAGGAGTTTAGTTTATCACGCAAGGAAAAAATAAAGGGAGATTGGAAAAATCTAAGCAGCATATAAGGACTGTCTTCTTGTTGCCTGTTTATCCCATTTTACCTAGTACATCAGGGACTATAACTGAAATGAATACTGTAGTCTGGGTTGTATACGCATGTAAAACTTACCCTGAGCGCAAGAATACGTTGTTAGCTTCACATTTAAAGAAAATGATCCAAATCCAAAACATTGTTACCACCTGTTGTTTTGGTATACGAAATTACTGAAAACAATCAGGAAACAGAAGATGCAACTTACTGGGATTTTAGTGTTACAGCCTACTATACCTTACAATACATTTAGTACAAATTTAAATCTAAGGAATGAACAAAATGTTACTGCTTGAGCATAAATTCTTTTCCACACATGACAAGGCAAATTTCCTACTTGCAGAGCTTCCTTGCAATCTTTTTTTTTTTTAAGTGACAACAAAAAGATTGCTTTGCATCCATACTGACCAGAACAGTACAGTGCTTTGGTGTCTTGGTATCTAATACAACAGTTTGCTGTTACAGAGGCACAAAAGGATGTAAACACTTCAAATCCCAGAACACATGCCTATTTCTTGAGATAAAAACTGTACAAACTGAGATGGGCATTATCCCATTAAATGGAGACATGAGACACTTTGCTTTTGGATGTTCTGCTAGGTACTGTAGAACTGTATTACCAGCAACACATATACTGCTTTAAAACTTAGCATCAAAAGAACCACTTCTGCTTAATGAGTAAGATATGACACACCATCAATAATGGAAAATTTAAAATTCCAAAACAAATCTTAATGTATTTCATCTCTAGTTAATATTTGCTTTAATTAAAAAAAAAAGGAATCGAAGCGAGAGTAAATAGGGCTATAAGGAGTAATTATTGACTGAAATACATCAATCATTTTGGACACAATTCTAGTGAGATAAATCACATAGTAACTAACAAACGTTCATTTTCTAAAAATGAACAAAGAGCACATGGCTAAAATTTATGAAATTCTATGAAAGTTGCTAATAAGAGCCTGACCATCACACAGAAAATCTCTAAAATTCTCTAAAAAGCCTTGAGAATCTCTCCCCAAATTACAGTAATAGGAGTTTCTCAAATATATTGAGCAGCAAGTAGAACTGAATCTCAGTGGCTAACAGCATGTACTTCACCCAAGATTAAACAGTCAAATACTGGGCCACCTGGACTTGCTGTTCTAAGTGTAGAATAGCAGCAGGGTCACAACTGTACAGAAATAAATTTTACCTGAATCTGATTTTTTTTAAAATGCTTCAGTTTTTTTAAATAAGTGATCTTATAGTAACTAAATACAGCAGAGTGGCTTCAGCTGCATTACGTTACTGCTGCTCTCAGAACAGCAAAACTTATCATAAGGTAGCTAAATTAGGTGTGTGTATTCAACTTTACACTATCAAAGAAAGCTTCCACAAATGGACAATCTCACAACACGCTATGGGATCTAACGGGAGGATTTAACAGTTAAATTAATAACATAACCCTGAGGAATGGCTCAAATTCAGAGTAAGAAAGACTGAAGATGAGCTTAGGGAAATGCCTGTATTTGACTGGGTTGAGAGGAAAAGATATAAGAATATCTTACTGTAACCTTTTTCTCTCCTGGTTGTCCGGCAAAGGGTTGTGAAGATTTATGGTATGGAGGGATAAACAGTACAAAAAAGACAATCTTATAATTGAAAGAAATGACTCGAAGTATGTAGTTTTGATACTTTGCCCCAAGAACATACCTTTTCCATTTCCTCAGGAAGGGACCATGGTTCTCCATTAAGTCTTTTTTTTTGAATTATAACATTTATATCAAACAGATTTCATTTTAGTTACACTAGTTAAATAGCATATTATGAAACAATTTATCTGATCAGCTTAACCACTTTTCAATTCATAAAGAGGTTATGTTTTATTAATCTGCTTGCTAATCACCAAAGTTTATTTAATAACACTTGGCAAAATAAGCTTGTAATATTTGTGCTATTAATATTATTAATGATCTATGCTATAAGTATTCGTATCATGTGGTACTACTCAGGCAAGAAATGAAACTGACAAAGGAAGACAAACTTTGTAAACAGTTTAATACTTCTGTTGTGCAAATAATTAAAGTAGATTTTTAAATGACCACACTGCTATGAATAATTTGTATGCTACTTCCCACAGAGCTTTCTTTTCAAGTGCATCTTGGTCAATGGAGTTCTTTACAAGAAGGCACAAATACTTGCAGAAAGACATTCATTCTCTTGATTATAGCTGTAGCTTGTTTGGAGGTTGTTTTACATATATATAGATAGATAGATAGATACACACACACACACACACTTACCCAGCTCTCATTCTCTAACAGAAGTAAACGCATACACGAAGAGATCAGTCTCCTCAACAGTATAAAAATACTAATTTCACAGTATGAAAAAATACTAATTTTTTCCAAGTTTTCAACCTGAAAAATATGCAACACAGGATACTAGGACATGAGTTCAGAGAAAAAAAATACATTGTTAGTAAGGTACAAATG
This sequence comes from Anser anser, assembly GCF_964211835.1. Lineage (NCBI taxonomy): Eukaryota > Metazoa > Chordata > Aves > Anseriformes > Anatidae > Anser > Anser anser. Next base: position 12,589,795 of record NC_139734.1, read on the forward strand.
CATGATACTGTGGATTACATGTGAGACATCTGCAATTTCGCATCCAAAGTCAGAAAACACCTTCCACTCAGCCTGCTCTAACACTGTTTATTTTCACTCTTCTGCAGTGGCAGTACCCACCTGAGGTTACACCTGCCCTGAGAAATCACTGATTTATTAACCCTGTATGTAACAATCATCCTAGTCATACTGCCCTCTGCCAAAAAGAGGTATTTCTATTGCAGTTATGGTCATCATTGAGCAACCTATGATGTTATGCTCAATGAACAGGCTATGTTTCAGATCATCTGGAGATAGTTTTAATTGCTTTGTAGAAAAAGCTATTATGTTTTCCTACACTGTATTAGCAGGAATACAGGAAGGTCAAGTAATATTAAGCAATAGAAAGTGAATCAGCAATTCAGAGCAAAGTATCCAGAATTTATCCGGGTCCACTTCAAATATAAGACTCAATCTTTTTAACATTCACTACAAAACACTATAAGGATCGCAAACGGTGCTATTTTATTCAGATTACAGAATCTTTTACTCTATCATAGCTGGACACAGACAACACTACTTCCAGAAAGACCTGTCTTAAGAAGTAGTTTCTCCCTCATCCCTGCTGCCCCAAAGTAAACCTTACTGTTCTGATATGCAAAAAAAAATCTAACTTCTAGCCGGTTCTTACACAACTGCTTCTGGGCCAATATATTTCCCTCTAAATTCTCTTCCATTCACTGACACCTTTTTGCTACGACAAAACTTTTTTAATAGGACAAATTTTCCTTTCTCCTAAAATTCCTCTTAACTGTGTTCCTGTTTCATTCTCTATTCAACACTCCTCAACACGAGTGACTGCAACTTGCACAGTATGCCTGATTAGATCAGTAATTTTCTGGTAATGTTCACATTTTCTGGTAATGTAACTCACTTTGTGCTTAAGCAGTAGCAATAAATTAATACAGGAAATTTCTCTGAGTTCATTCCAACTATAAGCTAAGTAGGAATAAATGAAGACTTACAACTTGAATACTATAATACAATTTATTTTTATGTTAATAACTAATATCATAATAGCAGAACACTACACCCAGTTTGTTTGATAAGAAATTTCAGAATTACTCCTATGAACCAATAACATCACTATTAATAAGCCTCCCACAGATAGGATAATTCTGTCCTCAGCAACATCTGCATTAATTATTGAAAAAGATAAGAGCAGAGTCTGACCAAACTTTTGAGTTTTAGCTGCATGATAGTGAAAAAATATTTTTTACTACATGAACTTAAAGCAATTAATGAAATTAGTTGCATCATGAAATAAAAATTATTTATATCGTGAATACTTAGAACTAGAGCTGCTGGGAACACATCAGAAAAACAGAGGGTAGTTGTCATATGATATTAGCTGCCATTAAGATAGTTCTCAGAGATATCATCTGTTCTGTCTGGTACTGGAAATACTTTTATAGGCAAAAAAGTTTTATAGTGTCCATGACAGAAGACTATGAGGTGGCAAAGCCAAACTGAAATTCCCATTTCAGTTCAGTGACCACAATGGAACACAGTCCTCATTTTGGTGGAACAAACCTGAACCTGTCTTTGCCACACTGCAGTCCTGTAGCTTAATTAATAAGAAACACACACACACAAAAAGATTTCTTCCACTAGGGAGTGAAAACACACCTTGAATCCTTCAATTCAAACATTTGTCAGGGAATTATAGGCCTGTAATTGCAAAACTGCCATCCTGTAAGCAACGTGAAACTGCATAAATGCAAATTCCTTCTTCTCTTTCCCAGTTACTTCGCATGCTTCAATATTATTGGCATTTAATGAAATTCATTGTAAAAAAAAAAAAGATATTTAATAGATTCTCCTTGTAACTTAAGACCAGTCAACTACATTGCATAAATTACAATCAAGATTATCAAAAACAACTCCAAAGTGAAGACACCTATACTGTTCTCAGTGGCTTATATCACTTTAAGATGATCTTGAAAACAGTCGTGAAAAGTAGTTCAAGCTTGGCATAAAGTTAACAGGGCTTAGTTAGCAAATTAAGTTTTCCTTACATAAATTGTTTCATAATAATTGAGTTGAAGGTGTGAACGCACAAAATTGAGTACAAGGAAGAGCATTTAAGCAATTTTAGCCTTATAATTTCCTGTTTGTGTTCTCTAGTGAATGACACAGCCCAGAAATTCAACTTTGTTGTGATTCTCAAGTAAAATAAGACTGTGTGCCTCCACATAGAGTCTGGCACCTAGAATCTCACCAATCAGATCAAAATAAGAAATTCTACAAAATAACAGACTAATAGAGGAAAGCTTAAGGAAAAGTATTAGAAAGATAACGGCTTCATTTTCATATATATAATAATGCCAAGAAATCAAGACAACATAAGTATTTTAAGTATAATAGAGAAAATTACTATCCTAAATTACATATTCTGTACTTAGAGTTACAAGTGATTGGGATGCAATTGATAGATCTTTATAAACTATGAAAATCATCTTATAAAAAATAGATGAAACATTACTTTGTTCATTCAAACAGAGAACTTTTGTTTGAATACAGATAACATAGCTTAATGTATACTAACATTTATGTATTATACAGAAATCATTTAAGAAGGTATAATATTTATTCTGGCACTCACCTATCATCTAGTATTTGAAAATCCATCAGATCTTTGAAAATAAATAGCTCAATCAGATAAACAAAATTGTAAGGCAGAACTACAGAATTCCAAAACAAAATATTTTGGAATCATCCATTCCAATAGAAGTGGGCTACGATGTCAAAATCCTGGAGAAAATGAATTACAGTTTCATCAGGAGTTATCCATACAGCATGGATACAGGTCAAGTATTAGTTCAAGATGTAGCTCAGACATAAAACAAATTGTAGTTCTGAAAATCAACATGTATAGGACACCTTACTGATACAAGCAGCTATAAACAAGGCTCTTTTAAACAGCGCATCATAAACAAGATGGCTGACTGTTGAAATCCCTTCTAAAAACACAGGTATCATACGAATAACATTTAATGCAGACCATGTTGCCCTGATAAAGAAAAAATGAAATTAATATTAGGCAGCTAGAAAATAAAAGATCAATATAACCATTTCTGCATATTTGCTCTAGTTTGTATAGTAAAACCAACAGCTGCATTAAGCTGCTTAAAATGGAAGACCTCTTGCTTATGTGATGTGTTATGCAAAGCATACAGTGCTTATCTCAGAAATAAGATGTGGGTGGAGGGTCAAAGCAAAGATAAAATATAGACACTTTAATGAATGAGGGTAATGATACCGTTTAACTATATTCAATGTAGTGTATGAGACTACTTCCTAAATTACAATTTTCACTAGCTTCCAAAATAGAAAAATCACAACCAGTACAAGAAACATGGTTCCCATACTAATGGGGGAATTAAGGTATTTTGTTTTTATGCAAAATAAATGTAAATGTGCTCCTGAATACCTGTTACAGTATCTCTTTAAATAGCAATGACAGAGAAGAGTTCAGAGATGAAGCTGGAGTAGTGACATTTCCAAGCCCTAATGTGTTTGTACGGAGCACAGGAAGAATTTCTCTACATCACAATAAAAGCAAGTCAAGGTCAAATTAACATCAGTTTGAATGAATCACACACCATGAATAACTTATTTGAAATGTAGTTTTTTTTTCCCCTTACTTGTTACAAATGCACAAGCAGATTTATTTCTATATGTGATATTTGCATTTACCATACAAACAGCTCTGCAGTGCCATAGGTTGCCTATGACCTTTAGAAAACATAGGTTTCTTACCTCATTGTTACTAGTCTAACAGCGTATGTTGTCTACAAGCCAATTAGACATATGGAAAAACGTTTGCAGGAATGTTTGTTTGTCTTTAAGTTTTGCTTTGGCAAACTGTTGTCTGTGTAAGCTAGATTCACTTTCCAAAACATATACGCTAATAAACTTAAGTATTTCAAGTAGTCACTCAAGTAGTCTCCAAAAGCAAACAAAGGAAATTGAACACCACCAAATGATAAACCTTAAATAAGTTAAAATATATATTTTTTTTAAAGTTATAGGTAGAAATTATAGTCAACATAGCCTATGATGTATTAGGAATTATAATATTAAACTAGCTTGTTTCAAAAGCGCATACCAATCCCAGAAAGTTGTGTAGAACAGATTTTCCTAACTAATACCTACAAAGCATTAGTTAATCACCTGATTTTGACCCCACTTGAAGTTGCACACTAGATAAGAAAATGAGAGAAAGCAACTTATCCAATGCTAATAGCAAGCATATCAGAGAGCCTATTTCTCAAACAGGTGTCCTTAACCTTCTCATTTGATACTTTAGAGAGTCATCAGACCAAAACAAGATTAAACCTCATAATTCCCCTATGCTTCTATCCTTAATTAAATTACAGATATGTTCCAAGTCACCCTGCTTTATTATTTGCCTCTTAACCCAACTCGTCAAGCCTAACAGAGCAGTAAACAGTTGCTTGTTTCCCTTTATGTGCCCTAGGGAGACAGGGAGATGACCAGCCCGCTCCTAAGATAGCCACAGGACCTACCTGCGTACCCCAGGCTCCTCCTGCCATGCTGCTGTCCTCCTGCAGGTTCAGCTTGCAGACCTCTATAGCCCAGTGGCTCCCATGCCACTATGCAGCTCACAGCTCTCTCTAAAGTAGCCTGCTAGCTGAAAAATCGGTCTATTTCCTGTGAGGAGGAAAAATGGGCTCTTCATCCCCAAACCTGTGTTAAGAAGGCCCATCGCCACCTGTGATGGAGGGCAAGCCTGGCCCTCAGCAGGGCGGGGAGAGGACAGCGATCAGCTCTTAAATGGGTGAAGGTCGCTCTCAGGGTGTCTTCCTGCTTCAGCAGCAGAATAAGGAGATAGAGAAGCTCTCCTTTCCCCCTTTTTTAAGGTAATACTCTACAGTTGTTTTTTTTTTTGCTATGCAGTGGGGAGCACAGGAACTTCTGCCTCCTGCTGTAGTGAGGCAAGAAGCGTGAGGCCTGCCCTGCACCATGCGGCCTGCCCTGTGGCAGGGACAATAGCGCCTATGTGCTAGGAGCACCTGGGGGGGGGGGCGGGGGGGGGGACGGACTTGAGGCTTCATTGCCTCACAGCTGTACCTCTGCTCATGACAAAATAAGTAATTAATTGATTAAAAGCTGAGTTAGTCTGAGTTGTTAGAACACAGCTGATGGTGGTGACTTTGAGATTCACAGATTCACAGATATTTCTAGGTTGGAAGAGACCTCAAGATCATCGAGTCCAACCTCCGACCTAACACTAAGTACTCCACTAAACCATATCCCCAAGCTCTACATCTAAACGTCTTTTAAAGACCTCCAGGGATGGTGACTCCACCACCTCCCTGGGCAGCCCGTTCCAATGCTTAATAACCCTTTCGGTAAAGAAGTACTTCCTAACATCCAACCTAAAACTCCCCTGTCGCAACTTTAGCCCATTCCCCCTCGTCCTGTCACCAGGCACGTGGGAGAATAGACCAACCCCCACCTCTCTACAGCCTCCTTTCAGGTAACTGTAGAGAGCGATGAGGTCGCCCCTGAGCCTCCTCTTCTCCAGGCTGAACAAGCCCAGCTCCCTCAGCCGCTCCTCGTAAGACTTGTTCTCCAGACCCCTCACCAGCTTGGTCGCCCTTCTCTGGACTCGCTCGAGCACGTCCATGTCCTTCCTGTAGCGAGGGGCCCAAAACTGAACACAGTACTCGAGGTGCGGCCTCACCAGAGCCGAGTACAGGGGCACAATCACTTCCCTCGACCTGCTGGCCACACTGCTTCTTATACAGGCCAGGATGCCGTTGGCCTTCTTGGCCACCTGGGCACACTGCTGGCTCATATTCAGCCGACTATCCACCAATACTCCCAGGTCCTTCTCGGCCAGGCAGCTTTCCAGCCACTCATCTCCCAGCCTGTAGCTCTGCTTGGGGTTGTTGCAGCCCAGGTGCAGGACCCGGCACTTGGCCTTGTTGAACTTCAATGATGTATAACCTGAGGTTACAATGATGTATAACCTGAGGTTACAGATGTATAACCTGAGGTTACAGCTATTGCTTCTAGTTGTTTCCAGAACTGTCTCCTAGGAGTATATAACTGCTGTAAATTAACTTATTTAGCAATGGTGTTATGTGAATGAATAAATCCCCTGAGAGCATTAGGCATGTCTGTTTTATTTTAACATTATCTAAATATTGTTAATCTGAGAACTGTTACTGCTAATTACTTTGTGATTGCATCTATGAAAGGAAATAATACGTAGAAACTCTTATCTGTAATGTTTATCTGTAATGTCATTATCTGTAATGTTTTCATGAAGTAGGTTATCTGCAGTGTACATACCTTACTGATAGCTAGACTGAGTCTGCCAGCGCTGTGACACGCATCTGAATCTTGGGGTGGGCATGGGAAGTGCTATGAGGAGGTTTGGCAGATCTCTGTGATTCTGTCCTGTTTCTTTTACCTGGGGGATGGATCATACACATGATAAACAAAACTGGAATTCGACCTACTATTTTTTGAATTACCTTCCTGTTTTGACAAAGATCTGATGCTTTTATTGCCCTCTGGGTTTCATCAACAATGTATTTTAGGTATGCTTTTTTAAAAGTTCGGCAGCTGAAATCTAGAACACTAGGGTAAAGGGTGAAAGTCCTTTGCCTCCTAGAACATAAAATTGAGCTAAAATTTCTAGCCACTGTTTATAACTGGACAGCAGGTAGAGATGTATTTAGAGTTCTATGATGGGGGGTTTGGTGAGTTTCTTACAATGTGTTACTGGAAACTTATTGTCTGTCTTAATCTCATAAGCCTCAACCTAAGTATTCTACGTGTTCTTTTTGTCCCTATTCATAAGTAAATACAGGAAATCATTACATGCAGAAAACAAAAATAATGTTTGAAAGGATCTATCTTTTCTGCTGGATCTAAAAATATAGCTTATTTGTGATATTAATAGAAAGCTTATTATCTGACTTTTTATTGCTATTGATAACTATGCATGACTTTCACTTTGAGCAAGAAAAAAAGATTTGGGAATACTGTCATTAGAAAAATTCTTTAAATGCAAACAAAATGTGCTTATATTCTAGAGAAAGGAGAGCTTTTTCTAGCTCAAGGACAAAAGATAAAAATCATAGAAAAAAGACGTGATTTAGCTCACCTGCACATTAATATGAATAGCTATAGAATATTAACAGTTTCAGATATATCTGGAACATAATGTATGTGCTCATAGATATGAGTATAAAACTGTCAGACCTCTGGCTTTCATTATGCCAAGCTGTCTCACATGCCTCTCAATAGTGTGTACAAATGACTAATTTTCTGTAAAAATAAATAGTCTTATAGTTTGTAGACTGCAATTAGTTTTGGAACAACACCAGATGTATTCTGAGATCTTGAGATAGATGGGTAGATTTACAAATCAATTAAATACTTGTCTTGATATGTCCAATTATTCTAGAATATTAATAAATCCTTATTAAAATGTAGGAATGCATATACAAATATATGTGACAAATGCTATTGAAAAAAACAGTTGAAATTTTCCACTATTGAGTTTTCTTCCTTTCTGTGTTTTAATCAAAAATTCCTCCTGTTTTTATTTCTTTATAATGTAGTGAAGAACTTTATAGAAGGTAACATGTGCTGGTGCTTGTCACGCTGTCCTATTTAGGTCTGTAAAAATTGTGCATTTCTTTAATTGTGGTACTCGGTTCTCTGCCGCTGAGTAACCTGCAAAGCAATTACGAAAATGACCAGGTCAGAACTTAGGAGAAGTGTTTGTTCTCCCTCCTATATGTAGCTAGCATGACTGCACTTGACCTAGTGCTGAAACAACATACATGTATTACCAGTTGTCATGTCAAAATTCTGCTGTAACTCGGGCAACAACTGTAGTAATGCATATACAGAGTTCGTGTAACTGCTCTGCCCCATTTCTTACAGGTTGTGGAGCCAATCTGTGACCTCAGACCAACTGTATTTAAACTGGAAACCTCACTTCACTTGCTAGAGGTTTTTAGTATTAATGAAGAACAAGTTTCTGAAAGTTACTGGGTTGTATCTCAAAACTGACACAGAAAAGAGTCACCAAGAATCACTTAACTGGATGTTTATGGGAAGACCTCTGTCCTAATGTGATCCTGTCTTGAAGCTGTGGAATCTTACTGCATTAGCAGCTAGGATGCTGCCCACAGATTTTTCTCAAACTAAATATTTGCATGAAAATTGAAGTGAGGAAAGTTTCATAATGGTTAAATATTTACAATCAAGAAAATAAAGGTATTTGGCCGCTTAGCATGTAGCTGTATACATCTAAATTTTATAGACTATTGTTCGAATAGGAAGTTATTATGAGGTCTTCTTAGAAACAAACTTTTTTAGATGTGTCTGTTTTCATCAACTTTTTCATCATTAACCAAAATATTTACTCTAGAAAATATACATTCTCTTTTGCTCAGGAAATGTTGCCATATTCTTTGTGGAATGTAATTGGATGCCTTCTGTTCCTATTCTCTGCTGTCAAGGCATCATGTATCAGGCAGGACAGTGTCCAGTCAGGCCAATTAGAGTTGCAATTTTTCATGGAAAGCTTAAGCAAGAATGGTTTTAATCAGCTTTAAACAGCTTTGAAACATGCCTTTTCAATAAAAGTATGGAATAATTCACTATGAAATAAAAGAACCCTGCCTTTGTTTTCTTATTGTGTAACAAAGTTGTCTTTAACTTTTCTCTATTTTTCTCTAATTATAATTTCCCCCAAAGAAAAATTCACCAGAGAATCAATACAATCAGAAAATGTCATTCTTGGTATTCATTTTGTCTTTAGTGTAGACTTCCATTATATTAGCAAAGCAGAAACTGAGACAAATCATGCATATTAGACCACTTTCAATAATGGGTCATTGCTTTGAGGTCTAGAGAACTTGGGTGTAAATTCTGCTGGGTTTGGTCCCTTAATTTTTCTCAAATGCTAATATCTCTAAGCAACAGCTGTTATTTTACTGTGTTCATTTTTCATATATTAGGGTTGGAGCCAGCACCATCTACACCTGCAGAGATAGTCAATGCACTTGTTCAAATAGTGCTAGCAATGTAATTACATTTCATACATAATGGCCCTGTCTTAAAGCTGGATGTTTTGTCTGCTCACTTAACACAACTACTGAGTCTCAAAGGACATTTAGTGTATCAGCTAATGCTTAAGTGAGTCTTTGCTGCGGTTATCCAACTTTTAATCCTGCGAGAAGGGAATCATTTGCAATCCCAGTGAGCTCCTGGATGCTGTTGCAACCTTATACCTTGCCATAAGGTTAAATCAGAATTAATCATGGAATCTTTAAGAAATTAGATTAAAGTAAATGGTTGCCGCACCATTTGCTCACCAAACTCTGTGATATAGTCTTCTCTTCAGAAGCAGCATAGTGGTGTGAAACCAGTGAAACTAGTTACTAATCTGGAAATGAGCAGGATTGTTCAGAATCTGTGAGCGTGTCACAGATGATCACAACCCGTTTTTACAAGGACCTGCCTCTGTCTGCGGCATTGTAGGGTGTCCTGGCTTCAGCTGGGATAGTTTTTCTTCGTAGGAGCTGGTACGGTGCTGTGTCTTGTGTTTAGGAAGGAAAATATTGATAACACACTGATGTTTTAGTGTTAATGAACAGTGCTTACCCAAAGCCCAGGACTCTTCAGCTTCTCACACTGCCCTGCCAGCAAGAAGGCTGGAGGTGCGCAAGGAGCTGGGAGGGGGGACAGCCGGGACAGCTGGCCCTAACTGGCCAAAGGAATGTCCCATGCTGTGTAGTATCAGGTGGAACAATAGAGCTGGGGGGAGCTGGCAGGAGGGCTGCTGTTGCTCAGGGACTGACTGGGCATCACTTGGATGTTAGCAACCAATTACATTGTGCATCACTTTTTAATTTTTATTTATTTTTCATATTAAACTGTCTTTATCTCAGCTCAGGAGTTCTCATGCTTTTATCTTTTTGATTCTCTTCTCCATCACGCTGGGGTGAGGTAAGTGACTGGCTGTGTGGTACTTAGTTGCCTGCTGGGCTAAACCATGACACAGGGCAAGTCGTAATGCTCAGAGCGCTTTGCATCACTTTATATTAAAAGGTAGGTTCCTATTTGACCATTTCCATAACCTCTTATGTTCTGAGACATGACTTGTATAGCTGAAGGGGTGAAAGCGCCTTTTTAGCAGTACCAGGAATTTTCCAATGAAAACAAAGCATTTTATAATAGAGTAAAGGAGGCCAGAGAACACTTGAATCTATTTACATTCTGATAATAGGTAGGGATATGAAGAGAATAAGAGTTCAGGGCTGTGTCCTTGCTCCTGAGGACAGCTTCTAGTGGTTTAACCATCTGTGCAGCTGGCTCAGATTAGGCATGCAGTCACAACAGAGTGCTATGCAAGTTCCAGAGCTATCTGCTCTTTCCTACTGAAGAGAGAGGACTTCTGGCCATGTGGCAGTGAATGCCTGACTCAGGGATGCGCTTGCTGATATGTGCCATGCTTTGTGGCAGTAAGTGGTGCCAGGAATTTTTCATACGAATTTTGCATCAGCAGCAACCTGTATGGACCTTGAATGGGGGAGTAAGAGTTCAGATGAGAATTTCTTTTGGAACAGTTTCTCCTCTATACAGCTAGTGAGAAAGCAGTTCCAACTCAGCATCTTTGTAACTTTTTCACATAATAGAGAGATTCATTTGAAGACGTGGCATCTTCTCATTGTACAATCCCATGTGTGCTGGATGAAAGAGACCTTAACAGGTGGTGTTTCAGCGCTAGGATCTTCATCAAGGAACAAGTCTTTTTCTGAAAGTTACTGAAAGTTTTCTGAAGTTACTGAACGTGACAAAGTAGGTGACAGAGCAAGCCTTCTAGTTTTTCTAAAGGAACCATCTATTTTTAATTACATTCAAAAACATATACATGCTGTACTAGAAATTATGGTGGTACCTTTCTTACATGTGATTCAACTCTCCCAAACAAAATTCCGATTAAAAAGCAGAGCATATTTTATACATGCTAATTTGACTAAACATATTTGCAGTTATTATATGTATGGTTATTTCATATGATTTGTGCACTTATGTACTTTTTACTTAACTTATTGAAGATATTGGAATTTTTAGAGGATACGAAGTGATACACGTTGCTAACGAGTAGCAGATTGCCTTTTAAATAAGGAGCAAATAAAACATGTTGGGAATTTTTCCTGAAAGAAGGCTAAAGGGGTTGCCATGGTAATTATTCTAATTTGAGATTCACTACATCAACAAATATTTTACTTTTGAATTTTTTTCCTATCTCTAGATATCGTTAGAATCTGACAAAGATAGTCAGGAGTACTGTTATGTTTTTGTAGACTGTCAACAGCTCATTGTGGCACAGTCTCTAAGGGAGTACCGGGCTAGCAAAGCAGTTCAGATTTGTGCTAAGGCAAGCATGAAGTGCTTCTGCCTTTGTATAGCTGCCCAAACTGTATTTAACCAAGTCCCAAATTCTGTAGCTGTCTCCAGACCTCATTCGTATTATCTTTCCTGCAAGCTCCTCTGCAGATTTATTTTTTCTGATAATATTTTAAATGAAACAGTTAAATGTAGGTTTGAACATCTCTGAAGTTTGCGGTAGTTCGTATCAAGTGCTGAACTTTATAGCTAAAATCCTTGTTTTATTAAAGGAGGGTTTTGTGCAGTAGTAGAATAAAGTAATATACTTCCAGCAATATAAAGCCAATTTCCAGCCTTGTTACCCTACCATTTCATCTAATATTGGCTTAAGCAATATATTAATATCAAGTAATTAATCTTTGACCCTATGTTGAGAAAACTGTCTGTGCTCGAGAGCTCAGGATGTAGCCTGAAGCCACTGTTCTTATGCGGTCTGCTTTCAGAAAATTTACTCAAGAATTGAGATTCGTGGTAATAGCAATATTACAGATCTTTTTCAATGAATTCATAGTAAATTGCTTCTATTTATTCACTAGACTATGTTAGCAACATCATTCCTACTTCTGCAGTTAATTTAGGGCTTTCAGCATTTTTATCTACTTAGAGGCTTTTAAGACTACCTTTCAAATTCCCAATAAGTTTTGTCATTTGGGGTCTAGTCAGTTCAAGAGAACACTGTCAATTGAAAGTTTTGGGGTTGGTTGTTTTTGTTATTGTTGTTGCCTTGGTTTCTGGTAATAAATTGTATGCTTTCATTACTGGTTAAATAAAAGCTTCATATTTCTAGTAGAGAAGGAATGCTAGTGAGTAAAGCATTTTAAGCATTTGTGGCTCTTTTTGTGTCTATGAGAACTGCTTTTTAAATAAGGATATTTCAAGTGAGGTGGGAAGCTTATAACTTCAGCAGAAAATGCACCATGTTGGGATACAAATAGCAATGTTTGCCTTAGAGCTCGATTACTAAACATCAACATTTTATTTTTCATTAGACAGTTGTTTTATTTTTACTGTAATATTTGTATTTTAAATAATAAAACTTGTTCATCTACACAGTTTTTTTATATTTGCATAGTATTACCTGAAGTAGCAGTATAAATTCATTAGTGTTTGCAATGGGGGTATGCTAACTCTTGCAAAACGGCATGTATCTGCTCAAAGTATCTCTAGCCCTTTGTTAATCTAAATTTTATTTTCCATTATATGTATATAATACATAGTATTATATAATGTATAATATATATATTATGTATATATCTTATATTTATGTATAATGGCAATATAAATTGTAATTTTCCCCAAATAACCTCTTTGAATTCAGTGGTATATTTGCTTGGGTAAGTGTTTCTGTGTCAAGTAACTAGGGTACAGTACTACTAATTTATCTGTTGGTTCTTTGCTTATTTAAAAGTCTAAACTCTTTTAAATTCATGGACTTCTTTCCAAGATATACCAATGGCTCTCTCAAAAAGAGCAATTCTGTTGCAGTACATAAGAAATCTGTTTTCCAAAAGACTATTTTAAACACAAACTATTGAACTATAATTTTAAAACCTGTGCAGTTTGAACCTGCAACCGCAACAATAGATGTGATTTTAATTGTAACTTGTGGAATATCTTCAAGTGAGGTAAATAAATAAAAGCATTGCAATTTCAAAGTCTGTCCTTAACAGAAAGAAAAAGCAGTTCAGCTGCCACAGCAGAGGAATGGAAGCTGTTGTAATTTTAATGAAATTACACTTGTTTTATGTTGTCTGTAGTCATGCATTTTCTTGGCCAAAAAAAAAAAAAATAGCACTCCAGCCAATAGCATTCTGAAAATAAGCTTTTACAATAAAATTTTACAACATTCTTCCATTTGCAGCTCAAGGTACATCCCACAAGCCTGAACCAAGTACCAGGAGTATGTGTTGCTATCTCTGTTTAGAGTGCCGGTCAGTATAAAGCACCAAATAAATATCAAGAAGGCCCAGATGTGGCCTTAAGCGTGATGTTGGTAGCTGAGGGAAGTGGAGGTCACTGCTCTGGTTGAGATGAAAGCCAGCATTATAACGATTTGGGACAATGAGCCTCTACTTGCCCCACTGTTCCTTCTCAAAAACAAAGACCACAATTTTTGTTTTCTTCTGTATTCCTATTCAAAAGTTTTCATGAATGGGCTTTTTCAGATGATTAGGTGAGAGGTCATCACACAGATTATACGTGTATGGTTTACCAGGACAAATTCACCTCTGAATATGAAAAGTGCAACCAACAAAATGAGCTTGCTAGCAGAATGACAGAAAGCACACTCCAATAGTCAGAGTGGGATTTTTGGATTAGTCTGACAGGAAACTAGTTTTCTTTTCTCCATTGTAGGTGAGCTGCTTATTCAAGATTCCTTGGGGCTATAGGAGAGATTTGGGGGGAACTGCGAGGATGGCCGTGTCTGACTAAGCTGGAGAAAGAAAAAAAAAAAAAAAAATAGCCTTTATAGTACATAATAAAGTCTGGGAGTAACCCCACTAAAGAACAAGAACCTGCATTTCCCTACAGCAAGCTTTGAGCTAGCTTTGAGTTCCTAATTGGACTAATGTTGAGATGTGACTGTTCTGACCCTCAACAGTTTTTCTAGTCAATCTGCTCTGCCTGTTTGCTCTGGTTTGTCCTAATCCTAGGCTACGAGCATCCTAGTGCTCTGTGCTTTGCCTTGCTCATTACTCTGTGTTCAGATAGCAAGCCTTAATGAGGCCCTTTAACTTAAGCTGTAAATGAAGTAAGAATAACAGATCTAGACCCCTTGAAAATTATGCTTCCCTTCCTTCCCTCTCCCCTCTGCACAGAGCAAGAGAGAAATATCTTACCAACTGGGTTTTTCTGCTTTTACTAGCTTATTAGTGTTAATCAGAGGCAGTTTTTCCGGTTTTGTTCATTTTCTTTTTAGTATGTTGTCATTTACAAAGAGATAAGTAGTCCATAAATGTAAATCCATGCTTTTCTTTAGAATTTTTACATAAACAACCAAAGCTTCTCATATCATTGAAGGTCATTAAAATTTAATGCTGTGTAAAGTTCAGTGATCAGTGTATCCATTTAGTAAACATGCCTTTTTGTACAAGCTTTTAGTTTTTCTTATTCAGGTGGAGTCATTACTGAAGTATTACAAATTATATATATATTCATATTTTTAAATGAAGTTCTTAAAAGCTTCCCCTGGCTTTTAAAATTACACTCCTTAAATTACTAAAAGGTTATTTTGTTATGTGATGTTGTATTTAGCAATAGCTGTTTGTTTTTCTTTCATTTTACTATTTTTTTTTGCCTTTGAAACAGTAAAAACAAAATCATTAAAGTGTTCTAAAATGGGAAGTTTTCTTTGGCTACAGTATAAATAGGATATTTACAAAGAGCAAGCTGAACCCTTTTATTGCTTAAGTATTCTTAACTAAAGTCTAATGAAGATATTTTGCTCGGCAATATTCTTGTTAGTTCTGTCTCTTGTTCTGGCTGGACCAAACTACCTTTATAACCTGCTGCAGGAGCTGTGGTCATTAAGTTTATGTATGTCTTGCTATGTAGGCTCCAGCTTACCTCTTAAGACATTATCAGGCTTATTCCAGAGTAGATAATTGCTTCAACAGAGAAAATTTTAGCATAACATGGGAGCTGGAAATAACGTGAAACTGTCCATCTACATATATCTTTTTTCATGTTTTAAACTGAAATAACATTGTGGTCTAGCATCAGATCTTATAAAGGACTTTTATGACCAGATCATTCATTCTACGTTGCTCTATTCAGCAACATCAAGGTGTCACTGCATTACAAGCTTTCTGTGAGGAGTATATTCTATTTAGAATTTGCTTCCCATAGCTTTGGCACTATGAAAACAAATGCTGTTCCAGAATGCTCCTGTGTACTTAAAATAAGTATTCATAAAGTTGAAAACTACATTCATTAGTTGCCTCACTTGTTGATATCCAGAAAAGATTTTTCATCTAATGCTTATAGATAACTATCCATTCATAATTAACTGTGGCCTGGATGAACTCAATTTGAACCTTGAGAGGAAAGCTTAAATAGAAGAAATGCAACGCACAAAGACAGTCTTGGTAGGCACATAACTGAATGCGAATGGAGAGCGAGAATTACCTTCATCACATCAAGTCTCTGCTTGAGCATATTATATGGTTCAGTAAAGGGAAGGTGCTGTTCTCACTCAGACTACAGTAATGCATTCACAGGAAAGGTGCAGAGTTTCAGTATTTTGCATGGTGTCTGAGTGACATTATGTGTACGGATCTGTGTGTATACTTATATAAAGATATACGTATGTACGTAATAGCATGATGTACAAAAATTTATGTAACAAATAACATTTACAATAACTGTTGTGTGCAAAATTGACCAAAATATACATTAACATGAATATACAGGCACCGTTCCACAAGGATGCATTTAAGCACAGTAAATATCCAGGTGTAAGTGTTCCAGCTCCTCATCATACCTCCAGTTCTCCCCCATAAGCAATGGGGGTGGAATGTGGCTGCCTGGCTTCCAGGTGTAATCACTCATTTTTACCATAATTGATTATGAATGTTAAACTGCAGGTGAAAATGAGAAGCTATTTTTCAACATTTGGTCTTCAAGTCACACTTACTGTGACTTATTTCCTATTTTAAATGGACTTTTGCCTTTTTAATTAAGAAATCAAACCAGGTTTCACCATTTGAAAAAATCAATAGGAGTGTGTTTTGGTTTTGTCTTTGACAGGGATGAAATGACTTTCCTCTGATTGGTTGTATTTTTTTGTTTGTAATAAGTAACAGGGCTGCTTCTAGCCTGTCTTGCAAACACACACCCAACAATGCACTTGCATTTCTACTCCTGTATATGAAATATGCTCTCTGGTTCCATGCAAACTGAGTTTGGATGAGAGACATTTTCAGACAACAGGCTTGAGTAGTTAATTTGGCTAATGGTGACTAGCTAGCTTCTTTATCAAAGACAAACCAGGAACTCTTTCGTACTTTTGTACAGCTCAGTGATGCCTCAGTGGTCAACTGTTTCTCAAGCCAAAGAACAAATATGAATAGTTGTGTCTGTCTTTACACATAGTATGTACTAACTACTGGCTGCGACGACTGACATGACTTCTTTCATTGTGAAAGAGCACAACCTGCTTCTTGAGTTTCATCTGATTCTCTGATGGTTAAGTTCTGCCTGTGGTTAAGGCATTTCAGCATCTTGGCTGAATTGCATTCAGGCTACTAAAAGGTCCATGATTCAAACTATCTTATGATATTACCATGCTCTGTACAGAATGTGCTAAAAATCCACATGCTTTTCTGTCTATACACAGAATGTGCTATGAGTTTTAGGAGTCCTTCTGTTACCTTGCCCCCTGTTTTACTGGATTTGTATTTTTTGCTGGAAACAGTCTTTCCCATAGGATTGTGAACCACATAGCTATGAGGAATGAGTATGTACTGGTAAGAATATTCTCTGCAGAACAATCTTTCATGTTGGTATCTCTTTCTTTAGGCTGTGCCCGGACTGCTGCAGAAATTTGTTTATTCTTCTACACTTTATTTTTATTTTGGATTTTTATTTCTACTGAGATCTCATTCTCATATTCAGCTGGGTTTTATTTAGCAGCTCAAAAGATAATGGGGACAGCAGTGCCTGGAGTCACCTGAGAGCAAGGTTTTTCTCCTAAGTTTTACAGATAAGCAGCACCTGTGTTCTATCCATTTATTTCCTTTCATTGTTTTCCAGATCAAAATCTGTGCATCTGAAGGTCATAGAAATGCTCGATGTGTGAATATGCAGTTGCTTGCTCTTACTCTGCTGTTGCTGCTAAAAAAGTACCCTTCCCTTGCTTAAGTTTGGGCATCTGTATTACAGCAGTCTGCAACAATCTGACTAGGATCGGATTCCCTCAGCTGCAGCTTCACAGAAATATACTGGGCCAGAATCATCCCTCTGATTTACCAGACATGGATATTCTGTTGGTGGAGGTTGCATGCCTGTATCTTTTATTGTTATTACCTATCTCCCCAGATCTTACATCACAGATCCTTGCACTTGCATGAAACAAACTTTATCTCTTCCTAGAGTAATTGATGTAGAGGCCAACATCTCAAAAAAAAAAAAAAAACTGCTTTGCACTGAAGTCTAAAAAACAGACTTCATTCTTAGGCATTCTGTGCCTAAGGCTAGTTAATGCTTTTAAATCACTGCCTGAATAGATGTTAAGCTGTGCTGCTGGGGGAAGCAACGAGGAGAGGGAGACCCCAAGGGAGAAGACATGAGATCTTGTCAAAATTCTATTTTTACATGTAATTCTCCAGTCAGAATTCTGTCACACTATCAGAGCACACCCTTCTGTTCCAGCAGACTCCTGTATCTTCAGTCCATCAGTAGGTGTAAACAGACTGAAACATGTCTTTGTGGCTGATGCTTTCAAGTTAGCATTAGGAAAGATTCCAAAGAAACAATATTTTCTCATTTATAATGCAAAGTCGTTCCTGTAAATAACTTCTGTTGCACATCATTTTGTTGCCCTTAAAGTTAGGGAATAGATTTTTGTGGATGAAAGGCTTTCTCCAAATGGTGCATTACTCTTCAGACCTGTATGATGCTGCCATTCACAGTCTGTGTAAGAACCCTTATTAGCTCCACATGAGTTCTGGCTGGCTTTCTGGCTCATCTATCAGGAAAAGATCAGGCTGTCCTGTACATGGGATTAGTATAGTTGAAGTTTTCTAAGATAATATGCTTGGACCTTGAATTCAAATAGGCAAATTAATAGGCAGAGTACCTGATAAATAATTAACTCCAGGGCTGACCTAAGTCTTCGGTCTTTTTGGAATTTTCTCTTAACTAAGTTTTTAATGGTATTTTGTAGACCGAGGAAGCTGCTATTGGTTAGTTTGATTTGGGCTTATCTCTGTTTCCATTGAACTAATACCTGAAAAAAAGTAAAGTTTCTGTACAGACTTCAAATAGCAATCCATAAAGGAAATGGGGAAAAAATCCAAACAGTTTTACACAGCTTACTATAACTGATAGTCCTTGGGAGAGGACTGAATAAATAATAGTAGACTAAATCACTTTGTAAACTTGGTTCAAGAAACTTTAAAACGATAAAATAAATCTCATTCTCTCACAGTTGATGTTCTTTTTTTCCTCTTGCCCTTGCGGAGGATGTAAGTCATTTGTTAAGTACAGCAATAGAGTTAGTCTGCAGACTACTTTACCCAAAACAGTTTTTGTTCTTACCTTTCAAGTCTGCAATCTGGTAAGGTAGATGTACATGACAGTTTTTTTTATAAATAAATGAATAATAAAATGTGGCTAGACTTTATTTTTCCCCCACGTATTGTAATATCAAAAAGAGCTTGGCAGGTACTTTAACTTTGCTGTGGCAGGTATGCACATAATTATTCCTCATCCTTGCAAATGTTAAAAAAAAAAAAAAAAAAAAGTTGCTGGCCAGGATTAAAATTAAATTTTGCCTTGTGGTGTTATAGAAAGACAGAAATTAATTTTAGTGGTAAGAATTTCATCACCTAGCTATTCAATTCTTTTCATTCAGTCCGTCTTTAACTGTTTTGAGAATAAAATGCAGGAAAAAAGGGCTTTTTGAAGCCTGCATATTTGCCATTACCTTTGACTAACCTTACACTGATGAACTCTGGAATTGCATCCTTCTCTTATTGTTGATTTTGTAATGCTGCTTTGTGAGATCTGTCACATGATGAGAACCAGAACATCTGCATTGCTGTTTTCTTTAGAATTATGCATGAATATAATTTAAAACTGTATTGTAAGGACATAACAGATCCCTAGAAGATGGAAGAGACGGGAATTGCAAAGCTACTAGATAACCTGGACTGGGAGATTCTGATGTGCTAGGAAGTCAAGGTCATAAAAGTCAGCAACAAAAGAAGCATCAGATGAGAAGCACAAACTTGTTCACAGAGTGGGAAATGCAAACAGCCTTGCATTGCAGTGACTCTGAGGATGCCAATGTGAAAGGAAGCAGTAGGGGTCAAGTTAAGCAGGGACAACTGGGGAAGACTGCACAGTAGATCTCTTGTGATCTGTACGAGTTTATGTGGTGTAGAACATGGTATTCAATAGTTTGATTCATACTACTTATTCTTTGTCCTTTATTTTTCTTCCACGAGTCTTAACTGTTCTTCAACTAGCTGTTTTTCCTTTCTCATCTTGCTTTAGCCCAATATTTTCCACTAAATCAGCTAGGATCCCTTTGACCACAATGTGTTTTTCTTGCATCTTCAACAAAGCCTGATGCCTTTTTGTGTAACTTCATTTTGTGATTGTTGTCCTTCCTACTACAGAAAAAAATCACCTTTTTTTTTTTTTTTTTCCCAGTTACAGTGAAACTATTTATATAAGCCAAACTATCTGTATAAACCAAAGCAGATATAAATACAGTGTCAGGACAGAGAAACTGCTATTAGCAAATATGAACGTCCGTAGAGTTTAAACTTCAAGTAAGTTTTTGTTGCCAGCAGGGAAACTTTTAACTATTTAAAATCAGAATCCATCCCCTCTAATAAATAATTACAAGTATCCTTTTCATAAACAAATTACTACCAATATGCAGTTAATCTCTTAATTAAGTAGTTTGCTTTAATTCAGAGACTATCTTTTATGACAAATTATTTTTATAAGAGCAAAGCTATTTCATTAGTTTCCCAAAATGAGGCAACTATTAATTATATGCATCTTTTTTTTCCTTATTGATAAATAATCTATTGCATGTTTTGTTGCAGAAAAGTATTAGTTATGCTAGCTTATAGCTTTTATTTCAGAAATTGCTTTTGTAAGGAAAGTAATATGGCGAAATGCTGAGCAATTGTGACCTCTGCTGGAAGCATTAAAATTGATTCCAATAGACAGCAACCACTGGAAGCAACATTATTATTGTTACTTCAGGCACTAATTTGCCTGTGCTAGACACTGAACAAATGGATTAACAGGTTGTACCTACTCTGAGAAGTTTACAGGATAAATAGAAAATATAAATGAATCCAAAGAGGGCATCAGTGGCAGGACTGGGCAGAATCTGTCTGCCTCTTGGACTGCTTGCACTACCTCTGAAATAGTATGAGCTATTGATAAATAATCACCGTGCTTATGCACGTGGCTATACGTGTTATAAGACAAGTACTCCCGCTCCAGAATCATGGTTTGGAGAAATATTCCCCAGGATTCGGTATCATTGTTTCTAAATAAGTGAAAAGTTCATTTGCAGAATTTCTGCTCAGGAAGAGATTCAGTATTGAGTTTCTGCTGGAAACGATCCGACAGTCCTGCTTGTGTGCCAGGAGGAGCCTTTTGTGGAAGTACCAAGAACTAAATCATTGATCTGGAAACGCTGTGAGTCACCCATTCACGATTCCAGCTCAGAGAATCTTGAAATGCTCTTACGCCCGGTGTTTGAAGTGGTGCTGTTCTGAGGCTGTGCTTCAGCATGAAATGTACGATAAATCACAAATTTAATTTATATTCTTGGAAAGAGATGTTTACACTTTACAGTCAGTTCATGCTTCAGTGCAAATTGTTGAGTTTTTGAAAAATGTAAACGAACTTGGAGCTTTTCTTGGAGTGGAGCATTTGCCATCCTGAACATATGGTTCATTAAGGCTTCAGCAACTGTTTACTGTGGTTAAAAACAGGGCTATGGGAATTCTAAGAAGCAATGCAGTAAGATCAGAGCTCTTGAAGTCAGAAGGCCCCGAAGCCAAGGCCATCTTGCTCTTCCCAGTGCATCCCTACCTTCTGTGAAGATCTGTATAATGTTTTGCATGTTGTTTTTGAAATATATTTATATTCTGATTGTCAAGTCAGGCGTATTAATATGATTGTTTTATGTACAAGTGTTATAATGAAAAATCAGTGTGCATGAAACTACTTAGGAACTGGCATTAGTCCTCTTCATTGTATACCCAGGCCTGGTCATCATACTTGAGGGAACCAGTTCATTAACCAAATTAAAAAACCTTTAGGCAACGTTTGAAGTAAATGGGGAAACTTGCATTGATTTTGGCAGGGTGATGAGGTTAGCCCTAGATAGCTTGCAATCTATAAATAGCTCATTAAGAGAAGGGGGAAAGAGGGAAGAGGTCAGAGATAGAGGAAGACTGTGGTAAGAGCTCTGTAAGCCTTCAGGCTGTTCCTTATCCTTTCAGCAAAGCAATTGGGAGTGGCGTTGTCATATCTTTAAACTCCTGGAGAAGGTGAAGATTTCAGAGAAGACTTCAAGTATTATTTACTGACAACAGAAATGAACTGGGAATATTTCTCTCTTCCCCAGGAGAATAAATATTGAGACAGCATTTGCGATGAAATTATTTGAAATATAAACCAAACACCAAAATAATCATTCTTCATTTCTTATGGATTTTAATCTTATGCATCCCTTTTTTCAATCAGTGCATTCAACAAATTGACTTTTCCAGTGTTCTTCAGGGTACTTTTGTGTCACACCCTTAATAGTCACGCTTCAGCGATATGCCGAGTTATCCCAGATCCCCTCTACAGCTGTAGAGCTCATCTAAATTGGGTGATAAAATTGTGGCTCATAAGGAACACTAGATGATATTCTTTGTTCATTTGTAGACTTTAGACTAAATAGAATCCTAGAGGTTTTGGGGTGGGGAATGTAAAAGCAACTTCTTTCAAGTCCTGGTAGAACACTTGGAGCAAAATCCACAAGCTTGCAGGAAAATAAGTTATTTTTTGTGTAAACATTCAGTGAAGACTGCTTTAATCTGTTATTATAGTTAGTTTTGAAACACTGTTGGCCAGCTGGAAGTCGTGGCTTGACATTGAGCTTATTGCATGTAATTTTATAGCATGTTTATGGAGGAGGAAGAAGAGATGTGTTCTCCTGACTTCTCAAAAAATAAGTAACTAGCTTGGGCTGTATAAGGGACTATAAATGATGAAGATGATTACAGACTGGATTACCATTGTCCACAACCCAGTTTTACTTCTAGGTGTACTTTACATTTTTAAAGCAAACTTGCACCTTCTTGGTACAAACGTGAGCCATGAAGGTACATAAAAATGTCTGTTCTCCCTTCTCCTGCCTCATCCCCCATTTTCTATTTCAGTGTGTTTCTCCACCTAAAACTGATTGGTTTTAATATGACTTCTCCAGATGCACTCAGCATATTTTAGAAGGCTTGGAAACTGTTTTTCCAGAATCTGTGGTGAAGTGTGAACATATGCCTATCTCTTGACCTACTGTCTTTAATCCAGTAGTTTCATTTGATAATTTGCAGGCTTGTTTCCTTTCCCTGAGGGAAATGATTCACACAAGTGTTTCACACAATGCTGTGTAATTGTTTTCTCCTACTGTGTCTCTGAAATAGTTTGCTTTTATGGATAAGGCACGTGCTTTGACACAGTATATGTGGTATATAAAATGTTCTTTCTGACTGGCTGTCTCAAGTATCTTGTGCGTTTAGATGAAACACTATTTTTGTTTCCCCTTTCTGTGTTCTGTCCTCTAAATTTTGACAGAAATGACTGTAGGCATTGTGCTGATATTTGTCTGATAGTTGTCTGTGGGTATAAAAGCAGTCCTTTTTGAATATTTAGTTATCTAATGAGGAACTGAGCCATCAAAACGACCTGAGCAATGACCCAAAATACCACCCACTATTTATAGATTTGGAAGGTTGTAGGAGATGCTTCTCTTCAAAGAGTATATAGTATGCAGGAAGATAGATTTTTTTTCTTAGGCAAAAAAAAAAAAAGTGAAAGACTTGCAAAATAATAGATAAACTCGATTAAACTGCTATTTCATCTCATCCCACACCCTCCTGTGCTAATAACCAGTAAGGTATCATGGCACAAGAGCAACAGGAAAGAGAGCAAGTCAGGCAACTTACCCGAGAAGTCTTCCTTGTCTTTGTCAGTGGGAAGCATGGGGACTTTATCTAGAAGCTGTTGGGGGACCATAGAGTGTAATAGCAATTGAAGGACATTATTCTGTGAATTTGGCATTCTCTTTTAACATATTAATGCCCTTCCATCTTCCACAACCTCCACAATTTATACTTAGCATGAAAAATGCTTTGAATTACAACCTGTATTTGTTTTTAAATCTACTGCTAGTTAATTTTGCTGGCTAGCTTAACTACCCCCTTCACATTTTTCCCACTATTTATAGATTTTCTTTTCTCTGCAGAAGAATCCTAGGCACTGCATTGATCAAAGTGAAGACCGTCAATACTTACTAAGTTCAGTACATGTCATTTTCCGTAAGCTTAATGCAGCCATGCCTTGTCCTAACTAAAAATGTGATCTCTAAAGACATGGTGAAGGAGAAACTTGTGTTGGTGTGGATAAAGTTGAATTAGTGCCCCAGCATGACTGAGGAGATCAGCAATAAACATGCTGTTTTCTAGCTCGAGTCTTGATCATTGGTCACGTGATGTGGAAAGATGTCCTCACACCTTTTGATAGATTGGTGGTTTCAGTCCCAAGATTTTGGCTAAATTCTAGGTTATCTAGAATTTCATCCTCCTTATCCAGTTGTCACGTATTCTTCACTTTCTATTCTAAAGCATTTATTTGTATGGGGGAGCTCAGCACAATTAGCATGCTATAATCCTAAGGCAGCTGAATTGATGGGTGCAGGAGTTCCACCATGTAGGTAATAAAGCACACTTTCACTGGGGGAGAAGACAGATTTTTAGGTAAAATTAATGTTGTTGTTGCTATTGAATGAGGTTCTCATGAAAGGAATTATACTACCATCAAGCTAAAATGAATTATGACTCAAGATATTAGTATTTTAATAATTAACTTAATTCATTACAAAATATAAAATTTATAAAGATTTGGCCTAAAAGGTATTCCAGACCATTATACTACTTCTTACAGATTTACCCTTCCTAATACCCTTTTACTCTAAATGTAAGGAACAACTTGAAAATTGATTTTTTTTCTACCTGTTTCAGCAATAGCTGGTAAAGGAAAAGCTGTAATAGCTGACCTTTTCGCAAGAAATAGGACATACAGAAATTAGAATGTGATGGTAGCGATCATAATTTGTAGCAAAACCTTTGTCGATTGCTTGAGAAAAAACTTTAATCAGTAAAAAAGAAATTACTTTTGCAAACTTACAGGTGGTGATACGCTATACTAATGATTAGGCAGCTCAAGTATAATGAGAATGTTCTCCTCTTTCGGTGAGGGGAGGGTTGTTTTTTTACTTGCCTCTGTTTTGAAACCAATGAAGTATTTTGTACATTGTTAAAGGGATATAGACAACAAATGCTATGCCTTCTGAGATTACAATGAGTAGCCATTAATTAATTTGTCTTTCCAATATAATAAAGCATATATTTTAAAAATTAATTTCAAAGTGCATATTAAGATAAAATTCTGATCTTTTTGAAATTACACGGGCATTCTACTAAGGAGCTGAATGGAGAAGGACATTAGTCCTTAATCCTGCAAGTATCTAGGTTTTGGAAGCCTTTTTGAGTTTCTGCACTAATCCATTTGATACAGCTTTGAAAATGGAATTTTTCCAGATCAGAGACTTGTGATTTTTACCATACACTTGGGTGCTGAACAGACAAGTGGAATGAGATAGAGCTAACCTGATGAAATACCTAAAATGAAAGAGTAATCATGCCAGGCTTCCTTTGGAATTACTAAAGGGAGAAAATCTAACTCAGTCGTTTGGAGGGGCTCAACTGTTACGGAGCCTAATGCGACTGCATGCCCAGCCAGAGCCCATTTAACTGATGTGCCTGAACTTAGGGGAATCTCACTCAGATCAGATGAAGAATGTACTTGGTTACTTCAGGAAGGACAGTGCCTAGATTTTATTGGGACTGAATAGCTTAAAAAACTTGGAAACACACTTAACTTTCTGATAGTTAGTGCTTAGTCCAAAAGAGGTTAGATTTTGGTTATTTTATATATAAAATTGGTTAGATTTTGCCATAAACAGTGAAGGCATTACAAGATGAGCATCTGAAAATGTAGTTTTCTATTAAGATATACTCTCAATTTACGAACAGTAGTACTCATTTAAATCTGTGAAACTACAATGTCTGTAAAATCTTAGTGAAGAGCTAACATTCAAAGTATGTATTGTGCATGCGTTGACATTTCTCAGAGGTCAGGGTGAAATATTTGAATCTGAGGTATTCAAGACAGATACTGACTGACAAATAACACAAACAACATGAAACCCTAGGCTGGTGAGAAGGAAGGTGGAAGAAAATTCATTTCTCAGCTTCTGGTAGGTACACTGCCTGAAGCTGAGAGCTGAAAGCAGTAAGTACAGACTTAAGTAATATTTTATATATAAATACTATTGTCACTAGTTGAAGTAGGTTCTTTATTACATTAGTATTCGGAATCTTCTGCACTTCCTTTGTGGAGGAATTGCTCTCTAACTTCGGCAGCAGATTTCTAGCTCTAAGCCTAATACAAAGGGAATGCAAGGGAGAACCTTCTATTACTGCATTCTCTGCTGCTGGAAAGCCAGCAGAGGGAACTTAAGTAACAAACCCTCTTCCCAGAGCTTATTAATAATACAAAGGTACATAAACAAATCAACAAAACTCTGCCATGATAGCCTATTCCCTATGGGAAACAGGAGGGAAAAAAAAATCAGTAGCTGTTGAATAGAAAAGGATAAAGTCAGTATGGAAAGGAAATTTTTCTTCTAGTAGTTGAGTTCACTAAAATTAACAGCAAAAAATTAGTATCTTAAAATCCAGGAGTCTATCAGATTTGTAGAGGAAAAAATGGTATCACTATGTTTTTAGTTTTTTCTCCGTACCTACAAGACTTACTGAGTTTGGCTTTTCCTTTTTTTAAGTGACTTCAGATTTTCAGAAAGTAAAGTAATGATGACTTCTTTCTTGCTTTGCATACCGATGGCTTACAGGTGCTGGAACTTCAGCAAAAATACTCAGTGTTTTCACTGATCTTTCTAATGCAGTACAATAAAATCCAAGGAAGTCCTAAGTCCTTTTATTTCTTTACCTATCTCAGCTGAGCAGTCAACGCTGTAGAAAGTAAGAGACGAACAAGCAGGAAAACTCTCTTTAAAGGAGCTACGTGAGGTCACCCAGTATCTGACTTTTTCAAATAAAGCAAACAACTACTGTGCTCCAGGATCACTTCTCAGATGAGTGGCAGAGCTAGGAGAATGCTAGTTCAATTTGCATGGCTTCCTATGCCAGCCTGGGGAGCCTAATGCACCTTTTTCAGATGTAATGAGCATAGCATCTTACTATTTCAAGGGTGTAAATTGTTGGCATCCTTGGGGAAGATAATTTTGGGAAAGGATTCAAAGGTCTGGAAGAGACATGAAAAGAAGTCATAGGAGTGTCCTCAGATGTTTGTTTTTTATTATTATTTTTATTTTTATACTGAATATTTATAGCAGTGTTTCTGTTATAGAAAGGTTGGGTTTTATTTAAATTATGATATCAAAGATTTACTTAAGATGTGATGGCTTTCTAGAAAGACTGATGAGTATCTAAGAATTTTATAATGTCAAATTCTGCTGTTAAAACCCAATATTGGTTGTACGCTGACCAGTAAGCACTCTGTAAAAAGGTGTCCTCCCTCCTAGTTTTTCACTTGAAACACCTTATTAGAGAACAGTTACTGAAACAGGTGTCAGTGTCCTATAGACGTGTTGGAAGTATGGTTAATTTACAGCTACACACAAATTTATTTCATATTGCCACTTCTAAGCCCCTAGTTTGGGGGTGGTCTGCTTGTGCAAGCCTATCAAGTTACGCACACTGTTTTTATTTGTTTTTATCTCTGTAAATAAATTTGCTTTATGGCTTTGATAACAGGAAGCTAGACCCCTCAATAAAATTTTGCTGAGTTCCTTTCCTCCTCTATGGGTCAATACACCACTTGGCTGCCTGCCTCTTAGCAGCCAAGCAATCAATTCCCTTAAGAAAAGACAGACTGATTTCCAACTTGCTGTGTACTTAATAATAGGTTCAGTTCATTCCATTGTCAAAATGATTTTATTTTGCTGAGATAATCTCTTTCCAGTAGTCCTAAAGTGTCATCTTGTGGTTGGTACTGGTTATGATTTTATATCAAGAGAAAATGTACCTAAGCACCAAAACCAGAAAATCTAAGTTCTCCTCTGGATATTAATAAGGTTAAACTGGAGAGTCAAGATTTAAGAGACTGCATCACTGGGGGTTTACTTTAGAAATACCTAATGATAGGTAAAAACTAAAATTTACTAAGAAATTCGTAATTCATTTGGAAGATACCGATAGACTTTTTGTGGTTAAATGTCTTTATATGGTGTAAGGATGCATTAAAAAGTCGTAATGAATTATTAGATCTTCGAAATGCTCATTGGGTTGCTATGCAATACATCTTAATTTCAAACTTTAATGAAACAAACAATTGAAATATCATCAGAACTGAAATAATTAAACTATCACACCGGTCCCAGGGTAACAGAGCTCAAATATAAACTGGCTTAAATTAGCACAGAGCATCTCAGCTTGCTCAGCTATGCAGTCAATCTGATGTTCCTTCTGAGGGCAGTAAAAAGCCACTTTGAGTGTTTTGAGACTGAATAGCCTACAGCATCTTGCATCAAGCAAAGGAATCCAAATCTTCTAGAGGGATTTCCTCTGGGAGCTTTGAAAAATGGTGTGGGGAGGAGCTTTGGCTGTTGCAATATTTTTGTCTCAACATTTTTGCTATGGCAGTTTGTTGCTATTTTAAATTATTTTGCTTTGATATATTTACTAGGAATAGAAACAATTTTGACATTTAGCTTTTACAGTTTAAGGTTTTTTTGATAAATTTAAAATTGTCCTAATCCCAATTCAGAACTTTGCCAAGCTCTGGAATTTGCATTTTTAAATCATTTAGATAAGAACTGTCTGTTCTCTACACTTGCATTTAAATCACTCACTGATATTATAGCACCTAGATTGTGGTTTTTTTCCATATTTGTGAGATTCTTCTTGGAAAAGACATTTATGCTTCCTGCAAAATTGTACGCTATCCAAAACTATTTTCAAACAAGCAAGATGAAATTTCATCTCACTCAAATGCAAAACAGTCCATTTGACCTCAAATGTAGCATTTTATTTTCAGGCACTTGTAATTTTTTCATGTTTTTGTTTCCTTTTTTTTTTTTTTTAAAGGCAAAGAATAAAGGATTTTATTCATAGGAATGAAGTTAGTATTTCCACTTCTACAACAGTTCTAGCCTTACAGCTTCTGTACCAAATGAGAACAATCCAACTTCAACTTTAATTCCTTAAGGAATTGAAAAACTCTCTCTTTGCTCCAGTGTAGTTCTCAGACTGAGTTATTTTGGACTTCAGGAATTATGATAGTTTTGTGCCCATTCTCTCCTACCGGGAGTGTGCCACTTCCTGTGGTCAGAAACATGTACTAGATCTCAGTTTCCTATCTCACATGTAACTGACCCAAATATTGGGACATGGAACCATGTATGTATTCCCTGCCCCAAAGCACTTGAGATCTACGTCCAGTTGCAAAATCACCAGTGTAATTAATGCACAGACAAGTTGATTCTTCAGAGATAAGAGCTGCTAAAGAAAAGAAATTTCTGCTATGAACACCCAACGCTTTTCCTTAAAACAAACTTGTGTAATATTTTCTATTGCAGAACATCTCCCTAAAGTACATTTTTGAGTTGCAAGCCATGAATTAGCTAGCAAAGATATCCACTATAGTGTTAACTCCAATGAATTCTGCTTGTGAAGTACTGCTAAAGGAAATAGGTATTGATTAAAGATATTGATTTCTGACAAAATGGAGGACTTGTCTCATTGCTGAATTTTGAATCTTACACTTTAAATAAGAAGACTTGATAGCAGTTGCTAAACCCTATTGTTTGTATTGCAGGGGTATCCAGAATCCCAAACTGAAATGTTCCACTGAACAAATACACATTAAAAATATTTTTAAAATATATATTAAAAATAAATAAATCACCAGTAGAAAGAGAGAATGGAATGAAATCTAAAACTACCTGTTTCATGGATTAAACCTATTCTTTGATTTGTGAGAATATTTGGATCTTTGTCTCCAAAGGCTAAAACTTCCTAGGTCAACTGAGATTGTGCAAGAGCAACTACAAAGATGACCTTGGCTTTTCCTGGAGATGGTCATTCAAATGCTTAACCAAATCCTGCCTACTTTAATATTTCTTTGATTTCACCTAAGATTCTCTGGCTGCTTTAACTGTGAAAAATTTTTAAATGTATATTTATACAATCTTTTATGGTCTGGTTATTGAGACACTGTCAAAACATCATAATTACACATCACTGCTTTTTAAGTCCACTAAAATTCTTCAGAGAACACGTAATGCTTTTTCGGGTTTCATTTTTTTTTAATTGAGTCTGACCTAGGCACAAGATCTGATTTCATGTTAGAAGACAAGTAATTTGCAAATCCTTCAGGCACGATTACACAGTTACTTTCTAGGATTAATTACTGCAACTGTTTTCTCATTGCCCTCCATAACCCTGACACTCTTTTGCAGTTTCCATAAGTGACACGGAATTCTGCTCCTAGACTATTTTAATCTTGTATTACTAGCTTATCACCACATTTGCCCACCTGGCAAATATTTTGTTAACATCAGTATCATGTTGCATGTAATATTATTTTACAAATTCCATATCCTGTGCACAAGCTTCATGTGTTCTTTCTTTATGCTTGACTGTGTATCTTTCTGGTTATTGGTGCTGTTTTCCCTGTCATCCCTGAGTTTACCTGTGGGGTTTTGTGGCTTAGTTGATATGTGCTGTTTGTGTTCTGTTACAAATGTGATCAGATGCTGTCAGGTCTGACCTAGTACTCACTGAAGTCAATGAGAAGATGTACGTCGACCACGTTCATTCTAAAAACGCTGTATGTATCTTAATTCCTGTTTATAATATAATACTTGGAACAGTGTATCTTAGACCAGAGACACCGATATCTTGTGAGTAAAAAATTCATGGCGGGCTACTGAAAAGTCAGCCTAGCTTGCTGCAGACAGTCATTAATGCAATTTTAACTTAAATGTGCTGAATTCCTGAAGGAATTTGAAGGAATTCCAATATTACATAAATGTTCATGTATTCAGCTTAGGTAAAGAAGCTTGAGTCAAACTCATATTGTCAACGTTCCTTATGTTCAACTCTGGTACAAGTTCTGTTTCAGATATTTATTGCAATAAAGCTAATGAGATTAATGTTTTTATTACTTTTATGATGAAAATATTCTTCAATATCACTGAATAATTCTGTGGTTTAAATAATGAGGTATAGTTAGTGGTCCCAAAGAAGTCTTGCTGCTGATTGTGGAGAATCCATTCATTTTTGGATGCTAGCTCTTAGTTTTTCTAGCTTTCAGATAACCTAGAAATACATCAGATGTTTTTCTTCAGTGTCAGCAATTGCTGTGGCTGTTACAGGATTGTTAGTTAACTATTTGCAAAACTGGAACAGAGTTATAGTTTAAAACAATAGTGAAATTGAATGTCTAACCTTTTTATCACTGTCTCTCGTTCTGTGCAGAGAGCGAGGATCACCATTGACCAAAGGATGGACCGTAATTTGAAATACAGGTATGTACATATGTTCAATCACCTTCTCAAAACATGAAGACGTGACAAGTGCCTGAAAATAGTTTGCTATTCATATTTTTCTGCATACACAGAAGGGAAAACTGTGCTTGACCTGCAGTAGTGAGTTTACCAGGGAACGCAATTCATCTATCAAAATATTTCATAAGGGTTCCATCAAAACTACAAGATAAAGCTTCACACGTTTTATGTAGGTTTGTCTACTCTCCAGTAGTCCCAGCTGGATACAAATATCTCCTATTTCATTGTCCCTGCACTCTGCAGGGATCCATTACTATTTCTACACATAATAAAATGCATCATGAGTTTGGGTGGCTCTGCCATCGAGTCCAGTTCAGCCTTTTTGAGTTTTACTTGACATAGTGCCTTTGAAAACAAAACCTAATATATGAATGAAATCCAGCCCCACTACTTCACTTTGAATGCCCTCTTATCATTTAGTATTTGTACACTATTAAAAAGTGGTGCTTCATTTTGGTCCTAACACACAGCAAGTGGGATGCTAGCATTTTCTTTGCTTTCTTAACATATGTAAAACAAAACAGGAACTGTTGATTTTTTTAAGTAATTTTCATTGTATGTGAGTGGGACAAAGTGATTCGTGTATACAGTTTTGTTTCTTTTCGCTTGCTGAAAAATGTGTAAAACTGCACTACTAAAAACATTCATCAGGCCTTTCTTCTGCAAAATCAAATTATGGTATCATCTCTGTTTTCAGACTGGCAAGATAAGCGTGTTGGAGGAATTTTATTGAAAGTAAATTCTGATATAAATAGAAATTGAAATGTGTAAAGGCAAAGATACTTTCAGTGTTTAATTTGAATTTACAGTTTGAAGGGGGGGGGAGGAAATTTGTTGTTTTAATAATGAAATTGTAGTTTCTTTGTTTTTTTTCCCTTAGTCTATTAAATCTGTTAGTAGCTGTTAAGCTGAATATTTTTCCAGGAAGTTTATTTACACAAATTGCTATCCAAATAAAACAGGACTATTTGCGTATTCAAATATTTGTCACAATGCACTGCTCATCTTTCTCCCTTCTAGCTATAGGCTGTGGTTGTCTCTGCTTTTAGGGGATCTATTCTTTGTATGTGATTAACAAGGTATGTGAAGCAAAAGTTTGAGGTGAACAACTATAATTAGGAAAGATCTAGTTAATCTTCCCTATACTGCCTCTGTGTGTATCAGTCTAATGGAAGCCACTCCTAAGAAATCTTCCCCAGGGCCTTAGGAAGTGCTTGATGTGAATGGCAAGGCATGCAAGTAACACATCGCTCAGTGATGTGTACTGCATGTAGGCTGTGGCCATTAAAAATGAGTAATCTCAGTATTTTATTTTTTAAGAGAAACTTAAGCCTTTTTTTAAAATTGCAAGCAAATCAGTGATCATTTCTGATGCAGTTTCTTAGCCTGGAAACATAAAGGAGGCCTCCCTATCTGTCCATATGAGGTAGTAATACTTTTGTGATGTTTTCTTTGACCCAAAATGTGCAAAAAAATCAAAAGGAGAACAGACCAGATTCAACATACGTCATGTTTTGAACTGAAGTACCAGCGCATTACCCACCTCATTTCTCCCTACCTAGTTTTCCTTGCTGCAGCATCAGCCTGCCATACGTCAGTGTTGTGAGTTTGCTGTGGGAACAGCCTGTTCTCAACATAGGGAGGTCCCAGTAAAGTGCGGCAGTGCTGCATGTGTTGTGCCATGCAGGGGTGTGCTCATCTAAGAGGCAAGTTCCCTGGACTGACATCTAATGCCTGATCCTTTCTCACTGGATGTTTCAAGCACCGTCATCATAATAAACTGTATCTGTTCCCATGGCACTGCACTGAAGACTTGCATCAATGTGGAAGTAAGCTACATGTCATATGGATCATCTCTCACATATTTTTCAGGCATTGGGCACACACTGCTGCCTGATTTTTTTGAAAAGGCAGAGCTTTGTTTTTTGGCTTGGTTTTCTTCAGTAGACCTCTGACAAAGGCCTTAATTCCCAAAACGGGAAAAGACTAGCAAAGGAGCCCTTATGTATTGTATAAGAAATTTCTAGATGGAGCTGAAAATACATTTCAGCACTGAACAATATAATAGGTATGAAAAATCGTATGAGGTTTGCATTAAAAAAGGCTTTCTTCAAGGGTTACTCAACTATTTTTAACCTCTTGATCTTCTATTTTAACTCCACCCCTTAAGAGCTAAAGTAGCAATCACATTAGCTAACTGCCTGGTGGGATTTCTGGTCTTCGGCACGTTACTGGATGACTTGCTTTTACAGCGTGGTGCGAGTATTTTTAAATGAAGTAAGTCCCGAGAGTTAGGAAAGACAATAAAAGTTCAATTTAAACTTTAAGAAAATGTGCTGCCAAGCATTAATAAAGCATTAGTTGAATATTACAGGGTCTTGATTTCATTTTCTCTTGGAAGCTCTGTATACCTATGCATGAATGTTATCACTTCTGACTCCGAAGTGCTATCCCAGGCACCTGCGTCACTGAGCTGGGGGAGTGCACTGTAACAACCACCAAATTCCCCGAACATAATTCTCCTCCTGCAGCTTTAGTCTTTGTGAAATGACATGTAAATTATGCACATGGACATGATTGTGATGGTTACATTATATGTTCCTAAAAGGGATAGCCAGCTCGATATCCTTTTGTACTTGACTGACACCATTTAGAAACTATCATTAGATGACTGTTAATTGGGTTTATTATATTTCCATTATCACAAAAAGATCTGAGCTATTATAGATGGATAGAACTAGCTCTGTTTCTAAGTAGAGCTATTTTTAATGAAGTCTTTTTCAACTTCTAGAAAGAAGTTCTGGAAAGAAAATGTGTATACCAATCACTTCGAAGCCTGAAATGCTAAGATGTGATTAGCTTGAATGGTTGACTAGTCATGATTTCTTCCCTTAGGGGAAAAACAGATCTGAGTAACAGGTACTAAGATTACCTTTTATGAAGATTTCAGTTTATAGATATGTAGAGACAAAAATCCTTACAGAAGTTAGTGCTTAGAAGATGAAGCATCTTCTTGTAGCTGGGTGATGACTGAAATGTTTGTTTCGTGCCTTGAATTTCCTTTTTGTCAAGTCCTTTTCTTAGGCTGTCAGATTATTTCTGATGTGCAATAAATTAATGACAGCTGTGACTAACACTGGCTGGTGCTATGTGTTTTGAGGACTTTTTAGCATTAATCTGTTAAAACCATCTCAGGAATATCTTCAAAATGCTGAGGACTCCTTTCCAGTCCATTCCCAACATGTAAATTTGGCATCCTCCTCCTTATCTTTAAGATCCTCAGGTAGATTCCTGATTGTGGTTCACATACTGCATATTTGGGACCCAAAAGCAACATGTTCATAAATTCATTGTTCCTAAATTAACACAAAATCACTGCAAAATTTCATGTGTTAAACCAGGCTTTCCACAAAATCAAGGTATTTCTGAACCAAGTGCTCCAAGTAAACAGTCACTGATAGTTTAAGGTGAATGACTTTAAAATGAATTATGTAGCAAAAACCTCCTTTTCTTTGCTGTCTTGCCTTTAACTTTTTAACGTTAAAGTTATAAACCCTGTGTGGGGGTATGTGATAAGATTCTGAATGTCATTACTAATAACATAACAATGCTAAAATTCTTTATGTCAAGCAACACAAAATTAAGCAAGCTAGACCTTGAGTTCAAAGAGAAGAGGTGGTTTTAATGTAAATTAAAACAGATTCTTGCTGCCCACTAATCAAGTGTTTACCTGTTTCCATTAAAACTGCATTGAATTTAATCAGTATGCTTTCTAATGCATGCATTTCTCTCTAAATAAGAAGTGTATTTGTCATGAATATTTAAATTGGATTTTAAATCCATGAAAGTTTAATTTAAATAAAAAGTGGTGTTTTTCAGGGCTGAAAGTTTAGTGTCTTCAAATTCTATTCAACAGCTGTAAGCAAATTTTAAAGTTAGCAGTCTTGAGGGAATCAATCTTAGCATTTAGGATTAATTGTCTTTAATTGAAAGATGCTAAAATGTAACTGCACATTTTATGTACTGTTACTTGTACATAAAACTTAAATATTTGTTTCTTATAGCTAAACAGAGCTAATGAATAATTCAGAAATTAGAACAGTACAGAGTATCTTAATGTAAAAATGTGTGTATGGCAATAATTTTTAAGACATGTTTTGCAGTTTTCACTCTAACACTGAGGAGGGTGTGGGAGTAATATTCTTTATATAATATTCTGTCGTGATATTCATAACTTTTCAATATACATATGTAAACTCCAGGTTTATTTTTGTGATTCCTATTCTTACCAGGGAATTGTTTATATTTACATTTCTAGTATATTTTTGTTTTGTAATGATAAAGAATTGAGTTCTCCTGTACAATGGTATTTGCTAAGAAATCAGACCAGAATAAATGTCCATTAATTTTGCGTGAAAAAGAATAACGCAGTTGTCTAAAGCAAAAAAATCTCATTCTTACCTATTAGTTGAACTAACTGGTCACTGTGAATCCTACAAAACTGGACATTTGTAGAGTCCTAGTCTTCATTGTAGTTTGCATTTCATTTTATTGATAAATAATTCCATTCTTGTGAGAAACCCCTTTATTGTTCAAGATAGCTGTTCTCCAGATATTTTTTTATTTTGCTATTACTGATTCAGATATTGGCTATTGATGGTTTCATATGATTTTAATGGATTGTTTTAAAGCAAGCACAGGCAATTGGGGCTTGAACTGCATATTTGATTCAAGTGATCTAAACAAAATAGATCAGTGTTGAAAATTATCATATTTTTGCTGTATAAATTACTGAATCGATGTCACATCTTAAAAGAGAAATGTAATAAATACATCCATAAAATATGTAGAAGTCTTAGTCAACTCAAGTCCTACACTAACTTGAACATGGTACAAGTCCGGTGGGATACGGGACAACTTATTTGGATGGGGTTTATCCTTAATGCTGACAACAGTAAAAGCAGCAAGGACCTGAGTCAAGACTGTACTTACAGGCGTTGAATTTCTGACAGCATGAATTTCTCACAGCAGTGCAGCCACTGTCAGGTTTTCAAATATACACTGTTTATTTGAGGGAAGAATGCCCTTGGTAAATTTTGGTGTTGGAATAGCACAGCACAGGTAGCTTTACTCCCCTTTGGGACCAGGTTTGCCCTGCTGTCCTGGCCATTGTCAGGATCAGGGTTGTTTTTTTTGTGTGCATTAGAACATAGTGTTTGAGCAGAGAGAAGTGGCTAACCGAACCTAACTGCATCTTATTCAGATCTCGTTGGAGAAAAAAAGGTTTGCCTATGGTAATTCCTGTGAAGGAGTATTATAAATTCATACACACATAAAAATGCAGCACTTCATGCTCTAGGTAAAACCCAAAATTCGAGGAAGCAAGGAGTTGGCAAAGCATGAATAAGTTAATTTATCTTCAGCAATTTAGAGCACATGCTCTCCTGATTTAGCAGTCCTGTGTCTCCATCGTAAGCTAAACAGACCAGTGACAACTCAGCTTCCTGTGAGCAGGTGATGTTTCAAGGCAGTTGAAGTGAAGCACTTAGCAAAATCTTGGTTCTCTTGAAATTGAATTGACAGTTATAAAGGACTTGAGTGAAGGCAGAAAAATGCCACCGCTTTTCCAAAACCGGGGCTACATTCCTGCATGGCTCTGACTTGCTTCTATTTGGCCTTGAAGGTTCATCCCGGATAAGCTGGCAGCAATGGAGTCGTATTGAAGGTGTATTATTCATGATGTTCTTTAAACCAGCACACAAGTGCCTGCAGCAAGGGCTCTCAGCAGGCTGGTTATCACCACTCGTCTCCCTCGCAGGGGTCACATATTGCTGCTTTGTCACTGAGTCAGTTAACTGTTGCTGGAAGAAGGAAGGTTGGAGGCAAGCAGCGTAAATGTTCCTGAACAGATGCATTGTACCATGATACTGTCTGTCACTCAAATTCACCAGGTGCAGAAAATGTTATTCCTTGCTAGAGGAGCATTGTTTGAGCAGTTTGAGGGGCTTTCTCAGTATTAAGTGCTAATGCATCCTAACAGACATGATACATGGCAAAGACGTTACCTGAGGAATAAGCAGCAGACACAGGCAGGGGTAAGCCTTGACAGGGGTTGTTTACACTATGGGCAAAAGAAATCTTGAAAGCCTTGGAGCTGATGGCAGAATTCCCTTAAGCTTTAATGAAACTGGATTTCACTCTGGATTCTTACTCATGACACTTGCTTCCTCCAAATTTTATGTCCTCTCTTCTTCCCTGCCTTTCTTTTCAACAGTGCTATTTGAGCGTCATTGAGGTAGAGCAATACAGCTGCTTCCATGCCATGGTTGAAAGATTTGGTCACAAGAGGTGTAGAAACAGCCTGTGAAAGTCTCAGAACAAAGTCCTGAATGCATTTCACAGATACTAGTTAATGTCTTCATGACTGGACTGCCCCCTTCTTCCTCTACTTTGCTGCCAGCATCCCTATTTTGTTTTTTGAGAGTAATTTGGCCCTGTATTGTCTGAAAACTGAATGTGAAATTAAGATTCTTTTGTAGGAATTTATGATGTTATTTTTAATAAGCTCTTGAATAATTAGAAACTGAAATGAGCTTTCAGACTGACAAATTTGTTAGAAACATTATAGTTATGATGAACTGTCTGAATCTTGGAGAGAAGTCAAACTCCTCCAGCTAAAATATATTTGAGTATCTTTTTTTGCCATCAGTTATTATATAAGGTAGCTTTTTAGGACTTCTTTGTGGAGTTTGGTACTTCACTCAGGTGTCACTAACAGCCATTGTAGTAAACAAAAGTGATGTTTCCTTTTATTACTTTCTCTAAAGTTGCCTAGGAAATGATGTATGTAAGCATGCTTCATTTCTGTTTTTTTTTTCTATAAGGACTATTTGCCATAGTGGTGTGAGTGCTTCAATGAGAAACTCCTCTCCTTCACAGCCTTCATCCATTCAAGTGCCCTTAATCATGAAATTTTCTTCACTTCATCCTTAAATTCCTTCACAGACGTCTTGTCTTAACTTTGCTGACTTCACTGTTATGTTTTTATAGAATATGGCTTTGTTCTGTTTCATTTGTAATTGTGCTTTTTGTGGATTGGTTTCATGGCTGAATATTATTCATTTAATGAATATATACCTCACACATATGTGCCTCTTTGACATGCACAGCTACTTTTCATGTTATAGAGAAATGTGGTCTATGCTCTATGGCATGTAGCTTTCGGGGATGATTCTCAGACATGTATATAATTTCTGCAAAGCAGAGCATCTCCTGCGCATCCCTATGCATTGAACAGTGTCTAAATATATTTCTGCGAGTTCAGTGAAATTTTCAGAGGCTATGTAATGTCTAAACAGACAGAAAGATGGGTTTGTGTACTCAGCTTGGCCAGACTTAATCCTTGTGACAAGTAGACAGTCAAGCTGTTGAAGTTAGTGTGTAAAGTGGCCAAAAAAGTATTTTTCTAGAGTTTTCAGAAACATCACAGAAAAAAAAAATATACGTAACCTCTGAAAGAGATCAACAACATGGATGGTATTATGCTAACCTCTGGGATCACTGAAGAGGTCAGACTATCTGAACTGTTCTGAATTCGCAGGTAAAGGGAAGAAGAGCAATGGCTTTATTTAATGTACTTGCCTTCATCATGCCCGTACAACAGAAACCTCACTGCCTACAGACTTAAATGAGAAATGTATGGAGGTGACTTCTGCCTCATGCTCTTGTCGGGAATTGCGTTGACTGCTGTCAGAAACCACTAGCAATGGCTTAAAATATTGCATCATCTTACAGGTAGGATTTTTGTAATGAAGAAAATAAATGAGCTGCCTGTACAAGTCACGTGTTCTGAATCTGACTATTGCCTCACTGTAGATATCAAATGATTATGATTAGATAATTATGATTCGCTAGCATTGCTACTTTGTACGGGTAAGTGTGGCTACGTGTAATTCAGTAAAACAGATATTTTAACATGCAGGTAATACCAAAGCACTTAATGTGGATTTATTTCATGCTGGAAAACCTAATGGTTGATTTATTGCCACCTCTCGCCATCC
Source organism: Anser anser (assembly GCF_964211835.1). Classification (NCBI taxonomy): domain Eukaryota; kingdom Metazoa; phylum Chordata; class Aves; order Anseriformes; family Anatidae; genus Anser; species Anser anser. The sequence continues at coordinate 12,629,026 of NC_139734.1, forward strand.
ATCTTCCCCGTTACCCTTCAGTACTTTCTTTTTTTAACATTCTCACAGAGGCAAATAACGTTTTAGAAGAAATGAAAATCATTACCTTTTTGCTGACAGTCAGAATGGTAGAAAGGCTCCATCTTCCTAAAAGGATTTTGTTTTCCTTACAGTTTATGCATTTAAAGGTTATCTTTAGATTGAAAGAATACCATTTGCTTTCTCAGACTCTGAAAGGATTCCTTCCTCTAACTTTTTTTAAACAAAGGAATTCAGCACCAGAATTTTTGAAATATTATGCCTATACTATATTAAACCTTTTTCTGAGGGGGAAAAAAAAAAGCATGCAACACTTAGCATTTCCCATGATATCTCTTGTGGACCATGGCTGAGAAGAGAGTTTCAGAAACCCAGGAATGCATTTGCTGACTGGGTGCAAGCTAAGAACTGTCTCAAAGGCCAGTTGTTGAAGAAAAACCTTTCTATAGGAATTCCTAAAATTCACCTTTTATTTTTGTTTTCTATATATATTTCTTCCGTACAAAGCAATTTTGGCTTAATGTTTACATTGCCTGTGAAGCTGACTTTTAACTGTGTCAGTTGGTCCTTGTCTTAACGCAGCGTAGAGAATCTAGCCCGTTTCCTGTTGAAATGTTAGTTCTACAGGATTAAAAAACAAATCAGTAATTATATTACCTTGTAGTTTTATAGTGCATTTCTCTTAAATTCTAAAGCATTTTACCTGGTGGATCATTGTGTCAGCACTGGCCAAAACTATCAAAACCAGTCTCGTGCCAGACGAGGAGCAGCGATGGAGAGGCAGGCTTATTCTTGTGTTCCGACTCTTGAATGCAGTTGTTAGTCTCTAGTTTCTGACTCATGGCTCCTTTCACAGAAAGAAAGCAATGCATGTTAATTTCTATTTTTTTTTTCTAAATTACTTGGAATATCTTTAATAAATGGGGGAAAAAATCACTCAATTTTGCTTATTTTGCTCCTTAAAACAGAGAATCCTAAAAAGCTTAACGACAAACAAAATAGTTTTAAAACTATTTTCAGTCTTGAGAAAGAAGCACTGGACCCACATAAATGGTTCTTGTATATTCACCTTCCCCATCCCAGTGCTTTTAATTTGACTGTTCCTATCGACTGCCTTGCTACAGTTGAGTATGAGATGCCTAATGTAATCATAACTTGCCATCTAGTGGCGTGTATGTGAAGGACCACGTCTCGAAATCAATCGAGTTGTGTTCGCTTTAGGGGATTCCTGTGTGCATGCTTGCTATCCCACAGGGGAACCCAGCTTTTTAAGCCGTGGCTAGATGCTGTTTCTATAGCATGTAGTAAAGAGGTCGTTTGTGATTGAAATAGGTGATATATTGCTACTGAGCTTGCGGTGGGCCAGAGAAACTGTGAGACACGATAGGTAAGAGGAATACCAGACACAGCTTCATATATTGCAGTCATTTTTAATTTTGTTAATTTTTAGTAATATTTTTTGCCAAAGTGTATAGAATATTCATTTAGAATAATGCTTGTCTTATACACCTGCAACAATGCTGGTGGCATTGTAAATTCCTGTGTTGCTTCTATATCCTTCATTCATGTGACAACATTCAAAGCAGGTAGTTTGCAAACAAGATGAAAGCTACTTCGGAGAAATGTTCTGAATCTGCTTACAGTCTGATGCAAATATCAAGCAAAGTGTTTGAATTTACAGATGGTGAGCTGGGAGCAGTGTCATCTTTGCTCAACATAAGCCCAGATAGTAAAGGCAGTACTATGTCAATGTCAAGGAAGGTGAGGCGAATATAGACTTCTGTGCTAGTTAAATGCTATTTGTGTCACTACTGCTAATCAGAGTGGTCATAGAATAGCCCAGGCTGGAAGGGACCTTAAAGCCCATCCAATTCCATCCCCCCTGCCGTGGGCAGGGATGCCACCCACTAGGTCAGGTTGCACAGGGCTTCATCCAACCTAGAAGGGCCTCATCCAACCTGGATGTATATACAATATGCTCCTTATGGTATACGAACTTAACTCTATAGCTTCTTGCTGTCATTATTACAGAAAATGGAAAACAGCTGGTCTCTGGAGTGCCAAAACTGCTCAGCTAGAGATCTGAAATTACAAGAGTGCAAGGCACTCTCCCAGGAATACAGAGCCAGCATTTCTAATAAGGCCCAGAAGACAGTACTGTTAATGTTCATATGACTATACTATGTTGCAGCTTCTTTCAAAGAAAATAAATATTAAATTGCAGCCTTGAGATATGATCATTTGAATCTAATTTAGTGTGCACAGCAAGCTTTTAAATTATAAGTGGGCACTCTTGTAAGACTGAAAACACCTAGCTTTTTAAGAATTGGTAACTTTAGATATTTACTAATGCAGATTTATATTCAGTTGTTTAAAGGCACTATGTATTATTGAAAGATAGATATAGTGGCGCATGTTTGCAATCATGTGATTTATGGACTCCTAGTTGCAATACCACAATATGAAAAATCCTATCAGTACAATTGTTGTTCCCATTTTGGGAGAGGGGGATGTATGGGAGGTTTGTATCAGATGGTAACGTGTCCACCACAAACTGATACCTATTTGAGTCCAGTTTGACTTTGACTGGTCTAAAATCCATGTTGTGAAAGTAGCATTTAAAAGTGTATGGAGTCTGGATCTGCCTCCATAAAGTGCCTGTGGCCTAAGATCTGTGCTGCAGATGAGATATGCATGCTCATTAGGATAGAAACTTTCTGAGCTGTGGTGGTCAAATATGTGGTAGCTCAGCAGTGGCCCACCAGGGTACAAGCATGGTTTCATGAGGAGAGAGGGGGGAAAAAAATCAATTCTCCAGAGCTAGAGCTAAAGCTTCCTGAATTTCTAATTTGAGCCTGCTTCTCGTGGTCAGAAAAAACAACATAACCAAGAAAACATACCTTGAAATATGAAACCAAACCATCTAATATGGAGTGTTAAAGATGGGCCAAAGTATATTTGATATAACTAAGGCTTTTTTCCTAAGGCTTTTTTCCTTTTTCATCTGTTTCTTTTTTATTATGGGGAATTTCATTTCTGATTATGAGCAAAATAGTTTTCCTGTACCTGGCTTCACTGTAGTGTGTGATTCGGTGTGTTTATTAACTAGGATTTTGTGCACAGACACATCTTGGATCGTCAATTACAAGAAGCCTAGGATAATGAACAAATACGTGCTAGACCTAAATTGAGCAGCAAGCCTCACTGAATGAAAGTATACATCTCAGATATATATACCTGTGTGACTTGAAATCAAAGTTACCCACAATAGGTTCCTGTTCAGGTAAACCACTGAGTTATACTCTGCAGGGAAAGAGACAGCATAGTAGGTGTTCATTATTTTCCTTCATCTCCATTTCAAAGAAAGTAAAACCAGCTAGTAAGGAAGAAAAGTGATGGAAAAAATGTGGGTATATACAGTGTGTTTACTTCTAACAGTCTGGAGGAGTCCTGGGTTTGTACTGTTCTTGTACATGAAGTCCTCCACTGACTGTAATTTGCATGCACCCAGTTCAGCCGCTGTTAAAGTGTTCATGCTTCCAATTCCTACTTAATTTTTACTTTTCAGCTGAAATCAGTGAAAAGTTGAGAACTTCAAATCAAGAATTTTAATTACAGTATGAGTTTAGCCTGTTGTGTCATTCTTGTCTTCTGGATTGCTTGTACAGTGAGATATTGTGAGCTTGATCCTGCACTGGAAACATTAAAGATTGTTTTTAATTGTAGGAAAATGGATGGGAAGGCAGTACAATTGATAATTGGCCAGAGCCATCTGTCCTGCCTAAGAGAGATGTTTTAAGATCAAGCTCCCTTGCTAAAAACTGGAGGAGGAATTATTTGTCATGTTTTGCCTCCCAGGAATTCCAAATTTGAAAACATAATCCAATTGAAACAATTACTGATTCTCCTTGTTTATGTAAGATAGTCATAGAATATAGAATCACAGAATCATTTAGATCGACAAACACCACTGTGATCAAGTCTAACTATCGTGTAACGCTGCCAAATCTACCACTAAACCATGTCCCTAAGCACCACATCCACGTGTCCCTTAAATACCTCCTGGGATGGCAGCCTGTTCCAATGCCTAAGCACGCTTTCTGTGAAAAAAAAATTCTTCCTGACATCTGAAATAGAATCACATAACAATTTCGAAAAGACCATTGAGAAGAGATAATACTAACAACTGTCAACAATGTTTCTAGCGCACACCTGGGATAGTCCTAGGACTGCAAGGAACAGTGGGAAATGGATTTAAGTGTCCTAAGCCTCCCTTGTAAAGAAAGTTTTTCACTTAAAGATTGCAGGGAATGCTTTAGCAATTGAAAATCACAGGTGCATCCTGATCTTTTTAGAACTTCAGGAGTGCTAGATGTCCCACGGGTCATGAGTGGGGTAATCCGGATTTATGTCATTATGTCACTTTCTAATGGACATTTAGTGCAGAATTTGTGGGCAGTGACAGCTCCTGGGCCGGCAGAAGCCTCATTCAGAATTTAGAGCCTCATCTCTCCTTCAGGAGATTAGGCCAGTGGAGCAAAGGTTCACAGTTTTTTGTTACCTGTCATGAAATGAAGTCATATTCTCCGAATAAGCTTTCAGCAAAGGTGGCATATAATCAATCCCAGATAAATTGTCATCTGTCATCTGTTTGAGGAAAGGGGTAAAAGGCAATTACGCATCACGTTGAACTTAGCAGCTGCTTATTTTGCAGGAAAGAAAAGTGGAAATGTGGTATTTAGAATATTTTGAATATTTTAGACATGAAACATGCTGATCCATTTGCCAATTGATCAATATTTCAAGAGTCTCCTTGGAATGAATCCATATTGATCTCCATCCAAAGTCACTAGCAGTAAGGCTAATCCAATTCTGGTAATGGTAAGACAGGCTTGTCACAGATGTAGAATTTTGTTTAATAAAACACTGGGCAAAGGAAAAAAAAAAAAAAGGCAAAAGACAAAAACGATGTGTGTAGTTTTTTTAAAGGTATAATTCAATTTGTGGTTCACTGTGGTATGTTCTGTGTTAACGCAGCAGGCTTATTCACATCTATATAGAGGATGATTCAAATACTGCCTCGCTCCCCTAAGCTGGGATTTAAACTGGCTCTGCTAGCCCAGCTCTAGATAAGAGTGAACAAAATCTTTATATGTGCCAGCGTATAAAGATATAAAATCTTTGTATGTGCCAGCAACTCCCAAAGAAAATCCTGTAGCATAGCTCTACCATGCTACCTCTTCTGTGCTGTAAGGTTAGTAAGCAGTAAGGCCAGGCATTAATTCCTTATAGGAATATACCTGAAAGGAAATATTGAAGAAGAATTTCCTGGAAGGAAATTCTAACTTACCTGCGTACTTCTGATCAAGGCTAGGAGTCTTGAGCAACTCGAGGGAATGTAATAGGTATTTTAATACTGTCAGAGTGCCATTAGGTGAAGGCCATGTCATAAGACTTGTCTATACTGTAATAGCCTTCACACATCTGCTCTGAATTCATTAATGGTACTCATAAACTTTGTAGTCTTGACTTACAGTGTACTGCTTGAATTGAAGTGGTTAAGATGTATTTCCTGCATTTTTCTTTGAATACGCCATTGCAGATATGCCTATTATGTAATTTTAAGGAATGTTCCCTGTTCTGCTGAAGACAGGGAGTATCACCGTCTCTAGTCCATCATGAATCTTCCTATGATTGGTCTTTTCTGTGCTCTGGCTCTTCATTTGAATTATCAGTATGTAGCTACATTCCTTTCTTCAGAGGGGAAAAAAAACACCCCCACATAAAATAAAAACATTAAAAGCATCTAAAGTAAATTCCCCACAAAAGACATTAAAAATCAGTCACGTGTGCATGGTATGTGCACATATAGACATATTTAATATGCAGAGATATTTTAAGCCCAGTTTACCAGGCTAACAAAACTGCTAAGAAAATTAAAATACATGTCAAAATAAATACATGTCAAAATAAAATACTGAGTCAGAGAGTCTGTCTTGGAAAAAATAATTCCTTAAATTCATATGGATCTTCTATTATTATTTTCAGTAATAGTGTCTAATTAAAAATCTCAGTGTTCCTGAAAGCTCCTGCTTTATTCACTTAGTCTGTAAGAATCTTTTTCCTTTTATGCAACAGTGATCCAAAACTAGCCTTAGAGAAAATATTTGGTGTTGGCTTTATGGTGATTACTCTTGTGCTGCTGCGTGGAGTTGGCTGGTGTTGTTTATTCTAGTATGCAATTATACAGTCTTGTCAGAATATTAATAGGGCTATTTACAATCAGATCTGAACAGATGGACCTAAGCACAGGTGCCACTTCTGCTTTCTTTTCAGGTTTTCCATAGCTATAAGAGTCTAGTTACAGAAATTCAGCATAAGCATTGAGTCCCAAGTCATTCTAAATGTGGTTAGTAAATATACATTTTTTTTTCTTTAATGAAGAAAGGAATGTATTAATGCATGTCAAGCAAAATGTGCCTAGACAAAGGAGGAGGAGAGTGGTATCCTGTACATTTAAAGCCTTGGTCAAAGTTACAACCGCCTGGGGAGCCTTATTTAAAAGATGACATTAGGAAATGTTGGGCTGACTTGCTCATCTAACTGCAGAGGCTGCTGTAACACCTGATACAGCAACCTCCCTAATGGAGAGTTGCTCCAAAATGCTTTATCTTTACAATGGTCCAAGCAGCAGGAGCATGCAGCTGCAGGGCAGAATTACACTGAGGTCCCACTGACAGCTCTCTTCTTCCCTGCCTGGCACAGAAGTGCAAATTTTGAGCTTTTTACCCAACCTGGGTAGCTTAACTGAATTTTGCTTTCTCGTTGATATTCTGATTGCTGTTACTGAGATGGAGTTGCCTTCTTTATTTTTTCTTTTAACAATTAAACACTGTTGCTTGCTTTCTTCTGTTCACTAAAACTTCAGTTCTTGACTTCCCTAGTGAGCCAGCAGACGATATGCCAAGATTAGTTTCTAAATGTCTGTTCAGCACTGAGCTCTGCTGGAGTCTTATTTAAACTGTACTCTAGAACTCCCAAAGAGCTTTCACTTGAATATACAGCTAGAAACTCTTTCGGTAACATTCAAATGACTTATTGAGTGTGATGATACATCAGCTAACGTTAATTTTAAACCTAGGCCATTTCACTGGCTCCTAATATATATGAAAATATCTGAGAACAGAATCCAAAGATGCATTTTGTTTCCAAGCTTTTTTTGCATCCTGATACTTAATGGAAATGGAATACATGTCAATGAAAGTGATTAAATCTTTGGATGGTAGAATATGACATCTATCCAGCCTTCATTTCACAATAAAGTTTTAAAGTATTCTTTAGTGACATTTCTCCACATCTACATTTTAAATTCACCATAAATAAATAATAAGAAAAAAGTCTTGTAGTTGCATCACTTCTTGGCATCCCTGATAAACTTGCTTATTAAAGAAAAGAAAGTTTTGCTTCTCGGAAACAATTAAGGAGATAGATATTCTTCTAAAGAATGGGTGGGAGGGGAGAAAAAAACATACAAATCTTTCAGCAGCTCGTGCATATCAAAACCACCAGATTTCTGCAAGTTTTAAGACAGTGTAAAAATATTTGGAGGTAAGAGATTTATAGTTGCAAGTTCAACTGTCTTAAAGATTTTTTTTTCAAAGTACCTTGCCTTTAAATATATATATATATATGTAACATGACAGTAGTGTAAAGCCAGTAATGTATGTTGGAGTAAGGACTTTGTGAATGTTTGAATACACACTTGTTAATTAGAAATTCTGTTCAATCCAGAGTCATAAAAATAATGTAACAAAGTCATTTTTTTCTTATGCTTGATGGCCACTAACTCTCTCCATCCATTAGTCTCATTGTGGCTTTTATGGTCAATTTTCAACAGGACTCACCCTCAAAAAGTAGCCCGTATTTTAAGCTTTTTTGAAAATCCAAATGCTTTTGATGTCTAAATGCAGAGTGTTCTGTTGTGGCAATCTGCTCCAGTGTGTTGACAGAATAATAGAATAATGCTTCATTTAATAACACTACAATCTTTTATTTCAAATTGCAATAATTTGAGAAGTCTTTAAAGAAATAATAATAAAAAAAACCTTCTGGGAATTCTAGTCCTAAAATGTTCTCTTTTCCATGTTGGTGCTAGCTGTCGATTTACATGGGATGAAGTTCAGTTCTTTTTCTTGCTGTCACGCTGATGAAGAAAGTCAGATGTTTAGCATTTTGTTTGAGAATCCCTTCTAAAAAGACTCCATTTTTGAAATAAGTCCAAGGGTTGGAAGCTGGAGTGGCAATGAGAAACACAAAGGTTATTGTCAGACCCTTGGAAAGCTTGAACAATCTATCCCTCAGGTGTGATTTTGTGTCTAATCGATCAGAAGGTTCACTTTTTTCATCTAAGTCTCTGAATGTGCTTTATGTTGCTATAGGATGATGATCTGTGAACTGCTAAAAATGCATGCAAACTTTCCCTTCAACAGGCTCATGTCAATGTATTTTTTCAAAATGGAATGGTTTATGCAATCAGAGACAGGCATATCTTTGCCTCTTGGTGTCTTTATAATGTCTTCATCAGTCTACCAGCATGTTGGTATAAAAATGGTAGCGTTTTAAGTATTCATTGGGTTGCAGATAAAAACTGAATGACTTTTGTCATTATAACTGGCACTGGCACTGTAGGATCAGGTACCAAGTGTCTGCCTCTAGGCAGTCTGTAAGTTCTGAGCAGGGAAATTTTCTTTTTCTTTTTTTTTTGTTTTGTTTTTTTCTTTTGTATCGTCCTGAAAAAAAAAAGTAAATTGGGTGTTGCAAGATAGTTACTACAATTTCCTGAACCTTATCGAAGTAAATGATTCAATAAGCATCAGTTTACTAGGTAGCCCAAGAACCCAATAAGGCCTCCTACTTTTGAAAAGGACAATTAAACACTGCTGGGTTTTTACCTTTATTATCATACCTCTTCAGGTTATAACTGATGTTAGATTTTAGTTTTGAAGCCCAAGAGGAGGAAAGATTTAAAAATAAATAAGAGAATAGAGGGAAGCTTTCAAAGAACGAAAATAGAACCTGTCTGAACCAAACAGGAAAATACCTGGGCAGGTGACCATTCAAATACCTAATTATAGAGGCACCTGTCAAGTCCTTAATCTGTGATGAGGTTGGTCAAATGATGTAACTTCTCAGTGTTTCAATTCCCTTTTCTTCAGTATCCATGTCCCTGTGTGTGCTGCGTAATGCTGCATAATTGGAGACTGCTGTGTTGCAGAGATGTGCCTTACAGATTGGAAGGTGAACAGAGTTGTACAGGAAGTGGCCGTGGAAAAAAAAAAAAATAGTAACCTTAGCTTAAAGATTAACATTAGAAGTTTGTGGTCATAGAGGATATGAAGGGAGCGATGGAACACTGTTATTTATGGCACGGCTCTAGCAGAAACTTAGAACACCCTGATCTGAAGCAATGGAAAGGTGAGGTTTGTTTTAACAGCTAAAAAGAAGAGCAACCAAAATGTGTTCCTCTTCAAGGACACTGTGATCAAATCCTAACATAGGGAAATGATCTTGGTAGTAGCATTCTGAGTGATCATTAGCACAAAAAGTTAGAGCTTGTAGAGCTTCCAGAGAAAATGATTTCTTGTTAACAGCTTCCTGTGGTTATCTTCCCTGTGGAGGAGCCTAAATGCTGAATTCATCAGTGCTGAAAGTAATCAGTTTCTTTTTTTTCTCATCTTCTTTCTCTCCCCTTTCCCCTTCAAAACAAAACACTTTGTCTCAAGAAAATAACAAGTAAAACACGATAACAATAGCAAACAATAAGTAAATAATTACCTGTGTTGGCCATTCTGGAAGGGTGAGGACTGCCATGTAAATAAGGGAACACGACAGAACTCGACTCAAACTGCTGAAATCAGTGGACACATCACTGCTGCTTTCACTGGTCTCCAGAGGAGATCTTGGCACAGTAATTACATACCACATCACCGACTGTCTCTTCTCCTGCTGCTAATTGTTACTTCTTGGATAGCTGGATACTTTAATAGAGAAGCAGAAGAACACCGTGTTGTATTGCACCCATTTTTAATTTTATTTTTTGTTCTTTTCATTTTTGGAAGGGAAAAAAAAAAAAAAAAGACCTGGCTGGCATCAGTGGGATTTGTAACATCAGACCTGAACCAGTGAGGTCTGCTGGCATAGCTGTGCTCTCGCGTGCTATAAGAAACCCTATGCTCCAATAATGTGAGTATATGCTTTCTGCAGCTTCGTGGATATAACTGAGGAAATACGTGCTGTATCTCCACAAGAGGGCTCTGTCTGTGTAGCTGTATTGACAGCAAAACTGCTCCGTTGCAGAACACCTGTGTTAAACTGGGTTCACAGATAAAACCATACACTGGCTTCGATTGCATGGATGTGGGAGCAGGAATTCATTTCATCGCTACAGTATACTCACCTCGTGTGAAGTCTTGGCAATATACTGTTAGAGACTGACTGTGCGCAGTGCTGGACTTGCCTGTCTGTGCATCTATTCCCTATCACCTGTCTTACACTCCCTTCCTGTCTCTGTACTTCTCAGCTAAGAGAGGGTGCTCTTGTTTGCCTTTTTTTTTTTTCCTTATTTGCGAGCAAATTGAGCTCATTATAGTCCATCCATTATCTGCAACAAATGTTAAAGATTGACAAATGGGTCCAAAAAGTTTGGGAACCACTGGACTTCAATATTCCTTCCCAAATCCCTTCCTAATCCAAAATTTTTATCCTGAATAATTGATTAGTTTCTAATATTGAACTGTTTAAATTAGTTTAAATACATCTGTCATGTTTATAGTTTGTATTCCGGTGTTATGCAATAGAAGTTGGTTTTGTCCCTTTTAAGGTAGGGGAGCGTTTCAGCCGTCTGATGCTTTTGTGTGCAGTCCTGCAGTGTGACCACAAGAGGTCAGCAGTGATACGTGGTCGTGTAACAGCCCCTTTTGGACGTTCTGCTGAAATGCCGAGACTAGATTTTCTGGTCGCTTTAGATATTTTATTTATTAAAAAAAAAAAAAACTTTATAGGAATTATGATGGTAACATTATTGATCACTTTTTCTGTGCATTTGATATTTAATCAGTATGACTTCTGGAATGTTTATTTGCTGTTTCCTTTAAAAAAAAAAAGTTTTCAAAAACTATTTAAGTAAATTGTCTGGAAACATGTTTTCCCAAATGACATGATCAGTTTTATCCGTATAATAATAAAATAGGCCTACATTCACTGTGTGAAATACTTTAATATATTGAGGAACTTGCAAATTCATTTGTATACCCAGGCCCACTGACCTTTGTGTTTTCCCCCAGTGAAAATACACATCTGCACATCCCCAGATGCGTCCAGTTGTGGTTTAGTCTGCAGCTTTCTAGCTCCCTGCTGATGACTTAAACTAGCACAAAATGCATGTGTGGAGTGTACTTTTTGTGCCAGCTATTTGACACTTTCATTTAGCCCTGGGACTCCTTATAGATACGTGTAAATATATTTCACTGGCATGTTAAAGTGGTCAGCAAAGTACAGCATTCTTGCCTGTTTTTTTCTACAATGGACTCCCACGTATTGTAGATTGCCTTCTCACTAGCCACCAAGCTTTCTCTGAATGAGAATTTACCAAACTTCTGGTAATATACCAAACTTTCTAATGGGCATCTGTCATGTTCCCTGCTCAAAGTAGTAGCATTGAACTAAAATTACTGAATTGACTTCATTAATTTTGCTGGAGTTTTTTCCATGTTTCTCTGCAGTAGGAATAAAAATACAGAATAATTATAATGAAACTTCTCAGTACCTGTAGTATGTTTACATAGGGAAAGAGGGGGAGCCCTGAACACAATCAGCAAAGCTGGAGGCAGTACATGTGTCCCATTGAGGAGAGGAACACGCCAGAATTATTTCCAGAGAGATGGTAAAACATTAGCTCTTGGTGCAGCAACCATCTTTGACAAACAGTTAATAAATCAAAACAAGCGATGATAAAGGATGCTTAAGGAAACCTATCCTTAGTTTGATTTACGTAGCAATACAGCCAGCATAAGGCAATGGAAAGTTTCTTGCAATGCTTCCCACCAGAAAGGCGCTAATGTGAGATTTACTACTGTATCTAGTGGCTGCGTATTTGCTCAGCTTCAATGTGCAGGTAATACAGAAAGTTACTTTTTGGTTTTCAGATGGAAAAGGTTTCATGTGCCTGCTTTCAGAAGCTTTAAAAACAGAGGATACTTTGAATAATGAGAGTTCAATTAAAGGAAGTCATTTCAAAATATAATTGATAATTTTTAAGTAAATGTGGCCTTGTAACAGAATGCAGATGGCAAACCCACTATCCAGCTGACCCCAGGGTGTGATGGAGAAACAAGCAGGAGGTGCAATACATTCTATTAATTATTTTCACTGCTACAGTTGTTTGCTATATAATACAGGTCAACAGGGGTTAGCTTGAAGCTTCTCCTAATATATTAGTAAATAAATTTGAACAGATTTTAATTTGCTAATGGAAAGGTCTGTGCCAGTTGCAAATAAGAGTGGAGCTACTTTGTCTTGCTCATTAGTATGCAATATGGCTGCACCCAGCCATTCATACAAAATGTTACATTTCCATAAAGCAGAGTGTAATTTGTCACTGAAAAAAAAAAAAAAAGGAAAAAAAACCTCTGTAAACTATATTAGATTAAAGATAAATGTGTATCATAGAGCAATCATTCTTATGGAGTCTGTAAGATAATTACATGTTGAACACCTGCCTCTGAAGGCCTGCCAAATAATCCAGCATGGCATTTTTTTAATAGTTGTATGTTTCAGGGAGTTAAAAAAAAAAAAAAAAGTATATGTTATTTGGAAAGGATATAAACAAGAATGCAGTATCGCAAACTTAGTCTCATCCTGTTTTGATTTAAACAGCATATACAGAGAACAGCATGCACTTTCATTTCTTAACTAGTTCTTCATAGGAATTTCTTTCAAGAGATTAGAAAGATTTCCATCTTTTCTCTTACATTCTATATTGTCCCCAAAAAACTGTATCACCACGTAGTGCAGCCCAAGTATCCTGCAGCCCTGAGATGCCCGTCTGCACCAGCATGGAGGTCGCTTAAACTGCCACAAAGGAGATTGTCCCGTTAAACAGTTGATCGTTTATGAAAAGCCTTTTTTCTTGTGCTTTCTAACGATTTCTCACCCTGTTTTGAAAGCTTGCTATGCCCCTGTTGCAATTCATACGGAATTGTATGAGTTCTGCACTCACAGAAGTGTAATGCAGCACCAGCTGCACAGGTTGTTTGACTCTCACTCTTCTACTTATAACAGTAATCCTTAGCATGTTGTTGTTTCGGTTTTTTTTGTTTGTTTGTTTGTTTTGTTTTGTTTTCAGAAGTGTTATTGAATTCCTTTATAAACATTTGTAAATATTTTCACTTAACAGAGGCATACAGGTCTGTGTCTTGCCTAACATCTTGACTGCTAGCAGCAGCATTGGGTAGAGGCTGTGTCCAAGCCTAGCGAGCAGTGTTTTGGTTTTCCTGCCATGTTTTTCGTCTCACTTAGAACAGGACTGCTGAGAGCAGAGAGAATGTTCCCTCTTTTTAAATAGGGGTAGCTGATGAAAAGTTACAGGCTGTATACTGCTGAAAGGTGTTTTAGCCCAGCCGTGCTACCTTGTTGCTTCATTCCACCATTTGTGCACTGTGTGGCTACAGCATCTGTCTTGAATCTCAAAAGGTTTAAAGTAGATCATAATGCTTTGTTTGTGTGTATCACTACTTCAGTGACTTTAATATCTCCCTCCCTGCTGAATTTTAAAAATTCCATTGGCCTGGCCCTTTTGTCCAATTCATTCTTACCCTGTTAACAACATAAACGAGGCCCTATAAATGATAGTGATTGAAAAATCTGCTGTCACTGACGCTTTCTCAGGAGGGGCTTCTCATGGGGAGAATGACGATTTCTTGTCGGGGAGGGTTTATGCAGACAGGGACATGAGGATCCACGCAAAGAGAGCCCATGAGTTGCGTGTCCTCAAGTATTTACTTCATCTGTACAGAGAATGTTTCTGAAGATCAACCATTCTCTCCATGGTTGAAATCTCACTTGTTTTCCACTGGTGTATTTATTTGTGGGGGGTAGGGTTTCTGTGTTTTTGTTTGTCTTTTAGTGGCCTTCTGGTTTTAAATATTCCACCTGTTTGTATTGCTCAGATGCATGAGGTGACAGGAAGGGCTGTTAATGTTTAAACCTTTGCCATTTTCACCTCCTCTTCTTTCTTTTGTGATGCAACAAGTGGCACTCGATTTTAAAATGGACACAAATTAAGAAGCATCTAAGGATTACCGCCTTAATTACAATAATCCCTAAAGGATTATTCAGAGATTGGCCCTTACTAAAGTTTTAAACTTAGCCATGCATTTTAAATCAGGAGCAGGCTGATCTCTGGTCCAGCAGCAAAGAGGGGGTTCAGGTTTGAGCACTGTTTGGATAAATGTTGAGGATGAGAAGAGTCTACCTCAGACAACATGACCACTGATGCGTGCTCTTCTAGTCATTAGTAAACTGCTTGCCCAGTGGATCTCCCAGCATTTTATGACTTTTCAGTAATTCAATGTCTAAGTGCTGTAGCAAAGCCTCAAATAAGCGAAGAGGAAGGGGAACTCCCTGTTTGCCAAGGTCAATGGAGCAAGTTTTCAGGCAAAACCCTCGGATGTGAGCAGTAGATAAAGTTCTGAGGTTATTTTCAGCCATGGGGATTCCCACCATCCATATGTTTCAGCTGCTGATTTTAGCAGACCACAGTTTAAAATAAAAGATGGCCTATACTTTATAAACAGCAGTGTTAATTTGACTGGCCCTGCCTGGATGATGACCGGAAGAAACATTGCGTAGGACCTCCCCAAGCAATGGACTTCACACATTAACTAATCGAGTTTCCAGAAATCGCTTTCGCTATGTGTCTTTTCATAGTCTGGCCCCAAATTGTAAACAACTCTAATCTGACTGTTCCAGAGAGGAAAGGCAAGAAGGCAGGTTATCTTATACCTCTTTCACAGTCATATGTAATCATCAGCATCTACCTTGCCTCGTTCCAAAAGCAGACAGAGCTACTCCTGTCAAATGGCTGAGCAGTTAAACCAAGTGAAGAACATTTGTACATTATTCCACCTGTTTGGGCTCAAGGCATGAATAGCAGAATAGTTAACAGCAGTATTTAACTCCCCTGCCTTTTTGTCCTAAACCCTAACATCCAAATTTATTCTAATCTACATCTTCTCTTCTGTCCAAATCTTGTTCTAGTTGCTCATTTCTTCTTGTTACTTTATTTTTCATTTGTTATTTTTCGTAGGAAACCTTTTCCCACTGATGTTCCCCTTAAGAAATAAAATCCTTATGTTGAGATGTACCACAGGGTGTAACATTTCTCCTAATTAATATATATGTTTCTGATACATAATTATGTATGTTTCTATATTTTTTATAATTGTAATTTGTTTCTATTGTTAGAACTATACGTAGTCACAAAGTTGTCTGCTTTTCTTCCTCTTGCTTTTTTCTTCCTTGGGAAAAGCAAAGGTTCTCAGACTAAATGGTATGAAGTGTGTCGGCAACATGTTGCACTCAGACATGGTATTACAGCTGACACCTCAAGAAAGGTGTTAAAATTTTGAGGAAAAGTATTTTTTCAGTCAGACCACAGTTTTGTTTGCTCTGTCCTGTCAAACCTATTATAGTCTCCTTTCAATCTGCGGAATTGCCTCGTTGCCAGAAAACTATTCAGTCCTCATTGTCCTTCATAAAATGCTATTCCCAACCAAAATGGGGGAGCAGAGAATAATAGTAAATATCCTCAAGTATTGAAACTAATTTTCCTATTCAGATTAATGTTCTGCTAGGATTCTCTTCATACACTGCCCTGTGTTATGCCAGAGAATTTTTCTGCGTTCATTTCCACACAGGAATGTCTTTGCCTCCGAAAGAAATTATACTGTCCCTTTGTAGCTGCTGAATACAGCTACAGTTATTATAGAGCAGCTTAACCTGAGGGCTGTGTATCTACAATTTTAATAACTTCATTGTACAGGAGCAGTTTATATTTTAGAGAACTTTCTATTCCCATTTCTCTGCAGTATTTATGGGTAAACCAGTGCAGAGAAAGACAGCCACCTTAAAGTTTCTAAAGTGTCATTGTTATATCTCAGTTCAATAAAACAGTCATATGAAAATTAAACACCAACAAGTATTGAGAAGAACAAAATTAATTTCAAGACTATATTAAATATTAAGCTTATAAATTATTGTGTTCAAAAATGATCCTGAGGGCTGTATTTCCAATGGAAACAAATCATTGTATGAACACAACTTTTTAATCACTAAGCTTGTTAAATTCTAGACACTGTGCCTATACACTTGTTCTGCTGCAATCTTGATTAGTTTTCTGCTGCTTTGATTATTTCCTTTGAAAGCCTGCATGAAGAGGTTAGAAGTCAAGGATAGCAATAAAAATTAAAACCAAATTCTACACAGCCAAAGCTCAAGAATTTAGGTTTGTAACTACACTAAATATTTTATTATTGACTAAACAGTATGTGAATTATTTTGCTGAAAATAGAAATGATTAATTTGAATGTGTCTAATGGTATATAACAACATATTGGAAACTCTTCCTTACATTATTCCATAGTAAATACCCATTAGAAATACAGTGCTAAAACAGTAAAGCGTTTTTTTGTGAGCATATTAGAAGTTACTTACATTTTTGGCTTGTATACAAGGTAGTAATGGAATTGCTTTTACTTATATTGCTCAAATCTTAAGAACAAAAGCAGTTGTTTTGATAATAAGCTTAAAGAAAGTTCTTTTGAAAATCAGTTACATGTCAGTTGCTTATTTAGGATAAGATTTCAGTCATTGATACTTGAGGCTAAGGAAGAGTAATCTGCACATCCACAAGAAAATCTGCATTCTAGAAAACATTTCCCCAACATGCAGAAGTTTAGAGGAAATATGCAGGAAAGGCAATGGGCTCTTAAAAGCAAAACTTACTTTGAATTTCTTTGAAAACTAAACAATGAAGTTACAAGACTTTTACTGCATTATGTATGTACGTAAAAAAAAAATAGTTACATACATCTTTCTCTTATGTAATAAATGGGAAATGCAGTCTTAAAGTAACCTTGCACTGCTTTCAAAATCAGATAATATTCATGTCTCTCACTACAGAAATACTTTCTCATGTCAACACACAATATTAAAATAATATTTTGTTTACTGTGATTATTTTTTGGAAAAAAATATTTGAAATTCACTTATTTTTGTCATTTTCTTGTATACATACCAAAAAATAATTTGCTTCATTTTAAGGAAGATATATGGTGGGGAGAGAAAATGAAATTTTTAAACCAATGAATTTTTAAAACAATGAAAATTCCTCAGCCTTTTTTAAGTTATGCCTTTGTGTATGAGAGGTCTTCTTGTACTAAAAACGTATTTTCATGCATGGTTTTGAGAACTTCTTCACTACCCAGTTTTCTTCTCCCTGTTACAAGTGGTTGTTAGTTTTGTTTCTCTGTTCAGTTTCTGTGTTAACACTAGAGTAGAAAAGAGAACTAAAACAAAACACCTCCATATGTCAGAATGGGTTGAAAGGAAAAGGTGTGGGTCTAAGCTTTTGGGTCTCTTTTGAGGGTTCCAGCATTGTTTGGGAAGCCTGATTATATTACACATCTCAGCTGCTTGCCAGGTTCCAGTCGTAGTAGTAGAATGTCTATGTACATTTCCAATGTGGAATGCTGTGGGAAATCTTCGATGTCTGAAAAAGATTAAGGTAATATTTACTGGTCTGATAAGTGGAAGAGGGTGTCATCTGTTTTCACTGTCTGATTTCATCAGTGAAGGTTTTGAAATGTAGACTATCTGAAAATTCTACCATTATGTCGGTTTTGTCTGAAGTTCATGACTAGGAAGGGTTTTCCCTCTTGTGCACCTCCACAGAAATCACACTTGACCTTAAGTTGTATTACTTAGGGAAAGCAGGTTGAAAACAAAATAGCAGGAAGTGATCAAGATGAGGAATTTCTGTTTTCCAAACAGCTAAAGGTGCTTCTGTTATCCGGTAGTCATTTTGAGACGTTGGGAGAAAATGGAAAATGAGTCTGTTAAATGCATACCTGGTTCTTGGGCATGGTACTGGTTTGGGACATGGAGACAGACTGTTTCCTACTTTGCTACATGACTGCTGACAAACCACATCCCTTCCTCATGCCAATGCCCTACTTTGCCTGTCCTGCATAGCCTATAGGCTCTTCATGACAGAGTCTTTCTCATATTGTTTGTGCAGCACCCATCACGATTGGTTTTATATTTTGTTAGAAAGATCTTTAGAAAAACAAATGACAACAAACAGGCCCATTGTAATGCTACAAATAAGAAGAAATAATATGGAATACATCACTCCCTGGGACTACAATAAGAGGTTCCTACAAATTCAGTACATTCGGATATACATGTCCTTTGCAAATTGTCAGAATACAAATAACGTTTTTCCTGCACTTTCTGACCTATTTTCTAATCTGCTTTTGCTTTCAGAAAAGACATAATAACTGTCTTATTTTTATTCACCTTTCTGACCTTGCTTCATCTGTGCTATTCCTTTTGTCCTCAACAATCAGCTTTAGTCAGAGCCCTTAAAAGAGGAGACCTGTCCTGTATGTGTTGCTTTTTCACTCCAGGCTGTCTATGGGTTAGTGTGTATGTCTTCATCACCTTGTCTACTAGAACAATTAATTACTTTTTTTTTTTGTCAGTTGACAGCAGAAGTATCAGTGTCAGTGTTCACAGGATTGATATCCTTTAATGCCTACCATAATTTCCACTATAGCTGTTAATTGTGACCAGACTACTCAGCTTTTTGTACTAAGACCATTTACTATGATGAACACCTCATTATCTCTTGGCACTGTCCTAAGTATTGTGTGTCAGTTACCTCTAAAATTTAATTCATGATCAAGGAATGCCAATAAAATGCCTAGGATATCTGTGGGTGAAAATGCCATGAGATGATTCCTAAGATGGTCATCATTGGTAACAGTTGGACTGCCTTAGTGCAAAGGGAGGAGGATGCACCTTTGTGTGCCAGTATTCCTATCTACATTTCAACTTCTGGAGAAAGACTGAGTTTTTCCCAGCTTTCTGTTCCACAGTTTTTCTTAATTTTTATTTATTTATAGAAGTTTACTAAGGATGTAGCAATTGTTTGCTTGCTTGGGTGCCAGAATAGAAGGGTGTGAGCAAGACAGAAAAGATTCTAGCTTGATTTTTCTTATGAAAGTTAGACTCCCAAGGTACTCCAAACATGCTGGCTGCACATCACTTCCCATGGGGCTGTTTAATGAAAACAAACAAAAAAACAGGAATGATGCCCCAGCATGACCTCAGTGTGAAATAATGAAGAGAACTGGTGTAAAGCTAACACTTGTGCCAATCAGATCTGCAGAGGGGATATTTTAAAACAATTTTAATGCAGGTGTCATAATTGTTAAAACAATCTCAGTTACCACTCATCTTTTGAAATCATGGCCTTATTCCTCCAGAAACTATATATGAATTTGTCTTTGGTCAAGTATTTGAATGTTACCTCCAAACGGGTGGAGCACAAGCCTATTTCAGACCAGAAGAATTTTATACATCTTGGCTCATAATCCTGTATCCCGTATTGCTCGTATGTGGTAGCCTTGTTTGAGCTGTATCAGCTAAGAGATGGAGTATTTAAATGTGTAAATACAGGTGTTAGTTGTTGCAGGTTAAAACACTGGAGAGCAATCAAGAGGAGATTCCCCAGTTTTCACAGGAGAGTTGAGAAAATTGAAGAAACGTCACCAAAGTGATCTAATGGCTGCCTCATCAGACGTGATGCCATGTATTTCACTTAGGTGAGGCACATTACTGCAGGTGACACTTGAAATTATTCCTTTAGGAGCAAAAATTTAGGGGAGTTGGTGCTGTTCAGTCCTTATCAGCCCTGTCACTGCCCATGCTATCTTCAAGTGGAGAGTTAATGGAACTAATGCATAATCCATGAAACCTTTGTACACCATTTCAGAAAGTGAGGCCATCAAAAAGTTCATGCTAAGTAGACTGCTCCATTCAGCAACAAAGTCATATAAAGCACCAACTATTCATTCAATATAAACACTTAAGACAGGGGGCAAAACTGCTACAGAAAAGCATGTTTTGCTACAAGCAGCTATAGCCACATTTTTCATTTCATCTTTCACCCAAACCTTTATCATCAGTGTGAGTACTATTCAACTGTTATAGGAGATTGGTTCTTCCCTGATAATGTTTTTTCAGCCTCTCTGCTGATGTCAAGAACACTAAGCTACTATATCTCTCTATTGCACCTTGAAGGAGGTGAAAGACAATAAAGGCTTGAAGTCAGCCTCTTCTGGAGAAAAAGAAGGAAAAAAAAAAGCACATTTAAAGAATCTTTTATTTTAAAATGGACTGTGCTGTCTTAGTCACTGTAGATGCTTCAAATTAACTTTCAATTTATTTACAGTAAAATTTCTATTTATCTTTCCTGCACTAGATCAAGTGAAGTGAAGATCTTACAAAGGACTAAGTGACTCGAGGTTTCGGGGAGTTTTGTTTCTACGTTGGAAGTAGTTATCAACAGTACGAAAGGAAAAATACATAACAGTGGAATGAAAAGCAATTATCTGAAATGTCATTATGTGCATCTAATATCTTAGGTGCTCAGAGCATGTTTGGCTCTGAGAAACTCAGTGTTCCTACCCTTTTGCCTGCAAGCAACCCATAAAATTAACAGGTTGGTCATTTGAAGCGTTCTGTTCAGTGATGGCCCCTTCCCATCGCTCCATTTTTCAGCTGGCAGCCCTTCCTGATCATTTAATGGTAGAGAGAAACGGAGGATGTGCAGGCACTCACACTCCAGATTTACAGAAGACTTAGACAACATCAATTGCTCTGCTGAATTAGCTATCACCTTCTTTGGCTTTGCGCTGAATCGTTCACATTTTCTTAAAATGGTTCAACAGATGTGAAAGACAACCTATCTCAAAGGCAGAAGTCAAGACTCAACTGCCTAGAAAAGGAGTCATCGAAGCAGTTGGATGGATCATCTTTGAAAAACTATTTTTGCTACTACTTTTTTAAAATAATAATAATGGTGATAGTGGAGTAAATTTGGTGCAATCCTTAAGCTGTCTTTCCCAAACGTATTACCTCAGCTCTGGCCCTAGGTCAGTAGTGCTTGAAAAATCCTCACTCGTTAGAGTCTGCGGTGCGTCCCGTATAAAAAAAAAAAAAAAAAAAAGCTGGTGTGCCCAGTTCAGTTCTTAATGGACAGGTGTTCGCAGCACAAAACCCTCCATAACAATTGGCCCTAATTAGCACCTTTATCAGCAGCCTCCCCAGAGAGGCCAGAGAATGAACAGGCTCGGAAACTGAGCCGCCAGCCCGGCTCATCGCTGGAGGTGAGCCCTGCGGGTCAAGGTTGAGGGGCGGTGTGAGGCAGCTCTGCTGCTGCTGCCTGGGTCTCGCTGCTCCCTGAATAGAGGACTTCAGTCTCAGGACTGTCAATCTGGCACCTTTCAAAAGCCCTAAATTCACTTAATTAACGGATAGGAAAAAATAGCCTTCCCTAGCAACTCTTGCATCAAATGGCACTTGTGTTACCTTATATTCTGAGCACCTAACCCTATTAGCATTGCATTGTGTGGTTCTGTTGGAGTGCCTTTATGTACACACCAATCTTAACATACACGCTAACGTATACTGGGAGATTTAGCAGTGTTTTAAATTAAACTGACATTATCAAGTAGAATTTATGGTTTATTTTTTGGTTTTGGTTCTCTGTTACACCGTAATATGCTATACTAATTACACAGAAGAGCACTTTTTTCCATATTACTGTTCTTCTTTCCGTACAAGTAAAAGACTTTTGCATGTCATGCTTTCCCTGATTATTTTTTCCTTTTTCTTCCTTATTTTTTCTATTCTTGTCATAAGGCAATATTTTGCGTGTTATGTTCTCGTAATTTGTCAGTTTATTGTATGCTAACTCTACAACAGCCAAAAAATCTATACCTAGCTTACTTTTGAGAGGTACGGGATATGCTGATTTGTACAGTAATGTAATATAGAGGTGGAAATATCTATTTTTGACCATATCCTGAGTGTGACTGTTCATAGTTGCATCATTCTTAGGGATATTGCAGAGTTAGCTTCATGGCCTGAGGGAGTCTGCACTTCATAAAAGTATTATATCTGCATTCTGTAGATAAATGGAGTTTTCCTTGTACAAAACTCTGATTTCTCCTTCTTGATATTGTTCTAAGTTCCTGTATTTATTCCAGTAGATAAAGAAAGCATTTACCAAATGATAATTTAGGCTTCAGGTAGGATAGATGATTATGCTCTAAATCAGCTGTGAGCTAACCAAGCTGTACTTAGCATTTTTTCATTTTAGAACATCCTTTCACATCTTCATTTTTATTTCATTTTTAAAGCTCTCTCTGGATGATCAAGATCATTATAGAAAAGGGGCACCCCAAAAAAAACTGATGAGGTCTTTCTCAGCTGTCCGTGACCTTTATTGTGCAACTTTATTCTGTGTCTTTTTCTGTAGATGAAAATTGGAAAAAGACATACTCAACTGTGAAAGTTTTAGGTGAAAGCTATTCTGAGTATACAAAGTAATTTTGTGAGGCTGTGTAATCTGTATAGCAATCTTTCAACGAGGTAAGTTTTACTGTGTATCTACGTAACTTGTTTTTTTTTTTTTTCCTTCTCTAGTGTCTCTTTTTGTAGGTTATATTGCACTGGAAGGTCTGTGGAGCAGGAACTCTTGCAATCTGTACAGCCAGCCATAATAGAGCCTAGGGTCAGCTGGACCTCAGTGTTATACAATCTGAATTCATCTAGTAGAATGACCTGGTATTCCAGATAAAATGCAAAAGATTAGTTACCCATCTTTCTTTGTGTAAGGAATCCAAACTGGCTGTTCGCAGGTGTATTGTATGAAAAACACACATGCTCTTCAGAGCTATGGCAGCTGAAGGAGGTTTTCCTTCAAGAAAGGGAGGTTATCTCCCAGATATTTGTGATAGTTTATCTTAAAGATAACGGAGTAATACTTTTTTAGTGAAACTGCTTGCTGCTACAGGCAAAAAGCAAACAATTTTTTACACTACTGCTTTTGATCTCTCAAAAATTGTGAGTAGATACTTGGGACTTGTAACCAGATTTTTTTAAACACATGAAGCAGGTTTGAATTGCTCATTCAAATTAGACCATAGTTTTCAATCAGAAACAATAGAGAATTAAGGAAATGCAATACAAATAGGAAGGAGAAGATGAAACATGTAAGATGGCCAACAGACCTGAATGAGAACTTTCTACTCTTAAAATTGGTTTTCATCTAATCTTTCCTGTATTTTGTGTTTCTGATGTGATGTGTCATGTTCTAATCCATCACAGACAAAGCAGCTGACTCCTACTGGCTAAAATCAATGTATTAGCACTAATACCCTACACTCATCTGATGTATTAGTACGTAATTTTTTGCATGTCTGCAAACAATTGAACCAATTATCTGTATTAGTAAGGCTATAGCTGATGTTCTGAGAGGACGTGTCAAATAACAGTAGTTCATGTTAACTGCCTGCATTGCACCCACAAGTGCAGCATATATTTCTGACCAAACTGCTCTGTCTCAGGAGCAGCTTGCTTAACCTGGCGATAAATGAATGAAATGTGGCTGTGCCAGAGGCTGGATGTTGGTGCTCCCCAAGGCCTTGTTCCCAAGAGTTGTTGTTTATAATACTTAATGCACATCAGATATCTTGAGGTAGAAAACAAAATAACGTACACTCATTTCACTGTGAAATAAACCTAGATATGCCAGCATTGATCCTCAGTGCATCACCTCTGGAACTGATCCGACCTTATTCCTGATCTTATTCTCCTTAATGACCAATCTTCACTTTTTTTTTTCCCCTCAGAAAATCTTGTATTAATTTATGTATTAATTTGGTGTAAAAGTTCACTTATTTATAAGCAATGAGGAATAGCATCAAAGTACAGGAATATACTGTCTCTGTTACAACCCACTTCCTTCTCTGGGATTTTAGCACTGGAGAGGCTACAATACTAAGAACAGAATTGTTTGAATGATGTTGTGAAATTTAGTAAATTCTGGTGACTCATTCCTGAGTTGATTCCAATACTTCCCAGTTTTGGTTAGTATTTCAGTAAATGGGTATCAGGAGTTCCTTCTGAAATTTGGCTTGGCTACCCCTTTATGTGCCACTTTTGTAGCTGATTATGTCAGCAATATGTCTTTTGTTACCAGGCTGGGTGCCGGCACCATTTACATTTACAAGAGAATGATCAATGAACTCTGAGCAGCATGAGACAGTTTTTCCAGAACTCCCCATCGCTGGCACATTTTCGGGGAGGCAGCCAGTCTACCTGTCTTCCCCAGCAGTGGCCAGAAGCATGCATGCCCTGCAGCAAGGAGAGATTTCCTGCTGAGCCCCAGCCCTTGTTCCCTCCAGGCACAGCAGGATTCCTCTGTTAAGGTCACAGGCAGGACTCCTCTGGAAAGCATAGCTCTCTCTCTTCTAAGATCGGTCTTCCTGCAACAAACCCTTTACCTCAATTGCACAGACTTTTCCGCTCATCCCTCACCATTTCTATTATTTATTATCTACGTTGTGTTCAAATGGGGCATGGTCCAAATCTCCAATGTGCTATTCCCCTTGTTTCTGTTCTTCATTCTGGTTATTTAACCTTTCACAGTTCTCTGCTTTCTCCTCTCTTCAGTTTGTCCTGGTGAACGATGGCACTCGGAGTTAAGGAAATGAAATAAGGCAGTAAACTGAAACATCGCCACTATAACTGTAAACCATAATGACTCCAAAACACAGCAAAGACTTGATGTAATATCGCAAAAAATCTCAAAATATGCAATTAGGCATAGAATGTGTGAAAAGCACTGTTGTGAGCTGTATGGAGGGAAACTGGGACATTAATGAACACAACAAATTAACACAATAGAGATAAAATGTAGTGTTCTTTACCAGTATCTGAACCAAAAGTATATTGACAGGAAAACTGGAGAATTATCTGATGGTATACACCTATTATGTCTCTGAAAAAAAATAAAAATAAAAAAATCATATGTGTTTTATACCATTTATTCCATTAGAAGTAGGTATTACGTATCTTTTGTTTTAGGCTGTTTTCTAAATTGTGTTCCTATGATACTTATTGAAAGCAATCTGGACTCAATACCATCAATCATTTTAAGCACTTTCATTTTGGTTAATAGTTTTCTTTGTTCATTTTTAACTTAATTTGTGCTTGATATAATTCTGAGATTCTAAAAGGGAGATAATGTAATAATTAAACAATAATGCACAGATAACTCATTTATTCCTACACATGAAATTCTTATGACTGACGTGAGTTGAGTGAATCAATCCCTTGTACAAAACTGAGTATTGTGAGAAAATGTTCTTCCAGCTATAAGTATAGGTCTGAGCATTGCAGAGCTTGAGATCTAATCTTAGCCTCACCAATTACTTGGTAAAATCCAGGCTCATTATAAATGGTTAACTCAGCTGCACAAGGGAGGGCATAGTTTTATACCTAAAAGAACTATGTCAGGTCATCTGTACCAAAAGCTGAGTGATTCCTCCAGTAAGCTTCCCTTACTGTCAAAGACAGGCTACCTTATGGGAGGCATTGTTGCACCATTCATTTCAGTACTGTAACTTTCAGTAAGTTGGGAATAAACTCGGTAGGCCAGGGTATGTGCATATTAAATCATATCTGTGTACTGCAACTGACAGAAAAAGATGTTCTGATTTATCTCCAGTAGAAGGATTAGCGGAATTCAACAGACTTGCATGTTGCTTTCAAATGCAGTTCTCCCTTTCTTTATAGGAAAGCAGTAAGTGAATGCAGTAACTTCATTTTACAACTCTGGAAATTATTAGAACTTTTCTTTAAAGCAGGGAAGTCTAAGAGTGACCAATAAAAGATTTTGGAAAGGGTCTGATCAGCTGAAATTGCATACAACTTTCGTACTGTAGAAACCCAAGAAATGAGATTTTGTGCCTGCTGTGGGCTTCTCTAGGGCTGAAATTGGATGCATTCTTTGATTAAACAGGCCCCAAAAGAAGAAAATATGTACACAATTCTGATAAACAGCTTATCTTTAAGTCAGATTTATGAATCTGAATCCACAACTGAAAACAAGGCAATGCTGTGGGTCTGAAGATGAATATTTAACACAAAGTCAGAAATAGGTTTCTGAAAATAAGAGTTTGTTAAAGTTATGATGAACATGTACAAATTGCAAAATATCAGCAAGTCTTCTCTGCTGCAAACTGATCTAAAGCAGCTTTCCTGTTTCCCCAGCAACCTTGAGCAATGCTAGCTTGTTTCTTTGGAAGTAAATTAAATGTGACTTTCAAGTAGTTCATTATTTCAGTAGCCACAATGCCTTTCGGAAGTAAGGACATTCGATAAATCATGTTGGGATTTGCAGCACTTCTGAAGGGAGGCAGATAAAGGATTTTTGCAAAAATAGTTTTCAAATCTAGTAATTTTTTTTTAGAAATTACAAAAATTATGTTTCTATTGATACGGGGGAATAAAGAATAAAATATATTTCATATGTGTAAAGAAGGCTAAATATTGTTTGGTGCTGCACTGAAAACGAGCATGTCCTGATTCACATGCGTACAGCTGGTGCAGACTGGTGTGCAGCCCCTAAACACAGCTCCACTTGACCTGGGTAGTTGAAACCTCTGCAGAAATGCTTTAACAGATGCAATGTCCGCACTCAGCCCAGGTTGTGCACTGTACAGTAGTTGGTATACTGAGAAATCCTCAGCCTCTTCCTTGTCCCAACATGTATATGTGTCTCTGAACTACAGCACCACACTATTCAGAATATCTACATGATGCACAAAAATGGGTGTAAGATTTCTGTACTTGTGGTTCGCTCCTGTTGGCAGTCCTAGAAGAAAGATGCTTACAAACTGTAAAGCATGCAGATGGAGCAACCATGGCCTGTTCAGTTCTCTGCAACAGGCAGGTTCTCTCCCGGTGACTTTCAGATGCAAAGGCAGGAGTCTCTCAATTTGATAAACATGCATTTTTAGTCTGGGCTTCAGGTTTACACTGTGCGAATAGATTGCTTTGCCTGTCCGCTTGAAGTTCCTCATCAATTTCCACCTATCTCTAAATGCTGAAAAGTCAAACCAGTGCATCTTTCAGTTAATTTCAGAATTTTCTGTGATTGGAGTTTTTTTGGTTCAGGTCTGGTATGAGTTCAACAGAACTAACTTCAGGTCATCAATTCAGATTTAGCTTTAGATTGGAAAAAAAAGTCAAAGATTCAAACTGGGTTTTGTTTGGTTTCATTGGTTCATCTTTGCATTGGTTTTTTGGGAAGCTGGTAGAATCATCAGGGGAGAACAGTCACAACCCTCAGCTTTGGAGCCTCTTTTTGGTGGTATATGTTGCTGTTAGAAACTAAACCGTTTTTTTGTTTTCTTTTGTTTTTGTCTTCAGCAACGTCTGTGCTTTGTCTTGGTTGTGCATATTTGGAGCTAAGGTAACAGGTGAAAGTAAATCTCATTCTGACATGGTAGCGAAGGTGTTCACGTTGCTATGTGCACTTGACTAGTAAAAGTCAGTCATAGAAATGCCAGCGGAAGCAGGTCCTCTCTCCAAATTACACTGTCAGGGGGACGGCAGTGGAGCTGCCCTCCCTCCCTCCCCCTCAGCACAGAAACCCCAAGTCTAGCAGTCTCCCCGAGTGTGAATATTTTTTCCTAGTGTTCTTATAAGTGATTGCTTGTGGCATCTTATACCCTTATCTCAGCTTGTGCAGCCCCTCATGAATATTCGGTACATATGGAAGAGTTTCCTATATCATTGCCCATTAACAAGGAGGATAATCACTCATTCAGTTATCAAGAAGTCAGAGAAGGCCTTTCCTTGAGCCCCTAGTGCAAAGAATCCTGGGAGATCAAAGGAGGTTAAATGTGGCTGACATTAGGATCATTACTTTTTTTCTATGTAATTACTGTGTTATAATAAAGTTGATCTAAAATAAGGAAAAGGGGTATTAAAGTCTTTTAGGGCTAAAAGGCCGTATTAGTGACTCTTTGCCTTTTTTCCCATCACGGGACAAAATGCATATTGCAGTTGATACATATAAATGGACATTTTTTTTCACTGAAAGTACGGTAAGGTCATAAGTGTACATATAAATGATATATTATTACAGAATCGCTTTTAAGGGAGGTTAATCCCATGTAAATGCAAAAGGCGAGTAGAAGGTGTAGTGATGCCTCATTAGTAAAAACAGTGACACTGACAGATTCTTATTAACAGTTAGGCTCTTCACAGCGAACAGCTAGATTCTTATTATTTTACATTGCATCTTTCCTACATTTCTACGCCGTTCAATTTTGACATTCAGGACTGAACTACATCTCCCATCAAGCAATGCAGTCTCCTCCCTGACTAATGGCAGGATGCAGGACAACAACCATAGAGAAGAGGTCTTTTTGTTTGTTTGTTTGTTTTCCATTTAATCTTTTATTAGACACTGGAATTTACTTCACAAACTTTTGAGCTTGGCAATGTATTTTCTGTACTCCTCCCTCTTTTCTAGATTTTTCCAGCGTATCGGGCAGCTACATGTGAACATCTGTTAAGCTAGGTGAGCTGGTCAGGGAAACAAAACAATGTGTGCAGCTAAATAATTCTGCTTTAAATAGTGATGATGGGTTGGTGTGTATCATGGGAAGGTATGTACTAGAAAGTAAGATGTGATAATGGATCAGAGGCATTTACATGCTATGAGATCTTCAGTAGCTCTTCCACGTGAATTATAGTTGGCCAAATATGTGTTTTACTATTCAGTAAAACTGAGCAGTTGTGCAAAACTCCTCTTGCTAAGACACTCAGAGACATCTGGCCTGTCTGAAAACTTTAGATACCCTTATTCCTACAGTTTTATACTTCACATTACATAGTAACCTCTGGAAAACAATAAGATAAATAGTTGTCAGTAACAGCTTTACAATATATTAAGGATCCATTTAATCATTTCCATTCGCCATTTCTGTAGTAGCAATTGCTGTATTTTTGAGGTACGTTTTATTTTTGCTTTAAACTTTTATCTAAGTCATCTAACTCATTCTGTACCTTTGTTGTTGTTGTTTTGTTTTGTTTTAAAATTCCTTTGTACTTCTGATGGGGACCTTTCAGCTCTGACTTTTCAACCTGCAAGCTGAGGAATATAGAGAGCACTGGATATATTCCTGGCCTGTAGCAGGCACTAACTTTCTGGACAGCTCTACTTTTTAAAGTTGTAAGTCAGTGGGGCTGTACTCATGCAAGTATTCCATGAAAGCAAGACAATCTGATGGAGTGGTCTTCTTCAAATTCTAGTTCTGAAATGTTAAAAGTTAAGAAACATAATTAAACTGCAACTGCATTAACATTTATATAAAATATAAACCAAGTGCTTATCCTGATTCACCAAACAAATTACAGTTTGAACATTATAAAAAAACCACCCAGCTACTTATCAACGGCACCATTTGAAATTATTGCTAGTACTACAACTCTAAATGCATAGGATGCCTTAAATACAAACCCTGAACATTTACATACTGATTTCATGAGCAAAGCAAAAGGTATTTGCCAGTAACAGTACAGGACTCAGCATTTTTATTGTCTGTGTAATCCTGGCTCGCTCTGATATGAAAATTCAATTATTTTAGAACTGGTCGTCTCATTAAATTTTGACAAGGAGCACGAGCTCAGTACTAGCTCTAGCTCTGAGAGGCCGTGGGTGCCTGACAGCTCTACGGTGAATTTTAAAATGTAGTATTTTTGCAGGACAAGATTATCTGACGATTTTATATTAAAAAAAGAAAAAATTAATCAAATACATTGTAACATCCAACACTTGGCCTTTCAGTAGATATTTTCGTGAAAAATTATTGAAAAAAAAAAAAGACTCCACTGTTTATTGCATCTTTTCCCCAAACTCCACCTCCACGTCTTAATGCTCCGTAACTGTGCTAGAAAAAAATGCGCCTCTATGTAAGTGGCAATATTTAACCACTTATTGTTAGCATTTTCTAACTTTCCTCAACTAAAATGTATTTTTAATTGTTTTTATAAATATGATTTCCAAAATAGAAGTATAAAGTATTTATAGGTATAAATAATTATATAGTCGTTTGGTGCAGTCTTTCATGCCGTGCTTAGATCATTCTCTTGAGCTGTAGCAGATCTGTGTTCTAGTTCTTATGGAAATAATTTTTAATTAGTTTGCAAAGTAGAAGAGGTCCAATAAGGAAGACAAAAGGGAGCTGTCTCAGACTGTCTAGAAGCATGGTGCTTATGGTACTCAGCTGCTGTGCAACAGGCTAGGAAAACAAGGATGTGAACCAGGTCTCTGATAGCATCAGTAAGCGCCCTAATACCAGTGCTGCTTTTGCTGCAGGCTTCAAAGTTTTGGAGTGGTTTATTTTTTCTTGCTGCTGTTTGTTCTGTAGGTTTTTTTCTGGAGTAGAGGTAGGCATTTATTATTTGTTCTACCTCAATCTAGAATGTGAAATCTGGGGAAATGCTGAAACACTTTGTAGAATGAGGAAGTTATTCCCACATCCAACTCTGGGAGTTTCTTTCTTTCATATAGGTCTGTGCCATTTCAAGTAACTTATTTTAGCTGTTGAATACTTCATAAGCAATTAATGTACAAGAAATAATTTGCCTCAAGTTTGAAAAGACTGCCTAGGAAACATTGATTTATTAGCTTATTCATAACCGTTTATTTAACACTACTCTAAGACATTAACTGGATTTTCAGTCTGTGATTTCTTGTAGTTACTATTACTCCACCAAGGAAAAAAAAAATATTGGTCTGTGCATTACGTTATATCTAACAGTTATTCTGACTGCTGTAAAAGAATTCAGTAAACCAAAGTCTGTATACTTATTACTGCTAATTTAACATAGTGGCATTAGGGAAATAAAACATTAGATAATATTTCAAGGGCAACACAAACTTAAGATCTAACTTAACACTTAAAACACTTAAGATCTAACTAGGATGTCTTGGAAACAGACAAAATGTAATGTTGCGTGTGGACTAGCGAAAGACAATTTCCTTTAAATGTGTAAAAATCTGAGCGACAGAGGGCATCCTCACTCTGATGATCTCTAGTGGGAAAATATTCAAGAGGACCTTGTATGGGGAATAGCAGACATATTGGACTGTCCCATCTATTAGTTAGGGTCAGGGACATTTGAAATACAAGCTTCTTAGAGAAAAAAAAAAATCAGACTGCTTTTCTCTATATTTAATTAACTTCTGTGAAGGTCACACATATCTCTATCTCTGAAATGCATAATGTGTCACTCATTTAAAAAATCTGGATATTTTGCATTATCTTGCCATTATGGTCCAACTTTTTTTATCCCAAATTTCACAGTGGTGATCAAATTAAAGAGATGACAAGCTCCCTGTCCTTACAAGCTAAGCATTTTGTGTGTTATACTCAGATATACTCTGTGTGATATAAGATGAGACTTCATAATGGGATTCAATGCAGTTGAGTGCTAAATTATGGCAGGCTTATATCACAGAAAATTATAACAATGAGAGAAGAATTCAAATCAGGGTTTTAGTAAGAGAGGAGAATTAAGACTTTGCAATTAAAGTGGTAACCTAAAACTTTAAAATAATTTAAACAGTTACTGAATACATGTAATGTTCTGTGCTTATCTGGAAGCAGGAATGGCAGTTGTTTGAAAGGATCCAAATGAAGTGTGGACAAGGTGTATGTTATGTCCTCAGAACACAGATCTGTCATTTTCTTCATTGTTCATGAATACATTGGTATTGAATATCTCTTTCCCACAAATTCACAGGCTCCATGCAAGACTAGAGAGAAAACCAGTGTAATGTTATCGTTAAATTGATGTTGCATACAACTTTATGATAGTCCTGACAACTGCAGCTTGTGAATTTGCCAAGAGCAACCCAGTAAGTTATTTCCAGAGATGAACACTGAACTATGAAGTAAAATAATCCTTTCCTTCAGAAGGATAAAACTGCAATTTTCTCGTAGACATAATTTACAGAATTATTACTGACAATTTTAGAATTCCACTGTGTGAAACACTGGGGGTTTGAGAACAGAATTTCTTATCCTTTTAATAACAGACAAATTTTAAACAGACAGTGTATCTATAACATCTATGCAATAACACAGGAGGAATCTGACCTGGAAAACAAGTGGCAGTTTCCTTTCCTTATTCAAATATTCTGCCTCTCGCGAAAGCTGAGGTGTGCTGTGATTCACCACTTTGGTTAAGATAGGAAAAGAGCCCAGGTTCATATTCTGATTTCTTCTCACATACCTCTGGAGCGCATGTAGTGCATTTAGAACTCAGCTTCCATATGAGCGATATTTCAAAAAAAGTTCTTGGCCCAGGCAGTTGGTGTTTCGTGCCCTGGAGAAATGTAGACATTTATGTAATTGTTGAGATCACAAATCTTCATGAAAAGGAATCATTTTAAGTGACAAGAAAGAAGAAAGGCATGTAATAAGAAAATATAAATTATATATCGACATTTTATGTTTAGGTTTCTTGCTGCAAGTTGTTACAGTAATCTCATAGGAACAAGAGAAAAGGCAATAGTGTTCAATACAGATGTCATATTCCTAGTGGCAATCCTGTAGGCTTGTTGCAACCACATGAACATCTCCGCTGACATCAGTGAGATAAGTTAATTGAAATCAGTGGAACTAATTTAAATTCATATGTACCTATGTGTGACTTAGACTTGAAAGCCAGTTGTAAAGCAAAACATACTGTGCTTGTGTTTGATTTCTTTCTGATGTAAAAAAAAAAAAAGCATTTTTTTTCTTGTTTAACTTAGAAAATACTTCTCGTGGTAGTCTGGACACCTTGCAGGATTTGTTTGTTTAGAATGTGTTAGCTTTACAAAGATCAGTGCAATGTTATCTGTTCTGTGTTCTTAGTTTTAAAATGCTAACATGCAAGAATCTAGCAGGTGAGTTTATGAGACACTTCCAGCTGTAGAGATGTTAGGCCCTATAGGTGTAATTCCCACTCAGCGCTTCTGTTGGCTTTCTGTGCTTGACAAAGTGATTTGACCACTTCTATTCACAGCTTCTGTGTGCAAACCTTCTTGAGCAAACCTTCTGGTTTATACAAAGTTCATACAATGGACTTTGAACTAAAGTGGCTTAAATTCAATGTATGTCAGGACAGACGATTTGTCAAATGCAGCTAAAATGGGGAATGTCTTCTAGGACTGTCACCTTTGAATGTGACTCATAAATTGAAGGGTTGTGTCCATTGGACTTTGCAGGAGGGCAAAGTATTCATCAGCTGGTCCTTGCGTTTTGGGGAAGCATTTTAAGAGGACCACAGCCAAAGGTCCTCTAAAAACGTACCCAAGCCTACTCTTCCCTGCTGCCTGACAGTCTGCTCAGAATCATCAGTAGATCAGTCCTTGCATTAGTCACACTCGGTGGCAAGTAAGATGGCTCTGGAAGGGTTTTGCTGCAGGGACAGCCAGTATTTGTAAGCAGTCCGATTTCAAGCTGAATTCAGACTGACAAAGAGGACGATGTGTGGGCTTGATGCCCAGTTGGACACACCTTGGCTTTCAGACTTTTCCTGTAACGAGCAGCTCAGATATAACATAGACAAAGCAAGCAGTGTCCTTTCTTCAAGGAAGTCTAAGTATCCTAGGTAATGTCAAGATTGTAGCAGTAAACCTTGTAAGACTAGCTGAAAACAAAAGAGAAAGATGCACTGTAAAGTGCAGTTACCTTTCATAGTCTAAATGTAAGACTAGAGTTAGCGCAACAGGTTTTAACAAAAATCCCTGCCAAATTACTCTACCAACATACATCATTAACTGCTCGGTTTGGCTTGAAATAATCTGACAATGTTCTCCATTAAAAATGGACAGAGGAGAGCTGAAAACAGCATGGATGAAGCAGAACACAATGAAATCCAAAGCAGAACCGGAGGCAAGCATACATGTGAGCCGCAGAGTAAAAAGCATAAAAAGTTTTGCTGGAGTATCTAGATTACCCAGAAATGAAATAATTTAAACTCATATGTGTCCTTTAGCAGCTGCTAAGCATAGTGTTCTGCACAGGGTATTCCAGACGTGTCTTTAGGAAAGACATCTGCTTGTACTGTTTCAGATTTCAGAGTTATACAGGGTGTAACAGGGAATTTTACCCTAAAGCACCAAAACCTTAAACGCAATACAAACAGCTGATTGAATAAACCGTGGTCCCCAATGTCTCTAAAGTTTTGTAAAATTCTTCAAGAACCGTAATAGACATAGTGGTATGATCTCTCTTAATTGAGGAAATAGAGGGGTAGGAGATAATACAAAATATATGTATTTTCAGATTTTTAAAAAGTATTTCAGATGAATCCTTTTTCTGATGTAATGGTTGACATGTATAATCTCCTCAGCCTGGGCAGACAGGTCTCTAACAATTAATGGGAGGATCTTTTAGTGATTTTGCAAATTCCTTAATTTACATTAGCGAATGGTGTTTGTGAACCATGGAAGCATATGTCTCAGTGCCAGTATTTTAAACTGTACCTAGACTTTAATAGATGAAAAAAAATATGGATTGTATTATGTTCTTCCTGTAAAAGGAGTGGAATTTCAGCATGGTAAAGATCAGTTAACTGCCATTTACAGGGCAATTAAAAATGAGAATCACATATTTATTGTCCATTTTTAATGTTTTTTCCTTTCCGAACCCAGACTCCAGGCCAGCCTCCTATCCAAGTTTTCCTTCATGCCTTATTGTCTATTCTGTTCAGCTATTTAAAAAATGTTGAATATCAACAATGGCTTTCAGTAGTGTATTGTCAACTTTTGTATGAAGCAATCTTGGTTGAATGAGAAGATCCCAGAGCTTATAGTTCTATCTACTGTGCTGCACTGGGTTTCTGCTTGAATGTGTGTGACTGATAACAGGACAAATTTCTACCTTCGTTATTACATTTCAGCTACATAATTCATTTGCCAAAATCTTTTAGGAAATATCTTTATAGCATATTGCACGAGACATCAGGTAAGTGCTTGTAATGTAAAAATAAGTAAAGATCCAGCAACTGCCTTGTCAGATTTGTTTGTTAATTGTAGATCTGCTTCTGCTAGGTTGTTTTGCGGACTTTTACAGTTTTGTGGATAGCTGCGTGCCCTGAGACATCTCTAGCAGAACATCTTTGCTCACATAAAGAAAATCATACTGGATCTGCATTGCTTTTGAAGTCAAAAAGCAATATTCTGTGAAAAATTATAGCAAATGTGCAGTTTAAGAATTTTCAAGTAACAGATGTGTTATTGTTAATGTACAAGCTTGTTTCTATCTGGAATTATGGTACTAAAAGCTTTTTAAACATTTTTTTAAAAACTCCGTGTCTTCACAGTCTGATATAATTTTATTTTGTGTACGGGGTAATTGTAATTTAGCTTATATAAACTCAGTCACCCATGTATCTTTGAATGGAAGCTAATATTCTCTATGCCATTTTCAGGAAATCTAAGGATTCCTCAAAACTATTCAGTTTATTCATGCATTTCAGTTAACAGGTGGCAAAACAGGTAAAACACAAGCAGCTATTTTTCCTTTTATTCTCCATCTCATTTGTTGACAGTTAATTTAATTTTGAAAAGAACTAAGAGAGATCATTTCTCTAAATGATGTGATTACTACAATGATGTAAAGGGATAGTACTGTATATAGTACCTGATCCTGTTGGAGAAACTGAAACAAAATTTCCATTGCAGCCAGTATTTTGGCTAAATTAGGAGAGCAGGATCTGGCCCATCATCTTGTATAACAAATTAATTAATGCCTTCACCATGCATCACCTTTAATATTCCTGATTTAAAATACTTATGTTTGTTTTTTTTCTTCATGGTCAAAGAAAAAGGTAGACATTTACAAAGGCAACAAATATAAGTAAGGAATCAAAAGTATTGAGTCTGACTTGCAATTTGAAAAACTGTATTCATGAACCAAAGATACTGCTGAGTATGGGAAAAGATCATACATACCAGAATGGGTACTGTACTAATACTGGCATTAGACACCAAACAAATAAAACTGAGATGTGGGGTACCCTTCTGGACAGAATGTCTAGGTATTCTAGCAGTGTTCTATCTAACAGGGTTGTGTTTAATGCAATATTATCAGTTTCACATTAATTCATCTGCTTGCTTCTTTGTCCCAAATCCTGGACTCTTTTCAGTGCCTATGTCCGCTTTGTCTGTGTCCTGTCTGCAGACAAACAATGACCTTTAAATACCTTCAATATACGTGTGGGTGTACGTGCATAAGATTGCAACCTCTTTGGTAGACATGTAATGCTTATTGAGAGGTATTTACACAATTATATTCCTGTCAAATACATTAAAGATTTCTGTGTTTCAGAAAGTATTTCAAAAACATCTGAAAAGGCAATTTAAGTGGAAATTAAAACTTTGGGAATAAAAAAAATGTCATTTTTATACCAGTACTCTGATACTGGGGCGATGACGGAATTTTTTTGAATGGTGTACTAATAAGAAAAGTGTTCTTTCTACGTTTCTCATTGGTACCTAGTATGCGTATTATGCTTATAGTTTTAATAGTTTGGAAACATTACATATTAACCATTGTTATACTGGTTACTATAACAGTACCTGTCAGAGGAAGAGGATTTAATGAAAAACTTCATTAAAAAATTATACTTCTACCTGGAGGGGTTACAGATTTCTGTACAGACAGCATTACACAGATGGCACAAGCAATTAGGTAGTGTAATACGTAGGACTATTTTACATCACAAATTAGGAATAAATGTCATCCAGAATTTGCAGAGGAAAAGAATGAAACTTTAAATACCATTTTTGTCTTTTGAATGACTTGAACAAAGCTTTCTTTAAAAAACAAACAAAACAATTCCATTTGATTTTAAAAATTGATTTTCTTTATATTTCAGTCTTCGCCTTTAATGAAAGAAGATTCAAGACTGAGAAAGACTAAGAGAAATGTTTTATGAACATCTTGAGAAAGACATGAAAGCAGCAGTAAGCAGAAAGGTACAGTGCCCAGTACAACTGTTGCATTTTTCATACACAATATATAAAACACTCTGCATTTGCACAAGTGTACAGCTGACAAGTCAATTGCTATATTTATTGTAGAGCTATCTTTTTGAAATGAATTAAGAGATGGACTAGTTACTGAGTCAATAGCTTAGCATTCCCTTAGCGCTTTGAAACCATTCACATATCTGTTGTAAAATATGGATATTCATCAGGTGCCATAATAATGATGACTGTAGTCAGAAAAAAGATGACATCCTCCCAATTACAGTTGTGATGAAATTTTGGTTCTTTGAACATTTATTATTTTTGATGTTGAAATAATAATCTCTTCAATGATCTGATTTTAGTGGACACAAGAACTGGTACAACTTTATCAGGAGGGTAAGATAGTTGTTCCTTTGTTGGTTCAGCTTTACTCTGTATGATACAAATTAGAAGAGGTTTCTAGTCTGATATTTTATCTTTTTAAATCTCTTTAGTTTTATAGTGACAACTACATTCCCTTTCAAAACTAAAAAGTCCTCAATGTGGAAAGGGAAGTTTAGGAGGCATGTGAGTTTTAATTATAAAGAGATTATCCTGTTCTCTTTATCTGGTACCCTACATGTCACCAGTGTTAGTTGTCCAGGCTATATATTGGAACATTGTTCTTAGACAGTGTACATATCGAGAAATGGTGTTGTTTAAACCGTCTTTGCAACTCTTGGTGATTGCTGACGTTGAAGAAATTGGTTCTTCACTGCAGGCATGAGACTGCCTCTGATTGATGATGTATTTCTATAATAATTCTGCTGAAGTATCCCTTGTAGACATTAGGAGGTCCTCCTTACAATTAAGAGGCAAATTGTGATGTTCCTTTGCATTTTACAAGAGGAAAAACTGAAGTGTGAAGGTTTGCTTGTCTGAGATCAGCCAACCAGCTTGGCAAATCAAAGAGAAGAGCTCAGGTCTCTCTTACCATTGGAAATGGGTGTTCAGAAGCAAGACACAGAGTCCATCTCTGTAATGCCATGTAGACTATGTTCCCAGTCATGGCAGGGACAGGAAGAGGCTCTTTTTCCTCAAAATGCCATCACAGCCTTAGTCTATGCACAAATTTACCATATATATTTCTTGCCTTCCCAGTACTCATTTTTCAGATAATCTCAGATACTGTTTTCTGTATGAGCTTCATTAAGGGGATGACATTTCATTCTTAAAGATCAGGAAAGCACTTTTCCAGTTGATCTGCAACCAGCCATGCTTTATCTACATATATATAACCATGCAGTTGTCAGGGCCTCCTGAATGCAATGAAATCATTAGCTTGTTTATACAGTTATTTTTTCTTCATATAAGGGAATAGGAGAAGGGTTTGCAACTTTTGGGGGCGTGTGTTAGACATGTAAAACCAGGCTTTCAGGTGTGCACCTTCTGTATGTTGTAGAAGTCCTTCTGCTTGATAAGACAAAGAATCTTCACCAAAATTTGCAAAGAATCTCAGCAGGGCTAAAAGGTTAGAAACTGCCACCTGACATGCTGTGATATTTTATACAAGTTGAGAATGTGAGCCCCAAACTTTCTATTTCTTATTCTTCTGTTTTCTGTACCTTTTGAAATAAATCCATCACACTGTGTGTTTTTATCCCCCCAAGGTGTGGCTAGCAGGACAACCTGCTCACCATATTGTCCTTCCAATGTGGCTGGTCAAGGTTACTATTTTGCTCTTCTGACATGTTATCAATTATCCTGCCAACAGACTGATACCGGACCTGTAGTTTTCTTATAAAATAAAAAACTGAGTTTAATTAAACCATCAGTATCTTAGACCTAATTATTTCAGACAGTATTTAATTAATGTTTCATGGATACCTAATGTAATTAGGGTTCCTTTAATAAGACCTTCTATGACATTAAAATATATGACCTTTATCTTTCTTATCAACCATAGCCTGACAACTCAGATTTGTCATTTTCACTAAAAGGTATAGTTTGATTAAATAGAACAGAACATAAAATTAATCCACCAAATTATACTTGTTTGTTTCTTTTTTTTCTTCTTAAAGACTAATAACTTAAGTCTTTTAATTAGCAGTGTCAGTACAAATGTTCATGCAAGCATTTTACCTTTGTTTTTTCAGACTGTTTCTTTAGTATATCAATTTTTATGGCAAAAGTAGATAACAAGCAGACTTTATTAATCATGGTGAAGGGTTCAATCTTTTAGATATGAAAACTAAGGAGCTATTCTTTATAGTAACAATGACTAGTAATTGTTTAAGACAGTTCTGCAAAGGACTTAATTTTTGCTGGTCACAAACTTCCCCAAAATAAACCTGTAGTTTGAATTTGAATGAATGTAATTGAAATTACTAGTCTGGTGCAAAAGTTACATGTTTGCTTTTAGAACCTACAGGTTCTCTTTTTGTTACTTTTGTTACCTTTTGGTGTAGATCCAGTGAAAAAGCATTTGTCATACACAAAATTTTGATGATATTCTTTCTCAAAGGGTTATTATAAGCTTCCTTGGAACAACACCCATCCGATCTTGTTTCCTCACTCCCCAAAGAGCTTTTATATCTCACCTTCAAAATCAGAGTGGCTCCAATGACTTCACTAATGTTTAAGTTCCACACATTGAATTAGAACTTTTTAATATGTGTAAAACTTAGCACAAACTTCAAGATTTTTCATACTGTCATAACTAGGCACAGTTACAGATCTATTAAATATGTGTCTCTAAAAATGACCTAGAGCCTTCCTGTTTACTGTAGGGCTGTGGATATGTAGCAGGGCCTCCAAACTGTGGAAATATATGATGTCCAGGAAAAAAATGGAGCCATCGTAGGAGAAACAGTGTCTGAAAAAGTGGTCATAGCTGCTGCTTTTCATAGGTTACAAAAATTTTTGCATACGGTCTGCGTTCTTCTTCCCTTTGAAATGTAAACAGTTACATTCAGTTACATCCCCTGACTTTATATACTAAATAAAATTATCATGTTAATTTAATAAAATGCAATCAGTACCTATATGTTTTTGCTGATTGCAGACTGTGATAAGTGTTGCTAGTGCAGCCACTAACTAGTACTCACTGTATTCAACTGAAATTTTAAATGTAATAAAGTCAGTGACCAAGATTCACCCCACTTGTATAAGTTCCCAGGATGGGAAGAGGATGGGAAGGGGTTAAGCCCAGGAAATTTATTACTACCCAAGCAGGCAGCTGCAGAATTCCACTCCCATTGCTGCAGTGAGTCTTTGCTGAGCAAAACCTCCCACTAAACAGGGTCTTGGGGATAGGAAAACAGAAAAAATCTCTCCCCTAGTCCTTTCTGATTCACCCGTCTCATTCAACCTTTTGTATTTGATGTTGTCCTCTGATCAGCTGATGACCTGATGATTCTCTCCTTGCAATCACTTCTTGATATTTTACATCACATCTTTATATTCACCACGCAGTTAGATTTCTCCATTTTCTTCATTAACATGATGAAAATTGAATTACGATGAGCCTCTGTCTGAATAGAAAACACCTAATCTATCCAGAGATATTCAAGAGAAAAATGATTAATATAGAAAAATCTACTGGATAAAAAAATCTTGATCCAATCATGTAAAAATAAATTGATCTGATTACATAGATTACTGAAAACTGGTCACCTTGGCTACATTAGAGCCTTTAAAAGCAAACACAAATCAGTGAATCATTTTAATCAAATTTAATTTAGATTATACACTTTCACATAAAATCTAATTTAGTTGGAATTACTCGGTCATGACTTGTCTGCTCCCCACAGGACAAGGTTAAAGAGATTACATTTGGGTTCATGTCAGCAGCATCTGCTAGTTAGCCCTCTGAATGCTGATTTAATGAGAGAGGTTATGCTTAGTCTCTTGGAAAGACTTCTGGTTTAGGCAGGTGCTTGAGAGATGTTATTAATTTAGTGTGATACAAGGAGTGATGTTATCGTACTTGGAAAAGTCTTGTATCATTATTCTCATGTGTATAAAATACCCTGGCATTTTTGTTTACATCTGTTTAGCAGCTTTTAGAGGGGTTTCCTCTAATCTGTCTTTAATGTACTGCTTCAGAGAGAGAGAAGATTCCTATTAAAGAAATAACAGCTTCTTTAATATGAACAGTTATCTCAGGACTTGTCTACAAGAGGCACCAAGTGAACATTAAGTTGCAATGTCAATTTACAGAGAACTAAAAGGTACCATATCCATATGCAGACAAACCCTTTCTGTCTCTCAACTGTGCAGTATCCTACAATCAGATCATTCACAGGAGCACCTTCCATGATAGCTTTCTTGCTCTATAAACAGACCTTTTATTCCTATATATTTAGCCTTTACAGAGTCAGATTATATCCTCATGTGATAAGTACCACTATGTGAGTTTCTAACTTGAAATTAATAGGATGTGTTGCAGAGTTAGGTACTCGTTGACAAATAAGTAAATACAATTAAGGGAGTAAAGTCTTTGCTGTTGAATGTAGTGAGTGCAAGCTCCATTCTGATGGAGCAGCTACTCTGCAGCAAAAGCAGGGGTGGTAGTCATTAATTCTACTTCATCAGCCCGTCTGCAGAAAATAAAAAGGCCAAAACGACTGTGTAAACTTGTTGCTCAATACCTCACTCCGAACCAGAAAATGTACTGTGGCATGGTGAATCACCATGGGTTGCCAAAGATCTGTCTGTGATTGTCCAGACTGAAATCAGTGCAGAGGTACAAAACACCATGAGTTTAAGCTCAGGTACCTGCTGCTGCTCTGACCTAACTGCTGGATGTGCAGAAATCAGAGAGAAAGCTGCTAACTTCATAAATTCTTCCTGGAAAGAATTTCCACAAGGAAAGAAAGAAAAGCCAGGCTGAGAATCTTTGGACATGTGTAACCTTAACTGATTCCCTAACCCAGCAGGGAAACAGCGGACTTAAATGGCCTTAACTGTCCTAAAGTACCTCCCTACATATCCAGGAGCCTTTCATGCTAAAATAGTTTTCTCCCACACGTAGAAAAGATGAGCTAGGAATTCATTCGGGGTAAATCAGCACCATTTCACTGAAATCAATGGAGTTGAATCAATTTTAGATGTACTGCATGTTTTCTGCTGTTTTCTTTTAAGCACTGTTTATGGTTCTTCAGAAGAAAAAAAGTACTGGAACTATTAATCCCCGAAGTTCTGATAAAGAATTTTGAATAACAATTGAAATTCATTACAAAATTTCACTATTTCAATGCATAATTTCCCTGGTGGAGGGGCTTAAAACTCTTTCTATAATTACCATAACAGCATAAGGGTCGAGCCATTAAAATAATCTCTAGCAATTCTGTGTGATTCAAGTTATTTATGAAGAATGCTGCAGACACAATGTTCCTTGCTACACGGTCTGTTTTCTGTATGTCTCTCTACCCTTTCTCTTCCCCTATGTATAAATGGTTAATTCTTATATATGTACTAGAAGGATCTATATCTCCAGAATTTATAAATCCACCCTGAAGAAATAGCATTTATATCTGAAATCCATAATCATATCAAAGAAAACTGGGCAAAATTGAGAAAATGGGGACATACCTTATTATGATTACCTTCTATTCGAGCATATTTTTCTTATTAGCAGTGCAGACAAAAGGTAGCCCTCCTATTTTATTTTAAATGAGCCTGATAGAAGTATCTCATCCACTTCATTTTCATATAAAATTGCACTGTGGAGCCTGATCTTCCTGCCTTCACTCTGGCAAAATACCTACTGTGGTCCTTAGAAACATCCATGTAAAGATTACAGGGCTGGGACCTGGTATTTACACTTTAGCCCTGGCTAACCACTGTTGTTCGCCGTGTTGCATGTGGCATTCCCAAATCATCTTTTAGAGAGAAAAACATGGAGATGATGCGCTGAACTTGGTCAGCCTTTGCTAAGAACAAGTATAAGTGCACCAGGACTTATTTAGAA
Organism: Anser anser; assembly: GCF_964211835.1. Lineage (NCBI taxonomy): Eukaryota > Metazoa > Chordata > Aves > Anseriformes > Anatidae > Anser > Anser anser. The sequence continues at coordinate 12,672,237 of NC_139734.1, forward strand.
ATGGCATGGTTCTGTAGCAGTTGTGACAAGATAAACAGGCAGGTTAAGCTTGTGTGAGTGTAAACTATTTTCCAAATTGATTCTAATGCTAAAATACTAAACACACTCTGAATACAAATTACTTACTTAAGTTTACAGAAGTTTTACATTCACAAAATATAGAAGAGGAGGTATTAATATTTTCTGTTAGTGTCCTACAGACACATAGCCAAACCCTTAGCCAGTGGAAATCAGTGAAGCACCAGCAAGGACAGAACCGTGCTGCTTCACACCACTCATAGTATGGCCAGAGACAAATGATAATCAGAATTACTGATTCTGATGAAATCACACAATTCTGAATTTGGGAAATGTTTGCAAACGTGCTACACAAACTTTGTTAGCTAACACAGCTACATAGCTCGCATTGTTGTCCTGATTATTTGTATGGAAACAAATTCCAAATTTAGTTATGTTTGTGTAATACTGAAATAAATGTACATCATTTACAGCATGTCTCTGCTGCCCTGAAATGTGCTCCTGTCCTCAGTTTGACCAAGAGAAATTCAAAGACAAAGTGGAAATAAAGTAAACCATACTCAAATTGAGCAGTATTATATTCTAAATTAAATATCTTATGCATTGATAATAGCTTTTGACACATCCTAGTTTAAGAGAGAAATTTCAGTGTTAAAACAGGAGGGAGAAAGGAATGTGATAAAAAATAAAACCAAAATGCTGCCCTAACTGTTTTAAAAATTGACAGGAGTTCATACTGAGTTCTGAACTTCCTGATTTGAGTCTCCTGCTATTAAATTATCACAATAAACACACCCTCTAATCCAACACACACTACAGACACCAAAAGACTTCTGCTTGGTTCACGCTCATGAAGGAAGGATAAATAGCGTTGCCACTTATCAAAATTAAGATTTTTAGAAAATGAGAAAAAAAAGTGCTGAGTTTAATTACCCGTTTTAATTAGTGTACTAGATAGCATGAAATAATTCATTCCTGTGATTACAGAACAGGCAGAGCCCTTTGCGTATGGTTACTGTCAGAATTTTTCAGATGCACAAAAACAATTTTTCCTGCTATTTCATTCATTTTTATTTATAGCCCATTTCTAATGCAAATACTGGCCCAAAATCAAGTGCTAAGGAAGCTGGCTGACTTAGCAATGGAGATAGAGTAGGAATGTAAAGGATTAGAGTGTTTAATGTACTGGAAAGAAGTTTATCAATACTGACAATTCTCACAGTGCTTAATCAAACATTTAAGACAAGTGGAGAAGCAGACAGTAAAGACTTTGGGGCTTTTGAACAATAAAAGCAAACAAACTGTCTTGTCAGTACATGTCAGTCTATGGTGGAATAAAGAAATGCCTATAATTTAGTTACTCTTTTCATATAGATAGCTGGTGGTTTTAGCTACTTAGCTAGAGTGTACTGACTTTAAAATGACTGTAAGTAATTCCTGAGGAAAATGAAGTTTAACGTTTGTTGTCCTATGTGGTCTGAATTGAGGATTGCAGCATTGTGACTAAGTTTTCCCTAGTGCCATTTACAGCTTCATGACTATTACAGGGGATTAAGATTTTTTTTTTTTTTTTTGCTTAAAGGCGATTTGTTAATAGATTTATTTTTATTAACACATATTAATGGATAGTAGGGTCTGATCCTTCAGTAACACACTTTTTGTGGACCTTCCCAGAACTCTGGACAGGGCCAGGACAAGAGATGGGAGACAAGTGGTGCTCTGTATGTGCCTGCAGGGTAACTTTGGGTACGAAGCTCACAGCCCTGAACTGCCTGGGCTAGACCTTTACATAACAGTCTGCAAATTCACTACATGAATTTTTGCTGTTGATTCAGGAAATCTACAATCCAATCTAAAATGCCTGACATAAATCCTACTCTAGCTTTGAGTGATATCCTTAGAGAAAATCAGGATCCTATGCAAAGAGAAATAGATTCCAGTTTCTGGTTGGATTTCAGTGCTACTGAGATAAATGCAAAGTAACTCAGCAGAAGCCAGGCTGTATCTTTAGATTTACACTCACATCAGAACTCTCTTAATCTGACACTCAGTATCCTGATATCAGAACCGAAGATCAGTAACTGTTTTTTAAGAAAACAGGTGCTGTAAGACTGGGAATGTTAAATTAACGTGACAGAACATTAAGAATATGCTGCAGGCTCTGTGAGCAGGCAGAAGGGGAAACTGCTTCCTTGAAATAATCTCAGAAACCAACAAAATAATAAAAATAGAGATGAATGCTTATTAACTACTGGTGACATGACAACTACTACAATAATATATTTGTCATCCAGTAACTTAGTAAAATTTAACTTGCAACAGAAAACTGAACTGTGGTAGCTATAAAATAGAAAATGCAATAAAAGATGATCAGTTCAAGAGAGAAATGAATTAGGAAGTAGTAAGCAATTAAAAGGCAGTAAAAATTCAAGATGGCATTTTTATTGACTTTTTCAGAATTGAATGAGTGCAATTCCAATTATCTCAAGTTCCTTTATCTAGTCTACTAGTACAAGCAAATACCCCGTCCTTAGTACTACCTTCCCACATTGAGTGAAGTTGAGAGAAGCTGTGTAGCAAATTCCCCCAAAACACTTCTGACACTTTATGTGTATTTTCAGTCCTTAACTACATAACACATACAAGCATTAGATTTCAGATGTCACCATTTGCTAGTTAATATTACTCTAGAAGTCAATCTTCTGTTCGTCAAGAGGCTGTGCTCCAGTTCATGTTTTTCCACAAAGCTGGGTGATGCTACTCCAAACATAATAGTTTCAATGCAATTGATTTTGTTTGGCTACATGACAAATGTCCTAAAATAAAATATTTTTTTCTCAAAGAACAACAACAGGAAAAAAAAAAGCTTAATGTATCTAAGAAATGAGATTAAATTCTGAGTCTAGGCAAAATGTGTATTTGAACTTTCTTGATATTAGCATCGAGCTTTGCAGGTATACATCATACCCCATTTGCTCATGAATTGCATGCAACATTTCAGTAGGCTGACTTCAGTAATAAAAGAAATGCTAGTATGCATTTTGACAACCTAGTGATAGTTGTGTTTACACCAACTCTTTCGTTTTGGAATGTAATATGACTTCAGCCATGTTACAGTTGGGCCTTTTAGATCTGTTACTCAAAAGTTAAAACTGTCCTGGCTACATAATGAGTATGCAGATGTAAGCTTAATTTTTGTGTCTGTTTACCGTGACGCAAATAGACAGCTACCTTTTTGGCTATTCACACCTGCCAATAGTTCATGTGCATACACAGTCATGGTAATTTCACATGCAGATTACATGCATTGTTACATATGTACCCATGTCATGAAGACCCATAAATCCTGTGGGGTGGAAATGTCACTTTATTATTTGTACTGAAATGTTTTTATCGTATGTGCAGTCCTTTTCTTGTTCAGCCATTTACATTTTTGATAGTAATTTATGTGGTCTCCATTTACATGGACACATCTGTTTTTTTAGAAAGGATCTATTACACATAATGTTGTCTCACTCCTACAAATAACTTCAGAAATTATAATGCAAACTGTTTACAAAATAAATTAGTGGGAATTATAAGTGCTATTAATAAGTTGGGGTCTACATATAGCCTACCCTACAACTTCACTATTAGTGCAGTGGGAATCCTGATTCAACTGCCACATAAACAAAGTGGAAAGATTTTTCAGTTTACTGTTTTCCTCGCTCTGAGTTGCTCAGTGATTGTAGCTACCAGTGTGTGTGTGTATGTACACAAATATATATTTTTCCTGCTTGTAACTTTTTTTATCAATCTGTAGACACTAGAATTTTGGGAGCGTAACAGACATAACATGAAAAGCTAAGCAGTACTGGTCACACTAACAACCAGTGTAATCAGTCTATGTTTGATCAACGTGTTATCAGTATGTGTCATCACCATCTTTCAGATATTACATGACCATGAAATACATAAGCTGTAATCATCACGGTTCTGAAACAGCTTATTGAGCAAAATGTGTGACCTGGCCTGATGCCAAGCACATAATCAGTAACAAACAATTAAAAAAAAATGTTCTTCACAGTTTGCAAACATGTAACTGACAAAAATGGCAGGTGTTTTACTAGTGCAAGTGTTTCAGCTCCACTCTAGGCAAGAAGCCCAGGGTTAGATATTTCTTTAGGTTTCTACATAAATAGTTCATGTTGCTAGTTGTCTAGCTAACCCAATGACAAATCAATCAAATGCGTTCCTCCAACGAGATGGAGTACAATACTGGAATTTGTTGCTGCCACAAATTCAGTGGCAGCAGGGCCAGAAGCCTATAAATGGCAAGGAAAAAATGAATGCTACTTTCCCTTGTGGCAACAATTTTTCTGATATATTTCTGAATGTCAAAATGTTACTTTTTGTGTGTGTGATACTGACATGGGAATAAGGAAAAATGCCTTACTGGCAAGATTTTAAACTCAAAAGTCCTCTGTTTTCTCACAACTGTAATGATGTGAACAGAAGTGAGACCTGTTCATCCACACTTTCCTGGCAATTTAACTTGGAGGGCTCTTTATGTGCGGAAGAGTTGTTTACATCCCCCTTACCACAGTTCATAATGTCTGAGTTATAATTTCAAGTTGTTTTAGAGTTAATGATGCAAAAATGAGTTCAGAGTAAAAGAACGGAGGATACATAAGCCAGCAATGCCTACCTATTAATTTTCGTTAGTAACTCCATGGGATTGGAATCAAAGACCTAGAAATAAAGGTTTTTCTTTTGACCCATTCATGTCCTCTGTGGCATCTTGTCCTTTTTGGTGCTGGGAAGTTAGCACACATCAGCAAACCATGGAACTTGGTTTTGCTCTTAATACTTAAAAGCATAGTTTTCTAAGCAAACTGTAACAGCATAAGTATCAATCGTGTGTAAACCCAGTAGGTCTCACATCAGTCTCCAATCTGGAACTGTGCAGGTTTCTCTAGCGTAAGATAGTAAACCATAAAAATGTGTAGTTTTTTCAAGATTGTGTCTTTACTTGATTAATCTACAGTCATGGTGCAACAGTTATCAATGGAAAATGATTAGTCTGGGAAGTTTGATTGTCCCTTAATTCTGATTGTGCATTTTCATGCTATACAACATCACCGACATCTTTTCTCTCATTTCCTCAGGCACTTAAAATTAAGGGAATCCAAAAGAATAATAACACTGTAAATTTAAATATGTTCTATGGCTCATGATTAGTTTTGAATAGGAAAAATAGTAACACTTTTCCCTTGCATGACAATGTACAGCCTGGTAGCTGTGCATCCTGTGGCAACACTGGAGAAGCACCTGAATGCCATGGGAAGTGCAGAGTGCCCTCTCCTGGGTTAGGAAATAAACCTGTTAGCCAAACTGCACAGGAGCCAGGGGACCTTTGCTAAAGAGCAATGTGTGATTACTATTCCCTCTTACAGTGGCACACGGAGATGCAGAAAGAAGGAAATCTAGTGGAATCAAAAGAGACTCTTAACTAAAGAGAATTGGGCTTTGATCAGATTCTGCACCAGCAAAAAGATCCGAGGTGTCCTTCCACATACACATTGTGTGACTGGCCCACCTCTTCCAAAATGGCCCTGAAATACCAATTTCCCAAGTCCTCAACTTATGCTTCATTGTGTAAGTTCTTCCTCCGCAAGTGCTTTCCCTACTAGAAGAGGTGTTACCTATAGAGTCAGTGGAGGTCTTGACCACTAACACGGGTAATAGCGACCCCGAGCGTATTCTGGTTTGTTCATAGCTCCAAGCAGTCATTGCATCTATAAAGAAGCAGTAATTGGCAGAGAAGTTTTATAGTGGTTCGTCATGAGTCTTTACATTGTTCGGTGAGGCTACTGATCGAGTGGCTCTTGGGCGATACCTTCAATATCAGGTGACTGATTTGAGCTACTCTAGAAATAGAGGATGAGTGCTGAATATGAATTTAAATGGTGTAGTTTTTTGTGACTCATGCTCAGGTCAGAAATGTGGTTTGTGCCGTGAAAACAGTCATGGCTGAAGAACTGATTCTTCAGTGAATTCTGTTATTTTATACCTATTGTATATGTATAGGCATATATATTATAAGTGCTCTACAGAAGGCTGTTGAGCATGTATTGTCCTCATTTGTCAATATGTGTTAGGGGAGAAAAAATAAAATGGAAAGGATATTCAGGTCTAGTGTGTTGTTTTCATGGCCAACCACACCACGTCCATGGTGGACTGGGAGGGCTAAAGGAATTGAAACCTCTCCCTAACTAGCAGTGTGAGCATGTACTGGTTTCTTTTAGATCCCCATCATGTCCAATCCCTCTGATATAGGCTCATTTACCAACTGTTCACTCTTGTTCTCAAAGCTCTTTTGGTTCCCTACTTCTTTATTCTTAGCAGAACTTTGCTCCAAAATCTCAGTGCTCTGACAGGTTTAGGTGAGACTCAGGTTCTGAGAGTCAAGGAAGTTCTTTGCTTTCCAGTTGTTCAAGGGAATTAAAGATAGTATCAGAAGTAAAACATCGCTGTGTGGTCTAGACTGAGGATTGCAGAATCGTTACTGGGTTTTCTGTAGTTCTTCATCTCGCTGATGCAGGTTTTGTGCTGTGAGCTGCAGAAGTCTCAATGACACTTGAGCTGCCTATTTACACGGAGGGAAGTCTTTCCCACTAGCTAGTGTAGGTATCTTTTCTCTGACAAAGTCATTTCAAATAAAATAAAATTTAAACAAAGATCCTACAAAACAAATGGAAATTTTTGCCTTAGTACGAAGTAAGGAAGAGTCTTGCATTAATCATAGTCTTCTAACTACTATAAGGAAAGGAGATTGCTTCAAATACTGATATCAGTGACTCCGATTTGTGACCTAGGAGATCATTCTTAACAGATTAAACTATTTCTTATTGTATGTATATTCCTAGAAATCATAGGGGCAAAGTAGGGTTAAAAGGGGATACAGGCACTGAATGAAAAACTGACATTCATATTTCATATTAAAATCACTTCTAATATGATTTAGTTTTCTGTACAGGGAAAGCAATTTTTAGTTGAACATTTACTTGTTTGTAGGTGAGAAGGATAATTATAAGACACATCACAGCAAAAACAATTTGTGTATATTTGATCTTTTTGTATATATGTATTTATTTGATCTTTGAATTAGCCATGTGGACTTATTTCTAAGCAAGTAGTATGGGGAGTGGGGAACAAAAGAGAAAGGAAAAGAAAGAGTGAGAAAGAGTGAAGGAGAGAAAGGGAAAGAGGGGAAGGGAGGAAGAAAAGAAGAAAGAGGGAGAAGGAGGGAGGAAGAATCTCCGTGATTTTGTATTTTCTTTGTAAAGGAGATCTTTATAGTCTCCAGCTAAGTTAATATGATAACAGGAGTTGTTTATGATGAAGCTTTGTGGTTCTTACATGTTCAAATAATCACTGAAAGGTTATTTTAACTACAGTACATTGCATGGTTAATGACAAATTGTCATCTGTTTGTATTGTGAAGGCATGACTGGGGAGAAATGCTAGAGGAAGAGAAGTGTGCTTTTATGGTTATGCCTAAGACTCATAGGAAAACTTATTTAAGTTGTATATTCTAGAAAAATAACGATGTTCAGAAAACAATGTCCAAATGAAATAAGTTGAAAGAGAACACATTTAAAAGTTGTTACACAGTAAGTTATTTTAAAGTTTTAAAAGTAAAGGAAGAATATGCTAAAATAGCTGAGATATTAGAGTTAAAGGTGATATGAGGAGAACATATCTAAAATAATCTCTCAGCAGTGAGTATAATGAAGGAACATTCATTTCCGTTCAGAAGAACTGGAGTTCCTTTTAACTATAACTGAAACACAGCAGAGTGTTACTCAGCCGTTCATTTTCCTCAAGATCTTCACTCTTGTTTTGTTTTCTCCAGGAAATGCATGCAAGATGATGCATGTGCAAAAGACATTGTTTGGTGTGCTGTGGAAACATCCAACTACCTAACCTAAAGTTTCTCATGTTTTACTAGTTCCTTTACTGAATGTAGTTCTTCTTGATTGCTTCATTGACCTAAAGAACACTATACTGGATAGTCATGGTGTTATAAAACATACAATATTAGTTAACTACACAAAAACCAAAGGGAAATAGGAGGAGAGTCTGCCTGCCCTGTCTTGGGCTTTTTGGTGCAACAGAGTTTATATTCCCCCTGTGTTTTTCCACTTTCCTTATATGAAATGAACAGCTGTAATTGAAAAGCAAGAAGCTCCATGGTTTATAGAAATAGGTGTTGTTAAGAGCCTTAGCCATCTAATTTTCTTCCTATTGCAGGGCAGGCTTCCTATTGTCTGTCCTTTAGAGCTAATTTCTTTTCTGATCAAAAGGCCCACATCATTGAAAAGGTAGTAATGACTATTCATTTGGTTGAAACCTCCATTCTGCAGCCTGCAAAGCTTTATTTAGAAACTGCTATTTCTTTCTAAAAGGAAAACCTCATTTGTGTCCTCTATAATGTCAATTAAAGGAGAATATATTTTAATTATTTATCCTGGAGAGAAACCTTTCAGGATCTCAATTTGCTCTGCCAGTGATACAGGCTGTAGTTTGAAACAATATGTGCCTTCAAAATTGTATGTCAGAGAGTAGAAATAAGGTGTGTTTTGATTTTAATTTGCCACTAATTAATAGTTTATTTGCAGCTAATTAGCAAGTTACAGTTTTACAATTAATGTCTGATTTCTAATATGACTCATAAAAAGAAGCCTAGCCATCGGTACCAGCAAATAAGGTGGGTTACTGAAGCTGTATAGAAAACATCAGAGGAAAGATAGATTTGCGAAGTTTTAAGTGGGTAAAACAGAGATGATTGAGGATTTTTTTTTCTTTTTCTGAAGAATGAGAGCAGTGATATCTCAGCCCTCTCCAGCGGGGGGGGAAGGGCCCTCAAAGGCCCACAGCAAGCCCCCCAGGATAGCTCCGGCCCCTTGGGGTAGCCAGAGGCAAGTGTGGCGGGGCTTTTCGGGAGACCCCCACTAAAGCATGCCGGGGGCAGGTCTGCTTCTCCCCACGCTTGTCCCCGTGTCCCACCCAAATCCCATCTCGCAGGGGACAGGACCCTGGGCCATCCAACAGGCAGGGGGACGCATCCGGGGTGTTTGGGGCTGGGGGTGTGGGGATGGAAGGGAGCACACTGCTGGCGGCAGCTGGGGGCAACAGGAATGACCCGCAGGAGGAGAGGCACGGGGACTTGGAGGAGCGGAGAGAAGTCGCAATAAAGTTCCCGTTATTGCCTCTTCTCTTTAAGAAGGGATTTCTCTCAAATACAACGCAGGCTGCCCCACAGCAACCGCCGCTGGTGCAGCGCTCATCTCTTTAGCATCAGTTCTTGTGCTCGTTTCCGAGTAGTTTGCCTCGGTGTTTTCGCGTGGAAACACGTGAGTTAAGCTGATCTCTTCCTCGGGGCTCCGCAGCGAGCTCTGGTGAGTTGTCCTGTGCTGGTGGTCCCCTCTACAACCCGGTTAATTGGTAACTTGGAGATGAGGGGGTCCTTATTAGCAATCCCCCCCCGCCCCCGCATCCCTGCTCTCCCGCAGAAGCCAGCCCCATGAGGCGATTACCAGGAGGAGCTGTTTGTCAGAGGCTAATAAACAAATTCCTCCTGAACACCTGAATGAACGAGGGCCAGGAACAACCCAATTAAGAAACGGAGCTACTGGTTGTTTTCTGTGCCGGTGGAAACAATCCGGGCTAGAAAAGAGTCTATTCAGCGGGCGCTCCGAGAGGTCTGTTTGCAGCCCGCTATTGTTGTCAGAAGCCAAATAAAAGTTCAGCTGGGGGAAAAAAAAGTGATTAAAAACAACATTTGCCGCTGCCTCCTGAATGCACCGGGAGGCTCGGCTCAGAGGAATCGATCTGCACCCAAACGACGTGGCTTTTACCACGCTCCTGAGAATTTTGTTCCTAAATGTTGCTGGGTTTAATGATGTCATCCAGAGGATCCCTCGCTTTCCTGTATGGATGAGCAGTGGGGACAGCCACAGCCGTGCGGTGAGGCTGGTGGGAACTGGCGGTGTGTGCCCCCCGTGCAGGGCCAGGAGGGTCTAGAACAAGGTCTAAACAGAAAAGCAGGTGAACTTTGATTTTAAGCATTTTATGGACATTTTCGGGGGATCATCCTAACAGTGGTCCGAACGAATGGGGCAAGTTGCGAGGACAAGCCCCCGCCGCTCGTCAGGAGTTATGCTGGGGGCTGAGGGGATTGTTTTATTAATAGGATTAAATGGGGCTGGTTTGGTGCGTAGCGTTATTCTCCACAAGCCGGCGATCTTCCCTGACACAGTTCCAAGATTCCCCCAAGCTCTGCTGGACCTGCAATTAACAGATATTAACGGCTATTGCTTATTAAGCGCTGATCGCCTGAGAAGCAGGCGGTCCCTTTTCAAAGGTGCCTTTTCAGCCGTGGGGTTTCTCCCGTTCAACTTGGCTTGTGCTGTGAACTCCTGATTTCGCCTCACACTCCTTTGTCACAAAAAAAAAAAAAAAAAAAAACCACAACGAGAGCTTCTCTGCCTTTGACATCTGTATTTTCATGCCCCCATGTGCCCCCAACTCACCCCCCCCAGACGCAGAGGGCTCTCCTAGCCCCGGACAGCTTCTCCCCCCGCCCCCCGGCCTGACGGAGCAAATTTAGGAAAATGGCTCCGGGTGTGGGGCACAGGGAACAAGGGACCAGGCGCTGGTGGCTGCAAGCCTTTTGGCTGAGGGGGTCGGACTTTTGCAAGCGCTCCGCAGGATGACTTTAGGAAATAGCAGCTGGTGGAGCAGGGCTTGCCTACTCCTCCTTTCCCCGGTCCCGCTTGCATTGGGGTGCCCAGGGTGGGATGCTCCGAGCCTCCCATCGCTGTCCCGCAGCCCCCGGGGATGCACGGCTGGGCAGGAGCCGCGGCGGCGTTGCAGTGCGGGCCGGGCTGCAGCCCACCAGGCACCGGGCTCCTTCCTCCCGGACTCCCAAACGGGTGAAGAAATCCCCCTGGGAGTCCCGGGGATGGACCCACGGGCAGTGCCGAGAGAGGGTTCCCAGCTGCGTGCCCTGCTTGTCCCTTCTTCTGGGAATAGAAACCAGCCCCGGTCTTAAGTATTCCTCGCAACGTGCGCGGCACCAAGTCCCTGGTGCAGCGAGAGCGCTCCGGGGACCTGCGAAGTCCGGAAATACAAACCTGTAGTTTTTTATTTAGCCGGGTTTATGTTCGTCTGTAAGGAGATGAGCGGTGTTTGAAGAGAATTGTCGCCTGGCTTTGAAATAACGTGGATGTTAAGACGTTAAATTGCGTGCCCTCTGGAGAAAAAAAATAAAAACAAAACACCACGACATAATTGGAGTCTCAGGCAGCGCGAAGACAAATTGAAAGGCTAAATAAGAGTCTGAAACTTAACGTGCTAATATTTATTAGATGATTCAGACACCGAAAGGAGCGCCGTTCACAGGCTTCCAGCCCGTCCTACCGCCGTATGCCGCCGCGTTTCTCGTTGCGTGTAAGCGGGCTCAGCCGCTCCGACAAACGTGCGATCGAGTCATCTAAACGAAATGCCAGGACCTGACCAGTCCGTGTCCCATCCCAGTCCGGCGCCTCTCAAACCTCGACTGGAGCGGTCAAAATATTTGGAGGGGTTTGAGCTTAAATAGAACTCTTTGAAGCTTTTCCAGTATGTCGCAAAAGTTCCTCCCGCAGTTCCTCCCGCAGCGTTGCCTTCTAGCGATAGCGCCTGAAGTGCCACCTCCTCCTGCCACCCCGCACAATTTTTACCCCATCCAAACCCTCACGGCAACACTCCGAACAACAGCAAAGACAAAACTCACTGCGAGCGAGTCCCAAGCGGGATTTATTTTCCCCTTCGGCTTTGCTCAGAAGATGATCTGGCCAGAAAAAGGAGCGGCATCTTAAACTGCTACCGAACCTCGGAGCCACTCCAATGAACCCCCCCCCCAAGACACCGCGGTGTCCCCAAAGCTCTGGCACCGGCCGGGGCTGTGCCCGCGGGTGCTGCCCGGGGTGCCCCCCCCGTGCCAATTGGCGCCGTTATCCTCACGCTCTTCTCTCCCCGAGGGATGCCAAGGTGGGGGAGCCCCCCTCTCCCCCGGTTGGGGTCGGGACGCCGAGGCACATCCCCTCTTCGCCCCCCCAGGCCCCGGAGGGTTTGCTCCGAGCCCCCCCGGCGGCGCTGCCCACCTCCTCCAGCACCGCGGCTCCGGGGCCCCCTTGAGGAGCTGTCGGGGGGAGGATGAGGAAGGAAGGAGGGAGGGAAGGAAGGAGGAAGAGTGGGGCAGGGCTGGGCGGATCCGTGCCCGCTGTGCCTTGCCGGAGCTCCCGGCCCCGTAGGTGCCGGGCGAGGAACGGAGGAAGAAGAGGGAAGGGGAGGGGAGGGGAGAGGAGGGGAAGGGAGGAAAGGGAGGGCCGTGATTGACAGCTCCGCGGAGCCCCGCTCCCGTCACCTACAAAGTTTGCTTTCACACGGAGGGAACTTTGCTGTTGCCATGAAAACGTTTTTTTTTGCGAGCACCGTGCCCCTTCCCCCTCCCGTTGGGGCAGCCGAGTGGAAAAACTCAAGTGGCGAAGGGGGGGCCCGGGGGGGCACTGCCCCGACAGCAGCCAGCCCGGCCCGTACCCGAGGGAACCGCCGTGCCCTGGCACCGGCAAGAGGGGACGGCTCCGTGCCCGGAGAGCGCTCCGGGACCGGGGGGAGAGTTTAATCCCACCCCCCCTTCATCCGCGGTGCGTGGGGGGATGCGGGGGGGGGGTGTCCGCCCACTGCGGGCTCTCCCCGTCTCCAGGCACCAGGCTGCGGCTCCACCGGGGAGCCCCAAATCCCTTTGTGCCCGGCGGACGCATGGCTCCCGCTCGCAGCGCCCCTCCCCGTCCCTCCTCCTCTTCCTCCTCCCCCGTCCTCTTCCTCCTCCTCCTGTCCCCTTGCCCCGCCGGCAGCTGCGGGACCCCCGCCGCCCTCTCCGCACCCCGCATCCCAGCCCGGTCCCGGCGCTTTCTCCTCCATCCCAGAGCCGGGAGCAGAGCTCGAGGGGGGGGCTCGGCGGGTAGGGGGCAGCCCCAGCATCCCCAAGCCACCAACTTTTGGGCCCCCCCCGGTCCATTACCGGCGTCGGGGCTGCCGGGAGCCTCCCGCCGATTGGCTGCCGCCCGCCCCTTTATAGCCGCCGTCAATCAAAGGCCGCCGCCGTCTGCGCGTCGCTCGGCGCTGCCCGCGGGAGCCGCTCCGCGGAACCGCTCCGCACCCGCCGGCACCGCAGCGCAGCGCCTCGGGGAGCAGCGCCTCGGGGAGCAGCGCCTCTCGGCCGGGCGGCGAGAAACTTGCTCCTTCCCGCCGCGGCCGCCCAGACCGGTTCTTGCTTAATTTTTGTCTTTTATTTATTTTTTTGGATTTTATTTTTTATTTTTTTTTTTTTAACTTCTCCCCGAGGTGCCGCTGCCCGCCTGCCCGCCGCCCTGGCGCACCTCTTGCCGGCCCCGGCCATGTACAGCATGCTGGAGGCTGAGATCAAGACGCCGCAGCCCACCCCGGGCAGCGCCGGGGGCAACCCGGCCCCGGGCAGCACCGGCAAAGGCGGCGGCGGCGGCGGCGGCGGGGGGGCCAGCGGCGGAGCCGGGGCCGGCTCGGACCAGGACCGGGTGAAGCGCCCCATGAACGCCTTCATGGTGTGGTCGCGGGGCCAGCGGCGGAAGATGGCCCAGGAGAACCCCAAGATGCACAACTCGGAGATCAGCAAGCGCCTCGGGGCCGACTGGAAGCTGCTGAGCGACGCCGAGAAGCGGCCCTTCATCGACGAGGCCAAGCGGCTGCGGGCCGTGCACATGAAGGAGTATCCGGATTACAAATACCGGCCCCGACGGAAGACCAAGACCTTGCTGAAGAAGGACAAATACTCGCTGCCCGGCAACCTGCTGGCCCCCGGGGGGGGCAACGCGGTGAGCAGCCCCGTCGGGGTGGGCCAGAGGATTGACACGTACGCCCACATGAACGGCTGGACCAACGGGGCTTACTCCCTGATGCAAGACCAGCTGGGCTACAGCCAGCACCCGGGCATGAACAGCCCGCAGCTGCAGCAGATGCACCGCTACGACATGACGGGCCTGCAGTACAGCCCCATGATGTCCACGGCGCAGACCTACATGAACGCCGCCTCCACCTACAGCATGTCCCCCGCCGCCTACGGCCAGCAGCCCTCCACGGCCATGAGCCTGGGCTCCATGGGCTCCGTGGTGAAATCCGAGCCCAGCTCGCCGCCCCCGGCCATCGCCTCCCACTCGCAGAGGGCCTGCCTGGGAGACCTGCGGGATATGATCAGCATGTACCTGCCCCCGGGGGGGGACGCCACAGACCCTTCGGCCCTGCAGGGCAGCAGGTTACACAGTGTGCACCAGCACTACCAGGGCGCCGGGACTGCCGTCAATGGCACCGTACCGCTCACCCACATATAGACTTGGCCCTGCGGACGGCTCCCCGCCTCCATCCCTCACCCCCCCACCGCTCCTGCGCCGCACCGGGACGTACGGCAGTGTTCCTCGGCTTAGCAGACTTGATACTAACTTTGGAGACATTTTAAGAAGGAAATCCGTTAGCTGTGTCATTTTATTTTTTTTTTTTGTACAAAAAAAATATCATATTTGAGCAAGCTGTTATTTTAATAGAGCACAACTCCTGCCTCCTAGAAGCCCCTGTGAAGTTTTTAAACCACGGCAACTTCTGGTTTCTGCTAGGTTGGGCACTGTTTTGTTCGCTTCAAAGGTTCAAAAAGGTCTCGCATCTTTCACAGTTTGATTTCTAGCGTTGCAATGACGAAACGAAACAAGCAACAAAAACCCGGCGGGCTCTTGTTTTTAAACTCAGTTGTTCAGTTGTTTACATTTTCGTTGTGGTTACTTAAAAGTGTTGTTCTTCCCACCTCGCCGAGTATTGCTTGGTTTCTAGCCGCAATCTGTAGCGTTCACGACTTTTTAACTTTAGGGTTTTGCTCCTTTAAAAAAAGGGGAGGTGGGAAAGAGCTGTGCGGGTCGCAAACGTATTTCTTTTATTTATAGTAAGTTGTGTGTCTTGTTTTTTTTCCTAAACTGTAAACTTATGTAAATTGGTTTGTGAATTTTACTGTGAACCATGTTTTGACATATCAGATGAAGAAACGTTTTAGTTTTTTGTTTACCGGATTTCTTCAAAAAAAAAAAAAGTTATCGAAAGACACCTTCCCTGTCCCTAGTCCTCGTTTTCTTCCCCTTCCCAAACGAAGAGCCCGACCAACGCGTTTGGTACCGGGCACGGCGGCGGGCGCGGGCTTGCTCCCTGCCTGGCTCCTGCCGCCGGGCCGGGGGCTACCGCAGCATTTCGGCAGGGTTCCTGCTGCCATCGCGTCCCGGCCTCGGTTTTGGGTTCTCCTGGGAGCCCTCGCCTCGATCAGCACCGAGAGGCGATGTGCTGCTCCTCTCCGAGCCGCCGCCACTTGTTGCCGCTCTGGCCGGCGGGGAGGGAAGGGGTTGTTAAGCGTGTGCGCCTCGTTTTCTTTTCCTTTTTTTTTTTTTCTTTGGAGGATTTGCCCAGAAACCCGAGCTCATCTAAAATATTTACAAAAGTAAAAACCCGCTGGGGAACTCTTAATTAGACTCTATTAAAAATAAATGGTTACAGGAGTCCCCAGAGAAAATAAATAATTCAATCTTTTCAGTGTGTTTGACGAGTGTGTTTTCAGTCTGGGTAACTTTTATTTTTTTCAGTTAGGAGCCCGCGTTGTTCTCGGTTCTTTCTGGGGGCGTGCAGCCTCGCACCCCATCGGACTGCATCCTTCCCCCGGCTCTGCCGCAGCCTGGTGGCGAATGGTCCTGGACCCCCAGTCGGGGGGGCAGCACCTTAGGGCTGTGTGTCTCGTAGTGCAAAGCCCCCCGAGCCTCTGCCTTTCTTTTGCTTCAGCTAATGGGTTAGCTGGTTGTCTTCCCACGGAAGGGATGGGAAACAGGCTGTTCTTGCTGTTTGCCTTGGTTTTGGATGGAGGGGCCTTCTCCGTTCGCCCCCCCCGTGAAGTGTGGTGCCGGGAAGGTTTCACATCCCTCCGCTGCTCACTGAAAGCAGCTGGGATCTGACGGGGGCAGCGGGAGCACCTCCTGGCCCTGCACTGCTTCCTGTTCCCGGCAGCGTCTGCTTTGGTTCCCCACTGGGACGCACATCTGAGTTCGGTCAGGTCCTTCCTCCAGCTCCTGCAAGAGGAAAGCAAGTGTTGTGCAAACCGCACCACCAGTCCCTTTCTCTGGTGTAGGGCCAGGCTCTCAGCCACCCGGAGAAGGGAGCACCCAGAGTGGCTGCTGCAGGCCCACGGGTCCCTCCCTGGGCTGTTCATGCTGCACGGACGAGCCCCGGGGTTGGGGGCCCAGGGCCACCCACTCCATCCCACACAAGTGAGCCCTGGCACCGCACAGGTCCCCTCTGCTCTGGAGCAGCCGAGCAGGAGCTGGGGGGAATCACTTTGCACACTTGAACCCAGAGTGTCTAACACTCAGCTCAACTCCTTCCGTAACACTACTTGTGACCTCACTGGCAAACCTGTGGTGTTGCTTTTTCCCCTGCTCGCACTGCCGCCCTTCAGATAGGAGCAGGCCTGCTGCCAGCCCTGGGAGGATAAGCGGCCCCGTACCCCGGAGATCGGTGGTGCTACCTGAGGGAAATGCAGGGGCAGCAGCAGGTCCCATTTCATCTCAGCTCTGGGTCAAGCAGTTCCCCCAGCGCTCTCCCCACGGGCAATGCTGGGACGATGCTGGGAGGGGAAGCGAGAAGGTCCTGAAACCCCAGATAGCTCTCCCCCAGCCTTCCAAGAAAGGGGTGCAATGCGAGTCTGACAAAAGTGAGGGCTCCTGACCTGCGGCGCTGGAACTGTGTTTGCTGTCTTCAGAGCTGAATGACAGCTGCATCACTATAGGAGGTTGCTCTGTTCACCTGAGTTCTCTACAAGTGGATTCTCTGCCGTAAAAGGGGAGAAGCCCCACTCTTCAGAAGGCTTGCAGCATTTGAATTCAAGTTATCCTCCTCATTTTCCACAAGTCAGGGCCTAAGTGTAGCTGGTGAGCAAGTCCCTGAGGCGACATCAGGAGATTTCCTCTGTATTAACTGACGAGCTCTCTGTGGAAGCTCACCTCAGTGGTTTGGCTTGCGGGGGCTTTTCCTGAGCTATTGCTTTTAAGATACCCAGACAAAATCCTCCACAGAGCTTTCAGCTTCCTGCGGCTGAACTTTATCCCGAGGCTCAAAAGCCTCTGGCTGCTGGCTGTGGACAGAGCCCTGTGAACAGGCACACAGCTGCTGGATGGGGGGAGATCCATTGCAAACTGAAAGTAATGACCCCAGCCTTGCACATAAGCACAAGTACAGAGACGGCCTCTTCTCCACACACATTTTCCATCAGGGAGCCATTGCCTAAAAGACTTTTTTTTTTCACTTTTTTTTTTCCTAAGATCACTGTTACATCTTTTGCTTGGACTCAGGGAATTTGCGTGGAGAGCAAATGCAGTAACACGTGCCCCTGAGAATTAATGAAGGTGTATTTTATTTGTACCGCTCTTCATTTTTAAAATTTCAGTTAATTTCAGACACATCCTGCATGCGTTTAAATCCAAGTGTCTTTTGAGCAATGGCTGTGAGGGATTTCATGCTCCTGCTTGTGTGTAAGGGATCAGGATCAAGCCACTACATTCTCAGGGAGAGCAGGTGAAGTTGCAAACAGGTGTGACGTGTTAGCTCTGTGGAAGATGTTTTTGCAGAGGATCCTTCGCTCCAGAAATCCCCAGCACAGACAAGACTGTAAGTGAAATGCTGAGTGCAAAATCATAAGTGTTTGCCCCATAGAAAAACTACAGCCTTATATCGGAACACCTAGAATAGAGGCGAGTGCATCTATTACCCTTAGAAAGAGAGACTTGGCAGGGGAGGGGTTAACGATGTTAGCATTTAAGTGTAATGACAATATTTAGGCTTTCGTGTTAACACTTTTTTGAATGGAGGAGTGGAGATCACAGTTGTCGCTAATGTGAGTCTGTCAAAAAAAGCATCTCGGGTTACATTGTGATGGTTCCTTCCTTTACCAGAGAGCTGCAGAGAGGATTTATTTCCACAAAATTTGATAAGTGAAAATATTTTAAATTAAATTTTAGATACAGTCTGATTGGGGTTGGACCTGGCAGAGATCTTTGATTGTGGCTATTTTGGGAATATTTTTAAACCTCCTTTTTTGCATTTCTAATTTTTTCGCTGTTAAAAGAGATGGATATTACATTCAGAAAAAGGCATGTAACTAGCACAAACACTTTATGAAAGCATTTATAAATCAGTGCTTGCCTATATCAAACGTGGGACTAAGCAAGTATACTTTTCAGGAACATTAGAAAGATAGTCTAACATAGAACACATCCAACTATTTCCCAATGCTCATGAAAAGAATTATTTCAGAGGAACAAATACAGCCGAAGAGGTGAAGTTAAGTGATGTTCGGGACTGGAAAGTTGCTGCCACTACCAGTGCCTGCAAAAGTGAGAAGTTCGATATGATTTCTTTTCTACTTATTTAGAGCTTACTGCTATGTTTACCGTAGTTGACTCTAGTTAATTTACACGGTGCAGATTCAGATTCTTTCTGTGATAAACCTGGAGTGAAAAAATGCAGAAATCCCAAAAAGAAAGAAGTGAAATTTGAATTCATTACTTCTAGGATTTCCCAGGAAGGATTGGAGAGCTGTTATTGCAGGCCTGTTTGCATGGGGTAATTTAGTGATTAATGCAGATTAAGTTTACCAGAATAGTTTCCCATATGCTTTTCTATCGTGACTTTTTACTGATGCCACTGGATGCAATAATAATTGCAACACAGTGACTTTTACTTCACAACAGCATGTCCTCAGGATGAGGAATTAATTATTCTTTGCTGTGAATACCATTCACAGCCAACTTCTTTGTGTTGCTAGTCAAGTAAACAGGATTTCAGATTTGCCTCCTCCAAAGACATCCTCGGAAGCTCTTTATTCATTTTATACCTCAGTCTTCCAGTTTCTAAAATGAGGTCTGTACCTACGTCGTGCAGCAGGGCAGGTTGCACTGCCTGGGAGTGAGCGAGTGTGTGAGTGAATGGGGGTTTGTCACAGTGTGTCCGTACAGAGATGCATTCATCCCTCCTCTGTGATAAGCAAAGTACATACCACTTAAATGCTATTTATGTCAGCGTTATTTGCAGGATGCTCATCTTTATGAGGATTCTTTTATTCTTGTTGCTAAATTCAATTAAACTGTATTTATGCCTGGTTACTTCTCTTCGGTTGTACATCAGATAAAGGGAAATCAACCCGAGCACGATTTGGCCTGGCTTAAAAACCCTTGTGCTCATGTAACTGAAGTGTCTGATCCATGTCCACGCAAGGAAGCAGTTGTGGGGTTTTAACACATTACTGCCCCAGAGCTGTTTGCACAGTTCCTCTACTGGAAATCGCTCCGGCTTTGTCAGTGCTTTGGCCATCACAGTTCACATGCTGGTGGGTTGGTGCAAACTCACCTCGGCTGATGGGGAGAAAAGAAGTGTGAAACATAAACTACTGCATAAGCTGCGCTGCTTCCAAAGAAATGCAAAGTGAAGCAGGTTCTCAGAGCCCCAAATTGCTGTGTGTATGCTCCACGTGCACAGCAGCCCAGAGCTTGAAAAGAGTCAGGCGTGAGTGGGGAATGGCTAGGAATAAGAGGGAAATTAAGCAATGTTAATAACTTGTGAGCTTCTGTCTGTCATTTATCTCTTCTGGGGCTTCTGATTGAGACTTCTGGCCTTGGTGAGCTTTTTTCTTTGTCTCCTTGAAGAATATTATGCATCATTTCTATACAGGCCATAGGAAATAGTATAGCAGTGATTGCACCCAGCCTTCAGGATTTCCCCTTTGTACTAGACTCAGCTTATTCATTTCGTGCATCATCATTCACAGCTTGCTGTGCTGATTTCAGAAATTCTATACATCTACTTGACACAAAGGGGAGAGACAGAACATAGTGGTGGACGTGGCTTAGGTGCATGTAACGTCTGTTCTTGAATACCATTTGCAAGGGAAGAAATCTTGAAAGTCAATGGGAACTTTGCCCATTCAGAGTTCAGGATAACGCACTTGGCATTGATTTCAATTTCATTGTGCTGTGCTGCCTAGTCAGAAAAGCTTCTCTCCCACAAAATTAAGAAAAGGTATTTTAATCAAAATCTTTTTTTTTTTTTCTGTCTTTCTTTCTTTTCTTCCCTTTAAGATTCACTGGGCAGTTTTCATTATATAGCCTGCAAACAGCACGTTATAGCAGCAGTTCCTCATGAAAACTAAGTTACACATTCATTGTTGAGCAAAAAGTATCTTTTCTTTTGTACTTTAGTCTGCAAAACAGGTGAACATTTGTGAAACAGGTGTGAATTTTTTATAAGCTTACCAGAGCTGGGATAGTAACGTGAATTAATTGTCATGCCCTTAAAGTAAAAGGAAGTAAACGAGTTGAATATGCAAAGTGGCAAACGTATGTGTCAAGGTAATTCTGTGTAGCCTTTCAGGCATTCAGCGGGGCGGCAGGAGCTGCTGCAGTACGGATTAGCCCCATCTGCATTCTCTCAGGGAATATCCTAAATACGGTTGAGGGGATTTTTCCGACTTGGCCCATTTTGTGGAGATCAAGCAATGTTGTAACAAAAGTATTTTTTTTTTTTTAACTATTTTCAAGGTAAGGATACTAAATTCTTGAAAGTATTTTCCTTCCTTTTCCAATAACTCTCCTGCTCTTTTTTCCTCAAGAGATTTCAGTCTACTTGTGTTGTGTGGGAATAGTTCTAGCCAAGAATAAGATATTTTGTTTTGTAAGTCCTCAGTTACCAAATACTGATAATTTTGGGTGAATCGAGAGAAAATAAGGACTATCCTGTTGCCTTTTCTTTAGACATCAGTATAACAACAAAAAAAAATTACTTAAAAATTTAGGCTGTGCGGGCATTGAAAGGTCTCCTGCTCGAGATTCTGGAGTAGGAAACACTACTGTTTTGGCATCTAGCAGAACTGTCCATCTGTGCATTGGAGTTATTCTGTTCTTTGATGACTGACAAGCCCATTAACAATAGGAGGGGACTGGTGAGCTACATGAGGAGAACGGCACTGCCAAAATCTGGCCAATCATACAGATTTCCTGATACATGGAAGCATCTCCTACAATCATTTTCTCTTTGGTTAGGCAAGAGAGGACTAGAATTTAGGCCAGTGACTTCAGGATACTGCTCTGATACACAAAGGCTTGAGAAAGTTAATTTCTCCTACAAGGTTTTACCATGGGAAAAAGTCTCTACTTTCCTAACAGAATTCCCGATCTCCAGTTTTCGTCAGAGAAATAGGAAGGTAGTCTCAGCTAGCTTCCCACCAGAAGTGTGTTGGTAGCCCCTAACCTGTTGCTGGCATGTCTGCAGAATGTTTTTTCGGATGCTGTCACCCAGTCAGACGTAAAGACATTGCTGACATTGTGATATTGCAGGAGGTGGGTGCTGAGCACCTCTGTGCCTTGTTCAGTGTAGGACTTCAAGAGGAGGAAGAGGGACTAACTGAAAATACTGCCCAGGAGCGGTACTGGGAAGGCACTGGCAGGCATTTGGTGCTGTATCTGCTTCATTTTCAGTGCAAAGTAGGTAGATGAGTAGCAAAAGTCCTTTTTTATTATTATTATTTTTTATTTTTATTTTTTTCCTGTAGCCACTTACAGGCAAGTCATTTTGGGTTGAAAGTGAAACCAAAGGTTTCTGTATCAGAAGAAGGACAACTCTATACTGAAGTAAGGACACATTAATGGTTTCTGAAAGTACTTTGTGGTTATAGCACTAGATTGTCTGCTCTGATTTGTGACAAGGAAGCAGGTGAATGTGATCCTTGAGTGAGAAGCAGCCAGTAGCGTAGCTTCCTTGGTGATTTTCAAAATGGAGACAGCAGAGATCATTACCAACCCATGTGGGAAGTTCCTGAACAATTCCTGATGAGAACCACTGCCAGATGTGTATTTTAAGATTTCTACCTTGGCTTGCCCATAGAAGCACTGGGGAGAGAAGCAAGTAGAGCAAACCTTCCTCAGCAGAGAGAGAAACAAGTCATAAGGAAGTCAGGATTATAACCATAGAGCTCAGCAGCTCAGGTGGCAGGGGGAGGATTTAGGATTACTTTGTCACTTCGTGAGAAAAAAAAAAAAAGGCTTCTAAAGGGGAAGCAGTTGACTTTAATAAATTGCATCATAAGTTTTGTTGCAAAAATAACCCTTTGGCACTTTTCATTTTAATATGTTTTTGACTGCAAATTTTTCAGAGGAACAGGACTTGTTTTCTCCCAACTCCTACAGCATTAGATGTGATTTTGATGATCACGCTCGTTCATAAATCTAAGCAGGTTTAATCACCGTTTGTGCCTGTCTTAATTCTAGCTCCAAAGACTGGCAGCCCAGAGGGAAGTGTGGGAAAGCAAATAGTAACCCACAGCATGGGAGGTAAGTGAAAGCAGTGGCTCTGTGAAACGCATTGTTCCAGCTAAACTGAGACCCTTTCCTTTTCTTTGAAGCCTTGTAAGGCTGTGTTCGTGATCTGCAGTGGTGCATGTGGAAGGGAGGACTAGAGAGAGAGTGCCAATTTAAAACTAGGCTTCTATGATTTAATCACAAATATCATTCTCTTGCTGCAGACATGAGAAGTATGCGTATAGAAAATGGCAGTGTGATAAACAGTACCAGGAGTTTTTTTCTGAGTCCTTTTAGTGAAGGCTGGGCAGGGAGGTTAGATGTAAAAAAGGAGAATGATACAACTAATGGAGATGGAAAGGAAAGGCCCAAAGATAATGGGATGAAAGGAGTTTATCACCTTGAAATATGTATGTTTCACTGCTGAGGATTATTTAAAACCATGAAGAAAACAACACAATATTGTTCTGTATTTAAAATGCATCTGTATTTTGCGTGTCTCATAGTTACTTTTTCAATATGCACAATGTGACCAGCATCTAGTTTATCCTTACCTTGAAATGGGAACACAACATAAAAATCAGTTGTAGCTAATGACTGAACAGGAACAATACAGATCTACTGGCATTTGTCCCTAAAATCTCTGTGAAGGGGAGGACGGGGAGCTTTGGGAGGGAGCTAGTCCAAATCTGCTGAATTTCGATGAGGATTTCTCTAGTTTGTCTCTCATTCTGGTTGGCTGCATTATTATTTATTTCATCACTCAAATTGTGGTAGGTGCTGCTTGCCTTATGGTATGAATAGCAAGCTGTTGGGCTCAGTAGAGTTCACTTATGCAGTAGGAGAGAGTAATTCTCTCCTCTGCAGGAACTGCTGGGTAAAATTTAATAGTCTCAGCTATGCCACAGGGGGCTAGGGTAAAGGATCATAATGGTTCCTTCTGACCTTAAAGTATATAAGTTTATAACAATATGTGAGTGTATAACAGGATGGTATCCTGGCCTCAGGAATAAAGTCAGCAGATTCCCCCTATGGTGTCTTCTCTGACAAGTTGCTGTCTAAAAGCTTAAGAAAGACACGGCATGGAGCAGCATGACCACAACAGATGATAGGAGAGAACAGACAAACTACAAAAAGAAGGTCCTATGCTTACTTGAAGGTGTCATATGGCATACATATATGAACATATACCCTTTGGCACACAAAGTATCAGTAGATTATGCATAAATATACTACACGTACACTCCCTTTCAATCCTACAAAAATTATTGTTAAAATACAGGACATTACTTAAATTGTCTCAAGTTATATCAAAACCAAATACATAACTCTCAGGTCCCCATGCTATCCCACAAATGGTGCTGCCATATTCCTACTAATTTATTTTATGGCATTGTTCGTATTCATTGTTAAATGTAACCTGAAGAGGGACATTAGTAACAGTTCTCTGGTAAAACCTGACTAATCATAAACCAAAAATAGCAACTTTTTCACCTGAAACATATGTCTGAACACATTCTCATTCCCTTGTTCCAGAAAAGTGCGTCAGCTTCGGATGGGGAAATATATCAGTAAGAGCAGCTGCTAAATGTTTGACAATGTTGCTGTGTAATTGCCCTTAAGTACCTTCAACATTTACAGGCTCCGGAGTTAGGGGGGAAAGGGAAGATAACACCTAGCTAGTGCTAATGACTCTGATGGCTGAATACCAAAGAGCGAGTTAGGATTGCATTGTCGAGGTGTCTTTAGAGCCAATAGGCTAGGAAACTATTTTTATCGCGAAACTTTAGATGATGTAGAAACAGCCCTGCATAC
Source organism: Anser anser (assembly GCF_964211835.1). NCBI lineage: Eukaryota > Metazoa > Chordata > Aves > Anseriformes > Anatidae > Anser > Anser anser. The sequence continues at coordinate 12,696,557 of NC_139734.1, forward strand.
CAGAGGTCCTTGGGATCTGTGCATTTGTGCATCTTTGCTGGCAGGTAGAGAAGATGGCAATTTCACAATACAATAATCGTTCGTCGTTCGCTTTTAAGTAATCTCTCAAATGTCATGGCTGTGCTGGATGCATTGTACAGACATACAAAAGAAGTATGGGCTTTCAATAAAAAGGTAAATGGAAGGTGAGCAGGATGTTTATGGAGTCTTCCAGTGTATCTGTACCTGGAATTACATATTCCAGGTGCATGTCTCTGCACCACATCGTCACTTCGAGCAGCTGGAGAAGTTCGGGACTGCAGGTGAAAAAATTACTTTGGGGCAAGAAGACATTCTCAGGAAAGATAAAGAAGAGGTGGATATATGGGACTAAGTGCTAACTAATGAAGGGATTATGAAGTCTGCATAATACCTGAGGGATAAAGAAAGAAAAACTAGTTTTGCTGGGTGGTGCCCTGTGGCACAACCAGGAAAATGGGTTAGATGTAAGCAGGATTTTATCAAAGGAATGTCAGGAAAAGAAAAAAAACCTCGGGCATACAAAGTTCTTTCCAGGAAAATGTTTCAAATGTTGACCCAAGATTGGATAAAATATTGTGAAGTGTAGAGAATAATCTTGTGCTGGAAGAAGGAGAGACCAGTGCTTCGTGGCTGTTCTCTGCATGTAATTTCTGAGTCAGCACTGGCAGTTAACACAGGCCGGTCGGTTTGACTTGTGTTTCCAGTAAGTTTCTCTGTATTGTTCTCGTTTGTGAACTCGGGTTTTGCCTGAATTAGAGCACTCAGTCATTTGTAAAAGAATTGATTTGCTCTGGTTGAAACGTAAATGATCAGGTGCGTCCCTGAATGTCATGGAAACTCGGGAGTGCTATACTGGGACAGAACTCGTGGCTGGATAATAATTCCTATTTTTAGCTGTTTTCTCTGCTAGATCTCAGATCACTTTACAAAGTAAATCAGTGCAACTCAATTACATTTGCAAAATGGTCCAGGGACAGCCTGAAGGGACATGCAGTGGCATGTAGTGGCAATAGTTCTTTGTCTCAGGTTGATGCTCTACACACTGTTTGGAAGAGAAATGTCAGAACTGGACTTATTGGTTTCCTACGTCTGTTTGCAACATTTCTCTATATCAATAATACCTCCAGAGGAGCTCCAGGAACCAAGAGGGAATTGCTCCCAGTATGCTCTTTACATCTCTGCTGAGGTTACTGGCTTTGGAGAGGGAAATGCAAATGTGCCAGCTCTTCAGCCCATGCGTACTAGCTTAAACTAATTATGCTTTTGGATACAGTGGACTATTTATGCTAGAGAGGTGATAACCTTACTGTGTTATTTGGGCTTTGTCACCCATGTAGAGGCAGAGATGTGCATTTTTCTCCCATCTTTCCCCTATTGTGGACTGCCAAAGTAGTACTGAGAGAGGGTGACTCAGCCACTCAGCACCCTGTGAGCCTTCTTGGAGGCTTTGCACAATGGCTTTGGAGATCTGAAGGAGATGATGTGGGCTGTACTGCATGCCCTACCTGGTGCTGACAAGCCCCGGTGTGCACTTGTAGTCTGCAGGGGGTGCTTCGTGCTACAAGCTAGGTACAACTTCATAAACCAATCAACACAAACTCACCCAAGTGTTTTTAATTTAAAGTCACCCTTCCTTCTCCCAGTAAACAACCCCGCTTAAATTCTAGACTTAATTTCACTAAAAGTAAGCTCTCTTGAAGTGTATATCATGCCATTCAACACAAAAGCTGTTTTCCTCTCTCTGTGGTTTGCAGTAAAATATACAAATAAATCCTGACATAATGAAAGATAATGGGAATTAAAGTCTATTGGTGTTCCCCTGCAAAATTTCTAAGCTATGGGGTTTTAATACAAGTTTATTTAGTTTCAAATCAGTTCTGTGGCAGGGTAACTTGCAGCTGAGTTAGCTGCTGGTTTGATGCATCCGTTGAATCTACTAGCAGCTGCAAAATTCCAGGAGCCTGGCCTTTTCATGATTCAGTGACCATGTAATTGGCCATGGGATTTATTCAGCCTTCTCATTCTGTGTGACCCATCCGTACTGTATCCTACCAAAACGTCCTGGTTAAATTCTATGGCTTTATGCTGTGTGTCCTGAATGAACAGCTACTGAGTTAGAATCCACTTTCTTTGCATATACAGCCAGACAAAATATTATAATACTGGCTGCCTGCTCACTTGCATCATTAAAGCTTCAAGTATACAACCTGGCTTTAAAACACAGAGAACCGGGCCTTTGTAAGGAAAAGGCATTGGATTTGTTTTCTGCCTGCATTTGGTACTGCCTGGAGTCAACTGACATCAGGCATTTCTGCAAGCCAGTTACCAAATGGACCATCAAGAATGGACGCAAGCCCAGGCAGAGGGATCAACAGTCAAGCACATACTCAGACCCCCTGCAAAAGTCTTAAAATGTCGTGACCATATTATTTAGCAACACCATTTGAGTGATTTCAAACATAACTACCCTTGGGAGCTGGCCCCCTTCTCTTTATCCGCCCTCTGGCTGGGAGCTGTGGGTGTGGGAGGAATGTAGGATTGGGTGCTTATCTCTTCATCTCGTCTCTGCTGTGTTTTGAGTTGCTAACTTGAGTGGTGATGGGACTGGAAGAGATTGGCCGGGAGAGGTCAGCTACTGCGCTGATAGAAACTGGCAGGAATGGAGGTGGAATACACATGGGAGCTACAATTTTTATATTGTGGTCTAGCTTTTTTTTTTCCCTTTCTAAAACCACGTGGTATAACTAAAATTACATATTTACACACGTATGATGTACATCTTTAGTAAGACAGCTTTATGTAAGCATTTGGTCCCAGCTGGGAATCTACCCAGAGGTTATCATCTGTGTGAGTTGTTGCTTCCAGCACTGATGGTCAAGATTTTGATCTCTGTTATACGATGTAGTGTGGAACAACTAGTTTTACAAAGGTGTGGCCAAAATCAAAATTTACTGTAGGTTTCAATACCTCTTCCAAGGCCTATTGTGGGACAGAATTACACTGCAATATCATCCAGCAGAACACTGCAAAACCACATAATGTGCCTTTTACATGTGAGACTTAAAAGTTGTAGCAGGTTGTTTCAGGAAAGAAGGGGAAAAAGGGTGTCTTAAAAAGCAGTTGTTTTGTATTAAAAATAGAAATAGAAGAAAGTGAGGTTTCTTCTCTTAATCTATATCTGACTGCTTTGTTCCTTGGTAAAGGTCATCCTTTAGCAGAGCTGTTGCTGACTTGATGAGGAAGAGGTGAAATATGAATGTACCAGTTACCCAGCTAAAAAAGCATTGTCAGTGTCTTGGTGGGCACTGACTGTTATGTCGTACGTGAATGGAGGGGCAAGGAAGAGCTTTGAACAGGTCTTTGGTAAAAGGATAAACAGGACTGTAAGTCCTCTGGCAGCAAATGGGACTGTCAGAAAGTATTAGGGTGGAGTTTGCCACTTGCTACTCCATTGTATTTATTGCATTTGCAGACATTGTGGATCCCAAATCTTCAGTGAAAAGAACACAGCTCTCCAGCCACTGTGTGATGGTGAGCACTTTTGTGCGCTAGCCTATCTGAGAAGACTAAAATATTGCAAATTGTGCTGTGCAGAAGGGCTCATTTCAGTCCAGGCTTTCTGAGTGGCTGCTGCACGGCTGCACACCTCCTTCCATGTTTTCTGACTCTTTGGGTTAGAAGAAAGAGCTCAGTGGTCCATCAACCAAATGCAGAACTGGATAAAACTGCAAATGGGAGAGGGTTAGCTGTAGCTGCAAGGGAAGAGCTAACAGTGCTTGGCTAACAGTGCTGGGGACTGCAAAAAGCTTGAGTTAAAGGGAACACTGAGGACATTGCTTTTAAGTGACTTTTTTCTAACACTTCTTCAGTTGCTGGTCAGTTTTTTTCACAGTACAGCATGGAAAAGTATAGTTGTGATGTGCAGCAGGCTCACAAGGGGCCAAATGACTATGCTATTTTCACCCTTAAATGAATTTTCAACATTTCAGAGTTAAAATGGAAGATACTGCATGGTGATAGAAAATGCAAAATGCCCTTATTATCACTGGGTTAACCTCATGGATGCCAGAGTGCCCTATTAGTGGCAGTAAATGCAGGAGCCATCGAGGGACTGGAAGCTGTCAGATGGCATCCTGCATCTGCATTCACATCTTAACAAGCTTTCGTTTCCCACGTCACATTCCAGCCAGGAATGATCTCGAATCACTGTGCAGACTTCAGTGAATTCAGCCCCAAGTACCTGTATTCCCTGGTGCCCAGAATCCTGGTGGTCTTACAACATCCCTGGATAAGAGATCCTTAAAGATTAGAAATATGTAGCTTTCACATAGCCTTAGAAATGATAAGGCCAAAATGTTTGAACCTGAATGCATAAAGAGAGGGTGTGTTCATGCACAGAAGATAACTCAGTTTAAGATCATGCCTTTAGCTGAAGTAGTACAGCTTTTGATAAACTGCATTTTACTCATCTTCCTTAATAGATTAGACAACTTTTTTTTTTCCCCTCCCAAAGATAGACACCTATTTTTTTCTCTTTCTACAGGTGTTATGTGTATTTTTTACTGTTGAGAGTTGGGCAACTGATTGAGGCATACCTGAACAGATTTAAGTACCTTAAAAGTTCATCTTCAAAAATATTTACCTTGAACCGACTAAACAGCCTGTGCAGAGTCGAATTAGAAAAGTTAGTTATTGGCTTCCAGACTTTCAGTTCCCTTTATTACACCATCCTTTTCCTTAACTTCTAAGATGAATATATATTTTATTTTATTTTATTTTATTTTATTTTATTTTATTTTATTTTATTTTATTTTATTTTATTTTATTTTATTTTATTTTATTTTATTTTATTTTATTTTATTTTATTCTATTTTATTTTATTCTATTTTATTTTATTCTATTTTATTTTATTCTATTTTATTTTATTCTATTTTATTTTATTTTATTTTCTCTAGCTTTCTGGTATCTGGTGGGTGTCAAACGTCTTCACATCAGCCTTCTATTATCTTGTCCATGTTCCCCTAGGCTCCAAACCTTCTATGATAAATTTTCCTCTTTTGGCACAAAGAAATTTGCTTTCCAAGCTCACTATGGCAGGTCTAACAGTAATGCAACTAAAATATGGTGAGCTTTTCTGCCAGATCAGAAAAGACACAATTGCAAGATTGTGATTATATTTATATTGGTGCCCACAGTCAGTAGCTAACTTACTAGATACCAACCACTGATGCACACTGTAGTCTTAAGTATTAGAAAAGGTGTTAGGAAGCGTGCTGTAAAATAAATAAAACCCACTGGGCTTGGAAAAAACATTGAAGTTAGGTTTTTATTTTCTTCTGGTTTCCGTGCTTTGAGCAGTAACACTTCTGTGGAAAGTGAATTTTTCAAATGTTGTAATAAAAATATTACGGCATTATAACACTACGACAGTTTAAGCGATGAGTAATTGCAATTGATTTCACAAATGTTGACCCTGTGCAAATACTCCCATACACACATGCGTTGGGAACACCCTCCTCAACAGCACGGGGACATGCTGACCATTTCGGCCGCCTTTCCTGCTCCTCTGCCTGGGGTTACCGGTTGCCTAAAGCTGAACTGCAGCAGGGATGTGCTCCAGAAGTGCTGCCATTCACAGCTCGGTTTGTTAACATAAACCGCCATTATCCTGTATTGTTCACAGCCCGGGATATTTACATAGTGGTTGAGGGAAGTGATCTCTGTGGCTTCCACTGCTGAACCCGACGGGAGTTGTGCGTCAGGGCCCTCGGGGATGTACAGCACCTTTTCTAATCCCCAGATGAACAGTGCAGAGTGCGACTTTTCGGAGCTCACAGCAGCACACAGCATGCGACTGTTGGTACATTGCTCTGAAATCGTTCAGGAGAGAAAAGTTGGGTGCGGATCTTGTTTATTTGATTTATTTGTTTGATTTTTTTTTAATTGATTTGATACCTGACTTTGAACTGATCCACACACGGCAGCGCAGTCAATTCCAGTGGGTGCTCGAAGACGTGAGAACTTGAAATTGTCATCTGGGGTGCCACTGGATGCAACCTTCATCCTGTTAAACTCCAGGGCTTTGTGCGATGCTTTTCAAGGCACACTGTGGAGGCAGTTAGCCTTGTAATTCCAGTTTTAAAGACTAGGTAACTTGGTCCTGAGGACCCCTTAACGGGACAGTGCAGCCCTGTGTGCTTTTGAAAATTACCTTGGACGCTGCAGACCAGCAGGAGGGGGGCTCTGTACCCCTATCCAGGTAACTGTTGCAGCAGACACAGTTTTTCTGAGCTTGTGGCTTCCATGCTCAGTGCACCAGTGAAGGCTAGGTAAGATGCTGTTAAATGTCTCTTCCTTATCCTTGTACCTGGGAGTGCAAATCATGCTTCATTACGATCAGGACACACATGTTCCAGCACTCAGAAGGAATTAGAGGCGGGATCTGAGTGGAGGCCAGATGCATGTTGATGGCTGTTTGAGGGAAGGGACTGACATGGGGATCTATAGCTGCAGGTGATACGCAGCGTACCCCTCCCAGCTGCCCGCCCTACCCACGTCGCCCAGACAGCTCCGCAGCCGCTTGCTGAGTTATCGTACTCTGTTGAGAGGCAGTTCGGAGGGAAACAGTTTGATTTTGGCTCGCCTGAAAAGGTTGCGTGGTACCTGAGGTCAGCAGTGCCACAGGGGGTGCCACCTCAGCTGGCCCACGCTGTGCCCTCCCCATTTCCCAGCCAGTGCCCGAACACGGCAAGTTCTGCCCTAAAAAACAAGCGGTGCTTTTCCAGGAGCTACTTACGAGCAAGCAGGTGATGAATGCCATTCTAGCAGCGTTGCCTACCATGCTGGAAAGTGTTTTGGAAAACTCAGAGGTACTGAGAACGATTTCAAGTGAATTTTGTGTTTATAAGCGACTATGTTAGAGCAATTCCAGCAGGAGTGGTTGCTTCCCCCAAGCCCACAAGCTGGAGACCATAGTGTTCACTGTTCTCCCCAGCCGACTTGTTATTTGGGGCACTGCCAACCTTGGTGATGTGTCAAACTTGTGACCTCTAAGTCAGAAGTGTGATAAACCCATTACTGAGCCCTAAGGCCATCTTCTTGTGTACTCGGTGTTACTGTTATCAGTGATGGCCAGGGATACCCTCATCTGTGAAGTCCCTGTGAAATGTGCTGACGGGGGAGGTGGAGGTGGAAGAGGTGGAGGTGGGAGGAGAGGTGGAGGAGTCTGAGATGGAGGTGAAGGAGTTGGCCCATCCCGGGCTGGCTGCTGGGAGGGGACTGCATTCCTCCGCTCCCTTCCACCCTGGGGTGGAGCCCGGTCTGAAGCTGCAGGTTTGCTTTCATCTGTGCTGGTGATGAGCATGCAATATCTAGGTAACGTGCTCCCCTGGCCCTTCTTCCATGGCAAAGGGACGTCCACAGTTCTTCCTCTACTCAGGATTAATGAAGATATGACTGGGAATATAGGAAAAAAAAAAAAGGATGCTGAGGGTTGGACCATAGCTGATCAACGTTGCCCTGAGACACATCAGAAGAGGCCTCTTATGATAACCTAGACTTCTCCAAAGGGCTGCTCAGCAACAACTCTCCTCACTGCTCTTGTCTCTCACTGTCCCCCTTGCAGAGGGGACAGCATCTTACATAGCAGTGCCTCCTGTTGAAATGTGATGTGCCTCTGTGAAATCACCTTTTCATGAGGAGAGGAAATCAAAGCCACTATAAAATTATGTGTTTGCCAAGAATGTCCAAGACATTAGATTTATTTATTTATTTATTTATTTTTACTAATTGTATCAATATTTCTAAAAGTGATACGGAGATTGTAGGATTGTATGGAAGCAAAGGCCTATTCTCTGAGCTCTGGCTATAGGGCTGCAGGTTGCTAGGTAAGTGAGCAGAGGACTTGATGCATTGCATATAATACTAAAGGTAGAGAGGGGCTTATTTTTAAGGTTGACAGAAAATTTTAACCTGGAAAACCATGAGATCGACTTATTGGTCAGTGTAGTTGTCCAGACTGATATGCACTACTATACATATATATTTTTCTATAAGAAGGTAATTGCAAGTTCTTTTACCTTTTCTAGAGGATCAGTCATTACATTTGTTATGCACATGACTTGCACATGCACATTTATTTATTTATTTATTGTATGCCTTAGTTTCCAGATCTTTGGCATTGTGCAGCAGTTCTAACCTCCTTCAAAAAGTGTTTGTGAGTTGAAAGCACTGTTTAGGTGATAGGCATTACTTTAGCAGAGATGTAAGACATTGAGCACAATCAGGAGTTGCAGATCTGGCCATGGTTTTTAGCGGCTATTTTGTCTCTGTGCAGGTTTACTTCCAGTCAGAGAGCTTAATAACATCAGCACTTTTAGCTCCCAATTAGATTTTTAAATTAACCCTTCATTAAGGTGATGGGAGGCAATAGAGGCACATTTCATTGTAATGAATATAAATTAGGGGTATATACAACCTCCTCTTGTTCTAAATGTTTGGCTGGAGACAGTCTTCTCCAAGGGCTTGGAAAATAACTGCTTTGATTTTCGAAGAACCTGTAATCATACTTAAAATCTCTTTTTCTTCTCCCTGTCATGCTATATACACATACATACATTTGTTTAGAAAGTAACAGTTTGGATACTTGGCATTGCTTGAACAGAGACATATAGGAAAAAGAGAAATATTTCGTAGAGCATTTTGCAGAGCTGACATTGCAGTATCTGTAACAGCTAACTTTTCATGGTGATGTTGGTCAGAGTTTTCATCTGACTGCTAAGGATAAAGATTTTCTGAGTTTCGATGCACATATTGAATCAGTATTTCTGCAAATGAGAAGCATTCGCCCCCCCCCCCCCTTTTTTTTATAGGTGGTAATAAAATACTATTGGAAGAAATTTGATTTCTTTGAGATCCTGTGTAGAGGTGTGTGTAAATTGACCCAAGATATACTACAGCAACTTAACTTGAAGATCATCATTGCACACGTTGGGTGGTGTGAATCCAAGCATGAAGGAATGATCTATTCCTGCCAAACACCCTCGAGTGCTGGGCTGGCATTTTCTTAATTATATATGGTATTTTATTGACTTAATGTTCGTGCTGTGGCAGTGCCCATGCTCGGAGGCCCTGAGGTCCAGTTTCAATCCAGCTGGATTAAACTCTTGCTAATACCAGTGCAAGAAGAGAGCAGTTGTAAGAATTGTGGTGTGTGAGCTGTTTTAGTGTAGCATGGATTTAAAGCAATGAAATCATGTCTGTAGGTGTGGCTGAGGAAGTTGTGATGCTCTCTGCCTCAAGGTTACGTGTAGTAGTCAGAATTGTGTGTTTAAGGGATTTGGTTAAAATACATCTGTGTGTGTTTTGCCAGTTTTTCAAGATAAGCAAGAGTATGTTTTGTTCACCTTTATTGTCTGTGCCCTTTTCTGTTGCTGTGGAATATGAGTGCTCTTAGCAGTCAAGGTAGGCATGTGCTTAAGCTTTGCAGGATCAGGGTTAAGTACAATCCTTGCTGCGAACGGGTGAGTCTTGGCGATGTGAGTCAATATCCTCATTTTTCCTTATCAGGAGGTTAAAGCATTATTATTATTATTATTATTATTATTTTAACAGACTCCTCTGTTTTCAGAGTCTTTTGTGTTTGAGAAAAATCATCTAAAGAAATAATTTTTATGTACTAATTTTTCAAGACTTTTTTTTTTGCCATGATGAAATGTTTTCTTTTTTCCCTCAGTTAAAACATTTTCCCTCCCTCCATTAAAAACATTGAAAAGCATAGACTTATATTTACTGCTCTAAACAGCAAGGCTTTACAATTTTCATTGAACACAACATTAATGTATGCTGGCAATAAGAAGCTCAGCTCTTGTAGTCGCTTTCATTCAACTGTATGTACTTTGATCCATCTGTACTGTTCTGGTACCCATGAACAGTCATAAGAAAATGCACGGATGGGCAGCACTCTGTTGCGTGAGCTGAAAGCTCTGTTCCCTTTCCTCTCCCAAGGATTGAAGGTTATGGCTGCAATCTCTAAGGGAGGAGAAAGCCTGAGAGGATTTGTGTCAGAGAAGAGAGAAGGACAGCAAAAATCTGCCTGTTGCGTAGTGCTTTCCCCTTATTTGTGAACTTCAACCAACAAATAAAAAAAAAGAAGTTGAGGGACACACTGTTTTGGTGTAATATGTTCTTCTCATTTCCTGGAAATAACAGCAGCGGTCAGTTGAACAAGTCCTTAAAACTCAATTTTGTAGTTTTAAAATGTCTCATCTGTCCTTCTAAGCATGCCAGTACCACCATGGAAATAGTAAAAAGAAAGCTTAAGGAGTTTATTTTAGAGTCTTTCAGCTGCTGCCAGCTCACGAGACCAGAGGGTGCCTTCAGTACCTCTCCAGATAAGTAAATTAACAAAGAACATTTCCCTGACCTCATCACATACACAGCTGATTTGGGCTCTTTACATCTAGATTTGGTCTGAATGATGAGAAAACAGTGGAAGGGGGAGTCCTAACCATAATTTCTCTGCTGTGATTAACTCAGCTTCCTGTCTGATTGTTTCAAAACCATAAAACAATTTTTCTTCGTTTTTTAAAAGAATAATTTCTTTTTGTGCAAACAACATCACAAGAAATCTCAGCCTGAAAAGTTTAGATAAGTCACCGAAGCTAGTCATAAGAATAAAGGTAAGTAATTTCAAACTTCCCAGTATTACTACTGAAGTAGTTTAACATAGCATCTGACTGCAGTGAAGGAAAATTGATCTGAAAGCCAGGTTAGTCTTGAAATATTTTAGGAGTTCCTCCCAAAATGATAGTGCTGTGGTAGTATTTTCTCAATGAAGTGGAGAAGTTATGGAGTTCCTTTAGAAAAGACAAACAGGGCTGTTAGTGTAGTGATAATATTCTTGATGGGAACTTTATCTGAAGCACACTCTATTGCATCAAAGGGTATCTTAAGGCAAGTGCACTTTGTAGACTAGTTATTAGTGGCTGTTTTAGGGTTAAAAGGTTAAAAGTAGCCAGGTTCTGAAAGTAGTGTATTGCTGATCATTTAAGAACCATAATCTATATAATTCCAGATAAATGTATTGTTTGCTGGGGGAAAGCCAACGTAAATGAGACATCTTCTCGCACATGTTTACCTCTAGAAATTTATCTTATGAAATGAGAGAACTGTGAAGTTGCATTATCAGCTTCATGGATTCCATATTGTGTCATTTATTGATTAGGTGCCATTACTAATTTGTCATTTTTTTCATAATTTTGTCCTAAAGCGTTACCGTTAGCCAAATTTGTCGACTGGACTCATGTGACCAGACATGCTGTCAGTTCAGACATTTAGAAACAGAGTTGATGCACAGAATAAAGGTGTAATAATTGTTAGAATACACATTGCATTTTTCCACAGGGGAGAAAATAAGTCTTACTGAAACATATCTGAGCCTTTTTGAAAACCTGCTTTTAAAATGACAATCATGTATTACTTATATCATATAAATGACACAACTCACAGTCTATTTCTGGGCCAAGTATAATTTCTAAGTACTTGAACCCCTTACTTTTTTTTTTGTTCTGTGTTACACTGGAAATATGAAGTGTATGTGCAGAGGTGAGAAGTGTCAAAAAGTTGCTGTTTCTGTTAGTGATGTGTTGTTTAAGATTTTACTGTACAACCTCTACATTTTATGTAAATTTTGTGTGCCCATGTTGTATCCAGTTGGGACCTCTGAGCAAAAAGCAGAAGTATTTGCTTCACGTAAAAACTCTACTGATATACAGAAATGATTATAGGTTTATAAAGTAGTCTTTCTAGTCAAGTTTTTTTTTGTTATTTTTTATTTTTGAGGTGTTTCAGTTTTACTTCAAATAAGCTCTCTGGCATCACTTCAGTTCAGTGCAATCTGTGCAAAAGCCATTTTGTGTAGGAACAGCTCCAGCTGCCTACCTACAGCCCTTTTTAGCAAAGGTGGTTTGTATTCAGGCCCTGTTAATGCAACGACGTGCAGTGGTTAAGCCTTGGTTTGTGTCATGGGCAGCAGCCAGGTGTCTACACACTTTCTTGGTCAGGTCGTGTTTACATCCTGCCCTGCATAATGGTACCAGTTTGGAAAGGAAAACCATTAAATGTCAGCTGCCTCTTGAAAACCTATGCATGGGATCCTAATGTCGCTTGCTGGTTTTTGTAATTCTGTTTTATTTGTTTGCTTGTTCTTTTAAAGAGTTCTGGGAGACCTTCTCTGTGAATCCTGCCACAGCAGTTTAGGAGATCAGGTCCTATTTTTATCCCTTCCCACTCCTTTGCCACATGTTGCTGCTCTATAGGGATGATTTTTCTGTTTTCTGTACTAGGCAATACTAGCTTCTTACAGCCTCAATTTTGTTGTATTACTGGGATCGTGAACACAGTCAGGGTGTATGTGGAGTAGTGTTTATATATGTGTACAGTCACAGTGTGCTGAAGTGCCTCCAGTTTGGTGCCAACATGCCAGCTGGGGAGAAAATCTGCTTTCCTGTCCTGCCAACACAAGAGATGTGGGTGCTCTGACTCAGAAGAGCAAGTCTCATTGCTTAGGTGGGAGATCTGACGAGGGGATGGTATATAGGGAAACAGAAATGTGCTCATCTGACTTCACTGAGTACCATGAACTTTATCTGGTCTCAGAAAAAGTTTGCTTATGTGAGGTTCATTTGATGATACTACTGTGATTTCAGCATCAGAAGGTATCCCAGAACTGTCATGCTTTCATTTATCCTGTTTCCTGAAATACTCATTCTCAGAGGATGAGCTACCTCGCTTTCTTGCTTGCTTTCTTACCTTGCTTTCTTTTCATCCTCAGCTCTGTAATGTGCATTACCACCACTACCATTTTTTTCATGCAGAGTCCCCCTAGAAACTTAGAAAAAGGGATGCTGAGCTCTGCAAAGGCTCTTAGACAAGCAAGTAATTACCGAGACAGGTTTCTTCCCCAAACACTACGCTGTCTCAACAGAAGGCTTTTAGAATGGTTTCCCTACTCTGTACCCAGAGTGATGCTTGTCTTTGACAACCAGCACACAAACGCTGCGATGACAGGAGGCTCGGAGAGCTTTAGCAGAGCTCCGTCTCCTGCCGCTTGCAGATGACGTGAAGGTCTGAGCTCTGCCTGCTCATCCTGCCCAAGAGTTGTCCTTGGATTCTGTCTATTCAGCTGCCAGGGGACCTTTTAGCCAGAGCTTCACATCCCAAGAGCTGATGAATTCTGGCAGGAGAATGGCATGATTTTGCAAATTCTGCCTCTGCTGTAAAAATTTCGTCCACAGAAGCAGCGATGTCAAATGGCTGCCACTGCTTCTTCACACTTGATGACACCTGTGGACACTTATGTACATTGACAGCTGAACGAATGGCTTTCTTCTGGCTTCCTCTCTTCTTTTTGTCATTGCTGAGCATGCTGCAAAATGGGAGGCATCAGCATCTGATTTTGCAGAGCCAGTAGGAGAGCTGCATTTGGTACTTGAGAAACTCCCTGACTGATTTCCTTACCAAATAGCATTTTTTTGTACAAGACAACCATTTATTTACAAAGCTGATCTTAGATGAATATGTATTACAGAGAATAACACTGGAGACGTGTCATCATATGATGTTACCCTGTACAGAGTTTCTCCCCATTTCTCTTAAGGAGCTGCTTTTACAACATGTACAGAATAAGGAGGAGGACAGATGAGGACCTCTTTTGCATACAAAGAGCAGGGCTGTATTGTGTAGCTGGGGCTGTGCTGATAACTTTACAGTTGTTTCACAGCTAACAGCTTCATGGATATGAACTGTAGCAAATCTAACAAAAAGTTTTTCCCTGGAAATATTGTTGCAGCAAGTTTTCCATTGTTGAGTGGAAAGTAGCAATTTGGGATGGGAAACAAGATAAAACTTATGTCATTCTAGGTTTTAGTCCAGTGTAATGAACTTTGCTGCCTCTGAGGGGTAGTGTTGTGGTGTAGGGCTGACACACGCTCCTCACTTGTTGCGGCTTTTTCTCTCCATCCTGCCTAAGTGTACTCTGGGGGTGTTTTGCAGTATCTGCTGCTGTTTGATTCTGCTAATCAAAATCCAAAGATTCAGAGCATGCATCAGCCCACAGTGATTTCAAGGTCTCTGTGACAGCAAATAAGGACTGTGACCCACAGAAAAAATTACAGAAATAATCATCATGTTAACAAAATATTGTAGAGAACAAAGCTCCTGCTGTAGGGAAAGCTGCTGTTGCTTGTCCATGTAAAAGCTACTCAGCAGAGTATACTGGATCTTAGGTGTGACAGCAGAAAAATCTGCAGAGAAGACACCGAATGAACCATGTTTTGAGTACAGGAGAAAGCTGACAAAATGAACCCTTCTTTTAGAAGAACTTCATGAGTAGATTCACTGTTCCAAAGTGGATTCAAACCAGAAGTGATCCCAGAAGTTGTGCTGGAATAATTATATCACATTTAGTTCCTAGTTATTCCAGAACAATGTCCCGATGGCCATTTATTAATAAGTGACAGCAACTAGTTCCCAATTATTCCAGAGCAATGTCCCGATGGCCATTTATTAATAAATGACAGCAACAGATGTGTTTCCAGAGGTTGGATTCAGAATTAGGCTTTGGGCTCAGGCTGAGCTCTATTTCTAGGGCTTATGTGCACCTGACTTGTTGGGACTGGGGTAGGTTAGAAGTGCCCGTCAACCTCCTGCTGGCAGCAGAGGGGCAGGTATCTACCATCAGTACACAGCTATACAACTGCATGTGTGCGTATATATCTATATATACGCTATATAGCTAGTTGTGAGGGGGCTGGAGACATTCCAGTAGTTTGGATGGATTTGGGACAGGACACTTGTTCAGTCCTTGTATGCTTTGCTTCTGTGATGCCTATTCAATTGTCTTCTGCCTAGTAGCATTGGCTACTGGTGTTGTTCCTGTCTTCCCTGATAGTTCGTTGTTAACTTGCATAGCTCCAGCTTATAAGGATAGTTAGGAACTGAAATAGTGAATCACTACCTGTAATAATCAGCAATTTAGAAATTTGCCTCTATGAGAAGTGTTTGGCAGTCTTATTTGTTAGGGAAAAAAGACAAAGTGATAATTTCTGTAACTGGAAATCTGTCTTTTTTCATTCTGTGGGAGGGGACTTTTACACTGAAATCATAATAATGTAATTCTCATAGCATCTTTTTAATTTATTCTGGTTTTAATTGATATTTAGATGAAACACTGCCGAGCAGAAAAATAAAGTTCAGATTTTTTTTCTTTTAATTTTCAGACTAGTCTCAGTAAAATGCAAATAGAAAATACTAAATGAAGAAAACTTTGAAGTAAACATGCTGAGATGATGTGGAACTTAATGCAAGGCAGCAAACAGTCAACAGTAATAAATGATTATATAAGGACTATTAAATCTTAATTTAGTATTCGTACAGCCCCATTGGCAAACATAATTTCTTTGATACCTAATTGGACAGTGTCCTGTGACTGTGAGGCAAAAATGATGATCCAAACTCATATGTGTTCTGATAAATGGAGATATCATTAGCAATATGAAGTAGGTGATCACGACTTCTCTCTTTTTCATAAATTACACTAAATAACCATAATGCTGCAATTTAGTGGTCCAAAGTTCATCCTATTCAGCAGGCCATCCATAGTCAACAGTTTAAAGAAAGGGGACCTGCTGAGAAAATGGTGGTCTAATCAGATGCCATAAAATCTGACTGATCAGATGAGTCCCATTTTCTTTTTTTGTAAGGAGATCCTAATGAAGCAGTGCATTGAGGGGATTCACAACTTTTGTTCCTCCGTTTGATTATTCAGGTTGGCTGCACCAAGTTCTAAACTAAGCAAGTGGAGTCTAATCCTCTGGGCTGTTTGCATACATGCTGTGTTTTACAGCAGACTTATTAAATCCCACTTTGCCAGCTACCAAATTGTGTGCATCTTATCTTCAGTCCAAATGATCAAAACACTAAAAGATGCGTCAAATCAAACCCAGTCATCAAATAGGAATTGGCTGTTATTGTCTACTCCCCGCTCGCTGGCTAATTTACTAAGCATAGCAAAAATGAAAAGTACTTCACGCTGCATGCTTCATGAATATCTAAAATTGTGCAAAGCAGATTGGATGCTGTATGCATGTTGAACCAAAGGTTGAACTCGCAAACTTTGGGTCTGTTCTTAGTTATAACTAAGTGTTGTAGTGTTATCTGAAGCAAGGGAAGCCTAGCAGTGCACCCATTTCTGTCCAGTAGTGAGCACGCTTGTTTTGATTTGGCTGTTTAAAAGAAGCATACTATATTTTCAGAAAAAGACAGTGCATTTACTTTTACACACAGTTGCACTTAAATGAAACAATGTTTGTTTTGCTTCGGCTGAATTTTCAGCTTTGTCTTCCCTTTAACATTCTCTTATAACTCTCAACGTCTTTGCCCACAGCTGGGCATCACTCCTTCACATGACATGCCTAGTAGAAAAACTAGTGCTTAGTTTTTTGTGTAAATAATGAAAACACTACACCAAAGTATACAGCCAAGTATGTTTGTGGGAAGTATCACCTATACCGAGTGTATTTCTCAGATTACAGACGCAGTGGGTTTCCTTTGCAGCCCTAGAAATGGATGGAATTCTGCTCGTGTTGCAGGAACCCAAACTCTTGAGCTGTGCTAAGCAAAAAGATAGCATGCTGCAGTGCTGTCTTGTGCTTCAAATAAATCCTTCCAGTGATTACAATAATCTAATAAAAGTTGAGGTGGCTATTTCGGTTTTGTATATTTTTTCAGATTCCTATTATGGTGGGATGTGCTTTGGTTTGGTATCTTGCATCAAACACATTTCTTTCTTTGTGGGAATGTTCTGAACGTCTTCCATTGAGACTGTGGAACAAACTCAGCATTTGTTGCTGCCTCCTGACACCTGTAAGCACTTTTATATACATGCACACTAATTCATGATGTATCTGAAACTGAGTTCATTTCAAAACTGAGCTCATTATATCAGTCATTGGGATGTACTTCACAGGAGCACAGTAGTCATCTTTTTTTCTTTTTTTTTTTCTCTTCAACCTTTCTTTTCATTTCAAGCTCTTTGTGAACAGTTCCTGCTAATGCTCTTCACCCTGTAATATGTCTTGGTTTGATTTTAATATATTGATTATTAGGAAGTCAAAATGCTTGTGCTAAGTTTGTCTTCTTTAACCACTGTTTTAATGACTTTCATCTCAGTCTTTTCCATATCTTCCCATGTAAGCAGTTGATCCCCTACCTTTTATCACCCTTCTTAAATTCAGCTAATCCCAATTGCCTGCTTTTGTCTTTGAGACAAGTCCTTAGGCATGCAATGCCCTCCCCATGCCAAGCTGTAGAGCCATCTCAGTGGCTACCCTCCTTGTACCTGCTTGTCCTTGTCTGATGGCTCTGAAATTACCAGCAGAAAATGGACTGAGAGAAACAATAGGGATCTCTGATGTTTATCCATCCGGCCTCAGACAACCTGGCTCTGTAGGTATGTACTTCAGTTTTAGGGAAACCTACCCAAGGAAGTCTCTGGCTTTAATTAAGGTTCAAAAGTGTGTCTGCTCTCCAGGTCCATCTGTGCTGGTACCAGGTGTACATAACTTTATAACTCAGATTCACCAGCAAAGCTGTTTACAAGAGCACTTCCAGGTTAGCTTTAGGTTAAGCAAACCTGAGTCTGTTTAAACTGTTCAAGTTAACCTGGCTTGCTCTGACCGAAGCATCTCTGGAAGCAAACAGGCGAGTAGTGCTGCTGGGGCTGAGGAGGTGATGACCTTTGGCAGATGGTGTTGCAGAGATGCTTGGGGGCAGACTGATGAGCAGTAACCTTTTTCTTACAGTTGTTTGTAGGGTGCCTTCTTGTCTTATTTTACTAGTGTGATCTCCTACATGGACATGATTGCACCAGAACAAAAACGCCTTTTTTTTTTCCAGTTTACTGTATCACTTCTACATAAGTAGTTATTACTACTTATGTCTACACTAAATAAATCAGAATAATTTAAATGGGAAAATTCTACTTGTAAAATTCCCTCTGTAAAAGAAGCCAGAGATTACTAGGTTCTGGAATCAGTAGCTGTTTTCTACACTGTATAATGATTAGATTAGTAATCTTTCTGGAGACAGATATAGATATTGGCGTAATAAAAATAGTTAATAATGTTGGCTAATCAACTTTTTACCCATGCAGGATAAGACTATTTTCAATGATAAATATCCTTAAAAACACTTAAGAGCGTGCATATAACAGAAAGGGAATCTCTTATTTCTCTGACTACTGCAGTTTTCAATAGTGTGATTATTTTCCAGAAGAAAGTGAAAGGGAAATGCCTGTATTCTGAGAGCAAAAAAGAACATCTTTCTGTACTGTTAATTTTTTAGCTATCTAACACACCCAAGGCTTGTTAGCACACACAGAATTTGGTCGAAATTTGCTCAGCAAAGTACTTTGTATGAGTGTGTGATTTCCAAAGCCCTCAGATTGCTGGCCTGATAATCCCAATAACACCACCACTGTGCCAGTGCTGAGTGTTTTGGGAGAATTGCATCCTTTGTGACACTTTCACATTTCAAAAATCACAAAATGGACCACTGCAAGCAACTGAGCTTTTTCTCTTAACTGTGGTTATACACACAGAAAGGTAATGCTCAGAAGTGATTTTAACCATATTTCTTTGCAGTAGATGCAGTCACCTGAAATAGTTTCAAATACCAGGATATCATAGATTGTTTTGTCACTGGTCAGGATCTCTAGGGTACACAAATTTGTCAGCCATTTGATTTATTGTAGCCAAATGTAGCTATTTAATGATATTAAAATATTCCAAAGTTTTAGCAAGTCAGATTGCACATGCTGTGATGGAAAAGCGCATATCATCCTCTGTTTGTTCAACACTGCTCCCCTTGAATAAATAAAATATCCTAACAGTTTCCAGTGTCGAATGAACTGCTGATTAATGACTTTCAGTCTCTAGTTACACTGGAGAGTGCTCGATTGCCTGATTTCACTCACACTTACTCCGTTCAACCCTTTAACATAGGCACGTTGGCTCTATGAGTTCGAATAAACCCAACACAGAGCTGGGAGAGGTAGAGCAGGGCTTCCCCAGCCGAGCTGCTCATCACCTGGAAGCTAAAGCGAATCCGAGTCTGGCTGGCTGTCAGGGCTAAATGTTCCCCAGGCTGGCAATTTCCCGTTTGTCAAACCTGAAGTGTCTTAAACTAAGAAGCTGAAGTGACGTGTAATTGCCTGCCTGCAGTACAAGGTAACCTAACAAGTTGTTGGGTGAGTAAAAGACATTCTGTTTTGGTTTTAGGTGGGTGCTACTGTGCTGCTGGAGCATCCAAACAGAAATAGGAAAGTGTGTCAGCGTGCGTTAAAGGCCTCTGTTGCAGGTTGTGCTGTTGACAGGTTTGAAAAAACAAGTGAAGCATTAAGAGTGTAATTTCGAGTTAAAATGTTTACCGGCCTGTAATGTTACACGCTGGCTTGTTTTGTTTTTATTTACAAACAACACCACCAACAAAACCCCACACATGTTCAGCCTTCTGTAGGTTTAGAGAGATGCCATACTTGAAATAACACTTTCTTGCTGTTTAGGATTCCCTAATTTCCAAGGAAGAAAAGCTGATTATCTTCGGAGGCAGCCTCATACAGAAGTGCAGACCCCCACCAGCCTTCCGCTCCAGACTGGATCAATGCAGAGAAGTGCTCTTTGATGGACTTTCAGGCCCTGTGATCTCCCAGCCCTGGGGGTTTAAAGGATGAGCATATCAATCCAGGACCACTGAACTGCATTTCCATTGCATGAGGGCTCCTCCTCCTGGCTTTGTCCGGACAAACTCGGCTCCTCCTACTTTTGTCACTATTCTTTCATGCTTTGTTTAGCAAACACAAAAAAAGCTTTGTTTGTTGCTGGGTCTTTTTTAAGCTTTGCATAAAACAGTTTAAAGTGCCGTAATGCTGTGTACCTGTGATCACCTTCAGGGTCAAAATCAGTTTACAACAGATTAACCTATTTGTCTTTTTTTTTTTTTTCCTTCTGAGTTTTAATTTGCACAAATGCAGACTGGTGTTCTGATGAGTACAGCCTTCCTACTTTATTCTGAGTTCTGACTTTGCAAGAATCCCTAACCCTGTTGTTTTCCCTGGGAACAATCTCCTAGAAGACAGCACATGTGTGCCTGCCTTTCTTTATTGCTGTTGTCCTGCTGTGTTTCAGCATACTGAGCAAGAAGAAAACAGTCCACATGTAATTTGTAGAAGTTTTGGTAACACTGGTGCAATTATTTTACTTTCCCTAATAGCTGGTGTTAAAAATGTGTGCGCTTAGACTTAAGCTTTACAGCTGAAATCAAAATCTATTACAATTACAATGCAATAGACCCTCTGCTCATTTCTGGTATCATCTACCTGTAAAACACACAAACAAAAAACCCCTGCTGTGTGATATAGCCCCTTCTGCCCACTGCGTTGGAGTAGTTTGAATCTAAGTCCTGAAGTGAGAAATGCTCATCGAGTTTTGTGCATCTTTAGCAGTGAAGATCAATGAAATAAATCACTCAGTGGTGTAATGGCTTCTTCATTACTTATATTCTTGAAAGCCGTTGCCCATGCAAAAGATCTGAGTCCATGGGAGAATAAATTCATAGTTATTCATGTTAAATTGGAATTAGCAGTCTAGGCAATGTTGCACACTCCCCACCCCAACCACCCCCAAAATCCATGAATTGAATGGCTCCCCAAATTGCCAAAGAAGTAGAGCCCTAAGGGAAGGATATTTTCTGGTACTGTATTGCCATATCACACCCAAAGTCACCAGAGATGCTGGTGACTTTACATTAGATTAAATGGTGGAATCCATCACCTTGGGAGACTATGGCATTTGTGCGAATCCTCATTTGCTGAACACAAACCACTCCTTTTACATTTCCCAGGGGAAAAAAAGAAAAAAGTTGCCTTCTTTACCCAAGAACAGCCACCCCCCTCCTCATCCCCCTATGTACTTCCTTAATTACAAAAGGTGAAGAAACTACAGCTCAGTGATACTCTTTCCATATTCTTGGATTATGTTTTACTGAGGGACTCTGAAGCATTGCAATATCCTGGTAGCAAGGACTAAAAACTCATGCTTTGATGAGGGGTGGCCTTTTAAACTCCTGCCAAGAGCCCTCTTTTCTGAACGTGCCAGTCAAGAGCTGGGGTGGACACCACGGATCTGTCTCAGCCAGGCCTCAGGCTACAGTGAGGCATGGAAAGAGCTCTTGTGGCCCTGATGGATGGGCCGATCCTAATGGACTCGCTGTAGCACTTGGCTATTATTGATTCCCGTGCACGTTCGGCTGTCCTATTTCCCAGAGCTGTACGAGCATAAAGGAAATGTTCTGAAATGGGTCAGGCCTTATTTCTTAGACTGAGCGAGTGAAGTTCCCCTGAGCTCAGACTGCTGTCTGGTGATCGCAGCTCCTGCCCCAGGCACTCTCAGAGGGCTCAGGTACAGTTTATAATCCCCTGCTGTATGGGCAGATCTGATCCTTATATCCTTCTTGGTCTCAGCTCTACAGCCCTGTCACTTACTGAGCCAGTGAGGGCTGGTTTTGGTAGAAAAACTTGCCGAAAATGTGTAGTTTACTCTCAGTTTAGTGAACTGGACTAACTTTTGAACATGAGAGTCGTAACAGGTGCAGGTGATGGGGTGTGACTGTGTGATAGAGAATAGGAGCAGAGGCATTGGGACTACAGCACCAGTAGGTCCGTAGATAAGCTCAGCCATCTTCTGTGACTCTTCTGCATAATTACAATTCTCTGGAGTGTAAAGAGAGTGAAAGAACTGGAGAAAATCAAGACAGTGCCAGCAAATAATACACTAGACTGCTTTGCTGTCTCCTCTGTGTCACACATTCACAGCATGGTTTCTTGGTTGACCTTATGTTAAATCTAATTTGGCAGGGCTGAGGTTGTATTAAGTCAAGATATCCTTCTGCTGCATATTTTAAGGAGAGATACGTCTTTAGAGGTTAAGGTGGGGAGGCGTGGGACTGGGCTAGGACCGTATGCAGCCTTGTGCTTCTTTTGAACTCCTTGCTGCTGCAGATGCCTACAACCATGGCAGCAAATTTCCCCTTTCCATCTGCCATCAGAGGTGTCCCATTCAATCGGGCCTGGGTCTGACCAGGATGACCTATGCATTCCTGACCTCCCGACCATTCAGCGAGGCCACACATCCTGAAAACTTCAGTACAAAAGACAGCCATCAGCTCCTTTTGCTTAGCAACAACCATTACCGTGAGCACATCAGCCTGATGTTCTGTGCTGAGGACTGACTCTGTAATGCAGAGTGCAGTTCAAGGTCTCTGCCTTAGCATTCAAAGACCTTTGCGCCACCGACTTGGTCATTCCCCCAAGGACAGCTCTGCTGCAAAGATACAGTGGTAAAGTGAGGTGATAAGAAAACCTCTGTGGGCATTTCAGGGCTGTGGAAGCAAGGCCCGTTGAGCTCCTGTCAGATATAAATGGCTTTCCATGAGCTTTTCTTCCTGGTCTCTCTCTCCTTTGCTCATACACATATACAGCCAAAAAACCTTAGTCTGCACCAGATACCCCTCTTGTGAAAAAACAGAGGTTTAACTTATACCATTGTTTGAGTTTATAAGAGTTTCTAAAGCATTTGAAAGCAACTGTGGTGGAGCAATAAAAGTGCCGAAAGAGATCTCAGGAGAATCCTGAGTTTAGTGCTGAATCTGATGGCCTCTGAGTCTGTGAATGATGTTGCATCCATAAATCAAAATGCTCCAACCAGACCCTTTGGAAGGAAACCATCCTGTAAAGCAACATTCAAACCTGCAGACTGTGACAAAGCAATAAATCCAGTCCTCAAGAATTTGCTTTGAGAAGCCCTATTGCATCTACTGTCTTGCTAATGAGTAAGTCCCTAAGACTTAGAAATAACCAGGTCAGAAAAGACTCTCACTTTTAATGTGGTAGTGAACTATAGCTCCGAGAAAACTTCTGTGTTCATGTGGAAAGTAGGACGGGGGATCTTCTAAATATTTGGAGGGTATTGGGAGTCTTCTTTGCCTTTCAAGTATTAACAGAAAATTGTGCCTTTTAAGAATAATCATCTGTTTCATTTGAATATAAAAGATTTCTGTAACAGAATTAAAGAAAAACAACAAAAAAACCTCAATCCCTGTATGCAGAGAACCAGCAGAAATGGTGCTGTGGAGACCCATCTTCCATTTTCAGCTATTTCAGCTGTAGGATGTTACCCTCCCTTTATTTCTCTACCTTCTTTTGTCTTCCCTGCTTAGTGTTTGGCAGGCATTTTTACTAGTGCTGGTGTGATTATTCCTTGTTTTAGTCTAAATAAGCTGTGTTAGCTTAAGTAATGAAAATATTATTATTTTTTGCTAACTGACCTTGTTTTGATTGAAGTGGCACACAAGCAGCTGGAAGAGGCCACGTGGCCTGAAACAGTTCAGTCTATGGCTTTCTGTACCACTGCCTTGAGCAGAAGTCAGCCAACATTGTCACGTGGAAAGAACACTGGTCCAAAAACGATCCCTTTTTCTCTCTGCACTTATGAATGTGTCTGCTATTACAACTCCTCAGTTCAAATGATTTCTTCCTCAATCAATTAGTACTGAGCCCTGACCCGCACCATCATTCATGCTAGGTGATGGTATCATCTAGTACTCTTGCAAGATAAATATTTCTTCAATAACTGCTAATTTACAGGCACATCATAAAAATTATTCCACATTCAAGCACAGTAGTGTTTGAAGAGCAGAACTTATTCCTTGTAAATCAAAAGAACTTCTTTTTTCTTTTTCTAGCAAGTCCTCTACCCGCTCAGGAGCCCCAGGAGTGTGTTACATTAAATACCAGATCCAAGTGTTGGGACCAGCATGCGAAGTGTGGATTCACTGGCCTTACCCATGTCACCTCCAGATCTCTGTTGTACCGTGGGTGAAGCACAGTGACAGAGGGATGCAGTGTGGTATGTGTCCCATCAGGGAGGGAGGTGCTTCTGTCACATGGTCAGTTTGAGGAGGTAGTTGGAAAATAAAAGTTGTTGTGAAGACCTTTCTGGAAAATATTGAGGAAAGGAGAAGATTTTGAGTCCAGCAAGTCAAAGCAAAATAATCATAACTCTCAGAAAGTAGCCATGGGAATTACTCAGAAATAGTCCTGCTATCTAAACCATAAGCTATAAACGCATACTTTTTATTAATTACATTAACTTAGTTTTATTTTTTTTTTCACTTTGTTGGATATGAAGTTCTTGAAAGTGAATGTGCCAATAGTCTTTGTAATGCTAGCAAAATCCTGCACCTCTAGTCATGTAATCTTTAAAAAAGAACAGAGCTTGACTCTCAAGTGGTCTGAATCCAGTACTTCAGTTGGGAATTAATTCTTAGTTCAGAAGTTATGATTAGCTAATTCTATGGAATAAAAAAATTAAAACCAAAACATAGAAGGAAGTTCTAGGAGTTCTTACAGAAGGAAAAGCAATGAGGAAAACCTCAACAGTAAGTTTAGCTGCTAGCTGTCACATTTTAGAGAAGAAGAATTCCTGGCATTACTTGTTTCAGTGTAGTAGGCTGGAATATGAGAGGGTATTTCCTGATGATCTAAAATTACTGAAGAATATCAGATAACCATTAGAAGCACAGATAATTGCTAGTTTATAGTAAAGGACCACGGCAATTAAGATCTCATCTTTCATTCACAGATACTATGTTTGAAGTCCTTCAGTCTCATCCCAGTTGCAATTGTTACCTGTAGCCCCTAGTTTGTTGGCTTTTTCCTCTTTAGTAAAGGAAAAGATTAGAAAAATTCACTGTCTGTGAGGAACTGTGAGAACAGAACCAAATAATGATTTTTAATGATTGAAGTCAAGGAAAAATGTGGTACAGTGGAAGATTTTTCTCTCTTTCTTCAAGAAATCTGAAGTAGTTCCTTTAATTTTTGCCAGAGTCACTTCAGATTTATGGCCTGTTGCTACGATGGGACTGTCTGGCTGTCTCAATAGATGGAAAACCATGGCATATCCTTGCATCCTCAAAGGGAATCAATTTATTTTTCATAATTTGAGAATACTGCACAATATATAGACAGTATCGTTTGTGGAACAGTCAGCAAAGTCGGGGAGAATTCTCTGGCTCTCATTCAAACTTCTCATTTTCTTCTGTTATAGCTTTAATATTGTGTTTCAGAAGGACTACATTTTTACAGTGAAATCTAGAAATGAACACAAGGTTAAAAATGTCATTAGAATTATTGCCAAAAATAATGCAGACATAGATCAAAGAACTGTACTTTCTCCTTTACCAAAAAAAAGTGAAGTGCTGTTCTATACTGTTTCTGATTATTTATTTTTAAATAATTATCAACAGCTTCTTCAGATATCGGACACGGGTTATTGTTAGGACCCTGGATGCACAGATATATTTATTGTGAGATGAGACCTGCATGAGCAATATTAGCGTCTAGGATTTTGAGTAATTAAGGGAATTCGCCTGAACAGGAAAACCAGATTTAGCTTTTTAACATGCTCGTAATTACTCGTTATCTTCTGTTATAGGATGTAGTACTGCTCTCAGGCTGTTCATTTTGATACAAGAAAACCCTTTCTTTCTGAATCAGTGTGTATCATACCATGGATTGCCTCTGCTATTTAGTCTACTTACTGCCGGGTGTCTCCCAATAGAACATTTATGCCATGTGTATGCCACAGACTGAGAAATCCTAACACAGCTGGGACTATGGATTAAGCCCTGCAATTAACTGAAATTGTGTCCTACCCATTTTTCAAGTGAGGTTATCCTGAAGAGCTGAACACCACCTTTGCATCCCAGGGCCTGTGAAGTCTCACTCTCCTAGCTCTCTGTTCATGCTTGTCTGTGTTGTGCTGGAAGCCAGCAGTGGGGTAAGCTCTTTCAGTGTTAACTTTTCACTCTGTATAAGTTTAGAATGCATTTTAACATAACTTTTTACAACACCAGTGGACTCACGATATTTTGTGCCATTGAGGTGGTGTCCTCAGAATAAGCGTGCAGAGGGGCTTTCTATATGGAGGGGGCAGTGTCCTGGTTATCTATTGAGATGAAGACTCTACCTTGTCAGAGCCAGGCATTGTGTGGGTGAAATCTACAGCAGTATTTACAGATTTACTTTGGCAGTCAGGCAGATGTGCAGGTAGTTGAGTAGTATCTTTTCTAAGGTTTATGTGCATACACTCTGTTTTGTGAGCTGAGCGTGGGCTCCCGATGGCCACTGTTCCAGCACAGCTCTTGTAATTCAGTCCCCAAAATCCAGCTTTGTTTTTTGGGTATATTAGATGTGTTCATGCACAGCTACTGCAGCTTTGATAAGTGACTTTCCAAAGTCAAAGTGGCTTACCAAAGCCCTCTTAGTATCTCAGAAAAATAGCTTTCAAACAGTTATTGCAGATTGGTTTGGGGTTTTCTCATTCACTGTACGTGGAACCTGCTGCTGGTTCAGTCTAATTATTTAAGAAATATCTCAGTTCTGGCAAAACATGTGCAGTGAATACCTGCTTGCTTCAGCTTTCCTAGTGGATTTTTTCATTCATTTAGTCTTTTTTTTACAGGAGCTTATATCTGTTAAGATTATTTTCTCTTCTTACGCTGTCATTGCTCTTTTCTTTCACAGGCTTATCTTGTGAAATACAAGTTTCCATGGAGATTTCATTTAAATAGCTCCCAGGTTCTATTTAATTCATAAATCAGAAATCTATAAACCCCACCTCTCTCTTTTTTTTTTTTTTCAAGTGTACAAGGACATGTTTGAAAGAGGACATCATTCATTGGCTTGTCAGTCAAATGTGTATTTGCAAACATTGGGTCTCAGGTCTGACAGAGCAGGAGTCATGTTTGGAACAGACTTAATTTGTTCATAAAACAACAAATTTTCACATCACAAAACAGCAGCTTTTCACATCTGCCCCAACTGGGACAACTTGCTTATACCAATGAAACAGGACCAGATAATTAATCTGAGGCACCTTAAACTTCCAGTCTGCTTTCTGTTATCTGGGGTCACGTTCAAACAGGATGCACGGTGTTGAGTAAAGTGAGGGAGTCTGTGGCAGGAAGCTAAAGCCAGCCTCAGTGGGTTGTCTATTACCAGGCCTGTTTGAGCACACTCACGCAATGAGAGTTGGTCACTATGGTAGACAAAGGGTCAAGACCATTTTAAACTGGTATACTCTAGTGCAAGAAGGAAAGAGAAAGAGAGGGGAGATGGCAAGTAGTGCCTGTGATCACTGCAGCAACCTGACTCCACTGTAGCGCTGTCAGGGAGCAAAGACTGTACTCCTGGATTGCTATGTCTACCACAGAAAATGCAGCCATCTCTGGAGAAAATTGGGGAATGCCAGCTGATATTTAATACAGCCAGCAGACCATTAGGTCTTTTTTTTTTTTTTTTTTTTTGTCAGTTATTCAGGAAAATCCTGAGAAATCTTGCTACCAGAAAAAAACTATATTCTTTGGCAATATTGTACCCCTAGGAGAGAAACATCCTTTCTGAACATCGTGGGCATATCCTGAGCTGCAAACATCTCTTTGAGACCACCTTAATCCTAGTATTGTTCATCAGAGTATACAATATCCTTCTTCAATAAGATAAAAATAAACCTTTGTATTAAGATTTTTGTTATTCTTCTGGCAGAATGAGAGAGGAAAAATAAAACTGCATTTCAGTTGCATTGAGATATTATTCTAAACAGTTGTGTGATGGGGAGGTAGGAAATGCCAGCTCAGTGCAGTCATTTGCTCCATCAGTTGAACAGTGGTCCCAAATGATGGCTAATCAGAGAGAAAGCAGGCACCAGCAGTGCAGTTTCAGTATTGCAGCTCCAGCAGATTTGCAAGGGAAATTCAAATCGACAGGTGGTCCTTACCTTTGGCAGAAGGTCAAAAGAACATCACAAGTTTCTCGTCTCCCTGTTTTATCTTCCAAAGGTAGAGGGAACTGGGGAAAATATCTGAGCTTTTTTGTAGTGTTAACCTATTATAAATACAGATATAGGCACTCAGGGACTTTCTGATGTTTCCAAGTGTTTGAGAAAAAAAATTAACTGCTTTTTTCACAGAACAGAGTTCCACTTTGAAAGCTTGTTCTTCCATAGCTCCATGATAAAGCTAAGTATCTAATACTAAAAAGTTATTGTGGCAGTATTTTTTACGTCTTGGTTTGCAAAGAGAAGTGAGTCTTTGAACAGTTACTTTTGTTGATGCTCTTCTTGTCTATAGTTTTCCTCTTGCTCAAGTCTTACAAAAGCACTTGTTTTACTCGGTAGTGCTGGTAGTTGAGATGAAACAATGATCGGTGGATACAACCCTCAACGTCAGGTTACTTGGTAGTGCTACTAGGTGCTAGTGTTAGGATTCAGATCCAGATTTCTGATGTGCCTGCCTGGAAGGAGGGGCATTAAAGCAGCCCATTAGTAGGATTCCTGAGTCAGATAATATTGTCTGTATTTTTTTCCTGTCTAAATGAATCCTACCAACCTGTCTTTGGTGGTCATATCCAAATGTCATTCTTTGGTGATCTGTTAGAGCAAAGGAGAAGTTTTGATAGTGCATGATGCTGCAGACTGGGTGCAGTTGGTGTTGCAACAAGACTTTGTCTTGAAGAATTGGTTGAAATCATGCCACTGGTGATAAAGTCATAGTGTATGCTTCTTCTCAGGGGACAGTCACATCTAGTCAGGTGCCTGGTGTTCTCTCTCTGAGGCAGGTTGACAGTGGGTGCAGAATCCCCCAGCTGTTTGTCTGCCACCTTCTGATACACAGCAGGAAATGCGTGGGTGATAAAGTGGTGGTAAGGACTCTTAAAAATAATTTATTTTAAATGTAATTGAAGGGAAAGTAATTGGATTATTCTCAGCCGATGAGCCAGAACCCTTCTTTATGACAAATAATTTTCTGTGTTCAACAATGAAGCAAATAACAGAGCTAAATAAAAATGATGAACATCCCCTTTCTTTTTTCAACTGCAGTTCTAGCTCGTTCATTAGCACTGCTGCATGGATGGACCAGGGGGACACAGAAAGTAAAGGTGATTAATTAAAAGAAGAAGAAGAAATAGAGGGTCAGGGGAGGCATACTGATGTGAAGGTCAAGATAATTTGCCCCCTCTATCATGCGTAATTGTAGTAGGTGTAACAGTTAAATTTTTTTGTCTGAAAATATGTGTCATGATTGTTTACCAGACCACACAGCTAACTAGGCCCTGAGTTGAATTTCAGCTGTAGCTGCTAGCTGGTCATGTAGGAAAACTTCTGCTGGCAAGAGAAGAGGTTTGGGCTCCTGTTGCTTTGCCTGTGCAGGGTCAGAGCCCAGGCCTGAGTTTAACTTAAGGTGAAGCTTTTAGTATTTGTAGTAAAATGTCAGAATTTGAGAATGTAAATAGGTAGGATAATAAATAGTAAAGGAAAGGCTTTGTCAGTGGAGACCTGCTTCCGACTGCCCCTTTCTTCAGCAAGTAGCATCTACCAAATATTTTGGCAGGTGTTAGGTTTTAGCCTAAGCCATTTACCCATTGAAAATCTACTTTGCAATGAAGGTAGGATGTCAGTGGGTGTAGATAATCAATGACTTCTCATAACCTCACTGAAGGATTGATATGGTACTTGCATTTGACTGTGCCCTCTTTCCCTTCTTGCCCCCAGACAGGGCTATCCCCAGGCCAGCAGGTAACAGAGCTGGGTGGCTAAAAATGATTTCCTCCATAATGTTCTGCCTTGCAGCAAGGCCCTAGGATTTGTGTGCCGTTGCTCTGCTTGTGGAGCTGAAGAGCGTTGATGGCCTGTCTTATCTCCTGCCCCAGTTACCAAGGAGGAAGATGACAGGTCAGGCACTTGGCAGGACTCAAAGCCGAAGCAGGGAGGCCATTATCTGTCCATCCGTCATATTATGTTATGCCCCCCCGCCCCCCCCCCCCAAAAAAGAATAAATAAATGAAATACTTCTCCATTTATGCACTTGATGATCTTGAGGGCATTTTCTGACCTAGGTGGTTCTGTGATTATTCTCGGGGAGGCAAGAGGGGCTGTGCACCATCGTGGCGTTGCTCATCACGTGGTGGGTTAGGAGTCGTGCTGAGACTGACCTTGATCCTTTAGCTTCTTGTCATGTCACACTGGTGTTAGCCGCTGAGTAGACAGATCTGGGGACTGATGGCCAATCTCTGTGTGCAGGTTGTAGTGAAGCTGGTCTCAGAGGAATTGGTGGCAAATCTTTTCAGGTGAAGGATAAAGGCTTACATTCAGGTTTTCTAAATACTGAGCAACCCCCACTTCTGCAAGTTTCAGAGACCCAACAGCCATACACTTGGATGCTTCCCGTTTGTATGAGAGTCAGTCTAATTTTAACTTTCTTGCCCAGAAAATGTGTTATTGTTTCCCTTGGGAAATTTTGAATAAATTTATATACTTTTACATCCATTTCTGTAGATAGTTCTTCATTGAAGAGGAAAGTGACTTTCAAATGTCATTTAAAAAATAATCAGAAAATTTATCTGGATGATTGATCCTGGCTGCATTTTTCCTAGCTGAAGTGAAATGGCCACGTTTTTTGAGCAGATCTTTGTGGGATCTGTGAGTAGGGAAGATACGCTTGAGCTCCAGTTTACCAAGTTAGAGCATAGCAGGTAAATCTTTGGTTCACATCACTCTCTCTCTCTCTCTTTTTTTTTTTTTTTTGGTTAGGAAACCTAATCAAGGTAATTGGTGTTTAACAATCAGTTTTTAGGATCTTGACAGTTCTGCAATGTGGCTTCTGTCACTGCTCTGGGAAAGCAAGACTGAGGAGGAAATGGGAGCTATCATGTCATGTGGATGAGTAACTGGCTCAGACAGAGCTTCCTTTGTATCAAGGCTTGAAGCCACACTGCTGTCTTATTACAGCCTGTGGCTATTGCAATAAAAAGCAGGTGCAGAAGAGAAATAGGGGAAATGGGATTTTTTTAAAAAATGGCTGTTTTTTTACATGTTAACACTGAGTTTTTAATAGCTAGCAATAGCCCTTTGAATATATTTGAATTATTCAAATCTTAGTAACAAATCTGACAGAATAGATTTTCTTTGCAGCATAATTTTTTCTATCAGCAATCTCAGCATGAAGTAGGGTTTTAGCAGTCACTGTTGGGCCCGTGTATCACTATTAATCACACACAGGTAAACATTTAGCTCTTAGGAAAATGACTCACCTGTCTTAAGTGTTTGTGGCTATATGTGTTTTTTCAACAACAACAACAAAAAATTATATATATAATAGCTATTTTAAACACTTGGCATGTTTTAAAACAATTTGTTTTTGTAGAGTAGTACAAAAACTAAGTACAGAGTTCAACAAATAAGTATATCTGCCAGTGTATCTGTATCTATATGTAATGTCTGATTACCAGCAGACAGTGTGGACCAGAGAGAGGATTAAACTGTTTTCGTATACAAGATCTTCAGTGATGCTGATTTTGGAAGCCTGACTCAGATTATGTGGGTTATTCTTCAAAGGCATTATAGCAAGATGTGTAGACGCTTACTGAAAAGGTATCAGTGAGTTACCTCAAGCTGGGCAGGAACATGAGTGCATGTTTTTGGCAAAACAGACATTTTATTTCCATGTCTGTTTCCATCTGTAAAACGGGTAAACAATGCCATTGCTGAAGTGGTGGTACTGTGCTTTGGAAACACTTAGCAGGTGTAATAGCAGTTCTTCCTCTTCTGAATGCCAAGATGTCAGGCCTCAGTACCATTTGGCAACAGATCTGGGCAAAGAAACTAATAATTTTCTTAGCATTTATTTATTTATTTATTTATTTATTTATTTATTTTGCTTTTCTCTGATTATATATAAAAAAGCCTAAAATTAGTTAAACAATTCAGAAAAATTCAGAATTGTCTGTGACCATAAGCTGTCTCACCTAAGGTCATGTAAAAATGGATGTCTCTGATTCAAACATAGTAAACTTAAAAATCATGAACCCACTTGTCTACCCCATGGAGTATTTAAAAATGTGTCATGCTGGGGTATTTGGATAAGAAAGGCAGACAGCAGCGTGTTTGAAATGACTGTACTTGCTGCAACTCTGATATCTTTCCTATGCTTTCTAGAAACTATAAAATAAAAACCTGGTCCCTATTTATAAAATATTTTTCTGTTATGGCAACTCTGGGAAATGAGTTGAACTGCAGAAAATTTGTTACAGAAAGACTTGTCATCTTCCTTGTCTCTGACACTGTTTTGAAAAGTAGTAATAACAGAAGTTTATTGATTAACCTGTTAGTACTATGTAGTTTGTTGTTAATCTACATGGAAATACTTCCTAGGTTGTCCTTCCCTGATATACAACCCCTTTAGGTACCACATGTAAGATTTGTTTCTCCACTGCATCAATACCATCTCATTCACATGCCATGCATTCTTGAAATCATAGAGAGATCCCAGTCAAGGGAAAAAAAAAACACCACACACACAAAAACTAAAAGCAAGTGACATTTACCTAGCTTTCTACATATCTTACAATCTTGAAAGTTATTTCTGTCTCTTGGTAGGTGTGAAAATTAGAGGTAAGTTGCCAATAGGTTAAATCATAGTATGGGGAGAAGATCACTGATTTTAATGCTAAAGTATTCCCCAATTCTGCTTGGGAATAGCTGCTGTATATCAATTACACACTGAGTAGGAAGTTTTAAGACAACTGGTACTGCTAGAAATTCTGCCTGTCAAATTTGTCATAGTTTATTTAATTACAAGTATGAAGAAGAAACAACCTAGTAGCTTTTCACAGTCTCTCCCCCCTAGGGCAGATGGGTATTAAAGCCAATTCAGTCTGTTTCCTGATTGCTTCAGGCTACAGAAAATTGTTCCCCAGGGAAGAGAAGTAAATCAGTTATGATCTTTAGTCTCTCAGAGGGAGATTAGAGCCACCACACTGGTGTAACAGCAGTAGGCTTCCTCTGTGTAACTGATTTCACCTTTAATCCTACCATTGATTGAATATTGCTAAGAACGCTGCCATGCATTTTAAGGTCAAACCGATGATGAACACCCCAGGCAAAGGAAGTTATTTACACAAAAAGGTAAAGACGAGCCTTTAGCTTTGATATTTCAAAATAGCAGTAAAACATCTACTTTGGAGGAAAAAAAAATAAAAAAAAATCCAATTTCAGTCATCAACCTTTCCCAAGTTTTTGTAAGGCTGCTTGTCACAGTGGTATCTAAACATCTTCCAGGTAATATGGAATAGTGAAGTCTTTTGTGGGCTTCATTGAATCTTTCACTTTGCTCCATTTTCCAAGGTAAAAGTTCTCCTTGATGTGAGACTTGTATTCTTTATCTGCTGGTGTTAAGTTCCGTTTTAGTATTAAGTAGAGCTATGGCAAAATGTAGCACCAAAGTTACAAGAGTCATTTTATGGCAACAGGTGTTTTTGTAGTAGAGGAGAAAAAGGGGTTCTCAAAAAAATAAAAAAAATAAAAAGTTATGCCAGGTACTACTGATTTTCCCCTCTCTTAAGTCTATCATTTTGCTTTTCGTAACACAGGGTGTTTGTTTTTTTTTCATTACAATCTTTCAATATTTTTTTTTTAAATCAGTAAAAGAGACTTCTGTCTCTACTGGATTGGAAAGCCCCAAATTTGCCTGACAAGACACGTTCGTACAGTTGTAGGCAAAATCTGTATGTATCAAAGCTGCTGATAGTACTGCAACAGGCCATGAAAAAGAGAATTGATATAGCTGCAGGTGAGGTCTGGCACCAAAATGTTTTTTGTTTACCTTGTATTGCTGCTCCTAAAGCCTGCTGGTTGTTGAGGTTCTCACTTGTCTTTTAAT
This sequence comes from Anser anser, assembly GCF_964211835.1. Classification (NCBI taxonomy): domain Eukaryota; kingdom Metazoa; phylum Chordata; class Aves; order Anseriformes; family Anatidae; genus Anser; species Anser anser. The sequence goes on from NC_139734.1 coordinate 12,730,466, forward strand.
ATGGAGTGCACCAACCCCTGGATGGACAGTCAAGGTACATTCTTCTGCCCTCCATTTATAGAAGGCATATAGAGATGTTCACTTGACATCCTTCCTGCATGACACTTGATCAGGTCTGTCGAGAATCTGTAAGTCTAGCTGGCAAATATAAATTTATTTTTTTTTTTACTCTTTTGGGATTCAAATATCCAGATTTCACATGATTTATTTCCATTCCTTCATGCGTGAAATGAACTTCCCTGATTTTGCATCATGGAGGTTTTCCTCTAGAACAAGGACTTCTATCTGGGTCCCATGTTTACATGTGCCTGTCTCTGAAGCTCAGATCTGACCTGTTGGGTGATCTTGGGCAAACCACAGTACTTTTGTTTCTCTTCCCAAATACAAATATGCTGCTTAATTATACCAAAAACTGTTGAGAACAGAAACTTGGAGCCAGGTCTTGAAAGGAGTGGGGAGTATGCTAATGAAATATTAAAGATAATACAGAACAAAGGGGGACCTAGAGAGACGTGAAGGGTAACTAGCTGGGTTGGTTAGGAAGAAGTGACCAGACCCAACCAAAGTACAGAAAACACTGTAAATGAGAGGCAGTCTTGATTTAAACCAGGTTTGTTATTGCTTACTGGTTGGGACACCATCAGAGCTTGCTTCTTGTGGCCGCAGCATTTCATGGGAGACCCTCAGTTGGCTTAGTTGTCCCATCTGTCCGTAATTTAGCATGCTCTCCTGGTTTGTTGCTCTTTACCTAGGACATATCTCAGGTAATATTGCTTGATGCCAAATACCCTTTATCTTTACCCATCATCTGTGTCCTTTTCTGTCCCTTAATCCCACCATTGTTCCTCATCGCATTGTGGGAATCCTGTCAGCTACTTCTGGGGGGGGGGAGAAATTATTGCACAAATACTAAGAGAGCCAGTGTTGGCATACACTCAGCTTTGGTCATGCTTTCCTGATGCTTGTCCTGAACGGGGCTTGTGCCTGAACTAGTCAGCAAGGACCCAGTGACTTTTCATTGTTGGTCACTCCGTCCTGAGTCCTGGCTGGCTCAGCACCCACAGCACAGGTCCTGCAGTGCCTCCTAAAAGGGCTGCAGAAAGGGCTGCTTTGGAGGTCAGTGCAGATTAGAAAGAGATTGCTGGGTTTGGAGCTGATTCTCTCTTCTGCAGAGTTGAAAGGCACCCAACAAAACTGGCTTTAACACTCGTAGGAGCTCTGGATAGCAGGGAAAGCCTGGGTCCTTCCTTCCTCCCCCTCGCACGTTGGATTAGATGGATTTGCCAGTTCACTTAGTCAAGTGAAAGCCTCAGGCCCCTTCCCCCTTTTCCTGCCTCCTGCTGGGATGAGGTTTAAGGCAAAATCCCCTGCCTGCACTGCAGGTCTCTGCGCCCACTGCCCCAGCACGCTGCAGGGACTGGGGAGGATGGGGGGGGCAGCAGGCAGACAGGCAGGGTTCGTGCAGTGCCTTGCCAAGGAGGTATTTGCAAACTTCACAGCGTTGCACCGCATTTTTTTCATCAGTCGCTACGGGAAGGGATATGATCCCCAGTCTGTTTTATTTTCTTGATATTTTCCTGGCTTCCTCATTCTCGTTCACACTCCCAAGCATTTCTCTGGTTTAGCCACAAGGTGCCATCAGTAGACACTTATACACCAGTTTTATGTCTGCTAGAAACAGAGAAAGGCAGGCAAAAAGTCCCTAATGGTATACAGAGCGAGAGGCTAATTAATGAAAACTGTAAGCAGAAGGAGATCAAAATATAAGGCAAAACACACAGAGGAAAGGCAGCTTGAACTGTGTACACTTTGTAGGTTTTATGTGGTTGCACTGACGACCTAATCAGCTCTTTTTTTTTCTTCTTTTTTAAATGATTTCAATACTTAGTGTCCCTAATGACAATGGCATCAAGCAGTGTCCATGATGTCTTGTGTCCTATTATGTCTGCTGCTGTGAGAGGACAAATCAGAAGGCGTGGTCCCTGCCTCTGAGCCTTTCCAGTCAGATACGAGGGAGAAAGTACATGAAGGGGAAATAATTGGGAAAAGGAGAGTGAGAATAAAAGTTATAGGAAGAGTAGATTGTCCTGGAGCATCTTTGTGATTCTGAAAGAGTATTTCCTGCTGACCTTTTGTCCACGCACTATCAGATGGCTGTTTCACATAGGCAGATTTGAAGGAGAGATCTGACAAAGAAGGTAACAGTGAATTTACAGAACAATCCTGGAAGGAGTCATGCTTGAAGAATAGCAAACAGGAAAGGAGGCCCAGGACAAACTTGTAAGACCAGCAGCAGATCTGCTAGCAGAGACAGGTGTTGTTTACAGAGGAGTACAAGACCAAAGTATTTTCAAGTATGTGATGCATCTGCAGAATGAGCAGGTATTTTTTTACAAGCTAAACCTAGCAAGTCAGGATGTAGGTCCTGGAATAGTAGTTTATACTCACTGGGAAGAGCAAGAGACACTGCATAATTTTCCCAGCAAGCATCATTATATTTTTTGCTGTGTGGCAACATGGGTGGTAGGGGCGGCTTCCCATTAGCCTGGAAAGGAACAGTCAGGATACAAGCAGGTAGCCGTGCATGTGGAAGAAGACAGGAGGATAACCATGACTTTGGAGAAGCTGCAGTGCGCAAAAGCAGAACACCAGTGCTAGAGCAATGAGGTGAACGGGGAGCTTGGGACGGATGTGGGGCTCTGACTGGGAGTGAGGCATCTCCTGCCTTCTTGGATGTGAGGATCTTCCTAATTGCATTTCTGACTGCCTCTGATGCAGAATAGTTTGTTTGCTGACTTTCCTTTTTGGTTCCTTACAAATTGACCCATTTGCTTTACTTTGTGTGTTTTTAATTTTCCTTTGCGAAATATATGCACTTTGGGCTCATTTGGTAAATTAATATTAGTGTTTCAATAAGGCTGCTATCAGTCCTTATTTTACACTAAATCTTTCCTACAGGTTTTTCTTTTTCCCTCCTCCTCTCTATGACTAATAGATATCATTTCAACAGTTTGACTAACTGCCGTGTTATAGAAAAGGCAGTAATTTATACTGATGTAATGGCTGTGATAAAAATCATTTGTGTGCTGATTTTATAAATTAGGTAGGAAATGTGAGTGCCTCTGAAAAATGAAGTGCTACCACATGAATTCCAGTGTTGTTAATGCTTCATACCTTTCTGCTTCATTAAACCAATTTCACGGGGAGATGAGTTAGAGGAGGAAGCTGTGCTGCTTAAGAGATGCAACAATGGTTTATTGAAAGAAATGGGGATAAGATTAAATTAAGTGCTACTTGAGAAATATGGAAATACAAAAATATTCAAGCTTATAGATGGTGAATTCAAAAATATGATAAGTTAGCTCTTTCATACCCAAAGAACTGTCTCATCATAATTGCATAGGCTGAATTCACAGGCTACTAATTAATATTGAAGAGTTTCTTGAACCACTCTTATAAATGAGTCAGAGTGCCCTAGAACTAATTTATAACTATTTCCTTTTGGAAACCAAGACAACTTAAAATGCTGCTTTCAGTACATTCCTGTCTTGGCCGCTAAATCCTTTGAAATGATTTCTGCCATATATTTTTAATTTATTTATTATTTCACATATTTCATTTACCGGCTGAATTTAAAGGGAGGAAAAAAAAATTAGTAAGATTAAGAAACCGTCAGGTCTGGTAAGATACTTCTAATTTGGGATAATGATAAAGAGTAGCCAAAAATAACTTTTCTGACCACTTTTGATCTGAATTTAGCTGCATCAAAACCAATATGTTTCAGTTACATTTACATCAGGACTTTTTTTCTGTGGAATAAATCAGAAATGTAACTTAGGAAAGAGCACATTTTTGTCAATGTAGTGCCTTGAAAACCAGGTAAGATCTAAAACTAAGAGGCTGATTGATTTTTTTTTTACCACTTCCATAAAGTAGCTGCGAGTATTTTTTCTCTTTCCCTTCTCTCCCTTGAGGACTAGAAGTTTTCATTCTCAAACGACTAAACCCTATTTGTTCTGTGGATGGTGGAACATGTAAATACAAAGGGAGTCATTCATTAAATAAGAGGCTTATGCATACACAAGTTTTAAAAAATGCATAGTTTCAAAGCACAACTGAGAGGCTGCCATTTTACCCCTGATTCACAATGAGAACTCTGTGTACAAGTGACCCAAGTACTGGGATTTGGTCCAGCTCTCAGATTAGCACAGAAAACACGTAGAGACATGGACGTCCCCCATCCCCCTCCCCCTGATGATAATAGGAGCTCATAAATGTGCTCATCGGGAATGTGTGTGGGATCTTATTGACAGAAGCATATGCATCGCTACCTTCTGCTTGGAGAGACCACGCTTCTTCTCGTGTATGATGGGTGCATCACCTAACATTAGCACTATTGCACCATTGACACTTGCTATCCATATGCTTTCACTTAAAATAAATCACTCTATGAAATAGGATAATGTGCCAGACAGCTTTAAGGCTGGATCTTGCCAAGTGCTCTCAATTCCCAATGAGAGGTAATCAGAGCTGAGGACACTTAGCCCTTCTCTGGATCAGTTCTAGCAGCAAGCATGTAATATTACAATGCAGCTCATTTCAGCACTGGCAAGGATCTTCTTAACAAAGTGCTGGGCACCGTCCAGCCCCAGCGCTGCCGGGTGACTTTCGCAGGATTTGGCACCTTATGGAATTGGTCTGTGAGATGTAATTAGCGATTCAACTCATCTGCAAGTGCAGTTCATACGATTTCTTACTTCCTTGTTTTTAAAAAAAGTCTGTTTGTTAAGAAAGGAAGGAAGAAACAGAATAGGAATAAAACTAGATCTTCTACCAGTGGAAGAATTCTGCAAATCCAAATCTTCAAAGCCTTTGTTACCATGTAGGACAAAAAGTCAAAATCTTGGAATTTGGAATCTAGGGACATCTTATAAAAAATATGGTTTTGCTTTCAGTTTATAGAAATAACCTGTTTCAATAATTTTCCAGAAAAACAAACAAACAAACAAAAACACACACACACACACATAAGGAATTTGTACATTCCCAGTAAGGTTTTGATATAGATATACCAATTTCCAAGGAAAAATTGTGCTTTGAACTAGCCCTAGTTACACAAGACCCATATGGATTATTCTTCAAATTGCCTATTCTGCGATGTTCTCCCTTCTAACTGTACCAGCATGTTTTTCATTATACTGCAGAGTTACATGGCCATTTTTCGTGCAATTTGGTGAATTTTCAGAAAGTTTGAGAATCATATTTCTTTCTCTGTGTAAGTTTGTGCATGTCCACCTGGCAGACAGTTGTTCCTTTCTTACTCCCCGCTCCTATGTTCAGATGGAGCTGAGGCTCGCCCTGGGCTTGGCGTGAATTACTGCCCTTGGGTGCTGTTCGGGCTGGTGTTTGCTGTCATCCAGGTTGGCAGTGCTCAGACCTGCCTTTTACTACCACCGGGCTCCTCGTAGTAGCGGTGGGGAGCTTGCCATGTTCCTGGGCGAACTCAGTGATTTACATGTCTGAGCTTATGTTTAAGATTTCGCTTTCTTTCTCTCTTTAACCATCCATTCCGTTATCTGCTTCTTTCTCTTTTGAATTGTTTTTGGATTTTTTTTGGCCTCTTATCCTTTTCTTAGTCTTTCACTTCCTGTTTACTTTCTCATCTCTTCTACTCTGTCTTTTATCCTGCACTGTCTCAAGTGAATGTAGCTTGCTTTGAGTTCAGGAATATAAATGCTCGCCCCTTTCCTTTTGCTCTGCTCCAGGCATGTGTAAAGCAGCAGATAAATGTTGACAGCATTTTGTCTTTGTACATGTTGGCTTACTGCAAGCATTGAGTGCAAATTGCAGAGTAAATTCACGTGCTGAATGCTAGAGAAGAATTACATCAAAGATCTAATAATGAGTAATGGAAGCTGCCCACAGTTACTAAAGCATTTAGTTTAGTGAGACACTTAAAAAAAGGTAAAAATATCTGTGAAAAAATAACTGTATAGAATGCCTGTACGGAGTCTTGAACTATATTCTTCTTTCTTTCTTTCTTTCTTTCTTTTTTTTTTTTAAATATATATATCAATAAGGGTTTTAATCATTCCATTAAGCGAAAATTAAAGCTTAGAGTTTGTTTTACAGTGGCTACAAGATCTTGGCACAAGTTACAATATACCTCACCCTTTTAAAACCTAAGTCATTTGAGAAAGCAAGACAGTCTAATATCTTACAAATTTTCCTACCCCCAGTTATATTATTAGCCTGGTTGGTTTGAGTTGGAGGCTTTGCAGAGAGCAAATTCTTTATGGAAGAATTGTGAAGCAGCTGTTGGTAGAAACTACTTACAGGTTTGTAGACAAACTTTGATGTGGAAATGTAATTAGTTTAGGTTAGAAACATCCTGGGTTTGCTTCTATATTTTAGATAAGCTGTATTAATTTCAGAGATTTAATGCTGTTGGGTAACTATGTTCAGAAATACATCTTTGTAAAGTATGACATTTCCAGGATTTGATGCACTTGTAGAGTAAAAATGAGATATGTGTAAATCTTAAAAGTGTACTGACAGAAAATCCATGCTAAAATTGAATATTAGCCATATTTTAAAGGCAGACTTTGAGAAACTGAGCATGTTCTGGGTGATACAGGTGAATTCATACTGTAAAAGTGTTCTAGACTACGCCTGTGTTACTAGACCTGGCAGTGCGTTGGTGTCGCTGGCACAGGTGCAGACCCCACTTTCTCTTTTCCCACCAGATAAAGGTAGTTGCACACCAGCATCACAAAAAAGAGAGAAGCCAGAATTTAGGAATCAGAGTGGGCAAAGGATCCTGACCCCTTGATCATCCAGACTTGCTCAGTCTCCCCCAGGTCTTCTGCTCACGCTCCCAAATTTCCCTCCTGTTGAAGCCATGGCTTGGCAGGGGAAGGGACCGAGGTGTCTGTTTTGCTCTGACTTGGCTCAGAGTGAGCAGATAGCAGCAGACCTCTGTCACAGGAATGATTTCTAGTCCCCAAAACTATGAATGCTAAGCAGGAGGGATTGGTTTGTTTTGCACAGTGGAAATGTGAGGTTTTGATATATTCAGACCATGGGAAACGTGGACACAAAGATATGCTCTACCGCCTCGTCTGGAGGTGAGTCTCGCTCCCATCCCTTGCAGAGTTCTGAAATTAAACTCTCTGGAGTGCAAAACAAAAGTTTGAATAGTTACGTGGCACTGGTCATCCGCTGGCAAAAATTATCTGCTTATTGAAGCTGGATGCCTCATGCTGTACACGGCACTTTCTGGAATGTTTTATTCACTTACTGAGTGAGCATTTTGAGCTGTGGAAGTGACTCATGAGCACAAATCCCAGTACATTTAACCTTTTTGACTTTAGATTGTGTGTTTCTGCCATCAAATGTTTCTTGGATTTTCCTGTCAGAATCTCCAAATGTGTAGGTTTGGTGCCAGTGTCAGAACTAACAAAAATTCCTCTGACTGCTATCGGAACGGGGTAAATTCCTTTATTTTGCTATGACCCCACTGAGATGCAAGTTCAAACTTTTGACAGCAGCATCTAACCTTTTGCATGTACTTATACTTTGTTTGACTTCACAGCCAAGATATTGGGCTGAAACTATCCGGTTGTTCCCCTTAATGAAGCTGAGCAGAGGTTGTCCACAACCAACTTTAGTTAGTCGCTCACACCCTGGTGCTTACAAGGCTGCTGGTGGTTAAGTAGATACAATATTTATCTCACCAGTGTTATCAGGTTAAAATCACTTTTAAACAATACTGACCATTCGTGGTTAGCAGAAAAATCAAACAGTGGATGGAACATTCACAACAAGGCGCTATAATGGTACCTCAAGTAGAAGAGGAGAAAATACGAATACAGAAGTGGGCAATGGTCAACATTATTTGAAAGCCGTAAGATTAACTGCTGTTAGCTCCCACTGACACTGGGCTGGGTTTCTGCATGCTTTCTTGCTGATGGTATGTGTGTTTTTTTAAATTATTTTTTATTTTTTTAATGTTATTGTCCATGCAATATGTCAAGCATGGACAAAGTAAAATGCTGCAGCCATAAATGTGTACGTCTCTAGAAAACTGAGAGGAAAGTTACACTGAAATCTTAAGAGTGCCATAGGGAGGTTTAACTGGGGAGTGGACAGAACTGCTTCTGATAAATAGACCCAATTAATAATGTAAAAAGCAATGCTTCTGTAGTTCGTTTTGTCTTGTTTTGTTTTGGTGTGTGTGTGTGTGTGAGATTGCTGCTCTTTGGCTGTGGAAGTGACACTTTTCACTTTTTTTGAAGGTGGTGATCTTATATTTCCTAAATGTGCCATAGGTCGTGATGTGCAATCGCAATGGCGGGTCCTGCCTTTATCCCTATGTTCTTTTCTGGCAGGGCTGTAAGGAGAAATACTGCACTTGAATGTCTTACAGTTTATGAATTAACAGTGTTGGGCATCTCTTTGGCATGACCTAATATGTTGTAATGCCAGTAAACCTTTTGCACAGAATAATGAATTTGGATTTTAATCCTCTGTGGAAACATTCACAGAAAGTGTTTTAAGTTATTTTTAACATCCAGCTTGTCTGTCCTCTGTGAAACTATACTTCTCCTTCCTTCCCTAAGACTTTCTATTTCAAACTGTAGCCTAGGTAGCCTATTACATAGACCCTCACAAATGAGGTCTTTATGTTGGAAATGGTGTGCCAAAATATAACATCAGGAAGGTGTTGCTTTAATTAATGTTTATGCTGAAAAAGACAGGAAGGCATTCTTAGGTTTCTTCTTTTTATGGATAAGAAATATAATAATATATTATCTCATGATAGCATGATTCCAATGCAAATGGCAGAGACTGGTGGCTTATTAATAGGCCTTGCCTGTAGCAAGCCTCCTTTCCCCGCTTCAGTTTGAAATTGATTATTTTAATACAGAATTCCTGAATGAAAGAGGTTCTTGGCCTTTTCCTGGGCTGTTGAATAATGTATGTGGGAGAAAGCAAATAGAAGCAGAGGGTCTCAGCTGCCGGAACAATGGGCCGTGCACAGAGCTGAGGGGGCACATTAGTTTATCATTGCCTTGTCAATCCTCATAGGCTGGGAATCGTGGGATAGCCTGGAAAGAAGCAGCTGCTGAACGTGTGGTAAACTGACCGGGGCACTTTAGAGAGACGACTACATTTACACATCTGAAAACAAGATATTGATTTTCTCTACAAAGCTGGAGAGAAATAGTCATCCTTAAAATATATCTGGACCATAGCTTATTTGCAAAAGTGCAGCGCTTTCTGGCTGTTCCGAGAGCCAGCAGCATCCTCGTGACAGGGCTTGCGAATCTAAAAATAGTCTGCATAAACTTTGGTTTTCCTCTTAGCTGATCAAATGTCCTCCTAATCCTTTTAGTGATTCATTGCAAGTAAAATGCAAATGCAAGCAAACTAGGTTTGTAAATATGAACAACGTTTTCACTAGATTAGTAGATTTTTTTAAAGATAAAAACATTTTTGAAGTTATATATTCCCTTTTTGTGGGCCAAACTGATCTTGAAGATACACTTGTGTGATATCCCTGATATCACAGGCTCTGTTCCTTCTGACAGAAGTGGAATTCACTTCTCAGTGCCAGTTAGGGTTTATTTTACCTTCTCAGGCAGGAGGTTTTCTTCATGCCTTTCAGAAGTGATAGAAATAGGAAATAGAAACAATACTCAACTTCAACAAAGCCAGTTGATTAATTGAAATATAATTGTTTTAAATAATGAATAGATTTAAAGCAGAGATGAGCACACATTTCCAGGTGTGGTGATTAGTATTTCAGGGAGATGCTGATGTCTTATTCTTGGCCAGGTTAATAGGATGCTGTTATGTGGCTGTGATCAGAATTGATGACTATTATTTTAGCTCTCAGAAATCTTATTTATGGCCCAGGATCTTCTGTGCTGGGTCAATACAAGACCATATTCACAATGTGAATCACAGCATGTTGAAAAGTTCCAATTGAAATGATGTTCTATCACTGGAAGAAAATATTTTTATCCATGTAGGTCTAATTGCACATCCAGGTTCCCCACAGATTTGTTTGCTGTCCTGATCTGTATAATTTGGATGACAGTTACAAACATGAAGACACTTGGCTTCATGAACTGCTTTCTTGGTTTTGCCAGTCAAAAACCAGGTCCCTCAGCCCTTACCAGCAGGTGAAGTCAATGCACCTTAACATACAGTATGTAGGTCTTGCAAGAGCAAGTTGTAAAATAAACAGCTTCGTATTTTGTTACTGAATATAGACAGCAGTGGTCAAAAGCCTCTCTCAAAAGTTTGGTTTGATTCCCAAATATGTAAGCTGTATTGCAAGGTACGACAAAATAATGACTTAAAATTGAGTTTCTAAGTCTGGATCTGGGAAGATAAATAAATGCTCACGTTTTCTAATGTTCAGAGAATTCAGTGCTTTCAAAAGCTATTTCATTTAATCATATTTTAACATGAAGCATATAGATTTAGACAACTATTATCTTAATTATTTCAGAATAATTAAGGCAGATTTTACTCTCAATACCAAATAAAAGTTAACCTCACCTAATAAGTGCCCCCTTAGAGTTTGCAGGTTTCCCATAGAAAACCAGAAGCTTCTGAAAACACAGTAATTGTTTTCCTGTGTTTTCCTGAGATCTGGTTTTAACTGGTTATTATGAATAGTGGCCTTATGAATAACCACATCAATGAAAATGTTAGGTGAGACACTGAAAAGTTGTGGTTAGAGAATCCTGACTAAGCAACAAGAAGAAAAAGGCTGAATGACATCACCCAAGGAGGAACTTTATCACTTACTGGAACTCCACATTGTATTTACTTCAGGGATTTTTTTGGAACAACAAAAAACTCAAAATGCCCTATATTGAATTCCTTTTCTAGTGATTTCAGTGGGAGCTTTGTCTAGGATGAGTCAGAAAAGATCCTCTTGAACTAAGTCATGAAATACAGGAAAGTTATTAATTTCTTCTTATACCTGAAAATATTGCTAAAAGATTTATTTGAATTAACTGCAGATTAATTGCTGGCAGCAAGTGGTGGTGGGACAAGATGAAGTCTTGACCAAAAAGATACTGTTTTAGATATCTTCCTTCCCTGGTGAAAAAAAAAAGACAGTGAATTTATAATCAACAGAAGCATTGGTGTAGTTGTACTGAGCACCTTTAAGACTACACTAGAAGATTTGTGACCTGTAGAGTGATACGGTTTGCAGCTATACTGGATTCTCACTCTGGAGGCACATACTATCACGCAATTTATCAATCAATAATCTTCTCAGTAACATGCCCCAGCTTTCATGTGTCCCTCTTTTTCCTTAAATTCAAACCAACAACCACTCCAGAAGAGATTATAATGAGGGAATGCACCCAAATATAGGCAAGGATGCTCTATCTACAGACACAAGAGGAGTTCTAGATCTACTAAGTAACTGAAAACCGTGTATAAGTTATTGGGCTGTCTTTGAACAGCTAAGTTGTTAGAGTCCTGAGAAACTGGACTAGTGAGTGCACCTGGTGCTGTTAGAGGGTGTGTGTGACTTGCAGTAGAGGCAAGATAGTTTCTGTGTAAGAAACACTGAAATAAATAATTGCATTACGGATAAAGGACTGATTGCAAGGAACTGATTTCTGTGTGAGATGGTGGATCGAGTAAATACAGTATCTCTAAACACGGTATTTTGGATATGTTTTAGATGTATTACATGTGTGTATTTACAGAGCTATGATGACAAAAACAGCCTTCATCAGCAGACACCAAAACACTGCTTTAGAAGGTGTGTTATCAAGTAGTCATTCCTAAACCTTTTTGGACACAAAGACAACAATACTCTGTCTTAAGCCAAATTCTATAAATATACTATTATGAAAATTCAAAATTAATGGAGTTTGATTTTGCTTCATTTTTTTCTTTGTTTCCTAGTTGCAGATAAGGTCCTTTAAGTATCTTCATTCAGATATCAGTGTTCTCTAATACGTCTGGGCATTGTGGGATGTGATTGAGATCACTGAACAGATTAAAATAAAGCCTGGCTGAGCACTGGAACTTCCCGTCTCTTGTCACCTCTGGTGATTCACCTCCTCCTGGGGAAACTTTCATTTCTGGACACCTTGTAGAGCACTAGAGGCATTTTAGGAACAATAGAAGGCCAACACAGAAATTCACAATGTAAAGCTCTGATCCTCAAGGTTTGTTTCTCTTTGACTGCAGAAGTCCACGGAAGTCAGAGTGTGCTGGAGTCAGTAAGGAGAACTGGGGCCTGATTGCTGAAAGCGTGCAACACGTGGGAGGAACATGAAGGCTGTTTTGGCATGAGCATTAAGCCATTACTCTGTATTATTACATGCACTGTAAGTAGAGTCCACTGAATGCTTATAAAGTATTGTGTGCCTAAATAGTTGTAATGCTCTCCTGAGTTCATTCTCATGATTCCTGTAGAAGGACTTGCCTTCTCTCCTGTTCTTTCAGTCTAATTCTATTCCTGCTAAGCAGTGAAGATATCCTGGGTCCACAACAACTCAAGCTGTTCACCTGAAGATGCTGTTGTATGTAGAACATAGGTACTGATCTCATTGTGCTAATTCATGACAGCAGTGATGTTTTGTAGGAGTCACTGAGGGCAATGGTATTGTTCCTTCCCACTGGCACTATTTAGAACGAGAATCTTCCTCCATACAGGGTTTGTTTTGAGCCATTCTCTTGCTGTACAACCTCAGGCAAGTTGTTTGAGCTTCTCCTGTTACTCAGCTGAGTGCAAAGCCCCAAGTCATGCTAGAAACCCGGTTTTATGTCTCCACAAAGATTTTTTCAAGCTTCTGCTCATAGCAGAAGGGAGGATGGAATAACAGGGATGCATTCAGTGAGCAGGGCAGATCGCAGGATCAAATCCCTAGCCTCATTACTGCTTCTGCAGCACTGGCAGGGAAGGACTGTCCTACAGGCTCGCTTGGGTTAAGCAAGATATTACCAGCTTTATGCCACTGGCATAAAGTCTGGAAAATATGAAGTTCTTTGACTGAATTAACAGAATTCCAGATGGATAAAAAGTGTGGAGATGAGTTACAACACCCTCAAATGATAATTGCAGAAGAATCACTTGTTACTTCATCCTTAATCTTCCCCTAGCTGGACAAACCGTTCACTGCTCTCCTGCCTTTCATTTTGATCAGTGGAAATAGTCTGCTTTTAGGGGTGTCCTGCTCCACTGTTTCGCCCCAGAAGAGTGTCATCTCCTTTCCCCTCTGCCCACTGCAAGTGAGAAGCTGGTCAAAGAACTGCATTTCTCATGCTCCCCCTGTGGCTGGCCCCGGGCTGCTGCAGCTCCTGCAGCATTGCCTGCCCGTGAGTGTTCCCACACAGGAGGTTCAGCACACCAGCACCCTTTTCTATGACCAGTAATAGCATTTCCTGATCTTGGTTCCCATTTCCATTCTCCGAGTTTACAAAGCATAACGCAAAGTTAAACATCAATTTGCCTTCACCTCCCAGCCCCCGTAATGTGCTGCTGTGCTCTGAGTCCTGCCTCGGTAACAAGGACTCTATTACAAGAAGAATATCAATATTAAAGTAATTTTCTCAACACATTTCCTTTTGTGCATGTGTGATGTGAGGGAGAAGCAGGAAGTAATACCTGCATTTTCATTCAGAGTAAATGTTGTTTAAATTACTTATTCTGCAGAGCAGCTAAATGCGGTTCATGTTACCCTAAAATTTCCTATTAAAATATATGCTGATTCATATTCACCCATTTCAAAAGATTTTTGGAATATATGAACAATCGTAGTATAGAACAGTCATCGTAAGGCTTTGTTTCCACAAATTTTATAGAAACATTTAGATACTTTCCCAGGCCAATGACCCTTGGTAGTGTACAGTATTATGCAAGGCAATCTATATTTTTTTGTTTTAGTGGACAGAAATAGTGATAACTCAGAAATATCTCTGTAGTGGGAAAAATACTTAAAATTTAACTTCAAACAGTGAAGGAATACAAAAAATCATATGATGCAGGGTATCTGTTTGCTGCTGACAGTGTTTTGCACTGGCTGTCATCTTTAATGTCATTTTTTTGTATCAACTGGTGCAAACTAGATAGCCTTTGAAGGTGTTGGCGAAAGCATAACTTTTTATTTTAGTGAAAAGTTTGTCTCAAATGCATTGCTTCTATGCCCTTGCTGCTATTTTAACCCAGAGAAACAGAAAACAAGATCATTTTTGCTCCTCCTATCTATGCTGCCTGTTTTTAAAGTTAGTGATCTCCTTAATCTGGTTCCCACTTATCTGTTAACAGATAAGGCTCAGTGGTTTAGCTAGTTAAACACTTCACCTCCAACTGGCTTATTGTGATTTATTGACTTCTTATTGTTCAGAGAAAATGTCCAAGTTAGGTGCAAATGCCAAAAAGCTACCAGAGTTTTTGTTGTTCTTGTTGTTGTTAGTATACTGCATTTTCTTACTTTTTCACTTCTTTTCACATCCATCCTTGTCAAACCTGAAGGGCTGAAGAGAGCAATACACAGTAGCTGACCACAAAACCGTGCGTGTCTGATAACAGTCACAGCAGGACTGTGAGTAAATAGCATTAAGGCTGAGATGCAAATCGGCCAGGCCAGGAGTGCACAGGGACGGCTCCTGCTAACCCTCGGAAGTAGCTAAGCTGTGATGGTAGATGTTTTCTGGAGACTGCTGTGGAAGCTTTGCAGATTCAAGTAGGGAAGCTGGGTGCAGATAGCTGGGTATATGTAAGACTGGCTCTTCCTTTTTAATGTGGCACCATTTGGAGGTGATGCTCTGGACCAAAAGCACCGATCGTAGTCTGTGGCCTGTGTAATAGGTTTATTTGAGTTCACTTACAAGCAGATGAGCTCCACCCCACCCGACTTGTCTTTGGTGGACAAATTTCTTATTTCTCTTACTACCAATTACAGCACTTTGGCTGTAGAAACAGAACCGTCTTCCACTCTCAGAAGAGAGTTATGTCGCACAGACTGGATGAGGAGGGAAATTTGCTGATGCTGTCCCTTTGGATTCAGACTAGTGAACGTTTCACTTTTACCTTGGACTGACAATGAAGCTGATGAAATGTAATTCTAGTTTAATGTCATTGCATGGAGCAGTATCTGTATTTCTGTGGGATATCTGCAGAAGCATCTTGTTGACACACCTCAGGGCAGGTCTTCAGACTTCATCTCAGGAAAGCATCTATCAAAAGTTCACCAGTTCTTTTCATCCAAGATCGGGTATCTGCTGATGCAGCTCGGAAGTGACTACAGATCCTCTCTGCAGTTAGACAGGCCCACAGGGAAGCGGCTTCTTGACCTCAGCAGTGGGGTGGAAGTTTAGAAATAATACATTTTCAGGTAAACTGTAAACACCTCTGTTACATTATACATTTTAATAGTCTTGAAATCATGTTCTTGTATGAGACAGGTTGAAACCAAAGGCCATTTAGGTTGAAGATAATCAAAGGTAACTTCCTGTAAAGTCTTCCTCTGACACTAACGCACTGCCTGCACCCAGAAATTACACTGCTTTCCTAAATCCCAGTATCATTACACTGGCATAGTCAGAGACCAAAGATGGCACTGCAAGCATTCCTTACATCTATTACTATATAAGAAGGGCAATAAAGTGGTCTTTATATTGGTGCCTATACTAAAGATTGTGCCAGTGTATCTATTTCTGTAGATTACATCCCCAACCAGAATTGTGTATACTATTGTAATAGTTGTGTGTAGAAAAGGTCTCTGTGTTAATTTGTCCAATTAAATCATATTAATGCAGTTGGCATATATCTAATATTATCTGTCTTCAGGTCAAGAACCATCCAGTCTGGATGTTAGCAGGGCAAGACTCATGCAGGAACATGGGCTTCCTCTGTTCTCCTGAGAATTCTGAGTTTTTAAGGTCCATTTGGCTTTGCTTAGTTTAATGTTACAATGAAATGCAACGTGTTTGCCTCCACAGCATTAGGAAACTTGAGTCATTCCTGGTAAACATGGATCTAAATTAGTGATATCAAACTCTAATTCACTTCATCTGGATGCTTGGTGCTCCTGAGACTTCTCCATCCCTAGCTTCAGACAGTGTTACTCTGGCACTGATTCCACTCAAAGGTAAATACCAGCTGCAGAAAAGCAGGGCATTCAAGACTGCTCTTTCATTATTATCATTTTTTCCTTCCTGCACAGTCCAGAAACTCCACAAGCATTTCAGATTTCATTAAACCAACCAGCATCCTGCCTTTGCTCCTCCACATTGGATTTGCTCTGCTATATGCACTGCAGTATGATCAATGTGGGATGACCAGTCTTTAATCAAAAGTATAGCAATCTTCTCTGACCTAAAAAGAGTATTTAATATACCCTAATTTTCTCTGGTCAAAAAGTATAACTTTATACGGAAATATAGGAGGAAAGCTAATAGCAAAACTCACTCTTCAGTCTTCCCTGAGATATGGAATGCCTCTCATAAAGGCAATTGTTTCATACTACTTATTCTTTCACTAATTCTTAAAGTATGGAAAGAAAATTTCGAATCATGTTTTTCAAGGTTACTTCTTATTTCCCCAGTTAACAGTCAGCTTGGCTAAAACACTAAGACTTTCCGTTTAATCCATGACATTTAAACAAGGTGTAAATATTCAATAAATAAAAAAGCAGCGTATAAAAGTAATTTTTAGAAATCTCCTATGTAAACTCATTTTAGGAAGAATCTCTGAGCAGAAGAGCAAGTCTTTAGTCTCTTTACATTTTTTAAATTCACAGCCTAAAGCATCTTTAGTTGGTTTAATGGAGCCACAAGGCATTACATTAGACAGCTTTTTCCTAGTTCACAGAGGTCATATTGACATGTACCTCGCGGTATTTCCTTGTTTTCAAGATAAGATAAAACAAAGGGGAAGTGTTCAGTTCCAGGTGAGTGCGAGAGGGCACAAGAAATGAGAAGAAGATAAGAGTGTTTGATGCAGGTGGGAATTTATCATGCAGTGTCTTTTTGCACTCAGGCTGCAATGGCGTAGGAGTCTGCCTGCTTCTAGAATCTCAGTCTTCCTGTTCCTAGTTTAAGAGTGCAAGCAAAAAAGGAAGTGATATAGTGGAATAATAAGCAATTGAATCAGTCAACACCTCATCACAAATATAGTAAGGGTATAGCTGGTCTTACTGATACAGATGGCATAATGCTGGGCTAACTCCCAGTCACCTCTCATGTTAAAATAGCAGGATAAATGCAAGTGAAATCTACTAGTGTCTGTTTTTCAATCCTGTCCTCCTTGCAGAACCAAATACATTCTGCTGTTGTAAAGATTTGGACTGAATTTGAATAACTGAATGCAACTCCTTTTCAGCAAATCTAAGTCTTGTCCTCTGTCCAGTGAAGTGTCATATGCTTCTTATCCTTTCTACACCAGTGCACACGGAAACCTTGACTAGCAGTGATAGGCAATGGTCCATCAGTATTTACTACTGTCCTAGCTGAGTGCCACTAATCAATAGTGCAAGGTTCATAAGATTCCCGTGTTCCAGTTTTCCCCTTCCTACTGGGAACAATTGTTCTTGATCCTTTTGTGCAGCTTGTGTAAGGGTGAAAATTTTCTGCCCGTCTTTCTCTTAGGATTTTTTAGCCAACTCACGGCTGTAAGGGATAAACTGGAGTTCATGGTTAATAATATGAACACTACAGATGGTCCTTAGAGTAGTTTCTAATGGCTAACTATCTTGAATGTGAACATTATTTTTTTTTCTTTCAGACTTGGGGTCTGAACTTCAGCTACTGTCATAGATTTAAAGGTCAGCAGCGATGGTCATGATCATCTAATTTAACTTCCCGAAGAACCTAAGCGGTGGGATTGCCTTCATGAATTGTTGCTGCAAGGTCAGTACTTGTGCTTCAACTAAAATTTTGTCTTTACAGAGCCATCTGTGCACAGTAAAGAAAAAAAAACTGCACTGTTCTCCTATGAGCTCAACTATAGAGTGAAATCTGAACTTTGTAGTTTATATAAATTTATCAAATTTCATAATCCAGCTACTACTGTATCTTCTGTCTAAAACACAGCAGCATCAGCTCTGAAATTCCTCTTCCATTTGTTCTGTGTAGGGGCTATGATCAAGTCAGATGATCTTTTTTGGAATGAGCTTTTGGAGTCTTTCACCACAAAACATGTTTTCTTGCACTTTACTCACTCATTTACTTCTTCTCTGGGCTCTTGGATCCTACATCATTAGTGAACTGTAAATGCCAGAGCTGTGGGCAGATTTCATGAACAGTAGTACCAATACCAGGCGAAAAGGTAAAAGAGCCTTGAGATGCTGCTGCTTATATACCCCAAGATTACACTGGCCCCTGGTTACACTGATTACACTGGTTAACTTATTGTGCAGGAGAATGATTTTCATCCACAGCCCAAAGATCTTTTTCAAAGTCATCTCTCTGGGATAGATTCCTCATCATGTTACTCATCATATTACTGTGGCCTGCATACTTCATTTTCAGATTTGTGATTTTATATTTGGTGCTACTGAAACATGTATTTGCTTTTTGTGCATAATTTACAGAGGTGTCAGCTCACTTTGCATTATTGGTCTACTCTTTTTTTTTTTTTAATTGAATGTTCCCCCAGTCTGCATTCTTTCTCGGTAATGTTTTTATATTATTCCCAAGTCATTGATAGAAATGTTAAGTAGCACAGAACAGACCCTTAGGGACTGCACTTGAAAAAGCTGTCAGACAAGATTGCTATTTATAATTACATTTAGAAACCTATTAATCGATTTAATGTATGTAATTTTAGGTTTTTATTGGTATGATTTGTTAATCAAGATGTCACCCATAAGCCATCACAGACATGCAAAGACTTTACATCAGTTGCTGACACACAGACTTCTTTTTGAATCAGTCCAGCAGCATAAATTGTAGATAAACCGATGCTGGTTAGCTTTGGGCCAACACCTTCCTTGTTACTACTGTCCGTCTTTAGTAGGTGTTGTGGTGTTTGACTCTCCTGGGGACAAGGCTCTTAGCAAGTGAGGTTCAGCATCCCAGAGTTTATGGAAAGGTCCGAAGTGGGAGATGGGTGCTGTCCATGGCACCTAAGGCAAAGTGCAGGTCCTTCGTTGCTGCTGCAGTATTTCTTACTTTCTTACTGCAGTATTATTTTTCCATTAAATTCTCAAAATAATCTCATTACAACCTGTTCCATTTTTTTCCTGGTGGATTATTTTTAAATAGGTAAAAGAGCTAAAATGAGGATTGTGCAGATAAACAGGGTGATTTTTTGAGATCTAATCATCACGTATTGCAAGAAAATAATATTACTTTATGGTATGGTAATAGCTAATGCTGAAATGTGTTACTGTCTACAGGTAAAACACCTGTATTATTTTGATGTAGCACAATTATTTCCATGTTGTTAGATTATATCAGAGTAGATATGTGGTCTAGCTTTTGTTAAAAAAAAAAGCACAAATCTGTTATGAATAACACCATGTGTATATTGCTTTGTATGTCTCTTTTCCTGCTAAAAAATAAATAGCAAATTACTTTCAAAATATCATGAAAATGCTGCTCCTCAGGATATATATCCCAGAACAATCCAGTCTTATCACTGAGTTTAAATAAGAGGGGGAAATAACCATAGGTGGCAATTAATGTAGCTCTCCCCTGAGATTTTTCATTAACCAATTAACATTTTATTAAAACTTCTCATATGTAGGCATAAAACATGCTATGATAAAACCATGATGACCTGTAAATTGTTACTCTGTGAACTGGTTGCTTTTGTTTCAGTTATAGTGCGTCATTATTGGCAGATGCATAAATCCATTGCTAGTAATGACTTAGAGACATGATGTATGACCTGTAAGTATATATGATTTTATAAATTAAAAGATTGGATAACTGAAACAAAGAAATTACCTGTCCTGTTTACTCCATGTAAATCTTGAGCAAAATATTCTGAATTTATTAGAAATTAAATGTGTTCCTTAAAACAATTTTTATAAGGGTAGAGAGCCACTGTCTGATATAGTAATACCAAGTCAAAAACTCACCAACTTGTTCTTCAGACTTTTTACTAAATCAGCTCACTTTCTGAAAAGCCACACTTCTTTACACCTTCAAGTCAACGGTCACCATCTATCATATCACTGTAATGGAAGGACGCTAGTGGAATTTGACTCTGAGCATTAAGGGTTAAGCTTTTTGAAAAGTGCATTGTTTTACGTTTCCCAGAGGGGGAGTCATCTTGCAGTGCATCGGACTGAGGTGCATCAGTCATGTAGCTTTATGTCTTGGAGTCATAAAGTCACCTAATCAGATGTGACTGACACTATTTGACATGACAAGTCACCCAGGAAAGTGCAAGAAAACAAAAAAACATGTTTTTTTCTCTGAAAATTCTGGTTAAAGCTACTGTCTTTTCCCACGATTTGTTTCATATTGCACTGAGGAACATAAGTTTTATAATGGGTAGGGGGAGTAAAGGATACATGAAAAGATTTTCTGATGTAGAAAAAATACAAGCTATTGTCATCTTGGCACAGTAAAACTTATGCAAAAATTGTTCTTGCAGTCTTTTCATAGCGGAAGCCTTTGGGAACATCATTTCTCTTTGGATGTGAGGAGATGAAGAGGCACAAGACTTCCAGTGCTTTTGTAGTGTAGGGGCAAACACACGTGCATATATGCACAAGGGATTTTGACAAGATCCACAAATGAAATTAGACACTTAGGTAGCTTTGCACGGCAGTGCATCATACATGCTAAAGCTTTCTTTTACTTGGAAGTACTCACACAAGACAGTTCTGGCACAAGAATGCTGAAAAATATAAAGCCTGGACTTTCATAGAGGGAAAAAGGCTCCTCTCTAGTTCTCCCTCAGTACGATGCTCACGATATGATACAAAAAATTTTCAAAGGGCTTTTAAAATTAGTCTCAGGGTGCAGCCTTCTCCAATTGCTTCTTTGCCTGAGCATCTATGCACACAGACTGTTGCATGAAAAATATTCTAAATGCTTGTACACATGCTTATACTATGTGGGCTTTTCAGTTCTCGTGAAGTGCAGCATAATTGGAAATACCTCACAAGCTTATGCTAAGAAGGGTTCAGCTACTGCTTGTTTTTGTAATGGTGTTCTCTCTCTTTCTCTCTTTTAATGATAACTGCTATCTTCACTTAAAAACTGATTTTTAAATTACATAATTTTGACATTAAGATAAACGCTTGAGAGGGGTCCATAAGAATTCAAATACCAAAAGACATAAAAAAAAAATATATCTGAAGAGTTTAGGCAATTATTTGAATTCCTGTGGTAGTCAATCATAAAAGAAATTAAATGGTTTAAAAATAGAGATTTTCACGTCCTAAGAAAATCATATCATAATTAAGTGATCAGGTTCTAGTGTCTGCATTTCTGTGTATCCGTCTTACTCCATGTAGCCTTATCCCAACACTTCCTTAACTCTCAGTGGAATTAAGGAGGTGTTTATTGGTGTCAGAATATAAAGATATAGATATAAAGGTATAAAGTTCAGGTTTCTGCAGCCAGGCAATGAAAAATTAGCATTTGAAAAATATATTTTTTTAAATGATTTATTTTGTTGTTGTTGCATAAACACGGATTTAGGGGCTTAATTGTAAGTTTCTGAGTTGACAGTTTATCTCATGCAACAGTAAGATTCATGCTGTGATAAAGCAGCTTCTCAAGAAGCAAGAAACCAAGCCTAGCTGAGGTATCAGCTTTCAAGAAGCTGTCTTTTATTTCGCTCCTGCAGTATTTATCCACTAAGCCACCTGTCAAGTATAGGAAGAGAGGCAGCTGTTTAAAATTAGACCAGTACACGTGTTAACAAGTAACTGTACATCCATGAGCAGGAGCACGGGAATATACTAGGAAATGGCTGATACTTTTTAGATTGCTCTGATAGCACTGGAGGTTGTCGATGTCTGAGAACTTGGGGTTTCTAGAGGTTACATATTTTCCAGGGAAGCCTTTATGGCTGCCTGCAGTTAGGCAGGCACAGACAGGCGCATTTCCCAGCTACGTACCTGGCGTGGACGCAGCCTGCTAGGCAGGTGGGCAGGCAGGAAACAGGTAAAGTTGGCAGCACCCAGATTTGCCCACGCACCGGTTGTGAACATCCCCACTTTGCAGACGGGCACTGGCACAGAGCGTTCTGGTTTAAAGGAGTTTCTGTGATGCGGGCTTTGTTCCCGTGCACAACGAAACACTGGAAATCTCCGCTTCCCCAAAACTGTTGTTTCTGTTTTTAGCCAAACATAACTGAGCTTTCTGAGTCTCTGACGTGTCCTACCCGTGACTAGGAGGAAAGCTGGGGAATAGTTTGGCCCAGCTGGGGCAGTGCTCTTGACTGTCAGGGCATTTTTGCTTTCACTGTGAGATGGGAGAGCATCACCGATTCCTTCGCTTTGTACTGCCCTTGCTGTGTTTGTCCAGCTCCACACCTGCTGCGTGAGGACCTCTCACAGCCCATGTGAGCTGCCTTGTCCTCGGAAAGACCCTCAGCAGCTTCATCTTCCCCCAGGGACTGGAAACCTGAGACTGTGAGCCCACAGCTCCCAGTGGGAAGAATATCACTTTAGCCTGGAATGATAACCTGGCCGGCTGGGTTTCCCTTGGGGTCTCTTACAAGATATTATTTCAGACCTGTGATTGCCTCCTCAGAGCCTCAGTATTGAGTGTCAGCAACATCCTTCCTGACCCTCCGTGTTTCCACACATCCTTCAAGAACGTTAGTCTCCACTCTCATCTTTCTCTTGTCCTATTCCCTTTCCCCCTGCCCCTCCTTCACCCTCACAGCAGCTCTGTGTCCAGATGAATCTGTGGATTCTTGGGCTAAGTTTGTTATTGTTTGTGTTCTATAAACCCCACTCCTCCAAAAGAGTGGATTATTGGAGGTTGTTAAATATAAATGCATTACAATTTTTTGTAAAGTGCCAGTTTTGCATGTTTAAAAGCTGCTTTTGGGGGTTTTCAAAGTCTATTTAAATAGAAAACATACAAATAAAGCACTGTCAGGTAGAAATAAAAGAGATTTTTAAGAGGACAGTTGAAATCCATTAGCGAGAATGAATCTCTTTTGCTTTTGTTTGAATCTCATGGAGATTAAGACTTTATTTTAGGCAAGTCCTTGACTACTACTAAGAAGCACTGCAGTATTTAAAGGAGTCTTTCTAAAGTGTGATGGTTACATCGCCTGTTACTCTGACAAGAGGTTGCAGGAAATAATAAGGCTAAGCTTTATGTAGCCTCTTTCAATTTCCGTAAAATTCTGTTTATCGTGTGTGATATGCTGGCTACTCTCTGGATGAATAAAGCTATCTTGCAGAAGTACTTCTGAAGAGTTGGATCCCAGCTTAATAGATTGAAACAGCGACCTTAATTATTCTGAAAAGTATGCAAATGGAATTATTTTTATTATCCAAAAATAATAGACCTTTCTGAATTCATTTGTGTATGTTCCTATTTTCAGGGTGGATTGTTTAATTCCTGTTTACAAGTGTTTGGCTTTTGTTACTATGGTTTGCTCTAAGCCACTTCTCCCCTTTTTTTCTTTTCTCCCATTAAAAGCCATGCTGCAACCTATTCGTTTAAACAATGATGTTTTCTCCAAATAAATCATCAGACAAGCTATTGGCTTCATAATCTTTACTTAAAAAAAAAAAAATTAAAAAAAAATATATCCACATGGGTGCACAGCATTTATCTAATTAATTTCTGATAATTTGCAATGTTAACAGCCAGCTGCCAGGGGCTTGTGTGACTGTTAATCTGTGGAAGAAGCCATGGTGAAATGATTAGAGATCTGCTCCTGCTGGTTGCCAGATAAATTCTTCTTATGACAATGTCACTAGGTTAATTAATTCAATTAATGACTCCCAATGCAATGTTTTTCTTTGTCTTTTTCATTTGCCACAGGCTGCTGAACAGGTACTCCTATGGATGTATTCTGAAGTTATGTCACAGATAAGGAATAATGTACCATTTTCATTTCTACTTCTGAAGTGTCGTTATTTTTAATGAAGTTTGGTAGCTGTTAGTTCCATTAGAAATCAGTTTCGTTTCTGTTTTTCTCAAATGTGAGCCACAAAATATATATAGTTTTAATATTTTCAGGAGCAGACATGTTTAGGTAACTCTAATGTCAGATTCTTTTAAAAGTTTCCTTAAAGAAAGAAACTCAGAATTAGTGTGGAACTTTGCTCTTCTGATACCATGAATAAAATATTTGCTTTCATCCCTGAAAAAAAGGAGTAGCCAAATGAGATCAGACCTCAAGTGTGTCCGGCTTATCATCTTAACCCTAGGAACCCAGGTAGCTGCAGTTGTCCTATCTACAGTCTCCCTGCACTTCTGCATTCACTCTACTGTTTGGCATTCATAGTTTTAATTTAACTCCTTCTCTTGAAGGTGAGTTCCAGATTTGAAAATGAGCCGAAG
The DNA here is from genome assembly GCF_964211835.1 of Anser anser. Classification (NCBI taxonomy): domain Eukaryota; kingdom Metazoa; phylum Chordata; class Aves; order Anseriformes; family Anatidae; genus Anser; species Anser anser. Next base: position 12,754,952 of record NC_139734.1, read on the forward strand.
CAAGTTATAAATGCCAGTCCCACTGACAACGAGGTCCTGCCCTCATAGCGTTTCTGGGTTAGACCCCATGTACCTAACATTAATTATGGTATGTGAATAAATCAGATCTAGAATTATTTTAATCATTTGGATGACTGATTCAAACCCAGTGAAGATTTTAAAGGTCTTTGAATGAAGGCTGAATCTTGCCCAGGGGCATTGCAGCAACCTAATAAACCTGGAGGAAAAGTGTAGTAAGGGATGACTTGGGCTATCACCAGTGGGTTCACTCTTGCTATTTGCATTGCCCAAAAAGCTTAGGGACAGGTGACAGCAAAAGTTATATGTGTATATGGAAAATTGTTTCCATCTGAAGTGTCAGTGGGAGTCTCACACTCCATTTGCTCTGCATGGCAATACATGGCATTTTTTATTGTCTTTTTAGACCGAAGCCTGACTTCCCGGCCGCGCTCTCTCCTGTGCCTTATCAGCCCTGCTGAATCGGGGATTCAACGCTCAGCCTCCTCTTCGCCGGTGAGCTGAGGGTATGGTCTTTACTGCATGTAGCGTGAGATGCCTGCTCTTCCTAAACCCAATGCGTGCACGTGAGCAGCGGGTTCAGGGGGAGAGCGGGGGACCCTGCAAGTTCACTGCTGCGCTCCGTGCAGCGCTGCGCGGCAACAAAGCCTGCGGGGAAGTTTATGGCATCTTTTGACACTTGTTATCTAATGAAAAGGCTATTATCCCCCTAAGGGGGAAATCACCATGTGCTTTTCTGTAAATTCAATCCAAACATATACTTTTTAAATAGAAACACTCTGGTGTTTCATGTCAGGGCCCTTTAGCACAAGCAGCTGCCCAGGCAAGCCGTAGACGAGAAGCATAATTTGAGCTGTCATTTCCCCGCAGTAAATGCGATCCTTTGTCTCTAGGAGCTGAGTGATACAAATCAGGATATGTAAATTTGGGCAATGGATCTTAATTATGAGCAGCAGGTGTCTGTGCAAGAGTGCTCAGGTGAGGGGGGGATGTAGTACAGCTACTGTGACTTGCTTGTTGTCGGTGTACAAAGGGAGGGCTACAAAGCTCCAATTAATTATCCACATTAATGAGCTCAGCGACCCAAGTGAAAGGAGAGTGCCTTGTCTGCTGCTCCAGTTTAGTCTTCTCAGCAGACAGTGCTTTAAAACCCAGTTATGCTGCTCAGCCTCCGAAGTGCCCCGACAGTCATCAGTGAGGATTAAATTACCATAATAAGCCCTGAGAAATCAATTTGTGGGAATATAGACTGTGATGAATAAACCTGTTGGAGAAATGAATTGTCTGAAAATAATTTCCCTAAGATGCTTTGACCAGAGGAGCATCTTCCCAGTGTGTTTGTAAATGATCATCATTGAGGAGACAATACTGTTTACCTTTTGGTGATTTAAAAATAGGTAATTATTATGCTTTTTTTTTTTCTTTTTTTGGTCAACACATCACCCATGATTCTCACACTGAAAGAATTAAGGTCAGGTGAGCTGGGGGACATAATTCATGCCTGATGTAACAGATTGCTGTTGGACTATAGTGCCTCTGTTTTATGTCTGGACAGGCTCAGGTAAGGGAAGACAGACCAAGCTGATGCTTCTGCTGGTGCAGTCTGACTCCTGATCTGAGAGCATAACTCAGTTTCTGTGCACATTCAACCCGAGCTTTTCTAACAAGGGTACAAATAGTGTACCATTTATTAGGAAAAAAAATATAAATTATTATGGATCTTCTTTATTGCTGTTACTGGTCTGCTTTGTAGGCAAATATATAAAGTTGAAGTTACACATTGCGGCTTGAGCTGATTTAAGATCTTGCTTCTGCCTGCAAGTGTGACTGTCCCTGGCTGAATGATCCTACCCTTGTGCTGGGACATACACGAGGCTCTGCACTGAGACGGTTCAACTTGCTCACCAACAAAAAGTTAATCCAGCAAAAAACAACAGATGGCTGAGCTCTACCTCCCTCATCCCTTGGGATTAGACCATCCCTTTTGCAGCCAGCAGAGACCTGATAATTCTCTTGGGCAGTTCCAGTAGTAACAGACAGGAGCCACCCATGTGGACAGTAGAGACCAGTCTGTCACCTAGCCCTTCCGTCACTCATCTTCCCAACAGTTTTTTTTTTTTTTCCTCCAACTGTGGCAATATCTGTGCGGCCATACAGGGCCTTATGATGCATTGTCCTACACCTTGTGTGGCCACTGAGGTTGGTGCAAAGTGGGTGTTAAACAGCATCATTCTTATGTGGCAGTGTTTTACACCCCCTTGGTAAATGATTACATGAAGTCCAGAGAAATAAAGCATTGGCCCCAATACACCACAGTGTAGTTTTGCTACAAATTTGGGGCACTCTAGTTAGAGGAAACCAAAGCCTTTACTCCTCTGAAAAAAAAAAAAGAAAAAAAAAGAAAAGAAAAGAAAAAGAAACAAAATCTGTAACAACTGTAGTCTTGTGAAGGGAGGACATTTGTTCAGGTTATAGCAGAATAACTGAATGGGTGACCTCACATGTCAAGCAGTATATATAGACAAATAATTGTTAAACAAAACCACTTTGCTTCTCTAGCTCTCCTACTTTTTGCAAAGCAATAATCACCTACTTGTTTTTCAGTAGGAATCCTGGAGACATGGGTGCAAGTTTAAAATTTTAACATCCTATCCATTTGTAAATTTTTCCAAACCCGGGAATATTTCTGAACAAGAAGTGAAGCATCTCGAACTGTTTAGAGGAAATGTTATTACACAATGGAGGACAAAACAGGCAAGCCACTTCAAACAGGATGAATGAATGAAGGCTTCAAGGTAGGATCAGCTGTTTATTTACATCTATTGTCTTCTTGTTTCCCACACAAATATATTCTGTGTTTAAAATTTATAAAGCTGGGCAAGCCCTTCTCACGCTGTTCTCTGTAAAATATTGCTCGCCACATATCTCGGAGGGGCTACTGACAAATAGGCTCTTGTTGTCTAACTTTCTCTCTGCTGAGGTTAATGATTAAGTGGTTCAGAAGGTTAATTCCTGGAGATAGTGTTGTCTTTGGCTTGAACAGATGTTGGTAGTGCTTTAATGTGGTTATCAAACTCTGCTGCCCTTCATTCTTTGCTCTGTGCAGTCCTGGGTATTGTTCCCCAGTGCATTCCAAGCCCCCTCTATGGAGATCCAGCAGAGCTGAACATACCATCGCATTGCTGCTGCAGGGCATCGGCTTTCCTGAGGTCACGCTGGATAATGCCAATATATAGCACATAAACTGATAACGACGGTCTTGATCTTTAAAAGATCTGTAAATATTTGGATGGGCATAAAGATACAGAATACCTTTTGAGGCTCTCATTGAACGATCTGTAAAGCTACTCCCAGTCTTTATGTGGTCAAATCTCTCAATAGCCCCTATGGAGCAGTGCACCAGGGTGTAAACCCTGCCCCTCCTCCCCTCCACGCCTCATATCTCGTTAGATGATATGAATCCTGAGGGTGTCTGAAGTAATCTGTTGTGTAATCTGTACCCCTGACAGTCTGGTAAAACACCGGGGGTGGGAACAGGAAGAAATATTTGCAGCACTTGAAGCTGTTATTGTAGGAGTTACTGGATATGGGCAGAAATCCTTTATTCCCACACCCACTGTGTCATAACTGCCCATTGGTGTCTTGCACTAGCTGGCAGGTAGAGCAGTGCCAGGACTGCATTTACCAGGCAGCCTTGCAAACACCTCCTGCGCTTCCTACACGCTGCTCTAGAGCTACTAGCAGAAAAGTTGCTCAAGTTAAAAGCATGTAACATTACTCTGTATCGATATGAAAATACCATCATTTTAATTAATGCATTGATGTTATTTCTTATTTTATTTTTTATTATTTTTTAAGCATCACCAGTTCTCAAATAATATCCAGGTTCAATACAGTAAAAAACACCGTCTTTTAATTTGGGGAGGAATTGCTGTTAAGTCAGAGGAGTTAAGGCAGTTCCCAAGGACTTTGTGTTTTTATAATGTTTATTTTTTTTTTTATTTAAAAAAAGCAATCCATGATTGCTAAGAGACGCTAGCTCCTGTGAACAACATACACATTCGTATTTTAAATAGTAGGATGAAAAAAAAGAATATAAACTTTATAGTTTTTATATCAGTCCAAAGAATTTATTTTAGGCCAGCCTCATGGTAGGACTCATAATATTTGAATGTCAATACTGACAGTACCATAAATGAATGAATGAATATGTTGGACGGTTCTTGCCCGTGTTGTCTCTCTAAAGAATGATTTTTACCCCAATTCAGTTGTAGTTAGCAGGAAGTTCTTTTAATCTCCTTGCATAAAAATGAATTTTCATTTCTTTGCCCTGGATTGAGGCTGTATCCCACTTTCCTAAACAGAACCATGCATGGGTTTATCTGCTGAGGTCCCAGTGGTCCCCAGTGCAGTGGTACACAGATACACAGCCCTCACCAGCTGGGGCTTAGGATCACCTTTGCTTCCTTTTGCAGCTGCATCACTTCAGTCCATCTTTGTTGTCCCGTGATTGATTAGAAACTCCCTCCCGCCCCATCTTTCCTTTTCTCTGTCGCTTACAACTGATGAACTTGCAATCTCTGCTCCTGCTCCTTACTTAAGGTTCATTACGTTTGCTGTTGGTGCTATGGGAGGCACAGCTCAGCCTGAAAGGCCCAGTGTGCCAAGGGCTGGAGGGCATTTACAGCTCCGAGGAGTTTCCAGTCTCAGGGGTAAGTCACAGTGGGCATAAAGCAGCATGTAAGGATAAGAGTGGGTACATCGGTCCAAGCGTTCCTTCTTGCCTGGACCCTTTGCCCTGCTGAAACTGGAGATGTCATTCTGATGGATTTCTGTGACAACACAGTTAAAACAGCTTTTAAAAGCTCCTTTCTCTGTTGATACCTTATATTTAGCTAACTGTCTCAGTTCGGCTAAAACTCTCTCTGCTTCTTCTATGTGTATTTAAACCATAGTTTGCACCCATACAATTGATTTGATATGAAGTTTCGAGGGATCTTATCAAAACCTTGTTTAAAATATTTTAAAATATTTCTCCATATGTACCAAAGCATGAGATGACCAGAGGGATGAAGCCATGGAGGACAGGAGCCCAGTGGTCCATGCACGGTAGGAACCAGGCTCGCTGCCTGCGTTTCTGCTGGCTGTGCAGCAGAGGGGGCAGGAGGGGGCTGCCAATTACCCAAGTGATGGGAAAATCAGAAAATTAAACAGATTTTATGGAGGTTGAAAAGTGTAGAGCACCTGGAGGGAAATGCAGTTCAGGCAGATAGAGCTGACTGCAGGACAATAAAGGGAATGATTGCTTTTCAAACCTACAGAAAATTACTGTGCCACAGAATCTAATACCCCCCAAACCACACCTAACTATTTTCACGGACCTGTTCTCGTTGGTAGTGTATTGGGAATGATTCTGACACTGTCCAAGGAGCATTTTGAGCATAAGTAGAAATATACTGCAGAAACTGACTTTAATATCTCTAGGGCCTGATTTCTTCTGGGGAGCTGTTGTGCACGTATGTGCGCCTGTTGCACTGGCATTTTAATTAACATTTCTACATCTCTGTATGTAATGGCAGAAATTCAAGAGGTCAGGAATAGTTTGATTTACATGTGTGTGAATTTCAAATTGCTAGCCGTACTCCTGCGACATATCTAATACAATTGATTTTTGCAACATCAGAAAGCAGATGAAGGCCATGATAAGCATGATTTACCAGTTTCCCACAGTGGAAACAGAAATATTGCTTAGAAATAAATATTTTGGTTTTGAATCGTCCAAAGGAAATTGAGTGCAGACCTCAGCGACTGCTTAGCCAGAACTGCAGGAACGGGGCTGGACCTCTCACCCTGTGGGAGCCTGGGGGACCTGGGAGAAGAGTTAATTAAGCATCTAGCACGGGGGAACAATCTTGGGGCTGAAAAAAAATCTACTAAATACAGGGATCTGCTCAAGAGAAATTAGGGAATTAGGCTTGTCAGCAAAGCAGGGCAGGCAGTGGAAAAGTCTCATGGTCTGAGAGAGGCACGAGGAGGAAGGCATTTTCTTGAAGGTCCTTGTTAAAAGGTGATGGAGTTTTGTGAAGATGCTCTGGAGGTGGGACACACTGCTGCTGTTCCGCTGGGTGCCAGGGCTGATGGCACCACCAAGCTAAGGGCTTGCCATAGATGATGGAAGACGTTGAAGTCATGTTCTTAAGGAACAGTATAAAAGTTGGTGAAAAGGAGAAAGGTGAAGTGCAATAATGCAGTTATTGTCTCGGAACAGAGAAAAATAATTTTTCCTTATTTGGAGTGCTACAATGGCGCACTTACGTTTTTCATGATTTTCAGGGAGGGAGAAAAAATTAAGATTCCTTTATTGCTTCCTCAGTTGCATGTGTGAATTTTAAAAAGTCAAAGAATGAGGTATGCAAGTCACATTAAAATCAAAAAGCAACTGAAACAGCCTCACTGTGGCTGAAGACTGTGTGCGTTGTATCTGTAGACGCCAACTTACCAGCTCAAGAAAATAAGCCCTGCTGTGTGGGTCACGCAGGCAGACCAATAACTGAGACTGCTGTTATGAACATTTGTCCCACGTGGCTACGGGAAGCAGGGAGATGGCTGAATGGTACTTTTAGGGAGGTCGCTTTGTGTGAGATAAGCACAAACAAAACATGGAATTGAAAAATGAGGGATTATTTCCTACTACAAGACGCGGGAGCCCTCAGGACCTCTGAAAGTCCTTTTCCGATCACCCTTCCTTGCAATATCCATGAGTGAGAACAGTGATGCCCCATTACTTAAATGCCTGCTGCTCTCTAGAGGATGAAAATATTTGTGGTGTGAGAGCGTGGCATGGATCCTCTTTTCTTTGTCCGTGTTCCTGGGAGCAGTATTTTTGCACTTTGGAACAATGAAAGTTCACAATAGAAATGTTCAATTAACTGTTAAACACTCTCATCAATTCAGGGATCATTTCCAAATCTGATGGATGAGTTCAAAATATTCAATTCATTCTAACCATCAGGCGGAAAAACAGTCGAACTCCTGAGGAGAAAAGAGCAGATAAATGCTGAAATGAACTTGCATATCTTTAAGAGGTATGTGCATCACAGACAGTGAGTTATGAACATGAAAACTTCCCAAGTGTGTACTGTAAGCAGAATAGTAATGGGCAACGTCTCAAACTAAGTGTTTTCCTTCTCTGACTTCATTTTGATCCCAGTTTGAAAGGCCTGGCATTTGTGTACACATGGAGAGTCTCACACCGTGTACAATTCAATTATTTGCCATGACAGTAAATAAATAAATAAGGTAAAATGCTATTTAAATTCAAGAGTTAAGAATTAAGTGAACAGTAAACTTCAAGAAGAAAGATTAAGAGAAGTCTTAGTGAATTCTTGGCAAAATGAGTAATATTAGAACTTTCAAAAATATTACCCTATTAATTTATTTAGATAATAATTAGGATTTTTTTTTGATATTTAATCAGTTCTGTTTCTCACAGGTGCAACCAATGGATTCACACCACAAAAACTTTTGAAAGAGAGTTTTGAACTGCTGCAACTTGTATGCCCCTTACTGAAAAGTGAGTAGAAATGTGATTTTCTGTTTTAAAACAGAATGGTTCTGTTTTGTATTAGCAGTGTGCTTAAATTCACAGATTCTATATTTTATTAAAAACAGGTTATGTAAAATGAAAAAAATGTTGTGGAGTGAATTTCAGTGGACTGAATTCTGTTACGGTTTCATGTAATTCTGCATTATGTATGAATAAACCCAGTTATACTTCTACTGTATTTTTAGACTCTGGTTCCATTGGCTTCCATTCAAAACAGTAGTTTGAATATGATGAGCTATGAATTATTAAAAAACAAAAAAAACACCAAAGCTAACAGCAGGTGCAGTGATAGCAATGGAACAATTTTACTGCATGATGATGTCTTTACTCTTACTTTTACAGAATATCCAAAGTTTACATAACTGAACTGTTTCTGTTGTAATGGGGGGATGCAATGCCTGGTATAAGTGGTCTGCTCAAGACAGAACAGAGGTCATTACATTTGCTTAAATTATCGTTGTAATAATAATTTTAATAAAAAATATATCACAAGTGCTGAATGGATTCCCATAAAGACAGTGTCCATATTTTGCATTATATAGAAAAGATCAGAAATTTGGAAGAAAAAGAGAAGTTATTCTTCCCATTTTGTAGGTGGAGAGGCCTGTAATTAAGAGATCAAGTGACGTAGCCAGGTTTGCTTGGGAAGTGGTACAGGAGTTATGAACTGAGCCCAAATCTAGCAAGTCTCAGGTTGCAGTTTCACAGCGCAGCTGAGCTACTAAAACTGTAGCTCTCGCTGAAAAAGGAGACCTCACTTCCTGCTGCTTACTCCCTTCTGCCAGTTCTGCTGTTTGCTTGACCATTCACTGAGCCAGCCCAGGGAGTCCAACAAGCAGAAAACCCACCTCGCCCCTGCTCCTGGGAGAGTGAGGAAGGAGGACAGGAGCACCGCTGCTTTCTCCTAACTTTCTCTCGCTGTATCTTTTTTAGTAACTGCAAAGATCTGATAACGTTGTGTGAGCCTCTATCAGCAGCATAATCCCAGGGCAGCAGAGGTTCAAGCACTGAAAGGGAAACCTGCCCTCCTTCCCACAGCCACTGCTCCCGCTGTGCCGGTGCGGTAGGGGCTGGCGGGCTTCCCGTGTGGCTGCATGAATTTCAACATCAGATCAGCACCACATATCTGCAGTGAAACATGGACTGCGTTTCTCCCTGCCAGCGATAGTGTAGAATAAAGGTGGGAGCACTTAAAAATAGCATAAGTTGGCAGAAAATGTCATTTGTGTGGTATGTGTAGATCACTTCCCATCACTTGTCGGCTCTATAAGAAACTAACTTCGTTAATCGATCCAAATGTAATTACTAAAAATAAACAAATCAGCAGCACTTTGCTTGGTCTTTACGGAATAAGTCTTCTGTTAACTGCAAAACCATCTTCCCATTTCCCTTGATACGCTAACCTCTCTTTACTGGCCCACTTATTAGTAACACTTACTTTTGGGAGATTGTAATGTCGCTGAAAGCACACAAAATACAATTCCTCTAGCCATTAATCCTTGTCTTGATGCTACCTCCACAGTACAATGCCTCTCTCTTTTACCCGTTTTTTTTTCCCCTCTTCTTTCTTTTTTTTTTCCCCTTTTCTTTTTTTATCCCCTCTATTTACCCCAATGTGGCCACTCCACAAGGTAATTCCTTTGTGGCAAGATTGCCGCAAACTAACTCCTATTTACACTGCCTGCAATTTTCAATTAAACACAAGAACTTAACTTTAGCAGAGGGTCCTATAGAAGCTGCAGGGTCCAGCATTTGGGACTTAGATTTGCTTTCCCAGCTTGAGACTTTGAAGTTGGGAAGCCTGAGAGAGTGCTTGCATGAGGTGGTAAAGTGTCTTTCAAATAAGAGCTTTAAAGCAGAAAACATGTTAACCCAAGGGCTCAGAGGTTAGGGAAAAACAAAAGGTAGAAAAACAAATCTCATCAAGAAATGATGTATAGGTCTGGTATGCAGAAACATGATTTAAGACAATCAAGTTGCTGAATTATCCTTTGTTACAATATTATATTGTCAGAGACATGAAAACTGGACTTTTAAAGAATATCTCTAAGGTGTCCAGTCTAAACCAATTAGGCTTTAAGCAGGAGACTGTGAAATGCCACTTAACATGCTGTTTTTAAGCTTATGAAAACCAACTGTAATGAGAGGAAAAAGCTTACAGTTCCTTTTGTTAAATAGAAGAGCCACACAAGAAATTATAATCAGGCAGTCAGAAGGATTTCAGTGTATAAAACAATTCTCATTGCAGTTTCTCATTTAATTCTCTCTCTATTGGAATAGTTAGTAAACAGAAAAAAAATATATATATTTAAATGTGAAAAATGCCATGTATACATGTGCAATTTATTTTGTATGTATCTATCACGCTATGTCATTTAAAAATCAGCCAAGATTTTCCAATTCCGTGAAGTACTGCGTGTCTTATAGTGGACAAGAAACAGTCCTGAATATTTTTGATCCTGTCAGTGCCCCTGCTACAGCTGTGCGCAGCCATAGAACAGCCATACTGAACGCATTTTTTTTTCCATTTTTCCATCAGCAAATCAGACTTAAAGGAAAGAAAAAAAACCTATGTGTTGTCTGCTAATGAGGATTAAATCACATAATAACCAGTGAATAAAATTTTTAGTACGCAAACGTAATGTGCTAGCTGTTTAACACTTTTTACTACTATTCTGAAGTATCCAAGAAAAATGTGTCTGAAAAGACTTAAATCTGAATTAGCTTAACTACTTTTGACAAGTTTACACGAGAGACATCGAGACTGTGTACTACTTGCTACTTTAAGTTTCCTCCTGGCTTTCTGTTTGAAAGATTCCAGCCAAAGTTAAATCAATCCACCCTTTGCTGATTTCCAACATTAGACATGTCCCCAACTTTTTTTTTTTTTAACCTTGCTTTCAGACTGACTTTCTCCCAATTGAAATTCAGTCTCTCAATGGTTGGTTTTTTCCTTGCTTCTAAACGTTGATAAAAAAGGGTTTTCTTCGCTCCCTCAATTTGATGTGACAGGGCCCTGACATGAATAATGGACGTGTTTCTTTCACAGGCAAATCAACTTAATTTAGCATGCCTTTATACTTTCAATAGCAAAGCCACAAGCCTGTAAATTCCATGAGATCCTTTAGGTTTGCAGAAATCTTTAGAATTAGCAGAAAACGTATAAAGTAAACAGCACTTATTTTGTCAAAATACTTGAATAACTTTTATGCAGGAGTTAGAGATGAATATATCACTTCCTAATCAGATTGTGATTTACATGCAGTTGAGGATGGGCTGCCTGGACTCAGCCTGTTCTTTTGCTAAAGGAGAAAAGAGGGGTAGGAGGAATAAATCATCACAAACATTAAATAGAACTAAAATCACAAACTCTCCTCCAAAGCCAAAGGAGAGAAGTGGAATTCGGAGTTGGGGTTTATGCAATAGAGGTTACATTAGGAGAACCCTGTCCTGTGCCCATCTCCCTGCACAAACGCGCTTGGAGGAGTTACTGCTTTGCACAGGTTTCTGCTGCCCAAGCAGGAAGCAATGAGGAGAGAAAAATATTATTTATGAAAAATTATTATTTATGAAAAATCATAGGAGGGTGAGAGCTCAAAACACTCCATCAACACTGCACCATGTGTAGTGATTGGTATAATTTTAGAGAGATGGAACTTAGTGACCTGTCAGGCTGTGATGTCGTTGTTAAGATGCTGTTGCTTAAGCAGCTCTGTCTCTGTCTGCATGGTGCTGGATATGATGCATTAATGGGATGCTGCGAGATTTGCCTTATGTTGAGCAATCAACAAAATTCTTTGAAGCATCAGAGAGAAACTTTGACTTTCTGCTTGATTGTGTTGTTTCGGGATGTAGGAGACTGGACTGGTACCCTTGTGACCTAGTGTCAATCTTTTGTGAAGCCAACAACTGCAAAGGTGAGCTCTGCTCATTTCCCTCATACAATTCCAAGGAGAGGAAATTATAGTAACTTTCTCAGCTCTCCCCATTCACCACTGGGACTCATCTCCCAGGATAGCTACTGGTAGAAATCAGCCTGGTATGGCTATCAAAGAAAAAGAGAGACTAATTCTATTGTCATTACTTCTTATCATAACATCAAGCAGCTGTAACAGCTCATTCGTTAAAATACCCTAACGATGTTGATAATCTATCAGTGAATAGTAAATAGGTTAATTTGAGGGGTACAAACTCCATTGCTAAAAATCATTTTGCTTGCATAACAAACCAAAAATCCTTCATTTTCCTGGTAGTAAATAAATAAAGTAGAAGCTAGTTAAATGAAAGAAATTCTTCTCAAAAGAAATACTGCTCAAGTCTAAGCAGTCAGACTGGGCTAGGAAAAAAACAGCCTATGCAGATGCTCTGCTGCATTCAGCCTTGCTTCACTAGATGAAATCAAGTTCCGTGGCTAACGGGATCCCACATACCTCCAGGTCTGCCTGTAATAAGTAGTTAATCAGCCAATTAGGGGAGCCAACAATTACAAATTGGGAAGAAGAGAGAAAGGAAAGAAGAAGGGGGGAATGAGTCAAGGTAGGCTGTAATCCCTTTGAAAAGGTTTCTAACATTAACTCCTAAAGAATTACGTTCTACCATACCTTGACTGATTTGTTTTCCCCCTTGCTCCCCCTTCCCCTTTTCCTACTCGTTGGGTCAGTTAATTGGCTGATTAACTAGCAATTACCTCTGGGACCAGCTCTATATAGGGGCTCTTTTAATCTAGAATTTTATTGACAAAGGCACCAGAGCAAATTCATCTCTGGTGGAAGCTTGCCGGAGTGAATAGGCTGACACCCAGGACAAAGTTGATCCATTGTATTGCAGGCACTGTGTTTTTAAAGCATTTGATTAACTTGGGACTTTTAAAATTACATTCCTTTTCTGCAAAATCTGTTCGTTTTGGATAGAATTGGGAACGAGAGCTTGCAAGCGAAGCCTGTCAGGTGGCTGATAACTGTCTGGAGCAGCAATATCCTCAGCCCCTGCATCTGTACTGCTGTAACAGCAAAACAGGGTGACACCCCCTTTTTCTCCCCAGCTGACGATACTGCAGTCTCACTGGCATAGACTTTTTACTTTGATTAATTAGCCTCAACTCTAATTCCCATGCAAGCACTAGAGGACAGGGGACATCCCTTACCTTTGGCTGCTAAGCCTGATGTGTGCAGGTGACTTCCTCAGCAAGGGGAAGGTGGGCCTATAAGTAACCAGTGACTCTATAAGTGACCAGCTGCACCTGGTCCCCTCTCAGGCCCTGTTTGAACCATCTTTTATGTGACTTCTGCCTCTCCTCGTTCCTGGCTCTTCTGCTGGCTTTTGTAGCCCCATAAGGGGTGCTTTGTGCTGGGGAAATCAAGCCCAGTGTATTTGCTGTGCTGCTCTAAGTGCCAGAAAACTTAAATGGGACTCTGCAAGTAGGAGCCTTCGTTCTTGAAAATGCCTGTGTTGTTGGGGCTGACTGCTCCTGCTGCTCCCTCAGGCTGCTCTGCTGGGGAAGGAAATACTGAAGGAGATGGACCTTACACGCCGTTACCAGGCAGTGGGGAAAGCACGATACAGGAGGGGATGGAGAGCCTGTTTTGGGAAAACTCACACCAAAGAGCCAGCTCTGAACACTGGAGCCAAAAGGCAGGGGATCAGATTATTGAGGGATCTGGCAAATTCCCTAGAACACTGGGAGCTGGCAGGAACACATCCCTCCCTGCATGAAAGGAGCTCTGTATTTTACAGTTTCAAACAGTGCATGGGTTAAAAATAGGCTAGCCTGGGAATAAAACAACATAAAGATGAGTAATATGGTTTATCTGTGGAGAGGGGAGAGAAGGAGAAACAATATCTTTTCCCCATGATACGTAAGGACATAAAATCCTGCTGCTGAGTGTTATTTTCTAGGTAAGCACATGGCACCGGAAGAGTTTTAGCAGCAGATCTGCAGCTGCTGTCCTGTTTGTGGTGCTACAAAGGCTGCGAAGAAGAGTGCAGGTGGAGTAAAGTGATTTTGCAAACTTAGAGGCCAAAACCAGAGACACCAGTCATAAAAAGGACATTGGCTATTTTATAGAGATGGAGGTGGGAGATATGATTGCATCCTGCTGATGTGCAGTTATGCAGCTCTCCAGAACTAGCCCGAAGTGGCAGCATCTTCCAGAGCCAGCTCTGCTAGCTGCAAATGTCAACAGTTCTACCTGGAGGTCACCTCTGCATGGGAGTTCACTCTCAGGCCTGTGGTGAAGGCGTAATGTCAGCATTCTCTCAGACAAAATCTTCCAGCCTAACCCAAGCTATCCTGTTAAAAATGTTTAAATTAACCCATCCAGTTTTTGCCTGAAGTGGTTTGAGGGAACTCAGAGAAACCATCCCATAAATCAAGCAAATGGGGCTGGAAACCTCCAGCAGATGATGGTAGCAAGCAGCTGGACAGTGGTCGCTTCCGGACCGCGGCAACAGCTGCCTGCAGAGCGGACATCTGCCCGTATCTCCTCCAAAAAGGACAGGGGGTGGTAGCTGCTTCAGTGCAATGCAAGTATGGGTAAGGTTTCCAGAGGATGTAATTAATGACAAGGATTTCACCGTTCTAGACAAAACAGCGTGGCCCTTTTATAGAGAAGTTGAGTTCAAAGGACTGTGAGCTGACAGAGGCTGAAGCGTGTCTGCGGTAGGAACGCTGCAGGTGAGAGCTGGTGAGCACGGCACAGCTGGGTAAACGGGGGTGTTCTGCTTCTGTACAGCGTGATTCTGAGCTGGCATTTGGGCTCTAAGGCTTATAAGTGCTTACATCGTGCTGGCGTTTTTTAAAAAGCCCAGTCCTTTCTCTTTCAAACTTCTGCACTGTATTATACCTGAAACGAGAGGAGATTCGGGTTGGAAGAGTGAAGAAAAAAACCAGGGAAGGCCACTCCTTTCTTCGGGGTGAGAACATGCTTCCTGGCTCAGGAATTAGCTGAAAAAAAAGATCAGTTTGAGAACAGTCTTATCATAATTGGTCTCCTTGCAAAAGATACTTGCTTTGCTGAAAAAACTCTGTTACACTAATGGTTATAAGAAACTTGTAATACAATTACAGGGTCTGAGGGATGGGGGTGTCAGAGGGAGGTGCCTGCTTTGGATATCACAGGAATAAGTTCAACCCCACGAGATATTTTGGAACCTGAAGAAACATCTAATATCCAGTTTACATTTCTTTTAGAGGACTAATACATTTCTAGTATCTTCTGGATAATACCAGCACAAACTTGTCACTTTGGTGGTCTTAATTCTGGATTCCCTGGAACACAGCTCTCCCTAAACTGAGACGTATAGCAGTGCTGCGAAGGGGGTGTTGTGGGAAGCTTACCCAGGAACCATGTGCATTATTAAAAGCATTCCTGTCTTTGCAGCTCTGAGAAGTCCTTAATGCTAAGGGTTTGGAGGCCTCAGATTAAAAGTAGATATTCTTTAGATGCCAAGTTCTACTATATGGGCCATATTGAGGCCAGACAAAATAATCTTTATAATTACTTTGAAGTGGAGTATATTGGTCCTATAAATTAAGATCCCAATTTACAGACAGAAACGCTAATACTATTACTGAGCATGAAAGGAGGAAAGAAGTGCATGCGGGAAGAGAGTCAGGATCGATGTAGTTGCTCTGATCCATTCCATTAGTGATTGAGTTCCTATGATCAAGCCTTCCAGCAATAAGCTAACTGAGCAGTGCCTCTTTTCCAAGGATTAAGCTTAGATAGGAGCATGTGGTTCTTCATTCTGTTTTCCTCCACCTGCATTCCTTACACAAGCTATTAGCAGTTTTCAGCCATGGCACAGAGCACAAAGAGAATGAATGGCAGGTCTGGGAACATATCCCAGGACCTGATAAAAGGTCAGAAGTTTTACTATGAGTTAGAAAAGTGCTTTTAATCCTGAGTTTATTGAGGTCTATAAGGAAAGCGGTGGGTGCTGTGCTGGGCTTTGCTCTTAAATCATGTGCAAGTTTCTATCCTGGTAAAGGGAAGAAGGAAAACAGGGTTTTTGCTTACATATCTCAGTAGAAGACAACCTGAAAAGGGGATAACAAAGAAGGACGTCAGTTAGGGACTTCCCACATCTAGGAAAATGCACAGCATGTCAGAAGTGATAAATAAGAAGTTATTTATCACAGCTTTTGAAATTTTTCTTGTCATAAACTAGACAACTGTGGTTATAACCACAGAGAAAAGGTGAGGTTAGTGTTGTGGAGGTTTGCTCTAGAAATAAGAGGGTTACAGCTTGTAAAATTGAAAGGAAGGTTTTTGCTTATCTGTTCTAGATTCCTACTTGTTCAATATCTCTGAGTCTTCTGCTGCATTCAGTGGTCTCTTGTATGACGGGATAGAGGGAGCAGAGCCTTTAGCGGGTGCTAAGTTCGTGGTGCCAGCAGCTAGGTGCTGGGGTGAACGGGGCTTGTTTGGAAAGGTGTGGAATGGCAGGTTCTCTTTGAATCTGGGATTCAGGCAGCTTTTGTTCACTGCTAAATATGGATTACAGATACAAAGAGAGACAGCTTAAACAGACCAGTAACAGAAGTAAAAACGTTACAAAACGGCAATAAAAAAAGAGCTGACTGCTTTTTGGTGAATCAGTCAGTTCACCCTTTGGGCTGTGCATGGTGCCTCTGCCCCGTGGCCCTTCTCACCAGGATGCTTTCCCTTTCCACTGATGGTAAAGGCAAACACAATAATGCGAACCAGAGCAGAGCAGTGATAAACTGTTACATTAAAAAAAAAAAAAAGAAAATCTAGTTACCCTGTTTTCCTTCTCATGCCCCCATGCATCATTGTACAGGCTCTGAACAGACAAGCCCACTATTACAATGTTGTCAGGGCCCTGCTAGTTTTCTAGTTCAAATCCTTGTTCATGCTGTTTGCTAAGTACTTGTTCACTGTGACAGCTTTCAGCAAAACAGAACACACTGAATGCTTCTTTCCAAACAGCTCTGTCCTGCTGGGCTTCAAGTGAAACAAGCCCTTCAGACTCCATCATGTGAACTTTTCATAAGGAACAATCTCCTTTAGACAATTCCTTTCAGAGATACTATCCGTGAAACTGGGACTTGGGGATGAGGTGACATCACAGCCTTCTTCCTCTGGCCAGGGTCATGGCCACCAAAGTTGTATTTGTCAGGAGGCCTCCACATGGCATGGTGCATGATTTCCTTAATTGCCTAATGTTTCCCCATTAAAAAAAAAAAAATCTGCAACAACTTTAAAGTGTGTCTTAATATGTTTTCTACTGAAAGAAAAGCACACGCTTTCAAGCAGATAGTCAAAGCCTTGGTTGTAAAAATCAAAATCGATTAGGGAAATGTAACTCGCATGCAGTTTAATCTTACGGGCAGATGTGCCAAAGCTGGTGGACCAAAACTGAGAGAGATCTTTGCTGCTTCCATTGCTGATGTCTGTACCTTGTGCCATTCCCCTCTGGATCACTGCCTGTGCTCTTCTTGGTGACAGTCATGCACAGGAATAGACAGGAGGTTTGATGAACAACGTGTTTTTACCACCAAGTTAGCTAATAACAGGGACGAACTGGGCTGTGTTGGAGAGCCTGGGAGCGTGCAAAAGGTTGTGCACACCGCAGTGGCAAGAACTTAGCCCCTTGGATCTCCTCTCACCCCACTGAGGAGAGACCATAGAAAGGTACCACCACCTTTCCAGGAGGTGGAGGTCAAATTGAAGGCCTATGAAAGCTTTTCTAACCCAACCGACCATGACCCCACATGCATCTGCCATGCGTGGACAGGGGAGAAATACTAACGTGGTAGAAGCACAAGGGAACAATCATATGGAGAAAATCGATGGGGTAGGATGGTTGTAGGTGTATGACTTGATGTAGAAAATGGTACTTGTGGAGTTGGTGTGGTCAATTGATAGAGGAATGGAGCATTTATATGGATTTATGCTTTTTGATTTTCTTTGTTTGGAAAGTTAAGATATGACAAAGACACCTTATGAATGTCTTGGTATTTTGTACTGATATTTCTTTTTTACTGGGGTACTGCATTAAAGAACGGTTCTTCTGCAGTGCTTTATTAAAAAAAAAAGAAAAAAGAAAAAAAGATATCCCTCAAATGTGTTAAGAATGCATTGACCTTAAGTAGCTTGAAACAAAATTTCAATTGGAAAATACATGTAAAGGAATATCCTTCAATACCAAATGGTGCCCGGTCCTGTTAGCTACCTGTTAGTGAAATCAGTAACTGAATGTATTGTTTTACCCACGCTCCCCAATGGAATGTATCCAAGTTATGAGCTCCAGAGAGCCTCTTTTCAGTACTACTTGTATATAATGTTGTTTTCTAATACTGGATATAGATGTTATGAGTTCAAAGGGAAAAGAGTCCGATGTGTGTGTGAGAATTGTTCATTAGAGTGAGTTCTGAAATCCCAACCTAAACTTTGCATTTTCACCAGGCTCCTGGTGAAATGGCACACTGTCTGTGACACTCCTGGTACACTAAGTTTGTGCCACTGATCTCACAGCAAAGGTGGCCAAAGGACACAGCAGCCCAAGCCTACAAAGGATTTGTACAGGCCCCCAGGTATCTCTGAAAGTTGTGGCTTAGATGGAACTTCTTCCTTCTGTGCTTCTATAAATGTGAGCAAGGTTTTATTTATCTGGCTGACAGAGTCATTCTGTGGGTCTAAGTCAAAGGACAAGTGGTTTATATGAAAATTTGGTCTATACCATATGTGCTTTTTACTTTTTTTTACTTTTATTCCTCAAGCTCCTAATGGGAAATACTTGTTTATAACTGCTAAAACCTATATACAGCCTTCCTATGTACTTTGTCAGAATCCCTGCAGAGCTCTAGATGAAGTTAGTAACAGATTGGAGCACATTTGGGGTAACTCCACAAGTTACTCATACTCCTGTGTAAACGTGGCGTTATCCTGTTGCTGTTATTCTGTGGTGGGAGCTGCTCTTTATAGCTGCATCCTACCTTAACGAGAGGTCACCGCCATGTGTAATTTCATGGGTATTTCCATACCCCAATGTAGAGGGAAACTTTGAGACTAATTTTTAAAGATACTGAACAGAAAATTACTGTTATATTTTGGTTGGAGATATAATCACTTAATCCTTGTGAGTCCCTCATTGGTATGGAGTAGACCGTCTTCATGTTCAAGTATTTATTTCTGTTTTTTTTTCACAACTTGGGATCACAAAGCTGTTTTATTCCCATCAAGGGTGCTGGGCACTTTCTATATGCCATATTTTGAGACATTAATGTCATTTTAGCAACAGTGAGTGGCTAATCATTAATCCATGATAAAGAGGGAAAAAAAAAGGCAGAGGGAAAAGACCTGAGAAAAGTCCCAGAATATTTACAAATCATTTTGCTATAATGTCTGTTTAAATGTAATCCTGTGAAATTAGACTTGACATTAATAATATTGTTTTAATACAGTGTGCCCTACAATGCTCATCATATCCCATGTTCACATTCATTTGGTGTTGCCAGTGATAAACAATTAATTTCAGGTTTGGAAATCTGTTATGCGACTCAGACTGTGTAACCTGTGGCTTTATTTTACAGGCCCTCATTAATAACAACCAGCTTCTGCATGTTCTTTGCCCTTTAGATTCATATAAGTCCTTATGTATACACACAGAGGAAAGGAGAGAAAAAAAGGAATGAACTCCAGATAGGAGAACTTGAACACAGAGAGAACTGATGGCAATCCTGTATTGTATTTGTTTGTGCTGCCTAGAGGAACATAACTTCTGTGCTTAACTATTTTTCTTTAAAAGCGCATATCACGGATTTCAAGTGCAGGCTGTAATACATGCAAACAAACGTCGTATTCATTCAGCAGTGGTTCTCTCCCGTTCACTCCTCTGCATTCTCTTGTCACTCTCAAAAATGAGAAATGCATGTTTCCAAGTGGGAGGATGAGGGGGCACTGGGATCGAGCTTTTTCTATGCAACCCTTGCTTTTTCACGATTCATTAAACCCTTTCTCCCTCGCGTGTAATTGGACCCCTCTCATTTACATGCATGAGGGATGCATAATTCTGAGAGAGGTGCTGTGGTCCAAAAGGGGAAAAAAAAAAAAAAAGAGAGAGACAGTCCTTGGGCCAGGGTGCAAGAGACAGGGAAAACTGGGCGAGAGCGCCTGGCGTAGCAGTATTATCGCATCTCTGGGGCGCTGTGCGGGGACGTTAAATGCTGCTGAGGGAGCTTCGTCTGCCTCGAGCCTCCAGGGCTATTGCCTCCTTCCAAGCCAGGCTTTGCTTTGCCCTCAGCTCCCCAGAGAAGGGGCAGCCTCTGGGGCTTAAATCCCGGCCAGCAAAGCTGAGACCCTGCCTCTCTTTTTCCCTGCAGTGGGGAAAATAACACTTCGTATTGAACAGGTGTTTTTTTTTTTTTTTTCTTCTTCTAGGACTGACAGATATAATAGTGTTGTTGCTCCTATTCATGGCAGGGAAAAGCATCCAGCCAGAAGGTGAAATATTTTAGTTGGCTTTTTATTGAGTTAAATTTATTGAGTTTAGAAAACTCAATGGGGCATCCCATGTATGGTAGAAACTGCTCCTCACTTCCTTTACACAGGCTCTATTTTATCTTTACTCAGCACTTGAAGTCATTGGGCTGGTGCTGAGCTGTATTAAATAATGCCCTAACATTGTAACTCCTGATTTAGCAGTAACATGAAAATATATGAGATGATATTACGAGATAGATAATGAATAACAAAGCTTTATTTTAAGCTTTGGTTTTGGCTGTGCAATGCAGAGGCCAGACTGTCTGCTTATAGGTAAGGCAAAAAGTTTGGCACTGGTACCGTCCCCACAGGGGAACCACAGCCTCTCGGGATACCTGCGCCATCCTGCTGGGCAGCTCTGCCCGTGCCTCTGTTTTCCAGCCCTCCCTCGGGGGGCGTGAGCAAGAATTACTCTTTTCCTAGTACCCATAACATAAAAAATAAAAATAAAAAATAGAATGGAATATTACCCCATGGTGTAGGATATGGGCTTGTGCCTATTGTCAAACACTTAAACACATTTTAGATTTAAAAAAAATAAAATTATTTTTTTCTAATTATTTTGGGAGAAAATATTTGAAAACTATCAGGGCTAAAATTTGTGCGTTGGTGATGGGAAAAGTTTTTAAGGAGAAAAAAAATATACGTAAATATATTAATGAGTGTTTCTGTTAAGCTCTTACTTTATATGCCCAAGCCCATCTTTTAGCTTAACTTCTATTTAAAAAGTTGAAAGAAACTAGGAAATCCCCGCAGAGAACAGCCAGCCACACTTCTGAATTTCAATGCGTCATTCTAGAGGAGCGCCTTTGATTTTAAATGGTAACGTTGCTGCTTTAATCAGGAGACAATCCTTATATATTAGTTGTACTTGCCTATAATTGTAAGAGCTAAATGATACACAAAACTGGATACACATCTTTGCAGGCCGATTAATGGGGAGGACTGAAAGCAAAAGTAAACACTAACCTTACAAAATAAAAGAAGTTAAAAGATAAGTGTTAAGGACCTTTTTCTTTTTCTTTTTTTTTCCTTCTTTTTTTTTTTTTTTTGAGAATAAAACAAGATTTAGTAGCTTTCCACTTAATTTAAATGAAAAGAATCGCTACCTTACATATTGCACTGATAATGCGGGGGAGAGCGAAAACAAAACTGGCTTTGTGGCAGTGACACCTCCTATAGTTGTTGTGAAGAAACTTTTCCCCTTGGTATCTGCTAACCAATTCTAATTAATGCTGCACATTCCTCCACTGAAATCATTTAATGCATAACAAGGGGGGCAAGGAAAAAAAAAAAAAAAGGGAGAGAGAGAGAGAGGGAGAGGGAAGAAATTCTCAATGCTCATGATTGCCCTGTTCGAATTATGAGAGTGAAAGCCCGGGCCCCCTAACCTACTGTCTGTAAAGCAGAGCTTTGAAAGAGAGCTGCAACCTACAAAAGCTGTCAATCTTCCTTGCCCCGAAAGCCTGGGTTCACATGGATTCAAGTGACAGCCCTCCTCCCCCGCACACAATACATCAATCTGTCTCTCCCCCGAGCACCCACAGCCCATTGTGCGAGCCGCAGGTGCCTCACATAGCACCCATGGCCCCCCCCGGCCCCCCCTGAGAACCGGCCCTGCACAAAGGCGCCAGGCCGCGGTGGTGCGAGGGTGCGAGGGGCAGTCGCTTGTGGTCTTTAGTTTTTTTTTTTTTTTTTTTTTGGGGGTGGGGGGCAGGAATTCTGCTTCAGACCCTCCTTGGCAAGCCTGGCTGCCCGCCAGTGGTTGGGGCTGGCACGCGGTGTTGGGTGCTGAGCTCCTGGTGGCTTGACGTGCTGCAAGTAAGTGGCGGCACTGATGGATGGATGGGGTTCCTGCGGTGTCAGGAGATAGGGAGGAGGTGGTGCAGGGAGTTGTAAGGGCCTCAACTGTCTTCCCATTGCCTTAATGGGCCACCAAGACCATATTGCCTCTGTCTGTTGAGCCCAGGGGCATGGGGCACTGGGGGGCTCTGCTGCCGCTGGGCCCAAGGGGCACTGGCTGCCCATTTGCTTCTAGGCCTCGGCTGGTGAGGAGCTGAACTGTAATAGTATCCCAGGTTTTCTGCAGACCTTGAGTGAACTGCTTTGTCACTTGATGTCTAGGTTGGCTCTACGTAAAATATCGTGAAGGTTTTTCTTCTTTATCCACGCCTCTCCTCATTTGTAGGAACTGTACGTTTGGGGAGATGGTGTTGTGTTTGTGAGATTTTACAATGCCCAGCATAGGGCAACATTTCTGCCATAAAATGAATTAGCGGTAATGGTAATGCAGATAATGAAAAAGAATCGCATGCTGTGCCACATCCTGCAGCGATAAAGTGGCACTGTTTCACCTCGTGCTGTTTTCCGTGTCTGAATTGTGAGTGACTTTTTCCCCCGTTAGATCCAGCAGTACTGAGCTGGGTTTGTAAAATCCAGAAGGCAGCCATAGAAATTACGGTGTCAGGAAAGTGCACCAATGGGATGTGGGGAAGAGGGAGCTCATCTATCTACATGCCATTAAAAGTGGCATGTAACTGGCTATTAACATTCATTTTTTCCAACACTTAGAGCATGGATCTTCTATTCTGCTCTCTTTCAGTAGAAGTGCATAGTTTGCTGCTGGGTAAACCAAGAAGCCTTGTATGCTCAGAAGTCACTCAATAACTTTGCTTTTACTGAATTAAAATTTGCATGAAATAAGCTTCTTTCAACTCCCCTTTACACACCATATCAAAAACAAGCAAACAAGCAAACAAACCAATACAAGCTTGACTTCTTTAAGTTCCTTTCCAGAACTTTTTTCTTCTAAAACATCCCAGCAAGTCTCCCGTTCCCAAGTGACACAGCTCCATTATTCCAGAGTTGTGCCCTAACCTGCAGGCTTTGCTGGGCAGTGGAGGCAGCCCACAGCACAGGAGCCCGAACGCCGCAGCAGTGCAGCACTGAGCTGAGTGCAGGCTAATTGCTGGAGTATTTCCTTTGCTTTTGGTAAGGTTTTGCTTCAGTGGCTGCAAATTAAAGTGACACTGCAATTCAAGTCAGCACAATGAAATGATGCTCTTGGTGCTTTGATCTTGGTCCTTAGATAGATAACTTCTTAAAAAATAAAAAAGAAACTGCTCACTAATTTGGTACTAAGCATCAGTCAGAGATCAAAAATGTCAAAGCGCAGAGCGTGCTTGTAGATGTGGTGATAATATCTGTAGGTGAAGACAGGTAGAAATTGCATGTTCCACTTTGCTAGTTGAAGAGCTACATTTCAACTTGCATTTCAGATGGATGTTTTAAAAACACCAGCCAGCGCTGGGGCTGAGAGAAACAGCACTGCAGCTCAGTCCGGCCCAGACAGGTGAGTGTACTGGCAAAACTGTTTCTTTGAACTTATTTAAGGCAAAATCACAGCTGTAGAATGCCAGCTCTGTTGCAGTGAAGCACGAAGCTGAGTGTATGAACAGAGTTTCATTGCTGGTAGCTTTCTCTCCGTTCAACTGACAGAGCACCTTCAGGCAGAATTTGAGCCTCCTTCCAAAATATATGAGAATAGCAAATTCAAACTGGCATTGGCTTGTCTCAGCAATTTCTCACAGTATGTGATCAAATGACTGTGTCGTATGATACTTCTGGTTTTCTTCACTCACCTTCAAGACTAGATAGTGTGAGTGGATTACCCAGGATAGCAGAACGTAGGAAAGCTCATCCATTCCAAGCCAAGCTTTCTTTACAACAGATTCCCACAGATGTCAGTATTAAAAATTGTCTAACTTCAAGTGTAGGATCAAGTCATTAAATTAGAGGCTTTCAGCAATTCTGATCTTCTCTTCTGGGAATGTGGCTGTTGAGTAGCTGCTTTTGTTTCCTTCTTAGGGCTGAGACAATTTCAGAGTACCTTGAAGATTCAGCATTTAAAATAGTTCATTAAAGACAGGGATGCCCAACCTTTGACAGGGGAAGAGTGCAAAACAAAATTGAGGTGTGCAGCACTGTGTTTTGCTTTCCTCCTTGACTTAAATCCTAGCTTTTAAATTCTTGTGACCACAAGTGGCATGGAAGGATCGTATAGGCAGATGTTCCCCTGAAGCCAGCACTTCACCAAAGCTTTTAGAGAAGTGCCCTTTTGCCTTGAGCAGGGGTTCAACCAGGTGACCTGAAAAAAACCTGATGTGCCTGACCTCTGTGCTATGGTCATCTGCACAGGAAGTCAGGGTCTGGCAGTCCTGGCTAAACAGGCCTCTGAATCGAGCTTTGTTCTCCTGAACTGAAGCACCTTAGGAGAACTTTAAAACTATGCCATGCACAGGAAAAGCTAGCCTAACTGTGGCACCTCTCACTGATGGTAGCTGCTGTCATTGAACAACAAATTAAAAAGCAAACAGACAAATAGGATAGCTCTTCAAAGGACCTATATGATTCTTCCTTATGTAAGCAATCTTCCAAACACACACAAATGATTTAATAGAAATACTTGCATTTAAAGATAAAGCTAACAGCCTGGATACTAAAATGAGCATAACTCATGTGAAGTATAATTTCCAGTAAGGAAACTGGAACAGAACTGTGGAAGTGATTCATTAGCTGTATATTCAGCTCCAGCACAGTGTTGCAGACAGTTATGGCGCGCCCTTAATTGCTCCTGTTAACATCATATTCTAGAGCTCATTAGTGATAAACAGTGTGTATTAATATCATTCAGACAAGAACTAAAGATTTAGGTGGAAATCCATTTGCTGTGATGGCCATTAGTCAATTCAGAGTTGTTGAATGATGCTTGAAAATTTAATATGTATCGGGGGAGTCAATATTTCATCAGGCAGATTCCCTCATCTTCCCATGAAAAGTTCTTTGTTTGAAAAAAAGTTACTTAATGGAAAATGCGCTTTTGAAAAGGACGTGTTAAGCTCTACCCTATTGGTGTCCTACACAAAGTAAATTATAAACAGTGATAGAGATGATTTGGGGGTTTGATAGAATTGTGCTGCTTGTCACAATAGTAAATTTGGCCCAGTATTGCCAACTTAAATGTTTTACAATGTGGAGACTTCTCAGCTTCAGTTTAACTTTCTGGCTCTGGTCAAGTCACTTGCTTTAAGTACACAAATATATGTTGGGATTTCTCCAGACGTGTCTGACTGACAGCACAATTTGTTATTCCTAGTTCTTAATTCCTAGTAGTGACACTGCACAAATGGCTCAGTATCGGATGCATGAATATAAAATGTGCCAGTAGCACAAATAGTCTTATTCACTCTCTGAAGCAGCTGTAGAGTAAATTCACCTGCTCCCTCCCCACACACCACTTCTTTTCCTGTCTTCCTGAGTGCCAAAAAACTTCCATTTCTCTTTATAACATTGCTTTGAATGTGTTTTTCTTTAGGATGTAGAAGACCTGCATTGCTGGTGGCCTGTGTGATCTGAGGAACAAACATGGTGTGGGTGACACAAAGACATAAGAAACAGTCCTGCAGCATGGCTCCTGTTCCTCGGTCTGGAGACGTAAGTCACATTCATCCATCTGCTGTTTGTTCTCCCTGCTAAAAATTCTTTCTTCTAATTAACCCAAGTAGAAATTGTCTCCATCTCCCACAGTACCCAAGGAAGTCACAGGAGTCAATAGAGGCAGCTGTGCAGTGCACAAAGAGCAGCACCACTGCGGAAGGAGGGATTCAGTCCAGGCAAGGAAGAGTGTTCAAAGTAAAGAGATTCTCCAGATGGTTGTGCTCGCTTGCTTGACAAGTGGGGCTGAGCAAAGCTTAATAGCTACCAACACCAAGGAAGAATTTTGTTTCCCAAAATGCCAATTCCAAGGAAAGAGAAAAATAAATAACACTGAGTAAGTTTGATAGTTTCTCAAAATATGTTACTGCTTCTAGTCAGTCATTTCCTTACAGTAAGTGAAGGCATACAAATCTGCACCTGGTTTGGCTTTGTTGTCCTTCTTAACTATGTTGACCTACAAACGTTAGCTCACTGCAGATGGTAGGCAAAATAATGTGCAAAAAAAGAGCTGGCAAGTGCTGCTAGTTGTTTAGATGTTGTAAGTTTGTCATCAATGAAACACATCCAATTGATGATGCCACTTAAAGATGTTTCCACTTTTTGTTTTGGTTTTGCTTTTCATCTGCTTTGCTCCTCTTGTGCAGAGGTGCTGTTCAGGGGTTATCGATGTGCTCTGCTATGCACCACTGCAGATGGCACCCCACTGGCAGCGTTGTCACTGGAGGGCTATGTCAAAGCTGCAATATTTTAGTTAAAAGAAAAAAAAAATCAAATAAAGGGGCTGGTGTTTTGTATATTTGAAAGGGAGCCCAGTTCTGGCATAGACATTTGTAGGAGGATCTGGAACACCTTGAGAGATTTTAAAGGAACTTGAAAGGGGAACTTAAAAAAACAAAACAAAACAAAAACTAAGTCTTTAAAGTTAAATTGAGAAACTGTCCCTTTTCAGTTTATTAAACAATAGTAAAGAGGTAAATTGTTCATTGAGTTATTTGTAAAACAAGAGTTGGAAAGGAGACCTTGCTGTTTGTGCTGACAAAAGGTCTAGTCTGATTTAACAGCTGGGAGCAGAAACTTGCTACATTCAGTGAAGGTGCCATTTCCTACCAGCGAGATGGAACTGGGGCATTGAATTATCTTGCTTGGGTGAGAAAGTTTGTCATTGTTTGGAATCCATCTCCAAGATACATTTAATTCAGTTTCTCGCAAAAACTGTGTATTCTGTATATGTAGGAGATAAGACTAGATCAACCTAATGCTACCCATCATAGCCCTCAGAATCCAAACTTCTGTGCAAGATGGAAAAGCACAGGGAAATCAGCTGGATATATTTGGACAATATTGCATTTGATTTTTCTTGATATGTTTCACATATGTATTCCATGTCTGTCACCAAATTTCTTCTACATTTTTTCTTTATTAATCTAAAGAAATCAGTCAAGCCCCCACCTGAGGAAGTCAGCATAAGGGTTTTCATTATCACAGGTCACCAATTCCTGATGCTGAATGCCAGCAGTGACGTTTAGGATGATAATTGCTAACGACAGCACAATGTTCCCATGTTTAGCACCATTTCTTATTTATTCTCTAGTGCATTCACGTCTTGCTCTTTTCAGAGGAATTAAGAGGGCATTTCAGTTTACAGGAGGCAGCATAGCTGATCTGTGTGGCTGTATTTGCCAAAAACCCCAGACTTTTCAGAACACAAAATGCCTGAAGTTTACCCTTCTCCTTTTGCTGTCCAAAAGGCTCTAGGTGTCCAATGCCACCACTAATCCTGCCTTTATTTCTCACAGCTGAGGGTTGGATCCAGTTTGTGGCTTCCGTAGGGATAACAGCGAGGGGCTCCTCACTGCAGCTGGGAAGGGAAGGAAACACTTTCTTTTTTTGCCCAGCTCCTGTTTTTCAGCATGCAGCCGGTGACCGGCTCTGGTGTATTTGTGGGTGGGGAGCGCCGCCTGCCGCAGGCATCACGCCGAGCGGGGCGCTTTTGGGGCAGGCAGGAGCTACCCGTGATATTCGCAATTAACCTCACCTCCAGGCTTATTTTCAACTGCTCAGCTAAAAGCTAGAGCTCGGTTAATGCCCTTTGTAGCAGTCGCTGATGTCCACGTTGCCCCAGAGGAAGGAGCACTGGTGGGATTAATACAGTCTGTCTAGGGAAAGGGAGTCACTACCTGAATCCTTTTCTGCTTGGGTTTTTCAAACAAGAACAGAAGGTATTTTATTTTACTTTACTTTACTTTATTTTATTTTACTTTATTTTATTTTACTTTATTTTACTTTATTTTATTTTACTTTATTTTATTTTATTTTATTTTACTTTATTTTATTTTATTTCCAGAAGCAGACTTCTAGTCATGCCATGTGCAACAGATAGCCCCAGAGCAGAACTGGCAGGGCAGACTCTGCTATGCAAGCTCAATGAAGCTTTAAAAGGTTATTTTAACTTTTTTTTATTTTTATTTTTTTCTGTAAGAAACTGCTTAGATGTCTATTATACTGACATTGTTCGTAACTGCGTGATCTAAAACGAGTACCAAAATTTGGTGAAATTTTGTAACCTAGGCCTTTGGACAATCATTTCAGCAGGTAGAGAGCAGCAAATCCCCACTATTAATCTGAAGAAAATCTTAATTTACATCAATTGAGGATATTAATTTCCTGTTTAAAAAGATGAATGGCAAAAAAAAAAAATGATGTGTTAAAAACGATCTGTCTGGCAGCCAGGACCCTCTCAGCAGTATATGATCTCGCAGACCAATTTGATCAATAAGTGTCAGAGCTCAGATGGCACCAATGGGCCTTAATGGTCCTGAGCAGCCTCACCTGTGCCCTCCTGTCCACACCCTGCCCCAGGGACTGAGAACCCTATGTAAGCCCAACCCCAGACCTTCAGTACCTGCTTGAGCTGCTGGGGAGGGGAGATGGGCTTTGTTTTAGCTGCAGCCATGCTGCTGCTGGTGTTTCAACCCTATTGCTCTGTGGACTGGTGGCCCAGGCTGATGTCCAGGAGTGGCACTGGATCCGTCTCATCGCTATGGCCCTGTCTGGCCACCCTGGGGTTGTGTCAGGCCCTATTGTTGCTGGACCTGACCCTAACCTATGGCTTGGTTTCCCAACTTAACCTTGGATCTGCCTTGTTCCTATGGATGTGTTTGGTGATCTGGCCTCTTGCTTGATTCTGACTGCCCCCGGCCTGCCTGGTTCCTGCTCCGGGGTGGTGGGGTGAGTCCTGGCTGGTGAGGTCCTGCCCTGCCACGTGGGTTATTCCCTCAGATCCTGGCTCCCCGTCCAAGAGAGCAGCTGGCCCTCACTGCAGGCTGGGAATGGTCTAACAGCTGAGCTAAAAGATGCTTGTTTGTGGCTGTTAGCTGCTGCCACATCTCAGCAGAGACCAGGCTGATGCGATGTAGTTTCAATATGAATGCTGATACCTCTTCATTCTTTTATAGAAGTCAGCTTAGACAATTGTGAAGAAGAAACTGAGTAGCTGAGGTGCAATTTAACCACTGCTGTGATGAGAAGTCACAGCTGTGAAAAACAAAGCTTGTTAGATTGTCCCAGCAATGCATGTTATGTGCAAGCCAGAAGCTTTGCATATCTCTGGAAAAATGGCATTTTTTTTGTGCAAGTAAGGAAGTTATGGTGAATCATCTGTTCCACACAGTGACTACAAAAATCTTGGCTGTTGAATGGGCTACCTTGCCTCAGCTGTGAGCTGCTAGTCTAGTTTTGGAGGGGTTTAGGAGGACAACACTGTGTTCCTGTGGCTCATGAAAGCAGCAGCCCTGCTTTGTCTGTCAAAGTGCACACTAGGGGATATGTTGCAAGCATCTGAGAAGTCAGCATCTTGGTAAGGCTGTTATGGGCCATAGTATAGCCTGAAGCATCCTCCCTCTGCAGCCCAGAGCCAGCCCCCAGTGAGACAGATGCATGACAGTGTGCCTGCTACTAGACACGTCCCAGGGTCCAGGTCAAAGGCCCAGTAAAACTGTCTCGGGAGCCTGACAGCAGTTTTTGCTCCAAATCCTGGTAGCCACTGAATTGTTAAGGGCCACCTGGGATGTGAGGTCTAAGTGGCTTTGTCCTGGACATCTTGCTCTCCTACCCAGTCCAGTGCTTGTGACACATGCTGACAGTTGTCCCCAGCACATCCCTGCACACCCTGCCTAGCTGTGTCTGAACAGATGAAATCTGTGTAAGTTTGCAAGTGTGGGGGTTGCACTGCCTTAGTTAGAGAGACCGCAGCTAAAACAGCACCTTTCCCTTGTGTGAGATCCTCTCTCAACTTTTATTACCATAATTTTACCTCCTCTCCTGCAACAGATGTCGCTGTGTGAGATCATCTGCCAGATGAGAGAGAGCTGGAGTCCAGTGTGGCCAGGAGGGATGATGTCCTGATGTCCTGCTTTGCTACAGCTCGCTGGAGGAGATGTTGGGGCTGGGCAGTGGCAGAAGGCTCCTACCTGTGTTGGCCCTCGGAGTCCTGGATGTGCAGGTAAGTAAGCTCTGTGCTTCTCAGCGTTTGCAGAGGGGACTTCATTTGAAGGGACTCCTTTTAGCAGAAGTTTTTTTTTTTTTTTCTTTTCCTGGAGAATGAATAATATTTACCTCATTGCATTGGGAAACAGTCTGGGGAGCAGCTGCCTCAAAGTCTTTCCATGGAGACCTAGAAATTGTGCAGAGAGCTTTTACTTCTTAAAAACAGAGAGTCATACTGTGCTGTTTTTACTTAGGCTGAAACCAATTCCACTGGCACATTATGGTGAGCAGTTACTATTTATTTCACTGGCAAACAAAATCCCCTCAGAGAATAACAAGCCTCTGAGCCTTTGGTGTGAGCCCACGGCAGCAGAATAAACCAGGAACTGGTGCTGGTTAGCAGCGGTCAGTTAGCTTTAGACCTCCCGGGGCGCTAGTGGGAGAGTAAATGTGAGCTAGTCAGAGGCTGCCTTTATTGACAGGAGCTTTTCTGAACTAAGCACTGTCCATCAGCCCCTTCATCAAATACTATCTTTATTTGCAGTGTCCTGCAACTGTTTTAGAAGTGCTGGCAGCAACGCAGGCTTTTGAGCATCGGTTCCTCACACAAATGGTGCTCGGTACCTGAGGAGAAATGGATGTGACGTGGCAGAAGAAAAGGGACTGGCTCCACCCCCAGCCCTGGAGACACGTGCTGATGTTTCTCCCGCATTGTGTGGCTGGTGAAAGGCTGACCGAAGTGCATCTTGTCTTTGGAACAACATACAGTTGAACCAGCAGATGGTAAGGCACTATTTTTTTGGATTTCATGATATTTGGTGGCATAGAAAGTCAGTGGAATTGTAATCATTGACAGCCCTTTGGCTTTCTCTCACATGATGCTGTGCAGTACTCATTGTTTTTTTCTGTTGTGATGGCTTGAAGTAGGGCTTGTTACTCTGAGCACTCAGGGCTCTAATGTGGATTTTGTCTCTTGTGTAAAGACATCTTCTGAAGCTGGCTTCTGGATTTTCTTCCTTGTGAGGTAGGAAGTGAGGTGATTGAGGGAAAAGCATTGTTGTTCCAGGCTGTAAGCATAGCTCTTGGGCTTTTAAAGCAATAGCTTTGTAGTAAGGAGATACCCTGAGACCTCTACTGGCCCTCCAGTTCAAACTCAGCTTGTCTGACACCTCATTGCCAAAGGCAGAGTGTGCAGAGATGGATGGAGCAGAGCTGTCTGCAGAGGTTGACCTGGAACAGATGTGTCCATGGAGTAATTCGGGTGGGAAGGGACCTCTGGAGGTCACCCGTCCAACTGCCTGGGGGACAAAGCAGGTCTAGTTCTGTCAGGTGGCTCAGGGCCTTGTGCTGTTGAATTTCCAGTTGCCTGTTATGAAATACTGGAGCTTGCTCTTTATGCTGTTGTGGTCACTGGATGATGTGGAGACTCGTGTGGTCCTGTGTGGCATCTGGACTGGATAGCAGGAAGAGGTTTTTCACTGAGAGGGTGGTTGTGCACTGGACCAGGCTCCCCAGAGATGTAGTCACGGCACCAAGCCTGTTGTAGTTTAAGAAGTGTTTGGACTGTGCTCTTAGTCATATGGTCTGAATTTTTGGGTAGGCCTGTGTGGTGCCAGGAGTTGGACTCGATGATCCTTATGGGTCCCTTCCAACTCGGGATATTCTATGATTCTGTGACTATGTGATGACATGGTGTGAGACCTTCTGCATGAGAAATGAAGCTGTGACCTCTCTGGAGATGCTATAGGCGAACTGACAGGTAGCACAGCTCCCTCCCACCCCCTTTTGTTGACCAGGCTGGTTTCCTGGTGGGTTCTTGGATTTGTAAGAGATGAGTGTATTTTCAGCAGCACATCCAGAGGCAGGTGCCTCCCCTATTTGCAGCAGCTATTTTAAAAGCAGATCTTTGTTTCTTCTGCCATCGTGTGGCTGAGAGAAGGCTGCAGGGCACAGTAAGAACTTGATTCCCTTAGTAATAACAGGTCAGAGAATAGGAAGCTTTCTGATCTGGATTGATTGTGAGCTTTCTCCCTTGCCTCAATTCTCCAGCAGGGAAAAGGGAATTTTCAATACTTGGGCAGCACTCCAGTCCCTGCCAGAGCAGAGGTGTGCTGGGAAGGACTCCCGGAGGAGTTTGGGGCCCTTGTCCCAGCAGAGCCTGGGATGCAGGGCACGGTGAACCTCCAGCAGCTGCACCGTGCAGGGTCTTGCTGAGGGTCTGGTGGGGAAGAGACCATGCACTCTTCAGCCACCCTGGAGCTGTGGCAGAGCTTCAGCCGTGCCCTGTGGGCTGAGGACTGCAGGTAAGTGACTTGTTGGGTAAGTGTGCCAGTCTTTCCTTGGGCTATGCTGGACTAATTCACATTGGGAGTGCTTCCCTGCACTGCCACTGCCCAGCCAGCTCAGTGCCTTTCACTCCACAAGGCCATTGTTGAGGCCACGCTGGGGGATTAAGGTGGCAGTTTTGGTGGGGGAGGAAGTGTAGGCAGGGCCCTCAGACCTCATCAGAGCTGAGGCTCTTTTTTCAAGCTCCAAAATGTGGAAAGCAGGGGAGTGAGTTGCATGTCTGAGTGATAGCTGCTTCCCCAACACTCCAACAAGGAAAATAAAACAACAGATTCTCCCATTTCCAGTATTTATTCATATTAAAAGTGACATTAATATTAGTTTATGACAGTTATTTATGGCTTTCCAGGTAGTAGCTGTTAATGTAAGTAGCTGGAGTTATTACTTTAAGCACTATCTCTAAAAAGGAGAAAAGAGCCAAGGTGGTACAAGAACAAAATTTGTAAAAGAGGTGGGAGGGAGGGAAGGAAACAGTGGGAGGCCACTTCCTTTTCCAGCTGTGATGCACTGAAAGGAGAGGAGTGATGCATCTGGGAGACAAATGGGACTGGCAGCTGCTACCTGTCAGCTCCAGCAGCACAGCAGTGGGATCTTCCCAACTGAGACCTGGGTGGAAAGCAGCAGCTGAGGAGCAAGGTGAGCTGTCCTTTCTTGTGCCGAGCTGGGATTCTTCTGCAAGAGGAAATAATAATTTTATTACTTAAATAAGTAAACCTCAATCAATCACTACTTATTTACTAATTAATATTAGTAGTACATTAAACAAACCACGTGTCCCGTTGTCTTAGTTGCGGCTTTCTCCAAATGTGATTTCCAAGAGCAGAAATGATGCTGCATGTTGCTAACATGGGGTTTGTTCTCAACTCTTCCTGTGGGAACAGCTCCACAGTGAGGGGAGTGCAGGCTGCTGGAGGCAGAGCCTGAGGGTAACACCAAATGTGCTGCAAGAAGTAAATGCTTTAGGGCTTGCTTCTTTACTTCTGCAGCATTTTCTTGATGTGTAATGAATGCAAAGTCTCGCGACTGCTTCTTCTGAAGGGTTATCTGGAAAACAAGCTCACTTTTTGTATCTCCAGATGGCCCCAAACAGCAGGTCAAAACATTGCCAAGAGATGAGTTACGGGTTCTTCAACAGCAACAAGTACCTGTGTGTCCAAAAATACCTCTTTTCTGGGGTAATTCAGAGACTGTAACTAGGGACAAGTCTAGAGCCTGGTCTTAAAAATATCAAAATATGAGGTGTGGATGCTCCAGGCACTTTCACTCTACCCACAGTGCAGCCAGTCAAGCAAAGAGAAAGGTTAATGCTCTGTGAAGAGGGGTTGTGCCACTTAGTTACGAGAGACTGAAGAAATAACCTCAGAAGAAGCCAAGTTCTTCTGTCCCAGCACCAGGAGGGTTATCTTGTGCTGGGATGGGGCTGTACAATCCATACAGATACAGCTGGGCCTTGCACTTCAGCTTAGAGTAAGTAGGAAAAACAGCGAGGACGCTCCCACAGGGTCAGAGCAGTGCTCTAGCAGGCTGCCTCAGCCATACCACACTCTGCTTCTGCTGCGTGTCCCTGACATTAGGATTTAGATTTGTTCACTCACCAGCTTGGGGAACTTCTGTGTCCTCCAGCGCTCATCTGGGTTGGGATTTTGCTTCTGGCTGAGGCTTAAAGCTCTTTCCATCTCTGCTGCACTGACACAGCATCATCTGTGTAGACAAAAGGCTCTTGTGAGAGGAGGGGGAAAAAAAGGCAAAAAGCAAAATTGCAGCCAGAAGAAAGTAACTCTTCAGTGAGATTTCCCCATGGCAGCTCCCTTGCCCATACACATTCCTTTTTTTTTTTTTTTCCTGCTTACAACACAAGCCTGAGTTTCATCCAGAATAGCATCATTTCAGTAACATGTTAAGTCTTTAAATAGGTAATATCCATGGATATCCTAAGAACAGAGAGTGACTTAGAGTCAGGTTTTGTTTTTTTTCTGCACTATGCAACATATATTTATGCCAAGGGTTCAGGACAATCTTGCAGAAAGCTTTGCAGTCTTATTCTGGCAGTTCTCAGCCCACAGCCAGTGCTACAGACTGCAATAACTGAGCTGGACATGAGCACCTGGGTTCATGGCAAAACACAAGGATGGCTCACGTTTCCTTTACCTTGCTCACAGGTGAGGCCTGTGAGATGTATCCTAAGAAATACAAATGTCTAGGAAGCATTTACACCTACCGGCTGGCTGGCAGCTTAAGAAATTCTTCATAAGTTCCAAGGTGTCCAAAAGTTTCTTCTTCACACTTCTCTCCACCTTGATCCTTTCCTGTCAGAAAAGGAAAAGAGTGACCCTGCTCAAGCTGAAACACCTCTGACCCATCCCGGGCACCCCTTTTAATTCTGCCAGTGATGCACCATGTCCTGTGTGGTGGGGCATCTCTCATAGCTAGTGGGATGCAGCTGTGAGCCCAGGACATACCAAGATCTGTTAGGTAAAATACACAGGGATTTTATGACATTACCCACTACAGTTCAGAAACTGGTGCCGATTTAACAGTTGCCTTCTTTTCCTCAGGAAGCTGTACTGCTGACTTTTTTGAGGAGGGCATGGAGCAGCAGAGCTCAGCAGCTGCAGTTCACAGCCAGCTAACGGTACCCTCATGCCAAGAAGCTGTTGCCTTACTCCCATCCCTCTGCCACTGCTCAGTGCACAGTCTGTAGATGTGCAGACTTGCTCCAGTATACAGCAAGCACTGCAGAACTACATCTGCAAAAGCTCATTCCTCTGCCTGGCAGCCACACCAGCAAGGTACTAAAGGTGACGCATGTCCCTGTGTGTCGTCTGCACGTCCCCCGTGACCCGTTTCACCTTACCGCTAGGATACTTCTTACTCAGAAGGCTGAATATGTCCATTTTCCTAACAGTCTCTCTTTCCTGAATCAAAAAAGAAGATATTCAGCATTCCAAGTCACAAAGAAACACAAGTCTAGATGCCCAAGCATTTAAGTATTAACACATGCAGACACTAAAAGCTTCTTCATAACTACTGCGCTCTAGAAGGTGAAGGATGGAAGAGAGGTTGCAGACCATGACTTACCTTAAAAGCAGCTAAACATCTCACCCCAAGGGCACTGCAGCTCCGCAGCCTCTTCCCAGCATTGCTCTGACATCAGTCCACAGGTCCTAGAGCTCTTCACAGATACAGCACTTATTGCCTCAGTGCTGCAGACAAGGGGTTTAGGCCACTCAGCAAATGAAGATCTCAGAACACACTTAATTTAAAAGCTAAATATAGTATCAGGGTGATGCTTGCCAGTGTTCCTTTAATAAAAAAGGATATTATTTGCCTAAGGATTTATAACTTTCAAATGAGAGTTTAATACCTGATGATATCTCTTCTTCAAGCACTTATGCTTTCCAATCCTACAAGTGTCATTTTAACCAATGTAAAATCCCAAAGTCTACATTAGCTGGAATTAAACTGAGAAACTTTGAATATCCATGCTTCAGTTCAGGTACCCAAGGCACAAAAGCCAGAGGTATGGCCCCCCAGCATCCCTGTGGAGTCAGCAGTGCTCAGTAATTGAGCTATGAAAAAGAAGAGACAAACAATCTATTCCCTGACTTCCTGAAAGACACAGCAAGCCCACAAACACTACAAAGCAGATTGTAATTCAGCTGATCAAAGCAAGAGAGACCAGCGTCACAGGCTCAGCTAAGGCGAACTAGGGCTCTTTCACCTCCCTGTGACAACTGCCTTCAATGGCTATGTTCTACGCGTCTGCTGGGCACATGGTCCACCAGAAAGCAAAGACCACGCAAGCTGAACATAATCCCTGTTCTCCCTTTGAGGTAGCAATCACTTTAGCAATCATTACCTTTCCTTTGCCCACAAATGCAGGTAGCATTCAAGGCTAGTTTTTGTGCCCCCAGAGTCACTATAGTCAGCAAACAGACCTAGATTTCAGTCAGGCAACTCCAATCTGAATAATCAAAACACAAACAGCACAGAAAAAATGACCAAACTGCTAGCTCGGACACAAAATGAAGTCACTACAGCACCGACAGAATAATGTATACTGATGCAACTTACAGAGAAGGGCCCATGGCTCTGGGAGGCTGCTCCACTTCTTAACCAAGAGAAAGTTTCTTGCAGGTGGGAGGTGACCCAACACCAAGACAGCTTCCCTTTTCTGGAACAACTGGATGTGTCTCTTCTGAAACCACACAACACCAGCCCTTTCTATGTAATGAAAAAGTTACACAGCTCTGGAGCACAGAGAATAATCAGTGAATATGAAACTTTGCACTGTTTTTCAATTGAAAAGGAAGTTGGAAGTTTTTTTTTTTTTAAAGCTCTCTAGTATGTCAGGAAAAAAAAAAGAATCAGCCTTTTGCATGTGATTCGTGTCTAAAAACACCCACGCAGCTCATCACATTGACCTCAAAAGACAGAAATGCTGCAGCAAGCCACTTCCAGAGAGGGAATTCATGGGCACTAAACCACAGTGAACAAAGCTGATGAATTATCAGCTCTTCAGAGCTAATCTGCTGAGCAAATATTAATACAATTAGTGTTAATCCCTGAGTCTCATAGTTTTTAAGTTATACATAATTTTTTGAAGGATGGAAACTTATTACTGGCTTCAGCTGATCTAGGCTGGGAAAAAAAAAAAAAGAGAAAGAAATAGATGAATTAAGAAAACCTTTTTTTTTCCCTCCTCTCTCCGTTAGTAAGCAGCAACTGGGCATGGCCAGAATGGCAGAGGTAATGCTCAGTGGGGCTCTCATCAGACTGTTCCAGAAATACTTCTGTGCTGGCTCTCAAAATGTGTGATTCACCGATGAATGCCTGCTGTGCTGTCTCAATCTATCATGCATCAAGCACATCTAGACTTACCGAGAAGGGAAGGTCCGAAGGGTCTGTTGTTGCCCTGTGTTCATGCTCTGGGTGCTGCTGCAGAGCTTCAGGCACCCCAGCTGCAGGTCAGCCCAGCCCAAGCGGAAAGTGGCTCGCAGCTCCCTGGAAGCAAAGAATTTGTTAGGGTCTGACAGAGCAGTAGGACCCAGTCTCAACTCTGCAATCCTCATTGAATCCCAGTGAAGAAAAAAACTCTATTTCTTCATCCCAATCAGAAAAGAAGAAATCTACTGCTCAGATATCCATAGATACATCTGCAAAAGTAATAATGAAATTATCACCTGCGATTTAGAGAGTGATGACACCCCAGAAATCTTCAGCTTCCCACTGCTTTGGGTATGCTCCAGCCAGTTTCTGACTTCTCCAGCAATCTTCAGACTCCCTGTAAGGTAAAGTACACATCCACAGATTTTTATACTTGTCCTTGGAGACAGAATCACCAGTGAGCTTGCACAGAGTCCCTCGTTTGCTCAGCGTGCATCCCAGTTTGTAAAGCATAGCCCTCCGCATTCAGCCCAGCCAGTGCTCGCTGAGGAGCAAGGAGCAGCTATGTGTTGTGTGAACACCACAACCAGTGGTATTGAACATTCCTAACCAAAAGCGATGAACAAGCAGGGCTGCACTGTCCAGCTATGAAATCCACAGTAGGAATAGCCACCTGCCAGTCTTAACTTCAGCCCTTTGAGGAGTAGGGAAGCCTCCACATCCTCTGACTCCCAGAGTCATGAGATACTCATAACTAGAAAAATCCCTCTTATGGTAGCTCAAGCAGAGTTCCCCAATCCAGACATCCCTGAAAAGCGCACTTTTTGCAGTTATTTTGGAATGACATCACCTACACACCAGTACAGCTAGCACGTAGAATTCATTCAAATCTTATAGCTGCACCCAGGATAGCTTTTCACATTTCATTTTTTTAAGGGGTTGGTGTTAAACATTGTTCCGAGAAATTCCTGACCTAGGACTGGTTGTGGCTCAAATGCGACGTGTGCTTGGGGGTAAAAACATCTTGTGAAATTATAGAATATCAACATACAAAACTGACATTCTATTCTAAAAGATGAATGAAAAACATTTAGTTGGTAATACTCTAACACATCAGTTACTTTGAAAAAATTCATCTTTTGCTTTCTAAATACTTTTTTTTTTTTACAGAAAAGAATACTTGTATAAAATTCATAAGATAAAGTTCTAAGTTTGAGAGCATCGTAATGAGTCACACCACTGTACACCAGTCCCAATATCTCCTAACATCAACCAAAAGTGAAGGAAAGGAAGATAAGAGCAGGGCAAGACCACAATACTTTTTCTGTCACGCTCAGAATCCTTTCAGTTCCGTTGACTCTGAGGCAAAAGCAATTTCTCTGTTTTCAGCAGCCCTAGGAGGAACATCTTTCATTAATTGACCATTTTCTCCTCAATCCTACGTAAACTTTTACCATTGTGCTGTCCCTTTGCAGGAAGGCCCATGGGTCAGCTGCCACCAAATGAAGAACCACAGGCGTTGGTTTGCTTCCATACTGCTACTGGGGGCTTCGTGTGATGCCTTCAGATGGCTGGAGTGACAGGGAAGTCAAAGGTCAGTAGCTAACCACCCTCTCTAATCTGCTCATGTAAATAAATGATGTGGGCATATAGATGAGGTATTGGGTATTAGAACAGACCAGGGACTGGAATTCAGTGTAATATTACAACAAAATCAAGTCTTTTGATAGACTGATAGTGCCCCCCCCCAACTTGTCACAAGGCAAGAAATTTCAAAGGCTTCATTTTTGACACTTATGCATTAAAAAATAAATAAAAATGGTAGAATTTCCTTTGATACAAAAAACCCAGCTCCTGCTCGGCAGTGGTGTTGAACAAGAGCATTCTGCAGCACTTTTCCTCTATTGTTTCTTTCCAGAGACGAGCTCAGTGCTGTCCCCTTTCCAGGTGATGGCTGTTACCAGTGAGAGGATGTGACAGGCAGTTTAGAAGTTTCCTTTTTCGCCTACTCAAGGAAGAAGAGCTCTGAAGCTTGCAGCGAAGTGATTTCTTGCCATTTTCTCTCTTTGTGCTTAGCTGCAGGTTTCCACCTCTGGTCTGCAGCACCTCAGGGAAAATACATACTCCTTGTAAGCTGTCAAGACAAGGTAACTCACTGAAGGAAGTCATAATCAGGAGGCTTAAATTAGCTGTACAGGGGGCTGCAGCTTCACTGGAAAATACTTAGGTATTGCATACTGATGGAAATTGAAAACAGAGAGGGTCATCCTGGATGCTGTGGTTGGCAGAGAAGCAGCATTTTTTCCTCTCCCTCCTATGTCCTGACAAAGTGCTTCTCTTTATCTTCTAATTTATGCACATTTTCTGTCTCTATCCATTTTAACCAGGGCAGCACAGAGACTTTCCTCTCATAGATGCCTTGTATTTTTTTTCCCCTTCTTCTTTCCATTTGCCTCCTTTCCTTTTCTCCAAAGAGCTTTCTTGCATGAAAAATGGCAGCCACCTGCTTCTATTGTAAGTGGCTGTTTGCAAATGCACGCAGCCACTTACTGAACACAACCGCCTTTGGGCAGAAGCGGGCCCAGCTGGGACCAAGATCTACAAGTGGACTATTAGCAGCCAAGTAGTGGACTAAAACTGGTTATTTTTATTGCTTCCCTGGGGAGATAGGTCAGGCAAGGCAAAACATTAGTATAACCAGCAAACTGTAAGCATCTGAAGGCTTTTGCAGGCCTTGAGATGCCTGCATGCCACATTTTTGCACAGCACTGGTTGGCAGAAAGATGTTTTTCTCATGGTAGTGTTTGTAGCAAGAAAGCTATCGAAAGAGAAGCATGAAGTGCTCTTGACTTACTTTTCATGTCTCAGTTTTAAAAGCCAGCTCTGTGTTTTTCACTAAGTTACCATTCTTCAGTGCTGGCCACGTGTACGGAGTGGGATGTGCTAAACCCACATCTCCAGAATCAGCCCAGAGACACAGGGCAGTCGCTGTAGTACCCAGCCACCCAGTCCTGCTGCCAGAGGAACTGGAAAGAAGGTGGCCACACTTTTCTTATGCTGTTTTGGGCATCAGCACCACCAAGCAGCATTGCTGCTTGGCAGATCTGGGCTGCCCTGTGGAGTGAGAACATAAGATGGAGGCAGATGTGATAGAGAAGTAGCCTCAAGTGCTGGATATGACTGTGAGAAACTGCTAAGGCTGCTGCAATGACTGCCCTCACCCCAGACATAGGCTGGGCTTTGCTTCTTTCCAATTTACAGGTGTTTTATTGTAGGAAACGGGATAGCAGGGACAAAACTGAATCCTGCTTGCCTGAATCCTCCACATACTGTTACGACAGCTCTTCAAGCTGCAGCGACAATGCATGTAGTGCCAGCATGGCAGCTGAGTTCCCAGAATAGATGCAAATGATTTTTTTTTAAATCTGTTGTGATGTCAGAAAATTTCCCTTTTTAGCTTTTGCCTCATTTATCAGCTATAACTTGCTTATGGTTGCTGAGCCATAAATATAGGCTAGCAGTTAACGTAAGCTAAGATTTACAAAAAACATTTGAAGAAGTTAAAGATCATTAAGGGGGAGTCAGAATCTCCTACATGGCTTTTATGGTCTTAACCTCATGGCATGATGCGAAGCAGGAAAGTGTGATGGAAATACAGAATACTTCATTATAATGCAGTGAAGCCCTTTTGACATACTTTCTATTTATCATCATGAACGAGTTAAGGCACAAAATAGATTAATGCTTTGTCTGACCTAAGAAAGTCACAAGCTGAGAAGAGGGACAGACAGGACTTTACACCACTTCCAGAGCACAACACATCTCTCCCTGCAGTGACTGGAAGGAGTTGTCCTCTGGAAGTGCTTATTTCTCTTTAAGGCCTACAGACACAGCTTTGGTTGAAAGCTTCACATGGAGACATCTGAACCATGCATGTCTGAAGGAGAACAAGGAACTGGAGTCAGCCTACCTGTGGGTGTCCACGGCTTCACCAGTGAAACTCCCCTGGCAGCTGGGGTCCTCCCAGCAAGCCAGGAACCACCAGGTGCCCAGCAGGGTGAATGCAAACTGCATTTCCCTCCTAAAACCCTCTGGGACCTTGAGAGGTTGTGCCAATCGGCAGGACACTGACCATTAGTCTCCCCAGGCAGACCAAAGCCCACCTCGCCTCCAAACACCTATTGAGCCAGAACATTGAACATCTCCTCTGCCACTGCATCACAAACATCACAGTCCAAACAGCAGTGTGAACCTGGCTAAAAGGCTGGTATGGACACTGCACATTTAAACCAGAAGTGTTTGCTGTTTTTAATTCCTATATACATATCACAAGGCAATAGGATGCAGTGACACAGTGGCTGCAGATTCACTTATGCATCCACTTGTAGTTAAGCACACCCAAAGACCAAGCATCATTCTGGCAGCCGATGAAAGTGTGCTTTGCAGTGTCAAATGCTGTGGAGGAGAAAGGCCAAAATTTTATACAGGGAAAAGAAAAAAAAAAAGAGAACAACAAAAAAAAATCCACCCCAAACCAATAGTGAAGCACCTCATCTTTTCTATCCCCATTCACTTAGTCTTGTTTCCTCAGCTCAGAAATGGCAACTTCATTTAAATATTCAGAAAGAAACCATTAAAGAGTGAACTTTGGAAAGTAGGAAGATGCTTTCTGCATATGTGACTGCAGGTAAAACAGTGCCTTATAAACCCCAAATTGCATGAGACAGAAGGCTTCCTCCAGCTCCTTTACTAAATGCCTGTCCTTGGAGAGGTGTGCAAGGACTATCCCCCGGGCACCTCTGTACTTCTGAGATTCAGGTTATGCAATTCCATATCAGCCATTACACCCAGAAACCCCGAGTCGGGCAGGGCACAGTATAAATACAGGGGAAAAAAATAAAACAAAAAAAAACCAACAATACAACAGGAGGTCGGTAGCAAATCTTAACACACCTTATAGAAAACTCCTGCATGCAGCAAGCACATTTCCTTAGCACAGGCACAGAGTGATGTGCTGCCTCACAAGAAACAGCAGGGGTGGTATTTTAGTTTTTTTTTTTTTTTTTTTGGTATCAGTAATTTCCAACTTTTTTGCTTTTGAGTTGCAATCTTCACCCGTTCATATGTATGATTAAGGACAGGTTTATTATTCTACCACTGTACCTTTAGCAGCAAGACCCTCTTCTCTCCAATAGTCATATTCTTTCCCCTCCATTCCCCCCCCAAAATAGGTGAGGTTGCTAAGCCATCTCTAGCTCCTTTGCCAGATATGCTTCCTTGGGAGCCCTTTGTAAAAAAAAAAAAAAATGAAGCCATGGATCAGCAACCTGTTGCACAGTTACTTCTAGTTGCTGTAACGCTGTTAACTATCAACAAAATAGTTTGCCATAAATCAAACTACACTACATCAATCAGCACCGTGTGTGTATATATACATGTGTACAACCCAGTCAGTTATGGCACGATTAGCTATAGAGGGTCTGAGGAGAATGAATCCAGGCCACAAGAAGAAATTTCCAGAAGAAGGCAAGTGCTACGACACAGATTTATGGTCAAGGTGCACAGTGTCCAGCAAATATTTCTGAAGTTGACAGTTTTTCCTAAACAATTAAAGAATAGGTTTATAATTATGAAAACACGGTCATCACTAATCTTTTTTATTATTGTAGGAAGAACAGCAGGGATGGAGACCTTCTGCCTGGAATATTTTCTTCAACTTCAAGAGAGCTGCAGTGAGCTGTAGAAGATAGTGCAGAGTTTATAGAAGTACATCTCCAGGATTATTTGCCTGTGCGGTAGAAGTGCAGGTCTGTGCCTGGTGACTTTCATGTAGCTTCAGATAGGGGTTCTTGGAAGATTTCAATTTCAGATTAAAGACTTGTGAACTTCACGTCAGCAACAGTATAGAAAGTTCGCAGGTGTTAGAAGTTAGGTGTATAGAAGGTTCGCCTGTGCGAATGCATACGATATTTGGGAGCAGAACTATCTTAATCCAGTGCCTTAAAAAAAATAAAGAGCACCTTAGAAATGCTCTGATCCATAGCTAGATTGGCAGTCACTAAAAAACAAAAGCCAGTAACATTTACTTATCTGTTACACTTCAATGTGAGTTTTGCTAATTGCAGATTCAGTGCTCTTTTGCCTAAACGAGCACAGAGGTAAGGTCAAAGATGGCACATTAGCACATTTGGAGTCCCTGGTGAGCTGCCTCTCTTCAATATATTCTGAATTGTTTTCCAGAAGATTTACAGGATATTCATCTTCTGGGATTTTTTTTTTTTTTTGCTGCCTTTAAGCTGTGCATTGCAAGGGGCTGAAACATCAAGGGAGCCATGGGTTATAAAACTAACGTATGTAATCCCTTCCACATGGAAGATTCTGGGCTGAATTTGTGGGAAGCCAACAGCTAATGGAAAAATAACGCCAAACGGAAGGTAAATCGGTGGGGGCAAAAAACGAGGCGAGAGCAATGGGCTCTGAGATTACACCGTGCAACCTTCTGAGGCAGTTTTAGGGGTGACTTCAGTTCCCGAATTCTGCCACTGGATGGCAACAAAAACCAAACTAAAATCGGCGAGGCATTGGCACCGCCGCCGGCCCCGGGAGCGTCCCGGCACCGCGCCGCCGCTCTGCTGCGAGCCCGGGGGGCGGGCACGGGGCCGCCTCCTGCCGCGGTCA
The DNA here is from genome assembly GCF_964211835.1 of Anser anser. Taxonomy (NCBI): domain Eukaryota; kingdom Metazoa; phylum Chordata; class Aves; order Anseriformes; family Anatidae; genus Anser; species Anser anser. The sequence continues at coordinate 12,798,974 of NC_139734.1, forward strand.
GGCTGCTCTCAGGACAGAGCTAACCCATGGCTCCCTGTCCTGCAGTGCCCCGGCTCCCTGCTGCTGAGGGGCTTTGGGCACGTTTTTGGTTCCACGTGCCCGCAGGTATGGTCGCTCCCAGAAGCTGTCTGGGCTTTGTGCTGCTCCAGCAGGGCTTCCGATTCCTCTCGGATCGATTCCCCTACTGAAAAGTATTTGGCGAGCTAGTGGATAATTATAGCCTGCAGCTTGCCTGTGGCAGGGTATCGTCCCAGACAGGCAGACGGGTCTGTTTGGGCCCTTTAATAGGGCAGCATCATTTAGGGGGCAAGATAACTGAGATCTCCTAGGGCAGAGCCAGGACTTTAGCAGCAAGGCTCACTGCCAAGCCTGAGGATCCCTACATATGGCAAAGTGTTTTGGCAAGACAGTTTCCATCTACATACAGCTTTTTAACATACTAGGTTCTCATAGAAAATTACTGGATTTGGGGCACAAAAATCCCCCCGAAATCAGTATGGGCTCAAAGCCAGTTCAGAGCTCTTCTTCTACCACCTAATCACCAACAAAACAATTGCTTTATTAGAGGTACCCAAGTGGATGCCTCTGGTTTGTCACCTTCTCCCCCAAGATGACTAGAGGAGTCCATCTCCTCTTCCAGATGAGAAATAACACAAATAAAGAATGGGAGAGGTTTGCTGCTGCTACATAGGGTCATTCAGTCTGTTTCTGGTAGTGAGGTAAGCCCAGGGTACCACGGGTCTGGCTGCAGAGGGTTCCCAGGAGGGGATATTTGCTCAGAGTGGTCTTTCCTCCCAAGAAAGGTCTCCAGGAGCATCCCCCTCAGTACGGGGCACGTACCCAGGCAGGGCCTCCGCAGAGGTTACCTTCTCCCTCTAGCAAGGCTTGAGAAGTCTGAAAGGAAACTCTTAACTAGAGCATTTGAAACACTGCAATAAATGGGAGAGCTTGAAGCACTGTGCTGCTCGGAAGGTGTCAGGAGCTAAATTATTCTGGAAGCACCGAAGCATATGCTGTCAGGAGCAATCCCGTGTTGGCAGCAAGAGGATGGACAAAGCAGCCCAATAGATCCCTTCTTTCCATCCTAGCATCTATAATTCCTCTGTTAATGACTTGTAATCACATCCTACATGTCAGGGCGCATTTTGATTTCTTGCTTGATAAAGCGCCGGGGCCAGTAAGATCATTCAATTAATTGCACGGTCCAGTGCCTCCCCCCACCCCAGAGCCTCCTGTCCCACATCGGGCAGGCACATACTTCTGCAGGAGCCCAGGGGAAGGGAGCAGAGCAGAGAGAAACATTCATTCTCCTCACTTAAAAATGTAAAATGCATTCAGGACCACGTGTAATAGTGTTGTAAATCTTATTTCCATAAAGCACCTCCAGGGCTAATTCACAAGACATTAATCATATTCCAGCTTCTCCCAGCTGTTAACTCATCTGTAGGGTTTTTAATAAAAGATTGTGTGCATTTCTGAGAGACAGAACTGTACCAACAAGGGCTGGTCTGTTCAGAGCAGAGGTTTCTGTGGTCTGGAGGAACAAAGGCCACTGAGTAGTCCCCAGAGCCCTGCACAGCAGGTTTCGGCCCCCGGCTGAGCCCTCCCCAGCTCCGGCCTGGGTTACCTCACCACCACTCAATGACGCCCTATGGTGATGAGGTTTGGCTAGGGGACAGGCAGTAATATATTTCCAGGTCACTTCCTCCAAGTGCAATCTGATTTATTTCCAGCCAGCTCATTGCCATCACTCAGTGGCAAAACCCTTAATTATTCCTTTAAATCTAACTTCAAACTCCAAGCACTCTCACACCTCCTTTTTGCCTCCTGGAATTATAATCTGGTTGGTGGATAAACACACTGCTTCCTTTTATCCTACCTGTCTGAAAGCTCTCCTCTCCAGGAAAGGCTTCCTTTCATCCCCGTGTCATGCTGAGGAGGTGGTGAGCTATCAGAAGTTGTGGGGTCTGCTGTTCCAGGGAACACAGTTGTCCCCAACCAGAGAATGCCACAGCACATCCAGAGACGGGACGCACCTCTTTAAGATGCTGCACATACAGATCTCCCTTGGCCAGACAGCAAGCGTCTCTGAGGTGCAGCGACAGAGTGAGCAGGCATCGGTGCACTGCATCACAATGCCTGCTCAGTGTCCTCCTCTGCTCACACCCAACCCGCAGCCCCACGTGCACACACCCACCCATCCCATGGCCCTCAGGACGCCAGCCTCTTTCTCCTTGCAGAAGCAGCCTCCCAGACTGCCAGGCTCATGCCTCCCCATTGAGTCCATGGGTTTTTCCTCCAGGCTGCCCTCCTGGTGCTAGCCAGGCAGCAGGTTTGCCCTCAGCCCCTTCCTCCTCAAGCTCCTTTTCCATACGCAAAGCCAGATTTGGGAGGATTGCATTGTTTAACTCCATCCCCTAAATCAGCTTGCTGCTAATCCTGTTTCAAGTGTACTCCACGTTCAAGTGAACATCACTGTGGCTGCAGAAGCCCCTTTCTTTCTCCACCTAATTACACACAATAACATTAAAAGCAACCTCAAGCTGCAGGAACCCAGGTGTCAAAGGGAAAGTGGCAGAAGTTTTCCGAAGGTAGTTTCCTCTCCACTGTGAAGACTATAAAATAATAAAAAACAACCCAGGAGCCACCTGCTTTCATCAAAAAAGGAGAGAGTTGAGCATCTTCCCAATATCAGGGCAGGCAGTTAGAAGTAGGAGCACTTTCTCAAGATAGCACTTCCACCTGATACTCTATTTCTCTTTGAGTTATTTCACCCCCATAAAAAAAAAAAAAGCCAATTTTCAAATGAAGAATGCCACTTCACATTGAAGTGTCCAGGTGTTTAGATCTGTTGTTTACCAAGGGAACTGTTTCAACTGTTTCTTTCCTTTTCTTATAATGAAGAAAGTCAGCAAGTTTGCATCAATTCCTCAAGCTGTGTCTTTAGAAAGAGGAAAAAAGAAGAATAACTGTTCTTATTAAATCTAGGCAAGTTCATCTTTTTTCATGAAAGGACATGAGTAGTAGAAAGATAAATTAAGCATAAATGGGACTGCATTATATTTGGACAGAGCCATAGTGTGATGAGAGAGGTGCCTCAGCGTTTACTGGAGGAAAAAAGGCCTAAAGGCTTAGGAATTATTGTTGGTGGGCAAATAAAGGCTCCATGTTTCAGCTTGTACGGCTTTCCTTGGAGCTTTTCCTTAAAGGCCAGCCTCTACCTCCCAACCTTAGGATGAACAGTTGTGGTGACAGTGCCCCTATGACTTAAAATAATTCACCCCTCCCGTGATCCTGGAGGACCATCCCCAGCTCCTCTGCCAGCCCAGCATTACACAGGCCATTGGAGTCCTCTAACAGGGCTCTCCGGCTGCTCACAAGGTCCCGCAGCCTGGCTGGACTTTGGTCCAGCCCTATCACAAGTGATGCAAAGGCGATCGATGCCTGGGCAGGACGCTGAACGCAAAGACTGCACATCTTGCAAAGCCGCCCAGCTGAGGCGGGTGACCAGCATTTGCTGGGAACAAGGACCTGGCCTGCACTGAGGCACACAGCCCAGGGGAGGTCTAACCTCACCACTAAGTCATTCAGGTGTGCATGAGGATAAAGCAAAAAATAAATACCTGAGCAAACCGGAGTCAAAGTGCTGATTGCTGCTGCAGCATTTTGAGTTAAAAGGTACAGTCTGTGCCCCAAGCCCCTTTGTTCACATCTACAAAACTCATCACCCCAGGCTTGGCACTAGGGCAAATGCCTCAGCTTGGGACTGCGCCCTCACTTCTTGCCTCCATCTGCAGCTGTCCCCTCAGGAGAGCTGGCATCATCCCTCTTCTCCCTTCTCTGACCCCACAGTGACAGCCCAACACTGTCATAGATTTGCCACTCTCCAAAGAGAGGAGAACGTTGTTCTATCATTAGAAGCCTCTCTCTGAGTAACCCACTGCCCACCGTGCTCCAGGCCCCATCCTTCCCTCCTGTTGCATCTCAGCTTAATTTTTAACACCAGAAAACAGTGTTTCAGGAGCAAGTCATTAAGAGCAGGAAAATTAAGAGCATGCGATCTAGCAGTCTGACCCTACCACAGCTAAAATGGGGTCTTGCAGGTAAGACAGCCTAAAAACAACAACCACCACCACCAATTCTTATTTTCTTTCCCACCTTTCTTCTGCTTTTGTTCCTAAAATATGTTTTTGTTCTAGTATTTCTGTAGGTTCCCCGCTGCCCCACACAGCTTTTTACTATGAGAAAACTGACTCTTCTCATCATTACTAGACAAACTTATTCCCACTGTGAATTTGTTTTCTGCATTTCACCTTGGAAAGTACCCCTCATATCACTGCTGTTATCTGCGTACTTCTTTTGAAGAGTTAAAAATAAAAAAGCCACACTTAAGTGCTATTAAGCCTACATGGTATCAGCAGTTATCTTCACGTTTCCCACTGAATGGAGTGGCCCTCTGCCCCCGCTGAAGACCCAGTGCTCCCCCCAAAGCCCCAACACGCCGTGCAGTTGGCAGCCAGCAGTAATTATTTCAGAGCCCCACAGCAGCCACTGAGCAGAATCACCGTGAGCTCTGTGAGCAGCTTAATTTGGTCATCGTGGATAATCTATTTGTTTTCTTAGCGTTATGTGGTTTAAATTGATTTTGCTATTATTTGCAGCTCCACGGGAAAGAAAATTGGTAAATAACTTTTTTTTTTTTTAAATTGTGACAATCATTAACTGTCAACAGAGCATCAGACAATCAAATTGCCACCAGCAGAGATCACGCTGTAGAAGAAAAAGACCACAAGCTCCACAGGCTCTCTTGGGCTAGGCTCAGACAGAGCTGGTACATGGTGAACACAGTAAAAACCAAACTCTCCTCCCACTTCTGGTCCCCCGCAACCACGTAAATCTAGTTTTCCTTTGTGAAAAGAGGCATTACCAGCTGGTTCTTGCACTTCTAGGGTGGGCTTCAGGCACACACAGGACTCCGAGCATGATCCATTCAACTTCTTCCAGAAGCTCAAGAGCTGCCTGGCCACATCCTGCATCCAGACATTCAGCAAGCTGCCTGCCAGCTGCCCCATTTAGGGATTACACACTGATACCCACCTCCAGCCCCTCAGTAACACATCTCTAAGAGCCATAGGTGGGAAATGAATAAACAAATAAATCAATGCCCCCTCCAGCTCTGATCTGCAGACTCAAGATACAGCCTAAGCCAACTTTTCTGTTCCCCAAGCCACTCCTTACCTTTTATTTTCTTCTCTGATTTTTCTTGCTCCTCCTCACCACCCCACCCAGCATCGCAGATGAGCAACTCTGTAACCTCAGACTCTCATCTTCACACTGAACCCTCCTGCTCCAACTCAGCCCCCAGCTAATAAAGCAACACAGAACACCTGAACACTCACCTGAAGGCTCGCCTCAAAGCACTACTCTCCAAAACCCACCACCAGCCTAACCCTCCTCCTGAAGCAGACTCTGCCTGGTGGGATTCACCCCTTTTAACTCTAACCCAGGACAGCTGCAGCAGACAGGACTGATTGAACAGGGCAGGTGAGCGGCAGGGTGACAGGCAGCCCTGTGTATATGAACACCAGCTCTGCTGAGATGAGGTATTTCTGAAGCATGGAGGGTCCAATCACGCACCATCTTTTTTATTTTTTTCTCTAGATTTTAGGAAGTCAGGGAGAAGCATACCTCCCATTTAGCAAGCGCTGTTCATACAGAAGCATGGCAGAGCTCGATGCCCCTCCACAAAGTATGTGCAGGTATCATACAGAAAGCTTCTACTGCTGCTTGCTCCCAGCGTTAAAATAGTTTGGGGACTGGGACATAACTCTCCTAGCAACAAATACCCTTCTCCATATCGTTCCTAATCTGTGAGTTGTCAAAGCTATCTGTCATCTGCTATCCTTAAGCAATCCACCTTCCATTTCCCTCCAGCCCATCTAGCCGTTTCCTAGCTTGGAAGAGCACAAAGCCCTTCACTTACTGTTGCAATCTGCAGCACAGCTGAACCCAGGGCAATGTTCTTCATTTCCCTGAAGACTATATGAAGTCTTTAACCAGGCCAAATACTTTAAATAAACATTTGAAGACATGTTCCCATTCTGGGAATTCTTCAACACAAACAGATGGATTGATAGATGCAGTAGATTAGTTTGGGTACAATGTGATCCAACGTGATACTCGAGTGATTCAAGCGAGGGAACCACATGCAATGCACAGCTTAAAGAAAAATAATAAGTTTTCTTGTCAAGAGCATCGAGACGTTCTGACACTAACCCCCCTGCATACACTTCCCATAGAAATACGCCCTGCTATAATCCATGGCCAGATGGCCGCAAGTCCCTTGGTGTTTCTCTAAGTGAGCATCACAGGGCAAATCTTGTTCCACCTACCCCAAATTACAGTGATTCCGGGGGAGACTGAAGTGGAGCATTTCCAGTGAGGCCAGTGCAGGACCGATTGCACAACTAGATTTGTCCAAGGAGAGATTTGGAAGCCAGGCGGGAAGGAGAAGCAGCAGATGTATAAATAATAGGCAACTCTTTTCATAAATATTTATTTGAAAACGGTACCTGTGTTTATCCTGGGAGCTGGAAAGACACACGCAGGGCTTCTAGATCCAGCAAAGCTGGCTGTGCTACCCTGTCCCGGATTTGTCTGAAGGCAGCATCTCTCTCTCCAGGCAGGCTTTTGAAGAGCTGTCATGCCGTGATGTCTGATGTCCAGCTCATGTGCCTTGTTCTCAGATGCCAGCCTCTCACCCTTCGTACTCTGTCCTATGTCCCTGTCAGAGCAAGAAGAGCCCCTGCAAAAGCTGTGGCAGTGGCAGTCGCACGGGCTGGGGGCCCAGTGGTCTGATCTCTACACTGGGGGAACAATGACCTGGTGGCAGCCAGGCGGCCCCTGGTAGCTCTGGTCTGCTTCTTCCTGGCATACGGATCGTGTCCTGGCTGAGGGCTGACACCGACACCTCAGTTCACCTCATTCCCAGCCATTTCACCAAGCCTTCCCTTTAGCGAGTGGTGTCTGGAGAGTTTTGTGGGGAGGGCTAGGACGTGCTTCACCCAAATACCTGCATGGCTTTCCCCACCCGGGGCACCGTCAGCATCCCCACCCTTCCCCCGGTTCCCTCACCACCCATGAGTCCAGGAGCTGTAGTTAAGCTCTGGCACAGTTTCTAGCTTTGCCTTCAACTATTCCTGACTGAAATGCTGCACGGTTAACATATTGCCTTGTCTGATGGTGACCGTGGGCTCGGCAGATCCTCTCCCTGTCACCAGTCTGCCATGTTCGGTGTGCCGGCCTTGCACCCTGGCTGGTGAGGGCGCTGCTGGTGCTGTGGTCACCCGCAGGTCACAGCACGGTTTTCCTTTCCTTGGTTTCTTTTCCTGCCAGATTTCAGAGAGGCAAGATGGGAAAAGAAGGACAGAAGGAAAAAGATCCTGCCCCCACGCTCACACTGTGGATAAACAGCAAAGGCTGAGCCAGATTGTGATGGTTGTACAAACAACCAGGCAAATCTACAAATTAAAGAAATAAGTCAGCTGGTGCTGGGGGAGTACAACGAACCAGGCTTCCTCATGTACTATGCACAGCAATTTAACTGACCTCAGAAAGATGGAGGGCGTAAGACCGCCCAGCTCATGTGCTTGACCATGAGGGTAGGCTTAGCTCGCGGAAAGCTGCATTTCCAGGGGGCAGCTCCGCTTTGGTGAAAGCCTCTGGCAAACTCCTACTCCTTTCAGTAGCATGCATGGAGAAATCCAGAAACACCAGGCATTATGTTGATGTAGCTTGATGGATTTGTCAAACACATTTTTGCATTTTTACTGTGGTTTTTTTTTTTTTTTTTAATGTGGTGCAAAATCACGAGCTTTTACTGTGCTTGGTACAGCTTTGATGCCTTGAACTGCTTATAATGGAAACCTGACCTTTAGCATGCTGGTGCCGTATCGCAGCACATTGAGGCAGGGAGTTTGGAGGCAGCGTGTGCCAAGGTTGGGAAGAGAGCAGTTTGCCGTGGTGAGAATGCACAGACCATGGCAAGGAGGTGGCTGCCTGCACAGCGTGGGATAAACGCGGCTTGCTCTGCCTGGGAAATTGGATGCACGCTAGGCTGGGAGGAAATGTATTTGCAGCTCCGTAGGTGAGATGCTGATCCCTCAGGTCCATTAATTAGGGCTCTTCACAACCTGCCTCCGTCCCAAGCCCTCCTGTCTCTGCTGGAGAGGGCAGCCCTGCACAGATCAGGTCCTCAGCATAGCTCAGGGTCTGATCCCTCTTGCGGGGGATTTCTTCCACCTCCTGCCTCTCCCTTTGCAGTGTGCAAGGGCTCCCTTGGTGACTTGGTTAAGAAACTCACTTTCTTCCAGCCAACCTTCGGAAGAGTCCCTCTAGGAGCAATTGCAACTTTTTTTCTCCCGAAGGAAGGCTTTGGCTGACGGCAGCCGCTCCACTGCTGGTGATGACAAGTGGAGAGGAATGTGGGGCTGAACGTGAAGGAGGAGCAGAAGGAACAGCAATGGAGAGCAGCAGCATTGCAACGGCTTGTTAGCTTTGGCATCAGCTGAACTGGGAACGGGGACATGTGGGAGCAGGGTCAGGGGAAAGGGAACAGCAGAGAAGCTGCTGAATGTCTCAGCCAAGGCTCCGAGTGGCTGCTCAGCACTGGCGTCGCTGGTGCTGTTGTGAGGACATCTCAAGCTGTTGTTAGTCCCTGATCCTCACAAGCCTGGCCGCAGCAGTGGAAGCAGGGTGATAGCAGGGTTTTCCAAGACATGAGTCAGAGCCCCTGCCTGCTGCCTTCAGAAGCTGATGGTGGGTGGTGCAGGGGTCCTGCACCCCTGTGAAGGAGGTCAGAGCCTGGGCGAGCTCCTCTCCAGGCCATCACCAAGACCACCTATGTTGCACTGCGTCTCTTTTCTGCACAGCTGAGTGAGGAATGCATAGGCACGAAATCATGGTCTCAGTGATGCTGACAGTCCACTCAGATAAAACGTTGCTCTGCCTTCTTGTCAGGGAACAAATTAGGAACTCTTCTCAGTCCATACTTGCCACAGAAGCAGATCCTGTGAACTCCAGAGGGATATTGCCCATGTCCACATGGACAGGACCTGTTAGCTCTGAACAGACAGGGATGCTCAGGGAGGCAGAGTACCTTAGTGCCGGAGCCTCCTTCCCCATCACAAATCCTTTTGGCTGGTCCTACCCAGAGGCCATCTGTGGCCTGGCTCATGCTCGGTGGAAAGCAGAAGAGGTGGGGGAGGCGTGGGTGCTCCCTGGACAGCAGCGCAGGAGTCGGAGGCTGTAGGGACTCCCACATGCTCGTTTTGAAGCTTAGCCTTGGCTCTTGGACTCGGGGCAAAGAGCCTCAGCCACCAGGTACACCGACAAGTAGGCTTTAATGGTCCCCAGCAGGCAGCCGTGGCCCTGCCAGGCCTCCTGCAGCACGGTTAGGAAGATCAAAGCTGTCATGTGCAAGTGCCAGCCGGACTGATGGTGACACGGGGGAACGAACACGGTTAAGCAGGAGGTATAAGGCTCTATTCGGGATCCGCCCCTCTTCCCTGACGTCGGTGGGAGCTTGGAGAGCAGCAGCTGTTGATCTGGTGCTGCGTCCTGGGTCGGGAGGGCTGAGGAGCAGGCAGGGGAGGAGGGGGTCCCAGCCCAGGCACAGCACCGTGGGCACCCTGAGCTCAGCTGGGTCTTTTCCAGCCCCTCGCCAGGAGTCTGGGAGGGGGACAGGGAATTTCCCTGCAGTGATCCCACTCCTGATGCTGCCTTTGTAACAGACACTTATCGTCAATTAATTATGCATTATTAGCATCCATTATTCACTCCTATTATGTGTACATACATGTGCGGCACTGAATAATAAGGGAATTACGCCAAATAATTAAATGGCCCTCCACCGAGAAACAGCCTGGAGAGGAGGGAGCGTATCACAAATGGAGGGGGGTTGCTGAGGACCAGCATCAAATGGGGACGGCGGCAAACAGACCGTGCTGGAGGAGAGCCAGGGCAGAAGGCAAGGAACTGGAAGAGATGTATGAATTACATCTGGGTGCACAGACTATTTTTCATTTGAGTGGCTGAATATACAGCAATTCAGAGGAAATTTGGGTCAACGTTTTGGCAAAACAAAATAAGACCCTGAAGATCATTAAAGTCAAGAACCACTTAAATGGTTCCTTCAACAGGAGAAGTTCCTCTATTATCTAGTCTGCTTTTTAATCTTGGGCTAAACAAAATTTGCATCAGTTCTGAAATTTCAAAAAAGGCCATTTCAAAACATTTCAGTTTGATGTCAAAATAAAAATATTTCAACGTGTCCTGCCTGCTTTCAGCTGAAATCGTTTGAGGAATTTGACCCAAATTCCCACACGGGTTGTGCCTACCTCAAAAAGCCATTTTTTTTCAGCAATTTAGTGTATTTGTTTTGATTATTCGTGGCATGGTAGGGAGAGGAAGGTATTGCTCAGTGTTCAGAGGACAAGGCACACCACCGGCAGCGCTCAGAGATGCATTTTGCGTGCAGAACACCAGTGCTGCAGCAAAGGCAGAGAGAGGAACCTCCTGTTTTCAGCATCTATCTCAATTGATGGAGATAATTACAAGTGCCACATTCCCAATTTCTTCTTCCGGGAATTCTCTTCTTTAATAAACTCATTCTAACAAATTGATCACAGCCTCTCCGGTGCTCTGCACATATCAAAGCCATTTATAAGATTGAAGAGAACACTTGGTGTGAAAAATAGGAGCCAGCGCCAGACTTTGTGGAGATGTAATCTACCTTCGGCTGTAATACAATTGAATTAACTTGCTTTCCTCACATGCCTGCTGTTTAACATGCTCTTGGTGTTTGCTTCTGAGCTCTGGTCAGTGTGAAAAAACAGAGTCCAAGAATCTCAGGAAATGCAAGGGCCAATGGCACTTGCCCCGTGGTGCTCCCTGCAGTCTGCACCGGAGCTGGGGAGCCCTGGGGAGCTCAGCTACATGCTGTAGTCACCTACCCAATGTCAAGATGTCTTGACTTCAATAGGCTGAGCCCAGCAGGTCAAGCACATTCACGTAAACCTGCTGGAGGGATCCGGGTAGGCGACTGTGTGGTTGGGTCCTGGTTAATTCTGGTCCTTTCCAGTTGCCTTTTCTGGCTGCTCAGTGAAGCGTTTGTAGCAGCATAATTCTAGTAAAATAACTAGACAAAGAGAAACTTTTTCACGGAAGCAGCCAACACACTGAAGACCTTGTTTTCTAAACCAATATAATTAAACCAGCTTCAAAAAGGAAATCAACAAATGCCTAAATGAGGTTTGAACCTAAGCTTTTAAATGCATTTCATTAGACCTATGCAAATGCTGTGAGGATGCCCTAATTTCCTATTGCAATTTAGAGTAAATCCATGTAGAAAACATTAAAATTAACTTGCCTGCCTCCAAATCAAGCACTTCTTAACCCAAGCTGAGCACATCCAGACAGGCATTGTTCCCTTGCAGCAGCTACCTCTCCAGGTAACTGGTGCAGCAGAACCTGAGCAAGGTGGAGGTCGTTTGCTCACCACACGGAGAGCCATGACCCACCCAGCTATTTAATTTGGCCCGTGTCCTTTTAACAGCCCAGGCCATCAGCTGTTTACATGAAGCAGAATACAGGGGTAGGAGTTATCCCGGATTGTTTTTCTGGTGTCCAGTTTAAACAGTGCTCAGTCTAACGTGGGCTGCCCCTTCTGCTCTGTAAGTAAAGCTGGAGACAAGAAGCTGCTTTGCTTTCCTCAGGGAGTCTGGGGAGGAACAGCTGAGGTTTGCAATGAGAGTAACATGTCCCAGGGAGAGAGAGGTCCAAGGCGCAGAATGGTACCTTCGTCTGCTATACCTACAGCTGGGTTTTGGCATAGTCAGGTCCTGTGAGGGGGCGAAAGTCACCTTTCCCCAAGATGCAGGAGCTGTTCTGCAGCTGCTGATATTCCCAGAGTGATGGGACAGGGATCCCCACCCTTCCCCTTCTGTTCCTTGTGCTCTCCCAAGCCTGCATCTCCCCTACCCCCTTTCTACACAGGACAGACTCCATCTGCACAGCAAGTTGCATCAGTTTTACATAACATGAAGTTGCAGCCAGCACAGACACCTGCACAAACCCTCTTCTTGGCACCCCCTGTGCAAGCTCTCAGTGCCAGAAGCACCTCCTCCTGCTTCCCAGTGACAGCATTGCTCATCTCAGGGCTTCACTGCAAGCCCCAAGTGAGGGAATAGCAGCCCCAAATCTCTCCCTTGCAGTCCTACCTCCCTTGGCCAGCAAGGCTCAGGTACCTACCGGCTCCATTTCCTTTCAGACTCAGGAGCGCGGTGCCAGGGGAGCCCCCCAGTGCCCTCAGCTAGGTGGCTGCAGCAGCACCACTGGCCTTGCAAGGGGCTCTGCGAGCTCCTGCCGTGGCCAGGACTGTGACACTACATTCATAACCCGAGAGAGGGATGTGGAGAGCAGGGCACAAAGCCAGCCACCGGCATCACGAGCCTCTGGCTGGCGGGAGCCCAGCGCTGCAGGCAGGTGCAGGCAGGCTGGGGGCACAGGGAGCAGCATGCACCCAGCAGCACAGTGGCTTATCAGCAAGATGCTTCTTGGGGCATCCCACTGAGACGTCAGGTCTGGCTGTGAACAGCAGTGGCACTTTGCAGGCCTGGGACTGCAGAAATGAGCTGCTGGCAGACTGCTTGTGCCCAAGGGGACTTTGCAACGAGCTGGGTGGGTGGCTGACAGCCTGGGAAAGGAGCCATTCAAAAGCAGAAGGAAATAATATTTTCCAGTTCAGGTGTGGTTTTGATGTTGCATATGCATTTTTTTTTTTCAGCCAAAATGGGGATGGAAATTTCAAGGGGAAAAAAAATGTTATGAAATGAACCAAATAAGCACATTTGGACTGTTGAAGCATTGTCCTGGTAATTTTTGTGTTTCATTTCCCAGTTGATCATTTTAATGGCACGGTGCGTTTCCCTCAGAGCCTCTCAGCCCATTCTTGTTCTCCCCACTCTGTATCCTTCCCACCAGCTCCACTGCCCCTCTGCCCATCCCCTCGTGCCCACCAGTGCCCCTTCCCTCCCTGGCCCTGGGGGACATGGCTGGGCTGGTTGGGGACTATCACCTTTCTGAGAAACCCCACGGGAGCCTCCAGCAAGGGTGAGCACTAGGACACCCATCTGTGCCAATTCCCCTCCAATTTTGATGTACTTTTCGTTTTGGGCTGGGGAGGAGGGACAAGGGGATTTTCATTTTGCTGCCTTAAACGCATGCAGGCTCATCAGCGACAAGAACATTGCTGTGGTCATTAAAAGCAAACGGAGCACGCTGACTCCCAGCGTCAACACACGGAGGGACAAGGTGAGAGCTGGCAGCTCTCTGGGGAGGCTGTGACTTTTCCAAGGTGGGGGCAACCGGCCTGTTTGAATGAGGTAAAGACATTGCCCAGACTGGCCTCTGGATAAGGAGACCCGACATATCCTGGAAAACAGGGGAATGACCAAACTGTCTATCCCCAAAAGATAAATAATTGGTGCAAGATCCTCAGCTGGAAAAAAAAATAATAAAAAAATCCTGTTATTCCCTTAGCTTCTCATCACCACTGCTGTTTCACCAATTTAGCACAAGACAAAGCCACATTGGCCCAGTCCAGTGAATGTGGCAGCCCTGTGCTGAGCAGCAGGTCCACCCAGAAAGCTCCCAGCACCTTGTGGAAACCCAAGGGCCTCCTGAAGGAGACCCCCAGCAAGGCTGGCCAGATGTCCTCAGCATTGCCAGCAGCAGAGAGTCAGGGGGATCCCCCCAAGAAGAGCAAACCCTGGAGCTGGTGGGCTCTTCTGCACCCCCAGCTCCAGCTGGCAGCCTCGTGGCAGAGGATATGTTACGTCTGAGATACAGCAAGGTTACATCATGGTGTGGCGAGGCCCCAGATTAGCAATGTGTTAGCAAAAAAGCACGAGCATCATGCAGGATCAAGCAAGAAAGGTCAAATCTATTACACCAGCTTCTATTCTGGCTGAAAATACATTCGCTTTTAGCATTAAAAAATGTTTCTCCTGGGGTTAACATTTATGTGGCTTTTATGGGAAAAGCAGACCACCGCTGTCTTGCTCTTCAGGAATATTTTTGGATTTTTTAAGGCTCCTGGGGTGCCCAAAGCTAAAAATATCATTTGAGTTTTTGGTTGTTGCTGCTGCCAAAAATAAATCAAAACCAAACCCCCGACAGAATCCCATAAAGGAGAGTTTAAAGGTCAATTTAGAGTCCCCGCAAGACATATTATGGGGGGAACCTGTCCTGGAACTCTGCAAGGGCCTGGAGAGGTGCAAGTCCCTCTCCTCCCTGCCAGCACACTCCCTTGCCCACCCGAGCCGAGAGCCACCCATCGGAGGGTGAGAGCAGCAGTGATGGCAAATAACAAAGCTATTGAGGTCCAAAATCTTGGTGCTCTGAGGGCCCGGAGCTGCTCTTCCCCACTCCCCCAGGGCACGTCAGCACCAGCATTTGGGGTGGGAGCACTTGGAGAGGGAGCTGGGGGCAGAGAGGGACGAGACGTAACCATGCAGACAAGGCACAGAAGCCGTGGCGGGACATCGCATGCTCCCCCGAACAATCTGGTACACGCAGAGAAACTCATTATGATAATTCTGAGCCCTGAATTTACATCTTTGAAGCTATCATCATAAGGGAAAAGGTTAGACTATTTTTTTTGTTTGTTTGTTCTTTTTCTTATGTGGTGGCTCAGATTAGAGCTGGCACCAGAAGGATAAGCACTGAATCTTGGGCTAAATATTTCATTTCCACAGATGCTGCCATCAAGTTGGTTACAAAGAAACTCTTTTGCACTGTTTTCCTTTGTTGTTGTTTTGTTTTGTTTGCAGGCTTTTATGCTATTTATTTATTTAATTTTATACAACTTTCTGCTAAATATTAGGTTGGACAAGGGAAAAAATAACGGAGCTCAGAAAAATCATCTTGGAAATGAAAGGGGGCAAGTTACAAGGAAAAATTAACTGATGAATTAAAACCACATTACCTCTGCCTTTCTTACAACTTTCCTGTACTCAGCTGATCTGCCTCATGCAAAGACCAAGGAGGGCTTTGCCCTAATTCATGGAAAAAAGAGATTTTTCTCAAGTATTACAAGAGATGGGGTTCCAATTTAGGCAGAAGGGCCTGTGGGCAGGGTCACGGCAGGTCTTTCAGTTTGCTGTTCTTTGTGCCGTGACTTGTACTGCTGATGTCAGGGAGCCCCCCCGGGACGCGTGGGGCTTTCACAGTCCCAAAGACAGGCTCCTCTGTAGTGCTGCACGTAGGTAATGTCTCGTTTCTGGTACCATCAGCAACGGGCGGCTAAAGAAAGAAATGATGCTGAGGAGCCACGGCTTCCTTTTGTTATATTTCAGAAGATCACTATAAAACTTCACATGGGAAATTATGTTTATGCTTCAATGCGGTGAGCAAAAGCATCCCATTTCCCTCTTCTGCCATTCAGGCTAAATTTAGCTCTCCCTGACACTAGTATCTTTGGAATACATCCACTGAACTTATTCTGCCTTTTCACAGTGACATCTGGGAGCAGAACGTGGATCCTTATTTATTTATCAAGGCTCCATGGGTTTGAGATTTGCTGCTGCAGGAGGAAACTTCCTCAACATTTTTTTTCTGCTCAGTTGCGGAGGCTTCACAGTGCTGGGCATAAACCAGCAGCATCCAGAGGAACAGAGCCAATTAGCAGAGACAGGGCTGCAGCCGTCTGCGCATCGCAGCCCTCCCGAGCTGCTGCTGCGAGCGCCAGCTTCCAGGAGATCCAGCCGGGGTCTTTCCTGGCTGAGCAGCCTTTGACGTCGGCGCTGATGCTGAGGCAAGGGAGACACGGATGGATTAAAATAGCACAGCTATTATCAGCTTCACTCAAAATTCTGGTCCAATTTAAATTCGTTTGTCAGGAGAACAAGGAAACTGACTTTTTCTTTGAGCGGCTGCTCTCCCTCCTGGCTCCAGAAGCACCTCGGTGCCAGCAACGGCTGAGCCCAAAGCCTCACAACAGAGGCACCGTTTGGCTTCTGGGGATGCCCCCAGTTTCTTTCTAAATAGAACAAGTGCTGGTGGCTCAAGTTGCGTGTCTCATCGGGCAGCAGTGAGACACAAGAGGCTAACCCCGTCTTCCTGCCCCAGTTACTTTTGAGATAAGGAACCAGCCCTCACAAGGAGAAGTCACATGGGCTTACTGTGGTCAGAAGATATCCTCAGCGCCAGGAACTGGAATTCCACTTTCACCTTCATTTGGGGGCAAAACGCTCCCTTCTCTATTCCACCCTTAACAGCAACAAAAATTAACAGCACTTTGCAAAAAGTGTCCTCTCTGAAAGCAATATTCTCGCCATTTGTGCAGGCTGGGGATGTTCTCAGGCTGGCCTTCATGACCTGCCATGTTAGGTTTCCCTTACAAGCACATTTAAGTACTTTGTGCTGCAGAGCTCGAAGACATCCAGTGGAACACCCCGCCTGGTCTGGCCCAGGAGGGCGACCCCAGTGTCTCCTCCTCACCCCTGCTCTCCCTGCCTTGGAGGCTACAGGGATGTGAGAGCTGTATGCATAAAGTCATTTCTCCCGCTATCCCTCCACACTTCATTGCACGTGGTTCTTGCTCCAGCCCCCCCATCTGCTCTGGCTGGCTGTAAGCACTGGCTCTGTCACCCCAAACACACCCTGGCACCCCCAGCGAGAGCCAGTGCTTGGCGGAGCCAGCTGAGACACCCACCCAAGTGGAAATACAGATGCTGTCTGCACTTGCTGCGTGCCCGGCTGACTGCGGGCCAGCCAGCAGGGGCCTGTCAGGGCCTGGAAGCAAAGCGGTGACAGAATTGCTGTGCAGCTGTCCCCAGAAGGGTTTGGGGTCCAGCAGCCAACCTGGGTCACACCATCAGAGCAGCAGCATCCTACTGCACGAATGCCAGCCATGGCTGCTAGCTGCTTGTATGAGAGCATATCTATAAAAAGATCAGTGTGATAGCTCTTCAGCTGCTCTCTCCAAAAACTGGGGACCTCGCCCTTGAAAAGACACCCAAGAGTGAAAAAAAATTCACAAAAAAACCTGCCTGCTCTATGTGAAGAAGAGTGCTTTTGCCCAGCCCATACACTAGCTGCAAAAACATGCACACTCTTGACCAACCCATCTCACTCAGTTAAATCCCAGAGCTTTTCAACTAGAGCTTAAAAAGTAACTAGGGGAGAAGAAAGCAGGGTGACTGTACCCCTTTGCAAAGATTTGTTCCTTCTGTGGGGAAAGCCCGGTGCTTCCCTCTCTCCCCAGATCTGGAGGAATTGCCCACACAGTTTTGATTTGGTATTTCCCACCTCTCTCCCTCATTTCAAATCCTTAGGTTTGCCGTACTTTCTGCACTGGAAACAAAGCCTTAAAATAAATTAGAGGAGAAAAGGAAAAGAAAGCTCACTGATCCCCCAATTAGCATGGAGCACTTAAGCAGTCAGATCTTTGCATTTTAATTGTAATCACTCCAAACACAAAAAGCTGAAGTGACAAACCCCAGAGCTAATTCCCGCTGATTAAGTCACTCCCCAGTTCCCATTACAACATTTGTGTAGTTTCTGGTTTAATTCCTTGGCCTCTGGACACAGACAGCTGATAAAGGCAGTTCTTCAGCTTTGCTGTCCTCCCTCCAGCTCAGCGTGCCTCACTGAGTCCTGCTCCCGAGCTGTGCCTGCACACCCGGGCTCTTCCCCTGGTCTGACCCCGGTCCTGGCACCTCGTGGTGCTGGGACAGCACTCAAAGCTGGCAGCATGGGGCAAGGAGCAGAGGAAAGCAAGGCAGGAGCCAATACAGTTCACAACATCGCTGAGTAACACAGGTTACCTGTGTAACACCACCTTCGTTAAGGTGAAGTTAACTTAGGTGCGTTGCCCTGTCCCATCAAGCAATGAGCATCTCCAGGTGCTGAGGTGCCACAGCCAACCTGAGCTGGTGCTCTGGTGTCTGACCACCTTCCCCGTGGAAATTTTTTCCTTTTATCTAATGGAATTTCCTCTGTTGCAATTCTGCCTCTCATCCTATTACTATGAAAATTATTTAGGACCAAATTAAATCAGAGAGAGAGTATGCAGACCCAAGATGGGCTCTCAGTCCTCTGTGAAAAGCAGGGTACACGGCACAGCCTGAGCCTTGAGCACTGTGGGTTCACTCCAAGCGTCAGAGTCAGGCTTCCCGGAGGTTTAGCTCCAGATCAAGATGTGTGTAGCTACGTACACTAACTGATACAACCCTCAGGAAGCAGCCTCTCCGCAAGCTACCCCTGTACAGAATGGTCTCCTCTCTCCAGTACTGTGCAGAGGCACAGCGTTGGGCCTCCTGAGGTGGTTGAAACCACCACCAGAAACAACCACCACACACCCCTTTACCACAACAGCTCTCCGCTTGGAGCTAAGGTGCTCTCCTTCCAGCCGTAGATACCCGAGGTAAAAACAGGATGCAAACCAAAACTTATGGCATCTGTCACCACTTTAATTAACGTCACCAAAGCAACATTATGCAGAAGCATGTGTAGCAGGGGATTAATTAATTAATTGCACCAGAACGGTGCAGAAGGGGATGTGTGAAGAGAAAATCAAAAATAGAGCTGCATGCTCTTTGCCTTAGTATCCCTCCATTAGGTCCTAAAGATGCCAGAGGATGTCATCTCCGACATCTGAAGGTGCCAGGGGATGTATCAGAGCAGGATCAAGGTGTGGATCTACAGCTATGAGACCAGTAACGCTCCGTGAAGGAGCAAGGAGAAAGCCTGAACAGACATTGAAGAGAAAAAGAACTGGGAAAACTCTGCAAGATCAGAACAGAGGCTCGAAACATATTTATTAAAGAAGACAATAGAGAAGCAGATAGGAGGCGGGAATCTAATGAGATATTATATCGGGAACTCCTTGTGAAGAGGAGTTTGAAGGGTACAATGACTCTTACCCCCGAGCTTCATGACAGGACATTGTTCCGGGGTAACCACGGCCCCTCTCACGGTTGCTGGCTTTTGAAGGACCCAGAGGACTGAAGGTCCGCCTGCACTCAGCTGGTCCCCATTATTCCTGTTGCTTCAGCACAGGAGCCAACACGAAATGTCAAGTTGGTCTTTTGAGCTCAGTAGCAATGAGGTGCTGCGACTGTTGTACAGAAGGGTTTTCTTTGCTTATTGTTGCTTTGTAAATTAGTTCTTTTAATCGAAGGCAGGAGTGTTCTTTACCTAAGAGCAATTCTTGGAAGCAGAAATGTAAGTAGATGTGAGGGCTCAGATCTCCTCAAGCACACATCCCTCTCAGGTCCTGCAGCCGGGTGGAGAGGGCCAGTGCAGCAGGGCTCACGCAGAAGCAAATTCCTCTCTCTGGTCATCACAAGAACAAGGGATGCACGGTGTCACCTCGGCTCTGCCAGTTCCTACTCTGCAGGTGCTCAACCTCACTCAACATTACGCTTTGCATGGTTAAATATGCATCCCAAACATATCCCCTTTCTGTAGAAGGGGTGGCTTGGGCCCTTCTTTTAGTACATTGTGTTCAAGAATATCAAAGCCCAAAACTGTGGATGATGCTGAAGTTTCATTTCTTCCTCTAAGTAGGGCTGTGCTCACACAAACACATTATTTTTTTGTCAGTCAAAGTAAAGAAGTGATTCTCACAGAAGGGTGGGAAAAGAGCGTATGGCTTTACACTGAATCAGTCATTTCATACAGAAGGCTTAATTCTTTTTTTAGCCCCATAGGAAGGAAAAGGAAGGAAAAAAAAAGAAAAAAAGAAGTCAGTGGCCCCAGTCTGTCTGTCTTTTCCTCCTTCCTTCCTTCCTTCCTTCCTTCCTTCCTTCCTTCCTTCCTTCCTTCCTTCCTTCCTTCCTTCCTTCCTTCCTTCCTTCCTTCCTTCCTTCCTTCCTTCCTTCCTTCCTTCCTTCCTTCCTTCCTTCCTTCCTTCCTTCCTTCCTTCCTCCTGCAGTATTTGTCCTCTTCTGGTAACTATGAATCTCTTCTTTATTTCATTCATACTCTTAGGAGCTTTTCTCTCATTTTTATTTCTCCTCTGTGTTTTGCTGCTCTATAATGCATCCTGTCTTCTCCATTTGCCTTCTGGCAGAAACACTTAGCCAGCTGAGGTTTCCCCATCCTCAGGTTTTCCCCTCCTCCTTGAAAGCTTGCAGAAGTGCTGAGTCTGCAAGCTCAGTCCCCCCAGGATGGTGCGTGGAGCAGGTAGGGTTGCAGTCCTGGGACTGTGGAGGGAATCTCAGGTTAATTTGTGAAATTAACTTCAGGCTCAGCAGCTGCTGCTGCTGCTAGTACTTCAAGGGAGAAGGAAAATGCTGATGGTAACAGCTGCCTGTGTGATTTATGAGCAGTACAGAAACATCTAGCAAGCTCCAGAGAGCTGCATATGGAAGGGGATTTTCTTGTGAATGACCTTCTTTGAAAAAAAGTTACTTGGCATGTTTGAGGGGAAATTACAAAAGACTCCTTCAGCAGTGAGCAGTTTCATCTTTCTTTTGCCTGCGTGTGCATCGACCCCCTCCCTGCTGTAAGCAATCATGAGAAGGTGGTGATCTGAAGGGAAAGAAGCCTCTTCTGTAAAAACACTGTTCACTCAACTCCAAGGTCTGTGAAGATGCTTTTCACTATCCCAACATTTCTGCATGACTTTGTCTAGGAAGATGGCATGGTGGCAAGTGGGTCAGTACGTGTGCAAAGACATAGGAAAGGAAGAAGATTGGTGAAACATCCTCTTCCCTTTTATCCTTCTTGACGCCATTCTGTGGATAACTTTTTCATACCATTAGGGTGACCCAGAGTGCCCAACAGCTTCCACCAGTGCAGTACTCATATTATTATAATAGGTTTCTGTAGGAGTTTCCCCCTGACTCACACAGCAGACACCGTATCCTGCCTCCAAGGAAGTGCAGTGCTTCCCCCCACTCCAGCTGGACAGCTCTACCAGTGAATAAAGTGGGCTGATGTGGTAACAACCCTATCTCCTCTTCCCGCACCATCACTGGAGGGGGAGCAGGCTCTTCTCTGGAGCAGAATCCTTGTAAACTCCCTAGTGAGACCACAAACCCTCTCTGATTCTGCAGTGCACCAGTGGATACAGTACAGGGAATCTGGAGACCCGAATCTACTTTCTATTTTTCTTGTCTCTACCATTCTTGGGTGTTCCTTCTTGCTCTGCTTACATACTTCCCGGGGCATCCACGTGCTCCCGTAGTGTGAATCATCATCACTGTTCCATAACTTGAAGCCAAGTAGAAACTTCATCAAAAAAAAAATGTAAAAATGAGTACTCAAACACTTTGCCACTCTTGCTTCCACTGGATAACTTACAGACATTTCCTTGTCCAGCGAAGCTCATTAGAAGCATTGTTCAGAGAGTCCCAGATGCGAAAGTTAAATTCTGTGGTGTGTGCGCGTGTACACATATATGTATGTTGTAGTGGAAGGGACCTCAGGAGATAATTAGAATAGAATAGAATAGGATAGGATAGGATAGGATAGGATAGGATAGGATAGGATAGGATAGGATAGGATAGGATAGGATAGAATAGAATAGTTCAGTTGGAAGGGACCTTCCAAGATCATCTAGTCTAACTGCCTGACTACTTCAGGGCTAACCAAAAGATAAAGCCTATTAATGAGGGCATTGTCCAAATGCCTCTTGAATGATGACAGGCATTGGTTTGTACCTACAGGAATAGGTACAAAAATACTGTTGGACACATATTCAGTAGTTATTAGTTACTTGCCTTTTCAGTTCCCCAAAATCTTGTTTTTGACCTAATGTTTTTTAACCTATAGTTTAAAAGCTATTACACGATTAATAAACATTTAATGGCAGATTCCTTTAATTTTTCTTCTGATAACAGGCTCCAGCAGTCACATCAGTGAGAGCTTGTCTCCATGACAGAAACTTATTTTTTGTTTTTTAATTGCAAACACAGCCCTGGATGTATTCCCATGAATCGAAGAACAGGTTGTGGTGGTTTTTTTTTTCTTTTTTCTTTTTTCTTTTTTTTTTCTTTTTTTGAAGGACTTAGAACTAGGCTCATGATTAATTCACCAAATCAAATTAAACCAGTTGGCAACTCTGATTTAAAGTTGGCTCATTTTCACTCATCTGACTTCAAAATGGCAGAATGGATTTTGCTCAAACTTTAGAGGAAAAAAGTAAAAAGAGCTTGCCTTTGGGAAAAGGAACGGAGACCAGAAATAGAAATATGGAATTGTAATACTATTTGTGCGTCCTCTTTGGTCATCCGATGTTAAGCAGAAGAACTGGCTCGCCAGAGGCTCTGCCTGCAGGTGCACGGCAGGGGTGGGATGTCGTCAGGTGATGATGTCCAGGTGCAGAACCGAGACACCGCAGCAATTCCTGCTCCAGCAGGAGCGCAACCAGCACTGCTCTGCAGTGCTGACTTTGTGTCCCCTTCCTAAAAAGAGGCTCCAGTTGTACATGCAGCGTCTGTCTCTAAATTCAGAATTTTAACAAACTGGGCAGCAGCTCCCGTTGTGATCTTCACAGCTCCCTGAGGAGGGTGCTTCTCTGCATAGCAACTGAAAGAGGGATCCAGTTGAAAATGCACTCATCATTCACCAATAAACCCACAGAGTGAGAGAATATACAGTGTGAGGATGTGGGTGGGTGAGGATGGAGCTACCCTGTGGCACTGGGTACATGGTAGATGGGCCATCTCCAAGCAGTTCTGCTGAGGGCTCTGCATCACGCCACGAGGGGTTTGATTCCCACCCAGAAGCTGGCTTTTTCTGCATGGAGAGAGTTCTTTCCTGAGGGTCTGTATAGCTGAGATTTTGGACCAGGAGCATGAAAAGCACAGCTTCATGTCTGCTATATCTGCTGATACTGCTTCTTATTTCAGTGAACTATATTTTCTAATTGGTCATGCACGTTTACTTGACAAGATCTAAGAGAGTGGTGTGATGGATAAATCTGAACTTGTGTTGTCACCCAAGTGCAAATACAAGGGAAAGGTATGTGTAGATCTTTTTTCCATATAATGAATACAGGCTGAAGTTAGGCCCTTTCTTGATACAGTGCAATAAGCTTTAGGGAAGCTCATCTAAATACTGATTTAGGACCTGTAAGTACACAACATGAATGAGAATGATATTTTACATACAGCTCATCAGAGTCAAATTTTCATTCCTAAAACTGAGGTGATCATACAAAACCAGTGTCAAGAACAGCTTATATAAACCACATTTTTTAACCAAGAGCTCCTCTGGAGGTTTATTTTTATTCTATTATTTTATTTTATTTTATTTTCATTTTATTTCATTTTTTTTCTTTTTTCTTTGGCCTAGAAGCCAAAGGTCCCAGACCTACCTGTCTGGGAGGTAACAGATTCTCAGCTTCATGAAGGAGGAGCCTTCAGCCCCTCAGCAGGCACATCCTGGCATGCTGAGTTTCTTTTGCCTTGTGTTTGCAGAAGCCTGCCCAAGCAGACCCTGCAGCCATGGAAAAGGCCTGTCTCCCTACATAGCTCTTTTGGTGTACGAAATGGAGTGACAGAGCTGGTTGTGGAAGGGTCTGTGAGCTATCTCCAGGCTGTTTGTAACTGAACAGCTCTGTTTGGGGGGAAAAATCCATGTGAGGGATTCAAGGTTGAATCCTCTGGCTGATAGTGCATTTCCCACGGGCTGGTGAGAGCACATGGAACAGTTAATATTTAAACTGTTGACACAGTGCCCGATTTAGACAGCTGCTTCAGCGTCACCCTCGTTTGGAGAAGTGTATTGTCTAGGGGAAAGCCGCATGATCTGAACAGCCAGCACAAAATGCCTAGGCTCCCTCAAACCACGTGGCTGGGCTGCAGCTGAGGCGTCTCAGCTCCTTCTCTCCAGGCAGAGAGACTTCCAAGGGTTTTTCAGCACAAAGTCTATTAGGTTAGATTTCACAAGGCAACTGGCTGGACAACATGTGTGGGTTTTTCTTATTTTTTCCTCCAAAAATCTACAGCTTTTCAAAAACTGTAAGAAAAGTGAAATCATGGTATTATACATGGTATTATCAGAACTGATCTTGAGGATTTCTTCTTTCCAACAGAAAGAGAATTTCCAGAATAAGCCAGTCTGAACATGATATTAATGTTTTTAAAAACCTTGGGTATTACTATTGCACAACTTAAATGCCCAAACCGTTGACAAATCAGAGGAACTTGGCTGTTTTAATCACATAATGGCTTTAGAAAATGTGGAGCTCTACCATTATTTGCATGTTTCATAGCTTTATTAGCACCATTAATGCTAACAATATCCCTGGTGTTAGCAACAGAAGTCCTTTCACTACCCATAACAGAGGTAGACAGGTATTTAATTTAATGGCGTATTTGTTGCTGCAAACCTATCTTATCTGGGCTTCCAGGAAGGCTGGGTATATACTGGTGCTGCTTACTAAGGATATGGATTAACAAAGTAAAATTGCTGAAATTCTAATTTGGACAAAATATTCCTTATAACAGGATAGAGGATAGTTATCTTGGGCAGTTCTGACCCCTGAAGACTGCCTATGGATGTGAAGGGGTTATTAGTATCTTCTCCTGAACTACAACTGGAAGTAATCATTAAAGCCTTTTCCCTGTTGCAGTATGAGATCTTGCCATGGAAACCCAAGGTACAATAGATTAAACAGAAGAGAACAGGAAGGCAAGGTGAGATTAACAGGGCTAAAATCTCACTTCAAATTAAATGAGACAGGAAGATGAAGTAGCTTTTCCAGTAGCTAAACATATACACAGTTATCTCTTTAATAAAATGAAGGCAGGAGGAAAAAGAACATCACAGAAGCTCTCAGGAGTGGCAGATTAGCAGGAACTGTAACACCATCACAGCTCAAAAGGATTTCTATTGTGCTGCTTCCCTCTGCCTTATTCTCCCATTACTTAAGCATAAACACTGCAGACTCTATCCACTTGTTATTCCTGTTTCAAATATATTGGGTAGTTAGCTTTTACTTTTCCTACTTGGTAGGCAAATTCTCTTTAGTTTGAGCCACTCATCTCTGATTTTGGGGAACAAACCATGAAGGGCTGAGCCCCTCAAGTGTTTGGACACCCAAGACTGAGGATTGGATGTCTAGCTCATGTGTCTGGCTTCAAAAAGCTTTAGCTTTAAGCAAATGTGGGGACAGTGGGAAGGAAATTCAAGAAGAGAGGGGGGCAGAGGGGCACAAGGAAACATGTGGGTGCTGGTAGAGCCAGAGTCAGGGCCACCCCACCACCACGGCTATGCTGGGAAAGGGCAGCCTCCCAGCTCAGCAGGGCTTCACAAGAACTGTCCTCAAGGCATGTGAGAGCTCTAGAAGTTGAATTGTGACATGTGAAGAAAATAAGGTAATGCTTTTATGTTATCTGTGGACTTTGGACTCAGTGAAAAAAAAGATTCAATGGCAAAAAAGAAACCTTCCTCCCCGTTACCTGCCAAAAATCATTGAGTCAGTTTGCTGAATGGCAGTAGTGAGCTTCGACTGAGGCTGTCCTCTCACAAAGTTGGTAATTCATTGTCAGCTCATTCTTACAGAGTCTGGAACTAATCTGATTTAACTAATTGTGCCTGGGGGTGTTTAAGGAAAGGTTGAATGGTTTAGTGGGTAATATTGGTGGTAGGGGCACAGGTGGACTAGATGATCTTGGAGCTCTTTTCCAGCCTTAATGATTCTATGATTGGGATTGGAGAGGGGAAAAAGGACTGGATTTCACATGTTCAGTGTTGAATCCAGCTTCTAACATGACTTTTTCTTTCTGACTTCTCATCCTCTGAATTCTCATCACTCTGATCCCACTGGCAGTAGGTCTTGGCTGAGAAGAAATACAGGCACCTGAATGCCCAGCTGGAGAATGTAAATTTTTCATTTTTCCTCCCTTCTTGACAGTGGAAAAGCACCGTCTCTCTGCTTCAGGGGATCAAGGATGTTTCTACCAGGAGGAAGGACATTTGCAGCACCAGCAGAACCACCAGCATCCCTGCAGTATTCATTTCCCTGTGTTTTTACTCCTCAGCTGTATGCTTGCAGTGCAAAGCCACAGAGGTGCAGAGCAGACCGACCTGTGAAGAACGCCGCCTGGAAGGAGCATGGACACCTGGTGCAGCTGTGGCAAGGGAATGTGGGGTGGCAACATCATTGTGCACCACAAGGAAGCAGGCATTCAAAGCCAGCTACCTTCTTTCACCCATGGTCACAGCTGACCACGCATTCCCCCCCTCCGCAGTGGCAAGGTCCAGAAATACTTGAGTACTTCCTTTGCTTGTGGAAATCGGGCTTAAGAGCCTTTGAAATTGTAATCTATGATTTTTGCTCCTCAAAATCATGGTAAGTTACTCACCTCATGGTGGAAAAATAAGACTGAGGTTTTATTTTAATTTTCCCCTCTGCTCTAGGCAATATCATAGAGCTTGTGTGCATCCCAGCTCTTGGTGCAACCCAGCAGGACACCTGGGTATGCAGAAAACTTTAAGTCTTAGCAATATACACACACCTTTGGACACACATATTAAATGACATCATAACAGTTATGTTGCACAGTTCAGGACAAGTTTGAGAGCTCTGGATGGTAAGGTTGTTTGCTTTTCAGAGATCAGTACTGCAGATTTGGCCTAAAGACAGTGCCTTGAAAATGGACATTTCTTACATTCAAATCAGCAGAAAAAAAGTTGAGTGTTTCTCCTTTAAAGATTGTATTTTATATATGTTACTTTTGTTCTGGGTAGGAAAAAAGAAAGCAAACCCAAAGGCCCAAGAAAGATTCCTAACCAATTGATAATTAACAGCTTTCAAGTACATTTTATGTCCACATACATCATTTGTTAAAAAATGAAATACCTTTAGTGTTTTAACACTTTTTGTCAAAAAGAAAAAAAAAAGAAAGAAAGAAGAAATTAATGTACACGTTACATTAGTTTGGCACTGGTATGGACCATTTTTAAAAACATTTGTTGTTAATATTTATAATGGTTTGTACAAAATTGTAAACTATTTTCAAGTTTGTTTTTACTTTTGTTCATCATTGCCTTTCAAAAACTGTCATTGCAGGAACAGGAATAACCCAAACTAAACCCCAAAATAAAAGCAAGGCAATTCTCCTTGCCCCTGCCTATCCTTCTCCCTGCCCTCCTGCCCACTTTCTCTGCAAGAAGATGGAAGGAGACAGTTTTTGAAAGCACCCGGCAGTAATTGGTGAGCACGCCCATCCTGGGAGCCCTCCCATGGCACGGTGTGGGCTCCAGCTCCCTTCCGACTGACACAGGACAGCCCTGAGAGCAGAGTGCCACCCACCAATCACACCTTCCCACCTCTAGAGTAGACAAAGATGGCTCTTTAGGTCATTTTATTTTATTTCTTTGTTGTTTTTCCCTTTTTTTTCTTTTTCCCCCTTTTTTTTTTACAAAAATTTCTACATCTAAATCACTTTGCTAGAAACATTATTTTCTTTCCTTTTTTACATTACTTAAAGCAGAATCTGCTTTTGTGAAAAAAGACAAGGATCAAGGTCTTATTTCATGCAGAAAATGCAAATTAAAGATCATAAAAATGGGTGTTCTGTTTTTTTTTTCATTGTTGCTTTTTTTTTTTTTTTTTTTTTTGTAACGCTGTACAGGATGCAACGCAGCCACTCAGAGTATGTCAAGATGGTTCACAGCAGTCCCTTTAATAATATATCGACATTGCCATTGATCTCCCTTTCTGTTGTCATTGTTGTTCAGTTAGGTTTTGTTTGAAATTCTGGCCACATAAGATGTCCCCAGTTAGAGAAGACATTGCCGCTTCTTCATCTTTGAAGGGAAGATGGATGAGTGGAGTTTGAGAGGATGATACATTGGCATTAATGGTCTACATTTTCCTGGGAAGGATGCCCCAGACTTAGAGGTCTAATCTTGTTTGCTTTCATACCTCTTGGCATAACATTCCTTTGGGTGAGCACATTGCAAGTGGGCATTTGTCCTTCAGAAACAAGTTTCACTTCTGGAAGGGGATGTGATTTCACACAAGGACACAATATTATGACATGCCAGGCAATGGAAAGAAAAAATACTGTAGACCAGACAATGGTCATGCCACCAAGGTCACATATACTTGCCAAACGGTGATACTTTTCTGGTAATTCTCGAGGCTCTCCTTTATTTACATTTTTTTTCCATTTTCTTCTCCAGCATCTAGATATTCATCTTCCCAGGTGTTCAAAACTCTTCTCTGTGGCATCTGCTGAACCTTTCTAGGGGGTTGCTCACTAAAGATCATCTCTTTTGGTCTGTCAAGCACATAGGCCCCAGCCCTGTGAATATGTTGGATCCATGCATGGTTTTAAGCAGATGAGCAGTCGTCAGAACTGCTCCTCTGCTCAGAAGTGAGCATAGGATTGGGCTTTGCTGGACTGGGGCACGGTGTGGGTTGAGTCCTACCCTGTTCCTCTGCTTTGCCCATTTCTTTTTTGCTTCAGTGCAATTGAAATGGGAGAGGGAAAAGACTGGGGCAACCTCACCCCCCATTCCCAAACACTTTCTTCAACATCACCTAGTCTTGACCTGAAACTCTTTCTGCCCAGTCTCCCCCTTTAAGAGGCCCTGGGACATGTCTCCCCTCTCTCTGCTTCCAAATTTGTGGGGCACGAGTCTGGTCAGATCTTTAATGACCTGGAAGCTGCATTAGCAAAGGACAAATTTCTGTTTAAAGCATCCATAATGGGTCCCCAGGTGTCCCTGAGGCAGGTGGTACAATGATCCCCAGAACTTTGGGTCCTGTAGGCCACCACCTTTGGAGAAACAAAGTTAACCATCACCGCCTACACCAGCACAATCTCTTTCACAAGGTGTGCCTCCTCTTTGGACTCCTGCCTGACATGTCATGATATTGTGTGACAGTCACCGCTGCAGCGAGGAGTCACCGCTGAGCCCCTCCAGTCTCACTGGGAACGGCCATTTTGCCTCAGCAAGGCTTGGTGCTGAAGCGCTACAGGCCTCACAGCCCTTGGCACAGCCAGGGGGTGGTGGTGTGAAAGGAGAGATCAACCAAATCCACCATCCCCTGTCAGCAAACATAAAAACAACAATTTAAGGACTGAGTGGGGTCAAGTGAGTCCCTCCCAGTGTGGGGTAGGGCATGTGTCGGGGCAGGGCATGTGTCGGGGCAGTTCCTTCCTCTGCAGAGACGAGTGGAGGTTAGCCATGGAGAGAAATGCCTCTGCAATCCTGAGCCAGTGCCTTCCTCACGCTGAAAAGCAGGACGTTTACCATCTCAATCCCCACAAGCTATCTGCATGACACCAAAGGCGACCACATTTTCCTTCCTTGCTGGCCTGGCATCTCCCAGACCGTTTGTCCCCAAGTCCTCCCCTCTGGGCTCAGCAGTACCTGGGCTTTCTATGCAGCTGGGCAGCATGAGCCATATGACAGCCTGCCCAGAGAAGCACACTGAGTTAAAAGACACATTCAGAGGGTTGAGAAAGTCAGGGAAAAGATCTCCACACTCTTGCCTGGATACTCTATTCACAGGATGACCATTGAGGTCCCCAAATAAAACCTGGACCCAGCATCTGAATATGGCAATCAGCCTTTACAGAAGGCAAAACAATACCATCTTCTGTTTAAGACACATTGGAGGAGAAATCATCACCCTCTTCATAAAACAATACTACTTTCCACTCTGCTATCTCATCCTTTCTAGGGGAAAAGTCTGCTGGTATGAATGCCAGGCTCAGCATGTGCAAATGATAAAATGTGCACCCCTGCATCATAAATGGGGCTACCATCTCTCATCTCTCCATTTTGTCAGACATATTCAATAATAGTAAGTTCATTCTACCTCTGGCATTGACAAGTTTTGGGTATTTTAGATGGGAGTGGGCAGCCCACAGCCCAGAGCTGAGAACAGATGTGGAATGGCAGGTTCAGTGTCTCTAGATGGGATGATGACAGCATAATCTTCTTGGCTGGAACAAATTTTTTTTTTTTTTTCCCCAGGGCTTTCTAGTCTAGAGCACAATGGGGTGCAGAAACTCATGCTCACACATCTCCTTCCTATTTTGTCCTTGCGTACCCACCAGTCCTGCCTGGGCTGCTCAAGGCTGAGTCAGGGTTGTGCGGCCTGCCGCGTACTGATGCACTCTAGCTGGAGTGGCAGCTACAGTGAAGAGAAGCCTTACTGCTGAAGAATGGCCGTTCCTAAGAGGACTGAGACTCCCTCTGGTTTGAATTCCGTGCAAAGATTTTTCTTTTATCCTTGCTGCAATAATACAAACAATACAACATTTATTGGCTGCAGAAACCACACTTCTGCCCCATGGAGGCAAGACTGTTCTCTGCTTTTCCAAAGCACTAAGCTTAAGATAAAACAGATAAGCAGTTTGACATTTTTTTTCTTTTTTTTTCACCTTTGACACTCCTCCCAGTCCAGGCAAAGATGGACTATAATACAGAGGTTTACCAATAGGTCTCAGAC
The DNA here is from genome assembly GCF_964211835.1 of Anser anser. NCBI lineage: Eukaryota > Metazoa > Chordata > Aves > Anseriformes > Anatidae > Anser > Anser anser. The sequence continues at coordinate 12,829,467 of NC_139734.1, forward strand.
CCACCACCGTTATTATCCATTGCGTTTCCCTATCACTCATTTCTGCTAACTTGAAACTGCACGGAAACCAGGTGTACCTCAGTCCAAATTCAATCAATGCCCTACACAAATGCCCACTCATTTGTACTTCTGACCTTCTGTACTTCTTCTGCTGAAAAATTTGTCACTGCAAGGCCAATGGCCACTAAAACAGATAGCAAAGCTTAATGCAAGGTCCCTGCTTTGTATTATCTCTTCCAAACCCATCCTTCACCATCTTTTCCCAAACAGCTGGGAACCCACAGGCAAAGGTCTATCGAATTGCAAAGGGTCTTAAGATAAATCTTTCAACTTCAAGGGCTTCCTTGGTAACTCTTCTGAGCAGCTGGGCATTTCCCAGCTCTTGTCACCCTACACTAAGTCACAAGGCAGAAAGCAGCAGCAGCAACATTTTCTCCAAGACTGTTCAGGCTCATACTGCCTTCACTCCACCTGCATTACTTCATTATGCAAGTGATACCTGATATCATCCTCACCCCTTCGCTACTACATCCCAGGATACAGTAAGGCATAGTGCAGTTTGGCTCTCCAGGAAGAGACCATATGTGCAAGAGATTAGGGTCTAATACACAGCCTCCTCCCATTGGCCTCAGGGATGGTGGGATCAAACACTGAAAAGTTACTTACATACCATCACTTCCACCTCTCCTGCCCACCTCTTCTTTACTACACTCGGAGGTGGATCAGGGCACCAGCCGTAAGGTCACCATCCCGGCAGGCTGCACCTCTGTGCAGGCACAGGCACAGGTTTGCCCTCCAACCCCTGTGGGAAAAGTCTGGGGAAATGCGTTATCATACCAGCCTGGAGGACAGTGCTTCTTTATTACACTTGTCACCTTTCAGCTGTTCTTTACTTCTGAATGTACAGAACCATTTTTATTTGGTTTACATCAAGACATTAGAAATAAAACATATATTTTCTTTAAAATAAAAAAGACACCCCAAAACAAAAAAAGCAAAAAACAACAAACAAACAAAATAAAAACCAAGCCCCAACGCTATATACATCTTCTCCTTCCCAGTCTCTGCTCCTCTCCCTCCCTCCCTCCCTTCCTCCCTCACTCCCACCCTTCCTCCCTCCCTCCCAGCATCTGCGTTAGGTCCTGCTTCCAACACATAGATTTCACATCTCTTGCCTGACCCATGCCCCGACCCAATATCCATGCCTATTGTAAAGACATCCCACCCTGCTTGGTAAGCCCAGTCTCATTTCCAACAAAGCATTTGGTAACCTGCATGGCATTTCTTGCCCGGTTCTCCCTTATCTCTGACACCAGGGCAGAGCTCGGCCGCTGTCCCAGCTTGGGATGGCGGTAGCTCTCCTGCATATCCCAGCCCAGCTCCTGCAACATTGTCCAGATGCAAATGATTGTCCCTGCCTAAAGGGACTGAGCTCTTTCTGACAGCAGAGCACCATGAGTCTCCGGCTCCTTTCCCAGTTCCTGCCCTCACCATCTCCCAGAGTCTGCGGTCCGTGCCCACCAGGGACTGCTGCCATGGCTGGGTTTCCTTGAGTGCTGCCTGCAGCTGCACCCAGCCTGTCTGGCTCACTGCACGTCCCCGGTTTCCAGGCCTCTAATCCTTTCAAACCTTTTGTATTGCACATGTATTTTCACTACCTCTCTCGTATTCAGCTCTGCTTCTGCGGTTACAGCTCTCTCCCACCAACCACCTCTTCCTCATCCCATCCATTCCTTCAGGATTTCAGCAAACACCTTTCCTAAAGCCACTGTCCTTTGGTCTGCAGCTCCAGAGGTTTCGCTTCTGCCTGATACAGCTCAGAGATTTAAAACCCCTTCCCCCTCCCCACAAAAAGGCAAACAAAACCAACTCCCTCCCCCACCCCTTATCTCCTCGTACCAGGGCCTCTGGAGCAGATCTGGTCAAACAGACTGGCCCAATCGGTTCCCCGCATGGCTCTGTTTCTGGGAAGTGGATGTGCTGTCCATTGGACAGAGGAAGTGCCAAGCCTTGGCAGGTTCCCTACTTATTTGCAAGACATAAGCTGCTGGCATGGTGTCAGATGTGCATGCAAGAAAGCTGGATGCCAGTTAAGACCTATAGTCCTGTTTGTTTCATGCACTGTGAACTTATCCTATATACACTACGGGCTGGTTTATGCTTGAAGACATGAATATAAAGGTATACGTTTTCCTTTTACCTTAGTAACCAAAGCTTTACTTTCACCCATGGAATAGCAGGGGTTTGCTACCAGGGCTCTTATTTTCCTCTTCTGCTCTTTCTCTCTTTCTCTCTTCAGTTCTTAATTCTCAAGGTGAAGGGGGGATAGGAGAGGGACAGGTAGGATTACAGTCCCAAGGTCCTAGTTCCTAAAGGTCCCTGAGTGACAGCACTATACAGTATCAGAAAATGAAGCGATAGAGTTATGTTGGCCATGTATATCCTGAGAGAGATTTCATTTCTGTTTCTCCCCTTCCTTCTCCTCCTCCACATGCCTGCCTTAGGCTGCTATGCATGGGAAAGGTGCAAAATGTTCTCCAGACCAGCTCCCCCAGGCAGCCTGGTGCTTCCATCACGCTCATGTTAAAGTCTTTGCCCAAACACCAAGACCCTGCAAGCAGCAGCCCCGTCCCAAGCTGCAAACAAACCGAGCTCCACTCAGAATTGCCTCTTGCACCACTCCAGCAAAAGCCAGAAGCAGCTCCTCTACAGAACAGCGCTCACACTCTTTCCTCCCCACTGCTCTCCCTTCATGAAGCAAAGGTGGACAGCAGCGGGCACACAAGTGCAGAGTGGAAATCTCCTCCAACTTTCCAATAACAAGAGCTTTGTACCCACTGCATTAGAGGCTCCTGCCTTTCCTTTCCTCATGCTTGTGATGGCTTGAAACCTCTCAGCCTTGTTTGATCAAATCTCTTTTTTTTTTTTTATCCACTGTCTCCTTTCTGGATCGCTGGACCTTAAAGCAACACACGGGTTTGTTGCCTATCTTAGGGGTGGACACATAGCTATGGAGGGGGAAAATGGAGGTGCCACCTAGGTCCCGGAGGAGGGCATGTCTAAAGGCCTTCAGCATTCTTCCCTCATCCAGGACCACATTTTCTATTACTCATCTGACTTACAGGACTCAGTTGTTCTCCAAGCATCCTGCTCTGTCACCAGAAATTATAAGGCAGTTCCTGAACTGTGAAAAGTCCTGACCGCACACTCTTTGGCAAAGATTATTGTGTAGGACCAAATAGTCCAGATGTCTGGATATACTAAGACTGACTCTATGAAATAAAACTGGCCTGGCAATGACAGGTCAGAAACATTCAAAGAGAGAAACTAGGATGACTCCTGATAAGAAAGAGAACCCAGCCAACAGAGAACCGAGGCAATAGCAAAGGAGCCTGGCTTCGAATCCCAGCAGGTGAAGAAATCAGCTGAGCAGTGCTTTTTCCCTGGAAAGCTTTTGGATTGTCACTATGAAATTCTGGGCTCAATCTCTGATTGAAGCCTCAAAGAGTAAACACAGACACCCCTGTGCCTGGTCTCCAGCTGCTGGAGGCCTTGGGCTATACCTGCATGGCTGGATGGGTCTGTAAGTGGCTGGCAGGAGCCCCCTCCCTGTAGGGCTCTGCGCCCAAGCAGCAAAGAGCATAGTTGGGCTTTGCTTCACATCTGTGTGCCACTGCTGGCCTTTGGGACCAGCTGAGAGAGCTCTCAGGTGCCTAACTCCTGCCACAGATTTGTCAGGTTTCTACTACAGCTGTCATATTACTGGAGTTCCTGAGTCATCTCCCTCAGCTTCATCATTTCTTACCATGTGGCCGTTTGTTCTCCCTCCAGTCTTAACAGGCTTCTTACAACTGCCTCTTTTTTTTTTTTTTTTCCTTCTGTCATTCTGACCACCCTTTACACTGCAATCACATATATAAAGGATAAGTGTTTAGATATTTTATTTAATGACCAATCAGCTGGTTAGATTCCCCTTAAAAATGAAACCTGCTGCTAGACAGCCTCCATCTGGCATGCGTATATCCACCTACGTTATACTGTTGATGTCATAAAATACAACTTTATGACTTCCATTAAAAGTTTTAAAAGCCATTTCCAAATTAATCCCCACTTGAAAGTGTAACTTTCTTCTCTGGCCAACCTTTAAATTCCTACATATCAGGCAGACAAAATTACCTGATTCGGCACTAGTTCTATGATCCAACTCTGTTCAATTTTCACTCTTATTCTTATACAGACCCATGTCAACAATAAACTGCAACCACATTGGGAAAACCCAATTTCAACAGTATCACTCAAATGTGGAAACCAGCAAGAGACTGTTCTGCAGGGCAGCTAGGAATCTAAGCCTGATTTAAGAGTTGTGCTAAAACCTTGGTGAGTCCAGGGAGGCCTGGACTAAATGTGTGCATGCATGAACATGACAGAAGGAGACAGAGATTGGGGATGACTGAGGAGAATGGATGCTCTACACTAATGTTTAGGATTCTACCAGTAGAAAATGCATAAAACACATTACTGATATAAAAATAACAATACTTATTACTCTGATGAGCCCTGATCCTACTTCATCCAAGTCAAGACAAAACTTTCCATGACTTCAGTGTTACTAGGTCAGGTCTATAGTGATTCACATTTTCATAGCACTGTACAGACATAAATTAGTAAATGAGAAACTGTGCATGAGATGCATCTGTCATCTCAAAAACAGGAGTTTCCCTGGTCTCAGAGGATCACTCTGCTCTCCCAAACAATGGGATCTAAGAAAAAAGGAAGAGAATGCTTGCAGGAAAATAAAGGGATGTTTGGATTCAAGGCCATGTGTTTGTGTCTGTGTGTCTGGCATGTAAAAACCTCTATCAGGTAAGAAAAAGGTTCTCATCATTACTCCAGAAATGGCAGAATGACCCTAAGGTTAAAGTTTTGCACTTGTGAATTTATTATATTCATGGCTTTTATTAACATTATAAGGGAGATTATCAATCATCAGTGATTGCCAAAGTGGCCAATAATTCAGTGATTTTCTGAAAGTCACTGGCTCCTTTGGAAAAAAGTTGACCTTGCCATCCAAGGCCAAGTTACCCTTCTGTACCTTAATAACGTGCGTGTGGATGTAAGCTGCTACAGACTTAGGGGCTTCCACAAGCACTGACAAGCTCAGCATTTTCATTGCAACCTTCAGCCTGCCCAGTTTTTGAAGACAATTGTCTTCCAGAGGGATGATGCTCCACAGAACTCTACTGCATCCTCAGTTGCATCTTCTGCAGGAAGGAACACAGGGTCCTCTTCTCTACACTCCGCATGTTTTAACAGACACAAAGCAAGGCCAGATAGAAGCAGTACACATCAGAGGGTGCCAGCCCAGTATTTGCTTCTGAAGTTCTTAGGAAAGGGAAGAGTTAACATTTCTGGATTTTTTTCATCCTGAAGCACAACGAGTTAAACAATGTACACCCCTTCCTGCACCTTGCTGTAGGCTATGGTTACTTGGTGGACTGGAGTGTGAAGTCCCTTGTCTGGCAAAAAGAGCAGGTAGAGGGTGGAAATGGCTGAGTTTTCAGAGTCCTGTAACTGCTTTTCTCCCAAAACTCAGTAAGAAAGATGCAGGGTGGAAATGATTAGGAAAAAGCCCTCATTTCAGGACTAAATCAGTTTAGATCAGATGTCAGCAGTGGACAATGGCTCCATCCCATTGCTGATCCACAAAGCCCTCTCTCTCCTCAGCAAGTATATTTGCACAATCTACTGTCCCCAGCCCTATTTCTCTAGTACAAGCTGGGATTCCAACCTCCAACCTCACAAAGTTGCAATGAGCAAACAAAACCCTGCTATTCCCCCCAAAACACTGCCGGTTAAATGTCATCTGAGTTCTCTTTCTACAAAAGACATTACAAAACCCCCCTCCCCAGCTCCCCACCCCAGAAAACATGCTTGCACACACACATCCATACCTACATCCACACGCGCGCACACACACACAGATGCGCCACACACACCCCCACACTCATTCACACAGGAAAAACATCTTGCAGACTCCTGAAGGTGGAAAAAGGCAACTTGCAAATGTGCCTTTGCTTTTGATAAGCTCCCTCCTCCCACCCCCCTATGCCCCCACATTGCCCCTTCCCTCCCAGATAATTGCCCTGTCCTCCCCCCTTCCCAGCTCTTCCAAAATAAATATTCTTTTTATTTGTTGGTTTAAAAGATTCTTTTAGGCTTGTAAGCAAGAGAGAGGGAGAGAGAAAAAGAAAAGAGAAATCTCGTAGCATGAGAATGAAACACCACTATCTCATGAATCCATGAAGGAATAAACATGAAGGGGTTAAGAACAGCGACAGAAGAAAGATTAAAAAAATATAATACTGAGAAGAGAAAGATGAAATTCAGTAGTGAAATGGAAGTGAGGATAGCGCATTAGTGAGCACAGCCGAAGATAACCTATCCCCCCCACCAGTTTTTGACTCAATTTCTCTAAATCTCCCTCCCCCCCATTTAAAACTTTTCTTTTTTTTGTTGTTGTTTTTTCTTTTTTTTCTTTTTGTCTTTTTTTCTTTTTTTTCTTTTTTTTTTCTTTTCCTTTTTTTCTTTTTTTTTTTCTTTTTTCTTTTTTACAATGATTTAAGTCCTTCAGCAGGAAACCAAAATCAAGACAAACACATCCCTCCCTGAAACCAAATCCCCTCCCATATACCCTTCTCTCCCTTATCCCCCCCAACACTCCGTGGTTCTACATGTGCTGAAAAGAGAAGAGTAAGCTTAGAATAAATCTAATGAATCAAAGGAATAAATGATAATGATAGTAAAGAGTAAAACCCAAACCCAAAAGACCACAACACTCCTGTGTTGTCATTGTCTGAGTGTCTGTCCCTATCTCTCTTGGAGGCTGCAGGCATCAATTTACATAGTACAACCAGTAAACAAGGTTGAAGAATCCAAAGGTGATTGGAAAAATGATTCGTGACCACTTGTCAATGGTGCTGACATCTGTCAGGTCTGGGATTTTGAGCTTCAGCTTAGATGACCGCCGGCGGAGACGGCAATTGGCACGGTTGCGGGCTGCGGCATGGTGGGTCAGCGGGACGTGGCGGTCCAGGGTTGGGTGGTGACCAAATCCATCCCGAGAGGCCAGCTGCTTGCGGAACTGGATTCCTGAGCCTTCAAAGGACATGACAGAGTTTCGAGAGTCGCCAACACTGCTCATCATGTCCGTGGCCAGCAGCTCGTTGTTCATCTCCAGAGTGCTGAGGAGGATGTTACCGTAAGGGTCAACCTAGAACAGGGAAGACAGAGAGAAAGGTAGCAAGGTTGTCCCGTGCACAGTGTGCACATGGCTATGACACCAGGGATGACTTTGAACAGTTTTCTGGGTACCAGCACTGCTGGTTGGATTAACAGTGGGCTCTGAACCTGGACTTCTGCATTTGCAAAGGTTTTCCATCGATGCTGGTTGCCCACAGGCTGGAGCCTATGCTTGCAGCAAACTTGTGAGTGGGGGCAATGTGATTTTGCCAGCAGATTAGGACCAAAAGCCATAGGGGTACTTTGGGCTAGACCTGTCCTTGTAAGAGGATGGTCCTGATGAGATTGGCTTGAGGATGATGACCAAATGATCAAGGAGAAAAAAGTCCCAGTAATCACTGGGAAGATGTCTTTCTAGGCATCTGTCTGCAGACTTCAGTGGATCTGTGTTAACAAGACAAGGGAACTGAAGTTTTTCTCTCATGATGAGGAGAAAGGCTGCACCACAGCTCACCCAGGACTGAATGAGCAGTGGAGAGACTGAATTCTCCTGCCACAATGAAAGAAGGGGACAAACCTGCTCTCTCACCCTCTTCTCTTCATACCGGTGGCGCTCATTGTTAGCCTTGCTGATCCGTTCACTCTGTTTCTTCTGCTGCCGGGGGCCTCGCCCAAAGAATATGTAGTTGACAAAAGCGTACTCCAGGAGTGCCAGGAACACGAAGACAAAGCAACCCATGAGATAAACATCGATAGCCTTGACATAAGGAATCTTGGGGAGAGTCTCTCGCAGGTGGGTGTTGATGGTGGTCATTGTAAGTACCGTGGTGACCCCTGTAAGGAGAGGGTAGGTGTTCTGTTACCAAGGTGGGGTGGTTTCCTTAAATGCCCATCTCAGTTTCCCCATCCCTCCTCCCAGCTGGCCTGAACCTCAGAAAGGCTGGAAGCAGCACAATTGGGAATTGCCACTATTCTAAGCCCAGCTGCCAAATGCAGAAAGTAAAAATAAAAAACACAACACCAATAGTGGGAGAAAATGTTGAAGCTGAGTATCATCAGAACAATGTGGATCAACATTCTCTGGACCTCAGCTTTCCAAGTGCTCCCTGATTGTCCTTTTACTCTCTGTGATAGGAAATACACAGTTTTTCTCTTAGTCTCTCACTCTTCTCCCTGTTTTCTACTTCATGAACTCATTAGGCTTCCCTGGACACTACTGAATGCCTCAGTATCCTTGACAAGAATTTTTAATCTGCTTTGTCTTTCCAGTGCCATGAATATGACAAAGAGAGAAAGGATTCCTACTACATGGCTCTCCTTTTACCTGCCTCATGGGCTTCTGTCCACATCCTTGGCCCTATAAATTCACACCTTCCTTTCACCAGCTTTACCTCTCACTACTTCAGTTATCTGTACAAACTCCTCTCATGTTTTCCTTTTTAGGCCTAGTTACATTTCCTGCATCTTAAACAAACATAGTCTTCAGTCCACAGAAGACTAAACAGAAGGGATATATGACAACAGTCTTTCAATATCCAGAAGCTTTGTGCAAAAAAAAAAAAAAGGGAGGGGGGTGGAATAGAATGTTCTCTGTGTCTACCAAAACTAGACAAATTGCATTGGAGACCTAGGATAGAGGCAAAGAAGAGATTTTTGACTGTATGATGAGGCAAATCTGGAGGTAAAGTGCCCAGAGGTGATTGCAGATTCTCCTTCTTTGGAGCTTTTTTAGGACAAGTTAGATAGAGAGCTGTCAGGAATGGCTTAGCGAGAGCTGTTCCAGTTCTGATCTATGATGTTTTTCTTCTGTCTTCTCCTTTGAATCCAGATGTCAGGAGAAATTCAACAGCTGTGCATCTCGTGTCCACCCTTCTGCTTATACTCTCACTGTGCCAGCAATGTCTGGCATGATCTCTTTTTCTTCTCTCACTGAGAATACTCTTGTCATTGCAACTTACCTTTTTAATTTACCACGTTCTTCCTGTCCCCTTCCTGCTCCAGACTTTCCAAACAAGTACAGCCAAATCATCTCTTTATGTGTCTTTGTACAAACCACACTTCCTCTGAGTCTTGACAAACTCTCTCTTCTAGAGCTAATTTAAACCCTTAAATTTCTCTGTAAGACCCAGCCTCTATCTGTGCTTCATTGCTTCTCTGAGTCCTAACCCCCCCCCCAGCTGAAATTCTTCTCCCTCCTTGGCTCTCTTATTTCCTCTGAACTTTCTATCGTGTTGCACAGCCCCATTCTCATATGCCAGCCAACCCCCTTTTCTCCTGTTCCTTCTTCAAAATCCTCATCTGCAATCCACCCCCACTTCCCTTCTGTTGCTTAAAAGATCTCTTTTTTTCTTCCTCTCGTAGGAAAACATCTCTATTTAGGGGAACATATGCTTAAGAAAAACTTGGACTTTACTGTCCCACATTTGACTTGGTTAAGAAGGTCTTCAGCTACAAGAAAGTGTCTGTATGGGGCCTAAAATATCACAAAAATGTGTAATGCTACTTTCTTTATTTTCTTAAACGTTTAGTCATTCACTCACTATACTTACTGCTTTTTGGCCATCCACTCTCAGCAAGCACCATCTAACTAAACTGCTTCCAGCACACCTGTTGGCCAAGAGGTGCCCAGACTTCGCTACTTCAGAAAACAAGTACAAACTAGAGTGAGGGAACTGGTGGGTTCATAGCACGTCACAATCTCGCGTATCTGAGAAGCTGTGACCATTTATGCCTTTGTCATAGAGTCTGAACTTGCACCTACAGAAATCTATAATGTAAGTTTTACTGGCTCAAACTTAGGAGATAATATTTCTGAACAAAAGAAGTCACACTTCAGGATGAAAACTTCCAGTTTCTTCTCAGAAGAAATGTTCTTCGTTTGGGATGACAGCTTGTTTCGCTGCTACCTCATCAAGAAAAAAGTATTTTCTTTCTTAGAGCCGCCCTGTCTGATTTCCCTCAAAAAAACACCTTCTTCAATGTAAAATAAAAAGGTACCTACCCAGCGCCACTCGTGCAGCAGAAGCATCATAATTGATCCAGAAGGAGACCCAGGACAGGATAGTGATGAGGATAGATGGCATGTAGGTCTGCAGAATGAAGTAACCAATGTTTCTCTTGATCCGGAAACTCAAGGATAAGCGCAGATATGAACCTGTCAATGAGATATTACAGAGGTGGGCGAGGCTGTATTTATGGTAGGAGCTTGGGTTAGGAATTGAAATTTTATTTGGAAAATATTCTCAAGAGCCAGTGATAATGAGGAATCTCTCTTTCATTAGGTTTTGCAGACTCATCAGCTTTAGGGAGGGGCTCTTCAGAGTCTGCTCAGTTGGCTCAGAATATTAAGAAGAAAGGAAACTCTACGTAAGTTACATTATTATATCAGACATCATGGGATAATGTCTGTTCAGTACTCAGCAGAAACTGCCATTATGGTACGTTCCAATAAGACATAGGCGTACACAGGAGATTTTAACCCTATATCTGGATTCAGTGAGATGATTTTCCTTTGTTTCATGTGCTAGCTTTCCCTCCAAACAACAATGAAGATCTGAATTGTATTTTTCCCATGCTGTTCTAAAAATGGGTTATGGTCAGAGTGGGCAAATTCATATGCAAATAGAGTACTGTTAGTTAATCTGTAGGTCTTTTTCTTTTTTTAAGTTCTTGCAACTTCCTCCTAATCTTTTAGTGAACCTAATGGGGACAGTGACAACAATAAGGACTTTTACTGTCCTTCCACTGGAGCATAGTCATTTTTACAGGGACAAAGCAGTGCCTTTCATTGAAACAACATCCAGGCCATTCTTCCTTCTCACCTCCTTCCCTAGGCAACACAGCAACCTGAAATATGAGTATAATTGTGGGTTGGCAGCTAAGCTAACAGGAGAAACAACATTCTTTAATGATCAAGGAGGTAGACTGGGAAAAAGGAGGTTATGTTCTCTCACCACTGTGTGCCATTTGCGTAGCTTGAATACGGTACTTCACCAGTCCTTTTTCTGAAGGTCTTGTCTGTTTAGATTGCAAACTTCTTTTGGAGAAACACTGCCTCTTGTAGATCTCTAGATTACCACTGCAATGGGACCCTGCCCCTGGCATGCCTCTTGAGGTACCATTGCAAAGTCACCATCTGCCACCACCACAGATGGACTTTGGCTCTGATTTCGTGGCTTTCCAAAAACCATGTAACAGGTGTGTGGCTCACTGCTTTGGCAGTGAACTCCATGTCAGATCAAAGTAAGGAGAGCAACCAAAATCCAAACCCCTCCGACTTTCCAACTGGCAGTATTTGAATTGTCCCAAGCATTCCTTCCAGATCTTTTTATTGCAGTGTGCAGATGGGTTTCTTTCATTCCATAGACCACCTGCTTTTCAAGTGAAATATTCTTCTGTTTTCTGCTACACCTACATTGCCTTTGGGAGACAGTTGAAAACCATGTAAAAATAAGGTAAAGGCTGAGAACCTTCTAAGGAGGTTCTGTTTTGAGCTCAGCTGGAGTTTTGATTAAGAAATGAAAACAACTGCATCCAAAAAAATCAAATTTGGTCGGTATAGAAGATGCTTCTTTTTCAAAGGAACGGGACCCTAAACTAAAGCCTAGATCCTAAGTTAATGCCTCAGCATCTAGATCAGAGGAGCAACCACACTGACCTAGATCAGCAGAGGGTTTATGTGTTTCATCACACCCCTGGGGCAGAAACTTACCGGTGGTGAAGACCACTTCCCTGCTGACCAGCCTCTGCTCGATAATGGTGAACTGGGGCAGTTCTAGCACCTCCATCCCCGTGACAGCAGAATCATTTCCTTGCCAGAAGAAGACAATGTCATCAACCGTGTAACCATCTGCAGAGGTGGAGAAGCACAGAGAGAAAACTAAGCTGACAAGCTGCAGCAGATGACACCCCCATTTTCTCTAAGGTGATCTGGAAGAGGATCCAAAAGAAAGCCCACACCATCAGACAGCAAGCAGAGCTCCTCCCTGCTGACGTACTTTTCTTCAGCTGAGCTTGGCAGTACAGTCCCCCAAAGAAGAGGGAAAAAAAATAATTGGTCAGAACTCCCCCTTCTGGCTAGGATTCAGGAAAAAAAAATGCGGGAAATGGTCCATCAGGTCTTGACTTGTGCTACACAATCTCCATGGCTAACACAACAGGGACTTGAGCATCCGAAGCCTCTATCACATGCACCAAACACTGCAATTTGCTTTTATAAAACTGCCTCCTTTTACCAGAAGGGGGAGGTCACACAATACATTCTGATGTGGACTAGGTAAACAGAGCCTCCAAGTATTAAAAATTCCAAGAGATTAAAAAAAAAAAATAAAAATTTACAACAGTGATTGAAAAGAAATTTGAGCATCTGAGTACCTCCCTCTTTTAAATACTCTCAGTCAAAATTTGGAGTTGGGAAGTGGACACAGCCTCTGAGATTGGAGACTGCTTCTGCCAGGCGCTGGCTGAAAAGAGCACTAATGAGAGAAGAAAGGCAGGGAAGGCATGAATGCTCATCCCTTATGTTTCAGGGTAATGGATTTGTTCAGAGGTTAACTCAGCTGAGGGTACAGCCTCGTGCTTTGACCCTGAACTATAGATAGCAGGGCTGCATGGGCTGGAAGTGCTGAGGAGCCCACAGGCACAGTCCCAGGAGAAAGACTGCCCAGGTGCTTTGGCCTCACTGGGAGCAAGGCCCAGGGGACAAAATCATGCAGCTCTGCTCCCGTTAGTGCGATGGTCACAGCCCTGCCTATCGCCCTTGTGGGCAAGGAGTCATCTCCACTTGAAAATTAACATTGCTTTTGGCAAGCTAGGCTTTGCAGCACCGTGGCTGTTTCTGGACAAGGGGTGGCCTCTTATTCTAAGCAAAGGGTAGGGCTGCACGGGGGCACCTCTGTGCTCAGAGAAGCACCAACATATACACGGACTGTAGTACAGCACTGTGGAAGGCTTTGTTCAGAGCAGAAACTTCACCTGTGCCCACAGACAGCTTTTATTCGCCACCTGAGCTGCAGCACGACAGCCAGGCTCGGCCACAAGCCCTGGCAGCAGAGGCAGGTGGCTTGCAGAACCCAGCGAGGCCAACATCCACTACAGAGAGTGGCCACCAGAGCCAGCACCAGGTTATTAGGGACAGCAGGGGAACGAAGAGCTGCTGAATGCGCCATGGAGGAGGAGGAATTATTCTACCTAACCTCAAGGGCCAAGGGTTCCCCTGGCTCAGATCTGAACCTCTGAGGATGGTGTCACGCTGCAGCTCCTGAGCAACCTGCTCTGATCTCATGGCTGACCCTGCTTCGAGCTGGGGGCTGGACTGGAGATACCCTGAGGTCCCTTCCAAACTGAATTATCTGATGACTCTCTAGTGTCCAAGCCCACGTCCTGTGCTCACTGCGCTTATTCACAGGTGCTAAAAAAGTAATAACAATTTTCCAAACGCTGTGCCAGATCTGCTGCTGGTGAAAATCAGTCAAGCCAGGCCTCCACCTCCTCCCTGACGGCTGCTTCTGCTCCACAGCCATAAAATGTAAAGCACCCAGACTCACAGGCCCACAGGAATTCAGAGGGACCCTTATGTCATCTCCTCTGCTGCAGACATGGGTATCACAGCTTGCTGCCCTGCCTCAGTTACCCCGGCTTTGTGCACAGGACCTGGCGTTTGCATCTGGCTGCAGCGTGTCTCCCAGAGCAAGGCGCTAAGTGTGGAAAGCATCACGAAAAAGCAAATTCCTCACTGCTCCCGGTGCTTGATTCCGGTGCCTCAAACATTCTCGCAGCTAAAAACATCGTGTGTGAGTTTCCACCTGAATTCAGACTCTCAGATGCTGGTGGTCGCTCAGTGTTTTTCTGAGGTTACCAAGCTCTTTCCACCCAGCGCTCGCCCTCTGCAGAGGTGCACCCAGCCTGTAAACAAGTCACCTCTCCACCTCCTTTGCAGTAAACAAGCCAGGCTGAGCTATTTAAGTTTCTTACTGCAAAACATCTGCTCCAGCTCGCGAACGGTTTTTAGCATCTTTTCTCAACCTCTTCTGATTTCTCAACTTCCTTTCTAAATTATGGAAACCAAAATTAGACAGAGCCCCTTTCCCAGGCTCACCAGCAACGTATTCAGAGGCCAATCGATTCCCTGCTCTGACTCACTGCTCCCCTGGTTTATATAACTGAGGCTCACTCCAGCCTTTTCTGTCAGAGCCCTGCCACGAAACCTCCAGCAGCGATGCTCAGGGCTGCGATCCCTCCATCATTTTCCCCGGCCGATGCTCGGGCAGGTACCGTCCCTCAGTCCCGTGCCCAGGCCTCCGCATTTAGCTGTGTTCAGATATATGCGGGATGTATTCAGATCGGGATGTATTCAAATGTGCAGCAAGCAAGCCACGCAGACGGCTATCTTCATCATCCACAAATTTAACAGCACTGACTTCAAATTTACTTCCTGATCAGCAATGAAAATGTCAAATTACAGTAACTAATTTTAGGATATCTCACAGTTAACTAGCTCTATTCCATTTATTCTACGACCTGCTGATATTGGGTACCAATCTTTTCTGTTTTTTTTTTTTTTCATGTTATTATGCAATGTGAAATCAAACACGTTTTTTTCCGAGAAGCCATTTTTTAAAGTGATTCTAAAGGGAAAGGTTGTTCAGTCTAAAAATAAACGTTCCACTTTGATTTGCAGCTTTAGAAAGGAAAACGAAGTTTCCATTTTAATGTTAAAAAGCAAAAGAACTTTCACAAAGATAAGTCATTTCAACCTGAAATATCATAAAGTATTGATACAATGTCTTCAAATGTCAGATTAATGGCCTGTTTGTTGCCTGCCTCATCGCTTTTTTGCCGAGTCCTGGAACACAGTTAGGAGACGGTTCATGGGGTGAGGGCTGTTTTTGGGACAGGGATTGGATCAACAGGCAGTGCCAGCCTGGGCTTACCTCCTGCAGGCAAGCGCCACAGGCTGCTGCGGGGAAGGAGACCCCAGCTGCGTGCTGCTGCTTTACAAACCCAACACTCCCGCGTCACAAAAGGGTTATTTTGGTGTTTGTTTTTCTTGTTTGTTTGTTTTCAGTGTGTTTTTTAAAGCCAGGCATGAAAGGAGTGTTGTTCCAAAGTTGTGTGGATGTGGAAGCAAACAAAATGGAGCCCTGTGGATTTGCAATGCGCGAGAGTATGAGAGACAAAGGCTCTTAGGAAGGAAACCATGAGTCTCTTCATCTCTGCGTAGATCTTAGAAATATTGTAAGGAAGCGTAACTTCAACTAACAAATTGGCTTGACATGTCCCATTAAGAACAAAATCGCAACATGGGGAACTGTGGGTAATTCTCTGCCTTCTGTTTTCTTGGTTGTACCGTAAACTATTCTCAAAATACGAAGGAGTGCCAGAAATGACATGCCATTAGTGCCTCCAGGAGGACCTCATTTACATCCCATTACCCACCACGCCAAGCACTGCCATTGCTGCGCATCCCGAGCGGGAGCAGGGCTGCCAGGCGCGGGCAGGGCTGGGGAGGCAGCACCGTGCCTGCCGGCTACCGATGCCGTGGGACCTCTTTTATGAAAAAAGCAATTCTCTGATAATCACCACTGAAGCTGCATCATCATTACTGCGAGATCTGCTGCTCTGGACCGCTCCTGCGGGGATACTGCAGTGCATTTTTATGAGGGAGAGACCAACCTCCCTTCGCCAGCGCGGTCAGGGGAGGCTTTTCATGGGAGTCCAAGGAAAATCCAAGCAGGGAGGGGCTGTGGGGAGCTCTGGTCCCACCTCCCATGAAGAGCAGGCTCAGCCACCAGTGAGGACAGGTTTCCAGGGCTTGCTTAGGTCTAAGGGAGGCTTCCCTACCCTCTCAAAAGCGAGGGTGATTTTAGTGCCCAGTCAGCTGCTAGATCTCTATTTCCCTGGGCATTTCACCCACAAGGTCCCCAGGGAATGGAGTTTGGATGAGGGAGCCTGGTCCTGCCCAGGGCACACCCTTGGATGGGGGTTAACACCCGCGGGAGGCAGCCCAGGGGTGGGAAGCCTTGGCTGGGGCAGGTTGGCGCGTGGCATCGCGTGGCATACGCACAGCTCTCGATCTCCAGCGTGCAGTTCTGCTGGTCCAGGGGGTACCTCCGCAGGTCCATCATGCAAGCAGCCGTGGTAGTGATCCTGAAAGAAGGGAAAAAAAAATAGGAGATATATATATATATATATATATATATTTTTTTTACAAAAAAAAAGGAGAAGTGAAAGGCAGACGTGAAAGTCAGGCAGCATTTGGGGCCGCTGTTTCCCTGGAAACCAGGGAGAGCCACGGTGGGAGGGCAGGAGGGAGGTGTGCGGGGGGCTGGATGCGGCTCACCCTCAACTGCATGGCTTAAACCCTTCGTGACTCACGTCAGCAAGGCAGTGTCTCTATTAGCGAGGTGGGGAGGGATTTGTGTTCCTCCTCTGTCCCTCCAGGAGAGAGACAAAGAAACTGGGAGTAGGCAGAGCTATGGACAGAGGTGGAGAGATATGTCAGGTTATTAGAGAGAGGCAGAGGACACATGTCCATAAACTGAAAATGCATCAATTAAATTGCCCTGCCATGACCTAGGGGGAAGAATGACTGACCATGTTTTTCCCCCGTCCTTCTTCCCAAATTGCCTCAAGGACTCCACTGCAGTCCCAGTCCTTCCATTGTACCTACTGCCCTCCTGCTCCTGCACTATGGGCTGGCGGCTCTGCTCACAGATTCACTCTTGTGTGAGTGATTTCGTGATCAAGATTTGCCTGACACATGAATGCATGTGTGCACATCCCCTATAAAAATAAATACGGGGAGAGGGAGAGGGTTGGTGTTGTTTTGGGGGTGTCAGAGCCACTCGGCGCCCACGAAGTGCTCACACGTGTGTGCAAGGAGGGTGTTTTTGTGTTGCAGAGAAGCATCGCTCTCTGGGATGGGGCATTTTGCAGTGGGGTAGATGAGGGAACGGGTAGGAAGCAGGCACAGAGCAGAACAGCTGCTAATTTACCAGCCCTACAGTTAGCAGGCTGCCCCCATTTCTCAAATATATTGCTCCCCTCACCCTTCAATGCAGTTTTCTTCCTATGCAGTGTATGTGTGCAGAGTGCTGAAGAGAGGGGAGAGATTGGTGCATTCCCCCCCCCCCCCTCTTTTTTTCAATTAACCATCTGGAAGGCATTAATCAAGCTACACATTTTTTACTATGTAGGCATAACCAGTGAACTGTTAACAAGAAAGCTTTATCTTCTGAGCCCTGTGGCCAGGGAGACAGAGAAAAGGGGAAAAAAAAAAGACAAGAAAGCAGAGAGGATGAGATGGCGAACCAGCAAAAGAGAAAAAGCATCAATGAAAGAAAAAAAGAGAGCAGAAGGGGGAAGGAGGGGCAGGATGGGTGAAGCTGGACAGAAAATTGGAGGGGGGGGTGGCAGAATGGGGGTGCAAGCACCCGTGGGAGAGCACAGCCCGGGGGGTGCCAGGATGGGGGCCAGAGCAGGGCGGGCGAGCGGCCCCGTGGAGCTGCTGGCTCTTTAAGAAATCTCGTGTGCTAAATTTATCTCTCTGCTGTCTGTGAAGACTGTTTGTAGGAGATGAAGCCTTGAGGAGAGCCTTTGCCACTGCCTGCCGTGCTATAAATAGATCCGAAGAGACGGAGGGAATTTATATATATCCTCGCTGGGTCTAGATACAACACTGCAACTGCCCTCTCTCCGAGCAGGGGGCCCAGGCGAGCTCTTAACCCTTTTATCCGTAATGCAGCCGGGGTGGAGGAGAGAGCACGGGGGGGGAGAAGGATGGCAGGGCAGGAGCCACGTACAAATTATCACCGCGGCGTTGGGACCGCACGCATTGCTTCCACAGCCGCCGGCTTCGGCACCTCGGGGAGGACTGCGGGCAACCCAACGCCTCTCCCACCCCAGTCCACCTGGGCACGGGGGACAGCCCCAAGCACACCTGGGGGAGCTGAACTTTGCCTGGAGAGCCCGCAGGTGCACGGGTCCGTCCCGGCCAGGCGCAGAGCCCAAGCAGTCACGGCCGGGTATGAGTCACCCCCCTGTGCCGCACACGGCCGTACGGTGTGCACTACACCGCACCCCTGGGAAACAGCGGCGGCAAACGCGCTCTCCGATTTTCCCTAAAGTGTGAGATGCAAAAACGGATTAAATGAAAATTTTCCACCCCATTTGTGGGACCCTGCGGGCTAAAACCTTTCTGCGGTGTCCATCCCCGAGTTGCAGCCTGGCTGGCTAACGTGGCTGCGCTAAGGACGTCCAGGGGAAGCCTGTTCTGGATGGAGAGGGACCCTCTCGCCTCTCGGCAGGATTTGTTCGTCACCTGCAGTGCTGGTTGGAAATGCAGAGCACGACACAGTGAGCTATGGCTACCACACTCCATGCGCCAAATCCCGCTCACGCTAACAGCCAACATAAATCCAGAGCCACTCCAATGATTTTTGCAAGATCACACCAATTTACATCAGCAGAGATTTACATCAGAGCAGGATTTATCCCCGTTGATTCAAAAAGAAGAGAACTTCAGGACAGATAGGACAGAAAGGAGAAAAATGAGATAAAGAGGGCATTGGTCCTTAAAAATCAGATAAGAATTTCTCTTTCCTTCAAATTAAAGGGTGGGCACATCCGCGCTGCACAGCTCAGCATCCAACAGAGATACCCTGGCTGGCTCGAGGCCCCAGGCTCCTGCTGACCTGCCCACGTAACAGTGCTGGGACAGGTGAGGACTGGGACCAAGCAGCATGCAGGTTTTTTTTTTCTTTTCTTTTTTTTTTTTTTTTTTCCAGCCTGAACTGCAACCACCCGCTTGTCTGGAGCATTTCAGCTGCAGTGCTGCACCCACAACAAGGGGCACCCAGCAAGGCCATGGGCACCAGCACCGTGGGACCACCTGGGTGTTTGGCTTATGACTAGGTGGGGAGCAGCTGGCCTGAGATGCTGGGTCCTGCCTCTGGGCTTCCTAAGAATTGATAATCCACCCTTCTTGGGATAAAGAACGTGGTGTCACAGAGAGGTAAGGAGGATGTTCAATTATTTATATATTGAACCTCAAAAACCATCCTGTACCCCAACAGCTCTTTGCCATGCCCTGCTCATGGGTGACCCACAGCATCACGGCTCTGTTTGCCTGCTCCCAGAAGACAGAAGAGTGATGATGGCATGAATGGTGATGGGGGAGACGGGCAGGGCTGAGAGGCAGGAGAGCAGATAGTGCAGGACAGGAGGCCACCGGGGTAAGGGAGCGGAGGAGTGGGATCAGGGGAAGCAAGGGGTGAAGGAGCCTGGGGAAGGAAAACCAGAGAAGAACGAAAGGTTAAAAGACAGAAAGCAGAGCGGATACTCATTCCGTGCGAAAGGAGATGAGGAGACAGAACAAACCATCGCCCTGTAAACAGCTCTAGACAGAGAGCAGTGCCCGCAGGAGACGCGACCCGAGTGGAGCAGAGCAGGGAGCGCGGGGCCGGAGGGGACGCTGGGGAAGGGTGCCACCTTCCCCGTGGCACTGGCAGGAGGTGCTGGCTCCTGGCCAGGCCACGTCTTCTCCCTCCCTCCCCCTTCTCTTGCTTCTTTACCCAGCCTCCCTCCCCTTTTAAATCCAAAAATGTGTGTGGTGCGAAGTTCCATCTGCTTCGATGGCGATTCACAGAGACGCATCGGAGATTCACAGAGGAGGATTCACAGAGGCGCAGCCCCCATCGGAGGGGAGAGGCTCGCCTGCCCTTCGCACGACGCGCTCGGTGAAGGGGCAAGCACCCACCACCTCCAGCTCCCCTCTCCTCCCTCCATTTCTGTCACCTCTGCAGGCCTCCAAGTCACCCCCCTCACATCACAACCTTCTCACTTCCCTCCCCATAGAAAAGACGTGTTTGTGCCTTTGCCCTCATCATTGCTCCTCAGGTCTGCAGGCTTTCAAAGCAGCCAAGTCCTCAGCGCCCTGCTACTCTGCTGCACAGCTGGCAGGCAGTCCATCGAGGGGAGACAGGGCTAGGGAGAAACCACTGCACATTTCCAAAAAGAAAAAGAAGGGACGTGCATTTGTGAGTTGTCAAGCAGCTCTGGCAGGCTGTGTGCTGATGGATATCCCCCTTCTCTGCCAGCACCCAGCAGATCCAAGCAGAAGCTGAGGTAGCACAGATTTCTTACTCTGAAGAGAGTCCTTCAGCCCCAGGGGAGGTAGGGATCACTTCAGGTAGGGCAGCCACAAAGCTCAAAGTCCCACCAGGCACGTGCTAGGTCTCTGTTACAAGGAGGAAGCGATGCCCACCTGGCACTAGCACCAATAAAGCAGAGGCAGGCACGGAAAAGCGATGCAGCCTCACCCTGCTGCCTGCTCCATGAGCAGCAGCACAGGTCCATCCCACCACAGCTGCAGCTCAGACTCCTGCACACCATCAGTCCTCCACACGTTCTCCGACCTGAACGCCACCAGCCCTTCCATTCCCTTTCCAATCCTCCTCATCACTGTTTACTTATTAATGGCTTCT
Source organism: Anser anser (assembly GCF_964211835.1). Taxonomy (NCBI): domain Eukaryota; kingdom Metazoa; phylum Chordata; class Aves; order Anseriformes; family Anatidae; genus Anser; species Anser anser. The sequence continues at coordinate 12,850,190 of NC_139734.1, forward strand.
TCTGTCTTATTTAGAATGATTATATAAGTTCAAAGACAGAGCAATGTGGAGCTCCCACCTCTTAAAACCTACCTACCCTGGCTGAATGTCTCCTCTCCATCTCCTACCCTGTTGCTTGCCTCCCTCCATGGTAGCTGCCCCTTCAGCTCCCCAGGTGTGATCTCCCTGTACCAAACTTCAGCTCTGGAGGCCCTCAGCCACCAGTTCATCCTCTGGATCATCTCCAGTGTGTCGAGTGAACCAAATTCATCAGCTATGAATGTAAAGGGCAAAATATGACTTCCCCAAAACACCATCTGATTCCTAAAGGAGCAGGTCCAGCCTCTCTAAGGAGGGCTGGGTTGGAGAGAAGCGAAGACATTCACCTTTGAGGGGTTCCTAAAGCAAGCAGGGTCCCTTTCTCCTTGAGCTCATCCTTACAAAATGAACTGCTGCACTGTGTGCATCATAACTACATGCATACCAATGAACTAGATGTGCCGGGGACTGGTTTCTGGGGCCAATGTTAAGTGGTACTGGAACAGCGTGTGCCTACACTTACATTCTTGTCTGTTTTGCAGATATGGAGTAAGTTTCATCATCCAGGGACTAACACAAATATTCAAACACCCTCACAGCAAAAGATTAAAAAACAAAACAAAACAAAAAAAACACTTTAAGTTGCTGCTTGAAACTTTTTGGATTTCAGATTGCCTGAGAAGCTGAAGATGCTCCTGTCCCCCAGTGATACTGACTCCCAGAGCTCAATTTGCAGCAACGAGGAGAAAGTACACAAGCACCATGAGTTTACCAGGACATGTGCAGACCCCCCCAAGGGATAAGTTAGACTTGTACTGGGATTCTGATAACTGAGAGTGGAAGGAGAGGCAAAATTGCTGTTTTGCTGAATGCGGGAAAAAATGAAATCGAATTTTTACTCTGTACATTCTCGAAGTCAGTCATAAAAATCATGCTGGCAAATGTCACCTTCTGCCTGGCAGTAAGCACAAACTTTGAAGGGCCTGGAGGGATTTATAAACCCGTGGTGGATTTTGCCATTCTTTTAACACGGTCTGATCTTTGCAGACTCCTGGAGGTCATGTTAGAACCAAGAGCAAGGCAAGGATATGGAATATTTTCCCCTTGTGTCTGCTGGCCCAAAACCGACTCCATAAGTCTTGGCACAATCCTGCTAAGGTCACTCTGTTTCCAAAAGCACCTGTGCCTGCATAGGCATCCTTTGATAAACAGCAGTATGCGCTGCACTCAGATTAGATGGGGAGAAAAAAAGCTCTTCTAAACTAGTACTCAGGGTATCAGTAATCGAAATCAACCTGTTTTCCACCCTGGGAGAGGAAAAAGTGCACGTTTTCTGGGGGATAGGAATTGAAGTGTAGATGCAGGCACTTCTGTGTCCAACTAGTGCTTATACCTAAGCCCCTCATCCTGTCCCTAGAAAGCCAAAACGCACATGGGGATCTGTCAGGTTCCTAACTGAACTCTCATTTCCCCTCACCCACTGAACAAACCCTTCTCCCACACCCACACTCTGTGCTGGAGCTGGGTGGTGTGAGCAGTGCAAGGCTGCAGCACCGGCTTTGGAGCCCAGCTGGGTGGACACGAGCCCAACTGCTTACACCCAGGCTGCCAAAGGAGAGATTTCTGTTGCCTTTGCCTAACCTGCGGAGGGAGCGGGCAGAGCTGCTAGAGGCAGGGTAGAGACTGAATCATCTCTCACATTTCCAGGGAAACCTCTCTTGGGGAGGGAGGGGGAAGCAAAGAGAAAAACTGCAGATTTCTTCTCTTCTGGCCTGCGAGATGGAAGCAGAAAATTGCTGCTCTGGGGTCTCAGTGTAGAGAAAACTCCTCAGTTATAACCTGCCAGGTCCCTACTCCATAGAAATCAGAGAACACCCACAGGGAGAGCAAGGACATGGCTGCAAACAGCAGGCTCCGAGCGAGACAGGAGAGAGAGAACCCTTTCTACCAACTGGAGAACCAATAATCCCAAGCCTGAATTTGAGGAATGTAATGCAGACGTAGCTCAGTCCTGGTCAAGAGACGGGCTGAAAATAGGAGCTAGGAAGAAGATGAGCTCCAGCAGAGCCCAAACCATGGGGAGGAGGGAGGGCAGCCCCAGAGGCACAATGCAGTAACCTGCTGGTGGGTGAGTGGGTGGGAGGGATGCTGGACATGCCTCTGCCCACCTGGGCTGCTTCCCTGCATAAGGTGAGCTACAAGTGGTGCTCGAGCTGCTGCCTGGCCCAGCAGCAGGCTCTGTCCCAGGAGTGGGTCAGTTTGCTGTAGTGCAAAGGCTGACACCCCCCGGGAGCAGCTACACTGCAGGGAGCAGCAGGCTGATGGGAACTCACCCCCGTGAAAAGCAGAAACCCTGTGCTGCCAAAGCAGATACATCCAGCTTCACTCAGGTTTAAACTGCAAGTGTTGAGATGTCTGATCTATAACAGCTCTCTCCGCCTTGCTTCAAGCACTGAACAGGCATTTACACTGACGGGGATTAGCAGGGGTCTACGTTCCCATTGGGCTCAGTGCCCTGCTGTGCCTTGGCTTCTTTGCATCTACACAAACTGCCTCATCTCCAAACCATACCTCACTGCGGTGACTATCATGGGCAGGAATCAAAAAAAAAAAAAAAAAAAAACCAAAACACACACACACCCCCACCGCTACACCACCTTCGCAGGAGGAGATCCCTCATTCTCCCTGCACAGGATTTAGTCTCCGTCATCAAATTCCTCTGCAGTTTTTCAGTTGCTCAGCTCACATCGCCTGGGCTCCTCGCCAGCCAGGCGCTGCATCTCGCTCGCTGTCCACTCGGCTCCGCGCCTGCTGCCCCGCGCCCCAGCCCTCCGCTGCCCCGCGCGCACAGGGATGCTGAGCTCCTCGAGGCACCTGTTTTGCTGGAATTCGGTTTGGTCCTTAATTGGAACGAAATCAAATAGCTTCGAGATTTCCCCGAAGGATGTTTTTAAGCCGGTTTCAAATGCGATTTCAAATTACCATATGAGGATTTCAGCATTGTTACAGCTATTTCTATTTTTAGGTCTCTGAAAACACAGGAAAATACTGACGACATCAACATTTGATGAGTGTTAACTTGCTTCACTACCGAAAGGAAACTGCATGGTCTAGAAAAGGAAATACAGATATCAGACCATAATGTATAACTTGGATGTGTGATAATGTAAAGCTTAGTGAATATTATGGCAGAAGTGGGCTAGACAGTCTCTGGAGGTCCAGAGAAAGGCTTCGGTGTTTCTCCCTGTAACTCTCAAATTCCAGCAGTGGTAGTACAAGCAGCATGAAATAGAGAGGGAATTATTGACATAAGTGAAAAATTCCCTGCATAAAATTAGGAGTGAAACATCAACACTTTGAAACGTTTTTTTTTTCTTAAATGAAAAATTTCTCCCTAATTTTTTGTTTAAAATTTGATGAAACCAATGCAGTTTCTGACAAAAAGCCATTAGGAGGAAAAATACATTAAATCCAGCCAGCTCTACACGGCTCTTCCTCACTATCTTGTCCACCTCCCTCCCCTACACCAACAACTGACTGCTTTTCATCTTTGTGGGCAGCTCCTTTAAGCCTCCCTTCGCGTTGCAGCCTTTCCTTGTCGCTTTAGCACATTCCGCTGTGTGCCCCAGGTGACCACCTCTCCTGCACCTCACAGGCACCTTGCAAGGTGTTTGGGGGCCAGAGGAGTGCGGACACAACCCCACCTCACCACCTTCTGTGTCCTAAAACTCCACTGGCTCTGCTGGGTTTGCATCCTCCCACGGCAGACCACACATCCTCAGCTGCTTGGAGCATCCCCGGGGCTGGGTCTGGGCTCCAGACCCCGGGATTTTGGCCATCTGCTAGCTTGGAAGGGACGGAGCTGGGAAACACCAGAGCTGGTCCTGCAGCCCAGCGTCGCCTCCCCGACGCAGCCCGTGGCTGTTTATGCATTCCTTTTGTCGGAGATCTGGCAACCGGCTTTTAATCCCAGCCCAGTGTGAATTAATTTTGGAGTAAGCTTTTGTATCGAACGCTTTTCCTAAGATGTAGCTGTATTACATCTGCTGCACTCCCTTCATCCACTAATTCGTTAATTCTATCAAAAACAAGCATATGCTTTTCTGACACGCAACGTCCACAATGGAGCAGAGCGGCAGAATAAAGGGCTTCATTTACTCATGGAAACAAGTTATCTGAAGCTTGATCTTGTCCTCACTGAAGTCAAACGAAATACCCATTGACTTCATGTGAGCTAACTCGGACCTTGTGGTCTGATCCGGGGTTTGAGCCTGATCCTGCTTGAACACTCGCTGAAAGCTGGGGCCTGCCAGGGTGTCATCCTCCCCGGTCTCTGACATCAGAGACTGCTGGAAAGAAAAATGACTGTTGTGCCACAAATAGCACGATTGAGTCACTTTGCTACAGGATCAGCTCGAAGGAGGGGGAAGCGACTGGTGAGAAGGTAGCAGGAGAAGGAACAGAGCTGTGGTATCTCGCCGGAGGAAAAACAAATAAGCAGGTAAACAAAGGAAAAAACAAAACAAAACAAAACAAAAAACTCACAAAACACAGAAAATGCCTCCTTTGGCCTTCTTCTATCAAGGCAACTCCATTTTAAAGATCCTTCCAAAAATGCAAAAGAAGACAAGACCAAGCTTTTTAATAGAGGAAGGACCCGCACTTTCCTTACTGCTTGCAGAGCAAGCATGGGTGTATTTGTACCAAGATAAAGGGAGCACAGGTGAATATCCAGAGCATTTTCTTACCTGCTTACACCTGCTGTGCATATGTCTATGTATTTTTGAATATGATCACAATTATTTGCACCTGCAAAACTGCACCTAGCACTTTGCTGTCAGCAAAATCACAGGTGCGGGAGTCAGTCCAGACAGCAAGCCTTAAGGAAAGCACTGTCCATACCACCACGGATAAATCTAGAGGGACTTCAAGCATTCAGGGCACCTGGCTTGTCCCCCAACACCCCAGTGCTTTCAGGGCAGTGAAAGCCAGCCATCCTGGCTGGAGGCACAGCCCAGGAACAGCAGTTGCAATTGCTCACTGCTTTGTTTTTGCAGTTGCCTTTTTCTCCAGGGGCAAGAGAGCAGCTTCCAGGAAAACCAGCCAAAAGTTAAAACAACACAGGCGGCTCTTACTATGGCCCTGGAAATAACAGGGGCAAACAGCTGTCATTTTCTTTCTTTTGGCCTGGATGCAATTTTCCCCATCTCACCCAGGCCCTGCCTAGGAGGGAGCTGAGCTCCCGCACCCGCACCGCAGGGCCCCGCAAGAGGGCAAGGGCAGGGACGGTGCTGGAGGTGCTCAGACAGCAGCCTGGCCCTGCAAACCCTCCGTGGACTTCCACTGCTTGGCAGCTGGATCCACACTGCTCGTTGTTGGAGCTGACTAAATGGCAGCTGATAAAAATACACGAGTATTTCTGCTCTGTGTGCTGCGCAGGTGCATGCTAAGGGTGCCCACCAGCCTGGGGGAGGCAGCTCTGTGCTCAGGTGGGCTGGCTCAGCAGCCCGAGCCTCACGGCACTCTGTGCCCCCTCCTTCGTGACAGGCTGGAGCATACCCCTGCCTGTCCCTTAGCACAAGCATCCACTGCTTCTTACAGCTTCCCAGAGCTCTGCCATAGGGAAACACTGGGCACAGGCACCTTGCTGCTCTAGCAGGATGATGTCCTGTGCATCCTCCTACTTTGGTGTGCCTACGCCCAGCCCCACCCTCCCCAAAACAGCCCTGCTACTTAAAAAGGAAGAAATCATCATAAAAAGTCAGTCTTTGCCACAAAACACGAAGCAGCAGAGGAGCTGATACTGTAAATGGGAAGGGTGGGTGTACCCTCTTTGAAAGAGAAAGGTCTTTCCTCCCCCTTTGCTGCACTGGGATGTAAGCCCAGAGCTGCTATCACAATCATTTGTGAATGTGGAGGCAGGTCTAAAAGCCAGCTGTGAATTTTGGTAGTCAAAAAGGAGGAAAAAAAAAACACACACAAAAACAAACAAACAAAAAACACACTGGGAGAACAGCTCAAAGCAGACAAATACAGGATTGGGGAAATCACTGCTTAGATTTCACCTACAGCATCCCAAAGTGCACGCTTATCTACAGCTGCAAACTTCCCACATAGCCCCCTTCGTCCTCCCACTTGACATTCCTACCTGCCCTGGCACCTCTACAGATCCAGATAACACAGCAAGGTCAAACTCTGTCACCTCCCCTACACACAAACACACTTTCAAAAATCCTTTGTACTTGCAAATAAATTTATTCCAGACACCATAAAAAGCCTCCTTGCTGAGGACCATTCCCCTACTAGATATCAACTTTCAAAGCTCAATTATCAAAATTGCTCTGGTGAAGAGACTTTTTTTTTTTAATGGTACAAAAATGTCTACGATCTCATACTCAAAAATAACTAAAGTGATTTTACTCAAGTGCTACAGGTATTCAGCATTAGATACCAGAGTAATGAAGTCTCATCTCCATAGGCCAAACTTGCAGAAAATTATAAGCAACTGAAAATGAGTGTTTCAAACAGAAGTGTTATGCAACACGAATGACAGTGACCTGAAACACACAGAACCAACTATTCCCATCTCCAGCATTTGTCTATAGCACTACAGGGAACTTCAGAGGCCTGAAGGAAACAACCACGTCTAGCTTGGAGGAAGAGCAGGTGCTTAAACCTGCGCAACGCTTCAGAATCTGCGTAGTCCTTGTGTGTACTTGAAGAAAATACCAGAACCTCTTTCAAAATGAAGGAAATTTAGACGAGGTGTCATTCACAACCACAACCAACAAGAATTCGCCTCAGACTTACCTCAGGCCATATAGGACAGTCCCATCAGGATGGAGCCGGATCATGCGATTCTTCACTGTCACTCCATGCAGAAAGGACTTCTTGTCGTTCAGGAAATAGGTGTCAGGCAGCCACAGCTGGTCAGCCACCCGGTTGTCCAGGGTCAGGTTGAGAGGAAGGTCATTGTATGCCAGGCGTTTGTCCCGCCAGCTCTGCTGGAAGTACATGGTGATGGTGTAGTCCTAGGAGAGAAACATGCTAGTGTCACAGCCTGGCCTCAGGGCAGGGACACAAAGCAGTCCAGCCCCTCCTGCCGTTCCTGAGACCTTTGGTGGATCTCCACATTTGCTGGCACCCAAATGCTTGCGTCTACACCTCCACCAGCTGGAGGGACTACGATTTGTTCTGGGAAAAGGGAAACAATACACCTGGTAAAGTCCACTTTTATTCTGAGCAGAAATTCAGGACATTCCCAAAGGCACGTGGAAAATCTCACCTCTAGGCCAAGGATTCAGAGTCAATCCTGGCCAACCATGACAAGCTATTAGCACTTGCCCTGGCGTATGAGCTAAGTTGGGAGTTCACTGCAATTCTCAGAGAGGGACATATGTGGAGGAAATCTGTCACCAGTGGAGCATGATCCACTGGGTGAAGGGCAGTTCCTTCACCATCCCCAGCGACCACAATGCCGTACATGTCTCCTGTTCCTTTCCTGTTCCACAGTATAAAGTTGAAGCTTAAAAGTTCTGCTGAGTCAGGACTTTTCTAAAGGGCAGGGAAAGCTGTTTTGTAGCCTACAGCTGCAGCTTTGCAGAACGAATTCTAGATGCTGCACAGTAACTGCACATCCCGGGGAGACCCAGAGGCCCCAAATCTGCTTTTCCACAAAGCCACAGACTGCGTTGTAGCACTGTGCTAGAAGTACAATAATTTCCTCTCAGATAAATGAGTAGTACAGGAAGGGGTCTTGTACACATCAATGAAAAAATCTTCTCACAACAGGTCTTAAATAGGCTAGGAGCCAAGATTTTTTTTGGGTAAGACAGCTAACAAGATGTAGATTAGGCAGTGGGCAGGGTAAGCAGCGCTCACAAGTCTTGCTGATAGCAGCCTTAAGAAGCCAGTAACTTTTCACAAGTCCTTAAATAAAAAGCTTTCTGCAAATGCATGCAAATGAACTGCTGGGGCCAGAGACACATTGTTTCTTCCTAAGCAAATACTTAAAGTGCCAAAGGAATCCTCTTCCTGACCACGCAGGTTTGCACGAGGGGCATTTCTGCTCTGCGTTGCCAGCTCTGTGCCAGGTGCTGGCGAGGACCGTGCTCATGCACTAACATCTGGGCTGAGCACAGAGGCATCCTGCCTGCCCGTCTTCTCCCACTGACTTTACTCAAAGCCAGGTTTGATTAGCACCTCTGAAAACAAGCTCAAATAATCCCACAGTATGGGTATGCCAGCTTTCGGGTATCTAACTATGATTCAGAAATCTAGACCCACATGCATATCTGAAAGGTCATGGAGCGAATCTGTGGTGTAGTCTGGATACAAAAGCTATATCTGTCACCTTCTGTATTATATTGAAAAGAGCAAAAACACAGTGACAGGCTTCTGGCCAAGAAACTGTGTTGCTTTCCTTTTTAAAGGATTGCTAAGATCTTGCTTCAGAAGCCTCACAGTCCATCTCTCAGGGGCACCAACATTCTCACTTTGGTCAAGACCCTGCTAAGGAAAATATTCTCTCTGGTTACCCCTCCCAGTGACTTTGGACCTGCATTGCAGTATGAGCAGAGCACCTGAGTTTCTGGAGCCTCTCACCCCCCTTGGTACCCGGCTCTTCTCAGTGGGACAGGCAGCCACCGATGCACCGTTTCCATTCTATTTATTTACGAGACTTCCATGATGCCTTGCAAGGCACGCCTCGTGGCCCAGCTGCACGCAGGGCTATGCTCAGCACTGCAGCTCCCATTCAGCCCTTCACAAAGCCGAGATAGCACCTGAGCCTGCTGGAAAGCTGCTCAGCGTGACCATCCCCGTGGGACATCCCTCCGCATGCCTCTGTTCACCCTGCTCTGCCCAGCAGCTGAGAGCTGTCAGCCCCAGCTCCCCCTCCCTGCGCCTCCTCCATCTCAGGTTTTGCAGAGGCTTTGCTCCCTCTCTCCTCCTCCTCGCTGCATGATGCATCCACAAAGCAGAGGTGAGAGCAACATGTGGAGCAGGAGGCGCTCACACTCCAGAGCTGCTTCCCTGCAAGGAGAGAGGACAGCTCTCTCAGGGGCTAGGAAAAGCCCCAGAGAACAAGAGGAGCTTGCCTGGGGGCCTCACATGCTAAAGTGACAGTGCGTCCTACCAGCTACTGATGACAGGGCTGTAAGAGTACATCTCCAGACAAGAGGAAGAGACTGATAACTCCAGTATTTCCTGAAACCCAGCAGAGACCCCAAAACAAAAAAGATGTAAGAGGACTCAACAGTAAGCAGCTGAAATGTTGGCACAAGAGAGGTGTGAATGGAGGAAGGTGTTTCCTGTAGAACCCCAAAGACAGTAAGCACAGTGATACATCAGCATACAGGACACACATTATGCCCAAAGTAATACTCTTACAAGCGTGCTTGTGCTCGATTTGGAGACAGCAGTACTGTGTCGGACCAAAAGTCATCGCACATTAGCGTCCTGTCTCCAGTACCAGTCAAGAGAACAGAAGGGAGAAATATAAGAAAAACGGGGTATTTGTGTTATGATACTTTATTCTCCAGCTGTTTCAGGCTTAACGATCTCCTGAGCCAGAGCTGATACCTTCTTAACTGAAGACACTCAGTTTCTCTTCTGAGAGTTTGTCTCATCTCAGAATCTTTGGCACCTGCAGCCTTGTGGTAGGCAGCAAATTCTACAGTTTAGCTCTCCACTGTATTTACATCACTTAAAAATAGGTACAGATCAGACTTACTCTTAACCGATTCCCTGTAGTGGTTGTATTAAGTCAGTAAGTAATCATAACCCTGTGCTACTTAAGCTTACAGAGTCCCACACTTTTAGATAGTTGAGGGTTACTGAGCAGTATACAAATAAGGGAATACTCAAAAATAATATAAAGGCTCTGACAGAAGCAGGAAGCAGCAAAGGGGGAATAATTTTCACACAGGTTAAAAACAAAACAGCTGTATGATGACAGTATCTGACTTTCTGCAGTGGGTTGCTATATAAGAACAGATTGAGGGCAAGGTAATGGAAAAAACTTTCAACGGAGCCTATGGAAAAAGCACGAGGTCAGGTACTTAGCAGTACTTTGAAAGGTCTAGGCGTAACATGGAAAACACAGTCCTCCGAGTCATAAAAGGGGAGGGACTAACAGGAAAGGAGAACCACCCAAGGATGGAGATCCTGCTGCATGGCAGAAGCTCCAGCTTCCAACAGAAAGTCACCTAAAGCATCCCTCCTGAGCAGGCTGCTTCTTAAACCCTCAGCACAGCTTCTGGGAGATGTGGGTCGCTGGCAGGTTGGGGCAGATTGGTTTTCTGTCCTGTGACCTCTACAGTGCCCAGTACTAAATTTGAGCAGAGACAGAAGTCTGCACCCCTGTTAGAGGCTACAGTGGACTCAGAGGCCTAGAAATGGCATGAAATACTATGTGTGAAAGGACCAAATCTTTGCTCAGAACACAGTATTTCCAGTAATATGAATGTCTTCTGTGCCTAGTCCATTTTTGTGTACGACAAATGGCTGGTAGCTTTCTGGGGGGAGCTTTGAAAGTGCTGCAAAGTAGCTTTGAAAGCTACTGCAGGCTGCTAGCATTTCACCAAGCTGTGAAAGGTACTGGAAAAAATGGGGGGGATAAAGGAGGCTTTACAGCTTACCTCTAGTGCTAGCCATGCCACTTAACTTTGTCCCCCATTTCCCCTCCACCCCTGACTTTGATAAATCACCTCTTTTTGGAGAAGTGACCAAATAAAAGTCCTACCCCATATAAGAAAATGACATATGGTCTCCTTGTCCAAGATCATAAAAGAACATTAGGAAAGCCAAGATGCTCCAGAAAGAGGGAGAAAAATGAAACATCTGACTTAGTAAAAACCAAGCTGCCACTGCCAGAGACTAATGAACAGTTTGTTGGCTTCGACTTCTTTGATGATTAAACACCAGCTCCTGTTCCCGTCATTCTTGGGAGAGAAATTAAAGGACAAAGCAGTCCTCGAGTATGTTTCATTTTAAGAAGGTGTTAGGGGAAATAAGAATTATTTTTAAGGGGAGCATTAAACAATGTGCCTGCAATCAGCTGCAAGGAATCAGAGCTGTGTAAAACGTACAGGAGAATATGGAAAGGACAGAGCAAGATGTCCACACTCCTTACTTAGCAAGCTTGTTTTAGAAAGCTACTTTGCCCTCCTAATGGATTGTCCATTTCCATGTAGATAAGACAAATCAATGGGTTCTAGACCTTAACAAGCACCAGTTAATCTGACAAACACACGATAGCAATCTTTCCAGCTCCAAGACAGCAAAAAGTCTGCTTTAGATCCTCACCTTTGCCTAGGGCAGGAGGCAGCAGCTCTTGTACTTACTGTGCTTTTCATAGGGAGAGTATTCTGCCAACATTCTGCTTTTATTCTGCTTTTAATTTATCTTCTGGTGCAAGCCAGTGCCTGATTTACAAGTCTGAAGTTCTGCTTGACAACTGTTATACATAAAGCGACAACTATTTTAGATACTGACCTTCTCCTTATGCTTCAGCTTAGCAGGTGAGAAAACCAGAATCTCCTTCCACATCCCTTAGTTTCGAATAACCAATTGTCCACCTGACCTGGGGAGCAGGAAAACCACCTTGCACCTACAATCTGTGCATAAGGCAAGGAGACAGAAATGTGTTTGCATCTAGGATATGCTGTGCCCTCCTGTGCAGCAGGTCTTTGTGCTCTTGAACTCATTTTCTTTAGGACCTCAGAAGAACTTTGCATGGAGATGTTTCTCTTCACTGATCTGATCTACTTTTGTAGTAATTTGCATGTGTTTAATTGCTGAATGCATGTCCAGAAACTGGGACATATCAGCTGTATCCTCCACAACTAGCGGTGTGAAAGTGAAGTGTTATCTTGTTGCCCTATTTCTCTCCTGCCATGCCCCATCTCTGCAGCACCTGGGCTGGTGCTGGTCCCACAGCTGTCAGACAGGACATACCTAGCTGGATCCTTTGCCCAAAGGGGGTTGGCCTGCCCATGACAAGGCTTTCAGACCCCTCAGCCTGTGTAGCAAAGCCCCATCTGAGCACAGAATAACACCGTATATTGTCTGCTTAACAGCCCCATTCGAGCTGGATGCTCGAGATGTTGGGAGGAGAAAGTCAGGAGACTACAGCATAGCACCTGCTGTGAGAACAAACAAACCCAGCAACCTCATTCAGTGGTACAGGCAGCAACCCCAAAGTCACCACCTGCAGCATGCCATCCTCCTTGGGTAAGACCTTAAAATCATTGCCAGGCAGTTTCTATTCTTAAGCCCCAGAATCTGTGAGCTATTGCATATTATTTCTGCTGGTCTGGTCTCCTTGCTCAGTTCCACATGAGCTAGTGGCTGGGCAAAACCCAGAGCCTGTTCTACCCCCAGAAGCAGGATGGTTTGGCCTTCCCATTTCTGAGTCACCAGCCAGCTTTCACTCCAAACCTCATCATAACTTGAGAAATTGTCCTCTTTCACAGTGAGGAGTCACCGAATGAGAGGCGGTCAGATTCATGCTTGGTGCCTATACCTTCCCATGCCAAACCAGCACAGAAGGGCATGCTTTGTCCAGATGGCTAAGGCCAGAGAAGCAAGGTTGTATATTAAAAGTTCAGTAAAACCTGATGCGTGAGTTTGACTAATTTTCAGGCAGAAAATTGGAAGGGTGTTGCTTGCACAATCAAAATTACATTGATAGATGGTCTGGAAACTGGTAAGGACTCCTTGTAGTACGTGGGGGAGCGAAAAGCAGATAAGATGCTCACTTAAACCAGGAGGGAGCTCAGACAAGTCCCTACCTGAGCAATTTCTTCCAGGAAAGAGACAAATTAGAGAGGTAACTGGCTCAGGATACTGGAGGGAGGGCAGCAATCTGCTGTTTGTCTGCACTATTGTAGTATGCTATATATTTACCGTCTGCACACCCACAACAAACCAAGGAACTGTGCTGGTGCCTGTATCCTGTCCCTTCTCCCATCTCCCACCCAGCCTCCCCCAGCCCATTCTTTTGTGCTTACCAGGCACTACCCTTTCTGCCTTACAGCATCTGTTTCCAGTGCCCTGCTGCATACACATATGGGCATATCTAATATACAGCCATTAAAGCTCAAAAATATGTTTTTAATAATCATTTGTATTTAATTAAACATGCAACAACTAGCCTATTAAGCTAAATTAAATTTGAGTGAGACGTTTAAACAGTGACTAGTGAAGATATCAGTTTCTAAAGCCCTCAAAAGGCTGGGGGAAGAAAACTGGATTATGCCAAGTGAAAAGTGATTCTGGAAGACCAGCGATGTTCCCTAAACCCTTTCAAAGGCCTTTGCACATACCTTCAGAGAATTTTGTAGTGACTTTACGTCTTGTCTGCTGAGAAATGCTCGCTTCAAGTGGTCAACACGTGATAGGCTTTCTAGAAGCAGCAACATGGTAACAGAAAAATGCGATTTCACTAGAATAGTCCCAGAACTCACCTTTATTTTATTTTTATTTATTGTTTAAAATGAAACATCCTCTTCACTATCTTGCCAATGGTTTTACTGGACACTAATCTAGTCACAGCCTACTCCAGACAGGAGAGGTCCTGCAGCCCTTCCCATAGACACTGACTGCCCGAGACTATAGGAAGTGAGGCTGGAGGAATGGGGAGGAGAAAAGGAGACTTCAAAATCCTTTAAGGGGCTTAGAAGCCCACTGGGTTTAGGTACTCTAAAGTAACACCTCTGTGCATCTGTTTCAGCTCAATGTTAATTTGGTAAAGAGCACAATGTTAATTTGGCACAGAGTGGCTTGACCAAAAGGTTAGAAGATGGTGTTAGTTTCCTTTAAAAAGCCCAAGATTTTGATCACGTAAAGAAGGATAACCACAAGTAAGCAGGTAAGATGGTGTGGAAATGGTACAGGAAATAGAGAACCCCATCAGTCCTGGGTTAGTCTGCCTTTGGTTGAGCCAGGGTAAAACTGAGGGAAGCAGAGTGCCACCAGCAGCAGCACTGCACACATTTTGGCCTATGCCATCATTCTTCCACTTTAGCTATTCGGGTCCTGGCTGCAGGAACATAAACCTGATGGACGGGTGCAGTGCAGCTAACTGACAATAGCATTCAAAATACAGCTGTATGAAACACTCCTGATCCTGCTGGACAAGTCAAGTTTATTACAGGACGCACGAGTTAAAGAACAGATTTCAGCAGGCTGTGGAGGTACACAAGGAAGCAGACTTTGACTTCACGGCCAACTGGATGGCGGAGAACAAGCTGCAGTCCTTGTCCATGCTGAGTGAGTGCTCTCTGCAGTACCAGGACCAACAGTCCTGGAGCCAAGGAGCTCTATTTGCAGAGCTGGCTGAAAGTTATTGGCAGGGAGCCCATGTGAGCTCGGTAAATAAAGTATCCAGATAATAAAAATACCCGAAGGCACTGTTTAATTTTTCTGAGGGTTCTGATACAGCCAGCAATATTGAGAGGGAACAAATCTTGCAGACAGGAACAGGAGCACAGGGCAAAGCCATCCTTCCAGAAGAGAGGAAGGCAACAAGACACCTCGTAGGTCTGGTGGCTCACAGCCTCTGCAGCTACATACCTGACGCTCATTTACAGAGGGGAACAGCTGAAGAGGGTCAGTGCTCAGGAGCTAGATTGGGCTTCAGGAAAACCAGGATCAGGCTGCAGCTGGTATGTTATAAACCCTCAAGTCTGCTTGAACCTCAGTTGAAAACTCTTGATGGATAAAAGGGTCAGTACTTTGTGTATCCATGACCTAGGAATGCAAAGGTTTTATCAGGGAGATAAAAGCCACAAGTTGCTTTCCCAGGCAGTTACACTGAAGTTAAAGGAGATCTTCTGGTAGTAGGTTGCTGCAGTGAAAGAGGGAGATGAAGTCCAACCTGCAAGCTGTGAACATGCTTTGGATTTGCTTCCCTCTTCACTAGAGCCTCACGTGAAGCACCCTACAAAGAGGGGGCGAGGGATGCATCACAGAACCATACGATCATAGAACAGCCTAGGTTGGAAGGGACATGAAAGCCCACCCAGTTCCAAACCCCTGCCACCCACTGGATCTGGTTGCCCAGGGCCTCGTCCAACCTGGAATAAAAGTGTATGCCCCAGCCTGGTGACCCATTGCACCCAGCAGGCAGCCAGCTGCACATGCCCTGCACGCAGTGATGTGGAAGGGAGCAGGGGCTGGAGGATCCTGCCTTTTACTTCTTCCTCTGCCATTTTTCTGTCTGGAGCTGTCCTGAGTCTGCCTCTGCCAGGCCAGCGGGGACTGCCCACATTTCATCCCACATGCATGCGCTGACTCCTTCCCCAAAATGATCCCTTTCATTTGACTAGAGGGCCTTTCTGGGTCTCCAAACAGCTCAGCAGATCCTCTCCCTTTCACCATCCTTTTTCCTTGAATGTTCATTTTTCTCTGTAGCCTAGCAACTCGGCACAGACTCAGAATATTAACAACTCCTGTCCCCGCACACGATCTTCTCCAGAGGCCTGAAAATTTTGATATCAGAAAGGCTGACAGGGGTAGGAGCAAGCAGGAGAGATGTGGGGAGCACGCAGGGAGCCTCTAGCAGCATTCAGAAACAGCAAAGCTATTCAGCTGCCGTATCTGCCACCTTCACTCAACATGTACATAGCATAGAGCTATATATAGCCCCATTTATTTACATATTCAAATAGCGACACGACACGCACGCACTTGTATTCCAATCTAGGTTCTATATTGAGGCGCTGGCACTCTCGTGCACGTACACTATTGCTGCACGCTTTAAATGTATATATGACAAGATGTCAGCAGGTCAGATCCTCAAGGTCTAATTCGGTTTTCAATCAAACTAGACAAAGCTCTCACTTGTGGGAAGATACTTTAGCATTCTGCAGTAATCCTCTCCAATGCTGCAGCACTGCTATTGAAACAGGTGGCCATTTGGAACACTGCTCTCAAATACATGCAGCTTTTAAATGTATATATATAAATATATATAAAGGCTGTGGGAGTTCCGCCTGTGTAAAAACCTGAATAAAAACCTAAGCAGGAAAAAAATAAGTCATTTTTATCCTGGACAAAGTTTTCTGCAGTAACAATTCTAACTACTACAAGAATGCTGGAGTGCAAACCAAAGTGGTTCATACCACCACCATACACTGACATGTTCAGATCTAAAGATAACTTGGCTGATACAGGAACAGATGGAGCACTGCAATACATAGCACTGTTCAGCTGAAAGCGTGCTGCAAGCCATATAGCCATGGATTCTCATCCTCTCCAATATGACTTCTTTCCTGCCGTGGGGTGGAGTCATCTACGACATGCAGAGTGAACTTAAGTCTCTTTAGTGAAAGCACAGAAGTATTCTCACTGGGGAAATCACCTAGCGAGCCAGGCATTTGAACTCTCTCAGTACTGGAAGCAGGGTTGACTCAGCCTTCCTGAGGCTCGAACTTGTGATACTGGAGCACTTGCAGAGCTGCTCCTTAGGGAAAACATCATGGAAAGATGTGCAGGGGGGATGCTTATTTAAATAAGCACGTAAACGCTTATTCTCAATAAGCATTGCCACCACATTTTAATAGTGCTGAAAAACCCAGGGTTTAGGCTAAGAATCAGCCAGTCCATCCAACAGCTTGCCCATAGCCAAGCATCTCCAGTTATGCAGATAAAATGCTTCCTGCAAACCCTCCCATTAAGCTATCCTGTGAATGCTACAGGATTTCTAGGAGGAAATCAGCATGGTATAATAGAAAGCCTCAGGGGAAAGAGTCATACTCTAGTCCAGCAGTTCCTAGTCTGTTTTCAGCTGAGAGCTTGTTTCAGCACGGTTTCCACAGCTCATTATCGACTGATCTATGTCCATGTCAAAACTGTACAATCCAACCAACAAAAATATTTCATTCAAGGACATCATTAAGAACCAAGACAACAGCACAAACATAGGGGACCCCTCTGTAAGGCAAGCTCTAAAGCTGTCCCTTCTCACACGGAGCCACCTCCCCGCAGGACTGCTGCTTTACCTGACTGCCCTCTGCTACGCACAAAGTCTGAGACCTCCATCTCAGAAGAAACTGCTGGCTCTTTGTGAAGATCCTGGCTTTCTGCTGGCCACCGCATTTGAAGAGGCTGTGTGGTGATCTCTGGGTTGTTACTTAGCAACTTGACTCTAAGATGTAGTGAATTTACTGGGCTGCCTCTGCAGTTAGCCAACATCAAGACCAAGGACACAGGGAGAATTTTGTCACTGAAATAGGATAATCTCCAAAATATTATGGAAGACGCAAGATTTTTCCCTTCTACAAGTTGCCAGAAATGCAGTAAATATTGACATATGAGTCACACTGACCTATTTTCTAGTTTAAGCCAGGCCAATCTCTTCATAACCAATTTCGGGACCTATAAATGTGGAGTACTTTGGACTCCTTCACAGCAGTTTGCTTTTTTCTCAGCTGTTTTGTACAAGAACCCCACCTTCTCGTGGAAGGACTATCCCTGTCTTTGGGGCAGAAAGGGGACCACTGCTTGTTTGAATTTCAGTGCCCATTCCCACATCCCATCACACAGCACAGCTCCCCTGAGGAGCTCCCCTGAGGTCTGTTGCTTTACTTGTCCTCATGTACTACCTTAGTCTAAGGGGTCTTTTCAGCACAATCAGTGGGATTTCTGTTAAAATATAATGTGGTGTGAACAGATATACAGTCTAAAAAGCCAATATGTGTATCGGTGCTGAGCCCCAACAGCCTGTTATGTACAGAACTGCCGCTGTTTGGTTTTCCAAGCAGCCACCCAGTGCATTACAGAGCTGCACTCAAGGACTTGAAGCAACAATAGCTGCATGACCTAAGTAGTACTGAAGCCATCATTGGCAGCAGAAGGCACAGACCATTGCCAGCTCTGAAGAAACCTATCTCAGCCACATGCTTGCAATATCTCAGCTTAACTCACAGCACACAGAAGCCCCCAGCATGTGAAGAAAAGCACTTAATTCCTATCTGTCCATGCCAGCACAAAATCTAGCGATCTCACTGTAAATCAGAGCTGTACCATTCTCATTACGCCACAGTACGAGAGCAAGGCCCTTCTTCGGCACCAGAGCACCGCTGCATCCTGCTGCATCCTCTGCTATTTGCAGTGCTACCACCCCAGGAGCCCACAGCAATCCTACAGCCCCTGCAGTACTAGGACAGCACACCACCCATTAAGCTCAGCACCAAAGGTGTCTCAACTTCCAAATATTTTGGAAGTCTTCAACATTCAGCAAACTTACATACAGCGTACACACACACGCTTACTTTAGAGACTGCAGTGTCATGGGCCTGGAGATACCCGAGGCTACAGGGAAACAGTTACAGCACTGGAGCGTCCTGTCATGCTTGTATTTCATAACATATAACTGCAGAAGCCTCTAATTGTAGGATGTAAATGCTTTAACCTTTGTTTTAAGACCTTTTGATATCCCAAAACATAGAACAGACTGACTAGAAAAGATCTGTATATCATTTTTCCATTGAAAAAAGATGTTAACAAAGAATTTTTAGTTAAATAAAAACTGTCAATATATTTGAAGAGAATACATGATAGTATAATGTAGGTAGTAGAAACCTCTCCTTAAAAAAAAATCTTGTTTTTAAAAACTCAAGACATCCATATCCACGGAAAATCCTTTTCAGAAACATATTGCAGCAAAGGTGTTTCCTGCCTGTTATTGCAGGCACAGAGGGTCTACCTGAAATGGATCAAAGGCCAAGAGCTGTGTCCATGAGCAAGCATCCTAAGAAGCTGCTGCGTACTGCAAAGACTCTCATACTAAGTCTGTCCATCCACACTGACTTCTTTCACCAGCTATGCCTACCAGACAGCAGACATCCATGTATTAGCGTGCATTGGTTATACTGAAGTGAGATTCACCTAGGCAGTGCATATTCATACTCCAGCGAAAACAGAACGGCAATGCCTCATCAGGACAGGTTCCTTTACAAAGACTATTTCAAACATTCCTGATGGAGAGAAAATTTGACATAGTGAAGAGTGGTGCCCCAGTGACGATGGCACAACAGGTTTTAGAATGATCTTTCCTGCTCAAGAACATCTTTACACACCCAATCCACCTTCTTTTGGGTTAAAAGGCAATTTAAAACACCTGGAGCTTAGATTTCCTGGGACATAGTTTACATCTCTGCTGAACAGGGATAACTCATCTTCTTAACAAGACAACTCTGTTTTCAAACGAGCTTTGGGAAGTTGGGAAAAAGCAGACATGACTCCTTCTGTACCCCCCAAGTGACCAAGTACAGCACACCAGCATGAGTGCAGTCACTCCCACAAGACAGCAATGTGGAAAGAGGTGATGATACAGGAGTAGGATGTAATGAAGCAAAACACCAAGGTTCGCTTTGCCAAGTATTCTGCACCAAACGCTAACCCGTCTGCACTGCAGACTGTCCCCCAGCAAAAGGTATCACCCATCCTGCAGGTATCGTTCATTCAGCACGTTGCATATTGCAGCAGACATTTCTATTTGGAAGCCTTGTTTCTTACACTAGCCCTCTACAATAATTCTCTTGTAACTTTTCAACTTGTCACCAGGTTTATAAAACTTTAAAGCTAGTGCTATAACAAACTGAAACAATGTTATTGCAGATGTAGGAGAGCATCTTGGGATGAATAAATTATAGGAGCCACAAAGAAATCACGACAACTAAGGCTGCGTGCTCCAAGCTGTTTATGGCGTGCAGAAACACAGGGGGGAGCAGGTTTAGGACTGCACAGATCATAGGGCAGGAAAATTGAAGCGTTATGAAGGGTAACCATCTCTTATTTTAAATGCATAAAAAACTTCTGGTTGTTTTCTTTATTGAAATAGTTCATTAATGCTTGAAGGGAGTCTGAGCAGGCTGGTACTGGAAAAATATGTCCGCAAGGATTAGAGAGACAAGGCTGCAGCTGGAAGCACCAGCCTCTACACCCATCGCAGTCTACCCTGAGCAGGCCAGTCTTCAGCTGTCCATTTTTCAATGGGCATACAGGGGAAGGCTTCCAGCTCCTTCTGAAGCAGTTGGGACTAGATACCATCTGAGCTGGAGCCAGCAAAGCAGGTTGTTTGAACCAGAGCACCAAGCAGATAGTGAGTTCAGACAGCATAAAGGCCTGGACATAGCTGTGTACCACTATATACCAACAAGCATCCGTAAATAGCTGCACGTTGTTGCACACTTACAACATCTCAACCACCTGTAGCAAAATGACATTTGCCAGATAATTTACCCAGCCTACTTCTTTAGAGGAGAACTGGGAGATACCATCCTTCCATTCTTAGCCTATCATCTGGGCTACAGAACATCACTGTGACGATATTTCTCCTTTCAGTCTGCCTTTAAATCCTCAGCTTGCAAATTTGTACAGGATCTGAAGAGTCTCCAGCTAGGCCTTTCATCTTCGTGGAGCAGCACTTCCCAGAGAGTCTGCCAGTCAAACGTGCCCTCCCCAATACCTGTTCGGCCTGGCCCCTGGCATTCTTTCCCAGGCATTTCAACTGATGTCACTGATCTTGGCTCAGCAAATAATCCTGCTAATCACTGACAAGAACAG
Source organism: Anser anser (assembly GCF_964211835.1). Lineage (NCBI taxonomy): Eukaryota > Metazoa > Chordata > Aves > Anseriformes > Anatidae > Anser > Anser anser. Next base: position 12,870,782 of record NC_139734.1, read on the forward strand.
AGGCTGCAGCTCAGCATTGCTTAGCAGGGCTAAGAGGGGTACACAGCAATAAAACATTAGTTGAGCAAGTGAGCTTGGAAATATGGCTGACCACACAGGCAGCAGCTGCAGCAAACAAGGTGCCTTTTTTGTTAAATAAAAGCAGTGTCTTTGGTTCCTCATCATTGGAAGATCATTACAGTGCACCTAGGAACCTCCTTTAACCCGGCACAACTCCATCTGCACAATACCATGGCATGGCACCTGGGCATGGCCCTCAAGGCACTGGAGAAGCATTGCCTTTGTAACAGCAAGGCACCAGAAGACACTGAGCTCATACAGGCAATTGCAATGCATTCCGTGTATCAGTGTCTGGGAACCTCCAGTATAAAGACATAGCTGCGTTGCCTTAGCAGAGAGCCCTGTAGCCTCCGGGACTGAAATGTCACCACATCATTTCGGCAGTACAGTTCCCATGGGAGTGAAGGCAAAGAGGGCTGCTTAGATCTCGGATGGAGCTGTATTCCTCCACAGCACCACGTCCAGCTGGACTCCCATGGAAAACAACTTTTTGAATCATGCAGTGGCAAGTCCCTGGCAGTACTTGTTCCCCACCATCACGCAGCCGGTAGGTGCCAGGAAGCCCAGCGATGGGAGAGGTGGGGGCTCTCCTCAGCCTGCCCAGCCCCAGGGCCATTGTTCCAGAAAGGATGTCTGAGGATTAATTAATTATCCTACAAGGGGCAGTAAGTAATAACACTCCTTGTGGAACAATAGAAGCTATTTGGTTGCCGTGACAACCCAGCTCCACTTGTGTGCCTTTAATTTATTCATTGCACACTCCCTTCTCCAATCACACACAATGCCAAAAAATGTCTTGTTTTTCTTGCCCATAACCATGTCCAGAGCAGGGGTAAGACAGCCCTTTCCCCGGGGCATCTGTCACACAAAAGAACAATGCACATAAATCTCTTCAGCCTGGAAACTTGCATCACACAAGAACTCTTCTGCTCCCTGTTTGTTCTTTAAGATGATTCTGATTTTTTTAACCCCTTTTGAAGATGCCTCACCATGATGCCCATAGATCTTGATCTTGAGTAACCTCCCAAACATACACAGGACAGATGGCTGGGAGATTGTGCTTGTCAACTTGTACAGAATGCCAGGAGGGATGAGAAAAGCATAGAAGCGAGGTGCCTTAGCAGCATCAACAGGAGCATGGCATAAACTCCCATAGTACCTAGTGCCCAGCCTGAGTATAATATCATGACTACCAAAACACTGTGTCCATCAATAGTGCTGCCTGAATTCTGTAAGACCCAGAGCAACACGTGGGTGAAGGTCCATGTTGGGAAACATTCTCCTCTGCATCCCACAGTGATGTGGATTTCTCCCCAGCCCCAAACGTCCTTTTGCCCCAGGAATTTGGGGTAGAGGAAAACAAGGTGTTCACCAGAAAGGGGAGAACATTGCTTTCATAAGGAAAGGGTTGAAAGCATTGCTAAGAAAATGGCTACTAGCCTGGGGCGTAACCTGCCTGACATTAACAGGTGCATGGCAAATAGCTTGGGAAGCCATTATTAGCCCCCCCACATCACTTGGAGCTTCATTCTGAACCTGCCTCTGCAGCACCTAGCTCTCTTCTCAGGTCTGTAGTGGAAGATCAGGGCAATTATAGCAGATAAATAGTCAAATCCCTCACTCCCTCCAGCGATGTCTCTGCAAGCTAGGGTCTTAGACTATGCTCCCAGACCCCAAATTGTTCATCCTGGCTCTAACAAGGCGGGTGACAGCTCGTTCACCACGTAGGAAAATTCAGATCCAATTTGAGACTGGGGGAGGAGGTGACTTAGAGATGAGCTTTGTCCTGACAGGCAAGATAGATGGAATTGGGTTAGGCCATCTGTCTCTTCTAAGTTGAGCCTAACCTCAAGCACAGCTACCCAATGCAATGGGGCCACAGGTCCATACCTGAACTTCTATACAGATGTACTGCCTAGTGTCACTGTTAACACTGAAGTGTAACGTGCATACAGATGATGGTAAAGGTTGGGTGAATGGAGAGAGTCTGCAATTTGCTGTATATTCCATAGCTTAGAATAAGAAGAAACAGCAAATGTTTGGTAGTGGTTTAACCCATAGGTCAGCACTGCTCATCTTAATTTTCCCAGTAAGGCCCAGACCTTTGTTTGATCCCCACTTTCCAAGCCTCATCTGTATAAGAAAATGCAAAAGAAACTGTTCTTTATGAAAACCTGAAGACTTGTGGTTATCCCTTCAGCTTGAGTTGTATCAACAGATACATTCAGAAGGTTCAAGCAGCTTTGGAAAACAAATTGACAAGTCAGATGATTGTCTTGTCTCCCCGTCTCCCTCAATGTGACAGCAAAATAGCTGGTGGGACAGAGAAACAGGTCAGGAGAGTACAGAACTGGATAAATAGGACAGGAGCATTGGGAGACCAAGGTTTTAATTGACTTGATGAGCAAGAGCTCTAAACTGGCCTAGGATTCTCCTACTGGGTCTGGAACTGAGGAACGGGACAGCTGCTCCCAATGGTCCCTGTCAGCCTTCCTCTCTTACCCAGCCGCCTGGAAAGCGAAGGGAAGAAAAGCCTTTGGGCAGGAGAGAAGAAGGCATGGCTAGGTGACAGATCAGTGCAATGCATGTCCTCTGCTGGGTGCTGACGGCTTCTGAGAGATAGCATAAGCCCAGATGTGGATCCCATCCATAACCAAAATCCTTAGCAACGGCTGGGGGTAAAAATCTGTGATCTGAGCAGAGAACATTTTTCTTCAGTGGTATGAAAAGCTCCAGCCTATCAATGACACCCCAAACAAGCAGATCACCATTAGATTCCTTCCTTTCCAGTACACATCTGGAAAATGCCAGCTTACCACCAGCAAGCATACAAAGCCACTGCCTGTTTTTCAACTTGGCAATCACAGGCTGACTGTAAAACCATCACTGCATTTGTGTCACAGGAAAAATATAAGAACCTACTTTAAGAAATAAGCACTAATATTTTGGAGAGATCTGTGCAACTAGCACAGAAAGGTAAGGGATGAGAATCTGCTCTGCATATGATGCAACTAGCTCCAGAGAGGCCAGCTGAGATCCTCCGTCCCTAACACCAGACAGATGACACCAGAGATGCTCCTGTGAGCTAGTGGAGACCCTAACGCTAATAGAACTTACTTCAACTTTGGAAGCAAAGTACAGTCTCTCAGTCACATTACAAATACTGCCAGCAAAGGTAGGAGCGTACCAGAGAGGTCGATCAAGCCAACCTTGTCTAGCAAAGCTAGAATTTCATTTTTTTTTCCTTTGAGCCTGGAGCTGGGCTGTGGTGCCAATTGACAGGCAGTCCAGTGACAAAGGCCAATCAGTGGGCAGAAAGAGGAAGGCTCAGACTGAAACCAGTATGCCCAGAAAAAATTGGAAAACTCATTTAGTACAACCCAATGATGTTTAACTTCTCACCACAATGTATATGGAGAAATCATGCTTGAATTCCTTATGCTTTAGTGAGGAAGAACTGTCTTAAATCAGAGCTCCCATCATCCCTCAGAATCCTGTGTCCAAATCAGAAGAAAAAACACTTATTCAGTACCAGACAAGTGCCACTCTTCCTCCAAAAACTTCCCAGCTGCAGGGAAGACCTGCAGAAGGAGCTTAAGGAACCAGCGGTGACTATTCTTTTTAAGAAGGGTAGCCTAAGATCTCAGATGACTCCAAGGAACCATTGTCTTGGGTGTGCATCTCAACCAGAAAAAGGAAGAATAGTTTATTAGACTTTTTTTTTTTTTAATCCCTCCCAAACTCACCATGTTGACTTCAGAGATCTGGTCAATGCTGGAGATATGGATGCTCATTCCCACTGTGACAGGGTTACCTGAAACACAAATGGACTGGATTAGAACCATATTCAAGCTCTCCTCTCGTATGCTATTACAGCATTGACTAGAAATGCTGCGATATGATTTGAAGCAGCCTCACATTCCCCAAGTCTCAAGAATTTCAATGTCACATGTGCTCAAATGATGAGAGAGGAATAGATTTCTCTAACTCCCAGCTTTATAGACTCACCCCTAGGGGTAGTGCAGACTAAGCTTGATTCTTTAATTCCTGGAAGTTAATTACCCCCTAGTTACATAATTATCTCTGGTTATTCCAAATAATGCCTTCAGAGACATCAGAAAGCTCCCAGAGGACTTGCATAAGGTGTTGCTGATTGACCATACAAAGAACACAGCAATCAAGCCCATGTAACACGTGGGCAGGAAAGATACTCCAAATCACTCCTCCATCACCCTGCCAGCTCTGCAGCACACCGTTTGAAAAGCCCAAGTGAGTTTTAATACCCAAGATACCAGACAAGTACAGGAACCAGACCCATGAAGTGAGAAAGCAGCATTTGCACGGTGGATTTTCAGAGCAGAGCTAGGATTAGAGAACAAATTCCCCATTTCACCGTTGGTATCAGGACATCCTACCCCACATCCTGTTGCCCACAGCCACTGGGCTCTGATAGATATCTGTACACAACTTTTCTGGGAAATGCAGATATTTCCTTACCCAGTGACCAAGCTACTCTCACACTGCAGTAAACGCCACTGACTGCAGCATGCAAGATGAGCTTGTGAAGAGATACCACCCGAGGGCAGTCACAGCCAGACCTATTGCCCTCTTGTCCAAGTGCAGCAAGAGCTGAGTTACCACTTCCCACAGACCTGTAGACTCGGGGCAGAAGACCATTTCAGCCAAAACTTCCAGATGTGTGAGCCTCCTAGCTGGATTGACTTATACCCAGCTCAACCTCAGCCCCTTAACAAGCAGTTCTCACAGCCAGGCAACAGGACAGCCCCTTCAGTGGGATTTAAGTTGTGTAAAACTATTTGCAGAGATACACAGCGACTACTAAAAAAAAAATCAGCAAAAGACCTCCTGCAGCTTGAGATGGCGTTTCTGAACGCCACCCATCTCCAGTTATCCCCACAGCTCCAAAGCCAAAACACAAACAATCCCACCACAACCAAAGTCCCTCTTCCCACACGTGCCAGGGGGAAAATGATTCCTTGCGATGCAGTAGTTGAGGGGGAATGGCAAACAGCAATGCCACTCAAGTTATTAACTCTTCCATGGACTCATTAGTAGATCTAAGTGCTGAAATATTTACAGATAATCATGAAATGGCTTAGAAAGTAATTAGGAGATTGGGGGAGAGGGGAGAACCACACAACTGGAAATGAAGTGATTTTTTAATTACGTGTTACCAGAAGTAGGGAAGTAGTGTCATTAGGGCTGCCTTGTGATTGGGTGCACTGTTAACCGAGACCCTCTGCTGCAAATTAAGCAGCATTATCCTTTAATAGAATATGAACAACACTGAAAACATCAGAATCAACAACTGTAATTAGGCCCTGCTATGCAAATCCCCTTAAAGAGGCAGTGCTCTTCTCCAGCACTTCTGGCTCATTGTCAGTGGTGCCAGAGAGGGGTGCTCAGGAGACTTTGCAGAGCCTTCAAAAATCCCCATACAGGGCGGGTTCTTGGCCATCTATTTGCTGTATTCCTCTGCTCATCTGTGACAAAGGAACCAGGTGGGAAAGTAACCACAAGTCTCTTCAGGAGAGCCGATCATCTTCCATCCTCCCTTGTGCCAGAAGCTGACAGTGGCACCAGTAAAGCTCTTCAGGAAGTCTCACTTCTGGTAGTTTGTCTTCTTTTCTGAAGCCAGGGCCTTGTTGTGATGGAAGCCATTGCAGGAGGAAGAAGTTACCACCACCCTGAGGACCTTAGAGACTAATTGGCTACAGGAGAAAAGAAGGGCAAAGTCAGGGCTGCCACAGAGCCCTTCTGCCATGCAACGTTTCCTCCAAGAGCTGCCCTACCGCCTGCTTTATTTCCAGTTTGTCAACACTGGTCATTGTGGTACTGTGGTTAGGTGTCCCTTCCTCAGTGCAAAAAATTAGTGTCTCTTCCCCCTGCTGTGCAAGAGACCCACTGAAACTACTGGACTGGGTGGCAATAACAGGGGCGCACTGACAGTGGTGATATACAAATATTTGTCAAATTCAGAGTCCATCCAATCTAATCTATCTGTCTAGACATTTGTGCTGTGTTCATCACCATGGTATCTGAGCGCCTGAGGTCATGCAGTGACTCAGTGTCAGAGCCGTGGATAAGATCCAGACCTCCCAGCTCCAAGACAAGTGCTGGAGCAGAGATCGACCACACAGCTCCCCATCAGTCCGGGCTCACCTGCCCCCTGCTCCCCCCCACACTCAGCAATATACTCAATGGCCTCTCTGGGCACTGCCAACACCTCTGCGCCCCATCTATCACAGCAAGTGGGAGGCTCTACCGCCTGCTTGCGGCCCTCAGATGTGGATCTGTCAACCCACAGGCACAAGCATGAGATTGTCATTCAGCACTCTAGAGATGAAGGTGTGCAAAAGTCTGGCCTTTACTGGATTTACTCTTAGCTTGATTGCAGGGAAGCCATTTCACCTTCTCCATCCCTGTTGTGAAGATGGACTTGCAGTCTGTCTCCTCAGAAGAGGGATGCACGCGCATGTACGTACACAGCCAGCAGAAACAAGCTTGCCCTACCTCTTTCCGCAGACCATAGAAAAACTAGATCAATTGGTGTCCAACATTCAGGCTGTAAGTAGTACACAAAATAAACAAAGGACATCAATTCTGCCAATGTTAATAGCTTCAGGCAAGAGGGATACAAAAAGTAGGGTATTTAAAAGACAGGATAACGTCATCTGTGAATTTGTCCAAAAAGGCAGAGCTCTGCATTTGTGGATCTGAAAAGATGCAAAAGAAATCCTGATATTAAAGATACATGTCTTTATCTGTGCCTTACCAATGCACACAAACTAGACCTTTTGCCCTCTTAAAGAAAATGTTTACGTGTAGAAAAGTTTTGTAGGCAAGTTCACAAGTGAGGGAATGTGAGAAATTCTGCCACTTCCACCAGTGAACAGCACCATCACACATCTTCGCTTCTCATCACCACTGGAAAAGTCACCAACATTTTGTCCTCAAAACAGTTTGACGTCTGAAAAATGTACTCAGGGGAAGTTGGAAGGGAAGCAGACAAAGGAGTTATAATAAAATCAGCCCTTTTTCTGCAAGTGATACTTGTCACATACAAAAACAGCCAAGGTAGAGAACAAGTTGTGCTAATCTGCAATATTTTTTCCAGCAACTACTTATTACTTTCACATTTTATTTTGTAATGCGTTAAAGCCCCAGAACCTAGAGTTGCCACAGAAGCCATCCTTGTAGCACAACTGCAGAGGAATGGTCATGTTTCCAAGGCTGGGTCTGCCTGTACTACAGCCAGAGGTGATGGCAACCTGGATCAAGACGTCTCTTGCAGATCTCAGCTCGGTAGTTCAGCTGCAGGAAGAAGCAAATACTACAGCACAAAATTCTGTGTAATAGGTCTCCAGACACTCAATGCTTAATGCAGACCAGTTGTGCAAGTAAAGTCCATGCTGCCCTCTCTACACTCCCAACCCAGAAAGTTAAACTAGAGTGAGCTTGGGTTTCTCTGCCATCAGATTTCCAACTGCAACACACACACAGACAACAAGGCTCAAAAACAGTGGGCAGATAACCAGAACTTACATTATATTATCACCTACTAAAGCCACTCATTTTTATGAACTACAGCCAATGCTTTGAGGAGCCTGGCTCATGCGTTTCTGAGCACGTGAACTTGGCAATGCTGGCACAGCAAAAGCTTGCAGTTGCTAAGGGACAGGCATCAGCCTAAAGCCTACTCTTTAGCCCAAAATGCAGGAACAAAGGGCTGACAAGGATTTGGGGAGGTCACATAGACCATAACCTTCATGGGAGCAGACTAAAGACTTAAGACCACCAATACCAGAAATTCCCTAGCTCTCCTGGACAATCTCCTCCTGCATTCCACTGCACTCAAAGCTTTTCTTGAATATCCAAACTAAACCTTCTCTGCAGTGCAACTGTAGTTGATTTTTGTCTCATCATTCCCCCAATGATAGTGAGAGAATAAATCAATCATCCTTCTTTGACAATAGCTTTTATGTACAGAGAAACCATGGCATCCTTCTCCCTCCCCCACTAATACTGTCTTTCCTAGATTAAATGCACCTGAGTTCCTCAAACTCTCCTCAGAGGTCATGTTTTCTAAAGCTATAACAATTAGTGCTGTTCTCCACTGGCCTTTTGCCAATTTGTCTACATCTCTATTTTAAAGCATGGTAGCCAGAAACCAGACACTGAAGCAAAGATGACACATCACCAGCAGAGAAATAAAAAACCTCCAACGTATGTTCTCCTAAAACCACTTTGGCATATTCATGCCCAGAAACCTCTCCAAATCCACTACACCCATTCTGAGACCTACTTACTTTGTGCAGGAGGTTAGAGATGTCAATGGGGCAGCCCCACTCTCACCATTTGAGTGCAACACATGCAGAAAGGAGGAGTGCAGCACTGTCTTTTGGCTAAGAGTGGAGCTCATTCAACACAGCTCTATGCATGAGCCCCAGTGTTCCCTGCTTGGAGCCTACCCATGGCATTGCTGCTCTCCAAGATCCCTGCAACACCGTCAAAACTGCCTTAAAGTCTTCCGGTGAATAAACAAAACCAGTCAGAGAAGATGAATTTTAACCCACTAAACCTGCACTTAGAGCAAGGCTGTGCCTCACCCTACAATGGAGCACAATGCCCATGCGTGTTCCTCTTCCTCAGCTCTCCAAAAACCAGAGGAGAGCTGTGGCACTAGAGCCCAGAAACAGCAAGTCCCAGGCAAGGTTGCCCTGCATTGGCTAGTAGAAATGTTTCTGCAAAAACAGGGCAGAACAGGCAGACATGGAGAGGGCAAGGTTTCCTGGTACATATCAGCTACGGGACTGCAGTGTCTTACTTATATTTTCACTGATTCCCCTCCCCTTCCCCTAGTCACCATCCCCATCCACCCCCCATTAAGATATTCTGAGGCTTGCCAAAGGCAAGACCAGCACACAGACTAATTTCACTCCCAGGACTTTTTCATTCAGTGTTATTCCTGCTTTCCTGCAGGAGGCAGAACTGTTCAGTGCCTACTTGCTCTTTCTGCAGAAAAAGGTTGGCCCGAGCCACTACCCCTGCTTTGTTCACAGCACTGAACCTCAGGGCAGCCTGGCTTTGTTTACAACTTAAAACCACGGCCCACGTCACTGCTACGTGCAGCAAAGAGTTGGTTATACAAGGGCTGACAGACGCAGTTAGGAGGCAAGGACTGCCAGGTATCAGAGGTGCACGACAGGCCATGTTCCACTTGCCAGCAGAGGGGCTGCTGCAGGGATGCAGCCATACAACCTCCTAAGAAATCCCACTGCCCCAAAACATATGCTCTCAGATAGCTTTCAGCTCACAGACTAAATTATTCCTGGGCCATAGTTTCTTTCAAATCTTCACAGAAGATAACTCTGAGCCCAGCTTGCTGTCCGGACACTCCTTCACTGTGGAGGAGCCCACGCCTATCGCCCAGCACCATGGGAATGAAAGTGCTCCTGTTTTTTCACAACAGAAGAACACTGTAAGAGGAGTTTGCAAATTGCTATCTGCATAATGGCTGTGCTCATAGATCTCAAGAAAGACCAAGGCTCTGCTACAGCACTTAATAGGAGAATTTCTAAAAGATGCCTTCCCAGCAGGCAACACAAGTCAAATCATGAAGTTTCCAATAATAACTTCTCCACTCTTTTCCTTTTAGCTTAGGTACAGCATTAAGCACAAGCTCAGTAAGCATTAACACTGCTGGATGAGCAAGAAGAGTTGACCACGTATCATGAGAGCACAAATGTTTTGGGAGCAGCTTTCATCCAGCATCTCTGATTTGTGGTGACATCTGGAAGTGCCAAGTTCAGCAGGGTCTCTTAAGCACCTACGTAAACTTTTCCAGCATAATCTAGGTTTAAATACCCATTAAACACCCTCCACACCTTTTTCTTCCTCTATTTTATTCTTATTTCTATGACTCACTGCTGACCTCTTCGCCTACCCGCAGCCGATGGCTGTGCAGTACGCTTGCCAGCCTCAGCACAACAGCCAGAGCTGTCACACATCCATCGGAGCTCCCCCACTACCCCTACCAAGTCACTCCACGACATCTGCTGGATTTACAAGAGCAAACGGGGATTTTAGCCACTGTTGTACATTACCAGAGATGGTCTCCTGGCAAATCAACTACTACTACACTGCCTTCAGGTCCATGGGGGAACATGGGGGCTGAGGGACCTCTTGCTGCTAAGGAATCTCCTTACTTCGTGTGAAGAAAGTGTGTTTTTGAGCTAAAAGACAGGGCCCTGATCTCCAGAATACATAGGTCTGGCCATGCCTGCTGCTTCCCCACGGATTCACTCTTCAGCAGGGGCAGAGGGATATCCACCACCACTGATTCATGGAGATTGCAGCTGGTCTCCAGGTAGGTCTGGCAGAAAACAGCTTCTTCTTCCTGACAGTTTTGCTGCCTTTTGCCATGCTTCCTTAGGGACACAGCTTGGCACATTTTAAGCCACTGAGCCTCTAACACTGAACAAGATTGTGCCTAACCTTGCCAGGCGTGCCATCCATCCACATCAGGCCAGACACAGGGTAACCCTGTGTGAGGAGGCTAATGAGGATTTCCAGCCTGCACCAGTCTGCTCTGCGGGCAGCCTGGTTTTTCACCTCACCCGGTCAGATGACTGAACTTGCACTGCTCATTGAACAAGAGGGAATACTAGGGACTTCCCAAGAGAAATGGGAAGGTAGAACAAGCTCTCACCGAGACAGTGACATCAAGGATGGCACACAAGTTTGATGGAACAGCTAAGGGATAATCAAGCTACATATTTTTCTGAGTCATACTATCTCCTGGCCCTTGCAACTCATGAGCCAGGAGGGCTAGACTAGAATATTTCTTGAGCAGATCTTCAGAACATCCAAACACTGAAGAAATCAAGGGCTTTGGTAAGAAACAGGCTTATCTCTAAGCAAGCCATCAAGCTGACTCTTCATCAGAGCCAAGAGATGCAGCACATGCAGAGCAGGCAGAACTGACCACTCAAGTACTATCCCGTGATGCCCTCTGCAAACATAGGGCTAACATTGATAATAACAGCCACAGTTTCACCATGATGTCAAGTGAAGCTGTCCCTGTAGATGTGAGTAAAGAAGATTTTCTGAAGCAAGCTGTACCTGTTTGGGAACCAGCGCTGAGGGATCCTTCTGGAGGAACAATGCTCTCCCAATGCAGATGTAACGCTCGTTCTGCAACTGTTCCAGGGAAAGCAGAGAGCTAAGGAGCACAATCTGCAAGGCACAGTAGATTACCTAATCTATCTCATGGGTATTTTTAATGGATTAGTAGGTATTAGAGTGGGATATTGCAAATATCCCATGGAAATTTGGAAGTGAGAGACAACAATCAACTGGCTGCAAAAACAGTGTAAAGGTTGTCCCAGAGGTATTGAAGGATTACAGAGGAAGCTAAATCAAGGTTGATTTTAAAAAATTGCTGGTAGACAGCTAACCAAGCTGAATAAAAACAAGATCTTAATGTATAAGCTTAAAAATGGAACAAGAAAGTAGACACCAACCCTTACAACATCTGTACTACTGGTGGGCTCAGTTCAGCAAAGCACTTGTACACGCACAGGGCTTTCAGTATGAAGAAAAATCCCTGACTTCCCAGAGTTCTTGGTAGAACAGACTGTAGGTCAGTATTCAGGAGACAGACTTTAAAAGCTATTTCACCCTCAGTGATGAAGATAGCCTTCCAAAGCCTTCTGTAGGCTTATCTTTTGCCTGGGTGATACACATTTGTTAAGGTTACAGCAAATTGAGGGGAAAAGAAACTGGATATTTGTTCTCATTTACAGACATACACAGCTCTATCACCTTACCTAGTCTGATAGTTATTAGCCTGGCATCAGCAGTCGGTCCTGAGCAATCGACTCTTAAAGAACAACCTTACCAAAGCCGCCAATTTCCAAATACCACCAATTTCCATGCCCTGATACAGGCAACACCCAGCCCAGACTGCAGCAAGTTTACTTTGCAGGGCTGCCACCACCATTGGTTTCTTTGTTAGAACAGGGTTGTTGCAGAAGGTAGATCCACGTCCAGCCATCAGGAGATGAGCGCAACACCCTGGTGCACCATGTTGCTAGAGCAAGGATCAGTCACCCACCCTTCCCTTCTGGGGACATTCCTCCATATGTCCTCCAGGGCACACACACACACAGACCTGCTCCCTAGCTTTTCAGTCTACAGAGCAAATATTTTGTTTGGATAGTTTTGCTTTTATACCCTTTCCTGCAGAGCTGGGTCTGGGAAAAACAGAGGCACCAAGTGCCCCAGGTTCCTTCAGCTCTCAATCCCCACCAAAACTGGTAGCAGGAGTACAACAGGGCTTCCCAAGCAAGCACACGTTGTAGACCAACAGCAGATCAACCCAAGTCAGGCATTTTTCCTCCAGCAGCAACGTAAACCATCAGACCCACGCTGACTAGCCACCCCCACAGTTCTCCACCTGAGAAGGCTCCCTCCTACCTTCACCAGGATCCTGGCAGGCATCTCCCCTGCAAGTCCCACCAGTGCAGCAGCAGGGCACAGCTCTGCCCGCCCAGGGAATCTATGAAGAACTCAGGAGGAACCCATCCCTTCTGCTTTTACTCAGGCCCTCAGTGCTCAGGTTTTTCACATCTCCTCATTGCCACTTGTGTTCCCAGAGCCACCTGACCCCAGCTCAGGCAGGCTGGGAAGCCTTTTACACCCTGCTGCTGCCATTTCCTAGCCCACTGCCAGTTACTTGACTTTGTAGAACATGCAGACAGGGGCAGAACTGTAGAAAGAATTGCACACAGGCATTAAATATTTTAGACCCCACAAGAGCGTGCATCCTCTGGGTTCAAGCCCAATACTGGGATGCCTACAGCTGCCCAGCAGGTGAGAATTCCAAAAAATAAAAAAAAAAATAAAAAAAAATGGAAAAATCACAGAAGTAGCCACTGTTACCCTCCTGCCCCAAGCCAAGCACCCCCCATGCCCAAAGGTGGTACTATATGTGGGGCAGCCCACCCCACATCGGCCTATTGGGTGAGGCTTCCTGATGGCACAAAGGTGAGACCATTTTGCTCTTCTTCCTCCATACCAGCTGATAACTGGTGAAACCTATCCCACGTTGCCCACCAGTCTGCCTCCCATCTCATCTGAGGGCTCAGGGCACAGATGTGTCCTGACCCACCTCTTCAGCACTGGGTTTTCCTGGCATGTAACTCATAAATGTCTGCTACGTGGAGGAGGCTCTCTTTTGTGATACCCTGGAAATATCATCCCCCAAACAACTGCAGACCAAGGCTGTACTTGAGTATGTGACCTCTCTGGGAAAACACTTTCATACGTTACCAAATCCTGAGCCATCTAATCCCCTTAGCTGAAAATGAGCCGAACCAAATTAATTTAAATGGGTTAACACAAGCTTCTCTGTTCATATCCAATCCATTACTCTGTCTTGGAAGTATTTGTAAGAACAACAACAATATATCTAGACTTATCATTTTTATCAAAGTGACAACAAGAAGGTGTTTTCCTTCTTCCCCTGTTTCAGTTTTTAATGAGTTAGTCACATGTCCTCATCACTGCTTGTGGACATGTCTATAAAGGATACCACTATCTCTAATTCCTGGGTTGAATCCAGTTGAAAGAATCACAATGGCCAGGTCAGGACACATCAAACTTGTGCAAATAGTGAAATCAGGGCTGGGACATCCCAGGGCAGTTGTGGCCAGCCCTGCTGTGGCCACCCTGCCATACCTGCCACGAGGTGATTTCCTGCTGTTGCTGGACATGGTCCTTCATCCCCCAACAAAGCACAAAGTTGATGGCTGGGGTCCCCATGGGAGAGATGGCCATTCCTTTATTGTTACCTCTGTCAAGTCCTTAGTGGATATATAGCTTTTTTCAGCGTCCACCTTGCCCTTCCCAATTGGCACTGCTATTAGGGCTTTTGCTTGATGCTGCCTTCGGATGCCTCCCACCAGCACCTCTCTGTATCACACACCTGCTCCTTCCCGTACCCCTACCTTCCCAAGCATGTGGCCCAGCTCAGCAGAAGAGCTTTGGGGTCACATAGTGCCCAAGGCTTATGATCAGTGACAGTCAGGACAATTTACAGTGCAAGTATTGCCAGTGAAAAAAGCAGTGAGTCAGGTCTGAAAATATCATGACATTCACATTAAAATCATGAGCCTGAGTTAGAAATCATGAGAAGCAAAGCACACACAAACAAGCCTCCCCCTTTCCAAATGTTATATATGGGATTATACGTTTTCATCTCCCAGGTTCTTAATTTCTTGGATGTGTTTTGTTCAGGTTCTGCTTTTTCTCCAGTGTCAAGACAGAAAAAATCTCACTAAATTCAGTGATGACTGAAAATTGCAGGACCATTGTAGGAAGAAGAATTCAAATTTGTACGTTGGTCACTTCTGAAAGACTGACCCTCAGGCTCGTGTTTCCAGCAAAAATGCCCTGGAAATTCAGCAGGACTAGTTCCCAGGCCACCTTTTACCCCAGCACCTTTTGTTAAAAGATACAACTAACTGAAATTTGTTCACCAAAATAATTGCTTTCACTCAGGATGCATGGATGAGCGAATCTTGCAGAGCTTTTACATATATATTCATCTCCAGCAATTCATCAACATAATAATCACGCATTATTAACTTGAGTACTCATCAATTTTTTTTCTCTAGCTTCAAATACTAGCAAGGAGCTAGTGTGCAATAGAGAAGAAAAACATGTAGAGGAACTTGTGATGAATGTTCTATTTTTGCTATGAAAGGAGAATAAGAAGAGAAAATCAGATCATAGTCTACCCTCTCCCTCTCTTCCAAAAATTTCCTGCCAAGCTGAGACCCTTCCCCAGAGGCCGGCAGGCTGGGCTCTCCTGCAGACCTGCCACGCAGCCTTTCTGCCCAGCAGAGCTTCCTCTCCCCATTTGGAGGAGGTTTTCTTCCTTACCTAACACCGTGCCACCAGTGAGATCCCACGCGTAAATGACCTGGGTGGCCTCCGGTCGTGGAGTGAAGCCTCTGATGTTACACCCAGAGCTTTAGGAACTGTAATGGAGAGTCTCCTGTGTGCGTTCCTTGCTGAACTGCTCAGACCCACAGTGCCTCCCCGGAAACTGGCCTTTCGCAAAACACAACTTCCCCCAATCTGAAGGAGTCTTCTACTGCGGTCTCACTAATGCAAAGCTGCCCAAAGAAAGCCCTGCAGCAAGAAATGGGCGCTTGTACCCGTTCCCTAGAGGGATTTCACAGGCTACTGCAGTCAAAGGCAAGGTCATGGTTTGGTGACCAAGCAGTGGACCAGAGCACTGACAGCCCTCAGGTGTGTTCTTGTGAATAAATAGCAATAGCAGGAAGCAGAACCTCCCAATTCTATTCCTTGCTCTGCCACGGGTTTTTCTGTATCATTCCCAACAGGCTGCCAGCTCCTGGTGTCCACTAGATGTAAAATGGAGCTAGCAGAAGTCCATCAGCCCACAGGTTGCGTGGAGGATCTGTTAGTCAATATTTGTACAGCACAGAAGCCTCGCCGCTGTCGCACAGAGCCCATAATACTACCTGAGAACAAATTATATTCATGCATAATCAAAATCACATCCAGCTCAGCCCCGATTCGAGAATCCTTTTTGGCTGGTGATGATGTCCAGAGCAGAGAGAGCACAGCTTGATTTCCAGAGCCCGGGCTGAGCTGGCAGAGCTGGCAGGTAGAAATATCTTGTTTTGACTGGTAAACTGAGCAAATTTGACATGGAAACCACTGAGGGAGAATAAATATGGAACAACAAGATGTAATTTTTACAGAGGCTCTTTTCCAACCATAACGGTACTCCGAGCCATCCCAGACTTGAACTGAGAGGTCCTGAGGTCTAGGGAGGGAAATTCAAGCCCTGGTAGGTTTGGCTGAGGCTCACCCCTGTCACAAGCACAGACGTCTGTAAGTGCACAATTACTTAACAGCACTATTCCTGCAGGAGTACAAAGGGCGGAAGAGACAGAAAGGAACAGAAAGGGAAGGGAGGGAAGATCAGAGAAGAAAAAGAGTTTTTAGCTCTGACACAGAACCAAGAATAAATGCCCAAATCAGAAGAATAGCCTATAGGAATTGCATGATCAGTGTTCTCCAAACCAGGCTGAAATTCATACCCTGCTCAAAGCAAACAGCAGTGCTCCTACAGCCTGGGAGGAAGGGCTGGCTGAGCAGAGCTTTGTTGCTTTCCATTTAATGGGAACAGGATCAATCACTGGATCAACAGAATACCTGTTTATCTGACAGATCTATTCATGCTATAGGGCTGCACCATCCAGCGTTTCTCCCTCTCTCACGTATATGATGTGAGTTCCTTTAATGGGCTTTATGCCATCATTAAGCACTTCATTTGTCTTGCCCGTGTTTCTAGTGATGTTTTAACAAGTGCATGATATTTCACATGAAATATCAAGATATAAATAGACACTTAACAAACCCCACCAAGGGCTATCTGCAAGAATGAATCTTGGAGTCTTCCACACCAAATGCTGTCACTATGGCTGAAGAACCGTGTTACATCAGTTCAGCCTGACACTTTAATAGCCTCCTGCCTTTTTTTTTTCTTTGAACCAGACATAGGTGAGAAAACTGACATGCACACATAGTCTGTGCTTCATGTAAGAGTAAAGCTACAGCTTATCCCTGGTCTTTTACATTTCATGCTCTATGGGTTAAAAATATTTTTCTGCCTAGCTGGGATATTGGGAGTCTTAGGAAATGAACAATGCAGATATGTAAAGCTGCTCTGATGAACAGCTCTAGGGCTGTGGGAATATATTTTGAGTAATCAAAAAGACTTGTACTAATGGGTTTTGCACTCTTTTCACATTTTGCTTGCAGTGACAGTCCCTAGAAGGCAAGTTTACTGGCAGAATAGACTCAGAAATGTTTGAATGTTCTTTAGATATTAATCAAGGAGAAAGATGTGCCCAGGTGAGATGGCAAACATCCTCCAGTCTGGCTATAAATAACAGCCTGCTTTTGATCAGTTAATTAATTAAGAATTATTGGATTTTTTCTGCTAATCAATAACTTGAATACATTTTATTTCAGTAATAAAAAAATCTAAGACTAAGCAAAGAGGCAAAATTCACGGAATAAATGCTTTGCAAAAACAATGTTGACATCTTTCTTTTAGGGAGA
Source organism: Anser anser (assembly GCF_964211835.1). Classification (NCBI taxonomy): domain Eukaryota; kingdom Metazoa; phylum Chordata; class Aves; order Anseriformes; family Anatidae; genus Anser; species Anser anser. The sequence goes on from NC_139734.1 coordinate 12,888,032, forward strand.
GAGATCTCAGAGCCCTACACCAGCCACAGTGCACTGCCGAGGATCAGCTCCAGCAGCACTGAAAGTGGCTGTGTCAGGGGTGGGAAGGTAGGGAAAGGGGGAAAAGGAAGGAGGAAGGCAACTGAATGCAATAATCCTATGTGGGATTCGTCATAGACAAGAGAATCAACAGCTCCTGTTGCTGTGAAAACACAGTGGCTTTATGGATGACAGCAGGGCTCCATGTCCTTCACTGGTTACCAAACCCAGAAAACACCACTTGGTGCTACCGAGCACTGATCTAGGGCAGGCATACAGATTGCTCAGACACCCAAATCCAATTTTACTCTGTGCTGAGAGCTGGGGGAACCCACCTTCACTGCTCTCTTTGTCATACCACCCAGAGCTTCCCGTCTCCGAAGGAAGAAAATAAGGATCTTGTAGGGCCACAGAAGGACACATAAATATGCTCAACATGCAACAAGAGGTCTGCAAGCTCTGTCACACTGGAGGAAGGGACTGCTCTAATATTCTAAAGTATTACTGTACCCCCCCAAAAAAAAACCAAAGGGGATGAAACTTAGGTAGAACGATGCCCGCTGCTGAATGGATCTTATGGAGGCAGTTTTTAATTAAACAATCCACAGGATCCTTGTTCATTCCTCTTCCTCGTTCAATAGAGGATGGATTTACTCTGAGGATGACGCAGGATTATATACCAGAGGACAGCGTTGTCAGTGGGGTCCCTGCCTGATTTGCTGAAGAACCTGCTAGCCATGCAGCGAGTGAGGGGGAGGCCTCCAGGAAAGGCAAGGAGCTGTTTGTGTAGCTGGGTCCTGTTCTCCAAGACTGGGTGGGTCCCAGAGGGGAAGTGTAAACACATTCACGCCTGCTCAGTCCTAGGCTTTGCACCAGACTTGCAGATCACTCCACTTTTTTGTTGGCTCAACCTGTCCTAATCATCTTCTGTGACCACCTCAGCTAGTCCCCACCGTCATGCTCCCAGCCTGGGCTGGTTTTAAACGAGGGGAACATGAAGGAGCAGCTCCATGTATAAAAGGCATCTCTTGGGTCCTCTGGAGAGGTGTGCAGGAGGAAGATGTTGCTGGATCTCATCTCCGGATGCACCCTCACAAGGGGACCAAACACAGAGGCAGGCAGCAACCTCAGTTCTGGCTTTTCTAAAGTCCTGAGACTTTACAGCCTCAAAGTCCTTATCACAGTATGTATTTCCTATAAAAAGAGCAAAGTGAAAAAAATAGAAACCCCATCATGTGGCAATGTGTTAACATCCACATATGTCCCAAGAAGGACTGGATCCTTTCATTTCCTGCCACTTCAGCTAATGAAGTAAGACACAACAGCAGGAGGTTGTCATCTTCCTTCTGGATTAGCCCTAGAGAGGATGTGACCCATGGTCTGGAGCCAGAAGTCATGTAAATGGGGGAGGCAGTGGGGGCTGCGCAGCTGTAGCCAGTTTCACTGACCAAGAGCACCCTTTGCTTAGCACCCTTTGCTTAGGAAGGCGAGTGGGGCTACTGGTGGCCCTCATGGCTTAGCCACCTTTGCTTTGGCCCTGGGTGGCACAGGGGTTTGCTGACGTCTCCAGACAGCTCCTGCTTCTCCTTCCTCAGTTTATGCCTTTTTCCCTTCTGATTTAATTCACCACTCTGCTTTCAGACACAGAGCTGGGTACAGGGAAGGAAGGGGGATATTTCCTGCTGTAGCCAGGCTTTTGTGATGGGGTGGAGGTGGTGGGGCCGAGATGCTGGTGCCAGCTGTGTTGGTGGTGGTGCTGGGCACCTGGCTGTGCATGCACCGGGCCAGCCCTGCTGGGGGGGCTGCCAGCTTCACCCCCCAACATTTTGAAGGAGGAAAAAAAACCCAGCATGTATGTGCCTTGGCTTGTTCTCAGAAACGTCTGAATCATTTTGCCTAAAATTTCCCCCTTCCCCTCGGAAAAGTCAAAGCAAGCTAGCTATATGGAAAAAAAAAAAAAAAAGCAAAAAACAAAACAAAGCAAAACAACAACAAAAAAAACCCCACAAGCTCAGTGGCCAAGCTGTATACGCAGTGGAAAACAGGGACCTTTTCAGGGAGCCTTAGCGATAAGAGCCAGCAACGCTGCCAGCCTTGACTACGTAAGACACCGAATACCCTTCCCGTACAGCACCAGTAAGACCAGTTGTTTCCCAGGCACGCAGGGCTGGTGGGCCAGGGCTCGGGCCCCCGCCGCCTGCTGCCGCAGTTGTGCCAGCCAACACAGCCGCTCTGCTGCCAGCCCCGCTGGTTTCCGAGCCCTGAACCACCGACGGTGCTTCACTGCAACACTTTATGCATCAGCAATCATTTATTTTTACAATTCTGGGCTTCAAGGGATATCGTTACGCAGAGTGGCTAAGGATTTCACCGCCAAGTCCGCTGAACTTGGGGCTGGGACCACGAGAGGGTGCAGGAGTGCTGGAGCAGAGGGGGGTGAGAGCAGTAGGAGCGAACCAGGGAGGGCAAGGTATTGCAGCTAAGGAGGGGTTCGTGTCTCAGAGGAGAGTGGTGATACTGGGCCAGAGTGGTGGAAGCTGGAAAGCCAGGTCCCTGCTGCAGAGCAGGCGAGGAGCAGAGCACAGGTTCATTTTGATCCCAGACCCCCCACCAAGCTCTAATTCTCCTTAGGGGAGTTTGAATAAAAACTGGAGGCTGCTGGACCCACAGACATGGAAACACAGGAATTACTGTGTAATCCTGAAGGTTTCCCCATCATTCCCTTTTTTACCACACATTTTCAGGCACTGTGCACGTCACCCACCTATACTTTCTAGGTGGGCTGGGGGCAGGGAGAAGAGAATATTCTCCCCTTACTTTTTTTGGCTAAGGAGATCAGTAAAAGATGCTGGGAAGCCATGCAGGGGCCCCTTTCCATCAGCTCCTGGGAAAGACGCAGAGACAAGATCTGCTTGAAACTCTTGCAAAGTTTTGGGCTGGAGATGGTGCACCAACAGAGAGCAGCTGAGTCACTGAGCTCAAGCGGGATCCTCCTGCCATTCCTTCATTGCCTTCTCTACCCTGGGGCAAGACAGTCTTCATTTACTTTCTCTTTTTATTTTTTTTCTTTTTTTTTTCTTTTCTTTTTTATTTTTTCCCCTCCTATGGAACCAACGCTTCTGGAAGTGAGTGCTTAAGAGCATTTACAAGAACCAGGGTGCTGCTCTGAAAGCTCCCTCTCCCTCTCTCCCCCACCCGTAGCTCTGCAATGCTTCCCAGACCTGATCTGCAGCATCTGCTGCTCATCCAGCCCTAAATCGTGAGCACCCTGCTTGCTGCACCGTGGCCTGGCTTGCAACCTACCCACTGCAAGGTGGCAATGCCCTCTGTGCCGCCCATCCCTCGGGCCAGCCGGATCCCACCCGCCTGCCCTTTGGTGTCCCGGTGAGGCAGGCTCCCCGGCTCCACAGCTCATCCTGCCAAAAAACCTCGCTCCCCACCACTGCCACATTCTTGCAGTACCAGGGCAGAGATTTCTCTCTTCAGCAGGCTGGGATGGTTGGCTGGGTCTTTCTCCTACCCTGCAGATCCCTCCTGTGCACTGGGTATCCCAGTGCCCCGCCGCAGTCCTGCCCAGCCCCTGAAAACTGGGTGCTGTGGTCACTGTATGTCTCACCCTGCCGGTGTCCTACATCTCCCCGGCCTGGTGTGATCCTCTGGGATCTGGGGGACAGTGACTGGGAGGTAAGAGGGGACTGTCCAGGGCTCCGCGGGCCGGAAGGATTTATCACCTGTGCCCCAAAGACTCAAGTACCTGCTGGTCCCACAGCATCCACTTCAACAGCACCCCCTCCACTCCACTTCTCCTGGCTTGGGATTCCCTTGGGCTGCCCCTGCTGATGCAGGGGGGGCTTTCTGGAGGAGGTGCTCCCAGATTTTTCCGTCACCGCTACACGGCTCCAACTTCCCCCCTTTCTCCTTTGTTTCCCCCTGTTCAGCTCAGCTCCCAGGCCCCCGAGAGCCGACCCGCTCAGTGCCCTGATGGGTTTCCAGGGGGTGGGGGAGAGGGGAGGCGAGCGAGTGGCTGACGCTTCTCAGCCACTCAGCTCGGCCCAGAGCTAACGAGGCATCTCAAAATTAAAAAGTGAACTGCAATCCCCAGCAGGCCTGTCCTCCTTTTGGCATTAGTCGGAGTTCTCTTTCTCTCTCTCAAAAAAAAAAAAAAGAAAAAAAAAAAGAGGACTGGGGAACTGTGAGTTGCATTTGGAGCTGTTGAAGCACCGCATCCCGGGGGCAGTGGGGGTGCAGGGATGAGGAGGGCCCTTGGATGGAGGCAGCAGGACAAGAAGGTGCTGTTGGAAATCCTTTCTTCCCCAGGGAGAGGCGGGGAGCAGCATTCCTTGCTTTGAGGCCAGTGGGCTGATTTCTGCACCTGTCTGCCTCAGATCTGTCACTGCAGGTGGACCAGGGTCAAATCCTGGCCGTGGAGAAGGCAATGGACCCAGGGTGTGAGAGTGAAAGAGGAGAGCGTGTTCCTTGGTGCCAGCAGGGGAGAGGAGCCGCTTTGCTCCTGCTGCCCACTCCTGCAGGCAGCTGCCTGTCCAGCCAGAGACCTCAGTCACTGGGCCCAGCCCTGAGACAGCCCCATGCTGCTTCTCCAGGGCACATGGCTCCAAGCAGGACCTGCCACCCCTCCAGGATGTTGTCTCAGCCGTTTACAGCTGATCCTAACTGGTCTTTCCAGGATGGGGTCCCAAATGGGTGGTGAAGTGATCACCTTCCCAAGCGGAGATGGCTTACACCCATCCTGCCCAGCAGCCAGGGCATGGGGCAGTGTCCTGGAGAACAGCCTAGTCTCCTGGGACCAGAAGCCACAAGGGGATGGATGAGTCCTGGTGTGATCCCTCTGGATTGACCCTGGCAACGGATTTGGCCCCAAATCTCAGGGAACTGGTGAGCTCTGGAGACAGCGATGGTGCGAGGAGACCTCTACTCCTTTTCCACGTGTGCAATGCAAACGATCTCCAGCGTTCAGACCCACCCCTCAGCCCATCCTTCCCTTGTTTGTAAATGCTGCAGGGGCAATTTTTGTACACAGAAACTCATCCTCAAGGGCACAGGGCCAGACGTGCTCAGAGCTAGGGTGTCCCTGCGCACTGAGCACCAGCGGCACGATTGTGGGTGCTGCCAGCTGGGACTGTGCTCTCCTGAGCAGAGGGAAGGCCAAGAGAGGATGAAAGGTAATGGTGAGATGCATACAGGGAAAGAGAGCTACTGCTGTCTTTCTCTTTCTCTGCTCGTCTGAGGAGAATGCAGTTTGTACTTTGGGTATTCATGGTAAAATCAAATAAGCTGAGATGGTTTCCCCAAACCATCCATTTTACAGCCAGAAATGTGATGCATGCCCAGCCCGTGCATGGCACAGACCCGGCAGCATGGCCAGCACCTGTGCTGACGGATGTGGCGGTGTGCCCCGGGGTGAGCTGGCTGTCCCAGGGGCATGGGCAGGGTGTGCAGACTGTGAGCCGGGACCCCCACGGCTCCCCACGGCACCCCCAGCGCCCCTCTGCTCCGTGCCCCTGTGGAGCCAGGTCACCTGCTGTTTTACTGGATCAAAATCATCTCGGAGGCTTACGAGGTGGTTTTCCTTGCAGTTTTTATGTCATCTCTGCAGTTCTCCCCCTCATAAAATGCGACTGCACCAATTCTCGTGATTGGGGCTGGTCAGCTAAGAGGGCATTTCATGTTTCCCAGACAGACCCCTTAAATCAAATCCAGCCATATCCCACATTCAGAGGAGAAGACAAAGAGGGAGGAATCCATTTTTCTTGCAAGCCCCCCCAAAGCTGCACCCCATGCACTGAGGTGACCACCCAGCTGCCCCGTAGAGGGATGAGCATTGCCCCCACCCCACAGCCCCCACGAGGCCAGGGCCAGCAGCACCTCACACTGCCCTCCTGGCACCGGGGTGACTTCAAAACCTGATGGAATCAGTGGGGATATTCCCCTGCCCCCAGCTGCAAGGAGCTTTGGATCAGGCCATTTGGGATAAAATTCCTTCCTTGCCCACCGTTGGCATTTCTTCCCCTCGAAAGCCCCCGAATGAAATCCCTTCCCAGCAGCTGCCTGGAGAACACCTGGCCGTGGCTCCTGTCCTCCTGCAGGCTGAAGCTCCCCCAGATCCACACTCGTCCTCCTGAGCAGGAACTGGCATTGCCCGGAAAAACACAAAAACAGCCAAGCACGGCAGGTGAAGCCAGAAGTGCTCCAAATCCCCCCACTACGTGGCCAGTCGTGGGCTCTCCACTGCCTGCTTGTCTCCCATAGTGGACCTTAGCAGTACCCGGCAGGATGATGATACCCAAGGATTATTTCGTATCTTATCTCCACCAGGGTGGCAAATAACAGGCCTTCCCATTCTCCTTTCTGTTCACAGGGCACAAGAGAGGAATCGCAGGTCTCTCCATCTCCTACAGAGTAGCAGTGAGGACACCAGCTCCTCAGGGATTATTTTATCCCATATCATTATTGAGGGTTGCAGCCTGGCAGACTGACTGACAGCCCTGCCAGTGGACACCCCAACCTGCTGCAGGGAAAATAGCCAAAAATTCTGGCACTAGGAGCAGCAGAAGTGGTGGAAGTGTAACCTGTGGTCCTTGATGGAGGTAATATCAGAGCAGAGAAAATCCAGAGCATTTGTCCCAGCAAGAAGCCCCCAGAAACATCCCACCATGGACAATCCCCCATCTGTGTACAGAATCTGTGAATTTGGAGTAGGATTCCTTTTCTTCCGCACCCCACCCCCCCACCCCCCCACATTTCTGCTCTCCAGTGGCTCTCAGCAAGGTTGAACGTGGCCCAAGCGAGATTGGCTGACCCAAGCACTACGGAGCTCAGCACCCAGCATGGGAGCTGGGGGACCAAGGCAGGCACTGGGGCACCAGGGAGCCAGGGGTGGGAAGGAGCAGTGTGGGAAGGGTGGGAGGAGAGGGGTGATGGAGAGGAAAACCAGGAGGCAAGAAGGGGAGGTGAGGCAGGAGGGAGCACGCTGCAGGCCGGTCACCATACCTCCAAAGTCAGGCCTGAGGCGGACGTCATAGCCCTTTAGCAGTTTGTCCACAATCTCTTTCACCACAGAAATATTCCCAGTGGAGGGGCTGAAATAAAAAAGCACAGAGAGGTTGCTCGTCATCCTGCGCGCTCCCAGCCCCGTGGGTGGAGGTCCCAGCCAGGCAGCACCACCGCAGCACCCCTCACGTCCCGCGGCATCCCCCAGGACCCCTTGCATGTCCCGCACCCCTCAGCACCACGCACCCCGCACTGCCTCCTGGTGCGTGCCTGTGTCCCAGCCATCCCGCAGGACCCCTGCGTGGCCACTGCTCGCCCTGTGCTGCTGGCCACCAGCCCGCCTCGCTGGGCACTTTCTCCTCATCTCACCCAACACAGCGTGGAGCCGTCCCGCACTGAGGTCCCTGCTGCACGCCTGCCCCCAGCACGCAGCCTGCACTGTCACATCCCCGTGCAAGCGCTGCTGTCTTGCACGCCCAGCTGTGCCTTCGCGTTCCTGAGGCACAGGAAAAAGCAACGCTCCTATGGCCGTAGCACGCAGACAGTCTTTGGCATGTGAACATTCATTTTCTGCCACTCGGCATCACCATGGCTTCTTAGCAACGCGACTCGAGAGGCAGAGAAGGGAAGGAGAGTCCATCTTTCGCTGCGTGCCAGGGCCCGGCTCCTGTCCCTCCCAGCCCTCTGACAGCCGGGCAGGGGTTGCTGCCCTCCCTAGCGCTGCTCCAGCCCCTCCAGTGAGAAGGGGGCTCTCTCTGAAAGCAGCCCACGAGCCTATGCAAAGCTGAAGGTGGGAAACCGGAATGCAGAGGATGCTAAAAATATTGAAGCTATTCAATGCTGCGGGGTATACAGGTTCTCTCAACTGAAACCCAGCCCCTGTGCCAACCTCCATCCCCTGTTTTGCATAAGAATAGGGGCCCTGCCGGTGACAAGCGCTGCTCTTTGCAGTCACCCACCAAAACAGCATGTCTCCCTGTCAACACTGCCTCCCACATCCATCCAAGGCGAAAGCAAGGCGCACCGTAACGCTACCTCTGCCAGCCAGCCCTGCACCTCTCCGGACAGACACGGGGGTTTGTGCTGACATGTCCGTGCGTCCACACACAGACAGGTCTGCACCCTCTGCTGACTCTGCAGGGAACCTGCGTGGGCACGCACACATGCAGGCACAGGAAAGCACTGAACGTCAGGGCTGCAGCTGTGGCAGATGTGCTCGAGCGTGTGTGCATGTGCGTGACCCCCTCCAAGTCTGCGTGGAGGGGATTACAGGTGCAGAACCTGCTCTGTCGGGTTAGGTCAGGATGTCCACGCTGGGGTGTGGATGTGATTTGGGCAGGTACACGTAAACAGGCGTTTGTGGGTGCCAGAGGCTGGGCTCCCGGGTGGCCAGGCTCTCCGTACAGGTGTGGGTGGAGGCAACGGGATCGCCAGGGAGTCTGGGCATGCGTTGAGGTTCTGGATGCCCAGGCTGTGGATGTGCAGGGGTTTCTCAGCTGAGTAGTGATGTATGAATGTGAGATGGCATACCTCTCAGGCCCAGCTTCGTGCGTGGACAAACCGCTCAGCACTTGTGCTGGGGTTGTGCCTGAGCTGCCCTCCTGACTGGGCACCTTACAAAGAGATAGCTCTTGATTGCATCGCTTTGTTCACTGAAAAAAGGCTAGAGACGTACACACAGGTGGACATTTTCACAACACAGTGCCTGTACTTGCAAGGTCTGTCTGCACCTGTGGATTTCTATGCAGGTATGTGAGTTTTTGCATTGTGTTTTTGCGTATACACTCACTGTGGATTGATAGTGTGCACCAGCATTTATTCATCTCTAGATAGTCACTCCTGGGTACACATTTCCATATTCATAGATTTCCATATTCAGTATTTCTCAGGGGGGTTTAGACACTTCTCTTCAGCCCCTCACAGGCCCCTCACAGGCCCCAAGCTCAGAAGTCGTGTTGCCTCCTTCACAGTGGCAAAGAAACCGAGGCAGAGACAGCAAGCAGCGTGCCAGGGGCCCTGCAGAAAGGGGCAGAGTGGGAAGAGGGAGGCTGGGCTCCTTCCTCCTCCTCAGATACCAGCTGGCCCCGTGAGGGTATAAGCTGGCATCGTGTTTATGGGCAAGGTCTCATGTCTCTCAGTGCTCTTTCTGATCCAAAAAGCCATTTCCCTCCCACTGCACAGGCAAGTTGTGCATTTGCCCAGCTGTGGGCGAGCAGCTGCATGCAAGTGCTATTCCTGGCAAATGTGGGTCTGCATCCGCTGAGGGAGCACGTACATCCAGCCTGTGAACTGAATTTTTGAATACTGTGTCCCAGGCAGTGTGGGCGTGCATGTGCTTTACATACACACGTACATTTGCAGCCAAACAGCAACATACATGCACACCGTGCTGCTGGCGGGGGTGTGTGGGAGTAGCTGGAGGCATGTGCACATGGCAGAGTGGTTTGTCCCCAGGATGTGCAGAGATGTACATTGGGACTACGGGGGACTCTCGGTCCAGGATACAAGCAGGTATAAATGCACATGCAGGGACATGTCTGAACACAGACTACTGATGTGGGCATTGCTCTTTACACGATTGCTTGGACACCGCCTCTAGGCACGCCTGTGTGTGTGCCCGTACCCAGCAGAACCATGCCCAAATGGTGTGGAGAAGGTGGCCATGACTGCGCATGTGCGTGTTTATAACTATGGGAACATAAATCCTTGTATATACAGATCTGCAAGCCTGGGTAGGAACCTGCATCTGTGCCTCGGGAGCGCACTGCTCAGCGTGCGTGGCTGGGCAAGGCGATGCCCCAGCTCCCACCCCAGCAGACTTTGTGCACACAGGTACAAAGGCACCTGCCCACACGCGTGAGAAGGGAGGGTGAGGAGTAGGCAGCGCTGCTCTGGCGTGTGAAGGCGGCAGGTAATTGCCTGTGCTGGAGCAAACAGGTGTGCTCCGTACACCTTGTCCAGGCTGGATGGGTGCCTACGCCTCCGGCTGCTGGGATTGCTCGGAGAGCTCAAGGCATGCAGCAGGAACAGCTGCAGCTCGAGTGCTCAGGGAATCAGTGCGAGCGTTTGCATGGCTACACACAGAGCAGGTAAACTGTGCTGTGCTGTCGGCGTGTCGTGACACACATGCGTGTGCACCCCAACAGGCACCGATTAATGTGCGCATGCAGGGATGTATCTGAGTGGCTTGTCCCCCCCCTCCCGGATGATTATGTGGCATGCCATAAATCTGAGTGTAGTCACAGACGTAGGCATTGCCTCCTGTGCACCGCAGAGCCGGGGCTCTGGTGAAGGCACAGCACGCTTGGATGTGAGTGTGGCTGCGTGTGGACCGTGTGTGTGCACACGGGCATGGCCAAGGCAGCCCTGTGCCCGGCTGCGTATGCACACAGCTCGGTGCCGTGCACTCTCTCGGCTTCCACAGACACCATGTTCCCCAGCAAAACAGCTCCTTTTGCCATTTTCCCCCAGGTCAAGCACGGAGCGGGGGGGGGACGTGCTGCAAGTGGGCTGCGAGGTGGGCTCCGTCTGCAGCGAGCCTGCTCCACATCTCATGGATGAGCATCCCTCCTCCCCCTAAAATGTCACGGATTGGGAAATAACAGCAGCAGGCAGCAGGGGAAGCGATTTGGGGAAAGGACCCCCTCCCCTTTCCCACACGCAGATCGATGGAGAACCCCCCCCAAACAAAACAAACAAATCCTGTGTCAGCCCCCCTGTCCCTGCGGGCTGGGATCGCAATCCTTACCTTTGCGCACAGCAGGCGAGACAAAGAGCTGCCAAAGCAGAGACAATTCCACTCAATCTGTCTGCCTGAAATGTCCACATTTCCACAAAGACGAAGGATGAAAAAAAAATCTTTGGAGGGGAGGGGAAAGAAGGATGGATCTCCTGAAATCCCCCTCCAAGAAAAGGGGGGGAGGGAAAAAAAGAAACCAACCCCCCCCAGTTAGTGATTTCCTAGAGAAAGAGAATAATGAGAAAAATTAAAACGTGGGGGAAAAATATCCCCCCCCCTCCTTCAGTGCCAGTCAAAGAATTCGTTTCTTCTTCCTTTCAGCATCCTCTCAACAAGAGACATCCTCTGGCAATGGAGAAAATCCCAAGAGAAAGAAAAACAAAATGCCCCAAAATGGGCTTAGCAAAATGTGAAATTGAATCTCACAGGTACGCAGGAGAAGAAGAAGAAAAAAAAAAGGAAAAAAAAAAAAAAAGAACTCAACGTCCCCTGAGCACTCCACTTGGATTATTTTTCCTCCTGCTCTTTTGCCATCCGGTTCTGCAGATGTTGCATGGCTCCTGCTACCCACCTTCAGAGAAGAGGAGGAGGAGAAAGAGAGTGGTGTGTGTGTGTGTGTGTGTGTGCGCGCGCGAGGGGGGAGCTGTGAGTTATCTAGCAACACAATTTTATTCTGGATTTTACCTACCTGCTCCCCCCTCCCTCTTTATTTTCCAGGGGGGAAGGGGAGGCAAGGCAACCCCACCGCGCTGTTGTTTTATTTTACGGAAAGCTGGGGCTCATCGCTTGGATGGGTTGGGGCTTTTCTGAAAGGGTTAAAAAAAAAGGGGGGGGGGGGGAAGGGAAAATCAAACGCAACCCGATAAATGAAGAAATGCATATATGCATGTGTAGAAAATAAATAAATCCCTGTCTGCGGGAAGGGCTGCTCTCCGAGGGAGGACTGGATCTCTCCCTAGTGCTGTTGCCGCAGCTCCTGTGGAGTTTTGCTGCTCATTGCAAAGTCACAAGAGGAGGGGAGGAGAGAGGGAGTTTGGGGATGGGGAGGGGGACTCTCCGGGCAAATTGGGATCCTGACGTCATGGCTGACAGCATTAACCCCTGCTGGCTTGCAGAGGGGAATTCGTGCTCTTTCCTGGGGAGGGGGGAGCAGGGGAGAGACTGGGAGAGAAAGGTGGGAGCGTTTTGGCAGGCAGGGGGATGCTCCTGGACAAGAGTGGCTGAGCTGCAGGAGCTGCTGGGTGCTGGGGTTGTCTGAAATGGTGTGAGCAGCAAAGGCTGGGCTTCTTCCTTCAGCCACAGACATAAAGGAGAAGGTGATTTACTGAAAGTCCCTCCACGCCCCAGGGCACAGGGGCCTGGTGGACTCCTGGGGAGCTGGGGAAGATCTAATGAAGCTTCTGGTGGGGTTGGGAGTTTCTCCAGGCCAGGGAAGCCCAACTCAGCAGGGATACTCAGCTTTCCCCAGGGAGTGCTGCATTACAGGCACAACAAAGTTTGGGAAAAGGGAGCCTAAACTTCCAGAAATGCTGCTGAGGCTCAGCTCCAGGTGCTATAGTTTTGCCCCCTGACATGGTAACCGTTATTGAAATCTTCACGGTCAATCTCCTGTGTATCAGCTTCTGATTTTTATCTTAAAAAAAGTAATATAATTAAGGAGCTCTGCATCTCTAGATCAGGCATGTGGCGATGGATTTCCATGGAGGAATTTTTCCTGGGAAGAGACCCAGCAGCACTGTGAGCGCAGAGCAGAAGCTGCAGCCCTAGGAGGAACCACACGAGCTCTCCTGTCCAGAGGTCTGGGCAGCTGGGAGCGGACCCTCGGAGAAGGGGGCTCCCCTCCTCCTGTACCCTGCCGACGCTGGCTGACACCTGTGTGTGGAAGCTCTCCAAGCCCTCTGGGCCAAGAGGGCAGAGCAGATGTGTGGCTACAGCTGGGCAGGATGAGGCTTGAAAGCCCCTGATGGTGGAAAATGGGCCCTGCTCATCCCCCATCATACCTGTGGCTGGAGGGGTTCACCTTTGCTAAGGGGCTCTTCCAAAGCAATAGGAAAATTGCCGCAGAATTTTCTTGCAGATATTTTCCTGCAGAAAAAGAACCAGCCCAGCAGATCTGAGCTGTACTTGGCCAGGCTCAGCCCCAAGCCCCAGATCAGACAATTCCACCATTTCCACGTGGCAGACTGTCTCCTTTTTGGTTGCTCGTGGCTCATCCGGAGTGCCCAGCCTCGTGCTGCAGGACACAGCCAGCCCTGGCACAGACACATGGGGACCCTGTCGTGTTCCCCCCCACACACATGTGCCCCTGGGAGCCCTGAGCCCGACACGAGCAGTCCCAGCTCCCCTCGCTGCCAGCCCTGCATGGTGTGGCATTAACCTCACCGACTGCTGCTGCAGTGCACAGATCTCCTGGCAGCAGCATGTTTCTGAAACACTTATTCCGAATTAAGCTGCTGGGTACCAGAGAGAAGCTCCTGGGGGAGCCGAGCAGCATTTGCCTCTCTCTGGGCACCAGAGGCCCCATTTAGCCCCCCCGGGCCGTTCCCCTCCTTCCTTCTGTGGCCCGTTAGCACTGCTCCGTCCCACCAGCTGTGATTGCATGTTACTGGCAAAAAGGTAAGTGGAAAGCAAATGTCAGAGGTATACATGAAGAGGAAAATTATGTTCACAAATGGTGACATTTGTGCTTGCAAGTTCACCCAGTCGGGAGCAGAAACCGTGTCACATGAATTATCTGACCACTCAGCCACAACGTGAAACTTTGGGAAGCCAATTGCTTAGCAGCAAATGCATTCAAAGAAACCATTGTGTGCTCTTGAATAATCTACCTGAAGCCATGTTCACGAATAAATGACTGCTCTGGAATTAGTCACCCATCTCTGCTGAGTCTCATTAAGGCTGATGCGCATTTGATACGTGAAGATGCTCACTGAGGTGTTTGTTTCTCTCCCTCCAGAAGACCGGCAGCCTCGAGCCTCCCCCCAAAACCCCAAGGGCTGTGTCTTCCTCCCCTTCTTCTCTCCAGAGAGAGCCCAGCAGTGTTTCTTTTTTCTGAAGTTCATATTCTGAGTCCAAATAGAGCTATGAGAGGCTGCTGGAGATGACATGCTGTGGCTGTAATCATCCCAAAGAGGCCATGGAGGATTTTGTTCATGGCCTTTTGCTGTCCTCCGCTATTAAATCACTCACGTGAACTCCCCCCCTGCTTGTTGCTCTGCTGCAAGCTCCACGCCATGACCTCCCTTCTCATCCTGTGGCCACCCCTGGCTCCAAGTCACAGGGTCACAGGCAGTGTGACAGTGTTGTGCCAAAAGCCTCCACAGATCATGGCAGATCATGGCTTCTGGTCTATAGCCACCATAGTGCAGGTTGTCCCCCACCCCCCTTTTATTTTTTTATTTTTGTTTTTGTTTTATTTTTTATTTTCTCTTTGGTGTTTAACTGTCCAGCACTTGCTGTGTGTCTGTCCATGTGCCCCCTCCATCTTTGGGTTCGTGCCATGGGGGAGAGAAATCAGTGCTGCCCTGAGGGGCTGCACAAGTAGTGCAGCAAGGCGGTGCAGTTCCTTTTGCAGTTCCAGGTCTTGGGTTCCCAGCAGGAAAGGTTTTTCCTCAAGCCATCCCGCTGGACAAAGGCTCCACCAGCAATTATAGTGTCACGTAATCACCCTCAGGCATTGGCCCTGGAAAAGAAGACCACAAGTCACTACCCCCATGTAATGATGTGGTAGACATCAACCAGCAACTGCTCAGACAGCTGGGACCATCATTTCTGGCAACCCTGTGCCCTTTAAATCACAAATCACTCCCTAACATATCAGCCCCGTGAGCCGCTGTGCCTGGACACACCATGTGCTAGAAGCTGTATATATCCAAAGAAATATCCCAAAGGCATAGTCTATAGTCAGGGTTCTCCATCTTTGCTGAGTTAAAGATCTTTCATCACTTTGCAAGATAGTGCAGAATTCTCTGGAGTGAGCGGAAATGTTCGCTATTTTTAGGAGCTGTGAATGGGTGAACTGGTGAGCAGAGCTTTGCACACAGCCGCGCATCTTGCCTGTGCTCAAATCTCTTTAGCCAGAGGATGGAAAGTGTGGCAGGAAGGATTCTCAACAGAGATGGGTTCACGCACCACCTCCCATTTCAGCCATCTTTTCTTACAAGTCTGCAGACCCTGTCTGGTTTGAGCTTTCTTTCATCTGAAAAACAGTACGGCCTAGTGAAGGCCCTTCGATTATGAGTGTGGAAGTGCTGTGACAGCTGTGGTTATTGAGAAGCTTTAGCTCCTGGATCTGCAGTGAAAGAACAGCTCTCTGCATGGTGGTGTCCCCATGCCACAAACTCACAAGCCATGCGGACAGCCCGTAGAGTGGCAGTGCCACTACTCCGGGCCTGTGGCACAGGGACAACCTGCTCGAGCCGTACCTGCATCTGCCGTGTAAGCTGGTGACGAGGGAGACGAGTGAGCTGGGGCCACAGGGCAGCCTAAGGGGCTGGGGCACCCAGGGAGGCCTGAGTTTGTTCCTACATGTGTGCCAGGGGAAGTAGAGCTCAGACCCTCGGTCCTCTCACGAATGCATGGATGGCTCTATGTCCTCTGGCTACATGCTTTTGTGTGGGCATCGGGGCCAGCTCCTCGGCCACGTGAGCCTGCCTGGTGCTGCTTACTGCAGCGACGTGTCCTCAGCTTATCCCACCTGCACATCCCACCTCAGGGCTGTGAACCCCTGGTCTGTGGAAAAGGTTTCCTCGGGTTGGAGCTTAGCACATCAAAGGCCCCGAGTTTAATTTCCATGACTGCGATTCAGAACAGCAGCGGTGCCCTTTGGGACTGGCATTTCCGATCATGTTACCACTGGCAGTGCGAAGGGCCCAAGGCAAGGACAAGGAGCCCCAGCCCCTGCAGACCATTAAGAAGTGACAAAAAATGCCTCCCCGCTCCTTATTGCTAATGGTGGGGATCTGCTCTGACACGGAGCGTGTCTGTTGGGCATTCCCCAGTTTCAGAGGCTGTGGCACTCCTCAGTGCTGGGGATGCTCCCTCCCATCTGCATCAGCAGACCAGCCTCCTTCGCAGCCAGACCTCCTGGGTGCAGTCCTGCAGCCAGAAAAAAGTGCTGCAAGTTGCAATGAAGTGGGCTGCAAGGATCTAAGTAAGAAAAAAAATATTCCTGAACAGCACACGGAAGGGTGGGTGGCTTCAGCCCCCATACAGGTCTCGTGCTTTGAGGTCCTCTCAGCACCACCACCCAGGAGGCAGGAGGAGCCCAAAATTGGCGTCTGGGATCCGCTGGCCAGAGGGACAGGGAGTTTCCAGATCAAACCTTGCAGGTGCTACCTGAAGCTGTCTTCTCCCAAAGCTTTGTCACATTCACTTCCTACATTGAGGAGCTGCAGCAAACACAATAAAAGAAATTGTGCCTGCAGGCTGCAGGGGACCCAATTCCCCCATTAGCCTGATGCTGGTCAAGCCCCCACCTACACAGGCACATAGGAGTGAGCAAGATTTCATCTGTATTTATCCCAAAGCTCCTGATGGTCTCCTCCATGGGCAGCGACCCAGTGGTTGTAGACAGAGGGGCTCCCTCCCATGCCTTTCCTGCTTGGGGGAACCCAAGCAGTATTTGCTCTGGACACAACAAAGATGACCTGTGATGCCATGGGGTGGAGGGCAATAAAAAGTGGCAATGTCATGGGAGGACCGCACAGACATGTTACTGAAGGGAGTGTCCCAAAGGCTGAGAGCTCCAGGGTGAGAAGCAAACGCATGAAGTCCCCCCGCTGGAAGGTGAAGGACACTGGCGTTGCACACATCGAGGTGCCTATTGGAGCTGTCTGCTCAGAGCAGAGACAAAAGAGAGAACTTAAAATTGCTTTCAAGTTTTCCAAGACCGAATGCGGAAGGAACAACCCTACTCCTTTGCTTATCATAAATTCCCGGTTTTATTTTTCAAGTGGGAAATTGAGGCAGATACGTGCTTCCTCTACAACTGCTCCTGTCTGGGATGGGGAATTTGTAAAACGTTCTCACTGGGCACATGATGTGCTCTCCTCATTAACTCCGTATTTTCTGTGAGCTAATATTCATGTGTGCTCTCTCATGGTGTTCAGACACTGCGGAGGTTGCAAGGGGCTTTGGCTGACAGCTCTAAAACAGGTGGCCAAGAGCTGAGTGACTTTTACGACCTGAGAAGGATGATAATTGTGCCAAAATTTGCTCTCAGGAGTGTTATATTGCTGTCATGAAATGCAATTTGTACATTATAGGATAGAAGACAGTGTGACATGTGTCTTGCTCCTGAAATAGGTCTGACAGTCCATCAGCCTGCTGACAGCTCGTAAGCTCTGGTCATGCCTCAACTTCTGAAGTCGTTTGAGCATTCACTCTGTAGACATGAAAACAAAACTCCTGTGTAAGTGTGCAAAGCCCCAAATTTGTGTGTTATGTATGCCAATGCCAGGGAAGAGAAAACAACTGAGATGAGTTCTGTGTTCCTTCTTATGCTGGTGAGAAACTGCCTTGACCTGAACTGAATTACTCTGGATTTGCACCAGTGTAATGGCAAACACAGCGCCGGTCCCCCAGTTTGGCAGAAGCCTTCCTGCCAATCCCTTCTGAATGTGGAGTGGGAAGAAGATGTCAAGCATGGGCACACCACGCAGGGAAGGGACAAGGAAACGGTCCCAGCTGTGCCAGGAGTTACAGGTGCCCCTTCTTTGCCCTCACCCCAGCCCCCCTGCCCCAGGCAGAGCAGTGCTCAGGCACAGCCAGCAGCCAACATGTCCGTGAGGTTCCTCTCTGGAGGAGCAGGAGGAAAATCCCCCGTATAGACATTTTGTTTTGGAGGTTGGGAGTGAGATCTGCGTGATGCTGTGTTGCCTGGTAACAGGCTGGGAGGGATGGAGCACAGGGCAAGCCTTCTGCAGGGCTGTGCCGAGAGGAGCACCTCCGGCTCCATGCACGTGGCACAGGGAAGGGGAGCGCGCCCCTGCAGAGGGGGATGTGTCTTGGAGCAAAGGCAGACACAGAAACGTGACAAGGAGCATGAGGGAGAGAAATTCCAATGAAGAGGGAAGAAAAGAGAGAAGCCAGAGAAAGGGAGGTGGAAGAAGGATCCAGGGAAGGCACCTAGGCACTGGCTGAGCTGCAAGGGCTCATGGCTGTCACCTCACAGGGAGAGCTCTGGTCTCTCTTTGCCCCAAGGAACTGCAGGAAAATGCACGTTTCCTCTGAATCGGATTTCTTCTCCTCCAAGGAATTCGTATACTCCTGATGCCCTCACAGTCCCTGGAGACCTCACCCAAGTTTCAAGGTTGATTGTGCTGATTTGGGCTGAGGGACTTTTTTTCTGAGCAATGAGCATCCACACAAGGCTTCACTGGGTATAACACTACCTCTCTGGCCAGTCCCAACAGGATCCCAGCCCCAGTCGGGCTATCCTAAGGGACGATGCTCAGGCTGACAGGTCTGGCTCACTCAGCACAGAAGGTGTGAGTCTATTCTTCATTTTCTTTACTTTAATTGTTTGGAAATTAAAATTGGAAGAAAAAAAAAAAGTAAGACATGGGCAAACAGACAAGAAGAGCAACTGCTTTCCATCCACAAGAAATGCTCCTGGACTGGGTAACCCCACTCAAAGCCACAGGTCTCGCTGCACCTCATGCTTGAAATTCCCCCCCTTGGAGCATGGCACCACAAGTCCTGGCTGCGGACCTCTGCCACAGGCATCCCAAAGAAATGTTTGGGGATGTTGTTTTGTCCTGTGCACGAGGTTTCCCCACCTCTTTCTGCTTGCATTTCAGCACACTTTCAGCACTGAACCCCACACAAGACTGTCCCTGCACAAAATACGTTGCATAAATGATGTCAGCTGTCCCTTTGGCCATTCTCTTGCTTCCCTTTTTGCTTTTTTAGAGTAAGCACGCCATCTCGCAGTGTCCTCAGGAGGAGGCATCCATCCATGTTTCCTCTGGGGCACATAAAACAAGGTATCTTGTTCGCACTCACACAGTGATGCAGTAGCAGGGTTGCAACAGACTGTGGTTTCCCCGTGCTCTGCTCTACAGTCTTAATAATTAAGATAAACCTTTTAGCTCGTTTCTTTCCATCCTAATGCTTTTCCATCCAGCCTGACTGAAAACAGCATTATAACAGGACTGCTGCCTGGCAGGAAATTCTAAGTTCAGGACTTGATTTATCCCAACTTGGAAAGAAAAGCAACAACTTTTCCTAACTACAGCTACTTCTAAGATGTTTGGAATAAGTTTTGTTTTATCTTTACCTTTCTTGTAATTTCTAATATCATGCAATACTAAATTTAAACTGATACGGACTGAAACTGTTCTGTTATCAGAACAAAACGTGTTATAATCTTCTATCATGAGCATCAAGGAAAAAGATCAGTCTTTCTCTGTGGATCATTTCCATCTTGTATCACAAGAGTTTACTGAGAAAATGAACCAATTGTTTTCCCTTTACAAATTAGGGTTGAGCATGGAGCTCAAGAGCCAAAGGGGAGCTTTCCTCTGGGCCAAAGCTGGCACTCACAGGACGAAGCAGTTGGGAGACCAGGATGTGTGCTGGTCACGCTGAGCCTGCCCGTGCCAGCTGTGTCACTAAACATGCCTGTCCTTGCCATAATGTGAGCTTTGTTCAGGAAAGAACTTTTTTTTTTTTTTTTTTTTTTTAAATAGTGATAGCCAGAAAACATGTCTGAAGAAGAAGGTTACAGCATGTTCCCCATGCAGAGCAGAGAGGAGCTGTGAATCTTCTCCCAGCCTTCCTCATGCCAGGTCACTCTCCTCTCACTCCACTGCCCTTTTCGCAGGCAGAAAAGTCTTTTCACAGGAAGAGCTATCTATAATTGAAGCAATAGCAGAAACATCTGATTTTCCACCAGTCAACACCTCCTGCTGCAGCTAGCACCAGCCTAAAGTGAGTGCATAACACTTTAGTAGCATGTTACATTTGTTTTATGCTGGTGCCAGCTGCTGCAGAAAGTAGTAGAAAGTGAGTTGAAGTTTGCACAAGAGCTCTTGGAAAGCTATTGACTGAAATTGAGGCTGTGTCTCATACATATTGTGAACCAAGGCATGGGTAGAGGTGTACAAGCTTTCTCAATGTATGCCCATAATTTGTACACCAAGGTGCTAAAAATTATTTCTATTCAGATTCCAAATTGAAGCTTTCTCTGCTCACCAAATCCGTTGAGGGGAAATGTTTAAATCTAAAGGAAGTCCACAGGGAAAATGAACTTTTCCAAGGAAACTGCAGGGAAGCAGGAGAACAAAGCGACTGGAAAGGGAGCTGTAATGTGTTCCTGCAATGCAGTTTAAGTACAAAACTCCTCTGGGATGGAAAAGCACTTTCCTTTATGAATGGGAATAGCAGTGGCCACAGCACTCAGCACCCCTGTGGGATGTGCAGGTAGGGGCTCGCAGGCAGGAGCAGCCCAGGTGAGCAGGACCCCAGGCTGTGCTGGGCTGTGCTGGGCTGTGCTGGGACCCAGCAAGCCCTGGCTGGGTGGGCAGTGGGTGCCCACACCGGGGGCTGGCTGGTCCAGATCCCATAGGCGATGTGTGATCCTGAGCTCCCAGTTCCTGGAAACTTCACCTTACTCTTTTATTTCTTTAGAGTTTCTGGCCCTCATTTGTAAAGTAAAAGGCTGTAGGAGGTGGCCTGATGCTAGGCTCAGAAATCCTAGCAGGCACAAAGAGAACAGACATGGTGTGGTCACACGTCTGTCTGGTTGTGATTTTCTAAAGCCAGCAGCTGGCCATGTTGGTTTTGCAGATATCAGTGATGCATTCTGTTTTGTTTCTTTTACTGAATAAAAGCAAATCCCACTGCTGCCTCCCCTGGGACCACCAGCAGAAGTGTATTGCAAAGCCTAAGTGACCCACAGCTCAGACTGGACCCAGACCTTCATCTCTTCCCTTCATCATCAACACACGATCCCTCCAGCAATGTCTGCCCAGTTCTGCAGAGAAACCTGAACCAACAAGCCAGTGATTCCCAGAGATTCAGTCATACAAACACCGACTGCAAGGGGGTTCTGGAGATCACCTAGTTCAATCCAACTTCCCCTCACCTTGCAAGCCATCCATGCCTTGTGACAAGCAGGCAAAACAAGGGGCACTCCTGATGCCAGGGGATTCCTCTTTTACCAGTCTCAGGCAAGGGCTGGTTAGCAGTGTGCTCTTGCTTTTTCTTCCATTACGAGCCCTGTGCCCCTTCCCCAGATGGCCGCAAGGATATTTTTACCTCCAGAAAGGACAGCCAGGTGTGTGCTGGACCAGGCAGCAGATCTACTGCTTCCCTCTCCCCAGATCCCACCGGCACCCTGGGCAGGCTGTTGTCTCCTGGCGGCAGCACTCAGATCTACAGCTGTAGTTCTCCCGCTGGCATCTTCGCCCTGGTGGAAAGAAGCGAAGATCATCAAACTTTCTTTTCTTTATTTCCTGGCCAGCCCTGTAGGACATCTCCCAAGGAAGCTGGTGCTTTAAACACGCTCTAAAAGAAACCATGCTGGCCTCCGGCCGGGCAGTCGGGCTCTGCTGCCCTGATCTGCGGGCTCCCTCCAGCCCTGCCACCCCCTACAGCAGTGACAAGGGCAGGGAGGTGGTGAGGCATTGCGGGGAGTGAGGAGCTGTTTGCTTTGCTATATCTAATTCGCAGTGGAAGCACGGGGGTCAGGAGAAGGCTGCTTATCACACCGAGATGTCCTAATTAAGTCAAGTGCTGATGATGACACCTTAAAGGGGCTGATGAGGGGCAAATCATTGCCCGGCGCTGGAAGCTCTGGGGAAAAATAACCCCAAAATGCCCTGGTTAGGGGTCAGCACCAGTCGGGCACGTGCACGTCCCTCCCACCCTGCAGCCCCCAGGAAAGCGGAGCATTGCCTTTGCTACCCGGGGCTGTCAGCCCGTGTCGGCATGGCAACGCGGGATGCTGCGGCGGGGATGGCCGGGCAGGGGTTCGCAACTGGCAGAACTGGGAAGGGTTTGGGAGATTAAAAAAAAAAACCCAGCCGCACACACTCTCCCTCTCTCACTCACTCACTCCACCTTGTGCTGCCAAGTTGAATAACGATGTTATTGTGGTGGGAGAAAAACAGCATAATCTGTGCCCAAGCTGTCGGGGAGAGGGGAGAGAGGGGGTTTAACCACTTTCTTCTTGGTATCCCCCCCACTTTACACCAGCGCTTTGTGTGCTGCCCTTTCCCGAACCACAACAGCGTAAAGCAAGAAGTGACAAGAGGAAAAGTCATCTGTGACAGAGAAAAATGCACAGCTGTCAGGACACAGCTGCCTCTGGAGAGTTTTGCTTCAATGTGGCAGCTGTGCCAGGGTCCTGAGTGCCC
This sequence comes from Anser anser, assembly GCF_964211835.1. NCBI lineage: Eukaryota > Metazoa > Chordata > Aves > Anseriformes > Anatidae > Anser > Anser anser. The sequence goes on from NC_139734.1 coordinate 12,910,160, forward strand.
TAACCAGCCCCATCTGGGACACCCACCACCCATTCACACCCACCCATGGCCACGGCTTCATTTAAGCTCAGGCTCCTACACCTACTCCTTCTCCTGGACCATGCTGTGGCTGCTTTTAGATCTATCTTTCAGAGGGATTTCAGGTGTGCTTTGCAACCTTGTCTCTGCCTGGATATCCTGGACCTGAGTTACTGCTTTCTGTGGGACCCTGCTCTGCTCGCCCTGCTCAGGTATGGTGGGGCTGCACCCTGGCTGGTAAGGGTTCTGCTTGTGCTGTGGTCACCTTTGGTTTCTGACTTGCCCCTCTTCATGAAGCAATTCTGCTCTTGCTGCTTCCTTGGTGCTTGGTGGGAGCAGCCCTCTGAGGACCCTTCTGTAGCTCCTATCCCCAAAGAAAGGCTGGTACCTGGTGTCCTCCTGGGAAGGAGACATTAGTTCAGTCCCCTTCACTGCATTTTTTTCTTGTGTTGCTTCATAGTTGAACAGAGGCTTCAGTAGGCCTGCTCCTAAGCAAACCTTAAGGTAATATATGAAGATCTTTTCCTCAAAAATAGAAGCTAGAAGAAAAGTGAGTGTCCTGAGGTCACTCGGGAAGTCCATGTCACAGAATATCAGTGGTTATCTGATAAGATGCAGCTGGAACATAAGGTAGGGTTTTAGGCCATAAAATTCTTGCAGTCTGTTATGATGGGGCATTATTTTGAATATGTGGATGGGTAGTCATAGCCCCTTTTCACAAATGTGGGAAGCCATAAGGACTGGTTTGTGTGAAGCAGAAAGCATGGGTCTTGCATCTCCTGGGCAGCTTTGCTTGCCACTTCTGCATATGCTTGATAGTTTTGTGAGGCCGCTTGGTGTCTGGGTGTTGTCTTTCCTGTGGACAGACAGGATCCCAGCATGGCTGTGGGGTGGGGAGCATCTCAGTGTCAGCAGGCAGCGATGTTGTCTCTCACCGGGGAGAGCTTTTGAATCCCTTTTCTAGCACCCTGCTGGCACAGGCCCCTTCCCCCTGCATCCTGCAGACAGGCTGAGCACACCCCTCAGTGGCTTTCCTTGGGGACAGGTCCCTTGGATTTGTGTGAGTGCCCAGCCCTAGCATGGAGCATCCTGCCTGGCAGGGGAGGGATTCCTGCTCCTCTGCATGGGAGGAGGGAGGCTGCTGTTTTTCTATACCTCCACCATGTATGCAGGGAAAAAAAAAATCCACTCCAGCAGCTTGTCACTGCGCCAGGACCAATAGCAGGTGGCAGAGGGAATCCCCTTGCAGGGGAAAGCATGGCTGAGCCCAGCCTGCTCCTGACAGGGAACCTCTACAGAGCCCCTGTGAGCAGCATCCTGCCCACCCCTCCTCTCTGGAGGAGCCTTTTGAGCTTCCACTCTTCTGTTCTTTTCCATCTCCCCCAGCACAGCCACCTCCCTCTCCTGCATTTCTTCTGCCTCACTCCACACTGCTCTGCAGCTTTCTCTGCTCAAAATAATTTCTGCTCAGGGAATTCCTCTCCCTCCCTCTCTGCTCTCCTGCAGTATTTCTCCCTGGCCTTTGCCCTGGGATATGTAGCTGAGCATTAGCACAAACATCATCTCTCACTGGTGATCTGGAGCAGACAAGATGACTTTAAAGCCCAGTGAAAAAACCCTCTTGCAAAAACAGGACATAGGAGAGGAAGGCTTTGCTCTCCAGGTGGGGTGTTTGCTAAGGAATTATTCTAAGCATTGTTCGTTTTAGGAAAGTGCTGTGTTCACCTGGGGCAATCCCAGTCTGAGCAGGACCAAATGTGATCCTGGGAGCAGCAGCCCTGGCCACTGCTGCCAGCATCCATCTCCTCTCCAGCCACAGGGAGGTGCAAGCCCCCAGCAGCATACCCACCTGTGGTAGTGTAGGGGGCCCCTGGATCTGCCCCACAGACTGCAGTAAATCTGCAGTCAATCACCTGCTGACCACAATCAGAGATCTTACTTGATTGTAATGTGGTGCTATGTTTTTTTTGTGGGAGGTGTCAGGCTGTATTTAGTTTCTTTGTGGTGGGTCTTTGGAGTATAGAGGAGGAGACTTGGCCCTGGATGAGGGACCCCATGTCAGCAGTGCAACTAGATACCCTCGGAGGCAGGTGTCTGCACTGCAGAGCCTGATTTTAGCCTTTGCTCTAGCTAGGTGCTGGTTCTTGCTTCTGCTTTTTATTTTGACTTTTCTTCTGCAGTGAATTAAGTTTTGTGGTTCCTCTGCAAAGTGTTGATGGGACCTGAGCTATTATTGCCCTATAGCAAATGTATTATGTCTGAGCTAGACCCAAACTTTGACCGAGCCCTAAAGGCAGAATTGCTATAGTGTTGTGTATGCACAGCAGCTGCTGATCAGAAATTTGAGGTGAGAGAAGGAAGCTGTATGTATAGCCTTTCTTTTAAAATACTCAAACAGTCTAACCTAAGTATCTGATGGGGTTAGGGAAGCTATTTTTAGCAAAATGCTTCAGGTGAGTTGAAACCTTCCCCTTTGTGTCTTCAAAGCACTACTTTCAGCCTGGAGAAACAAGGCTAATATGCATCTTGCTTTTCAGTTCTCCTGGCAGCGAGTCTGCTGTCTGAGATGCTGCTGAAAATTTGAGCACGGTGTTCTAGCTACAGGCTGTGTTGCTTTGTGTCACGATGCTAGGTACTAAAATGAAGAGGAAATTATCATGGATATAAGAAAGCTGGCAAACCTTGTATGTGGCCTTTCCTTGAAAACAGGCTGGGATGTGCTAGCAGCTGTTCCTTGGGGTTTTTATGGAGAGTGACCTGGATTAGTTTGACACATTGCAAAGCAAGGAGATACTGAAGCTGTAGCTGCTGTGGAGGTGTGGGCTGTGGCAGGGGAGCAAGGAGGGCAGTAGCCTTTTCTTGTGGTGTGCCCCCACTCACCCTAGGAAAAAACATGGGCCTGAGGGTGCCATCCACCAAGCTGGTGTTCCTGGCTGAGGAGGGAAGCTGGGTTTGTAGAGGGCCATGATCTTAAAAATGTAGTGGGTAACTGAGAATTATTGAGTTATATCTAAAAGATACTTCCCCCAGGTGACTGGCAGAGCCAGCTCCCTAGGGAGAGCAGTCCTGTCTAACCCAGTTTTATACCATGCATTTAAAGCAATGAATCTCCTTGCTTTCTCACAGATCCTCACTTAAAACAAGCTCTCTTGGCACATCCCTGGGTCAGATGTAATGTATCTCTACAAAAAGTCTTGCTGCCATGCCTTTATTGGGCTGCTCTTAAACCTGGCACAGATAAGCAGCACAGATAAAAGCTGTTACGCAGTTTGCATTCAGTTAGTAAATATTAATGCTGACTTTAAGGTAAGTGTCTTCCTATGTTGTTGGTAGTTAGTCTGGTAAAAGGAATTGCTTAGCAGCTCAACTCTTGTTAAGGGTGTGAGGCCTGAGCTCCTGGAGTTTGAGGCCAGAGGTGATTAGGTGAGTTCTATTTAGTGGGTCCTTAAATTTCAGATTAACACATCAGCTGAGCCCAATAACTTCAGGTGGATGAAGGTAGAGTATGTTTGGCAAGGACAGTTGTTAGAAGGACAGTTTTGATTTGCAGACCTCTTGTAAACACAAACTCCCATGCAATCAGATAAATAAGGAATGCAGTTGCAGTGAATGCAACACTTAATTATCCTTGCCATTAAAAAGGCTGGCTTTGATTTTTTTTTTTTCCTTGTCTAATTTCAAACTATGAAGGCTAGTTTTTATGGTAGAAATGAGGCAAGCAAGTATTGTTTCTCCATGGGGAACTAGAGGGACAAACTAACCGAGTTTACTGCTGAATTTAGAGGGCTTTGTATTTGAAGTTTAGCTTTAAATGATGGTGAGTACCTGTGGTCTCGCACAGGTGCAAGGTGTGGGAGCAGCTTAGCTGGGAGAGCAGGTCTGTAACTCACGGAGTCTTTATTTGGCACTTAAGCTCTCCTCACTGGTAGCTGATAAGGATGTCCTGTGTTGGACTTGAAGTCCAAGGGATTACAAATGATCCTGTGGGAGACCTAGGGTGAATGCCAAGTAGTCTGTGCTGTCAGAGTGATGGGATATTACAAATGCAGCTTATCCTCACTCTGACTGTCTGGGGCATGATGGGTCAGGTAAGCATAAAGGGGCTGAGGAAATCTGTAGCTAAAGCTCTAACCAGAAGGCAGGTGCTAACTGTCAAGGCTGCCACAGAAGCAGGCCCTGGCCTATAGCAATCCTGGGGCCTCTTTGCAGTGTCCTTGCCATACCTGGGCTTGTTCTGTGCAGCCAGAGCCTCTCAGGGGCTGTGAAGTAAGGCTGCAGGAAACTGTCCTGTCTGTTAGCAGGGCAGCTCTGCCTGCTGGGGTGCAGCAAAGCTCCCTGGGCCATTGGGCTCTGTATTACTGTGCTGCTGCTGCTGCTGCTAAAGCTTTTCTGAACCAAGCACTGGGCTTGCTCTATGAACACTAGGGCATCTCTTCTGTATGTTATTAATAAATGTATGTTCACTCAAGGCTTCTCTGCTGCTCTGTTGCCTCTGCTTGAATGCGGTGGTCGTATTAGTGAGGCAATGTACTTCCCTTCATGTCTTGTGCCAGCTTTTGGGTTTGAAAGGTCACCTAAAATATAGCTTCAACTCATCTTGTACTGTCTGTTCTGTTTAAGGGAACGTTGGGGTGTTGTATGCCTGGTGTCGTCCTTTGAGTCATTAATTTGAATCTTCAGTCTTTCTGGACAGCTCAAGCCAAAGTCATGAAACTGAAAGCACTGGTGGTTGCACTAGTTAGGTGTGTTCTGACCTAATTATGCTTTGCCAGTGGTGCAAATTGGGCAAAAAAGCCTCTAGTTCAACAGCTGGGTGTTCTTATCCTAAGATAAGGTTCCTGGCTCAGCAGGGTCATAGGAGACCCCTTCCCCAAGCACTGTTTCTCTGCAGCAGGGTTGTGCTGTGCGTGGTTAAGGGACAGAGGTCTTGGTAGTTGCCTGGAGGAGGTACAGGCTCAATCAACTTGAAGAATAGGGGGTTTATCTCACTAGAGAATCAAAACAAAACCCACTTTTGCTGTATATTACCGATGTGCCTAGATCAAATATCTTGTTTGTGGTAGGGCACTAAGAGGGAAAAATTTGGGTATTGATGGAATTTGTGATTTCTGCTCTTAAGGACCTTGCATGTTCATGGTGTGTCTCTGGGAGATGAGGGCAGGAGCTCGTGTAGCACTTCGGGGATGTGGAAGTGATTTTTGTGGAACTGGAGAGCAATGTAGACTAAGACTGGGAAATGGGGTCAGAAAAGGCTTTCCTTTAACAGACCAGCTTCTGCTTTCTTCCCTCCCTCCTACTCAACTGAGCACACTAACAAAGACCAAAATCTGTCTCTTTTCAGCTAAAGAATTTGATTTGCTGTTCTACAGGACACTGAGGTGAACACAGACCTACAATTCTTTCCCTAATTTCCTGACCCTTGTCTGAAGGGGTTTTCATGGCAAGTTCAGTGCAAGGCTGCCAGGGCTGCTTTCATAGCCCTTCTTTGCAATCCACCTGCCTCTGCAGGAACCGCTGTTACTCAGACCAATCAAACTGTAGTGAACAAAAAGGCTGGGCTTGTCTGAGATGTTGTGACACTTTCCATGGAAATATATATAATGAAGGCAATTTATGCACCTCTATCATACCTGGTAATGTATATACACATTTAACACAGGAGAAATTGCCAGCTCCATGGGGACTGAGGGCTATGTTTGGCAAAGTAACCACTCTGCCATCAAATGAAGAGATCAGCTCTGCTTGCTGGAGCCAGCTATCCTTGGTTATATTTAACCCAGCAGTTTTCACACTGAGAGTAAGTACACTCTTTATATCTCATTTCTGTGCTGGGTGCCCTGTTGCACTGCAGCTGTGACAGAGGTGATACATTCTCCATTAACACCTTCACAGGCTGCTTAGCACATCTGATGCTCCTGGAGAGTGGGGGAGAGGGAGATAACAAAGCAGCTGTGGAACTTGGAGCCTCTGGTCCTGACTTAGAACCAAGCTCTCCTCCCATCCCTGGCTGGCTTTCTGACCTCCTTTCAGCCCTGCAGGTGATGTAACAGCAAAAAGTTGAGTTCACTCTTGGACTAGAAGAGACTAAGAAACTGGGGAGGAAGAAGTGAGACATCCCTGGGTAAGAAATCTGGCAGCACTCTGAGTAAGCGCTGTCCTGCCCCTTGGCTTCAGCCAAGCAGTTGATCTTCTCTCAACCCACCTAGTTCACTTTGGGAGTGACCTTGTGTAAACCAAGAGCAAAGAAGCAAGCTGAGCAGCAAGCTCTTGCTTATGCAGTTGCTTCCATCTCCTGCTCTAAGTGCTGCTCAGCTGACATGGTGCCCTGTGCATGGCAGGGCTGGAGATGGTGCTGCTCCTCTGGTGAGTGTCTGGTTCTGCTCAGGGGCTACTTTCCTGAGAGCAGAAATGCAAGAGGGGTGCGATGCCTTGGCCCAGAGGAGGGTTTTTTCCAGGCCCAGAGCAGGAAAAGGCAAGAAGTGAAGACAGGGAGATGCTGAATCCACCTCCCAACCCTAGAGGTGTGCTATCCCCTCAGGTATGCTGCTGTAGCAGCACAGGCAAAGGGGATCTCAAATATGAGTTATTTGTATGTGCACTGGGGGAAGATGTAGTGTCTCAAGTCTTCATTTGACATTAATCAACACCCCCTTCTCATGGAGAGAGCAGAAGTGGAAGCTGACAGGGAATTATGAGCAGACCTGGGGTGTGAAGAGGCCCAAGACTTCCACATGCCTCCTGCCTGTCTCAGTCCTGTGGGATATCTGGAATGAGCAGCTTGGTTTACAGGTGTGTATGGTGAGATCAGTCCTTTATAGGAGCAAGCTTGTAACATCAGTCCCCTAAAAAAGGGGAGGAAGACAGGCATTCTTATAGCAACATGTTTAATATATTAGGAAGTCTGACAGCCAAAAGCATGGGCTTTGCATGCTTTCCACACTCTAAGCTACATTAGAGTGGCAGTGGCTTTGAGCAGAGTCTTTCAGAGCTTGTTGGAGCAGGGCAAAAGGAGTGAGTAGGGAATAAACATGCCATCTATACAGCGATGGCAATGTGTGCATACTGAGGCCTGGGAAGGGGTGTGAATGCAGATGTGGAGGAGGCAAAGTAGCAAGGTCTAGAAGCCCTGGTAAATGGGGTGCTGCCCAGATGCATGTTGCAAACAACAGCGTGTGTCCTGGCTGACAAGGAATTGCTGTCTGAGAAATGGGATTTGGGGCATGGGGTGGAAATAGGGGGATGGGAAGGAGGGAATGCTGGCAGTTTCATTTCAGGTTAATGAAAATATGATTAACAGTTGTAATTAACTGAAATGGTGGCCAGTTCTCTGCCCCCTCCTGATGATTTATGAGGTGCAGAGGCTGCCTGTGTCTGTGGTTTCTGCTTATGGCAGCACTTTAGAGCATCTCAAACTTTCTACCTCAAATCCCCTTCAGGCATAAGTTACTGTGGCTCTAGCTGCTGAGGTGTGTGTGGAGCTCCCCTGCATCCCTGGGCTTATTGTCCCTGCTCCCAGCCTTGTTGGGAGGCTTGACAGCAGGGATAGAGGCTCTGCGAGTGCTGAGGGAAGAACTGAGATGGGACATCAGTCTGACAGCTGCTCAACAGCAAGGCTGAGAGAAATGCAGCCTTGGCCTTGGATCACTGGGGGCTGAGCTGATGTGACACCTGAGTGAGGTGGTATTTCCCAGCCACAAGGAGGTGCCTTTCAATCTCATATGCCCTGGAACTGTGAAAATTGACAAGCCTCAGATCAGAAGAGCTTGGGGTGTGCTCATGGGCTGGAGCTGATGTCTCAGGCTCCCTTTGTGGGCTGGTCTGGCTGAGTGTAAGCAGCTGCCTCCTCAGCAGATCTTACAGGCCCTCTGCTTCATTTTCCCAGTGCTAAGGTTGTACTGCCTGATGGGGAGAATGTGTGACCCAGCACATGTAAGTATCACCTCACCAGACACCAAGTGCTGAACTGATGCTGCTGCTTCTGCTCAATTACACTGCCTCTCCTTTCAGTGGCACACTTCTTACCCCTGCAAAGTGCCAAGAGATCCTAACTATCCCCGTGCCATGTCCAGGCAATGACTAACAGACAGTGTGGAACAAGAATAAAAAAAAACCAAGGAGTTGGACTTACCAATTTAATCATCCAGGTGGTCTTGTACAAATGTGAGATCCTTACTTAGGGGAAAAGGAAACAGAAAAACACTGTATGACCTAATATGAATAGAGCAAACACACAGTGGCAGGGAGACAACTTCCTTTGGCTTATTTCATTATGAGTATAGCATTCTTCCCTACAATGAAGACAGATGGCACTTCTGGTGTGTGTGCCCACGGCAGATCAGAAAGTGATCCTCTGTCCCATCTGACTGCTCCAAAGAAAATAATAGCTAATTGTTAAGGATGTGTTTTTTGGCTGTGGAGAGCAGGTGAGCTATATATTGTTTGTCTGATTGCATATGCATGATCTAAAAAAAAGTAACTATCCATTTCTCAAAGGATACCTGATGAGCATTAAAAATACAATTGCAAGAATAATCAGGTCAGACTTCAAACAAATGCAGGGAAGCAGATCTGTTGAAGAAATAGATGCCCTGTTATGCCATTTTCTGAGTAGTTCTTAAAAGCTGATCTTCCTCTTGGAGATCAAACTAAGGTTCTTCAACTGAAGGATTGAACCCAGTGGTTTTACCTACAAGCTGTGAGTAGTAATTAAAGTCCTAATATGAAAGAAAAGCAAAACCAATGGTCTTATGCAAACTCTGGAGAGGTCCCGGTAATGAGGAGCACAGCAGGAGCAGGCTTTCAGAGAGGCACTCTGTGGCTTATCGTGGACACAGACAAAGGTTAGGGCCAGAGTGGGATGGGAGAACTACCCATGTGCTGGGCTGGGGGGGGGGGGGGGTGTGATCAGCAGTTCTGCTGGCTTTAGCATTTTTGCTCCTGGGTTGATTTATAGGCTGGGGTCTGCCCTGTCTGGGTTAGTGGAGCTTGTAAGTTAAACACTGACTGTCCCTGAAAAATGCTAACAAGCTACCAGTTAGCTGATCAAGATCAGCTTTAAAGAAGTCTGGATACAGAAATAGCATCTTATGGTCACTTTACCTATAGAGGGACAGTTGCATGCATCACCAGTGTGTAAGTGTTTGAATAAGCTTCACTTTAAAATGGAAGTTAATCTAGGAAAGCAGAGGTCTCCCACAGACACTTCCAGTTACCAGAAATGCACTGTCTGACCTGAATGGCTGTGGCACATGTCTGCAGGTGATGCTATTATTGTTCTACAGTTTTTCATTGCTTTGGAGCAAGTGACTGTTGCCAAGATATTCTGGGAAGCATGTATAAAGAGCTGCCAGAGGAACTATGTAAAAAGAGAGGGGTGTGTGTGGGGAGGTATTCTTAAAGAAAAGTTGGACTGTCCATTTAACTGGAGAACCGGGGCTTTGCTGGATTCTGGAGAGCAAGCAGTTCTCAAACAAGTCTCAATCCTGTTAGGCAATGATTTCCAGGGAGCAACCTGTCTGCTTGCTCTCTGGTCACTTCACTGCAGCAATAAATATGCATAAATAAAAATAAAACGAGCTGTGCCTTTGTACACCCAGATCACTGCTGCTTTTGCTCTACAGTGCTCATCTGGTAACCTGCTATCACCAGGGGAGTTGTTGAGGTTTCTGTTAAACAAGTGCCTTGCTCTGAGCACTGGATGGGTGTTTTGTGGCCTGGCTGATGTGTGGTTCTCTGAGCTCCGCCACTTGCGGGGCGGACAGGGGGGACGAAGGTCTTCCTGCTGGACGCTGCCTTGGGAGTCTGTTCTGGTGCAGGGCAGGATGCTCCCGCCTGCCTACGCGGACTCGCCGCGCTCCTTCTGAAAGTGTCCGGAGGACATCGCCTTTCCCCGGCCCTGCTGCAGCCGCGCACTTCCCCGCCGTGGCTGGCAGGGGGCAGCAGAAGCCGCGGAACGGCGGCGGAGCCCGAAGGGGCCGGGGCGGGGCGGGCGGCACCGCGCCCCCTGCGCTCTGCCCCGCAGCGGCCGCACCGCCCGCCCGGCCCGGCTGTGGGGGCACTTTGTGGGGCGGGGGCGGGCAGAGGGTTGCTGGCAGGGCCTGCTGCGGAGGGCCCGGCTGTTTGCCGATCTCCTCCGCTGTTCTCATCCCGTGTCCCTACGGGCTATCCTTCCACGTGCAGGCCTGCAGGCGGGTGCTGTTGATACCGGTGATGCCCCTTGCCCTGATCTCTGTGCTTGTTTAGACGGTTGGTGCTACCTGCAGGGGCCTGCTGGTGCAGAAAGGGGCAGAGTGTGGCCTGGAGTAAATGCTGTCCTGTCCCATGTTAGGAACTGGTTTCATAGTGGCGTCCTTCCCCAGCGGGGCAGTGGCCTGGCTGGCTCATTGAGGCTGTTACTGCAGTGGCTTTTGATACAGCTGTAATTTAGGGGGCTTTCCTTGCACGACAAGCAACTTCTCCTCCCCAGCCTTGTCTAGGAACAGGGGGGAAGAGGCTGTTTTTCTGCAAAACAGACTTCCTAAACCCTGTCAGCCTGTGCTGTGATACCCAGGAGAAGATCTGCGGCTCCCTTGCAGGTGACAGTGTGGCTTTCTGGTCATGGGCTACCCTGAGACCAGGGCATAGTCCTGTCCCTAAGAATAGGGGTGAAGGGCTGTGGGTAGAGCCTAAGTGAAGGAAGGAAGAGAGCAGAAGGCAGGTAAACAGGGGGAAAACTCAGTGCTGTGGTGAAGAGAAACATGGAGCAGCTCCCCTGAGCTCCCCTTGGTGTGCTGCTCCCTCCGCACAAGCCATCAGGGGCCCTGGGACACTGCTTCTTAGCCGAGGGTGGTACAAAGAGGTTGGCCTGTGCTTGGCTCTGGATAGAGCTTTTCCTCTCCAGAGTAGTTGACTCCAGCCTTGCATTGATTTCCATTTGAGTCAGACACTACTTAAAAGCCCCAGAGGGAGCTTGCACAGCGTTTGTATCTGCAGTTTCCAGAGAGCATCTTGCCAAGTATCTCAGTGCCTCAATAGCTGAGGGAATCCCTCAGTAGCCTTCTTGTGGATGCCTCTCTCTAGGTCTCCTGAAACAAGGCATTCTGGTGCCAGTCACTTCCAAAGGATGGCAGTCCTGCTTGGAAAAAGGCCATGATCAGCACACCCCAAAGGCACTCCAGTAGTCTTTCCTTCCGTTTTTGTTTTAGGAAGGCTGTTCTCGTATAGGCTATACTCTCACGATATCTTAGTAGCTTTTATTGGTGTTTAATCCCCCTGTAAAACACCTTGAGCAGTTGGTGTTGCTCTTTAGCCCTGCCCTCCTGGCCAGGACCAGGGCTGCAGCTATTCTTTGCAGTGTAGCCATCAGTGTGTAGCACTGCCTGGTTCCTGGGGCTCTGAGTTTTCTGTGAGGTGGTGAAGACAGATTTACTGTCTCTGTATATCACTGGGCTTCATTTTCCAAGGTTTTACAGGTTTAATTGATATTGGCCCAGGTTAAAAATATTTTTAGCAGCAAGTACTAAACCCTCTTCTTTAAGAGAACGCCTTAGCAAAAGAGTTGAAGCTGTTTTAAATGAGTGGCTTCTTAATGAGAAATAGGTTGCTCTCTTTGAATTTTCTCATCTGTTTTCACCTGACAAAACTTTTTTATTCTGATTTATTTATTTATTTATTCTCATTGGCAGTCTGATCAAGCCTTTCAACTTTCTTGGTGATGGGAAACACCACGTCACTTTTGGTAAAGTGAGAGTGGGGAAAGGGACTAAGGCAGTAGCTACTCAGAAAATATTCTGACTTCTTTGTGGCTCAGGTGGAGACAGAATGATGAAAAGGAAGAAAATTGTGTCCTCTGAAAAACGTTTTACTGCTGTTGTAGCTGGGAGACAGCTTAAACTAGAAATGTAAGACCTTAAACAAAAATGGTTTTTTTGGAAGCTTTCATTTTATATTTCTAAAGTCACTGAGGTGTCAGTTTTTCAAAAGGGTAGAAGATCCCACAGAATCTAGTTTAGTGTGAAGATGCTGCCAGCAACACATCCTTTTAACTCTGGTTCTTGGTAGCAGGGCAGTGCTGAAGCCCACTGCAGCTGATGTGCAGTGAGGTCTGTTTGGTTCCTGGCAGTAACTCCTCAGCTACATTGCTCCTTTGCAGAGTCTCTCACACTCCCAATCCTTTCTCAATGCCCTTCCAAGGGATTAGGACCACCATTGTGTGCAAATTTGTTGTTAGACAGCTGCAGGTTGTGCTGCAGTTTCATAAACATGAATGAGGAGGAGGCTATCAGCTTCCATGAAATGAACTTTATTTAGAAGACACACCACTAGAAGAGGAAGTGGAATCATGGGCAAGATCCTCTGAATCTAGGAAACAGTCTTTCTGGCCCAACTTTTCTTTTTTTCTTAACTTCATTTGTAACCTTCTCTTTAGCAAGCCTTCTGTACTTTGCATGCTGATGTTACTGAGAAGTTCAGGGTGTGAATCCTAATCTTTGGGAGTTGAAACCACCTTCTTTTTACCTTATCCCCACCCCATAGCGTGCATATATGAGAAAATAGCCCAGTTACATGACCTCCCCATTGGTCTTCTCTGAAGCACCTCTGCCTCACTGAGTACACAGGATTCCCAGTACTTGTGTTCAATGTGGTTAAGTCTCTTCTTTCACCTGTTATAAGATCTGCTTCTTTGCCTATTCAGGTGCTGTGCAGTAGTTCTCATCCCTGTTGCATCACACATGGTACTGAACTTAATTTCACACTGCTACTACTAGAAGTCAGGTTATTTTTTTTACATTTGAAAACTGACATGCAGAACTTAGAGCAAAAAAAAGTGAATGCTTTTGGCTGTCAAACAGAAGATATGTCAGGTCATGACTTTGGAATACTTAAGGTTCTCTGCAGTGAAGCTTCTCCTGACTTTCGGTAGTCACTGCCCAGCACATCTGTAAGGCAGACCCAGGAGATCTTGTGCCTCTGGGAACCAAAGAGCACAGTAACTGTATTTGAGTGGCTCCCCTAGTACTCTACAATGGGCAAAGGAAGAACCTGTTCCTGTAACGTCCCTTCACTAGATGAGCATCTACTATATTTTCTGCAGTTTTATGGCTATGTGCTATTTATACCTCATTATCTGCATCAAATAACATTTCCATGTAAACAGGACCTGCTGTACTTCATTGTGCTAATTCAGTCTGGGATAGATGCATCTGGCTGAAAGAGCTGGAGGTCCGGTAGTGAAGTAAATAGGATTACATAAGAGCAGCAAATTATGGACAGTTTAATTATGTCTGTATGAGGGCAGCAGGGCTGCTCTGAATTCTGGCAATCCTGATTGAGTGCCTGACTCTGCACCTTTGTGGGTATTGTTTCTGGAGAGACTTCACAGACTGTTGGCATCAGGCACCTGTGGCCACAGCAGTTCATGGAATCTGATCTCTTCCCTGCATGCCCTGGCTGCTTTTTATAGGCTAGGGTCTTATGTCTTCTTGCCCAGCATTTTTTCCATGTATTCTTGTCACAGTTGTTCCTAGCTCCCCACCCCTGACTTCATGAGTAGAGCTGTTGGCCTACTTGACCTCCCTCTTGTTCCCTTTAATCTGGAATTCCTCCTAGGCATGTTCAGGATGTGCTTAAGACTTTGTTTTTTATAGGGGACTCAGGAAAGTTGCCTGGGGATTGAGTGGAGTCCACTTCTTTGCAGCAACGTGGGAAGTGTTTGTCCTTCACTTTTTCACTTCTACTAATGCAGATGTTGACCAATGCTCCATCAGCAATAAGGATGTGCAAGACAGATATGGATTTTAATACCATGGGATTACTTTTCCTGTGGATAGATGCTTGGGCTGGCTCAGCATCAGAGCTATGGAGCATGCATATGAGCAAGAAGTGGGAGAGGAATGCAAAAGAATGTAGGAAGGTGGCATTAACTTTCACGGCTTTCTAAAAGGGCAATTTGGTCAAAGTGGGCAACAGTTTCCCATCTTATTTTGGACGGTGCTTCCATCATTCTCTCCTAATTGTAATGAAGAAAAAAAAAACACCCACAAACAAACAAAAAAACCACCAATCAAAACAAAGAAACAAACCAACAACAACAACAACAAAACACACCTTGGGATCCTATATTACTACAGGGGTGTGTGAAAGCTCTTTCTGACAGGGAGCTGCTTAGGCTTTGGGAAGAAGGTGAAGATGAGCAAGGGGCTTCTGGAGGCTATTAGAGTGAAGTCAGGTTGAACCCCCCTCCTCCCCAGCCTCTCCTAAGTGTCTTTTCCTTTGCTGATGGGTTGTTCTACTTTCTTGTCACATGATTTTATTTTTTTTTCTTGAAGCCTTTCCTCGTCTGTTATGGGCAACTCCTTTCAGATCCTCATCAGAATTAATGTACTGCTAATTTCCTCTTCCAGATCAGTAATTATGATATTTCATAAGGCTAGATCTAGTCATGATTTGTGCATTACCTCCTCTCAATATTTCCCAGTTCTCAGTGTGCTGTTACATTACAGCTTATAGTAATACAATAGCACATCTTTCCATGTGAGGAAGTCCTTACCAATCTGATCAGAATTGCTTTCTTTTCAAGTAGAGAACAAAAAGATATTGGACCTAGACAAGGAGGCCTTTGCTTGTACTGCTAAACAGCAGGTGGAGAAAAACTGCTGTAGTGATTACTCTTCCCACTGCAGCTTCTGGCACCTTCAGATCTGCAGTCCACTGAGCAAGATCTGATGGGCTCCTGGAAAAATGCAAACCTGCTCCTTATGTGTAAGCTGACTGTGGGCTCTTAGAATTTAGGGAAGCTTTCTTTTCTGCCTTTCTAATAACCTCCGCATCTGCAAATTATCAGGTTTTCATCAAAATCTTGGTGTTTCATATGTGGAGAAATTTCTGCTTATGAAAGAATGTCCTATTGAAAACCTCTGGTTGGAGACCTTTCAGGCTTCCTCCAGAACATGTGCCCTCCTAAACAGCACCTCCACATCCTGCCTCCAGACGACTGAAGTTATCTGGGGGCTGGTATCTAATGCCTAATGCTTCCCACTGATCACTTACCTATTTGTATAAGAAATGTAACAAAGTAGCCTGATTAACTAGGATTGAGGGAATTAAGCCTGTGTTTGTGCAGATAACGATCAATGAGGTCTCTTAGCACACTTGTTACTCTGGGCTTCCTTTGATTGGCATATCAGCAGCTACACACCATAAATTACCTTGATGGATTCCCCTGTGCATCTGAATTTAAAAGAGATGAGGCAGAAGGTTATTTTAGTTAATATTCTGGTGTGTGATTTTTCCAGGTGCTGTGCAGCTTCTGTCTTGATTCATAACCTCTGTTCTTCCAAATCTAAAGTCCTGTCCGTGCTAATAGCACTACAGGCCATCCTTGAACCTGCCCCCTGGCTTTCTGTAGCTCCCATATTGCTTGACAAAGATCTTTCCTTAAACTGTGTATGCTCATGATGCCTTGGGGTAGTAAGAGCTGAGACTGAGGTGGTTTAATTACCGACACGATCTCTTGGCAGGACCTAGCAGGTTCTCCCAGGTGACAGGCTGGGGCTGCTGGCATGGATCCTGGAGGGAATTAGCTAAAGAGGTGTTCCTGGATGCCTGTGGGTCCACAGCAGAAATTTTGGTACTCCCCACTGCAGCCCATTAGCAGCAAAGTGAGAGGCTGCATGCCTTGGATTAGAAAACACTTGAGGATGTCATTTACTCAGGCAGATTTCCCAGCTGACTGAGCATTCCTATTCCACTAATTACAAATCAAGAGGGTGTTGTGTGCAGTGGCTCCCAGACAAGAGGAGCTTTCATCCTTAATGGGGGCAGGTTGGGAAGAGCAGAATGGATCCTGCTAATTCTGTTATCCTCTCCCATTCTATGCAATCAGTTGAAACAAAATAAAGCTTGCTCTGGTAAATCCTGAGAAATTTGGTGCTCAGATGCTGCAGCTGGCTCCTAACAGCTGGGATCCAAGTCAGCACTGTCGATGAAGTGTATCAGAACTGGGGACAGCTCAGAGCCAGGACTCTTGCTCAAGCTAGCAGCTTTTTTTTTTTTTTTTTTAAGTCATCTGAATAGCAAAGGGCCTGGGACAAGGGGGCGTATGAAGGAAATGACTACCCTAGATCTTTGGTAGGTGTTTGACCAAGCCAATACAGGACTGTTTTGTTCTTTTTCCAGCTCTTGTGGGAGGGAGAAGACTTAAAACTTGCTCTTTCAAATTTCCCAGAATTGAAGGGCGAAGTGTGGGGCTGAGTGGAAGCAGTGACCCACATCACAGTCCCACCGAACTCAGGGCTTCCCTCTGTAGGGTGAGGCAACCTGACCTCAGTACTGCTGCTTTGGGGCAGTTAGAGCATCCCATTTCTCATATCAAGTGTCCTTTGAGTCCCTGGGCCCATGTGTTCCTAGTTGGCTCAGGCTGACAGGCATTTCCAGAGGCTCTGCATCCCACTGCCAGACAGCTGAGAGCAGCGGCACAACATCTGCCTGCCTCAGTGCCCTGTGGCTCTTCCTCCTGTGCATAGCTGCTTTGCTCTGCCGTGTCTTCCTGTCATCAAATGCACGACTCCTTTTGCTGCTTGTCTCTGATCTGTTCGCACTAAAAACCCTCCCGAAGGAGACAGGCCCTGGGAGAGCACTGCCTGTTGGTGGTACGTTTGGGAGAGCCACAGGCAGCTGGGTACTCCAAAGCACTGTGCCAGGAGGAGTCCCAGCCGCCTGCCCCGGGACTTGCAGCCTGACGCTGTCTGCTGCTGGTGTGGCAGATCGGTAGGGGGTCAGGGTGAAGGGGCTCCCAGAGGGCTGTTTGGCAGCTCATCAGGCTTTTCTAAGCCTTGATGTTGCCCCAGTTCTGCTGGGCAACTGGTGTAGTTTTTTCTATCATGTATATATGTGAAGGTGGGTTTCCACTGTCAGAGGTGATGTAGTTAGGGACGGAGGAGACTTGAACTGGTGGCCAAGCCAGCGCTCCTGCATGCTCCCACCCCTGGCACCAGCAGTGCAGATGGTGTACGCGTGAGAAGCTGCGTGAGTGACAGGGAGACAGCCCCTGAGCATGCTTTGACTGTTCCTTTTTTGGTTGCTTTAGCCCATGCCAGCAGAAGGCCATCATGCAAGCCTTTCTGAGCAGTTCTTCCTTTCACTAAGTGCTGAGCTTCTGGCTCAACATCGGCTTCCCGTGTGGCTGCCTCCAGGAGGCAGAGATTGGAACGTCCTGTCTCCTGCAGCCACCACTCACCTTAATATCGTGAAGAGCTCTTATTACCTGGGTCTCTGCTGTTTTGTTTCAGCTAATTAGCACTGATGAGATCCACTCGGTGCTAGGCGGTCTCCTGTCCCTCAGCTTCCTGCAGTCCTTGTAAAGTTTACCAAACATGGCAAGATATTAATCCTTTCAGGGACCATAGCACAGGCAATGTGGTGACTTTTAGAGCCCTTGTTAAAATAGCAGATTCAGCTGATGTCTTTAGGAAACTTCTGTTCTCCTGCTGGCAGGCTTTATCTACAACCATACCATGTGGCTAACTATCTTGCTTGATGGAGAGGATCCTAAAATTGCTGTTTCAATGAAAGTACAGCCAGTCTCCAAATGCAGTAAGTTCTGGTGTACACAGAGTTCGTACTTCCCTTGGAATTTATTGCTGTAATGGCCTTTGCACCCAAAGCCCAGCCATGTCTTTCAGCCAGGAGCTTTGCTGTTTGGTGTCCAGCTGTGAAGTAGCTTATTTCTATCAAGCTGTAATGAGACCAAGATTTCCTTCAAAGGAGAGGCTCAAGCTGACATACAAGACTGAGGAAGGTACCTATGAAGGGAAGGGGGGACCTGGAATAATATTCTGTGTAATATGAACATAAGGCATTTTCCAAAGACCTCATCTGATGCTATCAACTCCTGCGATTTGGTGTGAATCTCCTGTTGTTTGGCCCTGCTTCAAGCTCCAGGTTTTTTATTCATACCACTCTCCGAGTTTTTTGAAACAAAAAAATGAGTTTGGTTTTGTAGGTGCAGAGAGAAACAGGAATCCAGAAGGATCCAGATGAGAAAAACAAAAAAGTCAGCCCCTCCCTAAAGCCAGCCTTCCCGTAGAGATGATTTAGATGAGCATTTAGGTACCTAAAATGCTTAAGTAATTTGGATTTCACAAGCATGCGCGGTGTTAGAAATAGAAATGCTGAAGCATCTAAAACCTCATGACTCCACAGGGGGATTTTTGAACTGATGCTGCTATTGTAACTGCAAAAGAGATGGAAGTCTGTGACTAGGTCTCTCTCCAGGTTTAGTTTTGCCCTTGCCAAGGGACTGCAGGACAAATACAGTCTCTTTCAGGCCCATTAGTTTTTATGAATTTGTTCCACTGCCAGCTTATAGTTCTTGAAATTCAAGACTGTGAGCTACCCCTGCTAAAAGAGCTCTGATACTTCTCCATGGACTTGGGTCTGCCTTATGGAGATATGGATGGGCACACTTTGTCACAGAAACAAGACTCCAGCTCTTTTGCTCTGCCAGCATCTGCTAGGACACAGACATGGAGTTCAACAACATCCTATAAAGTTTTTTGGGGTCTTTGGTTTGTTGGGTGGATATATGAGCTGAGCATCTATATAAACTGAAGATATGTGGCCCTCCCAATGGCCACTTCTGGATGTCTGGCCACTTCTAGGCATGTCTGATTTTGGGTAAAACCCCAGATCTTATCTAAAGCAGCAAGGATTGTGATGCTGTGTATAAGCATTGTGTTGCACCTCAACCATCCCTTGGGATTATGGAAAAGTGAGGGGAAAAACGACCATCTTTTTGCTAAACCTACCTATTTTGTCATGGATTATCTTTAATCTCAAGTGAATCACTTGAAAACTCTGCCCTGGCCCATTGCCCTCCTTTTTCCCACCAGCAGTGCTGCAATGCACCAACATCTACAGATGATGCTTCCTTTCTTGTCTGCTTTGCCAGTTTTCTGTAAACTAAACTCCTGGTGGTGGAAACTACCTTCGCGTTTATTTCCAAGATTTATTCCCAACATCAGGTGCTTGAGATGAGTGAAGTCACAGACTGCATAATATATAATGTGGGGTCTAGAGATAGCTGTCTCATTTCCTAAGGTCTGATATTTAGGGTTGGAGAGTTTCAGCAGCAGGGATGTGTTTTCTCTGTTTGAGAGGATGGAAAGAGCAGCGTGTCCTGCAATCCCTTCTTAGGGCTACAGGGAACAAGTGTGTGGGAAAGTCTGCTTCTTGCAGGGACGAGCAAATTCCTACCTGCCACCTACTCCCAACTGCCCAGCACAAACGAGATGTCAGCCAGTGGGTTTGCTGGAAAAGTGCTACCCTAAGGGCAGTGCTGATGAGAGCATGCTTTGAAGGGGATCCTCCGCTTTGCACAGTGCTGAGGGAAAGGCTGCTTTTGCTCTGTTTCTGGAGCCCAGGGTGAGCATAGCATTTCAGGTGGCTTTTTGTCCCCCTTCAGGGGCTTTACCCTGGATTTGGAGAGTTCTGTGCCCTTGCTGGTGTGGAAGAGGGAGGAGGCTTTCTTACACTGAGGGAAGGAGATGCTGCCTTTCTGCCTCAGCCCAGTGCTGTGCCTGCTTCTTAGGGACTGGCCAGTGGTGCAGCCCTTCCTGCATGCTGTAGGAACTGGACCTCAGTTTTGCATGACTGCACCTGATCCTAACTCAAGGCTCTTCCTCCTGTCCGAAGGAGGGCGAGTACCAGATCGGTGCTGGTTTGCATGGGAGGTTCCAGTTTGCTTGCAGGCTGGGAAAGCCACCATCTCCTTGGTGCTGCTTTGTCTCACGGCTAGACTCTGCCTGAGGGCTGCAAACGTGGTGCAGAGCAGCTCTGCCGTGCCCGCTGCCTGCGTGGGGCAGCCCCGGCGGGGAGGCCGGGAGGGCAGCAGCGGGGCTGGGCAGCGTGCGGGGTGAGCGGTGACCCCCGTCCCCAACCGAGGATGCGGGCGGGTGGCTGATTTATGGCTGTGGTGAGACAGGGGTCTCTCGGAGTTAAGCTGTAGGCGAGTTGCCATGGAGACAAGCTAATAAAGCACCAGGCAGCAGCTGGCTCCGATGGCGGCCCTGCTACGGGTGCAAGGAGCGGGCGAGCGGGTGGGTGGGGAGAAGGGGCAGCTGATTTGGCGGGGATGGAGGCGAGCACCAGGAGAGCAGGACAGGAGGAGGGTTTTTGAGAGGGCCCTGGGTGCTTTGAGAGGGAAGGAGGCGAAGGGAGAAAGATCCTCCATCTTCCAGCCCTTTGGGGAGGGGGATTTCGACATGGTGCTCCTTAGGGGTGTGTGGGACCAGCAGCCTTCGGTGGAGGAGCTGGCCCCATGTGCAGCTCGGGCACTCTGTTCTGGCCTCCTGCCTGCATCAGCAGCCTGCTCCCTTAGTGCCTGTGGGCTGGGTGCTTCCCCAGCAGCACGAGTGGGCCTCAGAGTGGCTGGGAACATCAGCTCGTAGAGCCTGCCTGGTGCAGGACTGGCACACAGGACTCATAGCTGTGCTCAGGGTTGGGTTACGTGTGGGGTTACGTGCGGAGCCGTGTGTCACTGG
The DNA here is from genome assembly GCF_964211835.1 of Anser anser. Lineage (NCBI taxonomy): Eukaryota > Metazoa > Chordata > Aves > Anseriformes > Anatidae > Anser > Anser anser. The sequence goes on from NC_139734.1 coordinate 12,930,697, forward strand.
GCCGTGCCTCCATCACACACTGCTGCTTCTGCCTCACGGCGCTGGGGAACATCACCCGTTCCCTGGATCAGCTGCCTGCCCTGGCTGCTGCAGCGTGACTGTTCCCCTGGGCGCTGGGTCTGCACGTGAGCTGGGATCAATGGGGATGGCACGGGCTTGCCTCCAAAGAGCTGGGTGTACCAGAGCTGTGCCACATGTCCCGAATCCCTTGCTCCAGCCCGCACCTACAGAAAGGCCTGTCCAGTCTAAAAGCTTCACTGGGCTGGCGATTATTAAATCTGCAGCTCCATTCAGTTCAAGGGCACTGTAGCACGGACCTAAAACTAACCACACTTTTATTCTGGCTGGTTGAGCAAGGTGGTAGGAGGAAAAGCCTTAGCTAACTATTAGCAAGATATTCCCAGGCTGCTGTACTTCCATTTTGAGAGATTACTCTTCAGTAATATGGTGACAGCCTTAAAGTTTAACCTTGATCACTTTAAGAAGGGTTTTGCCTCAAAGCAGTCTCCTCCTGGAGCGTGCCAGAGTTCAGGTAGGCGCTCCAACAAGTAAAGGAGGGTTTGGGGGTGTGTGTAATATTTTAAGGAAATAAATAAATAAACCAAAAACTGATGATGGAAGCATGCATTAAAAGATGACTGCTTACAGGTTTCACAGGATGTTTTTATAACTCTTACATTGATGGATGCTCCCCACAGAGACTGATGCTCTCAGGGCAGGGCTACATTTCTTCCAAACAGGGTGAAGATCAAGACAACTCTGGCTAACTAAGGCCAGCTATTGTTAAGGCTGCTTTCCCTTTGCCTCCCAGAAAAGGTCTCCTATAGCCGGAGTTCCTAAGCTAGCTAATGATTTCTTCCCTGTCCAGGGCCTCCCGTGATGTCCCTGCAGGGCTAGCTGGCAGGAAGGACTGGCCAGCCCTTATCGCTGCAGCCAAACCAGAAGGGGCACAGGTCGTGCAAAGCTCTGGAGCCTGCCCAGGAGGGGTGATGGCTGGGATTTGGCTGGTGGAGATTTTGATTATTGCTGTTTGGCTGGCTAGAAGTAGGCCTTGCTGTGGAGCACAAGTGCTTGCTCTGCCAAGGATCTGCGTGAGCCAATATGGCCTGAATCCAGCACATCTCGGGGAGTAGGGAGGGTTGCAATGTGCCTATCCACTGACCTTCTAATTTAGGGTGCTTTTAGGTATGGTACCTCTTGCTCTGCTGGCAGCAGCTCACTGTTTGTATGGCTACATCCCTGTAATTTTTCAGCCTGTACTTTTGCCTGACCCAGTCACGGCCACTTCTCCCTGCCTTCACAAGGAGAACTTGCTGCGTGGTATGGCTCCAAGGGGAGGGACTTCACTTGATTTTGGACTGATAGGAAAAAAAGCAAAACAAAACAAAAAAACACTTTCAATAAAGGGTCTCATGCCCAAGACTATTTCAGGCTGCTGGCAGTGTCAGAGGAGACCTCTGGGTGAGCTGAGAAGGCATGTCAGAGTGGTGTGAGCTATGGTGTTCCTGGGCAAGTCTGTATTGCTGGTGGTTATGGATGAACAGGCCCCAAGAGAACCATGGTTTCCATTGCCTGTGACTATTGTTAGCACTACTTAAACCTGTAAATCTTGGAATGTTCTTCAATATGAGCCATTTAAAATCCTGAGTCACTTGTCTCCGGATATGCTTGTCTCGCTGATTCTGTTTCATGCCTGTTCTCCTACCCAAGGCAGCTCATGCCAGCAGCTGAGTCAGTTTGGAAAGGAGGGAGAGCGAGTATTAGGGCCTCCTCTGCTCTGATCCCCCAGGGAATCAGTGTTCTTGAGTCAGCCAGGTCCTATGCACGGTCCTACTTCTGGGCATGGTTATCTCAGCAATGTTCTCCAATGGAGCCAGCAGGAAGGTGGTTGAGCAGATCCTTGGGGTTTTTAGTTAAGGGATTGGTTGTGCCTTGGGTCTTCCTCTGAGCTCTACCCTGTTCCCTTGCCAAGGCTTTTTTGCAAGCCTATAAATCAGAAACAGAAGGGGATGTGCCTTCAAAAAAACCTTGAAGTAAACAGAAACTTGGTGTGAATAAGTATGGCCAACTTGTGTTGCTCCCTGGGCTCTTCCTTCGCTGAGTGTGCTTTGAGTAGCAGATTAGACTGGGTGATCTCTTGAGATCTCTTCCAATGTGAATTTTCTTATGATCCTATGATTTGCCACAATAGTGGAGAACAGCAAAAGCGCCTCTGCTGGCATGTATGCATAGCTCACTCTTCTCTTGAGTGATACTTCAGATTATTGTAGGAGGACTCCAATGCAGAAAAAGATTTTTTAAAATGAGAACAGCCCCACACCGTGCACTGGTTGCTGTCATTCATGCAGAAGTAGTCTAAGGACAATGAAATGTTAGCTGTCTGCATGGGATCTCAAAAGCAAAGGTCCCTGCAGCTCAGATAAAATATCTATCAGATCAGAAAATAACTTGGAGGCCGATTTGCTTCAAAATTGTCTGCTTCTATTGGCTACGGCTGGGTGTGGTGTTGAGGGCTGGAGAAACTTGGTTGCTTATGGTTTGTGGTAGCTGGAAGGCCCTGTAAGAGATGCAAGTGTTGCAGTAACACTAAGGGCTCTCCATCCTCTTGTCCGAGAGGTGTCAGACTTGATTGTGGGGGCATTGTGCTGGTGCAACCTCAAGTCCTTGGTCAAGATTTTGGTCTTCAGATGTGTGTTGTGAGGCTTGTCAAATCTTGTTTATGGCCCCTGCCTAGTAGAGGAAAGCTGAACTCTAATGGCATTTGAACTGCTGCTGACAGATGTATAGATAAATACAGGGATATATGGACTAGCAAAAACTGCTCAGATCACAGGGAACTGAATCTTTGCTTTGAAAGAGGCTGTTTTCTTCCTGCTGTTCAGGAAGCCTATGAATACTTTTGTGGATACTGCTGTCTCATTAAAGTTGGGATGGCTGTGGTCTTTAGGAATAGGTTAAAGAGTGATTGTGTCTGACTTCTGGGTAGCAAGGGCTGGGTCACTTTCTGATACAGAAATGCAGAGAACTGACACCTAGACTGGATTTGATTGTTCTCATGCCCCTTTTCAGGGCTCTTGCTGTCAAGGATGTTTGCATGTTGCTTTCAGTATTCAAAAATAAGTGTTAGAGGTATTTCTGAGGTTGTCGGTGGTGCTTGCAGTTATGAACCTTTATCTCATCCCAGCCCCTCCGCGCTGGGTGGAAGTTATGTACCAGTCACAGCTGCGGCTGAGTCCTGCAGAGTGCTTCACAAGGAGAGCTCTGCAGGGACAATATATTTTGAGTGCGCCTTACTACTGTCAGCTCTCGTCTGCCCAGCTTCAGTCGTGGGGCTCCGCAAAGCCTCCCGAGCCCAGCCAGCCCTGGCCAGCGTGTCTTGTACCGAGCCTCCTCGGGGACTCCCGCACTGCCACCCTGTCCTTGTTTTTTTTTTTTTGTTCTTTTTTTTTCTTTTTCTGCCTACTCTTTGCAGCATTTTAACCTCTCTTCCTCCTCTTCCCTTCCTCTGCGTTTGTTTCCCTCTGCATGCTGTTTTATTGCGCTACAAACCTCCGCAATTCCAAGTAGTGCTCCGGACCTCCCCGCCCCGCCGGCAGCCCGGGGGTTTTGGCCGGGCCTGGCAGCGAAGAGGCGTTTTGGCAGGGTTTGGGGTGCGGTGCCCTTCGGGGTGCGGTGCCCTTCGGGGTGCCGGCCCCCTCCTCGCAGAGCAGCAGCGCCTTGGGGAGCTCCCCCCCTTCAACAGGTAGGCGCTGCGAGCAGCCGGCCGTGCTCGGCTCATCCTCCGGTGCAGGAAGGATGGCGGGGGCCGGGGCCGTGCCGGGCTTCGGCCGAGGGCTCCGGGGCCCCGCTCGGGGCAGGGTTGGGCTGGGCTGGGGGGGATCCGCCGCCCGCGCCGCGGGGCGGGCAGCTCGGCACAAAGCGGGCGGTTAAACCCTCCTCCGGGGCGCGGGGAGGAGGAGGAGGAGGAAGGCGGGGGGATGCTGCTTCCCTCCCTCCCTCCCTCTATCTCTCCCTCCCTCCCTCCCTCCCTCGCCGCGGCCGGAGGAGCGCGCAGGCGGCGGCTGGCAGCCCCGGCCGGGGGGGCTCGGGGGTGCGGAGCGGTGCGGAGCGGTGCGGAGCCGTGCGGGCTCCGTCCCCCCCCCCGCTGGGGCAGCCGGCGGCGGTGAGTGCGTGCGGGGCGCGGCAGCTCCCCCCCCCTAAAAAAAAAACCCGGGGCTCCCCCCTTTAGCTGGGTGGCCACCCCCCGGCGGGCATCGGGATGCTGGGGGCGGTGCGGACCCCCCCAGCTGGGGGGGGACCCCCGGAGCTGCACCCTCCTCCCCATCGGCTTTTGGTTTAGGGGGTGGGGGGACAGCGATGGAGGGGTGGGGGCTCGGGAGGGTGGCCGGGGGGTCGGAGCCGCGCTGCTCCCGCAGCAACTCCGGAGCGCGGTGGTCCGGAGCGAGCCGAGCCGAGCCGAGCCCGGCAGCCGCCTGGGGAGCGGGGAGAGGGGTAAGAGGCAGCGGGGGGAACGTCTGCCAAAGGACGGTGTCGAGCCCGGTTCCGAGAGCCGGACGGCAGATGGAGGGGGAGGGCCGATCGGGGAGGACGGCGTAGTAAAGCAAAGTCAAATTTCCCCCTGAATCCTGCAGCCAGGCCTAATGGGTACCGATGCTGACTTGGGGTGGGGAAGGAAGCCGGGAGGGCGAAAGGAGTTTTGTGGGGCTGCGGTCTCTAAGGCTGGTACGGGAGGAAAGGGAAAAGAGCTCCAGATCCTTCCCCCTCCCCCCCGAGTTACTGGGACTGAGATACGGATCATTTAAAGGGAGTAGCGTAATGCAATTAAGCATTACACAGTCCCCGCTGCAACGTTTATCCATTGTTCTTCGCTTTGCCTTCTGCCAGAATGATTCTAGTCTGGATGAGGGAAGCATAATTGAGCAAATAGTTCATTTCCCTGGCCAATTGCATCCACAGTCTCTCTCCTGAATCTGCTGGCTGCCTGCATACACAGCAGCATCCTCGGGCAGAACGGGGGATCCGGGACCCTCTGGTGAGACTGCCGCTGTCGTGGGCCAGCTGGCAAGAGCAGCTCTTATCCCTGCTCACCTGAGGTGTGCTGATGGTGGCAGCAGGGCACGCTTGTTCCCTCACCTCTTGATCCTTGGGGGAGGTGTGAAGAAGAAAAATAACAGGTGGTGAGGCAGGTCCAGCCTACAACTAGGAGATGCTGCATGTGGCTCAGGCAAGTCATCTGTTTTCTCTAGTCTTTCTTAACTTTCTCTTTACCCTGGCGGATGAAGGATCTCCGGCTGTCTTGAGGCGATGCTGTTGTTCTGGTGGAGTTTGTCTGCCTGTCCTTCAGCCTGGGTCTGTGGCGGCTGGGTGCCCTGCAACGCGTGCGCACACAAGTGCAGCGGCAGGGGAACGCAAACGCTCTGCTCCTGCTCTTTTTTCCAGAGATGCAAGCAGCTGGAGCAGTTGTGGCTGCACCTGGGCCCCATGGCACATGCTTGGCTGGGGGCTGCATCCTTTTCCCTAGCACCTCCTCCCAGTTCACCGCAGAGCTCTGTGTTAGGGGTACGCACACATGCATTTGCTGCACCGCTGCGAGACCTGCTCAACACTGGGAGGCTGCGGCCTTTCCTTGCTTCTGGAGCTTTACCACTCAGCATCATGCAGCTTTCCTCCTTCTGTTCTCTCCTCTCCTTTCTTCTTTGTCTGGAGACTGCCACCTGTCCCACTTCGCTGTCAGCTTCCCCTTCGCCTTTTTCTGCTTAATCCGTTCTTTCACCTCTGTTTCTTTTTCTTGAAGTAGACCTCGTCCTCTTCGCTTTGCTCCCTCTCAACACTAGAGAAGAAGCCCAGCTCCTCATCTCAGCAGGAGCATTCCTGCCAACTGTTTACAAAAAGTAGCACAATACCCAGGCTGAATGCTGACATAATTGCATACCCAGCCAGAGTGTAGTAAATAATCCTGCCTTTCAAGCTTTTGCCCAGTGGTGAGTCTTTTGCCGTCTCCTTCACCCCTGGGCTAAATGTATTATACTTGGCTTGCTTTTACTTATATTCTGGAACCACGAAGTCAGCACAGTTAGCGCACACGTATGGTATCGAAGTAGACATACAGTGATGTCTTGCACTGTATATACTTTGCACGCATGCATTGTGTGTGTGTGAATGTGCATCACACAGCTCTGCTCCTGGGTTCAGCCTTTGACAACAGTGCTCGGCAAGCAGGAGCTCAGGGAGGAACGACAGAGCCGTGGTCGTCCTTCCATTGGGGAAGGAGAGACGGCTCGGAGGTGAAGGTCAAGAGCACCAGCACCAGCAAAAAGTAAAGGGTTTGGCTGGCTCTTTGCTTTGGATAGGGTGCTAGCTAGTTCTCCAGGGGTTTGTGTACATACAACACGATTGCTGACTGTGGATATTGTCAGCGTGGTTGTATTTCCAGTAGTGCTCGGGAGCCGGAGTCTGTCTGCAGTTGCTCTGATTGTGAGTCAGTCTGTCTGCAGTTGCAGTAGCCGTGAATCAGTGTCTGCCTGTAATTATGTGGGTGAATCAGTGTTGGCTTGTTACACTTGTGAGTGCAAGCGGTTTCCTGTAGCGGTTGTGGGTGTGAGTCACTCTACAGTCCCTCTGGATGTGTTTTCAAGCAGAGAGCTGCAATACTGGGATTAGTTTTGTTTTGAGAAATTGTCAAGTGGCTTCTCATTTTGAAAAAAAATTAAAGCTGGGCTGAGAGTTGGGCATGGAGCTTGCTCAACATCACCAACCTTCTGCAGGAGAGACCCAGTTTAAGGTTTGCTTTCAAAATTTCCGTGTTGATTTGAACCTTTACATTTCCTTCCCTTGTGCCTCTGGATTTGTGTCCTCTTAAGCTGGTGTCTCCCGCAGAGCTGCAGACAATGCGTTTGGTAACCATCACGCGTGCCTTGTACCTTGTGTGGCAGATTGATGGGAAGGTGATTTATGGCTTGTGCAGGGTGTGTGTATAGGACTGCTCAATGTGCACCTCTCGGGCGCATTTTCACGTTTGAGTCAAAGACTGGTTCCTCTGCCATGAGCTGCCTGCTGTGCGCCAGCGCTGGCTCTCTAAGATGGCAAACAGCAAGTTTGATTCAGGTAGGCAGGGGCACTGCCGCCTTGTTCTTGTTCTCACATTCTTACAAATGCTGTGGTAGCTTTTGGTCTTCTGGCAGTATCTATTTAGCACAAAGAGCTGAACTGAGAGCCAAGTTGGAGAAACGCAGGCTATCTCAGATGCTGGAAGCAGCGTCCAGGCTGACAAACCAAGCCTTCCCCTGCACTAGCTGGTGCAGGTAGAGCATGCTGCTAGCGGGGCTGGACTGCTTCCAGTACAGGTTGGCTTGGTGTCTGCACTGTGCAGCACACGTGTGCATCCCAGCGAGCTCATCTCGCAACAAAGGGATGTGAAGAACCTGTAGGACCAGGGTCTTGTGAAACACCACAGTGGTATTCTACCGTTTCCAGGCTCCAAGACAAAATATGTCTGCTCATTGCTAACCCTGCACCCAAAAAAAGAGAGAGCTTTATTAAAAGGGATCCTCCTATTTAGCTGAAATGATTGAGAACTGAAGCAAACCCACCCCAGCAGGGACACAGGGCAGCATGTGCATCATCTGCATTTTTTCTGCTGCACCGAGTGCCTGCTGGCTGCCCATCGCTGCAGAGGGCTCGGAGCTGTACCCAGAGCAGTGCTGGAAGAGGCACGGCAGCGACAATCTCAAGGCTGGTGTGTCTGCAGAGGATCAGGCACAGCACAGCCTGTGCAGGTTGGATGCTTCTGGAGTCCGTAAAGGATGTCAGAGGACCTCTCCCGAATACCCGGGACCTGGTCTGTGAAGGCTACAGTGCAATGAGGGAGGGAGCAGCTTTAAGGAGCTGCTTATGCTGTGCAAGTGCACCTGATCTGGGGGGTAAGTCGGCAGGTGCTGAGGTCGCGTACAGCGCTATGCTCAGCTGTGCAGGTGGGCAGATGGTTCGGCACCAACTGAGGCTAGATCACCCCCTTCCTCCTGTGCTTGTATCTGAGCATTCGGACTGTGGCTGCCTCTGCTTCCCAGCTGGCTTCCCAGCGCCAGCTCTTCTTTGCTCACATGCCCCTGAGATACCTGATTTGGCAAAGAAGCCGAGCAGCTGCAGGTCCTGGGGGCCGGGGGGGAGCTGTAAGCGTTCAGCACTCCTCTGGCTGATGCCACTGCTATGGGTGTGCGGCACGCGGGCACGCCAGCAGTGACGCTGCAGGCACGCTGCCTCTTGGTGTGTAACGGGGGCAGATGTGTCCTCTGGGCTGCTGCTTCACAAGTGCCACCTGCGTGATGAGACTATTGCTAAGTGAATCAAATTGCTCCCTTGACTGTGCGTGTTTCAAGGAGGCAGTAATTTGGGAGAGATACTAATGTGACTCTCATAAATGTACCCATGTGGGTTTTTGGGACCCTTCTCTCTATTTACTTTCCTTTGCCTGCATTCTCCTTCTCTGAGCTGTACTCCCAGGTTGTTTTTTCTTTTTCTTTTTTTTTTTTTTGCAAGCTTTACCTCTTTCTCCACCTCCAGAGCTTTCTTTTCCTTGTCAGCACTAAGCCTGTGCTAATCACTCTTTCCTAGGAAGGCATTTCAGAATATTTAATGGCTGCTACAGTAAGGATTGCTGAAAAGATCAGACCTGGTATGCAAAGTCAGGAGATCCTCAATGTTAACACTGCTAGGGGACCTTGCTGATCCAAAAGGTACCAGCACATTTTTGGTTCCCAAACCCACCTCAGGAGGAACAGCAGCTGGAGTATGTTGGGGAGAGAGAAGCTTTTCCAGTTCTTCTCTCCAAAACTGCACAGCCAGGAGGAAAGCTGTGTTTCCTGGGAGTGTTGTTTTGCTGTGGTGCTCTGGAGATTGGACAGACAGCATGTGCTGGAGAGGAGTGGGTATATTTACAATGCCTTTAGGTATCTGGTTGTAAAGAAACCTGCCAAAATCCAGAGTGTACTGAATTGTAAACTTTAAGTGTTGCTTAATTCCAGCTGCAAAATGTTAGCAGGGCTCCTTAGAAAATCTGCATTTGATTCAGCTGGGGAGGTTACCAGCAACTGCAGAATTAGTGATGAATGCATTTGCTAAGTGTGCCATTAAGAAATGAGCCATGGGCAGATGGAATAAGGAAGTGTAGAGCTGTTTTGAGCATACGCCATCCTTATAGAGGTGATGCTGGGAGCTGCAGTGCCATGGGGACCTTACTGGGGTCTGGCTGAGCTGTATGCACATAGGGAGCTTTGAAAGAGCCCCAGAACTGTATGCCTTATGGAAAGGAGTGAAAACCTCCCCTGCAGAGGCTTCCTTGCGTCCTCCAGAGATGGTGCTTTTCTAGTAATGGGGTCATGAGCAACAGTGCTGGGAGGGAACTGCTCCTTCTGTGGCTGCCCTAGCGCTGCCTGGCCAGCCCTGGCTCTGTCTCAGTGCTACCAGGGTTCATCACCAATGGTTAGAGACCCTGTGCTAGTCAGGAATGTCGGTCGTGATCCTCAGGACCGGGTGGCTCTGTTTTACAATCCATCTAAGTGTAACAGACAAAGAGCAAGGAAAATGCAGCAGAGGCTCTTCTCTCCAACTCCCCCAGGCTAATATGGAACAAGAAGCAAAAGAAAGAGGTAGAAAGCAGTGCCAAGCTATTTTTTTATGCTGCACAGTCCTTCACGAGTCCGTAAGAGCATCCATAGCAAAAACAGCCATGTCTGGCAAAGTAGTCACTCAGAAAAGTGGTGAAAACAGAATTTGTCCCAATGCAGGTATGCAGAGTTGGTCCTGATGCTTAAAATGAGACCGGAGTGTGCATTTAACTTCTTTTCAGGCAGCCCTGTTATTCTTGGCTCGCATCTTCAACAGAACTATCCCAAATACAAAATTAGCCATTCATCTTTACATAATAATGAAGAAAACTGCATGAACAAGGTCTGGTGGAAACATGGCTGTCTTGAGCTTCTTGGCTCAGACACTAAGAAGTGGCTTTTGTCACTGTTCCTGGCCTGATCTCTTTCTGAATTACCTCACTGCCTCATTTTCTGGTCTTCTTTTCTTTAGCTGCTCTGTCCCAGACTTGGTGTATGATCTTCCCAGCCTGTGGTCTCACCAAAAGTGAGTTTCTGCAGAACCAGGAGGAACTGCTGCGAAATTGGAGGGTCCTGGTTCATGTAGATAGTACTGGTCAAAAACTGCTGGCAGTGCGAATCCTGCCAAAACAAACCATTAATTTAAATCCTCATTTGAATGGGCAAGTGTTGATTTCAATGAGTCTTTTCAGCGGTGGTGTGGGGAAGGGAGGGGGAAGCCAGCAGTGGATTTCTGCTTTTGGCTAGTGCTTGAAGCTGTCTCAGAAAGAAGTGTTTAAATCCTATTGTATAACATGCAAGTTTAAGAAAATTGAAATGAAATCTGTTGGGGAGCTGCTAATTTAAGTACTTCTGGATTTGCCTCGTAAGAAACATCAACGTTTTAGCTGTCCTTGTTCTGAGTTGCAACACGTTTCCCCAAACTGTTGGGATTTCCCACAGAGCAGATGTTCAATCCCTAATTTGTGCTTCGTCAGCAAATACTTGGATTCCAAGACTGTCCCTCCCAGCCTGCTCTGTCTGTATGGGATGTCTGCTGGGGGATCCCGTGTCTGCACGCCCCTGCTATTCAGTACCTCTCACAGCTCAGCTGTCCCCTTCACCCTCAGGCACCTCGGCTGCTGCTCTGGGAGCCCATGGTCGTGCCTGGCCGCCGCAGCACTGACCAGCCTGTGCCAGGCAGAGGTGTCGTGTCGGGTGGGCGTCACAACAAGCTGTATTTATACAGGCTGCTGCTCCAAGGTGCCTCAACATAATGGGGTATATAAAAGGGGAAAGGCGGTTAAATGTGTAATAACATCACAATAAAAGGAAAACCGAGCATTAATGAAAAACCTGAGCATGCTATGCGTGGTATGGTTGAACACTCCCACTGCTTGGGCATCAATACCCGAACTTTATAATAGTTTCTGGTGGTGTCATTAGCAGAATTAAATGAGGGCCTAACTGTCCAGAAAGATATTTGGGGAAAAAATGGGTCTTAAGATTCATTTCTGCTGTACACGTGTCTCCAAGCAGCATGGGCTGAGGGAGCTGCTGCAAGGGGACGTGGTGGTTGGGAGTATGGGGTGAGGAGGGGGAAGAAATGGGTGTAAAAAGAGGTGTTGGAAGTGAAACTGTGCAGTGACTGGAAGGTGTCAAAGCCCCTGGAGAGCTGTGTGTGTGGACACCCCCGGCTCTGACCCCACACAAGGCTCTCCAGGGCCAGTAGTGCTGCAGGCAGTGCTGCTGGTCCCTGTGGGGCCTTTGGGACTTCAAATAGGAGACCCCAGAAATACCAAATTCTGGCTAACAGGCATGAACCGCTGGGAAAAATGGAATTAACTTGATCGTTTTCCTGCCAATAAATAACATCTTTCCTCTTTTCTCCTTCCCCTCTGTGTCCAGGTTGTGAAGACCCAGTGGCTGTGTGCCGAGGCCATGGCGCCAAGGCTCCCGGGAACGGGATCTCTCTCTCTCACTGGCCTTGGAGTCCTGGTCCTGCTTTTTGCTCTCCCTGCTGACGCTGGGTAAGGTGGTGAGAGCCAAGGCCCTTGGCTAAGGCTGCAGTCCCCTTGCTATGCTTGAATATATCTGAGCTGGTGCCTGGATGAAGCAGTCCAGGGTAAAAGACTAAGAAGTCTGTTTCTTTGGGTGCCCAGGTATAAATGCAGAGCCTTGTCCCTGGTTCCTCCAAGACCTCCTGGCTTTGGACACTGCCACCAGCCTTTCCTCCCGGCCTCTAGGAGCGGGTGAAAGGCTGTTAGACTGTGACAGGCCCAGCAACCCTCCTCCACTGCCTGAGTCTCTGCTGAGGCCTGGGGAGCCTGGAGAGCCCTTTGAGGAAGTGTGGCAGGTCTCCCCCTGGCACAGCTAAGGGAGAGAGATGCAAATAATATGTGGCTTCTATAAAAGAATTAGAAAATTATCTTTAGAGTGCTCAGTACAGACACAAATGTCTGCTGAGTACATGTCTAACAGCACTCGAGGATTTTCGTGCAGGAACAAATGTCCTGGTTCTGTGCTCTACCCGTGCCCCCTCTGCATGCAGCTGTTTGCCCAGCTGCAGGCTCTTACCACTTCAGCTGCTTGCACCCGGTTTTGCATAGACAAATGCATCCCACGTATGCCTGGACTTGCAGACGCTGACCTTGGTATCGTGGTGCTGGCCACAGGGGGACAGCTGCAGTTCCTCCCTGCCTCCCCCTTCCCTCCTGCTGACCTTTTGCTTCCAATCGTCTGATGGCTGCTGCTGCTCCCTTGTCACCTGCCATCCCTCCTGCAGGAGGATTCATTTCCTAAATCACATACCAGGGGCTCCTTCTTCAGACACTAACCTGCCAACGTGGCAGCCAGCTCTCCAGAGAGCGTGTGCACGGGGATGAGCGGTGAGGCAATGACTTTCCCTCAAGCCTCTCCTAATTAAATTTGCTGTAAAACTGTCTTCTCTGCCTTAAGGCTTTTAAATGGTTTTAAACCATGCGCCACACACCTCTGCGCAGCTCCTCTGAGTTTTTCAGTGGGGCCGGTGGCTCTCCCCTGCCGGAGCCCTTCGATCTTTTCCCTGCCTGCACCGTGCTCCCACGGTGCCTCCCAAGCTGATCCCACGCCGCTCGCATTGAAGTCAAAACCTCGAATGTCAGGCTAAGCTAAAGTGGCTTTGAAATTTGTAAACTCACTTTTCCCATCGCTGCTGAGCCTCTGCCAGGAGTTCCTTCACAAAAATCTGTCCTCTCCCTCTTTATATTATGGGTAATTTTTAAAGATAGCTTATAAAACATTAATGAATGAGCTTTCATGAGCATGCTAGCTATTCATAAGTTATAGATGGTTATATACCCATCAGCACACACTGGTACAGATCGCTTTTAACTGTGACATCTAGTGAAAGCTGACACAATTGATTCCTCACTAATTACTGTAGACGTTTGTTAAATTCCTTAAAATTCTCCTTATCTTCAGGGAGTGCAGATCCTTCAAATCTGCTTTATGCTCAAGTTCAGGTGCAAAGCCAAAACCGTGTTCTGATTCAAGTGAGTCTAAAAAGGCTGCGATGCAGTTCATAATAGCAGGGGTGTTTTGATGTTTCAGAACTGATTTGGTTGCACTGGGGCTGGGGGATGTTTCCCCACCTTGCTCCATGCTTATAGGAGCTGCAGTTCAAGCACTTCATGCCTGCTTCTGGAGGCTGAGCTTCCTGGCTTGGCCACTTCTCAGCACGAGAACAGACAGTAGTTTGCCAAAAATTATAGGCCGAGAAGCCTCAGGAGAAGTGGGATCTGATCCCCAGAGAAATAAACCTCAAACACTTGGAAAGCAATTTCCCACAGTGTTTGGTCATTGACTGATTAATGTCAAAATTGCCCCCAAATGAAATATTTCAATTAGTGACAACGTGCTGAATAACATTAATCCAGCCTGACTCTAAAAATACCCACACCCTTGCCTGCTCCAATTTTTTATTTTTTTGTTGAAAACATTTTTTTTAGTCCCTTATCTTACTGAACCTGGGTTTTCTGTTAGGAGAACATTTTGACAGAGAACTCCAAGCCAGCTTTGCTTCTTGTCACCCTCTCAGCCCTTCCCAGAGTATTTACAAATGGACCCAGAGTGTCAGGGGTGGCTGGTCTAACCAGATGGGATGCTGCAGGATTAAGCTCTGAACTGCTTCACTGACATTCTCACCCCCACCCCCTTTTTTTTTCTCTCCATAATTACTTCTCGGTCCCTGCTTTTTCCTGCTTAAACCTGTGGCAGCACCCCACAAGCTGCCAGGGGATGCTGAGGCAGCCTCGTGGGCTGGAGCGAGCTCTGTGCTCTGGGGCTGCTCATGCCTCCCAAACAGAAAAATGGGGAGCAAAATCTATACCCAGGGGTTGGCTGGGCTTCTTCCATTGTTATGTGTGTTTCTGCCATTTTTTTTATTAATCAGTGTCTGTTTTATTCCCTTTTCCATCTTCCCTGCAATCTCTGCATCTCTATAGATTTTTCTTCTTTCGGCTTTCTGTTGCTTAATTTTCTGCCTTTCCATTAGTTTTAGTCCCAAAAGCTAGTTCTGCTGGGAAAAGCTGTGCTTGGAGCCACAGCACTGATACCCTGTGCTGTCCAAAATCTCTTTTAGAAGCAGCTGTTTTCACTAGGGTCCATGGGCTCCTTTTCTGTTGATTGAGAAGGAGACACAAAATGCAAATTTACTATTTGAGCCCTTTGGGCTTGCAAAATTGCATTGGATATTTTGTTTGGTGATATGAGTTTTGTTTGAGAAATTTGCTGCTTATTTTATTCCACCTGGGGCAGAAAATGCCCCAAGGAAATCATTTTATTTGGGGCTCCCGGGCTTCTTGGGCTGAGTGGAGATAGGAACATGAGAACTCATTTGATTTTATAAACAGGGAAAGTTCAACAAACTGCAGAAACGGTTCACAGTTTTAATGATGGGCTCAGCCTCCCATCCTGCTTTCCCGACTGCAGTTTTTCTGCATCTCTTCCCAGGAAGAGAGTACTTGGAAGTGGGCTGATAGGGTAAATAACTGGCACCTCTTACTCTGCCTCCTACAAGGAGAAACCAGGACTCGGGTAACCCTGAGGTTTTGGAGCCTCTGCTCCTACAACATCCTTCTTAGGGACAGGCAAAAGACACCGGGGCAGGGGAGGACTCCTCACCAGCCCCCACTGTGAAGGCTGCAGAGGCTGGGCAGGTTGGTTTGAGGAGCCCTGCAGAGGGTCCTGTGCACATAGCCCTATCAACAGATGTGCTGCATCCTGCCATTCTGGGCATATTGCGGTGCAGGCTGGAGAATAGATAAGTGTCTTTTCATTTCTACAAGTGCTCGGAGAAATATAAAGAACGTTTCTCTTCTGATCATGCCTTTTTTCTCTCCTCTTTTTTTTTCCCCAAATGCACCAGGCTTTCTCAGAAGCATGTTTCCGACGTCATTGATGACAGCAAAGATAACATCACCATTTTCACCCGCATCCTGGACAGGCTGCTGGATGGCTACGACAACCGCCTCAGGCCTGGACTCGGAGGTCAGTTGGGTGGAGCGATGCCGTGCTCCGCAGCCGCGTAGCTTCAGGACAGAGGGGCTGCCCAGATGGCTTGAACAGGTCTGCCCCTGTTGGGAGGAGAGTCTGGTTCAGTGCTAGAGCCAGTCTGCTGCTGGTTTCCCCGATTTCGGTCTGTGCTATCTCATTGGTGTTCTGTGAGAAGAGTGGTGTGAGTCTCCATGCGTGTTGTGGCCTTCTACGACATTACATTGATAGGCCTGTAGATGGAGCAAATAGGATTTTACTTATTTCCACTAATTTAATAGACATTGTGATGCTCTAAATTATGACACCACTAGTCACCACTAGAACCTTTGACCCGTGTTGGTATTACGTGTTAGTCGGTGGGCTTTGCTGCACAGCCTCTCTTGATGTCCTTTCAGCTGTTTCCTACGTAGCCACTCTCTAGGGAGCTCTTCTGTGTGCTGTGCTTTGGAAAGCAAAAACATTGGTAGCCAGCTTCTCATGCTCCCTTCCAGTGCTTACGGCACGCACCTAGCATAGCATATGGAGGGAGAAGCTACAGGGAGATGTTGCTCCTGGTGCATTGCTGGACTGCGATTCCCACACAGAGCTGGACTTGCAATGTGTTTGCCATTCTCTGAAGGCCAGGCTGCCAAGGGAGGTTGGGAATGAGCTTTCCCTCTCCCTTGCATACTGATGGGGGCTCTGGTGGTGTAGTAATAGGCTGGAATTGCGCCTCCTGCCCAGTCCCCTCTCTGCCCTTGCCTTGTCCCTCTGCTCACATCTCTCCAGGAGGGCTATGGCCCCAAGCAGCTACCACGCAAAATCTGGGGAAGAAGGGTTTTTCCAGTGAGCATCCTCATCTCTGACAGGCTGCCATGCTGCAGAGCCTGGCCGGGAAAGGGTTACTGCATCTGCATAGGCCATCCATCAGCTTTATTGCTTTTGTTGCTTGTTTCTTTCCCCCAGAATTAACTGCGGTCCCACTAATAGCTTTGCTTCCTCAAGTCTCCCCGATGGCTGTATTGATTTAGCTGAAACGAGTTCTGAGAGGGGACTGAGGGGGCATTTATGTTCACTGTAGGCTTGGTTGCAGACAACCCTGTGCAAAGTATTAACAAGAGGACTCCCAGGAGCCCCCTTGCTGGGAAAGTTAAAACCTTTCTTGGAATATCTCTGCTCTGTTGCTTTAGATCCTTTAATAATGTGCTTAACATAATAAATTGCCTTTGCCTGAACCAGACATTGCATGCTCAAAGACTGCTTTCGCCTCTGATTTCCCCTCCCGGAGCACTCTGGCAGACCCAGGTGGGAAGTTTTGACAAAGGTTACAGGCCTGGGGGGCTCTGGTGGCCAGAGAGGCAGAAACCATCCTGTTGCAGGCTTAGGGGTCAATCGGCTGTTCTGGGGTGATTGGTAGCACGAGGTGAGTTTCTGTTGTCCAAGGTTATGTAAAAACTGGGAAAGGGACTGCTTTGCTCCAAATTGGCACGACTAGCGTTGTGCTGCTGGGTGGTTCGGTGACTTGCACGGTTCCTTGGCTTGCCTGTGAGATAGCAGGGGCAGCCCGTGTAGACCCAGCACTGGGCTCTTGCTGTTTCCCTTGGGAATATCTTCCACTTGCTTTTCTTCGTGAGGACGTCAGGAGAAAGCATCTCTTAATACCACGGAGTCTTGCTTTGGTATTTGAAAAGGGCAGATATGGTGGGATTGTGCCGGGGACAGGCTAATGGAAGGATGGACTGGCCTAAATAGTGGGTAACAGGGCGGCAGGACGTGCAGGCTCACTTCTTGGCCCCATTTTCCCTGCTTTCTGTCAGAGACATCCCTCTGAAAACCCTTGGTCAGGTTATAAGCAGGGTGTGGGGCTGGGTGTGCCCAGACACCTGCCCCCGCACCCAGCAGAGCCTCTTCGACGCGCGCCAGGAACTGAGCAATGTTTGTTTAGGCTTTGGGAGAAGTCTGTGTAAGCAACAGAGTGTTGATGCGGTGACTTCTCCCCTCAAGATAGCCTCTTTGTATTTATTTTCCTATCCCCTCTGTTCTCACCATCTGCTGCCACCCACTCTAATAGCTGCCATGCCAGCGCTCCCCTGCCTACCGGGATGCCGCCGGCACGGAGCGCGGCGCAGCGGCGCTGAGCCTGCCTGGGAGCACCCGGGGCTGCAGGAGGGTGTCCCTGGGCCTCCCCGCTGCGCCTGGCCCCGGGATGGGGCTCAGGGCATCCTCTCGAGCCAGCAGTCCTCGCAGTGTTGACGGCACGCTGAGGTTTGTGAGCACACACCGAGCCAGGTTAGAAGAAGAGGGATGGTTTTCTGGGTGAGGGAGAAGGTGTCTGCCCCTCCTTCTGCTGGACAACCCCATAGCAGTGGGGGCACAATCACTTGTGTCACCAAGAAGTCTTTTAGGGCTGGTAGAAAGTTTCTTCCCTGTTTCTGCCTGGTGGCTTGCTCTGATCAGGGCCGAGTCCTCTGCTGAGTTTGGGTCCTCTGCCTGTGTTTGGGAAAGGGGCAGCTTTATAAACAGGTCACGTTATGGGGCTTGGAGGGGAAGGAACTTTCAGCAGATAACCTGTCTTTCCCCTGAGAAAACACAGTGCAGATGGGCTATTAAGTCAGAAGGGGAACAGACAAGGACCCCGAGGGGATGCAGACATCTGCTGTCACGGCCAACCTTGCAGGAGAAGAAAATCTCCTGCTGAGAGAGTTTCTGTGGGCAGCCTCGGCCTCCCCTCCTGGTCCGGATCTGTGCGTTCACGTGGATCCTCTCCTGGCCCCACGGGGCTGTGGCGAGGGGCATCTATTTATAGCCCACAAATTCTCTTTGCTGCTGGGGCTCCCTGCAGAGCCGGTGTGCAGGGAGGTCTCTGCTTTGAACCCGGAGCTCGCCTTGCTTGTGAGGGTTGGAGGCAGGAGATGGGGCCAGGAGAAATAGGTAGAACTGGCAGACAAAGGGAGAGGCATCCTATAGCTGAAAAGAAAGGGTGCTCAGGGAGTGGGATGTGAGTGATGGGGCACTGTGTGACCCTCTGAGAATGATGCACAGAAAATCCTGCATGCTCCCATGCTGCTTTCTGCGAGGAGTGATCGATGTGCAGCCCTTACGCAGCCAGATGGATGCCTGGCACCATGACCTGAGAGGGGATGTGGTGCCCGTGGTTGGGTGGTTTGGGGTTCAGCGATGGTCCCTGTGCAGCTCTTACCTGCTGTGGCCTTATTTCCTAACCAGTGGAGTTTGGGTACACAGTGTCACAAGCCAAACACGCCTATCTTGCGCGTGTCTAGCTCTTTGCAAAGCAGGGTAGGGATTTCTCCTGTCTCAGCCAGAGGA
Organism: Anser anser; assembly: GCF_964211835.1. Taxonomy (NCBI): domain Eukaryota; kingdom Metazoa; phylum Chordata; class Aves; order Anseriformes; family Anatidae; genus Anser; species Anser anser. The sequence goes on from NC_139734.1 coordinate 12,949,119, forward strand.
TCTCTGCTTTGGAGAGGGTGTCAGCGTCTGCAGTGTTTGGTGTGAGGCTGAGGTCCTGAGAGCATCTGGAGCAGCGCTGGACAAAATCTCCCTACTGGGTGGCCGGGGAAGCCTCAACTCCAGAAAGCCATTGGCCTTTTCCAGGGGCTGCCAAGGAGGAAAAGGGTTTGCCACAAGGAGAGAGTAGGTTGGTCATTTTCTTTGAAAAGATGGGCTTTAAACTTTCTAGATGAGCCAGTTTCTTTGACTGCAACTAAACAGCAATTTGTAGCAGCTGGGCTGCTACTGGTGGTTGTTGTTCCTCCTGGATGCAGCATCACCTGCAGCATAACTCACAGCATTTGCCTGGAGAAGCTTCTACATCTCTCTGGAGTCTCCAAATGGCTGGCCTGGTCCTGTTGGAGGAGCACTGGCTGGACAAGCATCCTGCTGCTCTGTGTCCCTGTGCTGTGACAAGGGTTAGGAGCCTTCTGAAGAGCATGGGGTTTACCAGCAAACACAGGCAACTGGCTTAAAGCAACGCACCTGCAAGGAGAACAAGGCATGTGGCCCCCTCGGTCTCTTCTCTCTTGGGGAAAGGCATGGCACCCCTTCCGTGGCCTCAGGGTTGGCAGTGAGTGGGTCCCCAGGCAGAGGGGAAGCCCCACTTTGTGCCTTCACAGCTGGGTGTACCAGGGTGAGAGAGCAGCCTGGGCTCGTGGCTGCCTCCTTTTCCTTTCCCTCATCTCTACCGGGCTGCTTTTCATGGCTTGGTGTCGGCATTTCCCTGCCCTCGCTGGGCTCAGCACAGACAGACGTTGGCTAAGGTAGGTTTTGGGCTCTGCCAGTAGGACTCAGACCAGGGCTGCCCACCACGGGCCTCTGGTGCCTTTTATCTGGGTTTGCTTCATCAGCTCTGCCCTGCGAGTGGTTTTGATCTGTAGCCACCTGTTAATATTTATCCTGCTGATGTATTCCCTTTATTCTTCTGTAACTGAAGTGCACTGCAACTGTTTTTTTTTTTCCTGTTTTCTTTCCATGGTGTGGTGTCTTTTCCTGTTTTGATGATGGTGTAGCTTGCATGATGGCCTCTGAGCAAGCAAGACGCATCTGGATCCCTGTTTCGCCACCTGTGTTTCCCTGATTCAGGTGCTGACAGCCGAAAGGTTTTGGTCTTGGGTTGAGAGTGGTTCCCTCTAGGATGAGAGACACCCAAGAGATGTTTGGTGCTCGGTGTGTTGCACCCTCACACCTCTGTTATTTCGTCCTGACATGCAGGTAGGGGCTTGTCAGCTGTGTGACCATCAAGGTGGAGGGGCTGAGACAGAATAGGAAAATTACCAAGCTGCTTCTTGTTGCCACAGAGCTGATCCCCAGTAACCAGGGCCCTCCAGCTCCTCTGCTCACCGGGATGCTGTCTTCTCACCTGGGTTGTGAAGCTACCTACGGTTTGCGTCATAAACATTTTCCTGATCTGCTGTTTGCGCAACAGAAACATCAGATGACAAACCCAGTGGCCCTGTGTGTTTCGTTGTGATTTCCAGGATTTCAGGACTGTGTTTACCCTGTTTTTCTCTCCGAGTGTTCCACCTCTCCGAACTTCTCATCTTTTCTCTCTGATCTGACTTCTTGCTTTGCACTGATTACTCCAGGGAGGATTTTGGCTCTTTCTTAGAGAAAATCCATGTCTTATCTCAGATTTTTGTCTTTGGCTGAGATTCCTTGATGAGTTTTAATTTGAAGCCGAGGCATAGCCTGAACAGTGATTTCTTCTATTTACCTTTCTGGGCAACGGGGACCCTGCTCTGTCTTGTCGAACTTCTGAAGTTAAGATCTATGAACAAATACAAAAAAAAAAAAAAAAAAGGTTGTCTTCCCCTCGAGTGCAGTTCTCTGAAGGCAGATTTGCCGTGGATTTGCGCAGCCCCTGATGCTCTCCTTTCTCATGTAGAAATCCCTGGTGCTGCTGCTTAAATCCACAGAGCAGAGGGAGAGGGAGCTCTGCGCGTAAAGGCATGTACACATCAGAGGGCGAGTGAGGAGTACAGGCTTGACAGCTACGCCTAAGGGTGAAAGTCTTCTCTTAAATAAGTTATGAATTTGCTTAGGGCAACAAGCTTGTATCAGAGCTTCAGGGATATCACAAACACTCCAGAGGGGTCAGAAATCCATTGTGAAAAGATTAATCGTTTCTAGCGTGAAATGGCACCTGGGCTTCAGGTCAGCGCTGTGTCCCTCAGGGCCACCAGAGCCACGGCCAGGTGGAGGGGACAAACACGGCACCAGGTCCCTGAAGGAGCTGTGCAGCCGAAGCTGAGCACCGTGGTGAAGCTGTCCTTGGGCTCCTGGGTTCTCCGGAGGGGAAATAACCAAGTCCTGGGGCATCAGGGACTGGGGAGGGAAAGGTGTTTATCGTGCTGCTTTGGATGCCTCTCTTTAGGTAGTGCCTTAACTTGCTGTGTGTTTCCAATGAGGAGTCTGTCCTACTAACCCCTCCATATATCCATGTACATGGGTAAGAAGAAAGGTTTTTACGAAGGGTGAGAATTTTAATGGGAGAACGGATCCAGATGGAGGACTTCTAATGCCAGAAATTTGTGCTGGAGGAACTCAGACCTTCAGTCCTACAACAGGCACCTGCACCGAGCCAGTGCCAGCGTCAGGCAGCTCATCCCTGCCCTGAGGGAAGCCGGTGGGTATGTGCTGGAGACAGGATGATGCTATTTGTTTGTAATGACTCTGGAAGGCGTGAGCCGACGTTTAAGCATGTTGAACATGTGTTAGATGTCTCTAAGAACATTAGTAGATGGTGTTATAGATGGCCATAAACTGCCTGCAAGGATGTCTTTATTGATCTGTTGGACTATGGCAGCGAGTCTTTTATTAGAATTTCCATCCGTTTAGTCAAATGTAAAGGATTTATAATGTGTCTTTAATTCAGAGTGTGAAATAAGGTTTTTTTATTAGGTATTACCGAGTTTAAAAACAACTTTAATTGTTTTATTCAGGGAAGCTGGTGGAGAAACAACTGGTCAAATATCGAGAAAACAGCAGGTATTTTACTCATTGAGCTACAAAATAAAATGTCTGCAGCCATTCGTGCACCTATACAGAGGCACTGATAGCGTCTGTTGGAGGATGTTTTGTCATGGATTGTGTTGGTGGATTTCGGACTGGTTCCATCTGGAGGGAGAGATCAAATCACTTCTACGGGGGCCCCCTGTGGTGGGGGGATTAACGCTGCTGATTCAGACCAGTTTGTGGTAATGCTGTTTCATTTATTTAAAGGTTATTGTTGGATTAAATAAAAGTATTGGAGCAGTCGTGAGGCTCTGGAAGATGCAGGGGGCTTTGGGGAGCGCGTTGCTGTTAAGGCTGTGCAGGCTGAACGGTACAGGGTCCCTTGGCTAAACACTGCTAAAAGTCAGTGAAATTCTCACCTTGTTGAGGGTAAATGGCAAGCCTTACAGGACCTGGTGGGGCCAAGAATGTAATGATATGTCTATGCATACTAACCTGTAGTTTACTTTAAAAGCGTGTCTCTGAAAGACATACAGTTAATATTCATTTTTTTAAAAAAGCGTGTTTTGTGGAGTACTGGGAATTACAAGCATAGAGTATAGCCTGGAGAGTTTTCAATCTACAATTTGCACTGTGAGAAAGGGACAGCCTGTTCGCTTTACCTTTTGGGAGAACATAATTCAGACCAAAACGATGAGAACAACAGGCTTGGAAAAAACAAGTGTTTTTTTTTTTTTTTCCCCAAGCCTACTGGAAGATCCTATTTCTGACAAAGTTCAGACTGAATCAGTGGATGGGATGATTCATGACTGGAGGAAAATAAATTGAGAATTCAGCAGACGCTATTTCAACCCTGTAAAAGTCATTTCAGGTGCCTCTTTTCTAGAGGATCAGTTGCAATTCTGATACAAGAAACTTGTCAAGGAAAGGAGCTGATGACCATAAAGAAAAGACACTGCGATTTGCAAAGGGGAAGGAGGCAAAGGCTTTGCACAAGGCTTACTGCGCCCATCTGAACTCTTGTCAAGGAAGTAATTTGTACCCATACAGACCAGATAAGGTTTTTGCAGTCCTGAGTTCCTACTTCCTTGCAGACACGTTGCCTGTAGAGCTGTGAATGTCACTTTAGCCAGATAAAGCCCCTGTCATGCAAAAAATAAAGGTGCAGACTTCTCTTTCCACAAGTTGCCCTTTCTGTAAAGGGACTGTGCATGTGTGTGAATTGAATTACAGGTGTTTGTTTGAAAGATTAGAGCCCTTCCCGTTGGACAGATTCACCTGTTCTCACGTTGAGAATTCGGAAAGGTCTCTTCCTAGGAAAGGCTTCTGTCTGCTTGTAGAAGGGTTAAAGAACGAAAGCATGAAACCTTGTCTCTTCTTTCCTCATTGATCTCGCTGTCATTATGAGAGAGGCTTTCTGATGGCTTCCCTTTGTCATGTAACACTAATACCATTAAGTCCACTTTGGCAAAGAAAGGTGAGTATAATTAATGTGCAAATCAGGGAAGTAGATGTGATTTCTATACCAATGAGATGGGCCTGAACTGCAGAAGGCGCTGCCTGGGCACGGCCGTAGTGCAGGTGGGACCAGGGGTTTGCAGGTGCCTGTGACTCTGTGTGGAGTGAGTCGCTTGAGCCAGGTGAAGGTATTTTAAGCCTCTGCCTCCAACTGTTCCTTTTTTTTTTTTTTGTGAGCTGCAGCTCTATCAGAATTATTATTTTGATGCACGATGCATTAAAAAGGGAAAGAATAAAACCCCTGAACCCTATCCTGACTGATTTGTTCCCAGAAAGATGTTTAATTTTGTATGTATAATTGAAAGGGGCTAAATATAGCTGTATTAATATTTATGGGCCTTCTGTTGGAGTCAATACAAGAGTTGCTGTTCAAGGCAATTAAGCTTTACCTTTTCACATCCAGGATTTCAGTGTTTAGAGATGACATTAGTTGTGTGACCTGCATCCAAGAGAGAATAAACTAAAAGCATGCCATTATCTGTTGAATATGATACCCTATATTTAATGCTGTTTGCTGACAGGCAGTTTGTCTCCAGCAAGGATGATCTCCCAGAAGAAGGACTGCTGCTTTAACAGGGGAGAAATCCGAGAGATCGGAGGGCTCGGAGGTTTGCAGGAGAGCTGTCCATGTAGCAGATGGGGTTTTGGAGGAACTAAGTGACTAGATTATCTCATGGGACTAAGTGAGTAGACTGTCTCATGCCCACCTCTGCCCCAGCAGTAGCTGCTGGGATGAGGGAAAGGGGTTGTGGTGGTTCTTTATGGGCTGTGTTCATCTTTGTGTCATCTCCAGCCTGGGGCTGGGCCATAGGAAACACGACTGTCGCTAGCTTGTGAGGATGTGTACAGGGCAGGGAATGCTCTCTGCACCTTTTCTTGGTCCTAGGCTTTCTGTGCACATCTCTGGGGCTAGTCACAATCTTCATGTCATTAAAGCCCACGGAAAGCAAATCCTGTCCAGAGATCTGAGCTGCTGTAGGGAACGTGTGCGCAGGGAATTAGGTTGAGGCTGTAACGATGAAAACAAGTCAGTTTGTGTTAATAACAAAGGCAAAATGATGATGCATTTGATTTCTAAAGCACTGCCTTTCAAGAGAAGGGTATCACTAGGATAACATGACAGGAGTCCTGGCAGCGCTTGAATTGCCCTGCATTGCCGCTTTTTGGAAGCCGCAGCTCCTCGCTGCTCCAGTTAACAATGAAGCTGTTAGATGCTGTAAAATCTCTTGCTGATAAGGGCTGTCTGAATCCTGCCTTTCTACTAAATTTGATCAGTGTGTCAGACTTTACTTTCTTCCGTCTGGACACTAATAGCTGCCTTTGAGGAGCAGGACTGCAGAGAGGAGCCTTGGTCACTGCTGCTGTCCCGGCTCTGCAGGCAGCAAGGGCCAACTCGAGGGCTGATGTTCCCCTCAGGGGCTGCAGAAGGGAGATCCTCTCCGTGAGGGTGAGCCTGGTGCTCAGCTCTTCTCCTGGGACTCACGTCCCGTGCATTTCGAAGCTTTGTGTGGGTGTATTTCGGTCCTTTCACTGGTCTGTTAGATATTTTGGATGCTAGAAGCTCCTTAACCTCTTTCAATAAGCATGAGCAAAGAGAATTTCCCATGGTGTCCATTTATTTGTTTTTGGAGCACGCAAGGTGCTTAAACAGGGAGGGAAAAGCAGAAATCAGATGGTGCACATGCAGAGGTTGCAATGGTGGCCACGCGCTCTTAGGGGCTGAAAGTGAGGTTTGAACTCCAGGTGGACATCTGAATTCTGCTGTGGTGCTGGGGTTGCAGTGAGCCCAGCAGACTCATATTTCCAATTACAGATGACAGCATCCCTGCCAAAAGGTATTGGCCAGAGAGCAAGGGATTGTTCCTTGGTGTGCTTGAGAGGGAGCCAGCGCAGGGCCGTGTCCCACCTCGCCTAATTCCTGAGCGTCCTGACCAAGGGCAAGCCAAGCTGTATAGTAAGGAACAAGGAAATTGCACAAGTTAAATTTAAAAAACTCATTTAGCTAAAGCAGCACAAGCCCCCATGAATATTTATCCGGTGTTATGGAAGCGTGTGGACTCCCACCTACTTTATTAAATTGATTTCCAATAAAAACGCCAGTGGAACACGTTTGATTAATGGCTGGTGGGATGGTACAATTAACATGAAGTCTGGAGTCAGCAAGAAGTGTCCCCTGGGCCTGTGTGTCCCTTCTGGAAGCTGGGCTAAGAAAATGTAGAAACTTCTCAGAGGGACGACAGGGCTGTTTATCTGCGTGGTGTCTGCGGTGGGGTGAACAGGAGGTGCAGCTTTGGTGCTCTTTGGCTTGTGCACAGCTTCATTGAGGGCCAATGTCTTGACCTTGAAGCTGTTGCTCCCGGTTCTCTGCCTTATTCTGTGTTTTCCATGCATCTCCGTGCAGGCTGCACCTGAGAATCAGGCAGAGCAGCAAGCTGTAGTGATCGCGTAGGGTTTGAGTGAGACTCCCTGGGCCTTTGCATTTAAACATGCCTGGGATTAGCTCCATCAGCCTCCGGATCCGCTCGGCTCCCAGCAATTAGCTTGCTTGGATTTGTCTCCTGAAGGAAGGCAATTTGAAGCTGCGATGTTACAGCTCTATTAGGGAGTGCTAGCATGGCTTCCAGCCGGGGCTGGCGCTGCCTCTCTCTGATCTGGTGGGAGAGGTTCGACATGACACAAGGGAGGTACCCAGGCAGCGGCACTGCCACCAGCTCCTCTCCCCTCTCCCAGCCCTACCCCAGCGGGACAGGGATACCCCAGAGGCCCTGCAGGTACCTCCAGCGTGCGTGGAACTGGGCAGGCACCCCAGCAGGGAACTGGGCTGAGCCTGGGCGGGGGGAGCAAAGGGAACAAGGAATTGAGGGAGAGGAGGAAAAAAAGGCAAAACAGTAGCTTCTAACTAATATTTATGTGACAGAAAAAAAGGGAGAGTTCTGGCTGAAGACAGAGGCTGAGAAAAGGCAGCTTGGCAGCCAGCATATTCTGGAGACAGCTTCTCCTCTGTAGGCTGTGAATCGCCTAAGAAACGTGTCAGTAAAGCACACTTGTACGCTCTGTCTCTAATAAATACATATTTGAGAGACATTTCTTCAAAACTTCTGCTAGGAGATGTCTAATTCCGAAGGGATGGGATGAAAGATGACATCTAAATGGAAGCAGGGAGTTGCCATGGGAACTGGAACGCTTTGAGTGCATGTCGCTGGAACAAGAAAACATTCCCCCCAGCAAAGGAAATTAAAAATCACATCTGGAGGTATCTGCCCTCTGCTCATCTCTGATGGGAGTGTCAGTACGGCACAGCATGTCGTAATTCATGTAGTGGGTAGGACAGGGAGCTTGCTATTTATTGCCCTGCGTAACTGGTAAACGAAAAGCCTCCCTGTCCGCGGGACAAACAGTGCTATTAGCTGAAAATTGCTGTGGAGTGAAAGATTTAGAGTCATCATGGAACTTACTCCAAGAAGGTTTTCTTCATGTGGGGATGAAGCAGCAGCCCGAGCACACAAATGAGCCTGCTGTGGAGCACCTCACTGCTCCTGGCGTGGGCAGCACTGGGAGGCAGCGGACTGGGCTCCAGCATCGTGGAAAAAGCTCTACCGAGCAGCGCAAAGCAGTGCGAATTAGAGATTGTTTGCACTGCATATCGGCATTGCTGCAAACTAAATGAGCGGTGACCATGCAGCCAAGTGACCCATGCATCACGGCGGGGAGACAGCTCGGTGGAAGCCTTGGCTGCGTGCACAGCCCAGCTTTCCAAATGGCACAGAAAGCATCGGGGTGCGCACAGACAGGAGCGCGCTGCCTGCCGTCGCCCTGGGGGTGGTGATGGATGCCAGTGGTGTCACCGGAGGCACGCCGCTGCAGGAGCTGATAAAGTTCTCCTGCTGATGGACACGCCAGGCAGGAGCTAGCGGGCGAGATAAGGGAACCAGTGTGCAAATTACTGTGTTGCTTCCTGCTAGGGTTTTCTTGTATCTTCATCTCACTACCTGGCATTGGCCTCAGGGGACAGGCTTGAGAATTAAATGGACTTTTGCTCTCAGCTGTACAGCAAGCCCCAGGAGCTGCCTTTGTTTTTATTTTTTTAACTTCTTTTTGCATGCTACTGTCCATCATGCAGCCTGGCAGTCCTCAGCCTTCAGAGCAGTCTGGGACACAATACAGCCAGAGGCATGGGAAGGCAGCTCTGAGGCTGAGAGACAGGGAAACTGAGGCACAGCAGAGCTGCACTGCGCTCTCGGTGCAGGCTGGCGCTGATGAGGTTGGAGCTCAGGGCTCAGCCTGCAACCCACATGCTCTAGTGGGCTTGTTTATTCTTCCTGACTCTGCAACGACATAAAATTAATGTAATGCAGCAAGTCTCTCTGATTTTTCTTGCATTTCCTCGCTTGTTTTCCAGTGTTTCAGTCTTTCCAGTTGTTTTCTGTGTATCAATGATTATCAGGTTAGAAATAGCAGTTCTGTATTGCACCCTAGTGTTATCTTTTCTTCCGGAGATCTGCCTTGAGCTCTGATGAATTACAGAGCTCTGTAATTGCTTTACAAAGCGACGGATTTTGCTGGCAATGATCTGTAGCTTTTGCAGCTCCTATTCAAGCATGTGAGTGGCCTGTTGGGACTTCAGAGGTGATAGTTTGTGTTAAAGAAAGACTTACTGAGACCGAGTTGGGAAGGGAGTGTGTGATAACGTGCCAGGGCTGGTCTGCACGCTCCCTGATGGAGGAACCCGAGCCGTGTCTGCACGGGGGTTGCCTTCCCCAAGTGCCTCTGGCTTTGCCGTCATGGGCAGACATCAATACTGAGTATGCTTAATTATGCTAATTTATATTCACACATCCTCTCGTCGTATTTATAATATATAACAAACATGTTTACGCAGCATCTCCTCCATTACCACAGGGTCTCAACGAGCTGTAGCTCTCAAAGCACGCTCGCACATACGTATTCTTCCTCTGTCTTTACAGCATCTGAGGGTGTCCTAAGTCCTTAAAATAGTAACTACAGTAGCTTTGTTCTTTTTTTTTTTTTCATTTGTCTGTAGCAAAAATAGCTCAACTAATTTGTAGTCTCTGTTTGTAGTCTGGATGTGTGAGAACGAGGGGTGTGTGTGAAGCCTCCATGACTGCACATCCTCACGCAGTTGCTGCTTCTGACTCTCTCGTCTCCTCTGCCTGGACTTTGTTTTATCAATAGCTTGCACCACATACTGCTTTTAGCCTCTGGATGTGTATTTAATGTCACTCACTTAACGCAGTAATAAGAATATGCAGACATGCATGGAGCAATGAGGGAAAGCTAAATTAAATTACCTGAGCTGTAAGCATGGTTTTGTTGAGTCTTGTGGTAGATTTTTTTTTTTTCTCCTGGGCTCCTAATGGGGCAAGGCTTATGTCTTTCTTTCTGCCTTTTGTATTCTAAAAGCCCTTGAGCTGGTTTCCTGATCTGAACAAAGGCTGACTGAAAAGTAGATATCAAAGATTTTAAGTCCCTGCAAGATTTGTGAAATTATGCAGATGAGTGGGAAAAGATCTAAAGTAGAGAGAGGGTTGCTGGATGAGATCAGCTGGTGTTAGGCATCAGGAAAAAACAGGCAGGAGAAGCTGATCTGCAGGCAAGCCGGGTTTCTTTCGGGACCCAGGGTGCCCTGAGCTAGAGGACCGGGACGGTGGGGATGACAAACTCCCAACCGACCCTGAACGTGTGCGGGATTTGCTACTCCACCTGGATCCCTACAAGTCCATGGGTCCGGATGGGATTCATCCCCGGGTGCTGAAAGAGCTGGCGGACGTCATCGCGGAACCTCTCTCAATTATTTTTCAACGATCCTGGGAATTTGGAGAGGTCCCGGTAGACTGGAAGCTGGCAAATGTTGTGCCGATTTACAAGAAGGGTCAGAAAGAAGACCCTAGCAATTACAGGCCTGTCAGACTCACGTCAGTGCCTGGTAAAATCATGGAGAAGATGGTTCTCGAACTTATTGAGGCTCACCTGGGGGACAAAGCAGTCATTGGTCCCAGCCAGCATGGGTTTGTGAAGGGCAGGTCCTGCCTAACTAACCTGATTTCCTTTTATGATAAGATCACCCGTATGATGGACCAAGGGAAACCAGCTGATGTGATTTTTTTGGACTTCAGCAAGGCTTTTGACACGGTTTCCCATAGGATCCTACTGGACAAAATGTCCACCATACAGCTAAATAAAAACATCATACGATGGGTGAGCAATTGGCTAACGGGCAGGGCCCAAAGGGTTATGGTAAATGGGGCTGCGTCAGGCTGGCGGGCGGTCACCAGTGGGGTCCCTCAAGGCTCCATATTAGGGCCGGTACTTTTCAATATTTTTATAAACGATCTGGATGTAGGAATAGAAGGTATTTTGAGCAAGTTTGCTGATGACACCAAACTTGGAGGAGTTGTGGACTCGAATGAGGGTGGAAAGGCCTTGCAGAGGGATCTGGATAGGTTGGAGAGCTGGGCGATCACCAACCGCATGAAGTTCAATAAGAACAAGTGCCGGGTCCTGCACCTGGGACGGGGAAACCCTGGCTGCACATACAGACTGGGCGATGAGACGCTAGAGAGCAGCCTAGAAGAGAGGGATCTGGGGGTCGTGGTTGACAGCAAGTTGAATATGAGCCAGCAGTGTGCCCTGGCGGCCAGGAGGGCCAACCGTGTCCTGGGGTGCATCAAGCACGGCATCGCTAGTAGGTCAAGGGAGGTGATTGTCCCGCTCTACTCTGCGCTGGTGCGGCCTCACCTCGAGTACTGTGTGCAGTTCTGGGCACCACAGTATAAAAAGGACATGAAACTGTTGGAGAGTGTCCAGAGGAGGGCTACGAAGATGGTGAAAGGCCTGGAGGGGAAGACGTACGAGGAACGGCTGAGGTCACTGGGCCTGTTCAGCCTGGAGAAGAGGAGGCTGAGGGGAGACCTCATCACAGTCTACAACTTCCTCGTAAGGGGGTGTCGAGAGGCAGGAGACCTTTTCTCCATTAACACCAGTGACAGGACCCGCGGGAACGGGGTTAAGCTGAGGCAGGGGAAATTTAGGCTGGACATCAGGAGGGGGTTCTTCACAGAGAGGGTGGTTGCACACTGGAACAGGCTCCCCAGGGAAGTGGTCACTGCACCAAGCCTGTCTGAATTTAAGAAGAGATTGGACTGTGCACTTAGTCACATGGTCTGAACTTTTGGGTAGACCTGTGCGGTATCAAGAGTTGGACTTGATGATCCTTAAGGGTCCCTTTCAACTCAGGATATTCTATGATTCTATGATTCTTGGTCCCACTGCTGGTAGAGCTGCATCGCTCCTAGGCTGGTTGGAGCCTCTGTCTCTTTGGACTGGCTCTTGGAGCCTCTCCAAACTCTGCAGCCAACATTGCACAGGTATAGAGAGAGCTCAGAGCCACGAGCATTTGGAGACCACTTGGGGATTTCTGCCCCAAAGACTGAGCTGATCCTCCCCACGTAACCTGAGGAGCTCGTGCCCCAGGCGGCAGCAGGAGTTGCTGGGAATGAGACAACCACCTAGGCACGGCGGTGTCGTTAATCCCGGACAAGCCATGCTCAAGGGGTGACTGGGTCACTTCTTGGTCCGTGTCTAGCTCCTGCAGAGGACACTAGGTGCAGCTGGGTCACAAAGCTGCATACACCGTGTGCTGTGTGTGACAGGACATAAATCTCTTCGTTGCATCAGCTCTCCTCTGGCCCTGCTAAGCGTGAGAGCCAGGGCAGCAGGCTGTCTCCTTGAGGGATGTGACAGGCATCGTTTCACTTCATCTGGCCTGAAAAACTGAATGCTTGCAATTGCAGGCCGTGCTGGTCTCTCACGGTGTGTGAGTGGCTTCATTGTTGTCTGTCTCTTGAGAGATTCCCCGAAATTCTTCTTAACTTCTTGCCCCTTTTGTGCTGAAATATCTAAGCTGGGGGGTAGAAAGGGGAGAGCGCTGCTGGCAGTGGCACCACGTGCAGATCTGTGCTTACAGATGCCGTGGTTTGTCTCGAGCCCGGCTGGAGGACACGCAGTTGCCATCACACCCAGGCACAATTAGTCACCGCAGCTCAGGGAGCAGCATCTTTGCAAGGGGCTGCGCAGTAACTGCTGGTGGTCCCGGGGGATTTGAGCAGCAGCTGTGGGTGATAAGCCGTCCCTGTGAGAAGACGCCTCGGCACCCCAGGATGGAGGGACAGGCCTGATGTTTTCAAGGAGAGCAGCAATAGCTTTGTTTTCTCTACAGTTGTGGTGCCTTTTTGATCACAAGGCTTCAGAAGTCCCTGGGAGCATAACAGAGGGGGGTCAGATCTGTTACGCAGGCTGAGTTATCTCAGCTTTGTGAGACGGGGAGACCACTTCTGAAAACAAGGAAATAGCTGAGCAAAACCGCATTAAATAAATAGTTCATGACATATAGGCAGAGCTAGATACGGATCTGATCCAAAGGTCTCATTGGCAATCCCCTGCAGGCTCTTACTCACCCCTGCTTTTGCTGAGATAAGGCATTTGTTTCAGACATTTATATTGTTTCTTTCCTTGCTCTGTGGTTTATTCTGCAGGGTACAAATTTCCCCATGCTCGGTCCTTGGCTGACCCACTCTGCAGTGGACGAGCATCCCGTTACCTTTAACCCCATGTCCACTTGCTCTTTGCAGGTGGGAGCATGAGGCTAAGGCCAGCCTTGACCAGCAGGACCCTGCTCACCCTCATCTCCTTCCCTGCTCACTAGAGAGAGGCAGATGCCACCAGAGGGTGTCAGGTCTGGGTGGCCTCAACCTACCTTCAGGATTACCCTCCCTCCATAGACAACACGGAGTCAACAGGGTCTTTGTCTCTTGATGTTGTCTCTTCCACCCAAGTGAGATTTCCTGCAGGTTGGAGGGTGTTTTAGGCAGCTCGGGGAATTAAACTTGATGCTGCTGTTAGCTCTGTCTGGTCAGCAAAGGACGGGCCAGCTGCCAGCCCTGCTGGTGACACTCTTGGCTGTGATGGCTGCTGTTCTGCATGGGCTGTGCACGCTGTGTGCTGCGCTACTGAGCGCCTTGCTGATTTCAGACGGCTCAAATCTATTGAACGTCTCTTGTGATGTTCTTGTAAGAGATGATAAACCTGCCCCGTCCCCTCCATGTCCCTCTGTGCCCCATTGCTGGCTCTGGCCAGCACTGGTGTCTGCTGTGCTCCGCAGGCAGTGGGAGGGAGCCCCCTGAGACCTGCCCTGGGCTGAGGCTAAAACTGAAAGGAAATGAAATCCCTCCAGTGGGAGACTGAGAAAACGAAGACTGAGACACCCAAAAAACTTGCATGCAGCTGCAAAAATTAGCTAGCGTGGCAAGTGCCTGGGGGAAGGCAGGCGGTGGGGGCTGGTTGTACGAACTGCTCTTCTGTGTTTCCCTTCCTGGGGATGTTGTGGCGGCTCTGATGCCCCATCCTGTCCCACATGCTCACTCTGGGTTACCTGATGTGGGACAGCTGTGCTGCATCCCCTCTCTCTGCATGGTGATGCTGCCCTTGCCACAGGTTGGTGGGAGTCCTTCCTGGAGGATTTTGTGTGTTTGAGGGGACGCTGCACAGACACTTGGAGGAGGATCACTGAATAAGGGACCTCATCAAGCTGAGAAAGTCTTGAGCTGAGGATAAATGCAGCCTAGGAGAGAATTAAGGGGCATTACCAGCTTGTCGCTATGCTTTTCAGGCTGCGGCAGTTCGTAGGAGCCTGGTGCAGAAACATCTGCATCCAGGAACTGCTCTGGAGCAGATTTAGGGTTCATACCCCTGGGTGCTGCAGAGCAGGGGCAGCACCATCCTCCTCTCTAGCCCCATCCGTGCCATCGTGCTCAGAAACATGGCTACAGCCAGGCTCGCAGCCTCCGCAGCCCCGTGGAGATCCCCGTCCCCTCGCTCACCCAGCTCGGCTGCGAGACAGGGCTGGGAGCCTCCCCTACGTCAGCGCCGCAGCCAGGAATCCCCGGCACAGAGCCGCAGCAGCTTTGCTTTGCCCCTGTTTCAGCAGCACGCAGCAGCAGGGAACCTCCAGCGCTCCTGCAAGCCTGCGGCACAGCCTCTGGGAAGCCCCGGCTGGGAAAACATGACCGCGTTCGGCACATCCGCAAACCTCAAGAGCTGAAACACAACCGACCGAGTCGATTATATTCCGGCCCAGAATCTTAAATAAACAACGCTTGATGAGTGCAGCGGGATGTTTAATAAGAGCTTTCTCGGTCTCCCCCCGCCCCGTGCCCCCCTGCCTCCTGTAATCACTTGTCGAGGCAGCCCTGCAATCGACAGCCGGGCTGGGAGAGGCGGCGTGATTTGTATTCCAGCTCTGCCGCTGCTTCCAAGAAGAGAGTAAAAATAGCACTCAGTCATTTTGTAAATAATAACGATCTCCTCGCAGGCCTAGGGAGTCATGAGCACTTAAAAGGGGGATTGCAGGAAGGGGGGTGTCTGCCTCACCATTTGCAGAGGACTGCGGGGAGCCAGCGCCTGCAGGAGGGGACGGGGGGGCTCTGGGCAGCAGCAGGGGATGGGGGGAGTGTGTGCTGTGAAATGGGAACCCCGAAGCACCCCGGCAGCAGCCTGCACGTGAAAGGGAGGCAACCCACCCTGCTGGCGTGGGGTGGCAGAGTCCAGCCCTCTGTGCGGTGCTAATAAGGATATTTATTGCCTGCATAAGCAGCTAGATGCAGCGTAGAAAATTCCTGGAGAAGGAGAGGAGCAGCTTTTAAGGAGCAGGCAGGTGTAGGGAATGCCATGGTAACACTGTGGGAAGGGATGTTGCAGCTTTTGTTTTACATTTGCATTGCAGATCTGTCTGGCAGTGGGGGATTTCTGCAGCAGGAGCGAAGCGCGGTGCTTGGCAGGCAGGGACCAGGCTTTGTGCCCTGTGAGCGAAGGGGCAGCTCCGAGGGACCTACAGAACCTTGCTCCTGCTCGCACGCTTTTGGAAACCCAGGTGTACTGAGGTTTGGGAGTAAGCTGAGCCCACAAGTGGGCAAAAGCACAGACGAGGGAACCAGCCTTGAACAAATGGCTTGGGAACAGGATACACCACTCGGTATCTAAACTCTGCCAATGTTCAAATACTGAACCTGAAAATCCCTCGTTCTGGTTTCATGTCTGCTTCAAGGCGTTTTCTTTCATCCCCAGTCCCCTGGTGGCAGCAGCAGGGCCATCGTGGGGCCTGAGGGTGCGAGTGCCAAGAGGCAGGGCGAGCCCTGTGCTGGGCAGTGGTGCAGCCCCCGGGGTTCTGGTCTGTGCTCTGCTCCAGCTTCCCACCTGAGCCAATCCTCTCCTTTTTTCTTTTTTTTTTTTTTTTTTGTTTTTGTTTTTTGCTTCCCCAGCTATAAAACAGGGCTGGCAGCCTCCACCTGCCTCCCAGCGGGCTTGAAGGCTCAATTCACCATGCATATAAAAAACTTCAAGCGGTAAGGAACGGCAGTGCTAGGAAGGGAAAAACACCACTTAACGTTCTGCAACAGGCCTGGGGAAAGCACCTAACTACAGCGCAGCCCTTAGTTATCACATCTTTGGTGGGAATCAGAAAAAGCAGCCAGGCTGGGGATTAGGGTGTCCCTGAACCGAGGCGGGTGATGCTCTTCTCTCTGCTGCCGCAAAAAGAGTGAGGTTTCCCCCTGTTCGGACCGAGGGGGGAACACGTGAGGGCGAGGAGGGGAGGCTGGCTGAGCAGCTCCCCATCACTGCAGCAGAAGGCGGCACCGTCATGGGCTGAGGTGCTCAGAGCAGTGTGGGAGCTCCCGGGTTGCAGCACCGGGCAGGAAGGGGAGCTCTGAGCTGCTCTGTTCTGCTGGTGTTTTACTGATCTCAGGATTTCCCTGCTCTGTTGAAATCCCTGCTTGCTCAGGGATGATTTAATTTCAGAAATCCCTCTGGATCCTGGCCAGTCCCTGCCCTGCTTTAGGAGCACATGTTAATGGGGAAATTCTGAGCAGATTTTGCCACAAAGGGTGCAGGCAGCCCAATTTTCCCAAGTGCTGGAGCAGATTGATAATCGAGCCACCCCGGCTTGTCCCAGTGCTGGAGCTGCACTGCAGCCATGTGGGGCTGCCGCCAGGTTCAAATGACCTGCCCCGAGGCAGCAAGGCTGAGTGGCCTGGAAATGGGGGTCCTCAGCAAGCCCGTGCTGCCTGGATGAGGAGGGGAGAAGTTAGGATGGAATTTATTCTACAGGGTGGGTGACAAGGTGTTCCTCTGGCTATGGCTCCTTCGCTGGGCACCTGGAGCACTCCCATGGAGCTCAGACCTCTCTCTTTCATCCTGCTGGGCAGGAGAACATCCGTGAGATAGTCTGGGTGAGCAGCCTTTCTGTTTGTCAGTCCCAGGTCATGGTTTCTTTAATACAAGATCTTAATAAACGTCGTCATCTTGGATTGGGTTTGCCAGATTGATGGGGTGGGAAAGGGTCCGTGGGCTCTGTGACAGCCAGGTTACAGTACGATAAGGACATCATGATCGTATGTGAAGGTGTCCCAAACTGCTCCTGCCTTTTCACCTCCTCGTTGCTTCCCAAATCCCTTCCCCAGAGGTTGGATCCCGAGGGTCCCTTCATAGAGTGGGGGTCTTTTCACCCCTCTGCCCAGCTCAGTTCCCCTTGGCTGCACGGGCAGCCACGGGTCTGCTCTGAGACCCATGACTACAAATCATTTATTGTGGACAAGCTGAATGCTAGGAAGGGAGGAGGGGAGAGGAGAGAGCTTGTTTTCTCTAAAATATAATTAGTTTTCTCGCCGCATGTGTTAAAGAGCCTTGCTTCGCTAGAGTTTTCTTCTGTGTATCTCATTTGGGGACTTGCTTGGTGGGAGATGGAGAGAATACCCTGAGTGCTGAAGTCTTACAGAAGTAGCTCGTTTTGCTCAGGATGCTGTCTTGTTGGTTTCTGAGTGTTTCAGAAAGTGTACTACATACATATTTCTCTTTAACCTTCTTTTTATCGCATCAAGACAAGATCAAGGGTTACTTATATAGCACAGCAATATCAGCCACAGGCTGCATCAGATGCTTTCCAGCCATAATAACTGAGGACATGTATATGTATATTTTAGCCATTAAGGAGAAAACTCTGCCAGAATGCATTATCTTATTTTTGGATACAAAACTTTGAAGCATAAGACTAAGCTTCGTAATACTGCAAAATAACTGTCAGGGGATGGAAGGATTTCCATAACTGAATTGAGCAATGGGCTATCCAGGCTACCTGTGAACTGCTGCAGTGGCCAGAATGGGATACTCCAGATAAAACGTGAGCTCTTACTCGTGGCTCTAATTTGATTATTCAGAAAGCAGCTCCAAGCCAGCTAATGCCGTACAAAAGGAGCACAATTGCATTGTCTATCCCTAAAGCAATGGGGATTTATGGTAACATGGTGCTAAGCTCATCTCATTCATCATTTTTCAGCATAACCCGGTGGGCAGAGAGCGTAGAGCTGTGAATCTGGAAAATGAGCTACTCCCTGTGCCTTGATTTCCCTGCAAACAGAGAGATTTTGTTTGGGAAACACACCGAGATTGTAATGAAGGAAGCCAGAACGAGAGCTGTGTGTGATGTTTTGGCCATGTTCTGGGCAGCACTTTGGTCCGTCTCTACCTGAAGGCATATGAGTAAGATTGCCCTGAGTTTTAGTGCTCTGGGCAGGAGCTGGGACTTGGGGCTCTTGCTGGGCAGTGTCTGGAGGTCAGCACCCACGGGGGCAGTGCGTGTCGGCATGTGGGTGTTTGTGTGATGCACGGGAGCAGCAGCTTTGCAAGAGCAGCTGCTCATCAGGAAAACAAGCGCCATGGGAGTAAAAGGCAATCAGAATATTGATTCTTTTTATGTACAGATCAGCCTGGAGCTGTAACAAAAACAGGGTTTCCTAAAACCAGTAGAACATTGCTAGGCTATTTATCAGGCTGGGAGACACAAAGGGATTGCAGATTAAAAGGAGTTTGAGAACATCAGGGCTTACCTCTACACTGAAAATGTGTGGATCTGCACCACGTTATGTATTGCATAGCTGTGTGCATTTTGCAAATACACGTCGTCTGGCTGCGTGGGACATACTCATCCTTGGTGTAAAAGTGGAAAAGAGCAGAGCTGCTCAGAGATGAATTTGCCCAATTACAAGTGATAAAATCAGCCCTTGTTCAGGGTACAGCAGAAAGTGCGATGCCAGCTCACCAGGGGCTTTGCCAGGGTGGCATTTGCCATGAAAGTGCATCATGTCAAAACCTTTTCTGGATAAATGAGTTCTGTTCTCTAATTGCTTTTTAAATTACCCTCCCCCCCCCCTTTTTTTTTCATTCCAGACAGTGTAACTGAAGTCAAGACAGACATTTACGTGACGAGTTTTGGCCCCGTCTCGGACACAGACATGGTAAGTACTGCTGGCTGGGTGCCTCGCAGGGCGTGGATGGTTTGTCCCATCAGAGGTTGATAATGGCAAATGCAAACTTGAAGAGTTGATGTCGTTGCACTACTCAAGAGCACTGCAAGGGTCTTTTTATCTCCTGTAAGCACAGCTTTCTTCAGCCTGACGGTGTGTGGAGGAAGGAAGGCGCTCCCTGTGAAGAAGGGAGGATGACAGAACCTGGCTTGTTTTGATGGCAATGCCAGGAGAGAAGAGGTTCCACCAAGAAATGGTCCTTAGTGCTTGAACCAGAAGGGAGGCAAAACAGAAAAAACAAAAAGAATGAACTGATTGCAGTATTTTGACATGTTCGGGGAAAATTATTAATGAAAAGGCCTGAGGTCTGAATCTAGCCTTGTATTCCCACAACAGTTTGTCTTCTAATTAAAACAGGACTGTGGAGCATAATTAATAGTGAGCTTTCTCCACAGTGTTTCTTGCAGCTCTTACTCCACACGCGCCCAGCCGCTCAGGGAGGAGCTGGCTGTTGGTGGCTGCCCAACATTTCGGGGCTGCCGCACGAGGACGGCCACAGGCTTGGTGCTGAGCCCCTTCGGCACGCTGGTCCCAGAGGGACTTGGTGCTGGGACGGCCCGGCTGGGCGGTGGGCAGCACTGGGCTCGGGGGGAGCCCACCGCAGGCGGAGGCGCAGACAGTGCTCTCACCAGCTGGGGCAAGTAGAAGCAACGTCCTGCAGCTCTTGCAGCCCCTCGGAAGCCGGGAGGGTTTCATTTTCTGTGCCCACAAGGTTGTGAACCTGGGGCTTCCCTCACCAACTGTCCGGTGCTAGGAAGTGGAGGAGCTAGTGGAGGATTAAATCTCGTTGCGGTGCTAGCCCCACCACACAGCCTCACATAGCTTTGGAAAGAGCACTCCTTCCAGGGTGAGAAGTTAATGTCAGTGTAGCCGAGAGTATTAATCTCATCTGAGTTCTCTCTCTATCTTGCTTGCTTTCCTACCGCAGCGGAGACCCATAATATATTCAGCAATCTCAGCCCTTGGGGACGATCTGATAATTACTTCCAAGGTGGAGCATATTTGATTAAGGGAGCGTGTATAATGAACTGTGAAGAAGAAATATGAGGTATTGGAAAGAGGAAGGTATTCTCTGCAATGTGATTTGACAAAATGAATTTAAAATTAGCAAGACAGTTAAAGAATAATAAATTATTTCCCCCTTGCATGCTTTAGTTCCGTGTATTTTGCAAATGCATAGCGAATGTGTTTTAGCGTGCCATTCCGGTGTTAAACGCACTCGGATGTGTGAGAGAGAAAGCCCATCTCCTAGGGAAGCATGGGGAGAGCCTGCTCCTCTGCGGTGGTTCCTTCCCTTTCATCTCGGCGTGGGGAAGTCCCTCCCTCCCTGCTGGCATCTGCCTGCTGATCTGGCTCCCGTCCCTCCCACAGCCCTTCCTCACCTCGATGGAGAGCTGCTCCTGCGCATCCTGATGCAGGCAGAGGCTGTGATGATGATGATGATGATGGAGCAGAGGCAGGTAAAGCTGCCGTGCAGCACGGAGGAGAGCAGCCGCTTACAGAGCACAGAGGAGGACATGAGCGCCTTCTCCCTGAGATGCTCCAAGGGCCTTCTAGTCTCAGTTTGGTTAGGAAAGAGCCTGATGGGACCTGACATGTGCCTGAATCTGCAGTAGTGAGCTCTTGCAGTTTTGTCTTAGTCCCCAGGAAATAAAAATTAATAAATCCCGGGAGCTTTAAGCTTTGATGGATGGACTCAGGAGAAGGACTCAGTCTTCGTGTTTTCAGCCACTTCTAGAAGGTGGAGGAGAGCACAGCCTAGAACTAAGTGTGTTCCTTGGAAGGGGTGACTTGGAAATGATGCTGTTATGGAAAAAGGATAGAAAAGAGGGGAAGAATCTGTACATGGTTTCTCTTTTTTTAGGAATCTTTCCTTAGCTTAAAAGAAGACCTGCAGGACCTGGGAATGTATCAGAAAAGTATTTTTTTTTTTAAAGTAGGAACAGAGGGTTCTGAATAAGATAGCTTTTCTCCTGATCAGGGCTTTTCCCAAAGCTACCTCCTGGGACTAGACACAGGCTCATTCCTTTGGGTTTATTTTTTTACTGAGCTTAAAACCACTAAGGGATAATCGCCTTCTGTGAAGGGACAGAACATCCTCACAGGGCGGAGCCTGTGGGACAACAGGGTCTTTTCTCTTTCCTTCCCCAAGCCAGGCTCCAGAAACTTCACATTTGGGCAGAAGTGGCTCTGCGGTCAGGGAGCAGGGAGGAATTTCTTTACCGAGATGCTTTCACTTAGCTGCCATCTGCTGCAAAACCTGTAGGAATTTCTATGACCTATAGGAAACTGACGTGCAGCAGCTTTTAAACGCTGCTGAGAAGAGCTGCAGGAAAGAAATCACTCACAATGATAAGTTTAGTTGGTTCTGCAGCCTCCAGGAGCCCATAAATAAAGACTATGAAACTGCAGCGGCAGGGGAAGAACAGCTGGGACAGCTTTTCCAAAGTCCCTGTCTCTCTCCACAAACCTTGGGAGCTAATGAGATCCTTTGTTAGCGAGATAAGGTGCGTGCCACGGAGGTGAGCAGTGGAGCAGCTCATGCTGACGGGGTCAGGCAGTTCCCCCAAGGGCCCTGAGCCCTGAGAGCACGCCGAGTGGCTTGGGTCGGAGGCAATGGCAGCCCCACGTGCCAGGCACCAGAGACTAATTTAATTTTGTCCCGGGGTGGCTGTCGAGCTGCAGTGCCTCTGCTGCTCTGTCAGGTGGCTGCTGAGGCTGAGGACACTGCGAGCCTGGCCTTGGGGACGTGAGTCTGCCACCTCGGTGAGGTGACGTTTGCTGGGGTGCGTCCTGCTGCCTTGCATAACTGCTGATAAAATGGCCACGAGGAGCATCCTTGCGAGGTGAAACCTGCTCGTGACCACGGAGCCCTGTCTCCTGCAGAAAGTGCCCTGCTCTGGGTTCGTGTGGCTTTGCACCTCTTCCTGTCCTTCTGCACCCAAATTGAAAATATCTCCCCAGTTTTTCCCCTCTCCTCTCAGAAGGATTTGGAGCACAGGGACAAAGCCGACCCTTCAGCCCCTGCACGCTTGATTCCACCTTGCCACCGTTTCCACGGGACAAGAGCTGCGGCTAAGTGAATGCCCCACCACTGGGAGAGGGGCTGAGGCACGGAGGTAACAGCTGAAGTTATATTTCTCCAGCACCCCCTTCAATGTTACGTTATTACTGAAGGCTGAGGTGCGTTTGGTGTTTATTTTTCTGGCTTTCTCTTTGGATGGCAAAAATCCATTTTGTCAGTAACACTGAGAAACTGTGAGCTGTCTCTAGCTGCAGGATTTCAAAGAAATAGCTTCTAATTGCCCCAGCTGGAAATAAGCCTAGGAAATGGGTTTCTACATTAGAAAAAAAAATTAAAAAAAAGAGAAAAAAGGGGAAAGAAAGAAAACAGAAGTCACTGAATGTTGTATAATGACAAGTTTATGTGGTCCTTGATTCAATGTTTTGCTGGAGATGTTCTGGGGAACAAAAGAACGTTAAAATGATGTCCTGAAACTTTATTTGTATGTTTGTTTTAGGAGTAGGAGTAGAATTACAGGCATCCTTGCCCAATTGCACATCATGGAACTTCATTTTTGCCTGTTCAAACTCCCACGTAGCAGCACACAATGCTCCCCACTCCCGTGACGTCTGGATAAAGGTGCAGCAGTGCTTCCCCAGGACTACCCAATTTCCACTGCAGGCTGAATTGCAGCTTGTCTGTAGTCTGTCACAAACACTGAGATGCAGGTTTTGTCACCGCATGTAAGTCACTTTCCAAAACACAGCAAGCGACTGTCATCCTCCACAGTTTTGCCTCCTTCTTGTTGCATCAGGCTTCGTATCAGCCGAGGGCTGCCCAAACAGAACCTGCTCGATGATCGAAGATGTTCGCCATTTCTTGAAGCACTTCAACGAGGAGTTAAGTAAAACGAGACTTATTTTTCTCTCCTTTCTCCACAAAGGAATACACCATTGATGTCTTTTTCCGGCAGTCCTGGAGAGACGAGAGGCTGAAGTTCGATGGTCCCATGAAGATACTCCCCCTGAACAACCTGCTGGCCAGTAAGATCTGGACCCCCGACACTTTCTTCCACAACGGGAAAAAATCTGTCGCCCACAACATGACAACACCCAACAAGCTGCTGCGCCTGGTGGACAACGGCACCCTGCTGTACACCATGAGGTAAGCTCGTGCCATGGCCTTCCAGGTCGCCGTACACATGACAGTCCCATGAAGGCAGGTATGGATCTGCAGTTTATGCAATTTCTTTGCCACCAAAGTAGTGTTTGTTCCTGATCTCTGATGGGATATGAAGTCAGGTTTTTGGTAACGGCAGAAAAACTTTGGGATGGGAGAATTTGGCATTCTCCAACAGCTTGAGAGCAGCTCTGAATTTGTTAGCATATTACTCCAGAATCCTGTGAAAGATCTAACAAGCCCAAGCTTGCTTGTGAGAAAAAAGTGTTTTTTTTTCCCCACTTCACCAAATGAAAAAACCCAATCTGTGTAATCAATGATCTTCATTAGGAAAAAAAAAATAATAATCACCAGCTTTTTAAAAACTGTGCTCCGGTAGAAGCCCCAAACAGGGGGTAACCCTGCAGTGTGAGTGCTTAGGAAGGGCTCTCCAGGCAGTGCTGCACGCTGTGCAGCCTCACCGTCAGCTCCAGCAGCTGGGGCCTTCCTTCCAGTCACAGGTTGCTGTTGGGGAGCCATGCCTGGGGGATCATGGATTTCTCAAGAACAGCCCTGGTACATACACTTGTCACTAAACTGCAACAGGTGGAGAACATGGAGAAATAAGTTTGGGTTAATTGTATGTTAATTCAGGAATTACTGAGTTGTTCCTGTATGCTTGGAAGCTATTCACCCATGTAACTAAAGTTTGCCACCTGGGGTTGATGTACTAATCTGCTTTCCAAGGTAAATGGACCTATAAATGAAACAGCAGGATACTCGGAGATGCAGAAGAATGGGACTGAGTTGTTTATGGGAAGGTGTAAATCCTTGTTTTCAAAAATTATTTTCTGTGCCTCCATCTTCAAGCCAACCCAAACTAATAACATGCTTCACTGTGGATTCTGTGTGCCGAGATGCTGCACTTTCACCTCTGCTGTTCGAGGACCAGACAGGATTTCATCTCTTCATAGCTGAGCTGGCTGTGAATCTACACAATGTCAGCAAGTTTTACAGCCTACATTGATAAACAATGCTCTGCTCTTGTGCAGCACTTCTCAAATATGAGCTAATCCTGCCAGTGCCCTGGGGGTGGAGGTCTCTGAACATCAGTGATCTCACGTTACTGAGGCAGATGGGGTAAATGAAGGGAGAAGCCCAATTTGACTCAAGGGCTCAGTTCTGCTCCTGGCTGTCTGACCTGCATGTCAGATGACTAACACTCCCCCGGTTTGTATCCCTGTCTGACTGCAAAGCGTTATAGGAGCTACTGGCGTAAGGCAGCAAAAAAAGGACCCAATTTCAGGGCTTTTATATCATTTTGCTTGTTCTTTATTCAGCAAATAACCATTACCTTCAGCAAGTTTTGTGTGACTGGGAAAGTATTGAATTTGCTCTTTCGTTTAGGGCTGGGCAGGTGCCAGGGTGACAGCATCACGAGGCTCTTGGGAATGAGCTTCTGGAAGGAAGTGGAGTCACAGGGGGTTTTAAATAAATTCAACACATCCTTCAGTTTAGCCGTCTCCGAGGGAAGGAGGGGGGATGAAGGAGACCACAAAGGGACCTACCTTTGTGTCTGCTCATGCCCCCCTTAAATGTACTTCCAAGTCTTTGCAAGAGGTGAAGAGCCCACTCAGAGATACCCGCAGGTGGGGACTGGATATCTGTCACATTGTGTTGCTCAGTACCAGGAGCCATAGTGCACGTGGACTTCCTGCTTGTCCAGCAGAGCTTGTCACTTGCAAACTTTCCCAATAGCATGTGGGAAATTATTCCAGTGCAGCCCTGAGCATTGTTGGACCAGCCTGATACTGGAGATGTGGTCAGAGCTGGCCAGAAAGGCATCTGGAAAGCACAGCTCTGCACAGGACAGTGTCTTAGGGATGAAGCAGGTTTTATATCATTTCTTGGTTTGCTGTTTGATACACGCAGGACAGGATGTCTGTCACGGCACAGCTGATGGTTGTTCTTCTCCCTGCTGCTGAAGAAAAAGCTCACTCAGGGCCACACAGGGTCTTTCGTGTGGGAGCTCAGAAAGAAGACGTAAGGGCACAGGTTGCACAGCCCAGGGCTGTGCATCAGGCTGAGGCTCAGAGACCAGACCTGGCTCTGCCACGGGCTTCTAGATACTCATAGGCATTTGCACCTCAGTTCCTCTGTAAAATGATAGTGATGGTATTGCCCTCCCTCTTTAGGTGCTTTGAAACCTCCCCCCAGGAAAGGGCTGGAGGAAGACTTGTTTTATGTTGTGTTTCCTTCGTCCCAGCCTAGCTCCAAGGTGCACACACGCGTGCCCTTCTGAAAGGAGGGAGCAGGAGCAGGAAGGCAGTCTCAGCCACACACAGCTGCCGCCCAGCCAAGTGCAAACCCCAAAGTCCCACTCCGTGCTGCTGACTGGAGAGTGAGTTTTGACCTCCGCCAGCTTTTCCCAGGACTGGCAGGGCTGCGTGCTGCCTGCCCCATGCAGTTCCTTGCAGGCTCAGTCGAGGCTGGTGCATTGCCATGCGGTTTGACTCCTGAGACGTATCTTCCTCCTTTACCTTGTACCAGCCAATATCCTTGGGGGATCAGCTCTGCTGATGTGCAATTAGAGGCATGTCTCTTGCTATTTATCCTGCCGTGAAAGCCCACTTCTCTTAGTCAAGGCTTACATTTATAGATGAAGTTGCTCTGGTGGAACAGCAACTCTGACACATGCATCCAGCAAAATTACACCGGTGTGACAATATTTATGGCTCCTGGAGAGAGCCTCTTTATCACTGGCCTGAGCTTCGAGGAGCCGCACACCAGCTGTAGCTGGGCGTCCAGAGATTCCCCTTAGTCACAGCACAGCCGCCTCGCAGATCCCTTAGGCATCATGGTGCAAACATCTGATCCCTGACTCAGGCCTTGGCACCCGGGTGACAAGATGGCCTTTGTGACCGCAGCACAAAATTGTATTTCTCTCTTCCCTTCCTTCTGGCTGCTGAGCAACGGACAGGATTACTGATCCTTCTGCCTCTTCCCTGCTGCTCTGGCTGCCTTAGAGAGTGCGGGGAACACAGCTTTGTCATGTAGCCCTGCCTCTGCTGTCTTGTTTTTGGAGTTCCTACAAGATCTGAGTAGCTCACAAAAGCCCAGTTAAGGCCTCAAAGCTCTGGTGTCAGAGCTGAGCACAACAAACCGGGGATTGCACGTGGATTTACATAAGGTACAGACAAAAACTGAGCTGCTGCAGCAATCTCTGGATGTAATCTCTGGCTCAAATTGTGTGGGGCACATCGATAATATTTTGGTTCTTCCTGGCCTTGAAACATGAAAATAGCAAAAGCTTGATGCTGTGCCGACGGGATTCAACTTTGTGAATCCAGGCTTTAAAGAGCTCTTCTGCTTTTCACAGGCACTGTCAGAGTGGCGTGCTGAGGCTTTGTGGTTATTGTCAGAGTGTTTCCCAGACAATATGTGCTCAAGTTATGCACTCAGAGGATGTTTTCTTTAACTGCCAGGCTGACACATTCAACTGCATGCCCAAAGACTTTGCCTCAAGCACCTGTATTGCTGAAGACAATGTAAAGTTTTCAGCTGCAGCTCACAAGCACCTGGAAAGGACAAGTGCAGCCCTGGGTGAGGTGGAGGCAGAGCATTAGGCAAAGCTGGGCACAAAAGGCACCCAGGGCACGTGGAGCCCCAACAGGGTGGTTGAGCCCCAGATAGCAGGCCCCATACCTGCTGCAGTGTGCTCAGGGGGTTGTGACTCCCAGACTGCTGTTTGAAATCACAGTCTCACAAAATCTCTCACAGCAAAAGTTTTGGGTTGTTCTACTACCTGTTTTTTGTTTTAACCCCTGGGTAATTTGTGATAACTGGAGGCTGCATCTTGCAAAAACCTCCTGTGCAGTGGAGGTGCAACCATATTTCTCCCTTCTGCAAGAGGAGCAGCTCAGGCATCCCAGAACTAGCTCCTCTGCATAGTACAGAGTGGCAGCTATTTGGCTTCACCCTACCTTGTGCTTGGTGTAGGCAACGGCATAAAGGGACCCAAGCAGACCAAGCTACACTGCTGAGCACACAAGCCTCTGAATAGATGAGGTGAGATGTTATGAGTCAGTTTGGAGCTTTTCCCTTCCATACAGTTTCCTGAGTGGATCCAAAGGCAGAAACGACCTATTTTCCAGGTTTGGTTTTATGTAGGCACACTTTCATAAGGAAGCTATCCCAGGAGGGAGAAATCTTCAGGGATCGCCTTATCTCCCTGCATTTCTGCCATCATGGGCTGAAATCTCCGGGGGATGGCTGCAAAGTGAATTCTGCGTTTTCAGATCCAGCACAAGGATCCTAGAAAAAACTTGGCTTTCAAACTCAAACCCCAGCAGTTAAACCTAACCTAGATTTGCACACAGCCCAAACCGCAAACACTACCTATTCATCCTGACTGTGGTTATTAACAAACCTCCTGGAGGAGAAATCAGGACAAAACTCAAGCAATCTCCCCGGCATAAACAAAGTTGGCTCCGCTGTGCGGGGTGCTGTCATGTTTTTGGAGCACACGTACACCGAGGGATTATTGCATTTTGCGTCCCAGAAATTGGACCGAGGCTCTCCCTCATCCTGCAGCACGAGGCAGAGGCAGGTAGCGACGGGGGCTCTAATGACACATCAAAGGCTCTGCTAAGCTGCCGGTAACCATGAGAACGCAGCCGAAGAGGTTTGTTGTACCGCCAGCCCTGGGAGAGGTATGTTTAGCCTGATTCACGCTTCTTGCCATTGTGTTGAGCAGTTCAAAGGGCTCCCCGTGACTTTAAAGAGGGAAAAACATGGCTTCTCCACTGGATGTTCTACTTTTGGTGCTGCCATGGCAGCAAAGCAGAGGGAAAGCACGAGGAGTTGGCGGTTTGATCCCGAGACAGGTCTGCAGAAGTTGTTAGTGAGTGGGACAGACAAGCCAAAGGATACAACAGCTGGATGATGTGTTTGCTGGCAGTTTGGCTATTTTTCACATGCTGTTGAGGCTTTGTAATGGCATTTCAGGGCTCAGATGTCCAGACCTGAACAGGACACCAGGGCAATGAAGCAAACCTCTGTGGCTATCTGGCCACGAGCTCTGTTGTACAGGGTCAGGGGCAAAGATGAGAATTTCTGCAACAGGCTCTCTTGCACGAATGCCGCAGAAGCAGCGGTAATTGTCTGGGAAGCGAGGTACATTCCTCTTAGTCTGACATTTTGACGTTTCATTAGGCAAAGCATATGGTGCTGAGGAGCCCTCTTCTAGCAACAGGAGGCTGTAGGGAGAGCTGGGGGGGAGAAAGAGGAATACGGGCACTTCCTCAGCGGTGATTGATGCCACAGCTCACCTAATGCTGCTGCTAATTAGTGCTCTGAACGATGAGTGTGTGCAAGAGAGGCTGCAGGAGAGGAGAGCACGGTGAAGGGGAGTGAAGGATAGCTGAGGGATGTGGGGGGCAAAGGGGAGCAATAGTACGTGGGTCAGAGCATCTCAGGGCCAGCACACACGGGGCAAAGACAAAGAGGTTTCAGGCCAAGGAGAATAGCTGCGAGGGGGAATGCCTATGCTCCGTTTCTTTTCAGCAAGGAAGCTGACTGCCTTCACGTGTTATCCGTGAATGTGCTGACTTCAGGCTGGTTGAAATTGCTGAACCACGCTCATCTCACTGGGATGATACGGCATTTTGCTTTTATTTAATTTCAGGAGACTTAAAAAAAAAAAAAGATAAAAAAAGACCCAGCTTCTTCAGTTGAGGGTGGAGGAGGTGGTGGATTAGGTTGCTTTTTTCAGTAGTTTGCTGATATATTTATTGTGTTTTGCTGTTGCTTACTGGCTCAGCTAATAAGGCACACTTCAGATTTAAATTGTGACTGCTGCTTTCCCACACAGCCACGGAGTCATCTGGCATTGTTATAAAGTTGTCTCCTCTTGACGACAGTTGCTCTTGTTGGCCATGGCCTGGAGTGGGTAGTTGGGTATGGCCAAGGCCAGCTTGTGCCCAACTGGTCTCTGCTGCTGTCCTGGCCCCCTCCGAGGCTCCTTCTGGCTGCTCTAAATGGCACTCAGCCACCGGACCCACAATCTGCAGTCCCTTGAGCTGTCCATGTTCAGCTTTATCCCTAGTAGCTGTTAATCACAGCCAAAATTTGCAGCCAGAACAGTGGGTGAAAAAGGCCTTTCTGTTTTTTGGGAGTTCAGGATGCATCAGAAGGAAAGCACTGACTAGGAGAAGTCTTTTGGAAAAGCTGACTTTGTGAACACCCAGCTAAGAGCTTTTTGAAATGATAAAGCAGTTAGTGAAGCCAGGGAAGCAACAGGAAGGTTAAAAGGAAGAGTCTTGTGTGGCCTCCTGAGGGAAACAGGTGGAATGCTAAATTTTGCATGCAGAGGCATCAACATTTCCTTTATGCAAGTGACAGTGACAAATACTAGAAGCAAAAAGTCCACTGCAGTTGGAGAGGAAACAGAAATAATTGAGTGGTAAAATCAGTGAGGATATGCTTGACATGCCTACAAACAACAAAGCTCCCCATGTAAATTCCAAGCTGGAAAAAGAAAGCATCACTCAAGAAAGAGAATAGAAAGAGCAAAGACTGTTTAACTTATGCCTTACTACCAGGATTTTATACCTGCTTCTTGAAATCTTAATCTTCATCCAGATTATAAAAAAGAAACATCAAGGTGAAAGAGCAGTTGGTGGTGGCACATGATCCCCAGCAGAAAATCATTGCAGCAATGTGCTGATAGGATTGTTGAAATTAGTAAGTCTTCGCTGACGTCCTAAAGCTCAGTCCTGCTTTTCTCTCATGTAAGGGCATGTATGTTCAGTCCAGAGGTGAAAATGAGATCAGCAGGTCAGAGGAAGTGATTTGCTTTCAAGGAAGTAACGTTGTCCACACTGTGGTTCTTGGGTAGGCTGAGGAAACCAAGCTGGGCACAGACAAAATGAAAGCAGGAAAGTCCTTATCAGTTCTTTCAGCAGAACCTCAGGACATGGTGGTCGCCAGCCCCTACGTGGGTTCAGAAAGGATTCACAGACAAGGTAAGGTCCTCGGTCTCCTGTGCACTCAAAAGCCTAAATGCAGCCTCTGAAGCGTGGTAGCTGTAAGCCACCAGCTGCTGGGAGAGGACAGCAAGGAGTGACTTGCTCAGAACATGCCTGGGTTTTGTACTTCCCCACCTCCTGGCCTCCTCTACTAGACGTGGAGTCTGCCTGCGCAGACACTTTAAACCCCTTCTGACTAACGTGGCCAGAGTACAGACATCGTATCTGTCACGGCTGGGCTGAGAGCCCTTGTGACCCAACAGCAAATGCAACCTTACCAGTCCACACGGGGTGTATGGGGCCACATCCTGCTGAGATCTATTTACCAGAACTGAGCCATCCTGCCTGTGGGAGTTGCTGTTTTTATAGTTGCCCCTGGGTAGATGTGCCAGGTGGAGATGGGGCAGTTGTACCTGGCTCTGGAAAGCAACAGAAAAAACCATTTGCTGCTGTTGCACTAACAAGCAGGGAGGCATCACTGAAACGTGGTGGGGATGGATGCAGAAGGCCTGCAGGAAACCACTTTCCTCACCTGTTCCCTTTGCCATATCATGCAGGAATTAGGCACAGGCTTCCCCGTGGTGTGGCCTGCTCTGCAGCATTGCATCCCCACTGCAAAGGGCAGCATGCCTCACCTCACAGACCTCCCCAAAGGCTGGATTTGCAGGGTTTGAAACCCCCGCTGTGGGGGCTTCTGGTCACACAGGAGGGTTTTGTCCACCCAGCCCTACCCCATCAAGGTTATGTCAGCTTCCAGCTCTGCTCCTCTGCTTCTTGATTTAACGCCTCTGCCTGGGTGGGGGTGCCAGCTTTTGCAGATCCTCGAAAAGAAACCGATGATACTGGATGTGGCTCCAAAATCACAAGGTTCGTTCCCTCACGGTGGCAGACCAAAAACTTCTTCGCTGGAGGGGAGTTTCCAGGATACAGCATCTGACGCGGAGCAGCTCTGCAGGAATTTGCTGCTGCTGCCCTCCCTGGCACAGAGCTCGCGTCCTGCCTGCCGCAGCACCATCTGCCGCCTGCGGCCACCATCACCGCTGCCTCCATCCTCTCCGGAGGCCCCACCATCCCCAAGCCACGCTGGCACTCTTATGTTTCCTCACAGAGGTGCTTGGAGTGATTTGGGAAGTGTTTGCTGTCATCCAGCAGGATTCTTTGATGATAACTTTAAAAAAGTCTTTTTTTTTTTTTTTCTCTAGAATCATTCAAGGCTTGCTCCCATGAAAACAAAATCCCTTTTTAAAATTTTTTTCCTCTTTTTTTTCTCTTTTGTCTTTTTTTCTTTCTTTTTTTTCCTAAGAAAATCTGAACCCTCTATTATTTTTGAGGTTTGTCTTGCATTTGACAAAGCCTTAATATTTCCTGTGGAGAATAACTGACCTGAACATTTCCCATTGGTTGAAAGGCCATTTTCCAGCTAAAGGAAAATGTCTTGATAGAAGGTTTCCACCGTGCCTCTTGACCTGTGTTTTCCACAAGCCACCTTCAGCCTTCAGTCTGTGCACTTGCCCTTTGCACCCACCCCTTGCTCCCATCACAGATTATTTGTTCCTTGTTATTTTTCTGAGCCATCAGAAGTGGGTCCATTTTGACAAAACTGTTCCTCCAGAGGAGACCATATTAGAAGTCTCCGGGGAAGCTATCTGTTCTGGCTCTCCCTCCTAGTCCGCAGGCTTTTCGGTACTTCAAGGAGGAAGAAGAAGAGCTCAGAGCTTCCTTTTTTAGAGCCTTTTATAACGGATCCTTTCATGCCTGGCCCCACGTTCTGCAGCGTGCTGTGATTACGCTTGCGCCTCCCTGATGAAACCAGTTAGTGACAAGGCATCCCGCTGGGATTTGGTGGACGTGTAGAGCACAAAAGCAGTCCAGCAGTCCTGCCAGCAGCCCCGGGACGGGCACCTCTACATCTTCCCGTGTGCGTCCTCTGCAGTGCCACCACCACTGGAGGTGGGCTGTGGTGCCCCACGCGCACTGCGGCCTTGTGCCCTGCAGTGCCACCTGCCACCTCACGGCTCTCACTTTGCTCAGCATGCCCCTTAATTCTTTGGCTTCGGTGAATAATCTGCCAGCCCTTGGCTCCTCCCAGCCCGTCAGGAAGCAATGGCCATGTTAGGTGTCCCTGGAAGCCCTTCCTTCTGCTTTCCAGCACCACCCATGAGGTGTCCCCTGGTACCTGGTGTTAATGAGCTCTCTGCACAGCGCAGAAGCGAACGCAAGTCCTGGGCTTTGGCAGATTTTCTGATCGCACTGAGTGGATAAAGATGAACCCAGTCAGTAGTGCTGAGTTCAAAAAATGGGAAAGGCAGCCAGATCTGAATGCCTTCTGCTCTCTCCACAGCTGATGGCCTTCTGCCTGAAGACCCAGGAGTTAGGGACGACGTTGAGGCCTTTGATGGATGCGGTGTAAAGATGTCATGGCAGAAGGGCCAGGTGGGAGCCTCTGCAGCCGTGTGTTTCTGATCATTCCCTTTGTTTTGTCTTGTAGGCTAACGATTCATGCCGAGTGCCCCATGCACCTGGAGGACTTCCCAATGGATGTGCATGCTTGCCCACTGAAATTTGGGAGCTGTAAGTACCTTGATCAGCCTCTGCAAGGTGGTAGCTTCAGAGCTAAAGAACAGTCCTTCGCGTGGCCAGTGTCTTCCATGATTTTATTAATGGTGTTATTAACTGCAGCATAGTTGCTAATGGCAACATGACTAAAAATTTGTTTCTGGTATCTCAAACGCAATTCCTGCCATCATCAGGAATGAGCAGGGAGCAAATCTGTGGTTAAATCTGTGGAAAGTGGAAGAATTTGATTGACACCAGAAGAAATCATGTTTATCATGTGCATCTGCCCCTCTGTCTTCTGACAAAATGCATCCATGAAGCTGGATTGTTTAAAACTTCTAAAAAGAAGTAATTTCTTAGGCAGCTCCTATTAAATGTAGAACTCATAGCCACAAGACATAACTAAGGCCAGTAAATTAGCAAGCCTTAGAGAAGGATGAATTATTAATGTTAATTGACCTTGTGAGGAGGGATATAAAATCTCATACCTCAGGCCTAAACTTTGGGATTATTACAAGACTTTCAGGAAGGCAGATTACTCTATATCTAATTACTTTCTTGGTGAGGAAAAGAGACTAAGGTGCATCTTCCTGCTGGAATACCCTTTGGGGTTCTTCCGGGCATTTTTTACTGATTTGCCCTTTAAATGATGGGAGTTTTGACACAAGCAGCTCAGAAAGCTGCCCTTGATTAATGTAACTATGAATATTTCTAAAGCACCCATTTGCATAGCATGTGAGTTCACCTCTCTTATGTTGGAGTAGGATTAAATCACTGTTTGCACCAAAAAGCTGCCCATAGCTGGAAGCTGCTCATTTGCAAGAAGCTTAATGTGGTTCAGATTCTGTAAGTACAAGGGCAGTGCCAGTGCCAGACGTGCTGTTCAAAGGATAGCCAAATTTGCCTCGGTGACAAGTGATCCCCACAAGCTGAATGGCTTATCAGAGGCCTCCTGTCCCCGTGTCACCATGGCATGCGCCCCAAGTGGGAAAGCAGAGAGCTCACAGGAGAAGTAAGGGGATCAGCCATTTCAGAGAGCCACAGTTGCCCAAGTGCACACCGTGTGCTCACTTCATTCCTTGGACCAAAAGTGCAGTGAAGGTGATGGCTTTACCTCTCTCCACGCTCCCTAAGAGATAGATGAACACAGCAGAGAACTGTTTCTAAGCCAGTAATAGGAAATTCGTACAGCAGCTGAGACTAGGAAAGCAGAAGATGCTGCTAGACTTATCAGCTCCACTAAATGTTACAGACCTGTCCTTGTTTGAATTGGACTAGACTGCATTGCAAGTGGGTCATTGACCAGAAATAAAACAGATTCCTGGCATTAAATAGGTTCCAATTATCCGTGCTATGGCTACATGACAGCAGATACACTTCTATCCTGGACAACCAGATGAGAAGAAACCTGCACTTTCAGGTATGAAGCGAAGTGGATGGCACTGAAGACGTGTACATGTTTCCCCTGCAGACTGAGAGTGGCGGTGGGAGAACTGCGACTCTCAGAGCAGAAGGTGCTGCCCACCAAGGCAGAGGAGCATTGGCAGAGCAGTACAAAGCTAAGCCTGAAGGAGGAAGGTGGTCTCCAGGAGCATGTGGAGAGCTGGAAGGAGGGGCTGGAAAAGCAGTGTTGCACATCAGATGAGAAGTGCCAGGCTGCATCTGAAGTGCTTAAGCAGCACCGTGGCGTGCTGAGAAACGTTGGCTGATCATCAAAACCACTCCCCCTGCTTCACACAGTGTCTGCTTAGCGTTTAGCAGGTTTGCCAAAACCCACAGTGCAGGGATAACAATGGTTGTTTTTAAAAGATCAGAGAAATCTAGCTGTCTTAGGACACAATCATCCACAAAGCATGAGCTGAGAAATTTCCATAGTAGACTTGACCCAATGCTTGGGCTGACCCTAGCCAGAGATGTCTTAATATTTTAATACAAGAAGCTGGTGGTAAAAATGAATGAAAAACACTTGTTAAAATGGCTTTGCAGATAGTGAACTTTGTTCTTGCCTAGAAAATTACTGCAGAGTGGGTCTGGACAGGAAGCTTGAGAGCGTTACGGAGAGTTGTAGCACCTAGTAGAGCCTGGAGAAACTTAATTTCTAGATACTGGAGGACTGGCAATACTGAGAGAACAAGTGGGAAAGAGAGCAGCTATGGGAACAAGCAGGGGTTTGGTCACAAAGGCTTGTGAAGGTGATGGTGACCGTGCGTGTTTTAGGGCGGTTCTGGGCAAGGATGGAGAGGGGAGCTTGCAAGTCACTGGAAGGCTGCCCTGGCTGTGAGCCCAGTGCTGCCCCTTGCAGTGGCTCAGCAGAACTTGCCTGCTGTCTTCTGCAACGTGCAGGCAGTGTCCTCCCAGCACTGCCCTGCAGGCACGGGGTCACACAGTGCACAGAACACACTGGTGGGAGGGCACACCACCTCCAGGGCTGTGAGGCTGGGGACAGCTACGCCTGAAGGTAAAGATTTGCATTTATTTATTTATTTTAAACTAAACAACCTGAAATTCAACCCCATTTGTGTGTAACCCCTCTTGCCAGCCGCTGACGGCGTAACTGTCCCAGCCCCTGGCATGGCAGGGTGGTGGCTGTCCTGCTGCCCCAGCACCATGCTGGCCTGGATGCCTTCCTATTTTGCCTCTGCTTGGAGCCAGCCCTTGCAGAGCCACTGTGTCAAGGCGACAGCATTTGTCGGTGACATTGCTCTGCCCCTATCTTCCTTCCAGCTCCATTCCCAAAACCCTAGTTCCCTTTTGCTCATTCAATTAGCAGTTGCTGAGCTGCCTTTGTCTCTGGCCATGCTTGGCTGTGCTCAGCCATGTGGCTCTGAGGAACGTACAGCAAGGAGGCTGCAGGCTACAGGCTAATTTTGGTATATTTTAGGTCACCCAGAAGCACAAACCTCATTTTTCTTTCTCCTCTGCAGATGCCTACACAAAGACAGAGGTGATCTACACCTGGACTCTGGGGAAGGATAAATCAGTGGAAGTAGCAAAGGGTGGATCTCGCCTGAACCAGTATGACCTGCTGGGCCACGTTGTTGGGACAGAGATGGTCCGATCCAGCACAGGTACGTGTGGGACCATGATGAGACGCATGGGCTGAGCACACTGTCAGGCAAGACATATCCATGGGCTTTGAATACCATGATTTTGCGTAATTATGCAGGCAGTACATGGAGGCAGTGAGGAACATGGTGCTTCTCAAGCCCTGTGATGTTGGAGAACATGGCTGAGGACATCTGGGGCTGTCACCTTGAGGCACTAAGATGTTTAGCTTTTAGTGGGTTCTGCAGAGAGATCCTTATTATCTGTACCCTCTAGAAAACTGATTTCAAGCATCTAAAATGACCTGATGTGCAGAAAATTTGCCCCATCTTGCCCAGCTGGTCCTTGGTACTGTAGACTCATTTGTCTCAGATCCCTTTTCAGCCCGTCAGGAGAGCATTGCGGGCAGGGGAGGTGAATGCAACATGATGTTGTGTGATTTTCACTGCATCTGTTTACACAAATATTATCACAGCTAATAGAAGATTCTTCCAAACAAATGTTTCCTCTGATTAATGACCAATATTAATCATCTTTCTCTCCCATCTGCTGCTCCTCCCTTTCTTTCTGAATTCAGGTACTGATAGCTTCTGTTATCTCATGTGTTTCTCTCGTCTTTCTTTTCTTCTTTGCTTTTTTTTCCTTCTGTATGCACCAGTAATTCTCTCATTTGAGAATATTTCCTCTCTGGTGCACTTGATTTTAATAGTGTCTGTCTGTAACAACTCATATCACTTCCCTTGGGGAAATGTAGGGAGTCCAGGGGACTAAATGTCATAATATCTGGCCCATCTCTCTACTTAAGTTGTAGTAAAATGTACAGATGAATAACCTGAAATGGCAAGAAAGCTGCTAACGGCTCCTGCGTTTAATGACTTAGCAGAGCCACACTCACAACAAAAAGGCACAATAACCCAGCGAAATATCCAAAGCTTTGGTGCACTGCTTTGAGTGGAGGAATAGGGTACTGGAGGAAAATAGAGATGGCTGCTCCTTTGGTCTACAGCCCAGACCTTTAACAACAGAACTTGCCCTGGTTTTTTGAGATGGTTAAAGTGAGGAGAGGCAAAATATTGTCAGGATTGTCAGAAAAAACAAAATCGTGCCAGCCAGCACCAATACAACTCACAGACTGGAATTTCATCTTGGAGTTTGCAAGTTCGCTCAGGACAGACCGCTGGTGTTTTAGAGAGGGACTGGTGCTCAGCCGGTGCCATCCTGGAGCACAGTGGTGGCTCTGCGTCTCTAACCATCTGTCTCTGCAGGGGAGTACGTTGTCATGACCACACACTTCCACCTCAAGAGGAAGATTGGGTACTTCGTCATCCAGACCTACCTGCCCTGCATTATGACTGTCATCCTGTCCCAGGTCTCTTTCTGGCTCAACAGGGAGTCCGTCCCCGCCCGAACGGTTTTTGGTGAGTCTGGGGGCATGTGGGGTTTCTGGTCAGGTCAGGGGAGAAAGGCAAGCAATGGGAAATTGCTGCTTTGTCCAGATTCACAGCACAGAGCAATTCGGTGCATGCAGCAAGTTCTCTGCCTCCAGATCCCATCCATGCCTCCGCCATCCCTTTGGTAGACAAGATCACCATGCTACAGAGCCAGCTCCCCTCGCCCCGGTGGCCTGGGGGTTTGCAAGGCAGCTGGCCCAGGCTGATGGGGCTGCTGAGGTCTGGGCCCAAACACCAATGTCCATGCCCCATGCAAGGAGACGAGCTGAGGCGGTGGAGGCTGCTGCCTTACAGAGAGTTTCTGGCTCATGACCCCAGTGGATGGTTTCTCCTTTCTTGGGCTGCCTTATTAATACGTAGCTGGCAGAAAAAAAGCTAAATTATCAAGAATCCTGATCTCCAGCACACATAGGCTGCCACGAGTTGCGTCAGCGTGTCCTGCTTGGAGCACAGCTTGGAGGAGAAAATGATCCCATGGGAACAGAAAGGCTACAGAACGAGGCAGGCTTCAGGGGTGGCTGAGAAACAAAGGGAGGAAGGACCAGTCATCAGAGCTGGTCTTCTCCGGCCTTGACTGGCATCAGTGAAGCCGATGGCCATTTCCCATAATAGCTCTCAGTGTCTTTCCAGTGCTCCTATTTCCACTGAATCTCTGTAAAAAAATACTTCTGTCCATGTTTCTGCTACAAGCCAAGCCATAAATATTAACAGTAATCAAGGTATTGATCATCTAATTATATGCGTTTGGCTGTGTCTGCTTATCTGTATGAGCTTTTGAGTTGAGGAGAGGGTGGGTACATGGGGAGGCATTTAATGCTCTACCTTTGAAGTTGCTAATGTGCCCCTGGTCAGACTCCACGGAACAGGATCCTGAGCTGCGGCAGTTTAACTGCACAGTAAATATTTTGTTATTATTTTCTTCAGCTGGTTTCAGACCCCCTCTCTGAAGCAAAGTGTCAGGCTGGCATTGCACATGTATTAATAGCTTTAGCAAATATATGATAGCAGAATTGCTCTGTGCTTTCCTGCCAAGACCTTGAGTTCAGAATCTATACCCCCAAACCACCACCCCACCATACCCCACTGCCAGGGGGCAGACAGAACCTTGGCTCTGCGACGGGGGAAGGCTGGAGGGAAGGATGCAGACCTGCACATCATATAGTGAAGGATGTGAAGCTCTCTACCACCTCAAAGAGTGTTTCTCAAAAGAACTCCTGCACCAGCTCTGGAGCACCTCTGCTCTCCCAATGCCTGGGCTGAGCCCTTCTCCGAGGATATTTGATTCCCTCTCATGTTATCCCGATATTTGCAATTAGACAGGTTTGCTCAAGTAGCAGCACAGATTCGTCAGGAAAAAGCTGATTGAAAAATTAAAAGCTACCTTTGTGAAAAATGTCTTAGCTCCCAAATTGCTTTGCTTTGCTATTAAGAGAATAATGAGAACTTCAATTGTTTATTCTTTTTTTTCCCCTCTCAGAAAGTATTACCAACAATATTACTGAAACTCTTCAATTACCAGGAGTATAGCTTAAGGGAAGTGAAAATTAGTCAATATTTTTATAATGTTTTTAATGCATTTTTAATTGAAAAGCATATTATTGGGGAAAATGGATAGCAAGGGTTGCTTGCTTTAATGAAAAAAAGCTTTAATAGGCATTTTGCTACAGATCATTTTAAAAGATAAATCCTTGTGACACTTTTTCCGGCAGCATGCACCACTGACGGGTGCCTGGCCGTGCAGGCGGGACCTGCGGTCCCACAGTCCATCCATGTAGCCCACAAAGCACTTCCAGAATATTCTGAGACCTGCGTTGTGAGAGTGGCCAGTTTCTGCTCCTCCATGAAATCCTTACTATGTAGCTGTACCTTATTATTGTCATTGTTGTTGTTTTATTTTATCACAGTAGCAACAAGAGGCTTCTCCACACCAGGCTCCATGTGAGGGAGCTAGGCCTAGTGTCAGGGAATTCACAGATGAGGAATTAAACTCCCCGAATTAAATGTAGGTGCCTAACTCTGAGGTAGGACTCTTTCATAGTGAGCAGAAATACAGTCAATGGAGTTTGGGTCAGATTCCTCTTATCCTAATGTGTGTGCCATTGTTTATATGAATTGGAGATACCTGGATACTGGCCCACAGAAGGCCCTGCAGTTGGCCCGACTCGAGCAGGGGTTGAACTAGTTGAGTTCCCTCTCAGCCTAAACTTCTTTGTTATTCTGCAGATTGCACCGTGGGCTGGTGTGGCTAGGGGTCCCTTAATTACAGCACATTTTGTTGGCTAGGGGTCCCTTAATTACAGTGGGAACATGGGCCACATAGCTTAGAGGACAGCTCCCAAAAGTATGTGATGGAAATGCCAGCTGTGTGTTTTGTGGGGAAAGTGAAGCACAA
Organism: Anser anser; assembly: GCF_964211835.1. Classification (NCBI taxonomy): domain Eukaryota; kingdom Metazoa; phylum Chordata; class Aves; order Anseriformes; family Anatidae; genus Anser; species Anser anser. The sequence goes on from NC_139734.1 coordinate 12,988,703, forward strand.
AGATGTGAAGTGGTTCACCAAGGCCTGGCTTAATGTCGGTGGCAGAGAGAGGAGCAGATTTCAGTTCTTCTTAAGCCTGGCCTGCTCCCTGCCCTCTGGGCAGTGGGGATTTTTTTCTGATATATCCCTTTTGTGGCCAAATCACTTTTGATATTGGTAGGTCCATATGCAATGGAAGCACCTTGGGCAGGAGCCTGCTGTCTTCAGTACTTGTATCCCTGTCCGTGTGTGTGGTGGACAAAATGCCCCCTTTTCTCCAGGGGCCAGTACATCTGTGGGCTAGGCTAGTGTGACCCACGACAAGATTTCTTGCCGGCTTTTCCCCTGAAAGGGCAGGGCACAAAGATGCTGAGGGTGGGTGAGTGCAAGTGTACGGTCTGACAGCATCCTTGCCTCCTGCTGTGTTCCCACAGGTGTCACCACCGTCCTCACCATGACCACACTAAGCATCAGCGCAAGAAACTCGTTGCCTAAAGTGGCGTACGCGACGGCCATGGACTGGTTCATAGCCGTCTGTTACGCCTTTGTGTTTTCTGCGCTGATCGAATTTGCCACCGTCAACTACTTCACCAAGCGCAGCTGGGCTTGGGATGGCAAGAAGGTGCTGGAGGCACAAGAGATGAAGGTGAGCCCCATGGCCGAGGCCGGGGACGGTGAAGAAACGCTGCACGAGAGAGCTGTGCTGGGACCAGGAGTGGGTAGCATGCAGCCCCACAGCACTCGGGAGGCTGGGTGCTACTTACTGGGGTTCCCAGCTCAGGTCTCGACTGCAGCGGTTCTTGGGGAATGAGGGAGGAGGGCTGGTTGCTGTGCTTAGCTGGAGAAAAACACCCAGATCAGACTGCTCGCTCTTTCCTGTGCCTTTCTGCATGACTGTTTGCTGGTGGAAATGAGAATGCGTGCACGTTTTGGTCTTACTCTGCTGGTGGTCTCCTTTCTCCATCTTCCTCAAACCCGTAAATGCCCCGCTCCATGTCGCCCGCATGCCACCCAAGCCCAAATACACCACGGGATGCCAGCCTCGCCAATGGTGATGGTTCCACTGTGCTGTGTCCCCTGCAGCAGGTACCCCCTCCGTAGGTCTCCCCCAGCACGGGCAAGCATGGTGCAGCGAGGGGCAGGCCCTAAGGCGCGTGCTGTTGCCCACAGCTGCTGGCAGCTGCCGCTTTGTACGCTTGGGCAAAGAGGATGGGTGGGAAGCAAGCAATCGGAAACGGCACCTGGCAGTAAATTAGTGCCTGGCATCACCCACGTTTCTCCTTCTGCTCAGGATCAGCCTCTCTGGCAGCATCCTTCCTGACAGCCATCACTAGCCCTGCCCGTGCCCCCTCCCTCCTGACTGATTTAATCTGGGCTGCGCAGAGAAATCGCTTACTGTAGCATGCTGCTCCTTGTTTATATTTATTGAATCAATTTGAAAATCACATTTGTCCTTGTTCTCGGTTCTGGAGCTTCTATATTTTTCTCCTTTTCATTTCAATGTGTTATTTAAAATTGTTGTGGGGCTCTATGCAAATACCTGGCAGAACTGCAGTAACTTTTAGGAGGACGACAGCCAGCCATTTCTCTGGTACGGAGGTCACAGCAGAAGAACGGAGGCCTTGTGGAAAACCACAGCCATCACCGGGTGCTGAATGCCTCTGTCTTGCGATTCTTGGACTCTCTCTATCCATTTGCTTTTGCAGCTGTGGTCTGAGCACCAGGCTCATGGCAGAAGGGCTCCAGAGGAGGCCTGTTCATTGTCTTCCACATCCATCGTGAGCCATAGCACTAGCTGGGCCTCTGGAGAGGAGAGGAATCTTTCTCAGGTCATTGGCATGAGCAAAAAATCAGAGCAGGTCCTCAAAGCAACCCTATCCCTTTCAGGGATGGGTAAATCAGCACAAAGTCAGGATTCACAAAGCCTTGGGCAGTTATGTGAACTGAGCACAGCCAAAAAAGCAACAAAGGCTTAAAAGCTTCAATTTATGATAAAAGAAGCAGTTTCCTCGATTTATTTATTGACCCAGCACTGCAAAACCAACCATGCTGAAGCAATACGGTAAAAACAGGCAGAATGTTTGCACACATGGTAATTGAACAAGAAACCAAAGCAGGACTGGAAATGTTTCAGAGAAAGCATTCCTTGGGAGAGTTTGCTGCAATTGGTGTCAGCCTGAAGAATTGCAATGGACTCCAAATTTGTGGATTCTTTTTCAAGCCAACCCTGTTCCTTATCTGATGCAAACTCAAAAGGCTAACCCACCCTGGTCTCTGCAGCTCAGAAGCTCTCACTCTACCCTATTCTCTCTATTTCACTTTTATATATGCTGCAAACAATAACATCTGAAATCACGCATCCAAGGATAACTTCCTGAACAGTCATGGACTTTCAGGGGGCTTGTGAATATGATGTGTCACCATATTTGCTTTCGTCTCTATTCCACCGAATATTTTCAAGCAGTGAATTTGCTACGCAGGGGAGGTGCCACATTGGCTCAGTTCCAGCCTTCATTTAGCTGTTCTTGAAACAATTGACAAGCCAGGTGGTTGAAACCACTAAAGAAAGAGGAGGCCAGAGAATAACTATTGGCATTTTAAAGTGTTGATACCAGGAGTAAAACTGCCAGTGACAAGCCCAGGCTGAGCCTTGGTCTCTGGAGAGCGTTCACCCCAGCCAAAAAGAATGTTCTTTATTGATGTGATGGCAAGGATCCTCATTCCAGGTTTGATTGTTTCCTTACATGAACACAAAAAAAAAAAAAAAAAGAAATCAATAAGTGTCAGCCCTGCCCTCACCTCAAATGCAGGCAGCAGCAATGCTTCCCAGCCTATTTAAAAGAAATCCCTATTTTGCAAATGCTGCAGGTCGCTGACAGGTACTCCCAGCATGTCCAGTCTCTCATGGCAGGTTCTATTCTTCCTTTGTCCCCTTCATTCTACCAATTTAGTTGGAGGATTCTGTGAGGCAAAGCAGTTTTTGGGTAGGACTTAACCACGATGGGTAGATCTTGGTGAAAATGTTATGTCCAAATTTTCTATGTGCTTTTCACGTGTCTTTTTACCGAGGAAAAGTCACCAAGGAGCATCCTCCAAACCTCTCTGTTGATACTATCATCTTAGAGTTTTCTTCCTTGTTTTTTGGAGGTGTCTGGCATGCTTGCCATTTGCACCAGGTACCTTCTCTACTGATGGAGTGAAGCCAAGATCTTTGTCCAACCCACCCTTCAGCAATTCTGAAGTTTATCCCTTGATCAAGGTCACCAAGGAATCATTATTCTTTCTCCTTCGTTTCTTTCCACCTATGGCATCTTTGTTTCAGTCCCCTCCTTCCAACAGAGAAGAGCTAGAACCAACCTTCATAGACCACAATTTTCAACCAATTTACAGACTCACAGGGTGGTTCAGACCCTTTTTCTCTGCCTCACTATGGTAAATATGTTTTAATGTGACTTTCCTTTGCTGACCATGCTCTGCAGCCCAGTCTTCTTTGTCCTACTGCGTTCACAATCTCCTATGACTCCCCATAGCACTGCAAATGATTTATGCTTCCAAAATCTTCACTAGATTCCATGTGTCATCCTTTGACACCGTTTCACCCTCTTTCTCTCCACACTGTCCACGTGGTGTCTGGTGGTGATCCAACCTCTGAGTTTTTGTCTGGAGATGCAGAGAGTGTAGAATCATTGATGTCACCTCCACATGAGCAGAATGAAGAAGGGATGGGAGGGGTGAGTGATGCACCTCGAATACTGGGTTCGGCTTGGGCCTCTCACTACAAGAAAGATACTGAGCTGCCAGAGAGGAGGTGCAGAGAGCTAAGTCTCTGACAGACCATCAGCAGAACCAGTAGTTCCCCTAATTTCAGATGTTCAGCCTTTAGCACCTCAACAGAGAGTCTGGGAGACAAGAATATTTAACGAAATGCTATTGTACTCCACCGTGTGTGTTTGTGGTCATATTTATCTTCAGACCAGATTTTATAGTATTTCCCTCGGGAGAGCAGCTCAGGAAGATAACTTCGTGCAGCAGCTTCAGTCTCCCTGGGCCTAAACTGGGACATAAAAACGAGAATAGCTTTTCAACATAAACATTTTAACTAGGCCAGTCTTTCCAGTGTAAATATGGGGTCTCCTCTTGTTTTTCCACTCTTTCCATCTGATTCAGTACAACATGAAACTCCTCATAGATAAGTGTGCAGGGTTATTAAAGCTGAGGGCTACTTTGCTGCTGACAACAATAAACAAGTTTTGCTTTATTTGATTGTCAAAATCTTGCCTAAAACATTTATTTATAAAGCGTAGTCTAGTATCTTCAGGCTGAACCATTTTTTCTGACATCTCAGGAGCCTGTTTTCTTGCACGTGTGTGCTCTGATGGGAAGCATGTGCTCTGGATGTTTAGCAAAGACTGCCCAGGCTCCCAGCACTGACCAGGGCAACTGTGGACAGCTAAAAAATGTCTCTGGTTGTAGGCTCCCAAGCCTCAGCACTACCTGAACAGTCTGATCTGAGGTCCAGAGAAGCCCAAGCAAAATCCTGGGGGCCTCTGAATCACATTAATTGGAGCAGTTGTTTGCTGCCAACACCCACAGCATTCATGTTAGCCTGAATTTCCTCAATTTCAGCCTTCTGTTTTCAAATGCCGTTGGCTAGACAAGACAGATCCACTTTGCAAGCTCTGGGGCAGAAAAGCTAGCCAGGTTGAAAATGTCATGTCACTAATAGTCATCTTATTCACGTAACATGTCTGATTAATACTCAAATAATCACAGTGAACTTCAAATTACATTCTGCAAACAACAATGTTTTTCATTTCATTATCTACTATTAATTATTTTATTACCTCCTGTAGCTATGTTAATAACTAATCATACTAAACCACATTTGAATGTTTTAGAAGGTGAAACATCTTTAGTCCTTTATTTGCTTCTTATCAGCTCTTTAGCAGGAAATGTTCACCTGTGCAGGGGGTACAAGCTAACGTGGCTCTAATGATTGCAGAAATCAGTCACACAGTTAATCATTAAAGATCATAACAACCTCTCCCACATTATCCATAGAGGACTATGAATATGGTCTGATCAGTGGTTTAGTCAGATCCGGACTTTTCTAGACATTTAGACCTCCTTCTAAGAGCAGGTTAATTTCTGTAATTGCTACGAGACTGCAGTCAGAGCTCTGATGTTACTGGAGAGGGGTTGAAAGGTTGTGCAGAAGTCTGGGTTTTTTAGCATCCCACTGAAAATTGCTGTGGAAAATGCATTTCCTAAGGTAACCAGAAATATTCCTGGTGATTGTGGACGCATTTACAACACAAGAACAGCCTGAAATGTAAAGCCCTTGGAGTACCTCTGCAGGTCGGATGGTCAATCCAGCCTTTCTGGTTCTCAGGCTAGGATGCAGAGATGAACACATCCTGCTGGCTGTGCACTCTCCCTTTCTCCCAGCCCTTACTTTGCACGTGGTGTCTGCATGCCTACGTACATAGAAGCCAGTGCCAAACACCACTGGGAAATGACTGAATGAACCTCGTTTTGTGTTTCAGTTGCTTTTGAATGGAAAATGAGATAAGAAGTCACACCTTGTTCTGAGTTTAGATTTTAGATTCCCACTGTGAGTGATTGCTGTGTCTAGCTCTGACTCCTGGTGTAATTACAGCGGACACCACATGGACACACACAGGTGCTGGGATATGTCGGGTGTCTGATAGCTGCACAGGAAGAGATTTAATTCAACAGGCGTCTCCCGGTAGACCTAGATTGCTTCATACAATGTGGCCTGTGGTGCAGCTGGTCTCAAGTCCCTGACAACAACAGGAAGATCCCCGGGGTGGAGGAAACATCCATCATGACTCTCTAGCTCTGTCTTCCCATCCACTCATCTTCATTAACATCGGAACTGTCCGTCTTAAGCGTCCTCCTTCATCCTTTAGTGCACCATGTCAAACACAAGTCTGTCTTTTCCCTTTCCTGTGCAAGCTCTCCACCCTTCAGCAAGGACAGCACTGCTCTCCCTGGAGCCCTGGGGGAGGGCTGCACTTTTCTCCCTTGATTTGCAGCAACCCTTAGATATGAAGGCAAGATGAAAGGCTCCCCTCTGCCCTTATAGCATCTGGAGTCCTGAAAACCAGAGCTACTGCAAATCCTTTCTGTTTGTTTTGTATCTTGCCTGGGTAGGTGATGAGAGGAACTAAAATATCCCAGAGGCATTGTGGACGTCGTGACGTTAAATTCTGAGGTATTCCATGTGAGACATTCAGGGCACTGAGGCAGTGTAAGATATGGCCTTTTAGTATCATGGTTCAAAAGCATTGCAGTGCTGTCACCCACATTCTTAAGGCCACTGGTTTTCTGGCTAAAAAATAAAAATAAAAAAACTGTCTATGATGTCTCCTCCTCTCACCTGATCCAGGAAGCAGACCGGCTAAGCAGAAAATCAAGTTCTTCCCCTAAGATGACCACACTGGGTCTCATGCTTTTCTAAAGAATGCATTCCTGCTTCGTCTCTCTGTGGCTGAACCTTACGTACAACACAAAACAGAACCCAGCTGAGGGAGAAGTCAAGGAGTCCGTGTGGAGTTTGAGCTTGCATTCACTTGTACTGGCCTAGCAATATACAGCACAGACTTGGCAGCACTCGGCCAGTCAAGGAGTCACCCATCTTGGGCAGCTACTGCTCAAGTGCAGCTGCACGCACCGTTTTATACCCCTGCTCTCATCTAAGGTGCTGCAAGGAGGCTGTGAGGCTGTGTGGCTTCAGTTATTTGACTTGCAGCCAGACCTAACAACTATCTGCCAGTCCAGGACCTCTTTGTGCTCCGTGCTCCATGCCAAGCTTACACAGAGCAGCCAGTGTAATTGAAGGAGACCCTAGACCAGCACATCCCACTGCTCCAGCTGCCCTCATGTGGCAGATGTCATGGGTTCTGGCCATCTTCTCACCACATCTTCCTTCCCTTCCACAGTGCTGCCTTCTCGGCCTCTTGCTCCTCTCTCCCTTTTCCATCTTCTCATCCAGACAGGCAGGTAAACTCAGAGGACAAAATATTCTCTGTGCAGTTCTACAGTCACTTCATCTCTGTTGTGTTTTTCTTCCACCTTCCCTAGAAAAAAGAACCGGTGGCACTAGCGAAGAAAACCAACAACACCTACAACATAGTTGGCACCACATATGCCCTCAACATCGCCAAGGACCCCGGCCTGCCCACCATCTCCAAGAGTGCTGCTGCCACCGCGACGGCCACCAACATGCCCCCCAAGATGCCCCGCATAGAGGAGAAGCTCCCAGAGAGTAAGAAGACGTACAACAGCGTCAGCAAGGTAGACAAGATGTCCCGCATCGTCTTTCCAGTCCTCTTTGCCATTTTCAACTTAGTCTACTGGGCTACCTATGTAAACCGGGAGTCAGCTATCAAAGGAATGATCCCCAAACAATAAAACCGGTCCAATAAACCTTCCATCAGTGAGCAACACCCAGGCAGGAATTCTCCAGGGCTTTCTTCTCTCCTGTTTTGTTTAATTATTATTGTTCATTTGATATTATTATTACTATTAGATCATTCTTTTATAATGTAAACAAAACTGTGATTTTAATTTAATCCCGTATACATTTAGTTTTGTCTTATTTTGGTTTGTTTTTTCTTTGATGATGAAAGGAAAAAAAAAAGGATCATAACAAGTTGTGCCTCTAACATGGTGAATCTGATGTCCCCACCCACCCAAGTCACCCTGTGCTTCCATCTCTCCTCCTCCACGGTCTGCATGCCACTGCCATCTCGCGCTCCTCTCCGCTGGTGGCTGCCTCCTTCCTCCTCTTCTGCGATGGACTGCCCTAGCGTGGTGGACACTCCTGGTGGCATGGGCTCAAGGACGTGGAGGCCTCCAGAGTCAGTCACTGGGCTGGTCTTCAGTGCCTGGCGCTTTGTGCTAGGCTGTGCTCCCCTAGGGGCAGGGGAGCTGCTCTGTAGAGGGAGCGGTGCTGCGTGGGCCAGTGCCAGGGGCTGGTAGAACCATGGCAGGTGTGGAACAGGGTGACAGCATCTTGTAGGTATCTACTGGGCTTCCTCCTCTCTGTCTTCACCAGCTGCTTCAACCAAGCCCAGCTGCTGGTTTCCTCCATGCTTCTCCCCAGATGAGAACAGGTGAGAAAGGTCTTGTCTGTCTGACATCCTGCACTCTTGGGGCAATTCATGTTAGAGGACGGGATATTTCCTACTAGAGAAATCATTTTTCTCAGGGTCAGTGAGTGACTGAGGTCAGGACTGGAGCTTTCTAATGCCTACGAGGAGATAGTAGCTGTGAGGCCACGTGCCTTCAGCATCAGGAAGCCATTGAGCTCAGACAGATAGTTTATCACTTTCTCTTGGCCCCATCCACTTCTCCTTCTTGACTTCTCTGCTCCCCATTCATCTTCCTTTGGCTACTGTGCAGCCCCCAGTAACAAATATCTCACTGCTCGGTGGATTTAGGCAGAGAAGCCCCTGCCTCCCAGGGGAGCCACACTGCCAGGGAGGAGCACACCCCCAGGACATCCAGCTCACGGTGTGTTCCTGCTCTCGTGCACCTGAGCAGCAGTGCTGGTTCAGGCCCCTTCCTGCCCTGGCACACCAGGAACCACTCTGACACCTGTGGGGGTGCCTGGGCTCTAGTCGGTCCCCAAGAACCCCCCTGTCCCCCATGAATGCAGCTGAGCGTCCTCACCACCAGGGGAAAACAGCAGAAGGGGCTCCTTGAAACAGTGGTGGTGGTGGGGGGGATACTGCTGTCCCAGGGAGATGTGTGACCAGACGCCATCTCACAAACCCACTGAGATGAGACACAGCTCTAATACCTGCAAACCCTTCCAAGAAAGCCCCCCAGTGCCTTGGAGAGAGGCTTTTTCTCTCTTCATGGCCCTTCAGTCAGGGTCCCAAACCAGCAGCTGCCCCCTTCCCAGCAGCAGCACAAGTTGGTGGCACCCAAGCCCTGTCCCTCCTACCCCACCCTGGTGCCTGGACCCCTGCACACACTGTCCTGCTATGAGGAGCACTCCGTCTGTGAGTGCTCATCCCCATCCCACGGGTGGCACTGATCCTGCCAGCAGCCCTGCTCCCAGGATGGGATGCGCCACCTCTTTCCTTGGTCACTGGCTGCCCCCTCCACCTGCCCCCCGCACATTTTGGGTGCACGCAGCCAGCTCGGGGCCCCAGCACCCCCAGCGTGATGTCTTCAGCATTGCTTTGAGCCTCTGCACCGAGCTCAGCACCCCCTGCCAGCACCGGAGCGGGGCTGAGCACGAGGCGCAGGACTCGCCCCACCTGGAATATCCATGGGGACGGCAGGATGGAGCGGGGCAGGGCAGGATGCTTCATCCTGCAGTGTGCGTGGCGTTGGTGCAAGTCCTGCCCGTCCCTCACCTCTCTTGCTGGCTCAGCAGCAGCGCACAAGGAGAGGAGCTCGGAGACATTCAGCTCAGCCCCCGGCGTGTCCCGTCCACCAGCAGGCAGCGTGGGGCGAGACGTGGCACATCCCCCAAGCAGATGTGAAGGAAACCAGCTCTAGCCGTGCCATCCACACCCCAAACCACCCGTGACATTTCTACAGTGCCTTTCATCCCCAGGGCTCCCCGGCAGGCAGCGAGGAGGGGAAAGCCCCAGCATCAGGTTGGAGGAGCGGAGGGAGGACGCACTGTCCCCAAATCTGCTGGGCAGGGGGGACATCCCCGCTACTTTGGCACTGCCCCAGCACTGCCCTGCACCCCGCACACCCCCGTGCCCCTTGTGCTCCCCCCATGCCAGCACTGTCCCCTCCAGCAGTGGGTGCTGCTGCCACCCCCCAGCTCCCCGGCTGTAATCGCTGTGCTAACTGGCCGTGAGGCTGTTTGTTTGGGAGACTACTTGGATGTCATTTTCTTAAATAAGCTAGATGAAGTGTATCTCATAAAACATTCATCTCACTATAATACTCAGGCCTAAGTGAATGAAATAGAAACCCTATAAAAAGCAAAACAAACACAATAAAATGGTAACAAAGAGTATATTGTGTTTACTAATGGAATTATGTCAAAGGCAAGATTAAATATGGGATCCAGTGACTTCGCTGACTTGAGTCTCCTCCTCAGCCCCCTCCACTAGCCTGGGCATTCCCCAAAATCCCCTCTGCCCGAGGGCAATCCCACCTGCTGCACTGTCAGGGTGAACCTCCTGTCTGTCTTCTCCACTTCTCCTTCAATCCTGCTGCCCCCAGACCCTTGTTCCTCTGCAGGACACAGTCCACCAGGCTGGCTTGCTGGTGGCACCCACCTGCTGGCCCATCTTTGCTCTCCCCAGCTCTGAAAACTTTGCTCTCTGCTGGATAAAAGGCTCCCTCCCTGGATCAGTGTTAGCACGCCTTGAAAGCCAAGTCTATTCCCACCAAAGCCTGGCACTGGCCCTGAGTCTTTTTGCCAGCTGGAAGCAGAAATACCGGCATCCTTTGGTTAAAGACAACAAACCAAACAGGATTTGTAGTTTGGCTTCCAATCAGGGAAGCATTTCGGGAAGATAGTTATAAATAAGTGGTTTAGCATCTCCTGCCAGCAGACATCACAGAGAAGATAATGTTCTTTTTTTAAAATCTGTCAGAGGCTCAAACTGGGACATTTCCCTCCCAGCTAACACGAGGCTGCTGATGGGCCCTTCTTCTATGGGGCCCTTCTTTTATAACTGGGCTGTGTAGGGATGGACATGTACACAGCCATCGACAGTTTACTCCACAGAAAGCCAGTTGTGCACGGAGTGGGCTCTGCATTTCACTGTGAACCTCGATACTCCAACATTTCTTTTCTTTTTGCAAGGCTCAAAGCCCCTTGACTTGATGAGAGTCTCCCAGGAAGGAATTAGAAGGCTTTAAGGGTGACCAAAGTGATGTTAGCCTGTACTCCTGCTTTGTAGTCCCAACCTGCGGTTGCATTCCTCCTGACAATGTCAGGTGGAGGTTTTGGCACTGACACCCTGCCCCTGCCCTCCTCTGAGACCACACATGGGCCAAATCGGTGTGGTTTTGGGGTGCTCTGAATGCTTGGGAAGGCAGGGGATGGTTCAGCTGAGGTCCTCCAGGCTGTCGGCGGAGGCAGCTCGTGGTGGCTGCAAGCACCAGGTCAGTGCTGCAGGTGTGAGGGACAGGGAGAAGGGGTCACTGGGTGCCACCCATGCTTCTAAAGGGCTGATGGAGCTATCCCCATATGACTTCTCTGAAAACGCTCCTTGAACATCACCAGCCAGGGCTGTGACACCCGGGGCACAGCTGCCCGGTTCTTCTCCACGCACCAAGCTCAATGTGAGCAAAGTCAGCTTCACTGCTCCCTAAGCTGTACAACAAATTGTTGAGGCCAACACAGCTCATCCCCTCCTGATCTCCACCAGCTCGGTGGCACTGGTGGGGACCTGGTTTATTTGCTGTAGGACCACCCTGTGTGAGCAGCCCCCGTGCTCGCTGACCCCAGACACAAACCTGGCATGCCAACAAGGGCCCGACCAACCTGTTTCTGCAAGCAGCCATCCTGTGGACACAAGGTACATTTGTTTCTCATATGCTGCCTTGATTACACGTGTCCACATCTTAGATTCCTCTCAGCTGCCCCCTTGGGGAGAATTATAGGGCTGCATCACAGGTCAGGAAGGTATTTCTCCTGCTGCAGGTCATCTGGTCTGGGAAGACCCTCTGTTACGCTGAGAAGCTCTCTGAGACCTTCTAAAACCCGAAGCTGTTTCCTGTCCCAGAGGCTGCGGTAAAAACAGCCTCTCTGCGGTGCTCCTTTGCAACAGCCGGGGGAACAGAGCAATCTAGCACACGTTAACCCGCCCCGCCAAGTATCCACCCGGGCTTTGCAGACCTCCTTGGTGGTGGGGAGGGCTCAGCCAGGGTGAGAGGCACACTCATGCACTGTGAATGCTCTATTGATGCTGAAGCAGGGGGAAAAACTTTAAACGGTTCACCAAGCCTCTCTGTGTATCAAGCTAAACTACCCCTGAAGGCATTTTTGGCTAGATGCCACGGCGCAGATGAGATTGATAGCTTCAAGATATAAATATTTACTGTTTGACCTTGTAATTGTTCAGTCAGCCAAGGTTTTTACATATATATGTGGGAGTGTGTGTATATTTATGCTCACAAAGTGTATCTAAAAGTCAAGCTTTTTCTCTTTGAAAGAGAAAATGGCAGCTTTAAATTGTTTTACTTCCCTTTCATTCTCTTTGCTAAATCTTCTGCAAAGAGGTTCATCCACCTCTGCTGGTCCTCAGGTGGCTCTGGGAGGTCTGGGGGGCACAGGGAGCAAGGGGAGCGAGGGAGAAAAGTCTCTCTCTTGGGACCTGGGACCAAGGTCACTGCTGGCAGCACTGCCCAGCATCTTTTGGGAAAACTTAGTGCCACACATCACAAATTCTCCAACACAGCCCTTTTATTCTTGCCCCAGACACTTGGATATTCCCAGCAGCATTGCTTTTCCAACAACTGAATCCCACGAGCCTTTAGCCCCACACAGTGTGTGTGTGACTGAGCATCGTGAGGGGTTTTGAGGTCCCGACCCTAAGCCTGCCTCAAGAGGGAACGCAAAACCTGGCTGGATCCATTTTGGCCATCCCGATGGCCAGAGGAATGCTGCAGGTAGGCGCATCTTCTGCAAAGCAGCTTTTAAGACCCTGTCTGCCTGGAGAGGGAAGCCCAGTCCTCAGTTTGCTGCGTGAGCCAGGATGCTCTCGCTGTCTTCGACGGCTCTTGGCTCTTCTCTCCCCTGCTGCTTGAAGGTCCTGTCAACTTTATAAGTCCATTGGCTCACATTACGCTGCTGGCAGCTCTCCGTTTCCTCTGAAAAGTCTCTCAGTTCCTCCTGTCTCTTTACAGGGAACCCAGCAAACATAAAGGCAATCATATATTGAACAATTTGGTTTTTGCAACCGCAAAAAAAAGAGCAGAGCTGGGAAACCTGTGTCGCTGTCACATTGCCTTTGTGGGGATGTGTTTGGAGTCAAAGGGCTCCTCGCAAGTACCCCCATGTCAAGGAGAATTTCACTGTCACCTGGCTCTGGGTCAGTGCCTGTTGCTTCTTTTGCTGGAGCCCTGGCATCCACCGTTGGGGAGAATTGCATTAGCATCACACTAGGGCAGCCCATCGAAAGAAAGAACACATTGCAACAAATTGCCAGAAAATACGCTCATTTTCACTGCCTCAGGTTGAATCCGTGCCCCTGGTACGTCTTCTGTTTTGTTTGCCATCTTGTGAGACTCTCTTCACTTCACTATGAGAAAGAATCTAGCTGGCAGCAGTTTGATGCATGACAATCCTGTTATTACAGCTGTAAATAATTAACGACTAGAAAAAAATACACTTTTTAATTTTTTGTTGACTTTATTTTCTCTATTGACTAGCTGTTAGCCACTTTCTTAAGGGATTTCTCATGGAAACTGTGACCTTCCTCTTTCTCTCTATTTCTCTCTCAGTGTTTTCCCTTTCTTTCTTTCTTTCCCTCTCTCTCTTTCTGAGATTTGTGTTTCAAACGCTTTTTGGTGCACTGTTCAATGCCTGTTTGTATTTTTGAATCGTATTTTTCAACCTTTGCTGGAAAAAAAAAATCGCCCATTCTAATTGGCAGGATTTTGAGTCCTGCAATTTTTTTCAGCTTTTAGCTTTTTCAGTGAGTTAAAGCAACAGAAAAATGTTTCAAAAATTACAGTGAAGTTCTGAAGAGAGATTAGAAAACATCAGAAACCAGAACAACATGAACGACATCGACAAGCTGAGTGGACGAGGAGGACTCTTCTGACCACCTCCTAACCTCCTGGCCTAACACACCAGGCGGGACTAGACCTTTTCACTGAACTAAATCACTCCGCTTTTCCACTCTACCCACTCTCTTGAACTCTGATCAAAACAAATAAAAAATCATATTTTAAAAAAGCGCTGCACTATTGTTTTTTTTCCAGGGTCTGTTTCTCAAAGGCAAGTGGTGGGAAGCCTGGGGAGCAAGTTCTCTGGGCGTTGGGCTTCCTGCACAGCTGGAGAGTTTGTCCCAGTGGTGAGCAGGAAAGCTCCCTGGGAAAAAATAAGTATTTCAGGGGAAAATATTCCCTGACTTCCATCATATCATGTTTAAAATGCTTTCCTTTCCAATGGCAGGGGGGTGGAGGGCACAAGATATGGTTGAGGCCGGTTGGCTGGGGAGCTGGGGGTCTGACCCAAAGCTGGGAGGATGGTGTGAGAGCTGGGGTGTGCATGTTCCCCCCAGTGCTGCCTGTGGTTAGACTTTGGTTTTTTAGTAAAACTCTCTGGCATTTCTCCGCATACAACATGAACGAAGCTTTCTGCTGCTCTAGGGGTGACCAGAAAAGGCTTTGCCCAAGACACTGGCTTATACCACCCACCATGTACGCTTCTTCAGCTAAATCATGCCTTAGGGAGACCCTGGTGGGAAGAAGGACACAGGAGGCCCTCAGCCCAAATGTCCGTGGCCATGCGGTAGAGGGAACACATGCCAAGGACAGGTTGGAGGCAGCTCGACCCACACTGCTGCGCTGCTCAGCTGTTACAACGACCTCCAGCATCACTTTGGTCACCCACGCAGCTTCCAGGCGTGACTTAGGATTTACCCCGGTCCAGACACCTTTGCAGCAGGGAGTTTTGGTTGTGGCAACCCTGGTTCTAGAGATTTAATAGCACCTAGCCGACCGTGCCATGGCACTCAGCCAGCAGCCGTGTGTGTCCAGGGGACCGTGCTGTCTGCTAGCAAGGAAATTTAAGGTGTAGGGACTTCATTTGGACCTCCCACCCCAATTACCAGTGGGAAATAGCAGGAGAAGGAAATAATTCCAGTGCCATAGCCAGTTGTTTTTCACTCCTGAAGGAGTGAAATTCCTTCCCCTCTTCCCTGGGTTCCCTGAGCACCATCTGGAAGCTGCACCAGGGACTTGCCAGCGGGACAATCCCTCCAAACATATTGCAACCTTGAGAAGGAAAGTTGCACGCCTGAATTTGCTGCTTTCAGCTGAATCCTCCCTCTCGCTCAGAGAGTCGGAAGACAGAGGAGGCTTGGGAGCAGCGGGCTCGCAGCTGCCGTGGCAGATGGATGGTTATCACGGGTCTTGGTGGTACAGGCTGCATACTTATGTCTTCCCGAGGAAGGAGCATATCTTGTGACCTCGTCGAGAGCATGTGAGGAAGAATCCCACAATGTTTTCAATGACAAAAGCTGGAACCCGAAGCCTTCACCCCTTTCCCCGAGTCCTCCCTCCACCAGAACTGCACAGGGTTGGACCCAGCCTGAAAAGATCTTCCTGACTCAGGAGACAAAAATAAACAGCGATGTAAAAAGCTTCCCTGCATTATCACTTCTCTATTTGAACCTGGAACAAGGGCCCTGAAGAGGAACAGAGTGTAATTGCAGTGTCCACAGAAAAGAAATACTAATGAAAACAGGCAGAGCCAGGAGAATTCGCGAAGAAGAGGCATAGCAGAGCAAGTATTTATTACCCTGGCACTTAACACTCCGGCTGACAGGTGTCTTAGGGAAGCAATAGCCAGCTTTTATTATTAGGTGCTTATACCACAGCAGCGCTCAGAGGGGGAACTGTTGATGTACGGCTCCTGCAGTGAAGGACATTTGGGAGCAGATAAATGTGTCTCCTGTGCCCGGACGGCCGCACAGCCCAGAGCCCCACTCAGCCGGGTGAAGGAAAATGTCCCCTGGGATGCAGTGCTCTTCCTCTGCCCTTCAAGGGTCCTCAGCCCCTGTGGCTATTCCAGAAACCTCTTCTACAAACCACCTCCTCCTGGGGTGGGGCAAGAGCCCCAAAGCCAGCCAGGAGTTAGCATTTGTGCATTTGGGTGGTGGGATCGGAAACCCCAACACCAAATCGGGGTTCCCCCTGTGGAAGGAGCTCTCAACTCTGCTTCCCTCTCCCCATGATGTGAGTAGGTCTGACACTGCAGGATTCCCACTCATGGGGCTCTTCCATCGCCGTGCTGCTGCCTGTGAGTGAACGGCACTTTTTTCCTGCAAAGCCCGGTTCCTCCTGACCGAGCTCATCCATCAGCAGCTTGTCGGCAGGAACATGATTTGAGACTTTGCGGTCGCCCCACTCCACGGAGAACGTTTGCGCTTGATGGATTTGTGGCTTGCTGGGATTCACTCTCCCTTAAGCTGTCACACGTTGGCAGGCCACGGGGGCCCCGCAGGGGGTCCCGGGCTTTGGCACCTGAAACACACGCTCCTGGGAACTGGAGGTGGCAAAAAGTGGCTGCGGCTTCTCTCCTGCCTGCCCCCAGCACCTTCACTTTTCACGTTAGGAGTGCAGGTGCAGCAGCCCAAGAAGCAAGGCGGGCTACTTCCCAGCATGGGCTTGCTCAGCTCCATCTGCGGATGCTCATGTTCCTTTGTCAGGCGGTGTGCCCGGAGTTGTGGGCATGGGTTTCAACCACAGGAAACCTCCTGGCAGAGGGAAAGCCACCCTTTCAGCTCCCAGAGAGAAAACATCTGAAAAACAGCACTGGGTGGTTTCATTTGGAAGGGGAGAGGCGTTGGAGCTAGCTGAGCATTAGGCATTTTATAAAAGCACTTTGGGATCCCTGATAAATAGCAATCTAGGAATTGACAGCAGTGGTTTCAGCAGAGGCGGTATTGCAGCCGTGATAGTCTAAGGACATAAGCGAGGCAAGGCTGGTAGGAAGCAGCAGTATTTTTTTTATTACCCAGATAGCACAGCCAGGGAAAAGAAGCCAGGCTTTCAAGACCACAAACTCCTCTTCTGATCTGGTGCCATAAACTTCAGGCTTAGGCCTATGAAGGGCTGGGCTGGGCTGGCTTTGGTAATGAGGCAACTGGGGAGAAAAAGCTCCTTGCTCCATGCAGCCTGGCGAGTTGCTTATAAGGGAAAAGGTATTTCTTAGGCTTTTGTGGGGAATGGGAGAGAACAGGAGGCATAATGGCACTGCTGAGTTTATTCAGAAAAAGAAAGAAAATCATGTGATGTTCATGATTTAAAACTAAATAAATAAAAGAGGGAGATAAAAATACATAGGGTACAGACAGAAACCTCCTCTAAAGTTGATGTGTAATTTTTCCAGCACACACAGGTTTTACATTTGCACAAGGAGCAGTAAGTCTCTGGTCGGATCCCAGCTCAGCTATACATCAGGCCAGCCCCATGCTGGAAAGGACTGTAATTCATCAGCCTATCTCCCGGCACTCGAGGGCAGTTGTTTAGGCTCCTCTTACAATTTCTCCTTGCTGTTGTGAATCTTTAAGTATCTGCGCCAGACTGTAATCCCCAGTTCGAGCGTAAAGCTGGCCTTTACCTTCACACTGCCTTATTACATCCAGCTTAAATTACAAGGGGCATTGAGACAGGGTTGATAAGGAGGATTTATTAAGCTTGAATGACCATCTACAGCAATGCAGCGCTCAGTGACTCCCACTCCCACTGCAATTCCAATTCCAATTCCAATTCCAATTCCTTCTTCTGCCTCTCCCGGAGAACAGCTGCTGCCAGAATACACTCGTTATCAAGTGTGAACCCTCAAGCAACCGGTGTTGGAAGGCTTCACTGAGAAGGAGAGGAGAGGATTGGGTTCAGCTGACTGGGGTTATAAAGGGAGGCATCTCTGTAAGCAGCTGGTTTGGGAGAGCCCTGCCCCAGAGGTGTGGGGTTTGTAAATGGTCCTGGGCAGAGGAAATCCTGGAGGTTTGTCATCTCACGGAGGTGGTGTGGTGGCCTGGGTGAGGAGCAGAGACGTGCAAAGTCTGGGTACTGGGGTAGGAAGCTTGGGTGGATTACGTGGTGGTCACAGGAGCTCAGGGTGGTGAGGAACAGCAAAACGCAAACCAGCTCCTGTGTGCTGGGCACACCAGTGGCCATCTGCTGGGACGTGCAGGTGGCTGTGCCACGTCCCAGGGTGGAAAGGAAGCCTGTGGCAGGGCAGAGCTGCTCCTCTTCTGCACCCCATCAGGGGTGCTGAGAGGAGGTCGGCCTCCTCCGTAGGGTTTTAAAGAATTAATGAGTAGGATTTGGGTGACATTTCCCTTCCTGTGCTAAGTTTGGAGTGTAATTGTTCTGCTGCTTGTTCGGGCTTTTTGCAGCCCTGCTGTCTGGGGAGCTCGTTTGCGTAATTTTGTTGGGTCCCGGCTAATAATGACGTCACTTAAAAACAATTCATTTTGCTGGACCGAGAGTGGGCTTCGTTGTCATGGCAACCTTTGATTCGGAGACTTGCGGGAAGGAGACAGGTAAGTGCTTGAAATTGCCGTATTTCAGCACGGTTTCAAATGCCTCAGAAGTCTAAGACTGGTTTTCCATAAATGAAATTTATGTGTTGAAATACTTTGTAAACAAAATTCATTTATTGCCTGAGGAAAATGGGGTGGAATTTAGTTGGAGAAAACACTTTTCTAAAAATGAAGGTTTCGTGAAGCGTTCTGCCAACTAACAGGAGTTTAATGCAATCAGGATGCTCTGATGCCACCTTGCTCCCCAAAACAGCTTGGTAGAGGAGAAATCCTTTTCCTGTGAGGGGTGACAGTCCCCCCTACGGCTGCCCAGGGAAAGGGATTTACCCTGTGTGCTGTGGGGGGCAGCATCTCCGGAGGTCATGGAGAGGGATGGATGCAGGTCTGATGGGAGAAATCCTTAATTGCTTTCAAAAGCAACCCCACGTTTGCTGTGCTTTCTATTATCTGGATCAAAGAAACTCTCTGTTCCCAAAATTTGGATCAATGTGCGTTACCTTAGCCAAAGTACTTTGGAAGGCTCCCTCATAGCCAGATATCTACGTGCTTATTACACAGTATTCTGATCATGAGTGCTTGTGGTTTCTGTGAAAATCAAACCTGGACGATGGTAGCCCCTGTGAATATGGGGTAGCCTGAACTGGGGTTTCAGAGAGACGCTTCTGCCAGGGAAGCCCTGGGCTTCTGGTGAGAGACTCCCAGTTTGGAGATGCCATGTGCCATCAGCAAAAGCTGTGTTGTGCTGACTTAATTTCAAAGTGAAAATCACTCTGGCCATTTGGTCAGGGGCTTTGATTCTGCAGCCCCCTAAAAATTGGCTATGGGGGCACCCAAAGGTCTGCAGGTGGAGTTGTTTGTGTAAGGAGAAGCCGGTGCACTGCTACCACCAGGATGTGGGTTGAGCATTTATCTGGACCCCCCTCGGGATAGCTGGCACCTGTCTGAAATCCTGCATCTCCTTCTTTGCCTGGAATAAGGTGGTCATTTGGGGGCAACTTTCCTTCAGAGGTGAAAGAATCATTTGGCACCTAAACTCAGGCACAGAAAGTCAGCCTTTAAGGCACAGGGCAAAGGCACAAGGTGCTATTTCAGCTCCGTAATCTGGCATCCCCAGGAAGCAGATGATGCTGTGAGGATTATGTCAGAGCTGGCATCCGCTCCTGCCTGTTCAAGACCCTTCCCCAACCGGACGGATGCTCAGGGCGGCTCCAGAGAACTGCACCGGCCACAGCAGGACGAGACCGTGTCCTGCAGCAGTGGTGGGGAGGGAGCTCTGGGGGCACGTAACTCCAGGGAGGGCAGGGAACTGGGTCTGCACCTCTCATGCTTGCAGGGAGCCTCTTGCTAGTGTATATAAAAAGTGCCTGAAATAGAAGCTTTTATGGAAATAGCGACAGAAAGGAGCATTTCAGAAGGACTCCAACCCTTTTCCATGTGATTTGCCCAACCCTTCAGAACAGTTGTTGCTTTTTTTGGTGGTGGAAGCTATTCAAGGAATTTGACCTGGATTTTTGCATCACTTTGGGTGCCTGGAAATTGCATGTATGTAAAGTAAATAAGTCATTTGCTGAGAAATTATTGCCCAGCTATGTGTGTGGGGAAGACAGGTATTCCAAAACTTAACCCAGCTTTAGTGCAGGTGATTCCCGTGCTCACAATTTATGGGCACAGAAGAGCTGATATACTGGGAGAGCCAAAATGCTTGTCGCAAGAGTATCCGGTTTCTGATAGCAGTCAAACAGCATATGCATGACAGTGAAAGCCTGAGATTATAGGAAGCATCTTGCAGAGCTTCCCTGGGGTTCTTTCTCAGCTTCCAGCAATCTGTGGCTCAGGGATTTGCCAGTAAAAGACGTGTCCTCGTGCTTAATAATTCTCACTGGATTTCCTGCTGCTGTTCTGTCAGTTGGCCCAGTAGCTTTGTAAACTCATAACAGCCATGACCACGTCTTGCAGAAAGGAGTTTCCCTGCTGCTTTGTGGTATGAAGAACCTTCAGTTAGGCTTTGGGTCTGTTTGTTACCTTTTCATTGCATGGCCACTGTTGAGCTTGCATTAGAAAAGAAGGTGAGCCCTGGATCCCTGTCCATCCTTTCCCTGCTTTGTGCAATCACGCACTTGGACTTGGTGCCCTATCCCCATGTGAGAGCTCTTCCAGCTGGAAGAGTCATGGCTCTGGGGGCTGAGGGAGCTGCAAAGCCACAGCTGCAGGATGTGACCGGGCAGGGACAAGCTGTGCTGAGCACGGCGCACAAAGGCACAGTGTGCTTCTCTTCGTACCTCTGAGTACAGCTGCTCCTGAGCAGAAGCTGAGAGGTGTGGAGCAGCAACATGACGGACATGTGCCCAAAAAGGTGGGGTTAATGTGGTACCAGTTCTGTACCGTTCAGGTGTGTACCTGTTGCCCAGTGTCCAACTTAGGGCTTCCTGGAGTGCCTTTGGTGATGTTTGCTCCAAGCAGAGCACTTGGGTGCTCCCATGCCAGGATCCTCTTGTGACCAGTGGGATGTGCAGTGCACCTGAGCACGGGTTCTGTGAATGGCAGCACTTCCAAAAATCAGACTGGATGACTCCAGAGCATACTGAGACCTCTCATGAGCTCAGTCCACAGGCTGTAGGAGCGTGCCCTGTAGCATCTCGGTGCTCTCCACCCCAGAAGGAGCTATAGAAGAGCAGAGCCTGTTCTGCAGAGTGCTGCTTTCTGCAGAAGCCGACTGAGTGTTGTCAGGCTGCAGCTCTCAGTTAGCAGCACTTGAAGTAAATGATATTTACATAAAGGAGGGACCAATGAAAGCTCCATGGGGGCAGCGGCGTGCTCGGAGCTGCCATCTCCAAGCCTCCCTCTGCAGCTCTGCCCTGACCCCAGCTTCCCTGCTGTCCTGGTCGGGGCTGCTAATGGTGCTGTCAGGCCCCTCCGTCCCCATCAACACCCAGCTATTCCCATCCTCCCCTTGCCCTTGCTCTGCTCAGCAGGGGCACTTCCATCTCACACCAAAGGGGTTTTACTGTTTTGCTCCTGGCTGCTGGCTGCCAGTCGTGCCCAACAATAGCAGGGAGTTTTAATGATGTAGATAAATATTTCTTGAGAGCAGAGAATTCGCTTTATTAGTGATCAGGACAGCTTTTCAGGGACAAAACATGGATTTAGAGCTTAATCCCTTGCTCTTGCTGTGTTGCAAGCACTCTCTAAAACCTTTGTGGACACCAAGGCCATTTTGGAGTTTCAAAGTTAAACAATCCCTCTCTCCCCTCCTTGTAATCACCAGGAGGAGGATTGGAGAATCAAAGCCTCAGATGTGAATATATTCAGCTCTTAAGGTGTCTCTCCGCCTTGAACCTGCTTGTATGGCCTGTCTCCAAATCTTTCTAGCTTATTTCCTGCGCTAAGGGCTTGAGCCGGTCAGGGAAGTTCAATCTCTGATGCATGGTATGTTGCAAATAAAAGTGACGATGCATTTTAGCATAAATAAATATTAATTTGTTTTTTCACCATTTCATTTATTTGCCATCTGTGATTCTCCTGATTAGAAAATCATAGCGTCATCTAATCAAGGACAGGAAAGGATGCGCTGGGGCTTCACTGGCCGATCCTGCGGCACAGAGATCACCTTGTGGATGGATGAACCCAGTGGCTAGTCTGTGGCTGAACACTGGTTATCCCAAGTACTGGGAAAAGAGTTAAAAATTTGCCTCGATGGATTCCAGTGATGTGGTCCAGCTCCAGAGCAAAGTTAATGGACCCCTTAGAAGTGGGGGTTCAGCTCCGGAAAGCCCTGGCTTTGAATGGCCCTCTCCTGGCCAGCACTAAACTTCTGGAGTTATTCTCCAAACTTAGTAATGAGATGCTTGGGAAGAGAAGGGAAAACACAAAAGGTAACCAATAAAGTAATCTGCAAGGAAAAAAAAGTCAGTGGACAAAAGGCTTTGCTGTGCCAGCAGTGGAACCACTCAGGCGGCCACAATAGCGTGCTGCCTCCCCATTCTTTGCGCCCCAGCTCTGTACGTTTGTGGTTATTATCTCGCCTGGACCAGATGGGCGTTGACAAACAATAGACCAGGTAGCTCTGATTTTCCTTGTGTGCATGGTCAAAGGGAAGGAGCCATCTGCCCTTCGGAGTCTGATTTGTCATTGTCCTCACACTGCTTTACTTCCTCTGCTCCACAGTGCGGAACAAAGACCTGAATTATGGCAGGAGATGAATGGGGGCTTTGGGAAGCCATTAGAACAATTAGGCACCGAAGCACAGCACGGAGGGAGGGCAGAGGGGTTGCCACTTCAAGAGCCTGAGTCTGGTGAGATCTGGGAAGGTTTGGAGCTGCTCCTCCTGAGGGAAAGCAGGAGAGGAATGCAGAGGAAGGTCTGGAGCGGTGGCAGCAGCTGCAATCAGCTGTCCTGTGACCAGACGGATGGATCAGGGAGCCCGAGGGCAGCCTGACTGAGCTGGGTGCTGCTGTGAGATTTTTTTTGGCTCTGCACCTCCATCCTGGGTGACCTGAGCCATGGTGGGAAGCATGGCTTGGGGGGCGGGGGGCAGAAACAAGGAGGTAATTTGCTGCTAGAAAGAAAGCAGGGATGGTGAAAAGCTAGAAAAGGGAATAAACCCCATTATAGCTCTGCCATTAATTTAATGTTCATCCAATGTGATGGGAGATGGAGTGGTTTACACGTTTCCCTTCTGCATTATCCCCAGGATGTAGCCTTCATCCATTAGTCCCGGATTGGAGAGGAAATTTTATTCCCCCCAAACCGGGTTTTGTGGCAATGGAAAATGAGCTCATGACTCTCTTGCTGGCAGAGTGGTGTGAAACAATGGTGATATAAAAAAAAATAGTCATCTCTTTAGAAAATAAAGGCCTGGTCTCGCTTGGCAGGTGTTATTTATTTTTCCTAGCAGAGGGAGCAAGGAGTTGCAGCTGGAATCTCTGGTTGGCTTCCCAAGATACTGCTGTGACATTTTAATGATCTAATTCCCTTCAAAGGTGGCATTTTCACTTGTTCTCCTGACCCATCGCTGTACATTTGGTGTGAGACAAACTGCGCCGCTATCAGCCCTGACATCTCAGGCCCAGAGAAAAAAAACTAAGGCTGCGATACTAATGCAGTGGATGGACTCTTCACCCTGCTAATCCCTCCGAGGATGTCTTCTCACCGTGCTCTGCGGCCACGGGCTCTTCAGGAGCACGTCGGTGCGATGCTGCTCGTCCTTGCAGCTTCCACTGGCGGAGGCTGTGCCTCGGTGCATCCGAGTGGTGTTTCCTGGCCCATTTACACCCTGCTCCTGCAGAGCTAGAGGTGATGTTTGTGCTGATGAGACCCTTTTCTCACTCTGTAGCGTGGCTCTACTCCATCGGATGAGCTGCACCAGGCTGAAGCTCTGTCAGAGATGGGCACGATTTGCGTGCAAGCCCTTCCCGTATGTCCCAGCCCCTCTGCCCAGCTGAGGATGGGGCTTGCAGAATGTCCTACAGCCAGGCTCCACTTTCCGCTCTCCTGAGATAAACTAGTTCACACGGGTGTAAAGTGCGTGCAATGAATAACACAACTGCAGCAAAATAGTTTATGTAAAGCACCGACGTGGGAGAAATTTCATAAGAGGTTTCATACCTCAGAAAGTCCCTTTGTCAAAAATAGAAGCATTTTCTCTAAGGAAAAAAAAAACAACACAAGTTTCTTGCACAGTCTTCCTGTTGTGCTGGTGTTCTTCTGACTGCTGTAGGGACCCTTTTTGGGAGTGAGAGCCGCTGTCACCACTCTTTTCTGGGAGCAAACAGGAGCGCAGCAGAGCTCCAGGATGGGGTTGTGGTGTTCCTGCTCCGGAGGCATGGGGTGGCTGTGGGGACCGGGAGAATCCAGGCGGAGAATCCAGGCCATGGAAATCAATGCAAATGACTCTGCTTGCTGAGTTTCAAGCCCATTTGCTCTGTAGGAAGCACGGCTGTCAGCAGGGACAGGCAGCGAGAGGGGTGGGATCTCACAGCTTGCGAGATGAGATGGGGAAGGCAGCAGATGCGGGTTTTTCTGGCTTTGGAGAGGGCGGCAGCTCCAAGCGGGCAGGCTGGGTGCAGAGGGACACGAGCAGGGATGTGGTGGGTCCCGCTGTGAACAGCAGCCAGCCGTGTGGGCAGGGGGACCAGTGCCTGCAGATGGGCTCTGTGCCCCGATAACTGCCCTGCCTGGTTCCCTTGTGCTGGGAAAAACTCTGCTTGTGTTGCAAATGATCATTTCTAGGTGTTGTAAAGAAGAAATCCCTTTTGGGAGGGGCTCTGTTTTCATTTGGAGATGCATGTGACAGGGTGTGTGCCTCAGCCCTCACTGTT
The DNA here is from genome assembly GCF_964211835.1 of Anser anser. Taxonomy (NCBI): domain Eukaryota; kingdom Metazoa; phylum Chordata; class Aves; order Anseriformes; family Anatidae; genus Anser; species Anser anser. The sequence goes on from NC_139734.1 coordinate 13,013,235, forward strand.
ATAGGTTGATTATTGTTAGCAATTAATGACCACTGCTCTCAGAAAGGCTTTTCCCTGCTGGTCAGGATGCATACAAGCCGTTCACAGCTTTTTCCTTAGGGACTTCTCTGGCCCCAGCAGGTGCCTTGGACTGTGGCAGGGGGTCTGAATAGTCCTGTGTGGTGTCTTTTAAAATTTATAATCTAAATACAGCTAGTGAACATCTCTCCATACTTGTGCAAAGCTTTGGGCAGGGTCTTCTAGACTAAGTCATGTGGATTTTGTCCTCCTTTTCATAAGCATCCCGTGCAGGGAGGCAGCTGGAACAGACCCGGTGAGGTGTTCAGTGGTAACACACCAATTTTCAAAGACGCAGCTGAAAAGCCTGACACCCGTAGTCATTGCCTTTGCTATGCTTACAAAAATGAAGAGGGGGAAGGAGGTATCAGGAGGTTCGTGGTGAGGCCACCGCAAGGATGGAGAGCCCCCAGGAGACCTGCTGGCCTCGGAGCCAGGCAGACTTGGGCACGGCCATCCTCCTGCCAGGAGACACTTCCAGCACTGGCCTCTCCACAGTATTTTTTTCCTTTTTTTTCCCTTTTTTTTCCTGGCAGATCCAGTCGCCAGCTCCTAAAATGGGGTCAGGCATATGGGATCATGGCAGGAACGAATCCGCCTGGCTCGAGTTCAAGTTCGTAAGAAACTCAGTTGCCTTTTTATCTTTTTTCAAACCAAATCCCAAGCATAAATGACGTGGACCAGGCGCTTCCTGGCACCTGCAGCTGCTCCCCAAAATTGACTTTCCTGTCCCCATTCCCGCTGGTGGCGCAGAGCTGCCAGCTGAGCGCCAGCCCCCGCCGCAGCCCCGCGTTGGCATCCAACAAAAGTTCAGCCAGCTCCGAGCGCTTCAGACTCAGCGAATTATTTTCTGACAAAATGTTGGTTTATTGGGAAATTTCCGGCTGGCTCTAATTGGGACAGCTGTTGAGGCGGCAGTTTTCCCGAGAACTAAAAGTCGCTTTCAGATGAGCGCAGCTCTTAAAACGGCTGCTGCTTTGATAACTGCTCGTTGCCTTTCTTGTCTGATTACTGAGCTTAGTATCTTCCTGCAAGCTTAAAAAAAATCCACTTTGCCTGTCTGATCTTTCTTTTCTCTTTTGTAAATATTATCTTCAGCCCCCCCTTCTTCCTTCAAGGAGAATGTGTCAGTTCAAATTTTACCCTAAACTTGAGCTTTGCAAAAATTAATGTATGTAGCATTTCAGATTAAGAGGGTTATTTTTTTAACCCCAAGCTTCCCAGTGTTCACAGACTCTGTCAAAAAAAAAAAAAAAAGTAAAAGCAAACATTTTCGTTGTTGTCTTAGTATGGGAGATCCTGCCAAGAAAATTAACGGGGCCTGTCTCCACAAAGGGAACAAGCTCATCTCGGTCTGTTGGTGGTACTGAGATGTGTAGCCTGCTAGTTTTCTGTAATGACATTTTTTTTAACGTAATTGTTTTTCCTTTCTAATCCTACGTGCATTTTCACCACCAAACCAAAGAAGTTGGTTAAAGCTTGCGAAGGTTCCCAAATAGCTCGTACAGTCCCGGAGTCTATGAGCTGGAAACTTGGTATTCTCGGGGAGCTGGGAGGTGCAGGGCTCGATGAAAGCCCTTGATAAAAGAGTATTATGAGTCTTGCTCTGATCTGCCAGCTCTCCCCGAGCTCATGCCAGGAACCAGATTGCCCCAGGCACTCTGCCGAGCCGCTCAGCTGTCCCCTTCACTCTCACACCAAGGGGCTGCAGTGAGCGGCTCCCTGGGGAATGCCCATTATGGATGTGGAAATTGCTCCAGAGCAGAGTGCGGGATGGAGTGAATTTGGTTCAGATTGAATTAAAAGCTTCCCCCCCCCCCCAATATGGCTTTCCTGTGAAATGGGGAAAAAATGAAAAAAAAATTCATCTTGTCATCTTGGTATTTTGTTCAAACCTAAACAGCGGTTCCTTTTCTACCCTTTTTATTTAAAGAAGGTCGGGTTTTAAATGAACGATGGTGTGCTGAGGTGGAAAAACTTGAAGCAATTCATTTAGAAAATGGGTTGGTGGGACATTTTGGTATTCTTAGAACGTTTCATTTCGAAACAGATTGGAAAAAAATGTTTTGCTGCTCTTTTTTCTTGGATTGTGGTTTTGTTTGTTCTGCTTTTAGCTTCAACTAATTGCCAAATTCTGCTTAAGTTTGCTAATTGTTTAAACGCTGCAAGCCTCTGTTGTGCACCAGATTTGTGGTTCATTTAAAACCACAGAAATGTCTGACTGCAAACCGCACGTATGCAAGGAGCTAACAGGAGACTCCTTACTCTCGGGTCCCTTGTGTTGCTTGCACCAAGAATCACTACCTGACAGCACTGCAACCTTTAACTCCCCTACAGGCAACGTGCAGTGTCGCCCTTGTTCCTAAACAGGCTGCTAGAAGCCCATGCGATGCCATCGCCACCTCCCTGGGCCCCGTGCTGGTGCCCCTGCTGCTCTGTGGCTGTTTCCCATGGGGAAAGAGCCCAGCAGCCCCCCTGGGGTCCCCAGCTGGTGGGAGACCCTTCTGCATGACCCCAGGACCTACGGGATACGCGCAGCGCCTTGTGCCCAGCCGCTGAGCACCGTCCTACCCTCGGTGGCAGAGGGAAGGGATTTAAATGAAGAGGAGTGAAGTTTATATTTAGAGCCGGAGGATGCTCCTTCATCAGATTACTACAGTTTTAAGTAGGTCAGGCTGGAGACCCGAGATACCCGAGTCCCCTTCAAAGGCATCCGTCCGTCACTTATTATTCCAGGCATTTCCCTTTCGCTCTGCCTTCCTTTCACAGCCCTTTGTCGCTGCTTCTGGGCTGCGCCGGCCCTTGCCGTGCTTCCCTACGCTTGCTCCTTTCACTGCCTTTCCTGTCCCTGTGTCCCCCTTGGCCCTGGGGCCTGAGACTTCAGTTCAACAAGGACGAGAAGGGTTTGCAGGGCTCACATTGCCAAGCTCCTATCCCCAGCCCTGTTGCTCTCATTTCCTGAAAAAAATGAAATTCCCCTCTCCTTTCTCTCCTTCGGCACGGGCAGGTCTCACACGGGAGCACGGCTCTGACCCTTCTGTTCTGGCACCAGAATCAGCAGCGAGCAGCACCCGCTTGTTTTCGTTGAGCCCTTCCCTCTATCTCAGCCTGTTACATTTTTCAACTCTCGGTGGGATTTTTTTTATTTTTTTTTAAACTCAAGGCCTCCTTCGAGCTGATCACAAGAGAACGCTGAGTGCTTGTTTTTTAATATTCTGACAGGTGCTATTTTGCTATTTGCTTGTGATGATTCAGGACATTTGCATCTCTTTGTCCTTAATTAAAAAGCGCTTCACCCTTGCTGCAGGGATATGGCAGATTTCTCTTGATCTATTCATTTTTGGGGATTTTTAATCAACATATCCACTCCATCAGTGCGGGTGCATTTCTGACAGGGGGGTGAAGCTTAGCGCAGTGTGTGGAGAGCTGTGTGGGTGTAATTATGGCTTGCTTTTTTTTTTGCCTTTTTTTTTTTTTGGTGGATTTGACTGCTGTTGAAAGGCATTCTCTAACAGCCTCCTGGAAGGCAGGAGTCCCCTGTCCACCAAACCCATGTGTGAAGACAAAGGGGAATTTGCTGCCAAGCTCCCCCAGGAGCTGATGGTTTGCCTTCCCAGGCTTCCCAAAGTACCCGTGGCAGGTGATGAGTACCTGGCTCTGGAATCCACCTCTGTTGCAGGGTGCTGGCTGTTTGGGAATACCCGGAGGAGAGAGACCCCAGCACTGCACCCCATGGGGAGCCTGCTGTGTGCTCCCACACCTACTTGTCCACCCCATAACCCCACTGCCCAGCCTGGTATGCTTGGTTCCCATTGCCGCTTTCCGATTCCAGCCTCAAATCGTCTCTCTCAGAAAACATCAGGCTAAGAAACAAGCCCTGCAAGGCTCCGGCTGCTTTCGCAGTGTTTATCTGTGCAGCTCTTGCAGGTCAGGGTGTGCGGGCTCGTGGGAACCTTTGAAGATTATTTCTCTTCGTTTTTTTTTTTTTTTGAAGAGGCTTCAGTTTCCTCTCGAATCTTTTTACTTCATCTCCTTTCAGCGCATCGGCCCGGTTTCCTGAGACCTGACAGCAACGAACAAGATTAAGATTGGAGCTTAGTGAGTATTAGGGGAAGATCTCTCATTCCCGACGTGCTGGCAATTACCAGGTCCGGCAGCCTGGCAGCAAAGGGCAGCCACCTCCCCGGTGAGCTCTCACTAACCCCTGTTGGGGTGGCTCTGTGAACAGCACCGTCCCACGTGCTGCCTCCCTAAGGCATGACAAAAATCAGCCCCTCCTAAAAGCATCCCTCAAGTTCAGGCACTTGAGAGAAAAGGGCATCAGGACATTTCCCTCCTGCTGGCGTGACACCAGAGCTTCGCAGGGAAGGGAAGCAAAGAGACCCTGCTGTGCCTCGTAGCTTCCAAGAGGAAAAGAGGTGTGAGAACGTGGGCTCGCTGCGGGCATCCGAACCCTGCCACACAAGTGAGCATTATTTACTACTGGATAAACATTCCCGAGGCAGTGTAGAAAGAAATCCCCACATCTCCAGGCAGAAATGCCCTAAGGGTATTAACGTAAAATGTAACTGGGACTCCCTCTCTGCCTCCCTCAAATCCTGCCAGGCTGGCGGATGACGGTGTGCCTTGGCTTCCCGGCAGGCACGGAGAGAGTCGGGCAGGGTTAGGGACTGCATGGGATTTGGTCCTGAGCACCATCTTCTGTCCTTGACCTTCCTGGTTTCTTTTCCCCTACCCTGAACTGATGTGGTGCAGGTTGACAAGGAGCTAGCTTGTCTCGGTCCAGAGGCAGGTGCCTTTCTGCAGTGACGAGGAGAAATTGCTCCTGCAGCTGCAGGAACCTTGTCCCCAAAGTTTGTGTCAGGAGTTGCAAACTATTTGGAATACCCTGCCTGGGAGCGATGCTGGTGGTTGCTCACCAAACTACCAGCTCCTGGTCCTGTGCTGGACGCGTGGCATCCCATGGACGGATGGATGGCATAGCTGCAAATTCCTGTTTGAAACTGCACTGAGGCACCTGGTGCTCAATTTGCTGAGATTTTCCCTTTTTTAGTTTTTAGCCAAGTACTGCCAACTCTCTTCCCCTCCCCACCCTCTCCTATGTACATTTTCTCTTCTCACGTATTGATCCCGAGGAGGAATGTAACATTTTAAGCCCTGAGCTGGGGAGCCTGCCAAAAGAGCAGAGCCATAAAGAAAAAGCAGGCAATGGCATCTTTCCCATCCCGGGATGACAGCAAGAACCGTTTTGACACCCAGGATCGGATCACATATCCATTTGGTGATCTTTTCTAACAAAGTAGCTTGAATGAGGGACTGTCTGTGGTGGAAGGGGATGTGGGGGCTCCTTCGGGCCTGGCCTGATGTAGCAGCCAAGGCTGAAAGCAAAATTCTTGCTCCCATCGCCCTCCAGGACAGCATGCACAAACTCTTGCTATGGCCTGGGCTGTCCTCCCACTCCTTTCATTCTCCTTGGAAAATGTTCACGTCACATTTGTTCAGGATCCAAACATTTTTTTTTTTTATCCGCAAGCACTGCCAGTTCACTCCTGCACCCAAAAATCAAACCGTGTCCTGTCTGCTTCATATATCATCGCTGTCCGTGTCGGTGGGAAGCCAGAGCCCAGCTGGAGCGGTTATGGATGTCGTGTGAGCCCAGATGAGCATCTGCTGCTGTGCCTGGTGAGCCTGAAAAGACAAAACCTCGGTGGTGTTGAACAAATGCCCTGGTACAGTAAACAAATGTTTCTGGTGTACAGGATGTGCCCCAGTTCGGAGAAGAGAGTTTAGGCTTATGGATGGGGTTTTATCCTAGAAGTTTTCCGAAGAGGCCCTGTAACCAGCTTCTCCTGGGACGTCTCCCATAACAGAGGGAGGAGGCCCACAGGAAGCCCCGGGGTGGGAAGCTGCGTGGCTCCCAGAGGACAGCACACGATGGCCAGGTCACAGCACAACCCTGTTTCGTTACCACGAGGAGAGCGAGCACCAAGGACAGTGGCTGGGTTGTCCAACAGCACCAGAAGGGACAAAAAGCATCTTGAATGAAACATTTTGTCTCCCGTTTAAGTTGGGAGAATCCCGTGATGGAAGACCTTGAAACAAATGTCTCTTCAAAGTGGAAAACAGGGACTGTTTCCTCCCCAAACACTGGTGCAGGACATCTCGTGCTTCTCGGCGTTCAGACTGAGGGTGGTTTGTTCCTGTTCAAAATAATTCACTGAATTTGAAAAAGCTTTCTGCCTGCCTCAGCCTGCGCTGTTGGTAAATAAGGTGTTTGTCTGAAAAGCAGCGCCCTCCTCTTGCTCTCCTACACACGCCATCGACATGTTTCCTTCTTCCCTTTGGTGCAAGTAGAAACCGAACCGGTGCAGTGAATTTCCCCACGTGCCACTTCACATCCTGCGTCTTGAGGGGGAGCTGAGAGCACATGTACGAACCCCTGGGTTTTCTCTGATCCGTTCAGGACCACAACCTCCCAACAGGTACGTCCTCCCTGCGGCTACTGATGCATCCCTCCCAACTTCAGCTTCATCTGGATCCCTGCAAAACTTCTGGGGCAATCGGGTGCCTCGCTTTGAAGTTTAAAGGGTTCTTTCACCTTTGCTGTTGCTTTGATTTCGTTATTTACTCTTTTGACATGTGCTTCCTATAAACCCACCATCCCAGAGCAGCTCCTGTGCTTGCACTAACGAGAAACATCATCTGCAGCTGCTCCGCTCCAAGGAAATTCCATTTGGGAGCTGCGCTGCCTGCAGCTGGCTCCTACGGCTTCGATGCTGCTCAGATCTCATGCTTGAGGGCTTAAGGTGATCATTGCTAGAATCGGCAAGGGAGAGCCTGCGTAGGAAGAGCCTTGAACAATCACCCAGGTGTGCTGCTGTTATTTACTGTTTGTGCTGCTGTAGCCCCCTCGTCCTCACTGAGACCGGCCCTGGCTATTAGACACTGAATGCGCGTGGGGAAGGGACATCTCCCCGTTCTCCCTGTCCTGCTGAGCAAACGAGGCAGTGGTTACACGCACGATGCAGAGAAAAGGAAGCGATTTGCTTGTGCTTGTGTGGGAAAGGCTCTGGCAGGGCCGGGAGAGCCACTTGTCCACGGTGCCACTGCAGTGCATCAGATGGCATCAAGTCCCCAGTTGTGAGTGACGGTACCAGATCCCCCGGGAGAGGCAGGACCATGCCCCTTGGGGGACAGGCTCCTGCGTCACACGGGCTGTAACCAGATGATGAAGGACAATTATTGCTCCTGCATGTAGCTGTAACAAAGTTGGGTCCCAGTAACTCTCACCCAAAGCACGCCGAGGAGGAATCTGCTATCCCTGTTTACAAGCTGGATGCCAGCAGTGAAAAGAACTGCCCGAGGCTGCTTGGAAACCGGGGGGAGCAGGAGCAGAGAGCTCAAAAGCCCCCCTGCAGCCCCGTCCACCCCCTGCTCCTACCCACACCCTCCCACCCTTTTTCCTCGGGCCAGCGGCCCTACAGGTGGGGAAGGACCCGCTGCGGGCTGCGTCTCCTCGGCGGCTCAGCGTTGCGTGCTGTAACAATAATTACCCTAAATTGTTTCTTTTAATTAGCCTTATTCCGTACGTATCGACAACAAGCGAAGCCTCCCGGCTCTGCAGAGGGGCAGGGCGAGCACCGCGCCACCCCCCGCTGCTCGCTCCTTGGGGGCGCAGCGCCGGCAGGTTTTTTCGGGGGGGGGAGGCTCGGCGCTGCCCGGCCCTCCGGGGGCGGGCACGGGCCCCCGAGCGTGGAGCTAGGACCCCGCACGGAGCCCCTCCTCCCCTCGCCGAAGAGATGCCCAACTTTCCCCTGCCTCCCCGGCGGCGCCGAGCGCGGAGCCGGGGCGGGAGGCGGCGGGGCTGGAGCGCGGCGCAGCGGGCACGGGGGGGGCCCCGCCGCCGCCTCCGCCGCTCCCCCCCCCCTCCCCGCCCGGAGCCGGTCCTCGCCTCGCCGAGATGCCCGGGACGGTGCTGCTGCTCTGCCTGGCCCTCGGGCCGGCCCTGCGCCCCGCCAGGTGAGCACCCCGCCGGCCGCGGTGCGCCCCGCTCCCCGCCTCAGTTTCCCCGTCGCGGAGAGGTGGTGGTGAGGGGGGGGGTCACCGGGCTCCGCGCCCCCGGCCGCTCCAGCCTGCCCGCCCCCGAGGCTCTGCGCCTCCTCCGGGAGATGCTTCGCACTTGGGGTCCCCGCTTTGGCTGCCCAGAACCGCGGGGACGCCCCGTTTCCCGACGCCCCGTTTCCGACAGCCCGCCGCCTCCTCGCTGGCCCAATCCTGCCGGGGGCTGAGCCCCGTCCTGGGGGGCAGCCGGGGCACGCCCGGGGGCGGCTCGGCACCTCCTGGCGACTCCGGGGCTCCGCGCATCGCCGGGGCATCCCCACGCGGAGCTGCGCTGGGTGGCAAGGAGCCCCTAGCCCCTCCTCGCGGCACCCCAGCCCTCGGCACCCCAAAAGCCCACCCCGAAACCCAGGCTCCTGCCGTGCTCCACAGGTTGGCCCCGGGTGCCGAGGGGGCGAGCGGGGGCGTGGGGCTGGCACATTACGGTGCTCGCCCAGGGCCAGCGGCTCGGAGCGCTGTAATGCAACCGGTGACGAAGGGCCCCACGCACAAGGGGTTTTTCGAGTTTCTTTTTTTATTTTTATTTTTTTTTTAACAATTGCTAGCCCTGCTGGTGAGTTTAATGGCTGGATCGGGGAAAGAACATGTTGTCAGCAGATTGTTGCCCCCGGGGCTCCGGGGAAGAGGGATTTCACTGGCTGAAGCTAATTGGCAGAATAAGCCGCCTTAAAGCCGATCAAATCCCATTACAAATGCAGGCAGGGGCAGGGAGCATGAATCCTGCTCCTGACGGTCTGCTCTGCCAAGGTTTCCCCGAACTCGGGTGCGAGCAGCCCTGTCCCTGCCGCTCCACTCCAGCGTGGAGGCAGCGAGAGCTGCCCCGTGGCTTGTACGCTGGTCCTCAGCCTCTCCAGCATGCAGGAATTGGGGGGCTGAGGGCTGCGAGGGGCTCATGGTGGTCCCGGCTCCTGTGCCCTGCTGTTCCTGCAGCACGGTGCCACCTGCTCTGCGTTTTGATGGGGTGAGTTGTAAGCGGTAAAATCAGCTGGCGGTGCCCTTAAGTCCTGTATTCACGTGCCTTTGAGTGGGAAGCTTTGCCCCATAACTGGCCCAGGTTCCCTTCTGCCCTCTCCCTTGTGCCTGCTTCTTCACCGAGCTGCCAGGAGCAGCGCCTGTGCATGGTGTGGAGGTGATGGAGCGGCAGAGGAAGCCTGGGGGAGAAAAAGGAGAAAAGGAGCAAGTTGTACCAGGGTCCCGTCCTGCATTTGCTGCATTTTCCTGGGTGCAGGCTGCTCTGCACTTGGGTGGGTGACCGGGCGGAGGAGCGTGGTGCAGGTACCACACCGAAGCAGCGTGTGCAAGCTCTTCTCCAGCATGTGCTGCAAGACCTGTCCCTGGTGCTGGGGTGGGCTGCATGCCCTGTGCTGGGTGACTCAGCACTCCCCAGACGATTTCCCCACCACAGAGGTTAATTCACCAGCGTTTCCCAGAGCACTGCCCCAGCTGGGACCGGGACGCCCAGCTCAGAGCCCTGAAGGCAGGACCCTGCACGGCATTACACCGCCAGAAAGCTGGGCTTGATGGATGGCTGGAGCTGTGCAGGCTTGACCAACAGGGCTTCGCTGAGCGAGCTGTGAAAGGAGAGGTATGCTGACATGTGAAACAGGTAGGGTACCGTTTAGTGAGCCCTCAGTCCCTAATTTTTCTGCCTGCTTCTAATTTAGATTAATTTGCCTGAACATTCCTTTGCCTGCAAGCCCTTGGAGGCATCAGTATGGGTGACAAGGACACATTAGCATGCAGTAATTGCGATTGAGCACCGTGCTTTTCACCCAGGTGAAATGTCCTTGCTTTTTGTCGCTGTCTGTTCCTGTAGAGCAGGTGAGGCTTTGAGCTGTTGGCAGAGAGGTGGGACAGTCACAGCCTGGGGTCAGCATCTCCTCCCGGACCTTCCTGCCAGGAGGTGGCTGCCAGCAGGGACAACTTCTCTGGCCCTGCTTTTAATCTGCCCATCGGTGTGCTCGGAGCCAGCAGTAAAACAGGTGCCTGCTCGCGTAACGCCCAGTTCAGGAGGCAAGGCAAGCAGTGCTGTCTTGTAGTGAAGCCCAGGGCTGCCCAAAGAGGGTTGTCCAACCCCATCTGTGCACCTGGACACATCCAAAAGGACACCTCCATGCCATGCTGCCTTGGCCAGACCAGGGCTGTCCCCGCACAGTCCCCTGCCCTGCCCTGCGGTGCCCCCAGCCCTCCCGTGCCTGCTCTCCTCCCAGCTGCATCCCGGCCCTGGGGCTGTGTGCGGCAGCAATGCAAGGTGTCTGTTTTGACATTTCCACAAGCAGAGGTGAGGAAACACTGCTCTGCCTCTCCTCCTGGCTGCACGGAGACATATGGAAGCTGGCTTTCCCCTGTCATACAGCCAGAGTCGCTTTGTGCAAGGAGACGGAGCCACCCGGACAGCAAGTGTTCACGGGGCATTGCTGTGGGTTTGCAGTGTGACGTTCCCAGATGCAGCTGGAGAGACACGCAGAGCCCTCTGTCCCTCACTTCTCTCCTCTGCAATAGCTCCTGGACTCTTCCCTTCTTGATTTGAACTGGGGAGGAGGTAAGGGACTCTGTAGGGTGGCACGAGAGTCGCTCCTGACCAGCAAGAATTGCTCTCTGTGTGTCCGTGCATGCACCCAAAAAGCATATTTTCTCCAGTAAAAGCTGGCTTGCTTATGCTAAAATGGCTTAGTGGGGTTTAGTAGCCCAGGATTAGCTGCATTAGCAAAAAAGGCATATCTTTGGTAGTGTCACTGCGTCTGTAATGGGAATGTGACTCCCTGAAAATGCTACCCCAAACCTCTGGGTGTTCAGCAGCAACAAGAAATGGGGGGAAATCTGGAAGTCTAAGATCGGAGTAACCAGTCTGTTTTTTTTTTCAGACCCAGGGGGATATTTAGAGCTCTGCTACAGCCTTTAGGGCTGCACGAGCTGGGTTTTGGTGGGACAGCCGGATAGGAAGATTTCAGTGCCGGCAGGTAACCCGTCCTGGGCTGGCTTCCAGTAGGGTCAAGCAACCACTGAAATGAGGTTTTGCTGTAGTTGTTCCCACTTTGCTAGAGGCAGTGAGGAAAAGGAGCTAGGCTGGCTTTCCCCTGCTGGGATGGGGGCAGAGACGTGTCCCTCCTTGTCCCTCCTGTCCCCAGAAGCCAGCTCTGGCCAGGTTTGGGGTGGGCGCAGCAGTGGTCCCTGTGCCTCCTGCTGCCCCCGGGCACCGAGGAGCTCGGCTGCATCTGGAAGGCAGTGAGCCCGCGCTGCGGCTCGGATAGGGAAGCACATCCTGACAGCCTTGCTTAAGACTCCTTAAGCCTCGTTAGGAAGTGCAGCACGCAATCAGAAGGGAAACAACAGGCTGATGTACCAACACCTAATGTGCGGCGGCAGGCAGGCAGCTGCGCGCAGCCCAGCCCTTGCCAGGGGCCGCGTCCCAGCGCCCGAAAGCTGGGGAGATGCAAAGAGTTTTAAAGTGGCTGTGAAAGCAACTTTCATCTGGGGGTTTAGAAGAGGAGCTTCTGATAAATTAACTGCAACGTGTCAATTTAATGCTTTCTCTTCTCTCCCAGCGCCTTTGCCAGGCTCTGCCTCCCCTGGCGCCGAAGGGAGCCGTGTACCCACGGTGCCTGCTCGGTGCTGCGAGGCTCCAGCTGGGACGTGGCAGCTCCTGCTGCGAGCCCCTTGCAGGCACTGCAGCAGGTGACACGTCGGCACGGCAGACGTTGAGGGGGGTGCCGGGTGCAGGATTGCTCGGCATCCTCTCCCACATATGGCTGTGTCTTTCCAGGGACGATCCTGCGAACGAGCTGCCCAGATCGGTGGCAGGTGGTTGGAGTTTCCCGTGTGACCATGTGGGCCTAATTTAATTAGAGGGTGTAGGAAAACTCCTTTAGGAAAACTAGAGGCACAAACGGCTTGGAGAGGGCATACTTAAAAGGCAGGGGGAGAAGCTGTTGCTCAGTACATTGCGTCTGAAGGAGGACACGATTTTTCTGGCCTGGAACTGGATGATCAGAAAGGTGGAGCATCTTTAATTGGGAGCTGGCTTGGGAGGAAGGGTTGGTGAGCACAGGGAATGGGTTGTGGCAGATCATGGCCCGAGGGCAGAGGAGTTTGCATAAGGCTTTAATTTCCCAGGATCTGTGCAGGGCAGATGGCTGGGTGCCTGGCGAGCCAGACGTGCATGCTGTCTGCTTGGTAGTTTTAGGACCCCTTTTCTCTGAAGTGCCTTTATTATGAATGCTCTGCTCCCCCAAAATGCTCTTTGGTCACTGACCTGAATCCTGCTTCAGGTGCAAGCGGCAGTGAGAGCAGCTGAGGTTTTGGAGCCAACAGGCAGCCCCCGTCTGGGGGCTGTGAAGTGAACAAAGGTGCCAGGTGAGGTGTCTTAGAGCATCGCTGTGAGGAGATCCCTGAGCTCCGTGCGCTCAGCATCCTCCTCCCCCCTTCAGTATCTCTGAAAGCCAGCTGTGCCCCCACTCCCACAGCGCACCAGAGAGATGTCACAGTGATGTCTCTCTCCTTTTGTCTCTCTGCTCCAGGTGTGAGAGCACAGAGGAGTATGATTACGATTACCTCAGCATCAATAAAACCTGGGTCCTCACCCCCAAGACGCAGGAGACTGATGCCACGCAGATCCTCAACTCACTGCTGAAGAACTATGACAACAAGCTGAGGCCCGACATCGGCAGTAAGTGTCCCCACTGACAGCCTGGCCTGGCTCTGTCCCATGTTCTGCATGCCTTTGTGGCTGCTGTAGTTGGGATTTTTGGTCCGATGGAGCCCCTCTGCTCCCTGATGCTCACCTACATCTCCCCTGGCCTTCAGCCCTTCACTAGCCAGTGATCCTGGCCCCGAGCTCATCCACACCTTTTTTTTTTTTATTTTCTCTACAGTCAAGCCCACGTTCATCGACGTGGATATCTACGTGAACAGCATCGGGCCGGTGTCTGTCATCCAGATGGTGAGTGGTGGCACCCCTGCGGTAGGGCCGGAGCGCGGGCTGCGGGGGCAGCTGGCCCACCGCTGGTGGTGGCGTCGTGGTGGTGCAAAGCTGGTGGAGTTGCAAGAAAAGGTGGATTTGTTTGCTTCCCTCGGGAAGAGGTGCTCTGCCAGGCTGATAGCTGGAGCTAGGAAGGCTTGGTGGCCATCCCAGGTTAGGGGCAAGGTCTCTGGGTGCCCTCGGTGAGCTCAGTGACCCTGACATCATCACAGGCTTGGGGAAGAGATGCTCTGCGTCCTCCCCCAGTGACAGACGGATGGATGCCTCTGCCTGCTGGCTCTGTGCTGCCCAGGGAGTGCGCAGGGCGATGCTCTGATAGCTGGGGGAGAGAGAGCAGTGGTTGCTGTGGCAATGGTCGGAAGGTGCAATATTTGGGTGTTCAGGCCAGCCTGTGGTGCTGGGAGGTGCAGGCAGGGTGCCTCAGGTGCAAGAGCTCCGCTTCTGCTTGTGCTACCTTAGATTGATGCCACCACGCCTGTGATGGCTTCTGCGTGTGGCTCAGGCCCCTGCTGCACTGGGAGCTCTGGAAATACCCAACAGAGGTGCTCTTTGCTCTGCAGAGCCTCCAGGCCATGACAGCAACTGTTGATTGCTTTTTTTTTTAACAGGAAACTTCCATTATTGTTTTCAGTGTGAAGTCATTTTTCATCTTTTCTAGCAGGAAACAAAGCTGACTTCTGTCAGCTTTGGCTCACAGGACAGTGGGGTAGGGAGGCGCTCTTTCCATGCAAAATGGAGTAGAAGCAAAAACAGCCTCTCTTAAGCCAAAAAAATAAAAATAAAAAATCTCATGATGGGTATATGTTTATTTTATTTTCCCAAGTAGAAAATTTCCACTGAGCGAAGTTGTCTGGGGATGGAGGAATGGCTTTGTAGACGTAGCGCCACTTTCACTCCAAAAAGCATTCAAAGCAGCCCTTTTTGTCTTTGTTCCTGTGGGCCTGGTCTCTGGGAGAAGACCCACAGCATGCGGGTCTAGCCCAGGCCGGGTGGGTGCCATCCCTGGTGCCCACAGACACCTGCTTTGCACCGCCCAAGGATGTGCCAAGAAAACCAAGCCAAACCACAGTGCATGTCCTCATGCCTCCTCTTTCCTCCTCATCTGTTTCCCTTCCCCTCTCCCACCCCCCCTGGAAACTCCGTTCCTCCTGGAGCTCCTCATGACTGTGCGGGGAGCAGAGAGTGGCTTAGAAAATCCATCCCTGCATCCAGAGTTTATCCCTTCTCCTAAGCGGGGCTACCAGACACTGCTGCTGTGCTGGTTTCCTAAGAAACAAAGCTTATGCCATGGTGATGCATATGTGAGAACGTATGTACATCCATCCCAGCCCTTCAGAGGTTTTTGATCCGCCGGGCTAATACCAGCCGTATCTGGCAGCAGGTGCAGGGGTTTCGAGCATATTCAGTTTCTCCAGTATTTTGTGAAGACTGTTGGAGAGAACAGCGATTCCCTCCGAGGACTCAACCCTTACTAGACACCAGAGAATCGGGGGGAGAGTGCCGCTGCCCGGAGCTGATTTACCCAGCCGCAGCCTGCCCAGCCAGGGAAGGTGTCAGTGCACCCAGCGCAGCGAGGAGCTGCGGGGCAGGGCAGGAAACTGCTGGGCATGGGCGTTGAGGGCTTGTGGGGTCCCGTGGGGCTGGTCCCGACTGGCTGCAGTCGTGGCAATGCACATTTCCATGGGAAGGGAACCAGAATTTGACTCGGAGCTAGGTCTCTCCAGAGCCCACGGTGAGATTTCTTTCAGATGCTTTGCCTGAGCATCTGCGGTGCCTGCGACAGGTACAGAGCCTCGGGTAAGCTGCAGGTCCGTTGGAGGGCACGTGTCCCATTGATCTTTTTCAGGTCACACTCAGCCAGGCCATGCAGAAGATAAAAATCCAGTTCTCCTTTTAAGAAATACAGCGCCATGGCTGTGGCTGCTAGCTTAGGCTAGCGTAGTCCAAAGCTGAATGCTGCGGGAGAGTCCTGACGCACTGGTGAAAGGAAGGCTCCAATCTAAGCAGCACGGTTTAGATATCGGTGTCCTGTGATCTTCTCCTGCCCCTCAAAGGGTTAACCACTCGCGGCTGCCTTCGTGCTGGTGATGCTTTGTCAGTGCTTGGAAGCTGGTCCTGCGTAGCCACTGCTCAACCTCCACATGATAAATCACGTCAGGATGCAAAACTGATTCCAGTCCTTAAAAATGAATAGGTGATTTGAAAATGTCCTGCGCCGGGTGCGGATTCTGCATCCCCGTCATCAATCACTTGTCATAAATAACATTAACATTCAGGAGTCAGCAGAACACGGGCAGGTTCGGAGGGGGAAGAGACGTAAAGTGATTTCCTGGTATCTGTTGTAGACCAGAACGGTAGTCTTGTTTCCCATTTAGGTAGCTGAGCTAATTTTACATTCTCTCCTCCCTGCAAAAAAAGGTTTTCTTTGCCAGCCCTGGGGCAGTAACCGGGAAGAAGGCACGGAGGTGGTTAAATGGCAGGAAGATGGTTTAGGGGTTGTGGTCCACAGAGGGACAGGGCTTGGCTGAGCAGAGAGGGTGGGCTGAGAAGCAAAGGGGTGCAGAAAAGCTGGTGTTTCCATCAGATCCCGGTCACCGCGTGGGCTGGGGTTTGCACAGGGGCATACACAGCGTCCCCGTGCCCTTGAACCCGCTGTGGCTGGGTGGCATTGGGGCACCTGGGGATGCCTGGGGCGGTGGGGAGCTGTGCTTGTGCCTTTGGGGAAAGGAGGTGCGCGGCCAGGAGCACTTCCAGGGCTGCCTGCAGCCGCTGGGTGCCGGCCAGCAGCACCTCAAGCCAAATGAGTTATCCCCCACAGCGCCGCAGCTTTCCAGGCTGTGCCGTGGGTTTGGATGCCCAATTAGACTCCCATTAATGCAGATGGGTTTTAGGTGTCCTTGACGTAACGCTAAGCCTGGTACAAAAACCCTCCTTGGTTCTCTGAGCGTGTTTGAGGGAAGAGGTGCCGGGGAGGGCTGCGGTACCGGGGACTGAGGGAGGAGGCTCTGGGTTCAGGTTTTTCGCTGACTGGTTGTTTGCTGGAGGGATTTACTCCTGGTTTTGTTTTGTGACGGCATTATGGCCATAGATTATAACCGGTGTCAAGGGCACCTAGAGTTCTTCCTTTGGGGATGACTCTCAGGAAATGACTCTGTAGAAATAGGGCAGTTGCCAAATGCTGGGGCTCGGTGTCTTTCGGTCCCGAGGACGTCCGTGAAGTGTCCGTGAGAGTCGGCACGGGTGGGATTGAAGGAAGTGCCTCTGTTCCTACCTTGAGGATGGAGCAGGTCCCGCTCAGAGCTTCTCCCATTCCTCCCAGAGCCCTCACTGCAGTTGTCCTTTTCTTCCTTTCTTGCACAAATCCAAGGATGAGGCTCGAGGACTGCAACACGGAGAGCGTGGTGCCTCCTGGCCCATGCAAAGGGACACGTGCTTCCCATCTAGGGACTGGCCTTGTCACTGCTTCAGGTGTCCGGGATCAGAGGTAGTTTCGGGGCTGGAGACTCCTCCGTGATATGTGTGAGGGTGTTAGAAGCAGAGGAGATGCCCTCGTGTGCCAAGTCCTGTAGCCAGGCTTGATGACAGCCCTTCTGCTGGGGTTGTGCACCACCTCGATCCCATTACTTTATGATACCAAGGGCAGACAGAGCAAATGGGTCTCTGTCATTCACCAAGGGCCACATTCTGTTGCCCAAGAAGTACCTGTGATTTCCACGGGGTTGGACTCAGCTCCTGTCCCCACTACTGCAGCATATGACCTTCACAGCCCCCCCTCCGAGGGGGTGCCTGGGGCCCGAGGAGGGCGATACGTCCAAGCGCACGTGTTGAACATCCCCCCCCTTCCCTCCTCGGGAAGGAGAAGCTGCGCACTACTAAATTCATGCTGCTGAGCCTGGCTGCAGTAGTTACCATGCAACACGCTAACGAAATTGAGAACGAAGAACGTATTTTCCCATGTCTGAAGTATCGCAGGATAGATTTAATAGATGTGCATGCGTGGTGCGTTTGTGAAAACCCTGGGAAATAAGGGCGAGGAGGGGGCGAGAAAAGGGGGAATGTTTATTCGTTATCAGCTGATGAATAATTAATTTACAAACGTTGTCTTGTTAAATATAAATTAAACCCTCATTTGACACACTTTATAATTTAGAAGTGTAAGCACAGCGTGACTGAGGAGAACTCCCCACTGACTGCTTTCATGTAAATCCCGAGGAGCTGGCGAGGGGCAGCGCTGCGCTGGGGGGGGGGCTGCTGCCACCGAGCCGCCCTGGGGACCCGGGGCGCTTTGTCGAGGTGCTTTCCGTGCAGGAATGGCTTAGCGGAGCGGGGAGGCTGGGGCTGTCCACACGGCCCCTTCCAAGGCCGGCTCCCTCCCCGCTTGGAGCTGCGGGTGGTTGAGAGGCTGGCTCGCGGCTCTTTGAGCGAAATCCCCGTCGGTGCCGCGTTATCGGAGCGTGCGGCACGTCGGCAGCTGCCCGTGGTCGGCTGAGCTGTCCCAGCAGTGCAGGAAAAGATCTCCGAGAGGGGAGCTGGGCTCTGCGGGGCTAAGCCACCCTCGCTGAGAGCCTTTAGGCACCTAACAGCAGCTCCGTGCCAAAGCAGAGCCGCATCCCGAGGAGCGGCGGCCGGGCTTTGTTGGAAGGCAGCGAGGGTAGGAGCTGCCGCGGGAAGCCCTGGGTTACAGCCCTGCTGTCCCGCTGCAAGGCTTGGGTTAATATCTTCATTTCTTCTTAATAGATGGGGAAACCGAGACCGGTAATAATTGTCTGGCTCTGAGGAACACTTAAGTCTTGATTATACTTAGCTTCGGCTGCTTTGGAATAAGTAGGGAGGAAATGAAATGAAAATGGCTCACTTTTTAAGATGCTTGAATGTGTTGCTCTGGAGCACGAGATAAGCCTATAGGTAAAGGAAATTTGTTACCTCCCCCCCTCCTTCCTCGATAATAATAGACTCCAGCAGTTGCACAGCACTTCTCAGCTGAAAGGACTTAAACACGCTTCGCAATTCGTCTGTTTGGGAGGCAATAGCCCAGAAGCACCCACGTCTGGGATGGATTGCAACGCCCAAAGCACGCAGCAGTGTTCTGCCAAAGGCTGTGCGCTCCCCTTGGCCTGCCCAGCGTGCGGCGAGGGCCGGGTGTCAGCATAAATCCCGGGGAGTCGCACGGGACGTGCACTCGGGTAACGAGCAAGGTCGGGTTTTGGTCCGTGATGAAGGCGTATATCACGGAAATTTAAAGTGGTGGGAAATGGCTGTGAAGGGCCATGGTGCTTTTTCTGGCCATTGGTTTCCACGCCTGAGTGATGGCCCCGCGCAGCTCCCAGCCGGAGCTGGAGGAACATTTATAAAGGCTCCACAAATACTCATGTGCTTGGAGAGGGCTCGTCTCTCTTGACTCCTTGACATTTGGGAGCGGTCACCTGAGCCCAATCCTGCATGCCCAGGTGTCAGGAGAGGGACCATTGCCCGTGTAGTTGCTCATATTCATGTGGTGAGGTCGGGCAAACACGAGGCCAGTGAGGAACAGCACCGATCATGTATGCCTTGTGGGACAAATCATGAGCCACACAGAAGGTCTAACGAAATAAATAAGTTACTCCCATCTTGAGTGTATCCCAAGAGCTTCCACAAGTTTCAGGGTCTGCTCCCAAACCAGAGAAGGGCTGATTTATTCACTATGAATAATTCAACCGGCTCCATTTATTATCCAGAACATACACTAATCCCCTCCAGATATTTTCTGTGTGGCATCCATGTTGGTATTTTATTTATAGGCTGTTTATTGTGCAGAAAACACAAGGAGTCTGTTATCAGGGACTATGAACAAAAAGCTGTTTTTTTTTCCCCTCTAAAATTTGGAGCAAAATAAGAAATTCTGGACAGCTGGCTCCTGGGGGGAAAAGTGCTGTTCTTCAGAGGCGTTTCTGGAGAGCAAAGCCCCGGAGTTAATTAACATCTGTGCTCCCCAGTTAGGCGCTAAATGGGGATGGTGGCTGTACTCAGCCAGGCTCCTTGCACTGCAGCATCAGCCCTGGCAAAGAGGTGCCTCACACAGCCCCTCGCTCTGGCAGCCTCCGGACCTCAGGCAACGCGGGGTAACTCATAATTGAGTGAGTGGCTTCTGTAAAGTCTTCCACAGATATGATTTCTGGCCTTCTGCTGGCAGCAATGGCTCAATTCCGCATTTATTTAGTGCCAGCCTCTGGATAAAACTCCCATTTCTTCAGCCAGTTTTAGTATAAGTTTTTTTTTTGCCCAGAGCCCTCGCAGGCAGGGAAGGATGCTCGCTGCAGTCAGCCTGAGTGCTCGCCGGCACGACCTGGGAGTGTTGCGATGTGTGTTTCCTCGCCCTTTTCCCCAGAAAACCTTTCTAACTGAGGTCGTGCCTGCAGCAGCTGCATCTGGGTCTCCCTTTCCAGAGGTCCCCACCAGCACCTGGGTCTCTCCTCACTCTGGCCGGGGCAGGGGGCTGGAGGGACATCCCCTGTGCTGGCACCTGAGCTGCAGCGTGACCTGTCTCTCGGTTCAGTAGGAGCTTTGCCCTCTGCCAGAACAGCAAAAGAGGCTTTGCCAGGCTGCACAGGCATGGGCAATGGCCCCCGTGTCTGGGAGGTGGGAACGTCACCTGGATGTGCCTGTGGGACACGGGCTCAGTGCAGCCACGCAGCTGCAGCTCATGGGGGAGAGCACGGATGCAGCCGTCGTGATTGCAAGCACATCAGTATCGGCTGATGGAGTTGCTCTCAGCACTGAGATGTGTATTTGTGGCCAGGCCAGGAAGGACGTGTTTGATTCTGGTACCGATCTGTGCTCTGAACCTCATTAAATTGATTCCTCCAAGTCAAAGGGAAAGCACTCCTGCGTCAAATCTGAAGGATATAGGCTCTGAGCTGTACCAATAGTTGTCACTTGGTGGGCTGAATTATTTTTAAGGCAGGGTTGATTTATCTGAGCTGAAGGCTTTAGATCTCTGCACGGGAGAGCTCTGGATATTTAAGGTGTAGGAGGTGAGAGCAAAGTCAGCGTGCTGGTGAGAGGCCGGGGTTTCTGGTCTGGGGTGCACAGCCACCATCTGGGGAGCATCACTTGCCTTCTTCCCCCACCTGGGACAAATGACTAAAGTTCCTCAGCATTTCTGAGGGAAAATGGATTTATGGACAATCAAAACATTTATGTCATATCCTCCAGTTGTTCTGATTTGATTTCTGTATATTGATAAATTGTGTCCTCTAACTAAAGTATCAAAAGATGTTTGAAAATAGAAGTTGACGTGAATCAGGTAAGGGTAAAGCAAAATATTATTTAGTTTACTGAAGAAAAAAAAGCTTCTAAATGAAATGATACGGTTGAGGTAATTCGTTTTAGGTTTTGACACTTTTAGTTTATTTTCAGCAAAACTTTTTTCAGTAGATGAAGCCGTCCTACCATCTCCCCTAAAAAGCTGGTGTGAAATCTGCCTGCAAGAAACGTGCAGGAGAGGCTGTTCCTCAGGATTCAGCGTCTGTGGGTGACCAGAGGCAATATGCGTCAAGAACCTCTCTATGCCTCGATGTCAAACACTGAATATTGTGCCTGTTACATCCCATCTCCGTGCGCAGGAAGGGCCGTGGTTCTGTGGTAGCCTGAAAAGAAGAACTGAGAAAGGACAAACTAAATGAAGCAGGGAGAAGGAGCTAAATCGAGGAACTGGCAGGGCCAGAAGAGAAAGCTGGCAAGCACAGCAAGGGGGCATGAGAGACAGCATGAAACAGGTTTCCTTGAAAGAGTCAGTGGAGCGGAGCACGCTGCCTCTTCATCCTGGGCCAGCAGAGAACAGCGTCAGGAGTGACGGTCTGTGCAGAGGGCACAACCCCTCGCGTTTCGTGGAAGTAGAACTTCCACAGATTTTTTTTTTTGATTTATTTATTTTTACCTGGAGGGTGAGGGTTAGAAAGGGAATTTTACAGGCCAACACTGGTTTTCCTCCTGGCCGGCACAGGCATTTCTGTACAAAGAGCAGCATCCTAGGGACGTGGGCAGCAGGGGTGCACGGTGCTCTCCGAGGCCTGTTTTGGTGAGAGGACAGTGTAGCATCAGGGTCTGGGACATGCGCCTGTCTCTTGGGTGCCTGACATTGCCCACCCATCCTTACCCCCTCTGGTTTTGCACCCTGCTGTGCCATGCCGTGCAACTCCTGTGCTGGGCGAATGCTCCCAGCTCTGATCCACAGAGAAGGTAAAGTTCTTACAGCTCCCTTTCCCTGCCACCTTTTCCTTCCCGTCCTGGCCCCAAAGCACGGCTTCTGTAGGGATTTCTCAGACACTAAGCCCGGAGTGGGAGGGACCGCTCTCTTTGCGTGACAGTTGGCACCCTGCTGAGATCATTAGGCATGTTTCAGTCCGCAGAGAGAGCGGTCCCTGCCCTGGAGAGCGGGCAGCCTTACGAGATGAAGCGGAGTCCCATAAGAAGATAGGAAGGGGGTGGGAAATTGTGCGATGCTTGAATAGGACCGTTATAATTTGTGCTGTTTCTGTTCGTGGTGGAGCCCGGGCAGGGTAGTAATGCCTTCTTGCTGAGGCAGAGTGGTGAGCTGCAGGCTGAGGGGAGTCTGGAGAGGAGGAAGGAGTAAGAAGAGTAGGATCGGGGTAAAGGGAGGTGCTGTTAAAGGAATTCCGGCTTCTCGGCTGAATTTTGCCAAGCCGTGCTGAAGGAGCAGCCTTGGGAGTTAACAGCGTGCAGTGAGAAGGTTTCCCTTCTAGCCCTCTCAAAGGAAATTTCTTTTTGTCTTGTCAAACACCCCAGCAGCATAAAGGACAAAGAAACAGGAGCACCTGCCCCAAGTGCTAGGTATTCTCTTCCCATTATCCTACCTGCTTCTGTCCTCACCTCTTCTCCCCCCACACCTGCTTTCTCCTCTGGCACACAGCTGCCTCAAGCCCAGCGTCGTGGGGAGCATTTCAGCATTTATCAGCAAGGTTTGACAGACAGACAAGACTTTGGGTATGCGTGGCATTGCTTTGCAAGCAGCCCAAGCTTTTTCTGGAGATCGCAGTAACTGGACCGCATCCTGGTGTGCATCGGGAGGTGTTCACACATAACTTTCCACCCAGACCGTGTCCTGTCCTGAGGGTGCTGGGAAAAAAATGAAAGGAGGCAGCTCCTTCCCTGTGATTCTTTGCATAATACTTCACTGAAGTGTTCAGTATCTTCCCCTGTAATTAATTCTGCCCCATCTGCATACAGCATCCCATGTCTGTGCCTCTGCCTTTTCAATAATAACCTCGTCAGGGACAGTGCAGACAGACCGTGCTTCTATAAACCCGAGTCTGGCTGATGTCATGTCTCGACTCAAGGACTTTCCTTGATCCTTTGGGTAATGACTGTTAATCAGATGCTAAAACGCACACGTCTAGGTCACACGCCCCTGGGGCTCACAGGGCCGGGCCCCATGTGCCAGGCTGTGCTCCCACGGAAAGAGGAACAGGCACCATGGAGATCAGCAGCTGTCTTGGGGGTTTCACGTGAGGAGATAGCATCACTGAAGGACAGTAAGTGGCGTTACAGGGGAACAGCTCAGGAGGAAGGGCTTGGGGGAAGAAAAACTCTGGGGTCCTTGGCTGTTGTCGGTACAAAAGCCTGCTTTTCCTGGTTAGCAGGGTCACTCCAAAGCGGGATGGCCAGCAAGCAGCTAGCGTTCAAACATGCTCAGAGCACTCTGTGCCAGGGAAACGATTAATCTGCCAGCCCTGGATGCTCTGCAGCACCGGGGAACGTCAGAAATCCAGTTACCTATTGTGGAGTTGGTACCTCTATGGTTCATCCTCGCCTTCGTTGCCAGTTTTACGTGAAGGAAGCTTTAACAGGACAGGGAGCTGTGCTTTGGAAAGGGTGTCTCAAAGCGTAGGTCTCTGTGTCTAGCAGTGACTGGGAAAGCTGCCCCTGCCTGCACGTGTGTGGGAGCAGCACGAGCAGAGGTGGGGGGGGGCTGGCAGGCAGAAATCTCAGAGGGCAGCACTTGGATTTGAAAGCCCGGTCCGGTTCCCACTTGCGGAGACTCCAAGGGTGAGCAAGCCATGACTGGGGAGTTTGCAGTCAGCAGCATAGCATGTACAGCAAGTCCTGTTTGAAGGCTCCTGGCAAGAGCGCAGGACATGGTGATGTTTTTTAACAGCAAGTTGGTATTATAAAAAGAACACTGTCTCAACCGAGATTCCCTGGGCAGAGGCGAAAGACATTCAGACAAGGACAGCACTGCTGGTGTTGTTGCAGAAGTGAAACAGATGGGAAGTTCAGCGTGTCACCTTGAAAACACAGATCAGCAGAGCTCTGCTCCTTTTGTCCTTGTGAGCTCCCCCAGTCACTACGGCGTCACGGTCAGAAAGCTCTCCGGGCTGTGACTCGGAGGGAGGAGGATCTTGCAGGCATAATGGAACTTAGGCTCTCATTCTTTCGCTCTTTGTGTTGGGAAGACAAAACGCAGCCTCCCTGCACGCTGAGGTTTGTACAGCCCTGTTGCCCCGGAGGCTTATTCCTTCCTTTCCAGCACGCCCTGCGTTGAGAAGCAGCACCTGGCCCGGAGCAGGGAAAGGGAGGCACCCCATCCACGAGCGAGGTGTCCTACATCTCTGGCGGGTCAGTGGCAGGACCGAGAGGAGCCTGACACTGCCTCTTGCTGAAGAGCTCGGTGGCAGGCATTACCTGTGCTGTTAGCAGATGGACTTTGTGCTCGCTGCCTTTTACCAGTGCTTGGGTGTGTCATGCCCGCAGCACACGTCTGCCCACACCCTGCGTGGACAAGAAGTTGTGCACCACATTCGATGAGTTTTCTGAAATAAGGTCATTTTATTGAGTTCTCAGAGCGTGGAGAGTTTCTCTAGACCTTTTTTGTGTGTTCCCTGTGACGTGGAGCTGGCTGCGGCGAGCAGCCCAGGTGCCGTTAGAGCTGTTTGCAGGCGGGGAGGGATGCGTGGGAGGTCGTGGAGAGAAAAACGCTCGCCTGCACAAGGCTGTGTGGGTGGGGAGGTTTGGCCTGAAGGAGAAGCTTCCTCACTTGCCTTGAGCCGTGCAGGGACACCCGCCAGCCCTTGAAGGAAATATATCCCATTCCTGGGTCTCCTCCAATAACTCCTGAGATTTCACTGAACTGCAGCATCCCGAGGGGTTTACATGAAATAGTTGCTTTGTTTAGCAAGTGTTTTATCAAGTGACAGCACGGACCCACCAGGTTCACATCGGCCCACCGGAATACTCGCCGTGCTTCCCAGGCAAGCAGCCTGCTTTATTGCGCTGCAACCAGGGATTTGCTTGGAGGTGCAGAGGGAACTGGGCGCTACGAACAGAGAAAAATATCAGAACAATAAAAGCTAGAATGAGACTGGCTAGGGTATTAATCTCTCATCCTAGCTGTTATTTAGGATTTTTCCAAGGTTTCTCTCAAGTAGAGGAAAATGAAAGAACCTGTTTCCAGATTTCTGTCTCCTCTATTTGGAGGTTTTCTTGTTGCTGTTAAATGAAAGCGAAGTTAAAAAAAATATCTTTAAATCCCTAACTTTATCCTTATTTAGGAAGACATCTTCATCTTGTGGCTTTCCTGTTCTCTTTGGCATTTGTCGGAAAGTTGAGCTCTTAAAGAAAACAGAAGAATATCATAGATGAATACAGGGGGACTATCGGGTACCAGTTCCTCTGTACCCCATTAATTGCACCCTTTAGGGGTGGCAGCTGGATTGCACACACAAACTTGCTCTGAGCCATTTGCAAATTACACAACACAAGATCTCCTGGCACTGTACAACTGTGTTTATTTGGTGTACAAGGTAACCTGAAAATACAAAATGCGGATTTCAGGTTGTGTCATGCTAACCCTGTGAGTTGAAGCTCTTAGTCTGAAACTGGATGGCCCTAACTCACATCATCTCTGAATGCAGGGTGGGACTTGACCCCAAGCAGAAATGCTGGGAATGAAAATGTCAGCTTTTTCTCTTAAATGACTTTTCACAATTACATTCCATAGCTTTTCACTTAGACTTTTTTTTTTCTTTTCAAGATTAAATATTCCTGTATTTATGTGACACCCCCTTATTTCCCCAAATGCTTTTTTACAGGACAGATTTTTTTTGTTAATTTAATGTTTTGAATTTTACCTTTTTCTGGAACTGGGTTTCCACCAGCATCTGTGCCGTCCACATGAGGAGAACGAGGACTGATCAGTGACGTGCGGCAGTGCCAGGTGATGAGGGTGACCAAGAGCCAGCAGGGACATGCTGTAAGGCTGAGCTGGATCCAGGCCCACACCGCCGGCAATGCTGATGCTGCAGGGTGTTTCTTGGCTTTAGATACACTCACGTGATAGTATTCGGGGTAGGCAGTCTTCAGTGTTTGCCTTGCTGGCAATTTGTGTTGTTATTTTATGACTGAAGTTTGGTGTAAGATGGCATGCACGCCAACATGCGCGTGCTACTACACATGTGATCCAAATGGCACAGCCTAACTCTTACAATGATCCCTCTTCTTTCTCTAGTTCCTTCTGTCGAAAGAACTAAAAAGCCCATGCTGTTACAGAGAAGTTAACAGCCTCCATGTGCCGCACAGCAGATGGTATGGTAATGTTGGGGGCGTATTTTACAATAGCCTTTTTCCACATGGGGAAATTGAGGTATAGAGAAGTCTCCTTCTGATGCCTGAGCATGAAGCAGTGACAGAGAGAACCTGCAGGTGCAGGAGTTCAAGAAACAGCACCTCTATAGGTTTTAGGGCTGAGCTCATCCTGCCCTCAAGTCCCTAGGAGAGCAGCAGGTTGCTTTCTGGGTGTGTAGCTCTGAGTGCATCTCATTCAAACAGTGTATGTGAGACCTCTGAGGCAGGATCTGTGCAAAGAAAAAGCATCTCTCCGAACTGTTTTTGTTGCCCAGGGCTGGTGCTTTGGGCAGTTTGCAGCCAGCCACGTAAGTCACCTGGAGAGAGCATGGAGATAAAGTCCGAAGGTCCTCATACGACCACAGAGTGCCCCCCTCACTAGCCAAGGTGTCCACAGAGGCCTCCTCAGAAGGAGGAGGAATATGGCAAGCACGATGTCCGTGAGTCAGAGGACTGGCCATCCAGGGAAGGCAGTGAATTATGAATAATAATAGCTAGAAGGAATTATTGGTGAGATGCCCGAAGGCCAGAGCATGCGTGTATAAATTTTGCCTCGGCTAATTCTGAATGAAAATCCATTTGTAAATACTAACATCTCCCAAAGGATTCCTCACATAAAGGCAAGGCACCTACCTCAGCCAATAAGTTCTTCTTCATGTATAACTGTGCTTATAATAGCCACCAAAATTAGATCAAACAACAGGACAGTGACAATAACAGCTCAGATTTTACAGAGGAGCTGAATGACTTGTGTGCTGCGCTTTTTGCAAAGGCAGGCTATCAATGGCGCAAGAGGAGCTCTTTAATGCTGATCCCTTCTGAAAGCCTGGGCTTGACAGCAAGTGCTAAAACCCTGGGATATCTGACCCTCGGCTCTCCCAGGACGTTAGCACTGGTTATCCCAGACCTGACTACTGAATTTCACAGCAGGGCCTCTGACCTGAGCAGCCAGCTCTGAATTGAGCTCTCACAGGTTGTTCCAGTTAAGAGGTGAAAATGATGGTGGCATCTAACCTGGATTTATCATTGCAGTTTTGGTTGCTTTCTCCTATGCCAGAGGTGTTCCTGAGGAGGAGCAATGTAAGCTTATACTGGCTCAAACAGGGTTTGTCTGGGTGGGGGAGAATATGTCAAATGTTGGATTATTTTGTCCCCAACAGCTGGCAAGGAAAAGAAAATGGCCCCAAGCAGAATGAAGTCAGATTTCACCTTCAATGTCATTTTCTTGGGCTCCCACTACCTGATCGTGTCCCTGCTGTGCTAATGTTTCTTTGCCCACCTATGGGCTCTATCTCACTGTTTCACCACTTAAGACGTGTCTCTGTGTCCAAGTAGCACCTGGCTTTGAGGGCTGCTGTTATCCTAGCTCTGTGCCTCAGAAAGGGAGTGCTGTGCCTCCTCATGTCTGTTTTGAATCATTTGTGGAGGCAATGCCATCACTTTTATCATGCTTTAGCTTAACGTGCAGCATCTGTCCCTATTTAGAGCTACATTAGGACCTCATCCCCATCGCTTTGGTTCATCCCTAGGTCTAACCAGGGTGAAGTATCAGCCTAGAGAGTGAACTGACCGCCTGATGGCAAATATTCTTTTCTCATGATCTCATTTCTATGCAAGGGACGTTTTTGGTAGCAATCACTCATCACCGGTTGGCTGACAGTGGAACGAGGGCAAGGAAAATGAAGCGGGAGTCGTGCGCTGCCCTGCTCTGCCTCCCCCAAGCAGGACACGATGTCCAAGGGAGAGCCCTAAGAGCACCACATCTATTTTAATGGCACCGTTTGAGGAAGCCAGCTCTGAACCAGCAGTGAGGGCAGCGGAGGGAGGACGTGCTGCAGTCATAAAAAATTCCACGGGGATAAATCAATAGAGGGTCGAGGAGAGTGGGAGGGAGATGGCAAGTCAGGCTTTGTTCGTCTTTGCACACAGGAGAGGGGGAAACAATGCCTCTGTGGTCATGGCTGTTTAACAGGAGTGAAAGGGAGCAAAGTCCAAGCCAGAGAGGAGCTGGCAGAAGCAGGTGAAAGCCTATAGTATGGGCTGGTGGACCTGGATTTGGGGGTCTGGTTCAGACAGCCACTGAGTGCCAGACATGCTCCTGCACGGCACTAATTAGCACCTTCTCAGGCAGGCTGAAAAAGAGGGTAAGGAGCAAATTGACTCGCAGCGGCAGCGAGCAGCAGAACGGTGGGCTAATGATGTGGACCAGTGCCAGTCCAATCCAGATGGGAGCTGGTGAGCCAGTGCTAGCTAGGTGAGCTCAGACACCCTGCCTCTCACCAAAACCAAAGGTCCTCATTCTGCTGGAAACTCTGTTTTCTGCCTGCAAACTACTCAAGCAAATTTTGAACTGGCTGCACCGAAAAAAAAAGGGCTGCGTCAATAGCAGCTCCTCCCCAGCTTTCTTCTCTAATCTTCAGCAAGAGGTATCTGCCCAGGAACCCTTAGTGCCTTAGTTTTTTTATATAAATGATTTACACTATAAGTTCTGTAAGTTTTTATATAAATGATTTACACTATCAGTTCTATATTCAAAGGTTTGATTTTCACCAGGTTTATGTACACCAATACTATTGCTACTTGTACGGAGCGCTGCTGAGCTGTATGCTAACAAATAATAGAAACATACTGGCTGTGCATCTTCTCTGATAAGCTGGCAAGCAGTTTCCTTGCCTGTGTGTGAGATGTGTAGCCTAACTTAGGACTGGGTTCAGCCAGCGTGCACTCTGCCCCTCTGTGCCTGTGTTCCGGAGTGTTTTCTTTGTGTTACCTAGCAAGAGGAAGCCCAAGCCCTTGTTCATATGGTCTGGGCTGTCTGTGGGTCAGGCCAAATATGTTACGGCTCAGCCCACCAGCCAACAGAGTGCTTGGGCCTGCTTAAGTGTGCTCTGCATGTCCTAACCCTGAAGAAGAGATAAGCTAGGAAAGCTGTCGGTGGTTACCAACACCAGCTCCCAAACTTAAGAGGCAAACGCTCTGGCTGTGACTCCAAACCGGTGCCCTCCAGACCAGGGCACAGGGCGCTGCTTTGCCTGAGTCCCTCTCAGAAAAGTGTGTTTTTCCTTCTCTTCCACAGGAATACACCATTGATATATTCTTTGCTCAGACGTGGTACGACCGGCGTCTCCGTTTCAACAGCACCTTGAAGGCCCTCACGCTGAACACCAACATGGTGAGCCGCATCTGGATCCCAGACACCTTTTTTAGGAACTCCAAGCGGGCTGATTCCCACTGGATAACCACTCCTAATCAGCTCCTCCGCATTTGGAACGACGGCAAAGTGCTCTACACGCTCAGGTAGGGGCAGCAGGCACCATAGCTGGGCTGAAGAGGTGAGGGACCAGGGAGCTGATCAAGGCAGAGGAGAGATCCAGCTGTCCTGGGACAGAGTAGTGGAGATGCCTCCCAGTGCTGATGTTCTCACACATTCGGTACTGCTCACAGAATGGGCCTCCTCTTCCCAAGACAAAGGGTCACCCTAAAAAATCAAACTATTTTTCTGTATCATACCAGTAGAAAAGTCAAAAGCATCACAGGTTTCCCGAACCAAAATCCTTGAAATGTTTGTGTTGGTCAGTCCAGCTATTTTGGTTTGATAATAAACTTTTGGCTTTTGTTCCCATAAATTTCCACTCTCATAAATGAATCTGAAAAGCTCTCTAAACAAAAGGCTTTTTGAATGTGAAAATTAGATGGTTTTCCTCAGTTTGAAAATATCCAAACATATGCTTTGTTTTGCTGCTGTTTTGAAATGTTCCTGCAAACAGACTGATCTTCAACAAATTAGTGTCTCTCTTTCAAGGAAGCGAGAATCCCTTTGTCACATTATGGTGTTGAAATCAAACCACCTTCACCAGCACAAAATCTGAGCCTTCCTCTCCCTCTCTCTCCTTCTTTTCTCTCTCAGGCTGACGATCGAGGCCGAATGCCTGCTCCAGCTGCAGAATTTCCCAATGGACACTCACTCCTGCCCTTTGGTTTTCTCTAGTTGTGAGTATCCATATTTCAGAAATAGTTTTAGAAGGCAAGTAGAGAAACTTCAGTAGAGTAAAACTCTCTTCAGAGGAAACCATCTTCCCTTTTAGCTACGTTTTCACCTGATCTCTACGTCCCTCTTCCTAGGCCATTACCCACCATTACCTGGAGCATCCCCGCAGTCCTGGGCTAGCAGTTATTCAGGTGCAGATTCACAAACCTCTGAGTTTCTTCTTAATTAGGGCGGACAGTTGGAGGTGTTTATTTCATTGACCTTCTGGTCACTCTGACCTCCTAAACGTGATATATCCCTTCAGCTGGCAGACCAGTGACACAAGTCCTACATTGCATCATCACTCTTTTGCTCTCCAAGGGAACAGCTTGGCTTTCCAGACCAAGGGAGACACCACCCTCAGAGAGAAACCCACTTGCTGTACCAAAGGCAATTGAAAGGAGGAGGACTCACACACACACGCACACACCCTCAGTCCCCGTTTGTACATTCTCATCAGTAGACAGGGCTGCCGATGTTGGCACATCTCCACTGGTAATTTTGCCTTTCTGCACCAAGAGATTCCTGCCTTCGTGCGTTGGCTGGAAATCTGATTTAGTCACGGTGGCCCTGTTTTGGCCGCTCCCACTTCCCCTGCCACCGAAGAGATGCAGCTCACATGGTGCTGAGGTGCCTCAGAGGGAGGCAGCATGCTGAGGAGATAACACCACCGCATCTCCCGCCACCCCTCGTTCTTTGCTAATTAACAGTGCACGCCATACATTCTTGATAATTAGAAGCACACTTTTCGTTAGCTGCCAAGCTTTGCTCCTTCCCTCCTCTGAGGAGCTTTCTTGTAGGTGTTGAGGTCCCTGCCTGACAGTAGGCTCGTGTCTTTGCCAAGAAAGCCAGAGCCAGGAGACGCCATGCTGCAGCCTGCAGTAGCCAGGTCTCTTTCTCCATGGAGCAAATTCGGGGTGCATTACCTCTTCTTCTCCTTACAAACATCAGCTCCCAGGGTGAGAGGTGCAGAGACTGTCGGAGCAGACCCAGCCATGCTTCTTCTCATGTTTGCAGCTTTGTATTCTCGGTGTATTCATGCCTGGGAAGGAAGGGTAGCCATGAGGTCTGGCAGCCCCTTGCTGCCTCAGGATGCTAAAACACTTAAAGATCTCGGGCTGGCAGAGTGCTTTTACGCAACCCGAGTCTACTTCCCACCACTGCAGTCCTTAGAAAGGCTCCGTTTCTAGCATTATTTTACCCTTCCCTAGGACTCAAAGTGGCCCCCAAAGGGAGCTGCAGTCCCTGCTCCCATTGCATGTGGGGATGCCTGAGGTAATCTGACCATCAGAAACACCTGCCTCAAAACTTCATGGTAGCAAAGCATCTGGAAGGAGACGCAAGTGCTTTTGTAATCAGGGTGGTGTAGGGGATGGTTGCACATGATTTATGGTTGGACTCGAAGATCCTAGAGGTCTTTTCCAACCTACATGATTCTATTCTGTGATTCTATAATGTACTCTATGTCCTTGTCCCTTTTCCCAGACGGCTACCCACGTGAGGAGATTGTCTATCGCTGGCGGCGCTATTCCATTGAGGTCTCCGACCAGCGCACCTGGAGGCTCTACCAGTTTGACTTCACGGGGCTGAGGAACACCTCGGAAGTTCTCAGGACTGGGGCAGGTGAGGCAAAGGGAGACAGCCCACAGAAACAGCAGGGTGTCGGAGACCTCGCGGGATGCAGAGGAGTCACCAGACAGCTCCGTGGGTGGGAAGAGAGGTCACAAGAGCACAGTTAGAGGAACATAAGAATGAAAAGATGGACCTTTGCTAGAAGGAGCAGAAGTAATGGAGATGAAAGGTGAGGGGAAGTTAAAGCAGGTGTAGGTCAGAACTACAGACATCTGTGAACTGTAGGGGGACAATGCTGATGTGAACGAATCCCTAATCAAAGGGTCAGAAGGGAGAGGAGATGGAGTTCAGACCCCCTCTAGCTGGAGTATGTGCATGCTGTGTAGATCCCTGGGTGACTGTAATTGGAACACGGATGGAGAAATCAGAACTTGCAGGTCTTAATCCTGTCTCAGTCTTTCCTTATGTAAAGTGGTGTGGGGCTGATAAACACCTGAATTTTAATTTAAGAGCCAAAAATATTGCTGTGTGGGTGAAGAAATGAGGGGATGGGGGCCCTTCAGCTCCTCCTCATAGTAGCTCACATCCCCTTTCCTTCCTACAGACTACTGAGGAAAGCCTCTTTGGGTTCCTTCAGGTGGGGTCATATTTTGGCTTATATTTTTCAGCCCTCTGAAGGAGCAAATTCAAGCAGTGTTTCTCCCACCCAGAGAATGTTGCTATTGCCAACACTGGCGGCCAGTCTTTAACTTGGGCAGCACAAACTGAGAATAGGAGTGGTGCAGTGAAAGCGTCTTGAATGCGTTAGTGTTTGTCTGATGTTTGTAATTCTGTTTCTTGGTAATTGCTTGCAAGCTCCATCTTAACTCTAGAGCTGTCGGGTTGCTTTCTTTCAATACACACTGTGAGTCTGAAAAAGAGGAAGAACCTCAGCTGTAAGTTGCCAAATGAGCAATTAGGATGTGTAGCACCATATGTCTTTTCCAAGGGTAGAATCAGAGTCAATGGAAGCGATTGAAGGACGTCTCCTTTGTCGCAGCTCAGGTAGTTAGTTGACAAGTCAGGCCATGTAGTCTGCTACAGCTAAATAGCTTTCTATAAAAAAGAAGCCCTTGCAGCGATCAGCTGAGGTTGAATACTGTCTTCAAATTCTTCCCTGAAACTTTCCCAGATGGTGTGCTGCTCAGTGTGCTTGGATGGATACAGAGCAAGGCCAGTACAAATGCAGCCTTGTGGCCACATAACAAGCTAGACAGTTAGGCAAGCACAAAGTCAGCTCTTAAATTGGTCACAAAATCAGAAAGTCAGGCAGGCACAGAGCCAGCTTGCCAGACAGGTAGCCACAGAAACACTCCAAATTCTGAAGCGTTCTTATTCCTGTGTTTGAGGAAGCCACGTGTTATGATTCCAATGTCTCTGTCACTTTTTCCTAGGGGAGTACATGGTGATGACAGTTTCTTTTGACCTAAGTAGACGTATGGGTTATTTTGCCATTCAGACCTATATTCCCTGCATCCTGACTGTTGTTCTCTCCTGGGTTTCCTTCTGGATCAAGAGAGACTCTACACCAGCCAGGACTTCTCTGGGTAAGAGATAGATTTTTGCATGCTGACTGCTGCAAGGCTAGCAGACTGATAGTGTTGGAGTATGGAAACTCCTAAAACACTTCAGCATTATTCAGCTTAATAAAGGGTACCACTCGTCCATCTGTTTGTAGCAATGTTCTCAAGCTCAACTAAATCCCTAGCTGCTCTTGCTTGGACTACTGGCTTATTTCAGGGTGGCACAAGACTCTTATTTCTTGATCTGAGACCTGAACACGGCCTTTTCCAAGCTGACAATGTGGTGTTCTCATGCTCCAAAAGGGAGAGGGAAGGAGTGTGCTGTGGCATTGCAATGCTGGCCCCTGACACATGCATGTGTTCTGTGTCTCCTCGTGACTTCCCAAGGGCTCGGTAGGTCCAGTGACACGAAGGCTGCAGGGTAAGGAGCAAAGCTGCTCTGCCATATCCACAGAGTCCCAAGCTCTGGCAGGAGCTGCAAGCCTGGCAGGAAGATCTACCTATTGCTTAGATCTGCTCTGCAATCTGCGGTGGCTCTCTGAGGTAGAATAAAGCTTATGTTGATTGAATCCTGCTCTGATAGGAGCTAGAGAGGGCTTTACAAATCTTTAAAGCGCTTTGGCTGTACCTGAATTTTGCAGCAAGCTCTGCTTCCCAGCGCTGCCCTTCCTACCAGCCCTGCTGACTTTCCCTTTAATTGGAGGTTGTATTCCCAGCCTGCCTGCAGGCTTCTGCGGGCAGGGAGAGGAGAGGAGAGGGGCTGCCACCATCAGGCAGGGCTATTCAGAGTCCATCCATTCTGACCAGCCATCCTCACCTCCCTATCAAAACCAGTTCATTTTGTGTCCATGAACAGGGCAGGAGAGGAACTGGGGTGTTGTTTCCAATGGAGGTGAAGGTATGTCATAGTCCATGGCTGGGGAAGGCATGAACAACAAGAGGCAAAAAGACACCACTGTGGTGCATGACTCAAAAAACAGGCAGGCTCCCCCAGAAGGCAGGCCTTCTCTGTGGGAAGTGACCTCTGCACATCAAGAGTAACGTATTCTCTCAACAGCCCCTGTTGTACTTTATATAAATGATCCCTGGCACATTTGAAGCCCGTCAGCCTGCATTAGGGAGATGTAAACCGGACCAGTTCCATTGGCTTTTCAAATGTATGGGAAGTCACATCGCAGCTGCTAATGCAAATACCTCAGGAAAATACGGAAAGCTCTTGCTGTGCCCCTACCCAGAGCTGTTGGGGTGAGCACAGAAATGGGTGGCAGGTGGATTTAGAGGAGCGCTAGTGTGCAGGAAGAGTTGCTGCTGCTCCTCCACATCCTAAAAACAGTGGAGCATGGTCAGAGGTCACTGCAGGACCACAGTCTGGCTAAGCAGAGCAAAAAAAGGGACCAGACAACCAGAGGCATTTCTCTCCCACAGAAGGGAAATGGAGGTGTTCTGGGGACTGGGTGCATGCAGAAGACAGAAGTGTTCTTCTTTACCCAAACCAGCTCTTTTTCCTCTTAGGCATTACCACTGTGCTAACAATGACCACTCTGAGTACCATCTCCCGCAAGCACCTTCCCCGTGTTTCCTACATCACAGCCATGGACCTCTTCGTCTCTGTGTGCTTCATCTTCGTCTTCGCAGCTCTCATGGAGTACGCTACACTCAACTACTTGGTGGGAAACAAGAAACCACTGGAGCACAACAGCAGGAAAGCCAGGCTGGTAGGTTGAAGGGGCTAGCAGAGCTAGTTATTGTTACAACCCCAAGTCATTTAGAAATATCCCTCCTGAGCCTGCACTGGAAACTGCTGAAGCTGTTTAGTGCGTGGGCTCTGCCATGTTCATAGCGTCCTCAGACCAACGTGTGTGCTGGGTCAGAGCACCTGAAAGTGAGACACAACAACAAAAACAAACAACAACAACAAAACAACACCAAGGCTCCCATAAAACAAGGAGGTGTCCCCAGCAGGTGAGAGCAACCAGAAGACATCTGCACTGTGTGCTCTGCCTTCAGAGATAGCTGAGATCAGAGGAATGAAGGAGGAGGCCAGCACAGTTGAAACCAAACAGCCCATTTGCTGACTATCAGTGGCACAGCTGGGGAATCAGAGCAAGCAGCTCATTGCTGCCTAAAGCCATGCCCTAGGATGCCAGGGAGGAAACTCGCATTCATGCAGGGAGCTGCCAAGTCTTCACAGCATGCCAAGGTGGTTATCTACAACCAGGTGCAGAGATGGGAGGGGATCAGTCACCTCCCTCCATTGAACTGTGCCTATGTTATGAACTAATTGCCAGTTGGATAAGTTTGGATGTCTCAAACGTGATCTCTTGCCTTTTTCTTTAATCCACTTATATCTCTTCATTACAGCCACCTGCTGGCGCACAGGTGATGCCATCCTTCACTGCCATCAACATCAACAACATCATGCATTGGCCCCCAGAGATAGAGGATGATGAAGATGAAGACCCTGGCTCCCCGTGCCTGGAAGGAAAGGAATGTGAGAGGTTCTTCTGCTGCATTGAGGACTGTCAGACAGGGATGTGGCGGGAGGGGAGGGTCCGCATTCATATCTCCCGCCTGGACTCCTACTCCCGTGTCTTCTTCCCCACCGCCTTCCTGCTCTTCAACATTGTCTACTGGATTGCGTATCTCTATCTCTAGCTGTCCTTTGTTCTCAGCTGGAACGGACTGGAAGCCAGAAGACAGGCTTTTCAAGGAGCATAGAGAACAGTGTCTCTTCCATTTAGTCGATTGTCATTCTGAACAATCCAACCTGGTGAATTCCTTCATCCTGCTCTCTCATCTCTTCTGAGAAGAACCAGACGGCTTTTTTTTTTTTAGCCCCCAATCCTATCTTTTTAGATAATCTTCCCATCCCAAAAACCCTCTCTCCAGCACCACCAGCATTTTACTCCTTGTAAGATTGCCCAGAAAGTTCTATTTCCCAAAACATTAGGGATTTTGTCAAGAACTAAATCCTTAATGTTTAATTTTTTCATCCACTCCCACTGCAAAAATTCATGGGAAATGATTATAAATGGAGTTTTCTGCATAGCTAAGCCTGCAAAGGAAACAAAGCAGATTTTACAACTTCTGGACCATCTCAGCCAGAATAGACTTTGTGTTAGAGGCTTGCCTGGGGGCTTCTAGGTCAGAAGGAGAGAAGGGGGGTGAACGAGGGTGGCAATACAGCTTTCCCACAGTAGCTGGGCTTGGTGAAAATGTTTTGAACCTGCCCAGAAAGCTGACAGTGGCACAGACAAGAATGGAGTAGCTGAAAGCCTCCACCAGGTCCCCATAAGATGTCTGTGGAGTCTTGCTCGTGGATCACCTCACTACTTGTACCAAGCGGCAACCAAGGCATCCACTCAGTGAGGCATTTTTCCTCAGACAGTGGTGAAAAGCACCTCGTAAGTTTGGAGTGCCTATCTGCCTTACTGGAGCAGACTTTTCAGGGCCCATGCTGGTATTCTGCTTTGTGATCAGGACTTGGAGTGGGGTATGTAGTTTATGTTCAGCATAGCCAAAACATGTAGAAAATTCCTTATGCTGTGAAGACTAGAAGCAGGTTCATAAGTCCATTGAGTGGTAGCTGTCTTTGGCCTGTTTCGTGTGAGCTGGGCCCTGTTCTACCATGCATCATGGAGGGGCAGTGCGCTCTTTCACAAGGACACTTGTTGAAACCATCAGATCTGTGCATGATAATAGGTGCTAACCTGAGAAAGCAGTACTAGAGAAGGGAACACTATCAGCAGTGCTGCACCTACTCGTGGTGGGGAGAGAGAGTTCCTGCAGCTCAGATTATCTTTTTTTTTTTTTTTAATATTTAAAAGAAAAGATAGACTTCAATAAAACTGTATGGCTTCTTCCACCTGGAGGGCCACCAAGTCCTACCCCTTTTCTTCCCAAAGTCAGGAAGGGGAGCAAGTGTTACGTGGTAGTTCTCAGGAAGGTCTGACAGAAAGAGCTGGTTCCTAGTGGTCTCGTTTGCTTGTCAGGACCCTGTCCACTGCAACAGGATTCATCAACAACCCTGAAGAAAAGGGCTAGAGAAATGCAAAATACTGACTCAACTGTATTTTGAAATCGTATAATGTGGAAAGGCAAATTCAGGTCCAAGGTCCATAATGTGTACATCAGCTGCCTCCCCATTGATACCAACTGCTGATGTGGCCCACAGCATGATTGTGAAAAGCAATGTGACATTAATATTTACTTACTGTGTAAATTACAAACAAAGACATTATTTTTAAAACACATATTAGAAACAATTGCTACTTAAAAGGCTTGTTGTGAGAAGAAAGCTGGCATGGCTGCAAAGAAAAGTTAGGAACGGCTGGCTTGCAGGACATCTAAAGGGCAGGAGGTTTTATGTATTCTTAGACAGCAATTTGATCTGTTTTAAAGATGGATTTTGACACTGTTAAATCTGATCTGAATAAT
This sequence comes from Anser anser, assembly GCF_964211835.1. Classification (NCBI taxonomy): domain Eukaryota; kingdom Metazoa; phylum Chordata; class Aves; order Anseriformes; family Anatidae; genus Anser; species Anser anser. Next base: position 13,050,604 of record NC_139734.1, read on the forward strand.
GAAGTGTCATGTTTAATTCATTCATAAATACAGCCTTACCTTGGTTGCAGAGGAACAGCTAGAGCGCCTAATTAAGTATACAATAGTACAACACTCAGCTAAGTATAACCTAATGGGGTCAGACCAGCATAGCTCTGGAAAGGGAAATTGTGCCTGTCTAACCTGTTACAGTTCTTTTAAAATACCAAGTAAGAGATAAAGGTTACCCAGAAGCATAATTTGCTTAGCTACTCCGACAGCTTTTGAAAGGATGGAAAGAAATTATGGCGGGTGGTTCTAACTGAGGAAATTGATTTAGCAAAAGAATTATTAAGGAGGTTCTAATTAGAGGAAATTAACTGAGGAGAGGGGGAAAAAGAATTGTTAAGGAGGTTCTAATTAGAGGAAATTAATGTTTTAGAGAGAGAGAGACAGAGAGGGAGAAGTCTAAGAAAAGAATCAAAACAACTTCCAGACAAGGAGGGCTGCTGGGTGACAGTGCCGACTCCCAGCCAGGCGGGTTGATGTTCTGCTCCTGATAGCAAAGTGCTATTAGATGTGGCAATAGAAAAGCCTCCTATGACTCAACTGTACACTGACAGGGAGCTGGATTAAACAGGGACCTGTGATCTCTGCAGGGAGCCAAAAGGAAAGAGCATCCTAGATTAAAATTGGCTCACACGACAGCCTCTGAGTGAAGCGTGTCTCCACATGTCAGAAGGCAGCTGCTGGTGTGTGTGTGGGAGGGGGCGCCCTGGCGGTAAACCAGGGCCTGTGCCAAGTATGCTCATTAACAGTACGATGGCATAAAAGGTGTACAGGCAATGGAGGCTGCAGTGAAGGCAGGCAGCAAAATCTGGAAAGGTAACATGCAAGAAAGGACTGCTGGAAGGGGAAATTCAATGTACATGTCCAAAAGAGTCCAAACATCTCCAATTCATTGGAGCCTCAGAGCACTTGGGAAGATGAAGGATGGATGGATGTGATCGTCATGGACACCAGAGGAAAGACTTCAGCCTTGAGAGCAGCAGCACGTTGAAATTAGACCTTTAACAAAATGAGTCAGGAGAGAAGCACAGTGTACAAGCGACCTAAGAGGATGACAGGGACTTGGGCAAAGTAGACTTGAAAGATTATAAGATTTCACCCCAAAAAAAAGATAAAGCCAACACACACCTAGGTAATTTAACCAATGATGGAGGCTTTGACAGAGGAAAATAGCCTAGCGTGGGCTGGAGCACAAGGAAGCTGATTACTAAGGCTGGGGAAGGAGGAGGGAGGGGGCTTTTTGGCTTAGGGAAATCTGTGCCCATCATAAATAGCTCAATAAATAAAGGCATGCACGAATTCAAGTATGTTGTTAAGTTTCAACAATATCTCGAAAAAGGAAAGCCAAGAAAAGACAGAAAGAAAAATCCACCATTTTTTGAAATTACTTTGCAAAGCTCCAGTCTTCTGAAAACATGCGTAAGGAATTCAGGGCACAGAGACACTCAGCAGCCATGCGTGGCCCTGCTCAGCCAGGCAGGGGGAACCGAGCCCCACTGCTCCCTTCCCAAAATTGCCTTTCCCTGCATGCTGTAGCTTCTGCCATCACAGTGGGGTGGGTTGTGGTATTGTAGCATCTTTCAGACCGGGACAAATGTTGCCTTTTCACCAGAGTCTGACTAGCTCGCTCCAGGGGACACAGCCTGAGAACATCTGGCTAATGAGGGGAACTGGAAATGATTATCTCAGCATTTATGTTTTATGGCTTTTGTTTAGAAGATGAAATAAGTCAGGGGAAAAAAAAAAAAAAGATGATTTGTCATATCTCTGTCTTCAATTCCTATCCTTCCCTCCAAATTATACCAGATAAGGGACCATTTTTAGACTGTAAGCTCTTCAGGGCAGGGACTCTCTTATTGTATGTTTGTATAGGGCCTGGTACTCTAAGGCTTGATCCTTAACAGAGTTTTTGGGATGCTATTTATTATAGATAATAAACAATACTATGGACTATCTGTCTCCAAGAATACTGTCTATCCACATGGTGTAAGAAGACTACAAGTTGTTCCCCATCCCCCTCCCATTGTAATTACTGGAGGTGATTAATATTTTCATTTCCCCAGGGAAAAAAAAAAAAAAAAAAAAGTTCTTACTATAAAGTGTGGGAAAATGTTGGTAGTTGGGAGAATTTTGAAAGAAAGGGAGTGTTGATGCTAACTGAAAAGCTCTCCCCCCCCCCCAAAAAACACCACAGCAAAATCATCCTAACACAGAAAGCACCACATGGGGCCTGTCTGGGGACAGGCCTTGTTTTCTGGCTTCCTTCCTGCCCCACACCGCTCCCGGGCTGCCCGGAGTTTTCCCGATACGATACGTCAGTGAGCATTTCGCCATCCCCAGGACAATTTCTCCCACGCGCGGAGCAGGGCCGCGGCAGGGCCTCCCCATCGTCATGGAAACCATTAGGCCCAGGAGCTGCTGCCAGTGCTCAAACTATAAAATCATTGTGCTTCTAACGTGATTTTTTTTTATTCTTTTTTTTTTTTTTCCACCTTTTGAGTGCTAACAGGAGGTGTTGTTATTTTTACTTGAATTGCGGCAAGGGAGTGCTGAGTTTCCGAGCAAGGCCGGGCTGCCCACATGCCCTGGCAGTTGCCAGCGGCCTGCTTGCCCCAGCCAGGCCCACGCAGGACAAAGGGTCCCACAGCTCATGGCCACTTCTCAAGTGAATTTCTTTTTCCCCTTAATGCCAGACCAGCATGACAGGGCTGCACAGATGGTGCCTCATACAAAGGGAGGTCATTGATAAAACGATGTTCTTCCCTTTCTGCTGAAATGCACTGTTTTTCTACCCAACCCTAGAAAAGCAGAGCAGGCACAACACACGGTCCTTACTTGCCGGTGGTCTTTAGTTCCGGCTGTTCCTGATCTAGCAGGACTGAGAAGAAGGGGAGAAACTCTCTGCAACCTCAGTTCTCACCATCCCAGGAAGGGAAAACCTCCTTTCTCTCTCTCTGGCACACATTACATGACTTCAGGACTTCAAGCTTTGACAGTTCTCAAAATGTTAAAAACATGAGATTATGGGGAGGAATCTATATTAAGTCGTTACTTTTTACATTGCTAAAATATATTCGTAATGTCTTCCTCTTAATATCTCAGATTTATGGGCTCTGGGAAGATTGAATTTAGGAGAACGAGCATGGCCAAAAATTTTTCAAGCTCTGTACTGCAGGGCAAGAAGGCAGACAGAAACAATTCCACCTCTGCAAGCACGACAGGGTTTGGGATGGGTGCTGCCAACCCAGACCTGTGTCCAGATGACTGTTACACACAGCATTATATTTGTTTTCTCTGCTGCAATGTGTCAATGGAGAGAGGTGGCATGACCTCTTCTTCCCAGCAAGAGAAACTCCTCTTGGAGAAAGGGCATTCATTGCCTGACAGCACCGCGCAACCTATGGCAGCCCATTAGTAGCAGGAGGTGCACTCTGAAGTTGTAGGGAACATGTCTAAGCTCCCAATGTTGCCATCACACTGGGTAAAGAAACCAGGAGGAATGCTTTATTGCCTGCAGACCTTCAGGGAAGATGTGTGTTTAGGAAAAAAAAATGTTTTTTGAAAAAAATCTGTGCAAGAAAAAATTGACCCATTTTTTTTTTTTTTCCAGAGGAATCTCAGTTCTATGCAGAACTTTTTTTTTTTTCCCCTCCTGTTGCAGAGTCTTTATCTTACTGTCAGCCATGACTTTACCCCTACGTTTTTTTCCCCTTTCTCCCCACATCTTCCAAAAAAAGTAAATAATAGAGGCCAGGTTTCATCCATACCAGCCACGCTTCTGGCACCATCTGAGCCCATATGACAGTAACAACACTCCAGGATGGGAGAGAGCAACCGAAACCTTAATAGTCGCTGTAAGCAGGTCGGCATAGCAACATCTCCAGAGAGAGCTCTCCATGGGGTCATTTCCATTCACTTTAAAGCCCACTTGGGCTGCTAGAGTGGTATAAAATGGACTCAGAAAAGCTGTTAATTAGGATTAGCAGCTTCAGGAACATCAAGCCACAGCGCTCCAAGCTGAGCCATTTATCTGAGAGAACTAAGGCCTCTTGAGTGCCTTCTAAATCAAGGCACAGGACACCACGTGTCAAGGCAGACAACTTTGGCATCAAATGGCAGAGCCATCTGGTTAACCACAATAGAAGGTTCCTACCTTGGCTCCTGAATGACACTGCAGCAATCTCCTGTGATCAGATCACTTTGCCAAACTCAGATGGCCGTCAGGTCTAAGATGTTCCAGTTAGCTGTACAGGGGCAGGGGGAAAAGCATGGGCCCTTCTTATCAACGCATATTGCACATGGTGTGAAATCCACAGGACATATGGTGGCTAACCCCAAATGAAGTTTCTGGATGATACATATGTCATAACAGGTTTGTAGGGCTCCAAGAGAAAGCAAGCACTGTGGACAAGAGAATGCACCCATGGTTGTCAGCATGCTCTTTCAAGCCCAGTCACAGACTCCAGGGAGAAACAAGGTAGAAACAAACCTGTGTTTTGCAACTGCTGGAAAATGTCTTTTTTTTTTTTTTCCATAAGCTTCCTTCTCTTCATTAGTCTGCACCAGGAAAGGCCCAAGGAAGGCAATATGTGCCTTATGTGCAACAGTAATACAGAAAGCCAACTTTGCAATAGCTTCTGTCACACATGAGTAAAACAGACTGTGGGGAAAGTGCGCCATTCCCAGGCTGTCGCTGGGCTGGTTTGTGTCTCTTATGTGTTACTGGCCCTGACAAACATCCTAAGGCATTCTAGTCTGACACTTCCCCTTTCCAGATGCAAGGTGAAACACAGATAATTCCCTCACATTATTCTGCTTTTCTTGGTGTTTACATCCCCTCCAGGGTAAATCACTACCTAAGTCAGAGCTGAGCTGGAAACAAAACTTCCCAGTTGGGAGAGCAGTACCAGCTGCCTTGCATATCACTCTTCCTGGAGAAACACATTAGGTCTGGTCAAAGACATACCCATGGCACCAAGGCAGGCATTGACACTGCAACCTGTCCTTGCCATAATGGAGATCTTCTGTTGTTCCTCTCACATAAATGTCCTTCACCAATCATTTTAGCACAGTTTCAGCCAGCCCCCAGCAGCATCCAACAGAGATCAACGGCTCAGGGAAGAAAGCCAAGGCAAGGTGTAAGAACAAAAAGCTGCAGGAAGAATTTTGTGAGCTAGAACTATCACACCTCAAAAAAGGAACATGTACAATGCTAGGTGACTACATCTGTGAGTCAGACCAGGTGTGAGTGCTTCGGCCAAGCAGGTACTAAACCAAAAAGCAAAACAAACCACATAGGTCTTGTGGAACCACCTCAAAGTCCCTGTGTGCTCCCTCTGACACTGCGATACAAAAGCCTACAGCCTAGTGGAGAAACATGCTAAGTTTATTCAGGTATTTCCCATTAGTTTCCCAAGATCTCTCAATATTCTGTTTTCAATATATTCATCTAGCAACAAATTATAGATGAGGGAAAAGCATCTCTCCCTAAACCATCCAGAGAACACAAAGCAACAAAACAAAATTAGACAGGGAAACTTTTGAGAGTCATCAGCTTTCCTTTCCCTCTCCCATTCCAACATTGCTGATAGCCCCAGGACTGCTCCATGCAGCCTAGAGCCAGAAGGTACCTATTTCTGCTGCAGGCATAAACCACTTCACTCCAGAGGAGAAAAGAGGATTTTTTTTAAACACAGTTAGACTTTTACTTTCATTTTACATAAGTAACAGAAGAAAAGAGCAATTGCATACTTGTGTCTCTCTACTTATCCACCTTGTATATGCTCTTCTGAGTTTGATGGCCCACTTATGCCAAGTGCATGAAATAAAATAACTATCCCTTTCCCTAAACTTTCGCTGTTGCGCCCAATATTAAACAGACAAACACCACACAAGTGAATACAGCAAAGAGAATACAAAAGCAGTTGTGAGCAGTGCAAAGCAAGCCAGGGTGGCTACATATATATGAAGTCAAATGAAGAACAGCACGTCTGCAGAACAGACAGCGTGTTTTTGTCAGACCTTCAGATCCATGTGTCTAAACTGCAAGGCATTTTCTGCAGCATTGATTTTGCTATATCCTATCACATATTTCAAATTTTGGCTTGGTCACCATCTTTTACTGATCGAAAAAGAAGATAAAAACTTACTCTGGGCTGATACATTTTAAAGAAATATTTCTGATTTCTTTAGCCAAGTTTTTGGAACAAATACATTTGTCCTTGAGATAAGTTTTATTTGATCTGCATTGATATTCACAAAGTAGCCCACTTCTCCCTGGCTGAAGAGACTGAATTGTTTGCCACAGAGACTTCAGATAAGTCATTAATTCATGTTGCTGGTTTCAGGGGTTACAGAGTCACCATTTTATGTGGACTATACATAGCCAATATTTTTACAGTACTTAGGACTTGAATTTAAATTCAGCACCGGTCCACGTGTTTATATTAGGGGAAAACTTGGCAGGCTGAAATATAGTTCAGCATATTTCTAACATGGTTTCCTCACTGGGTTTGTTGTCTCCCAGGAAACCTCTTTGGTCTAAGGGCAGGATGAATGTACCTCATCTGCGGAAGCTCTTCTATTCCACTTCCACTGAGTGCATAGAGACTTCAGGCTCATGTGAAGAAATTACTTGGTGGCTCCTACAGCTCCCCAAGTCATTATAGGTGTTGGTATTCAAAAATCAGAAAAACCAGAAGATTTTATATTGGATTAATTTCAGTGATAGGTTTTTGTGCCAACGTCATTATCAGACTCAATAGTATGAGTCTCCACAGCCATAAAAAGCAAGACCATGAACTGTCACCTTGTAAACTGAGCTAGTGGTATAAAGCCCTGCCACTTTATGTTATAAAGTCTCATAACCAAGTTTTTATTGACCTTGTAGGATCACAGCTCATGGCGTGACACACAGTGATCCCCTTTCTTCATTAGCTCAAGCAACAGACACAACTAGTTTGGAAGTCTTGGCTTCCAAATATACAGAAAACTGGGTCCACATACACTGTCCCACTAGTGAAAAGATAGGAAAAAAAAAACAGTTTCCATGCACAGCATTTCGGAAAAGGAAGCCCATAAATTCAGCCTGTCCCCAGTGCCTGCCTTCTTTCTCAAGGGAGCAGAAATGTATATAAGTTATACATGAATTTACAGGAAGAGCAAAATATGAGTTCATAAGAAGAAGTTTTACCCCAAAAGGCCTCTGGTAAAAGCAGTTAAAGCATCTGCTCTTACATGTAGTTTATGACTTGGGGTGAAGCAAGCGGAGAAAAGAAATATCCCAAAATAATGTAAAATTTTGACCACCTAAAAACATGTCAGAACAGAAGCAATTTCTCACTGTGATCTGATTCTAGGGCAAATCCAGGCCTCTCTTTGGACGATCAAACTCTTTGTAGGCCGCTTAAAACAGACTTGCGAGTGTGAAGAATGGGGACCTCACTTTCAAGCAAGTAAAGAGCCTGCTGACCCTAGGCTGCACATACTAGCATGCTGTGATATTTCCTGGACCCCTGGCCAGAAGAAGGCAGCAACTCCTACCCCATCTCACTGCACGCAGGCAATTGAAAATTGTTCCAGAGACCACAAGCACCTTGGAGCAGTTTTTTGTGTTGTTTTTTTTTTTTTTTTTTCCCCAGCAATAGTAGCACAGGTCCACACTGTGCTCCAGGGCAAATCTCTTAATCTGTACACCGTATTCAGGCAACCTGACCCAAAGCAATTAGATTGTCTGCAAAGGGTCTAGATTGAAGAGAAAATATTAGATTCGGGCTTTGAGACCTTGTGTTAGGTCATCCAGGCATAGCACTTCCCCCTTCTCCATACAAATAGCATCTAACTTCTCTGGGGCCGCCAGAGGTGGGACACGGTCCTTAGCAGGACCTGCTCAGTGCCTTCTCTCCTCATCCCAGTGACTGCTGCATTGTAAAGGCAGATTATTATATTGCAAAATTTATTTTAGCTATAACTGGGAAAAAGTAATCAAAGCAAATGTAACAGCTCAGGAGGAATCAGAGTAGGATTAGACATTTGTATGAATAAGAATAGCTCCTGTAGTTTGACTTGCTGTGATAAAAATAATAAGAACCTCAGTGTTCATGCTGCAGGGCAAAAACCTGATCTCTGAACAACATGTTAGAAAGAAATTAAAGAAAATTCTCTCCCAGTAGTAGTTCCCAACTGTCCAGGCCACTGCACAGGGTGCTGCCTCACTGGCCACTGCTAGTGGCCATGGCTAGGGGCAAAGCTGGCTGGGTAGCCAGCCTCCCCACCAGTGAGTCCGCAGTGGATTGCAGGGATCTCCTTGCTTTGTTTGGTTTGTTTCTGTGCGGAGATGGATCACTGCTGCCCCTCTGCCCCTTTGCAAGCTGAGCCATTAAGCTATAATGGCCTTAGCCCCAGCTGATTAATAAACTGGCTTAAGACTGCTGATCTCTCTGGACCATTAAACCTTTCCCCAGCGACTAGTCATTAATCCCCCAAAGAGTCATCCTAGATGAGGTTGTTGTTAGCCCCATCAATCCTTTTTAAGGCCTCAATTTGCAGCAGAAAGGAGCAGAGAAGGGGGGGGGGGACAGTCTGCATTTGTCAGGCCATGCCATCTGTTCCCTCAGGTTACAGACAGCTACACTAGCCCCTGCATGCCAGAGCTTAGCAGTTCCACTGGGGTGAGGGCTGTCACTGCGCAGCACAGACCATCTACCAAAGAGCAAGACGCTGCTGCACCAGACATCTGGAGTATTAAGCAAGACCAGGAGAAAAAGACAGCATTTGTTTCCTTAATTGCAATGCCTCTGGCTGGGGCCAGAAGGCACCATAACATATGGTTACCGTAGGAATACCTGCCGTATCAATTTCAGCAGAGATGCTTTCCAACAAACAGGTTTAGGACGTGAATTACCCAGAGCATTGCTACTTATAGTCATGAGCAAGTCCTCTTGTTTTCCCAGCTTCTGTTTCTAATCCCAGTGTCTTCATTGTAAAACAGCTCACATCTTCAGCCGGAAGACTGGATTTGCTTTATTGATGACTGGAAAGTGGCACTTCCTCCACCCTGGCGATAGTCCCCACACACTCTTTCAGCCTCATCCCTGAGTGTCAGCACACTGTCCCCAGTTTTCTTTCCTTACCTCTTCTGGGACTTTTTGCTGTCCCCAAATGTTGTTACCACAAGCCATGCTTGCAAGCTTGGTAAGGGAGTAGTGGGAGCAGAGGTGTCAAACACTTCACAAAGTAACCTCCAATGCTCATCCTGGATGCAGCACAGAAATCACACCTGCAAAACCACAGTCAAACGTTTCTGGCTTTTCACCTAAAAATTCACAGCTGTTTTTTCCTCTCCTGTCTCTGGGAAGTCACAGCTCTTGAACTCTGGATTTTATGTCATTGTGGGGTTTTGAATGAATGAATGGAGTATGCTTAAGTTCAGATTTTATAGAGATGCAGGTGGAACCAAGCTACTTTTGTAGGACTCTGAGCAGAGCAAACTGTATCCCAGTCTGGTCTGTGCCGCTGCACATTGTGCTGCTGTTAATGGCCTGCAGGAGCAATCACGGAAGGGGAGGGAGGGATGGTACTGGTACAAAATTTACGGTATGGACAATATTTATCCTCCGCAACTAGTTGTGCCAAGGATGGGAGCTGTTGAAGTCCAGTGTTCAGGCAGCATCAGAGAAGACAGAAGAGAGAAGAAAGTTTAGAATGGTAGCTTGAGTTAACCATGCCAGTTCTGTCATTTCAGTATCAAACTTCTTAGACCGTGAAATACGTCTTAACATCCACAAGCAAAACCTTTACATGTTCTCATCAGAGGTCCCGGTATGCTCCTTTACTACCAGCACAGACTATGATTTGGCTCTCTAGCCAGTACTCACCAGATTAATGTGAACACGAGTCTGCAGAAATCATTTGGGCTTTAGCAATGACTTGGCTGGTGCTAAGTGCACCATACACAGCCAGCAACAGCTGGCCTCCATGGGGAGTGGGGAGAAAAGAAAATAACCACACACACATGTAAAAACCATCAGTTGAGCTCCTGTTAAATGATTAATGCGGTGCACAGAGGAAAGCTTTTCAGCTCTCAGTTCTTCACATGGTTATATAAACCTTAACTCATCCAGCTACCAAGGGCCTGTGTGTGTTTGTGGGCATTAATAGCTGCCGTGGTGCTACAATTAGACCAGAGAATGAAGAGTCCCACAGGGAAATGGAGGAAACCCCACGTTGCTCAAATCATTTAGACATTAACGGAGATAAAACACCGTGGAGAAGTTCTGAAGGGAGGGAGCAGTGCTTGGGGGAGGGAGGACTTACAGCCACCACAAAAATTGTTTCTGCCCCTCGTGTCCATGCAATTAACTATGGCTATTAATTATTTAGGATGCTACAGTAATAATTAGTGCAAAGGAATCTTCTCAGCCACTGAAATAGCCTCTGAAGATCTCACAGGGCCTCACAGATTCCCATGCAGGACAGAGGGACGCTGAGGGACTGCTAAAGTAAGCCCCTCTGGGAGCAATGGGGAGCTGTGGCCTGGTCCTGCCGGCCCTGTCCCCCAGCCCTCTGTTGGGCACCTGTCAAGAATATCTTGCCTGTGACCCCAAAATCATCCCCGGAGAGTGGTTTTCCCCAAATCCACCATCCATTTTTGTGCTGGTTACTCCCATGGCCTGTCCTAGGAGTGCTCACATAGCACGTTGCTGTGAGCTCTCCCTCTGTCCCCCCAGCCATGGGCCAGGAAACATCTGTGGGCATTGTGCTGATGCCAGGGTTTTTGCATCATCTCAGGGCCTTGTCAGCAACTGTATTCCTCAGCGGGCAGCCAAGGGCCGGAGGTCACTTCCCGGCCCCAAACGTCCCACCCAGAGGACAGGAATGCCCCCACTTCCCTCCAGCCCAACTTCCATTAACTGGCCCCTGCAAGTAAGGATTTAATTCCACACAACATTAAAAAATTTCACAACGCCCACACCCTGAAGAAACACTGGCGGGCCCACAGCATCAAAGAAAGAACTCTGAAAACCAAGAACCCCCCACCCTCTTTCTCCACATTCTCTCCATCCTCCCCCAGGGCAGGTCCCAGCTGCTGCTCAGAGCACCCTCAGTGCTTGGAGCGAGCCCACAGGCCTCCTCGCCCAGCCTCCCCGGGACTTGCGTAATGGGAAAGTGTCAGAGATTAGAGACAAGAGAGCAGCGACTGCAATATAAAAGCAAACTGAATAATTAAAGAGAGGAGCTGTTCCTCGCAGAGAACAAAATGAAAGAGTTGTGTGATTTGAGCAGAAGTGACCTTTACACTTCATTACAAGGAGGTGGCGTCCTTATAGGGTTATTAATATTTCCAGCTGAATTAGCTTAGGTTAAAAATGGCTCAAAGGAATGAAGAGGGAGAGGGAGAGTGTGCACAAAAATATATCATTCTGTCTTTTTCTCCTCCTCTTTGCTTTTTACCTCTTTTGTAATTTGTTGGATTGAAAGCAGAAGGGCTGAGTGGCCATCAGGAACAAGGGTTCATTAGTAAGGGTGAGAGCCACAGGATGACCTGGCTGAGAGCTTTTCCCTCCCTGCTGGCTCTGCTTCAGCAAGCAGTCTGTGCGATGCCTCTGTGGCTGTTTCCCCACATTCTCACCTGGGGTACAGAGCACACCTTCGTTCAACAAGGTGCAAACACATCATGGGACTGACGGCCAGGGTTTTTCTGAGCCACTGGTGGAGGTTGGTGCTGCTGCAGTTGGGTCCGTGTGGAGGATCACCAGGATCATCTAGGGCGTTGCAGGTCTCTTGCCTGCTCTCAAGGTTACTGCTCACTTCCCTCTGGACCAACTGATTTCCCTTCCTGCTGTCCCATGAGACACCTTCCCACCTTCATCAGTGGGGAAACAGACAACTGTGCTCGGCAAGCTTTACCTCATCAGGCTCCGGGGGCACTTACACTCTGACATAAGGAAGGGACACATATCCTCCCTCCCAAATGGAGATGCTGTAGATGACGGAAGGTCATACACACAGACACTTTTTCCCCCCCGTGTGAGCACAGAAAAGGATCTTTCCTTCAGCACATCCCAGCAGACACAGGTCCATACAGCTTTACAAAAGCGTGACTGTCAATAATGTCCCAAAGCACTGGGTGAATTAGATAAGCAAAGCTGAACTCAGCAATCTGAACTTAAATCCAAGCTGCAATTTTGCTGCTCAGAGCCTTGAGGTGTACACAGTTCTGCTTTTTGCTCAGCTCACTCGGTTTCGTACTAAACCCATCCTTGTCATTGCAGACACAAAATTGCTGCTACCTCCGAAGCCCATCCAGATACCTGTTTGCTTCTCCCCAAGCCTGACCTAAACAATTTCTTTTAGTGCCTCTCTCTGCCCAGCGATCAGAGGCATCAGGAAAACCCATCCTGGCAAACAAGAAGAAAGAAACATGAAAGCAGGTGCACATCAATAAGGAATGAGGGTGCTGCGGTGAGCCTGCAATCAGCCCCTTGGGCTGCGTCATTATGTCAGTGGTTACCTCCACACCGTCCTCCCAGGAGCCACAGCAGACCGCCTTCCCTGCCCCACATCAAAAAGAGAGTTTAGGGTTTTGAAGTAATCATGAAACGGACACGGTGGCAGCTGCCGCTTCTCCAGCGGCTGCTGAATCACAGCCCCTCACTTATTTATAGGTCTCCCCTGGGTGCTTGCAGCGGAGTAGATGACAAATGCCAATGAACATCTACTTTCACCCCCACTAGGTGTTGTGATCCCGGCTGTAAGGGAGATGCAGAGCAACTAAATGGCACACCGTCAGCTACACCAGCCGGATGTAGCCGAGGCAGGCAGCGGACCCAAGGCACCTCACGGACCAGCCGGTCCTTCCAGCATCATCTGAGTAATACACAGCAAATGCTCAGGCTCCGGTCTCTCACACCACAAGATTTAGCTGGTGCCAGTTCCTGCAGCTAAGCCCCACAGTTTTTAATACTATTTTCATTCTGATGAAGAGCAATGTATTTGCGGCAAGGGAAAAGAGGACACAGAGCAAGCAGAGAACTTACATGAGCTCTGAACCAGGCAGCGAAAAATCCCAGGGATGGAGACCAAGATGCTGATGATGCAGAGGGATGAGCAGGAGGAGATATTGAAGCCCCAAAATAGCCAAAGTTTTCCACTTTTTGCTTGAGACAATTGAACTTAGGCCAGGCAGTGAACACTTCTGAAGGCAAGAGGGGAGAAAAATCAGACCTAAACTGGTCTTGGCACCAGAAGAAAGCATGAATGTTTAAGAAGGGAAAGGGAGAGGCCAATTATTCCCCAGGCTGGGACAGGGAGGCAGGAATGCCTTCCAGGCATAGGGAAGTGAGTTGTACCACCCTGCTGTCCATAAGAGCATCCCTCCAGCAATCTGTGCTCCAGAAGGAAGAGACTTTTTCCATTGCCTGAGCACCAGGGAGCTCTCCCTGCCTCACTCTTCCTCAGGCTGTTCTTGCAGCCTTGAGCATACGGGGAGCATAGCATCCATGTAAAAACAGCCTCACCTTCAGAAGCTGTGCCCCCAGTACAAGCACAGGTGGATCCCCAGCTCCTGGTGGTAGCAGCATACTACATATGCTCATATTCCCACTATTTGCCTGCCCTACATGTATTAAAAGTGGAAGGAGAATGCTCTCCAGACTCCTGCCACAGCCCCAGAATTGTTATCCAGACCCCAGTTAGAGGAGAACTTGGTGTGAAGTGTATCCACAATCTCTGGTGCTGTACAGCTGGCAAAAGTCGGAGTCAGCCAGCAGGATCGCCATTATCAGTGATGATTCACAGCACATGGAGATCACAGCTTGACTTGGAGATGTCACTGGGACATAGCAGTCAAGGAAAAATATCTTATTTGTAAACGGGTGAATTGAGATTGCTGAGGTATTGCCCACACAGGAGCTGATGCCCGCCTCTCAGAGCGGAATGACTTTGAACAACACAGGAGGCTGCAGGACTCCTCTGTAGGGTTGAGAGCTGGGACAGGGCCACCCGGGCAGGGTGTGCAGAGCCCCATCTCCCAGACTAGGTCTGGCCTCTCTGATCAGCTTCCCGGGGTTGGCTGGCACATGCTTCTGTAGCTGGTGTTTATCTGCCTTCTCTCTTATCTAACAAGTCTGAAGTGGCTATTTGGACTAGGCATGCTTTCTGTAAGAACTTTCTCGAGGGCTGAAAAAGCAATGGGGTCTATAGGAAAAACCCACGGACTTGTTCCAGGGAAACATAACTGTGGAGCAGTGGGGAGAAACAAGAAGAAAGGGTTAGGATAGGGAGATATGAGGTGCAGAAGACCCCTTGCTCATCTCAGTATCCAAGCCAATAACTTTAACTCCAATAACAGAGAAAACATTAACAGCAGTAGCTCATCATCTGAAAAAATGTGACATGAAACTTATCTTTTCTCCTTGCTTTCACAGCAATTTTGCACAATGTTTGATAGCTGATGTGCTTACCCAAATTCATGCAGCCCTCCCATCCCTCTCTCTCTGCCTACTCACACTCACCCACACTCCTTTCATGTGTGAATCAGGATGAAAAGTGATTTAGAAAAACGCAGGGAACGTTTACAAGCCACCCACTATTTCACCCTTAACCTGGATGGCCACATTAGCACCTCCAGTTTGCATTTAGGGGCCAGGCTGGCCAGCGTTTGGGATGAGTCCCTGGGACAGGCATTTCCCCTCTCCCCAGCCCTGGCAGACACAGAGCAAAGACACACAAACTGTGTCAGTGATTGCTGTTTGCTGGGCATTGCAAGGTTGGATTTGCCTTCAGACAAGGCAAGTGTTGTGACTTCTGGCTGCATTGTCCATAGGCTGCATTGCAATACTCATTCAAGAGTGGCCACTGCAGCAGACCCAGTACATCTCCTGAATATGGTCCCAGGATAAGGAGGTACCTCTGTCAGCCGGGGAACTGTAGGAGGGTGAGAGACACACAGCTTTGGAAAGCCACTGCCTGTGCCTTTCAGTAAAACTGGGATTGTGTAAACATCTGCAGTTTTTTCTGGGCTGCCTGAGCGAGGTGTGAAGACCCGATTCTGTGAACTCACCAGGAAAATACCTGCAGCACAGGAGCCTGGTGCAGGTGCCACGGGCACAGAACAGGCAGCAAAAGCTCCCCTGGCAGCAGCCGTCAGGGACTGACAGGGGACAAGCTAATCAGGTTTGGGTGAAAAACTAAAGCAAGGCTCCCCCTCTCAGAGGGCTGCCAAGCAGCCGTGCAGGGGAGCGCGTCACCACTAACATCATCGTGTTTCCATGGGGACCAGATTAACAGCACGGCGAGAGAAACCGCACGCCTAATCTCTTCCAGAGAAAAGAGCTTGCTGATACAAGAGATTTTCAAATGTCTTTAATCCAAACTCAGGGTTCTCATTTCCACGTTCTCTCTGATCCTGCTGGAGGTTACCACCCCCTTGCAGCTCCCAGCCCAGCACAATGGCACCAAGCAGCCCAGGTACCCCCAGCCTCCACAGTCCCATGCTACAGTAAAATCTGCCCTCCATCTCTGCAGAAGTTCAGCTGTCTTAAAAAGCAGCTCATAAGTACCCCAGCTCATCATGGACAAGTGGCCTGCATAAAGACGTGTGCGTTGGTGCGCTCAGCGCGCAGTCTGGTGACGGGATAAGGCACTGAGGGCAAAGACACGAATGCACCACCTCCATCAACAAAAAGGAGAAAAAAAAAAAGGAAAGAAAAAGAAAGATCCAGGTCCTGTCTTCTGTATAGCATCAGGCAGCTTTTATTGACTTTCTTCCCCTGAGCTTTAGTCCTAGCTGCGTGTCACCCCAGGTAAGAGCAGATCCCACCACAGTGCCAGCCAGTTTGCCCAGTGTAGTTTGCCCAGTGCCCCCCCAGTACACGGCAGTTTTAGAATCATAAAATCAAGTAGGTTGGAAAAGACCTCTAAGATCATCAAGTTCAACCTTTTAGCTAAAAACTTGCTGATAACAACTTCCACAAAGATACATTTGATCAGTATCACTACAAAAAACACCTTACTATACCTATAGTCACACATGCACTTTGGTTGTGTTTTCTGGGGGACTGGAGACCAGAGCAGTTTCCAGCCCAAGTGGTAAGAAGACAAAGCCTCTGATGAGATGTCGGGGCTGGAATAGTAAGGGCTCCTGAACCCAGCCTACATGGGCCAGGAAATCCTCCTTCCTAAGCCCTAACCTTCCCCAGAGGAACACCCACACCCCAAATTTAATTCCAGTTTGGGAGGTTGGAAGATAGTTACCATGTCCTCTTTTTCTCGTGGCCCTTCAAATTTAAGTACAGCAGAATGAGGTCTGCTTCCCTTCATCTGTTTTTGGTTCGATGTGACCTTTTCCTGACAGACACCTTCATATCTCTAAATTCTTTGGGAGTTCTTCCCAGCCCTTCCTCCCCATCCAAGGCAGGCACCCACATTTTCAAGCCATCAGGAAGGGTCTTTGCCACACAGGTTTTGATGATTTTTTCTTTTTTCCAATGGGTTGCATGCTGTTTTACCCTCAGCTACTTCTCTAAAACCCCCTGCAGGTGGGATGCTGCACACCTTTTTGCTTTTCATCAAGGGGGTGCACTGAGCACTACAGATGTGGCCCGTACTCTGCTCCAGCTGGGCTGAATCAGAGCCGTGCAGAACAGCTCTGGCTGCTGAGCTGAACAAGACATTCAAGGCTCTGCCAGCTCCCTGTTGCCTTCAGGAGTTAAGAGGAATTTGGCTACTTGCTTTCTCTTCCCTTCACCCTGGTACCTTGTCAGGAAGTTCCTGACAAAGTCTGACGGTGCCAGAAAGAGATAAAGGAGGGAGTGTGACCAGGAAAGTTCAGTTCAATCTCAATTTCATTCTTGTTCCCTTCGCCAAAGGGGTTGATGGTGTTCTGCACATCCAGAGGCATAGTCATGGTTATGTGTTTACACAGCCTTATCCTAGAGGGCTGGAGCTTGTAAGTCAGCTGTAATACAAGGTCTCACCTGAGTCAGCCCTCTGGCCTTCCCCTGGGATCCTGTAGGTGCTGAGGTTCCGCTTTGCAGACAATATATATGCAAGCCCAAAGTTTCCCAAAAGCAGAGCTCTGACACAGGCACAATGCCCTTGGAAAGGGCCAGGCATCAGCAGCTGTGAGCAATGAAGGCTTGTTTTCCTCTCCAGCCTCAGTGGAAGCACATTGCAGAAGCACCAGACTACTTCTGATGAGCATCTTTGATTACAGATGAGAGCTGCTGTGGGGTACAGCTGGCTTGCAGGACAAGAGGGAGCAAAGTTAAATGCAGCATATTTTGGGGCAGGGTTTAATCATTCTACTTCCACAAATCCTTTGACTTAAGGGCCCCTGCAGTTTAGCTCATGCCTGGGCACGGTGGCTGGAGTGCAGCAGATGTGGAAGCAAGGGGCGAGTTAACACAGACAGCTGTAAAGGCTGTATTGATGGCAGCTACATCCACAGGTGATTTTTATTTTTGGCTGGCCAGATGATGGGCCCCTGGGCTCTGCCTTGTATCCACAGCCCCTCTGGGTCCGACAACCAAGACTATTTCATCTGAACGTGACCCCAACCTCCTCTAGCTCATCCCTTTGGCCAGTCTCTGGCGAAAGCCCCGATGCCCAGCACAGAAGACAAAAACGCAAAATGTTCCTGTTTGTGTACAAACAGGTTGTACCATCACCACCAAGGCCATGTCTAGAGGCCCACGGACCACAACTGAAGACTTCCAGGAGGATGATCTGCAGCCTGATGGTGTCCAGTGCGGCCAGCACCGCCCCGCGATCTGCCCCATCAATCCTTCAGTGCTCCCATGGGAGCATGGACAAGAGGAAGGGTAGGGAAGAAGCTGGCCTGAGCACGCCACGTAGGTGGAGGAGGCAGTATCCGCCTTCTCACCTGCAGCTTTTGGGCACCTTGGTTGGCCTCGGGGAGCAGAAGCAGCAGGACATCTGATGTGTCCAAGGAGCTGGTGGGGACCGGGTACCTCGGAGCTCCCTCCCATGCTCCGGCCGGGTGCCAGGGGAGCGTGAGCGGGGACCGGCTTTGCTGACTCGGTCCCGGCTGTCGGGCCCGATGTGTCTCCAGCGGGGTCTGTCACGCTCCGCCGCCGAGGCTTGTTTTTGCTGGCGGGCAGGAGCTCAGCAACGGACAGGCAACCAGAGAGAGGAAAGCGGGGAGAAGAGGGGGCAGATGAGATAAATAGGTACTGTGAGGATAATAAAGGAGGACAGCTGGCCTAGAAAGCTCAAAAGATAAATCGGCAAGAAAAAACTGAAGCTAATTCCGTAGTGCGAGGCTCCTGCTGAGCCCACAGGAGAGAGGCTCCCGCTGTGCCTCCCTGCTGCCGAGCGGAACCGGCGGCCTGTGCCTGGCCATGGCTGGCAGCTGCCGAAGCCCTTCATGTCAGCAAGGTTTGCAGCCAAGGAAAGCAGGTGGCTGCACGGCCTTCCCCACGAGCAAGGGACCTTCTCTGCAGGACAGAGGTGGCTGTTGGACAGGCAACACGCTCCCAGTGCAGACTCAGGGATCTGGGCTGTACCAAGCCTCTGCATGCCAGCAAACAAGGCCGAAGTGGGCTGCAGCGTCTTGTGGCCTCTGTACTCCAGCCCTTTCCTTACAGTGTCATTATCTGAGACACTCAGCTCCTCCAAAGGAGGTAGGCAGGAGTCCTGGTACTACCTCAGTGCAGCACTAAGCCCCACGAAGCCCTGGGGAGGCCAGAGATGAAGGCTTGCCACCCTCACCAGGGCCAGCGGGGCTGCATGAAGCACTGAAGCAGTTCACCATCAGTCACCTAAACAATTCGGGCTAAAGGATTTATTACCACTCAGGCCCCCTGATGCACCACGGCACCAGAGGCAGGCAACAGAGGCTGTGGTGCCGAGGCAGCCATGTCAGTGTTCCCTAGGATCCCACAGGAGGGCCAGGGCCTGGGCAGGGAGGTAAGCCCACATCTCAGCTCAGTGATTTTCCTGTCCGGGTGAGGTCTGCTCATAAACACGGAGCACTGCCACTTTCACTGATGGCATCAGCAAGCTAGGTCGTTTTGCAAGGTTCCAGACAAAGATGAGGGAAAATTAGGGAGGAAACAAGGGAGCGGGGAGCAGGCTGTGCTTCCCAGGTTGGTGGAAAAGGGGCAGGGGGGCTAACAAAGAAACCAGAGCCTTGCTTTAATTCCCTGCCAGCCACCACGTCCACAAGCCTTTCTCTCCCAGCACAGGAAAGGCTGCTCACACTTAATCCTCCCCACACATATTCACACCCCTACCCTCAGAGCCTGGAGCCTGACTTGGAGAAGTGAAAACAGCCGCTGCAAAGTCAAAACTAAGTGGCAGCTTCCCATTTAACCAGCTCTAATTGCCAGCTGAGCAGACGGTTAATCTCCGAGAACGTGCTGTGGTACGGGTGTTGCTGAGTCCCCGTAATTGCTTAAGAGCAGCCATTGAGGATGCCAGGAATCGGCCAATTATTCTGCCTAGTTTCTTTCCTTCTTTTTTTTTTTGTTATTTTTTTGTTATTTTTTCCCAGCGTTGTGAATTTGTGAAGAACTTTCTTTGCCCAAAAGCAGCCAGCGCAGGATCTCTCAGCAGTTCAGTAGGGATGAAGAGATTATATCTGGGCTGGCTAATCCTGTGTGGGCAGGAAATGGGGGCAGCAGTGGGGACCCCACTCTCACTCCCACCATGGGGAAGGGGGGGTCCACTGTGAAATCCTTCCATACTGTTACTCTGGAAGTGAAGGGGAGGGAAGGCGGCAGTCACAGAGGTGACTCCCTGAACAGAATTCATCCCAGCAAGCCACTGCTGGCCCTGAGTACAAATCACATCCAATTTCCAGTTCCTCAATGGCTCTATTGAGCAATAAATCAGCTCGGCGTCCAAGCTGGCTGAAGCACTCGAGTTTGCGCAGTTATCTTATTCAGCCCTGAGAAGCTAAAGCCTTCTTTCTTGCCAAGGCCAGCAGGCTGGGGAGAGTCAACCATCCAAATCCCTTCAGAGCTCACCAATAAAAAATAAAACAAAACAAAACAAGCCAAAAAAAAAAAAAGACAGAAAGCAAGTCCCTGAACTGCAGATCACCTGCACATCTCCATTTGTTCAGCTATTTTTCTCCACACCAGAAGAAATGCATTTGCCAACCCCTTTCCCAGCAGCAGCAGCAGCAGCCAGTGTGACTTTCCTGTTTCTGCTGTGAGCAGAGTGGTACAGACACGTGGCACTCAGCTGCCCAGGGCGCCCTTTGCCTGTCCCCGTACAGATGCAAAATTCAGAATCAAGTGATTTCCTCCAGATCCTACAAGGGTCTCACAGTGAACTCCAGGCACACATCCTAACCCAGCTGCAAGCCACAGCAACCACAGCATCTGCAGCTCCACCACCTTACATCGGTACGTGGCTCTCCATCTTGCAGCCCATCCCTCCTGTTATTTCCACCTTTGAAGACACCAAGTGGAATCCGTCACTGGCTTAGTGTAGGGAATCTCTTGGTGTCCCCTCTCAGCTGGGATGGGACTGGGGAGCTAACACTGACCCCCAGAACACAAATCCACCCCATCCGACTCAGGCAGGCTGGAAAGCTCCCTCAGAGCTGAAACAAGAGAGGATGTGGGATGTCAGCAAAGGAAAAAAACAGAGCAGAGCAGGAGAAAAGATGACTTAAAATCCCCCGGTACACCTTCAACTCAAGGAATGCCAGCTACAGTCCTAAAGCCATTATCACAGCAAATTGAGGAAGGCACCTTCGGTAGCACGTCTGATCTCTATGCAACATCAAAACATGCCCTACAGATGCTGCCAAACCTTCTAGGCAGAGATGGGAGGGACCACCCTGCCAGGGCTGGGCTCTGCTCGTACCCACCAGCCAACCCCCCAGGAGGGGCTCTGGAGAGCGCAGCTGCCCTCGGCATGGGTCTGTGAGTGACCGGGGCTCGTGAGCAGCCACAAGCACATCTCCATCCTGCCTTGCATATGGATGCAGCAGAGACTGCATCAAATGATGGACCATGAGCACAACAGCAAGTGACAGCCTTCCTACGGGAGGATTTTGTGCTTACACAGCAAGGCCTCTGTTGTGTTGGAAAGTGACAGTCCTGGGGCTTCCCAGGAGCTCTCTGAGGACAGGAGAGAAACCAGGGGAACACGAGAGCAAAGGTCTGGAGGGGTCCCATCCCAAATAAAAGGCTCTCTTTACCCACAGCATGCCCCTAATCTCTGCATCCCCTCCTGGGCAGCCCTCTCCTCCCCCTGCATATCCCTGGCACCCACCTTGCTCTGGGGCTGCTCACTTCACCCTGCAGACATGATGCTGCAAGAGCCCTAATCAGCCCTGAGACACCCTGTGCATCCAAGCCCAATGCAAGGAGGAGGTAAATCATACATTAAAGTAATGAAATAACAAAAGCGTGATTTTCCATCCAAAGTCAAATTGATCCTATCTGTTAAGACTCTCCCCTCATGGGGAAGAGCAGAGGGGAACCAGCCCAGGGCATGTGCTCGCCCTGCCTCCCCTCCAAAGCCACACAGCCTGGGGAGCAGTGACTTCTCCTTTCTCCACCACACACATTTACCATTCTCATGCTGACACAGGGACTAAGCACCCTTGCAGGTGAAGGTCCCAGCCCCACTAGTTACTCCGTGGTCTGTGCCATAGCCCCAGGAAATCTTCCACTTGCCACCTCCCCTTGGCTCTAGAGAAACCAAGTCCTAACCTATGGGGTTGCTCAGGCTGGTGCTGGAGCAGGCTGTTCCCGCGGGGTTGAAAGGATCACAGCGCTTTCATTTTGCCCAAACACGAAGCTGAGCCCAGCACTAAGGCCTCCTCCTCCCCCTGCCTTGCCCAGCCCCGTGCCCACGCCACCTTGCTGCCACCCTCCTCCCCGGAGGCAGCTGCACTCCGACACCGTCGCACCTGGGCAAATGGGGGCAGCCACAGTGGGGCTGCAGCGGTGCTTCCACGAGCTGCCCCTGCCCTCCTGCTGCCTCTTCTTGCCAGTTGTCCAGCTGTGGATATCACATTTGGCTGTCCAGGGAGAGAACCACTAAGCCTGCTCACAGCTGCTCCTCGTGCAGAAACCTTTGCACAGGGCAGCGTTAAGGCAGGCGACCATATGCTCCAGCACGGGGGGACAACGAGCCACTCGCTGCGATTAGCACCGCCGTGATGAACCGTTGTCATGACTGATGGCACGAGTACTCTGGGGGAGTAGGGAAGGAGCAGATTTTCACAGCAGATAAGGCCTAATGAGCAGAGAAATGACTTCAGCGTGCTGCGGGAGATTTACAGAGCTCCGACAGACATGTCCAGCCTTGCGAGGAAGGAAACACTTCATTGCAAGCAATAGCTGGGGCAGAACAGCCGGGGCGCTGAGGAAGTGCTCTTTTCCACGGGTTTGGGAGTGGGGGAAGAACCAAACCCTTACATGGAGGAATGAAAGTGAAGGAGGATGCTGCAGAGCAGGACAGGTGCGTTGGGAGCAGGATGGGGGCTCCAGAGCTGGCCAGGCACCGCAGCCACCCTGCTGCAGGGAGAGCAAGAAAACCATGCAGATAAAACACATCCACACAGCACCCGGACTGCACTACAGAGGGGAAACCAAGGCACAAAGGGATACAAAGCCAAGCAGTGCCCTTGTGCTGGGGAAAAGGGAAACTTCAAACCTCAACATTGGCCTTTGCGTCTTGAGAGCCCATTCTCAACAGGAATCTCTGTTGTCTAATACTGGCTCAAGAGCACGGCACAGCCGTCCCCACCGCCTCGGGGGAGCTTCGCCATGGGAACTGCTGCCGAGCCACCTTGGATTAGAAGTTACTACAGCTCTGCCAGGAAGCCTGCCCCGTGCTTTCTATTTTTAGCTGCAGGCAGACCTATTCATATCAGTC
The DNA here is from genome assembly GCF_964211835.1 of Anser anser. Taxonomy (NCBI): domain Eukaryota; kingdom Metazoa; phylum Chordata; class Aves; order Anseriformes; family Anatidae; genus Anser; species Anser anser. The sequence continues at coordinate 13,073,497 of NC_139734.1, forward strand.
ACTGCTGAAACACGGGTCTTTATGCACACATTTGGTGCAGTAATTCAGGGCCGTGAAGTCGGTTCCTCGCCTTTGAACACAGCTCACCAAGATAAATAATAAACCTACGAGCCGAGTACTCCCCAGCCCCGGGGGCGATGCAGGGGGGGAGCAGGGCTGCACATCGCTGAAGGTGCTCCCATCGCACGCATTTCTTCTGCGGGATCACACCACTGCTTACGTGCGGAGTGAGGCACAGGTCTGAATGTGATTTACCAGCTCAGGGCCATAAACTGCAAGGGAAGCAGGAGAAATGGGATGAGAGACAGGAAGGGTCCTGAGGGAAGCATAAAGAGATTCACAAGGCTCCAAACTGGTGGTTGTTTTCCTGCTTTTTAATTATTTCATCTTAAAATGCTTTTAGAAGGGAAGTGCTTCATTTGTGCTTAACACAGGACAAGTGAAAAAGATGTCTCCTTTTACAGCTATTCACTGTAAAAATATGGAGAGCAAATCTCAGAGGTCCGCAATAAGTCAAAGTTTCTTGAGTAAACCAAGGCAGGGAGAAGATGTGCACGCTTGGTGCTGGAGCTCCCAGTCAGCCAGCCCTCGTTCTGATGATGCTTTATCGTGCTTCCTCCTTTCACATGCACGATAGCACTTGCCAAATCTAGCCAGTAACATGATTTAAAAACTTAAGAAGCCTTCAGCAGTGAGACTGCACACCTCCTTCCCAGGAACACTGCCTCTGCCCACCACCCCCCTGCCCTCTGCCAGTGGAGGGGCTGCAGAGCCCCCCAAAAAAAGGGGAACCCACATTCCCCCACTGAGGGGGCACTCCCCAAAAACTGTCCCTATTTATTTCTCCCTGTGTAGCCTGCTGCTTCTGTACCTTCTTCACACCCTGGGTGGGACATCTCACCCTCTGAGCCCCTGGGCACATCGCCACGGGGAGGCAGTAACTGCAGCCCCCCTGCGCCCTGGCAGGAGCACCACGTTAAGCAGCATGGCACCCCACGCCTCCCAGGGCAGAGCCCTCAAGTCAAGAAGCCTCTGAGTGAAAATCTACAGATATTCGTAATTAACATCCTTAATTCATAATTAACGTCCTGAAACCCTCAACAGGTCTAAAAGCCCCTGCAGAGCCAGGAGCCCCAGCCCTGGAGCAGAGCCGTGCTCCTGCCTGGAGGAAATGCGAGAAGCCCCGTGAAGGGACATGGGGTGACACCGACTCCGAATCCCCATATTTACGGTGCTGACTTCTCTGTAGCTGCCTTGCAGCTGGTGACAAGATGCTGGTTAGCAGCGTTTCTCCTTCTCTTCCCCAATTGTTTTCTGAGTGACAAACCAGAACATGTAAGTACTCCCATGAGCTCCTAACTATAACTCTGTACTTGGAGAGATTTAATCAAGAAATCTTCTGTCTGATTTGATTCAATTTTTGCAGAAAATATTACCTGGAGCTTGCTAGCTATTTTGGGGCTGAAACGGGCTTTCTTGTTACACTTTTACAAAGGGAACCTGAGCATGTTGCTCAGCCCAGAGAGAGCTCTTCACACTGCAGTGCCCTGGGAGGAGAAGAGCCTCAGCCAGAAACTGCCCATCGCCCAGCCAACAGGTATTTGCCTGGTCCACCCCTGTGGATCTAACCCCACCACTTTCCACGTGAAGGAAATGCTGCCTAGAACAGCTCACTGGGACTCATCCTACCTGGCCACGCTGCCAGCTCGCTGCTGGCTGTAGCAGGCAAGAGCCCGAGGCACTTTGCTGCGGGGTCCTGCAGTCAGAGAGGCGGCAGGAGGGGGTCTCCTGCTTGCACAGCCAGCCCAGTCCCCACCGGGACCCTGGGTCACTCAGCATGGGAATTGCTGCCAGCAGCCCCAGCCCTGCTGACCCGAGGTGTGAGCAGAGCAGATGGGACAAACGGACAAACTCTCCTCCCATCCGCGCGTTTTCCAGGAGGAGCACTGGCAAATAAATGGACAAAAAAGCCCCAAAGCAAAACAACGAGTGTGAGCATATTAAGTCTTTTTCCATCCCCGGTTTATGCTTCAGCTGCTACCTTGAGACCGGCACAGAAAGCAACGTGCCGTTTGCTTCACACAGCTCCTGGGACCTGCGTGGCACACTTTCTGCTTGGGTACCTTCACTTCTGGAGGCCATTAGGCAGGGTAATTTCACCAGTTCCTGAGCAAATGCCTGGAGGGGTCTTTGCAAAGCCAGTTCAGCACAGCTGAAATATGGAGGAAATGTTCGTTTGAATCCTAAAGAGAAATGTAATGACTGCTTTGTAGTAAAGCGCATTAAAATCAGGCTCATTTTGGCTGATCGAGGCACGATCTCATCAGCACTCTCCAAGAAGAAATACTTCTGATCCAGCGAGTGAGCTTAACACCTTTACAGAAGAGTTTTCATCAACTGACAACACCCAATTTGGGAAGAATTAGCTCACAGCATCATTCAATCTCAGACTATAAAAACAAGTGCATTTAATCTTTCTTTTTTTTTTCTTTTTGTTTTGTTTATTTTCCGGAGAGGTACTTGCAGTTTGATGGGCCCGGCTCCGCTGAGATGCCATCTGGCTGAACACCCCAGCAGAGGTTTGCCCTGCCGATTCGCTTCGCTGGGGGCTGTGACCTGCTTGCCCACTGGCACGTTGGTGCAAACAACTGCTGGTGCAAGTGCTGCGTCCAGAGCAGGGTGGCCAGGAGTGAAATGAGACCTTGGTAACACTGCCTGGGGAGCTGGAACGAGCCCCTGGAAAGGCAGCAGCAAGGCCTTGGGGCACCTAAGGCCACCAACACACCGCAGAGGGCAAAGACATAGAGCAACCTTTTTGGCGAACGAGAACCAGGGCAAAAAAATCATTGGTGCCACCAGATCATCAGTGCCACTATGAGGATCTAAGTGAGAAACTCAAGGGAATCACTTGGGGGCTGAGGTGAGAAATAGCAGTGGGGTATTTGCACTGATGTCCCCAGAAGGATGGAGAGGCTACAGCCTGTCTCCTTCAGGTCATCTCCTTCATGCCAAGCACTTGCAAAGGCTTCCCTCCTCTTGCCCCGTCTCATTTCAGACCACAGCACTGCTGCCTGTGCTGAAAGAAAACATTGTAGGGAGGAGAGGGTAGCAGACAGCGTTAGAAGCTGGTTTTGCAACATGCAGACTTGTGAATACCCAACTGCATTTTGTTAGAGTCTGGTGGTCTTATTCATTAAAAGGAGGGAGCCAGGACTTCCACCGGGACAAGCACACAAAAGGTGTTTGTGGAGCGGGCCGATGTTGTACAGCATGCGTCAGCAAAGGGAAGGAAGCGGCGAGCTGTCAGCCCTCCCCAGCGCTGCTGGATGCAGGCACAGCCTCAGCCTTGGCAGCTGCAAGCACTTGCCTGTGCTCATCTGTGGTTGTGCTCCTGTGTGGGATGGTATAGAGATGTTAGGCTACCAAGGGATTATGTATTAGCAAGCATTCGCCCTGAAACATGCTTGTGCTCCTGCAGAAACATATGCCGGCAGAGCAAGAAACAAACCCCACGAAATGCAGCTCCCTCTGGCCGCGTGGAGGAGCACGGAGCTGGCTCCTGAGGGGCTCTCCCCGGTGCCGGGAGGCTGTCTCTGGGCAGAGCACCCCTGCGTGTGCCATCGGCACGGCAAGGAGGAGCTGGAGTGGGTGTACCTGTGGAGGAACCTGTTCAGATGGCAGGCACGGTGCCAGTATGTGACTTCGGGTGAAACTCAAAAACTCAGCTGGTCCCCTCCAGGAAGGAGGTTCCTTCACTGTCTGCCCCAGGCTGATCCTAAGCAAGCCCAATAATTGTCAGTGAAGAGAAAGTGAGGAAAAAGGACTTGGCCCCTGGCTTCTGCCTCCTCTCCCAGGTACCAGTGCCGTGCCGCAGCCACCCACCATTTCAGTGACCCGAGAGGAACGGGGTGCTGTTATAGGGATATATTCCGCTCCCACGTGCTGCTCCAAACACAGCACTGCAGCTGATTTCCCCCCAGTGATTCCCACCTGGTGTCCCCTGGTGTTTAGGGATGTGGGCTGCTTCATCTACATGGGCTTTCTTCATCCCCAGCACCGACAATCCTCTGATACTGCTTGGGTTTTGTTGTTGTTGCTGTTGTTTTCAAACTAATCAGGGCCTTGGTGTTGTTTCTCATATCAAAAGCTCCCAGTCAATCTGATTTTCAGAAAACATAGCGTGTCTGGGGAGAAACCTGTAAAATATGGAGCACGCTCTCCATTTGCATCCAAATGTTGAAAAACCTCGTTGCTCCTCTATGATACATCATATCAGTGCTACTCCTGCCATGAAATATTCATGGCCATTTATTATGATGTGCTTTATTATCCCTGTAAAACTCTCCAGTGATCAGTGTCTCTGTTTGCCCAGCCTCCAGCCTGGATCAGTGCTCCTGTCCCTCCCCCAGTGCCAGCAGGGGCTGAATTCATCCTGTCCCCATCAGCGTTAAGGCCGGTCCCGCAGCGCGCCGGGGGCTCGGGGCATCCCAGCCTGCTTCCCTCCCTGTGGCATCAGGAGGGAGATCGGGACATGCTCTGCCTGCAGTAAGTTGAAGGAAATGAATGAAATTAAAACCAAGATTGACATCCCGAGCCCGATGTGACAGCACACGGAGCACGGAATTAAATGGCTTTGCAGCTCCTGCATGCGTTGGGCCGGCAGTGGGGAGTGCGGCAGGTCTTTCTACCCCTACACCCACCATGCGATGCTAAAAAAATAAAAAATAAAGGGAAACACTCCATCAGGACAGTTCTTGAATGTTTTATGGCAACTGCTAGACTCATTTTGTCATTATCTACTAGATGCTTTTCGAATGGGTGTCTCTCCATTTCCTCCCACCTCCCTGCAGGGTCTGGTGCCACTGAATTGCTCACACCCACCAAGCTGCCCCCCGCAATAAAGCAGAGGCAAAGGCTGAACCCAGAGGGAAGGTAGGAGAAAGGCAGGGACAGTTTCTGGAGCAGATACAGTTTCTGATTCAGAGCAGTCCTTTATAGCAGGACACTTTATAAGAGTCCCATTCTGCCAACCTTTTATTCTTCCTGCAAGAGCTTGCTAGACCTGCCTTTTACGTGCAGAGGGGAGTAAAAAAGATCTACGAGGATGCTGAGAGCTCTGCTTTCATAGAGGCTGCAAAGCTGAATCTCAGTGGGGTGACCTTGATACAACCTCTTGCTTCAAACACAGCAAACAGTTCTGCGTCGAACAAACTGCTGCAAGAGGACTCAGGCTCCTCGCTTGCCAACATCCTGGCACTGCTTTTCCCCAGAGCAGCGCCTTCCAAAAGCAAACTGCATCAGCCTCAGAAAAATAAATAAATCTACTTTCCACATCATTTCATCTTCTGATAACAGTAATGAACTCAGTCCAAGGCATTACTGGGAATTAATGACTGGCTGCCTCCTGACTCACCAGCTCTTCCCGTGCTCGCATAAATTCTGAGGAGCCGTTATGAACCACACATCAAAGAGGAAGCCGAAAATAAAGCAATTGTGCAAAGCCCTGGGATAGATATACAACATGCCAGTCCCACCTGGAAGCCTGGGGATTGAGATGGGCTCCGAGAGGCACGTGCTTGCTGTGCCCACACGGGGATGGGACCCCACCAGCAGCTGCTGGGCAGCTGGGGCTCCCATGCTACACACATCCAAGCTGCGTCACTTTTCCAAAGTAAGTTGAAAGCAGCAGACATCACCCTTAGAGAACTGCTCCTCTGGATAATTAAACTCACATCGCATGCTTTACCTCTAACCTTTCTTTGCGGCCAACTCTCCGGTTTCACCGTGCTCTTGTCTGAGAGATTAAAGAGCCTCCCAGAAGCTCCCCCTGGATGTGGGTACTTCTGGACCATTATCACATCACCTCTAACCTTCTCTTAACAAAATAAAAGAGGATGCCTCGTTACTGAAATTAAGCTTTGCAGCTTGTACCTGCTTGGCAATTAGAAAGCCGGGTACCTCCTGCATGCAAGGTCACTCAGACTTATCCTTCCACCTCACACTGCTCTCTGCAGGGAGAAGAAGGGTTAACAAAATTGACAAATGCTTATTTAAATATCTAGATTTCTTGCTCTCCCAGTTGCAAATGTAAATTTGGATGTCACTAGCTCCAGTAATTAGATTTAATGACTAAAGAGCATTTGGAGATTATGCAATTCATGAAGTTCTCCATCAGAAAGGACAGATTAGATTTGTTGCCCTTTTTGAAAAATATGAATTATTGCAATAATCTGTGTGTTGAACATGTCTATCCTGGCTGCCTGTCTCAAGAAATTTAACAAAATTAATAAGTCATTTTGTTACCATTTTTTAAGTACAGTCCATGTGCAGGTTTTTATGTACCAGAGCATTCAGCTGGCTGAAGAGGCAGGCAGAGGTATGGCTGATAGTAGAGTACGTTTTAATTTGGAAAAAAATATAGCTGTTACATTAAACCAAAAGGCTGAGCAGATCCAGTCCAGCCCATAGCCGCATTCATTTGCTGTTGGGGCTCACTTCTGCTGGAGCCACACATCCAAACTACTCAGGCTCCAAGGACAATCACTGTAAAATACAGCCCAGTGCAGGAAAGAGACTTGTCTCATGATAGATTATCCCCAGGCGGAACTAGCACGACGCTCCAGGTGCTTGAGAAGACAAGCCCTGAAAAACAATCCTGCACTAGAAATGTGTCCTTCTGCTCTGCCAGGCACCGGCCCTGCCCTTGGGACCCTCGGGGCAGAGTGGGACACCTGGGGGCTGGGGACAGCAGTCGTCCCACGTCGGGAGGCAGGCCACAGGTGCTGCAGAGGCATCTCTCGCTAGCCCAGTAGCTGCGTCCCTCCAGGTCTTTAATTAAGGCAGCTTGGGCTTCCCAAGCGGTGGGGTGTGAAAGCAGCACCTCGTAAAAACGTCCCAGCCCCAATAACACTTCTAAATCAGCTTCCTGGGACGCGACCGTAACAAGCCACATGGAGAAGCCACAGCAGCAAGGGGAAGGTTTTACTGGCTCTTAATTACGAGGTTTGGCACAAGTGTCTGCAGCTGGTGCTGTGGAAAACAGCGAGGAGGAGCGCTCCGGCACCGTGCCACCGCCTGCGGCAGCTCCCCATGCTCCTGCACCTTCCCCACTGCAGACCTGGAAGGAAGGGCAGAGGGCCCAGGTCCCCAGGAATCTGGGTGGGATGGATGTGCACCCACCTATGGGACAGATGGGCTCAGTTACACCACAGAGCACCCATCTCAGGCTCCGTGCACCAAACATATTTCGCACACGGCTGCGTGCGTTGGCACGTCTAGGGCTGCACGCTACAGAGATGGGGACGGGAGGTGTCCCTGAGAAGCTGGATGAGACCCGTCCCAGCACACTGCCATCCTGCTCTGCCTTTTTCCCTCCAGAAACTCACTCCTTCATCCCCAGGGTAACACATGGGCGCAGACACTGCAACACCAGCATCCCATTGTTAGCTCTCCAAAGACCCACAAGCCAGCAGCGTCGGCCTTTTCTCTTTAGCAGACCTCTGATATTTTTCTGGTGGTGACCTGTGTGTAATTAACTGAAACCTCCTGACAGGCCGGCTTCTCCCCGGTTCCTCGCTGAGACCCTCTGAGAAAGGCCCCGCAGGTCAGCAGACTAAAAGCTGCTGATGTGAACAAGTCCCCAGACAGCGAACCTCACAATTAAGAGCTCTTTAACCCAGCTGAATCCCTGCCTGCAGGATCAAAGGCTGCAGCTGGAAGGCTGGATACGTTCAGAAAGACATGGTTAATTGTGAGAGCAATTAGCCTCTGCGAGAATTCACCAAGTACGTGACAGATTCTCTGCGCCTGGAAGTGTTTAAACCTCAGAGGAGATCCTTCCGAAAGATACGTCTGTGTTCAGCCGGGGTGGAAGGGCCTGATACAGAAATGGCCCACTTTGTGCAAGAAGCCAGAAGAGACGAACAGAATGGTCCTTTGAGCTGGAAAAATCTCTAAAATCTATGAAACTATTAATAGAGTGAGACATTTCCAGTGGGTTTGACAGCTAGATGACAAATCTGTGTTAAATTCCACAGGATCCAAAGAAACTCTACTCGGCCTCATTTTCTGATATCCTCCAAGGGGGTTCCCAAGAGGGGATTTTAGTTTTCTATTTTTTAGCTTCAAAATGCTTTTTTCTGAACTGGAAAACTTCTGCAGCTCCACGCCGCTTACCTCCCTCTGCTGCTCCATCCTGTCCCGTGTCCCGGCGAGTATGTGGGCGAACCCCCGGAGAGGCGGCAGCAGGGAGCTGTGGCAGCCCCTCCTACCCATGGCACGGTCCCCCCAGGATTTCCCCTTGGCCACGCTTTCATCGATCATTTTCTTTTGTTCCTAAAGCCCCAGGAGCTCCGTTGTGCTGCCCACCAGCCATGGAGCCACCCACCATGTCAGCCCCCGTGAGCACCTTCGGTTCCCCTTGCAGGCGGTGTTGCCCACCCCAGCCACCGACAGACCTGACCCCGTCTCTGCTTCTCCCCTCTTCTGCTCACCTCTGTGGTTTCTGCAAACCACCATCACTCCTCAAAGTCCAGATCAGTCAAATTTGGCTGGAGAAGGAGGTCTGAAGGACATCAACACCCCACCTGCGTGATGAACATGGGTGGCTGGGCAGAGGGAGGAGAGACCCCACCTTGCACTTTCCCACCTCAGACCCATGGCACGACCACATTTGCAGACCCTGGAGAATCCCCCTGGCTTGCACGTGTTCTGCTGCTCCCAGAATAGCGTGGTTTAGCATCCCTTTTAACTCTGCTGTGCAGCTTTATCCTCCCAAATTCAGCGGGGTGCTGCAGCTCTCGGTGTCTGCTGCTGGGGCCATGCTTCTCATGCTGCCTGCTCTCTCATCCGCCTCGAACAGTACAAGCAGTCGTGAGGCACAGTACATGATGCAAATGATTAAGAATTAATAACTGCTTCTTAGACCAATCATTTCAGCCAAGACTACTGAGAGTTTATTATTTTATATGTATGTTTTGAGCAAGGTGACAGATAATTGAAAATGTAGTATTACTCCCAGTTGTTCATCATCTTCAGTGAACTTACACACACACCCCCAAACATAAAAACCTCATTTCAGAATGCTGCGTCCTCCCCTCGCCTTCTTTTGCCGTGCTTGCTTAGCAGGGAAATTCTTCAGGGAAGTCTGACTTACAAGTTTGTGCTGTGCCAAGATAGCAGCCAAAAAGCATCACAGGAACGAGACTGACAATGCCTTGTTTGCTGGCAAGGAGATTACACTTGTGTGCGATCACACCTGCTCCTTCAGCAAGAGCTGGGAGGGGAAAGCAAAAACAAACCAAAGCACCATCCCTGTATGAACAGGTATAGCCCTAAGTATACTAGCACTAAAAATGAGAGCAAGCCTGAAGCGTGGCAAGACTGGCAGGGCTGTGCAGGGAAAAATGAGCTACGGGTAAGTGAGGGAGGTGCCAGCCACTGCCTGGGCAAAGGAAACCACAGAGCAAACACTCGGAGGGACCCTTCCGAGGTAAGTGGGGTGCAGTGGGTCTGTCGGGGGTCACAGATCAAGAAACAGAGGTCTTCCCTGTGGGTATTTCTTCAGTGGGAAGCAGCAACTGAAAATGGAAGACATGAGTGAAAAGCTGGGCGGGTCCACCAATAGTAACAACACCAACAATAATAATAATGTTTAGGATGTGAAAAGTAGCAGCAGACAGACTCTGAATCTCTGAATTCTGGTAGGACTTCCTGAGGGGCATGAAAACAGTACCCTGTACGGTGGAAATCTGCTCCCTTATGAGGCTGCCAGTCCTCCGGAAAGCAAAGAGGTTAACAAAATAGAGGCAGGAGAGATTAAAAGGTTTTCTGCACTTTTGCATGATTTAAATGCGTGCAGGGGACTGCATTCTTCCAGCAGTCCCACTTGGCAGAAGGAAAATAAAAACCACTTGGAGGATTTAACCCAGCAGTCCCCAATTTAATGCGTATTTATAATGTGAAGTTTGTATAAGGCTGTAGAAAGCTTGGGAAAAAAATACATAAACAGCAACCAATTTACTGGAAGAAGAGCAATTGGCAGAAGGATCCCAGGCTTGTTTCCCTTGGATGCCTTCTGAAGATTTCACTCTTCCTTCTCACAAAAGGGACTTCCCCTCGTGATCATCCTCCGTGCTCAATTCAATGCGTCACATGGTGGGCGATGACGGCAAGGGGCTCTCTGCGGCACGGGGCAGGATTTCAAAAGCGTGCTGGCAAGGAAGATGCAATCTGGTGCCTGAGGATTGGCAACATCTGAGAAATGTCCCAACAGCGTCAGGGCTCAAGGTTCTCAGACGGGTCTGATCACTGCCGGGGAGAGCTCTCAGCACCTGCTGTTCTCTGTTCCCAGCCTTCCTCATGATGCTCCAAAGCCTTTGGAGAAGAGGACCTCTGCTAGTCCTAGGGTTTTCCCCAGTGCCTTCTCTGTGCAGACAGTCACCACCCAGAGGGGGCTGTCACTGCCCATCTCCTCTTCCTCCCAGCGCTTGCGGATGGCAAAGCACGGAGCTGCCAGGCAGAAGCTTGCCTTGCCTACTAGCCAAGCCAGCGGTGCTGCCCTCTGGAAACCTCGCCTTCCTCCTGCAGGAGATGTGTTTTGTCAGAGTTTCTCTCCCTTATTTCATAGGATCAGTTCCTGCCCCAAGGAAGAGCAGAGAGGAGAGCTGAGCACCAAGACACAGTGGTCCAGAAGCAAGAAAATCACACACACATGCAGCTCCCATAGAGATCAGCATGCTCAGACTGCTAATAAGATGCTGGTTGTTCCTTGCTAACACATTGTCCCCTCTTGCCACTTGATTTCCTGGCCCTGACAGTCCCTGCAAGATGCCCAGGGCCCAGACGTGCTGTTCCCAGACCCCCAAAAGTGCAAACACCCTTCCTTTCCTCTCTTTCCCCCTTGTGCCTCCTTCTCGTGGCTCCTACACGGTACTGAGCACAACCAGGAGTCTGCAGGAGGGGCCAGGCTGCAGCTGGTACAAATCAACGCAGCATCCCTGATTCGGAGTGACCGAGCATCTGATACGAATCCTCCCGCATCAACGACACGTTCCTGGGGACTCCTGGCACTGCAGAGGAGGAGGCTGCACAGAAGGACCCTACCGTCACATTCGATCCCTCATCCCTCTCCGTGCGACGCGCGCCCCAGAGCCCCAGCAGCAGCCAGCCTTGGCCACCGCTCCCAGCCACCTCGAGGACAGGGTCCGGTCGGGCAGAGGGAGAGGCAGATGTGGCACCCTGCCCTGGCAGAAGCACAGCACCCTGTCCCAAAGGCAGCAAGAGATCTGGGACCAAAGGAGCCTAGAGAAAACCACAGTGAAGACTGTGTCCCTCCATCCATTGCTGTGCTGTTTCCGTGTCCGTCTGCCCGTCTGCTCTCCCCCTGGGCCAGCCAGTGCTGAGCTTGCGGGGAAAACGTGTGAAACCTCACGTGTGCTGAGAGACACCTGTAATCCAGGGCTTTCCCCTGCAGATCCTCCTTGTCCTTCTCCTCCTGCAGAAAAAGGACGGGGATGGTGGAGGTCAGGCCTTTCAAGCCTGAGGACGGTAAATCCATGTAGCACTCACTCCATTGTCCAGAGATTCATGGCTTTGTTCTCTGAAGGTCAGCTCCAATTGTTCTAGTCAATTAAGGATAATCTATGGCTTCTCCCCCTGCTCCCTCCCTGTCCGTATGCTCCTTGTCAGCAGGAGACCGTTGGTCAAAGGAAAGCCGGAGGTGCTCAGAGAGCCGCAACGGGAGGAGCAGGAGGAGGCGGATAGCTCTTCGTCTCACGAGGGGCTCCCGGGGACCCCAGAAAGGCCGGGGGCTGACAGAGAGGAAAATCCCCGGTGATGGAAATGCCCAGGAACCATCTGCAGCCTGGGAAGAGAAGAGGGCCCTTGTGGCTACACCACAAAGCAGTCCCTGCTGCAGCGGGTCGGTCTGCCCCTGGAGGGCAGGGACCAGGAGCCGGGGCACATTTTCCATCCACGTTTTCCATGGCAGAAGGAGAAGGTGGAAGAGTTCCTCTCCTCCCGGCCCCTGGTTGTCCTTGTCTGCTTTGTTAGCCGGCTTTGTTTGTCTGTTTTGTTTCTGAGCAGCCCTCGGGGCTGTGTTTTGGAGAGAGGGTTTCATCAGGCAAAAGTAAGGTACAAAGATGAGTTAATGAGAACGATTATTCAGTGACAGCTGCTGCCGCTCACCTCCTGACAAGTGTAAGGCACAGCCTTGCAAAAACAAGGCTTTCTCTGATGATTATGTGCAGGGGGATTAACTTAGGAAACTTTGCTTAAGACCTGCAGTGATCTTATTGAAAATCTAGTCAATGAGCAGACAACTACGGGGGAAAAAATACCTTGTTTGGAGTGCAGCTGCTGGGAGCAGAGAGAGCCTGAGGCTGGGCTAGAGGCAGGCCGGAGATGTGCGGTCCTTGCGCTGCCACCCCTGGTTTGCACAGCCTCATCCCCAGCACACACCGCTGAAGGCGATGGCCCACCTGGGGCTCAGCAAGGCAGAGTCCATTTCCAGAAGCATTTTCTCCCTCACCCGCTGTAGCTCACAGATCAAACCCTCCGTCTCACACCCAAACCTCCCATGCCACGAGCTCCCGCGACGAACACCGGCCGTTTCTCACCGCAGACGCTCTCCTCGATGACTACAGTCAGCTCTGCTAATGATTATAGATGTGTTCATACCCGAGAACTACTCTTCATCAGCTTCTCCACACAGGCATGAAATTCCCAAGCCTGGCACATAACGCCTGCCATTTAGCGTCCCCATCAAGCCACGGGGGAAACAAATGGAGTGGAAAACTGGCCCAGGATCCGCGCTTTCCTTCCAAATAGGCACCCCCTGAACGCAGGACTCCTGTTTTCCTCCTGCCTTCCCCTCCAGCCCCCCGCCCAAGGTGGGCGAGCAGCAGTGCCCGGCGTGGGTGCCTCCACCTGTGCAGCCAAGGTGCTGTGCACAGAGCAGGATTTAGTTCCTGGGGTCTCTGCCCCGGCAGCCCCGGTGCCAGCCTCAGCTCCAGCCGGACCCAGTGTGGCAGCCCTGCTGCCTGCCCAGACAGATGGCGAGCAAGCCCTGCTCCGTCTCCCGGGGCTGTTTGGCCACTACAGAGAGCTGCTCTGGCCAAGCCCCGTTTGGCTGGCAGGTGTCCGTGCCCCAAACGGAAACGTTTTGGCAGGATGGGGAGGGAGAGGCCGTGAGCCGAGTGGATGAGACCGCAGTCCCCTTCCAGGCCAGGGAGGAAGGCTTCCCCCCCCCAGCTCCTGGGCCTTCCTCGCCTGGACACAGCAACCCCAGTGCCCAGCAGCTCTTCCCTCCGCTGTCTCCCATCCCTGCTGCATTTCAGGCATCAGTGGCCCCACGCTCCCCACCAGCGCTGGCCCTGCTCCCTGGGCAGCATCCCCAAAACAGCAGCCAGAGCTCTCCGTGTTTTCCCCACCATTCCCTCTGTGAAGCCCTCCTGCTTGATTCGTCCTTGTTCCACCTCCCCCGGCTGACCCCTCAGCTCCGGGGTCCGTTAGCCGTCAGTGCTAATCAGCTCCTGCCGCCGTCCCTTCCTCCTAACGCTCACACGGCAGCTGCTCCGTGTCAGCCCCGTCACCAACGCTGATTTTACAAGGCTGGCTCTTAGGGGCCCACAGGGGTCTTACGGCCACCTCTAAACACCAGTCTCTGCAAACCACCGTCAGACTCTTCCCTTACACAAACCTGGAGTACGTCCTTGGCCATAAAACTCCCATACTCGTCCATACTGCTTTGCTTCCCAGAGAAAGGCAGGAGCAGGGTTATCGTCCTCTCAGGGGATGAGAAAACCACTGCGGGCTCCTCCACAAACCCCAACCCACCCTTTATCAGCCCGCATGGAGGGCCAGAGGTCTGCAAAAATCAATGCTCTTAAAATGAAATAAGAAGCCTTGACAAACTTTTATCTGCCGTCTCCGCTCACAGGCAATTAGAGGAGTAGAACATAAGGTCTGATTTTATGTGATATTTTTTTTTCCTTTCTTTCTTTTTCCAGTTTGTAGCTCTTGTACCATAGAAATGCGTCTTGCATGATAACTATATACAGGAAGAACCCCCACAGCATAAGAAGTCCAATCAATAGCACCGGGCAGCCGGAGCCAAAAACATGACAGAAACGAGCTGGGAATTGGAAGAAAGTAACAGATACCATTCAAACCCCCAGGGAGCGATGAAGGGCCAAAGCGTGCCCTGCCTGGCTGAGCAGCCCCGGCGTGATGGGACTCATGAGATCGGTGCCTGGGAGAGGAGAACTCGCGGCCACCGGGCTCTGTGTTGTGGGGGAGCAGCAGGGGGAATGGCCCGGGCACTGCTCTTGCTCCTGCAGAGTTTGTGCTGTCATCGGAGAAACGAGAGGGAGGGAGCTGCCAGGTGATGGAGGGCGAGAGCAGAAACTGCTCCTGGAAACGGGGGCAATCTCTGGGGACGGGGGTGGTGGGAGCCAGGGAGCAGAGGAGGCCCCCGCCGCCGCAGACAGAGCCCGCGTGCTGTGTGGGTGGTGGCAGCAGCCCGCCCCAAAGAGGATATGGGAAGGATTTATGAGCACAGCTATAATGAAAGCCGGTTATCCGTGACCATCTTAAATCTTGTCAGGGGGAGGATGAGAGGGGCCATCTCCGGTGTGCAGACGGGAAGATTTAACGCTGTTGTTCTGCAGCATGGGCACAGAACGAGCCCCCCGCACAGGCGGTTGCTCGCGCTCCCGGAGCTGCTCGGGGCCGAGCAGTGGGTGCTGAGCTCCAGCTGAGCTCCCACAGCCCTCACTAACTGTGGCATCGCCAGCCCGCTGTGCCGCTGCTCGTCCCGGCCCCGGGAAGGAGGAAAGCTCCTGTCCCTTCCCTGCCCCACAGCCAGCTCCATGGGGCTGCAGAGGGCCAGATCCCAAGAAAGTCCCCTCCTCGCCAGCACAAGGAGCACGAAGCAGCTGCCCCCTCGGCATCACACACGCACCGGGAGCAAGGCCAGCACCGGGGTGCACCCACCCCACACGGACCATCCCCGCTGCCCCAGCCCAGTCCTTGCAGCCCCACCAGCTCCAGCCAGGGGTTGGTGTTTCAGCTGGGGACACCGGGGCACAAGGGGACAGGGGAAGAGAAGCACGGCCAGCGCAGCCCCCATGTGCCCAGCATCCGGCACAGGAGCTGCCCGCGTCCCCCTCCGCCTAGCAGCCGAGCCGCGCTCTCCCTGCAGGGAAGGAAATCAGGTAAGCCATGTCTATGAGCACATATGGAGGGGCTGGGACGCTGCCCAAGCTTCAGCTCAAAAAAAAAGTGCACATCTTATGGTATAAATATTTTGGTTTGCCTCCTCCTCTCCAGCCCACAAGCTCCAGCACAGAAACCACAACAGCAGCCCTCAGCGCAGCCGTCTTGGCACTCGCTTCCCTCCGATCCCCACAGCCACCACCGTTTGCCGCGACAAAAGCCTGTGCGGTCCCACCTGGATGTGTGATATCACCCCAGCCCTGTGCGTGACCCCCAGCTGCCTGCACAGACCCACGCGCCTGCAGAGAGATGCTCCCGGCAGCGTGGGTGGATGGGGGGCACCTTCTGGCCCCAGGAAGGTGCCGCTTGCCCTAAGGACCATGGCAATTTTCGGAACTAGGGCCAAGGAGAAAGCAGGCTGCCTTGCAGCTCGTGGAGCTGTTTGGCTCTTCTCATTCCCTCCCCAGCAGAAAAGAGCCAGGCCCACTCCCTTTCCTGTTAAGAGGCTAAAAACTAGCGCTTGCTCTGCAATGAACCAGCCGTGCTCTGCCGTGGCAGGTGCAGCACCCACGCTGCGCTGCGCGAGCGGTGCAGGGAGGACGGGAGCTGCCTTCGCTAACAATCAGAGCGGCTGCGGCTGCGTCCTGCCATGGCTGAGTGTGACGAGGCACGGGATGCCACCCCCCAGCGATTGCTCCTCCGTGGCAGCCACAAAAGTTTCCCTAAAGGCTCAGGGAGGTGGGACAGGAATTTGGTGGTTTGGGAATATATTAATTTGATTCCGATGGGAAGGAGAGGACTTCCCGCAGGGGTTTTCTCCACTGATTCCTCGTGGAAAAAGAGAAAGAGAAGGACCATGTCTAATGAAAAATATATATATTAAAAGCAATTTTTCACCAGCTTAATGGTTCTTTATTCTTGAGCCAGCTGAGGACTGAGGTGGGCTTTGCTGTGAATGCGCCCAGGCGGCGCCTCCCTCTGTGTACACCCCAAAGCCACACACCCAGTGCAAAACCCGAGCTGGAGCCCTGCACTTACCTGGGCAAACATTTGTTTTGTGCTCTAATAGCAAGGCAGATGCGCTATTCCCCTGTGTAAACATCCACTCTCCAGACATAAGCACTTCCGAGCTGTGCAACACTCCTCTGTTCAAACAGCCACTTTCTAGGTGAAATCTGCTGCATTCTCCTGTGTCAACAGAGCCTGCGTGGGGCTGTCCCAGTCTCCTCTAGCCCACCTGTTTTCTTGGATGGGAACACCCCAAGGGCGGCTGTTTATCCATGCAAACACATCCTCTGTACGGGCATCCTGTAGGGTGCCCTGCTCCTTGCACCCTCTCAGCATATGGGGCTGCGAAAACAGTAGGGAGGTGAGCAGCACGGATATAAAAGAAAAAAAAATGGTTAAAATACATACTGGGTAGATATTTTTTACGTATGCAACAGATTGCAGAGGTGGCATCGTACAAGGTCCCAGCTGCTGTTGTTTTGCCCTGGAAAACTTTTCGATCATGGCTTTTGCCCCAGTTTAAGGTCTATGTCAGGGCCTGGGATGTGCAGCGGTGTGTGGGGCAGTCGTTCAGCCTACCCCGGGTGCTCGTTTGGACTGCTGAGATGTTCTGTGGCTGCCTGCAAGGGGCTGGGGCAGGATTCGTGTTCCTGTGGAGATGTAAATGCACAGAATATTGAATGAGTCCCCATAAAGGTTCAGCACTGGGAAGGAGAAGGCTCCTACACTTGCCATAGCACCTAACCCACCCATGCCACAGGATGGGGCCACTGCTCTGCCTCCACATGTAGGGAAACCGAGGCAGGAAAGGTGACATGAGCTGCCCAAGGTCACTCTCGCTGCGGTGGCTCAGCCAGAGGGCTGCCCGCTTTGAGGAGGGTAACAAGGAGCAGAGAAGGGCTGCCTGGGGGCCAGGGAATGGAGGGCACACGGTATGGAAGGAGTACAGAACAGAGCTCGCTTAGCCTGGATGAAGCAAACTGGCAGTGATGTGATTTTTTTTTTCTCTATAAATACATCTGGAGGGTAAACATCAGGGAGGGGGAAAAAAGCTATTTAAGCTGAAGGACAACAGTGGTGCAAGAAAACATCCATATTAATGTTTAAAGGAGCAAAAGAGCAGGTTATGGAGAGAAGGAAGGGAGGGGGACACGGCCTGAGGTAAGGGCAGAGGAGATGCAGGCTGTGCCTGCCGCATCCTGCCTGAGGGGGATGCCACCGAGCTGGGGCCCACACGATCCCCACGGGCCAAGGTTACATGGCGAGGCAAAGGTAGACAGTCTTCGGCACCAGGTGGGCAGAAGGAGGGGGTGGCTGCTGTCCTGCTCCCCAGGAGAGTGTCTGGTCCCTCCTGCCCTCATCCCCCCAGGCTTCCCAGGTGCACTGGCAGGCTCTGCGGAGAGCCAGGAGACCCCGGGGTCGTGCAGGGACCCCACGGTTTCACCCACCGGCACGGCAGCCCCAGCAGATCCCTCGCGCCCCGCTGCCTGCTTGGCTTAGAGCACGGGGCCGGGCATTGCTTCCTCACCCCGCTCCCAGGAGCAAGCGAGGATTTCCATAACTGTCAAAAACAAGCCTTTGTTATTAGCCCTGTGAATTATTTATCCTATCATAATTAATGCAGGACCGTTAGCGACCGTGGCAAAGCTCCTCGGCTCGCCTGCCTGCAAACACCGCTCCACTTCTGCTTACCATTTCAGCATTAAATATGCATCAGGACTGATAAACGGCTCCGGATCGCCGTGAGCCCGCTGGACGAAGTGCCCTGAGCACCGACACCTCCCTGGGGAAGGGCCACGCCGGGGGCATTTCCAGGCAGGGCAGGCTCACCCCCTCCATGCCCTCACCCCAGACGGAGACACCCTCCAGCCCCACTGGGCTGCCCCGGGTGCATGGAGAGAGAGCTGGAGTTCAGCTCCCTTCAGTCGTTTCATGGGGTTTAAACAAATGCCCGGAGAGAAGGAGGGAGATGGGGAGCGTATCACCTAATTAACGAGAGGAAATGAATAGCTGCTCTGGAGCTGCTGAGCTCTTTCGCTCCTCTGCCAGACCAGCCCTTAGGAAAAGAAATGAAGCAATGCCAGAGCATGAGGCTGCCTCAGACTCGGATGTTGCCTTTAGGTAGAGAGCCATGCTCAGAAATATCTGGGGAGCAGGGTCCCACGCAGACAGGTATTATAGGATCCCTCCAGGACTCCCTGCCAAGCTCACCGGCCATTAGATTGGTGACAAATAACCAAATCCAGCCAATTCCAGGCTTAGTGTAACAAATGAACCTGCCAGAGATGGGCACCCGGGAGCCCTTACTGCCCACCCACCAAACTCCCCTCCCGCGAGCATCCCTCTGTCCTGCTGTGTCCCGCGGGACCCCCACGACCCGAGTGCCCCGTGCTGCTCCTTCTCTGCCTTCCTTCTGTCCCTGCTGGCTGTTTTGCAGCCCAGCTCCACGAGATCCCTCCGAGCAGCTTTTCGGGTGCACTCAGGACCATGGCAGCATCCCAGCGTGGAAAAGATCATTTCGGCAGGTGCGACGGGCTGGCGCTGAGATGGAGGTCTGAAAGGGGGGCTGCTGGAGCTGCTCACGTCCTGCCGCTCCAGGGGGTTAAAACAGGGAGAGAAAATAGGAAGCATTAGCCCTGTATTGTGTGGGCTAGTCCTAGCCCGGCAGTGAAGTGCACTTAGAGTGACCCTTCTCAAAGCCTCGGCTCTCTCGTTCGATATTTCTCTGATTCGAGGATCTTTCCGGCTGCAACATCTATTTCTCTGTCAACAGCCCTCGGTGCATCTCGCTTGCTATCTTTAGTCTCGGTTTATCGATCCCTCATTCCTATCTATCCATCTATTTCTTTTGTGCTTATTTCTGCCTGCCACTCCATTTACCGCAGTACACCTGTGCTGTTTTACAACGGGCAGCTCACGTCGGCTGCCGGGCAGGGGCTGGGAGCTGAGCATCCCGCTGGATGCTCAGCTTTTTGCGGAGAAGAAACCCCCTCGGCAGACACCGCCGCATCCCCCCGACTGTGCCCGGGCAGGGGATAAGCACAGCTCAGGCAGCAGCAGCGACGTCGGACCCTCCGCCCTGCTGTGGCACGCCTTATCGGAGGAGATTAGTCAGAGCCTTGATCCTAATGCCGTCTCCGAATCCGAAAGGCAAGCCATACCCTTGCAGATAAGGGCATCCTTGACAGCAGCAGCAGCTCTCAGCGCTGCCTGGATCGGGGCATAGCAGGGCACAGCAGGCAGCAGGGAAAGGTGGATGAAAGGGGAGAAGAAGGGCTGAGAGAAGGGGGAGGATGGAGGTGTGCCCGCTGAGCTGCTCTTGTTTTATTTTCACCTTTCATACCTGGAAAGGTGAACTGGGAAAAAGGGAGGCCAAGAGCAAAGCCCTGTCGCTTACCCCGGCTCGTTAAATTATTACCATTAATGCAGGCTGTGGTCCACGAGTGGAACGGGGGGAAGGAGAAGGGTTTCATGAAGACTCATGCCTCCAACAAAAGCTGTCCCCACGTTGTAGCCCCAGCACCTCCGAGCACCGAGGGAGCAGCCCTGCCATGCAGGGCCCCGGCGTGTGCCAACATCCCCACAGACTGTGGTTTTGGGGGCTTCTAGAGCTGACCGAGTTGTTTTACGTTCTGCCGTGGTCCTACAGGGACCTTGCCTGGTTTATGACCGCCAAAGTCCAGGGCTTTAGGGGCAGGACAACTTAGGGACCCAAACACTCACCCACACTCCAGAGAGAAGAGCAGCAGAGAAAGGGGGAGCGGGGCAGTAATTCAGCCTTAATTAGCCTCATCAAATATTTATCTGGTAATTTCCCTGAATTTACAGAGAAAATTAACATCAATACGACTCATTGACTCTTCGAAGATCCCACAGCACAAAGCCCATCCCCTCCAAAAAGGGAGACCAGGCCGAGCATGGAGAACTTGGGCAACGGGAGGTCCAAGGCATTGGGATTTGCTCCAGCAAAGCCTCCAGAGATGCTGGGCTCATGCAGCAGGTGGGGTTCCCCTCCCCTGCACCCCAGGTTTTTGGGGACGTGGAGCTGGGAGGGCACGGTGGCACGAGCAGAAACCAACACCCAATGTCCCTCTCTGGAGCAAGAGGAAAGCTCAGCGGGCCGATGCACCGCAGCACAGCAGCTTGCGTAGCTCACTGGAGCTCTTGAAGGTCCCGGCCAGAGCTGGGTTTGGAGGCTGTGGCTGAGAGAAAAGGGTTTGCAACCCAGCACTGCTGGGAGGGCTGGGAAATGCCACCCCTGGGTTTTACAGCTCGGGTTCAGAGCAATTTGGGATGATCACATTCCCAAATGCCACGTAGAACTTCCTCTCAAAAACTCAGGATGCCAGATCCACCCAAGGTTTTACCAGGAAAAGGCTGAAAAAAAAGATTGGGGAAGGGAAAAGGAATAAAAGCCAAGCGCATTGTGCAAACGGGTCCCTAAGCCTGAGCTCTCACAGAAAGCGCTTGCTTTGCCCTTCGTGTCTGACAGAAAGCAATCAAGCCAAGGCCAGCTCGCAGGGAACCTTTGCCATTGCTTTGCAGTAGAGAGATTTCCATAAACTGCTGGTTGGTTTGTTTTTTGGTGGGTTTTTTTTTTTTTACTCGCCCATGAGACATTTTCCCTCAATTTGTCTTTCACAAAAGGTCACTTTTAAAGACAGCAGCCCACTGGCGCCCATCACTCAGAGGCTCTGACAGGCCAAAGGAACTGTCAGACCACATTTTGCCTCCCAGCTACAGTCAAGGTTTTGCATTCAATGTTTTTTTTTTTATTATTCTCCTAATGGAGTTTCCCCTCCAAGGCCGCTGCAGTATTGGAAACCCAAGAGCATCAGCACCAGGCAGGACTTCACACGGGAGAAGCCTTACAATTAAATTTGTTCCCAGGGAGAAGCTACAGCAGCAGTGGGAAATCTCAAAGCAGGCATTCTCCAGGTAGCAGGACACAGGTGCTCAGGAGAGCATCCGGACAGTGGCGAGGTTTGCAGGGACCACATGGGGCTGAATAGGAAGAAGATTTGTGGTGTCCCACGTGTAGGCAGGGGAGAGATTTGGGAAACAGCTGGACTCTGGAAGCCTTTTCTGGAGGAGGGAAGGTCTCCGTGTCCCTGCTGGCTGGGGACAAGGTCTCCATGTCCCTGTTATGTGTCACCTTATGTGCAGGGTCCTCCATCCTCCAGCACCGCAGACAAACTCCTCAAGAACTTGTTCTGCTCCTGCCAGCACCTTCTGGAGGACGGCACCAGAGCAGGGACCACAACTGATGCGGCCCAGACCCAACCACGCACGTGGCGCGTTAGCTGCAAGCTCGTTACCATCATTAAGAGCAACCACTGAGGCTTCCCTGCCAGTGAGGGAGCTGCGAGGTGGGCACGAGCAGACACCCACCCAGCCTCATGAGCCCACCGAGGGCAGCTGCTGACAGCCCCCTGCGGAGGGGAGCACGGGGCACTCGGGGCTCCCGGGGTCACAGAGCCAGTGAGGAGAGGCTGCCGTGTCAGCTCGGGTTGGTGCCTGCCCCCTGATTTCCCTTGGCCTCAGCAGGAGGAGGGCAGGCACAGCCCCCCGGCCCCACCAGCCCTCACCCCACAGCACAGCGCTGGGCAGGAGGGTGGCACGGGGACACGGGGACACATGGGTGGCACGGGGACACCTGCCTGGGACAGCCATCAGCCAGCGAGCAGGGAGCAGGGAGGAGGGAGAAGGGATATTGCTGCAAGGCAGGGTAAGAGGATAGCGATCACCAGAGCCGTGCTCCAGGTGTCTGAGCCACGTCCCTAATGCAGCCCAGATCAGGGGCGGCAGAGGGAGGCTTTAAAAGTCTGCTAGGGATGAGCCTGCCCACAGAAAAGCGCCTCTGTCCCCATGCGGACAGCAGCAGTGTCACTGGTTCAGATCAGCTCCTGCGAGCATTACACCACGCTGAGCCCCTGGAGCAGCAGGGCCCTTTGGTCCCGTACACAGCGATCAGCAGGATCCCTTTTTGGGGTGGAGGATTGGTCCCGTACACAGCAATCAGCAGGATCCCTTTTTGGGGTGGAGAACATCCCCCGTGGCTGCTGGGGCTTCCCACCTGCAGACACCATGGCTCCAGCCGCAGCATTATCCCAGCTATGAGCAGGAATTGAAGGATGCTGCGGGGCCAGAAGCGGGCTCCCCCAGCTCCTCTGCCGTCCCCCAGCCCTTCCTGCCACCCCCAGCCCCTGTCCCCAGACCTTGGCAGCCCCCTGCCCGCCCTGGGGCTAGCAGCAGCGCCTGCCTGCAGCCCGCCCCGGGGAACCGTTCACCACAACATGCTGGCTTTTAATTTGCTTACCCAAGCAATAAAGCGGAAATGAGGAATGGCAGCTAATTAAAAGTATCGATTCATGTGGCATTCAAAGCTACCCGAGAGGGCCAGGAGGGATGAGGAGCCCGCGAGCAGAAGAGGGGGCAAGAGGGCTGCAGTGCCCCGCAGGCTGCCCCCTTGCTCCCTGTGACTGTTTGCCGTGGGGAACACTCTTGTCCTCCAGCAGTCCTGCTCTGTGAGGCAATTCTCCAAAACACCGGGTCTTTTCTTCACCAGAGAAGCCCCCAGGATTGCCGTTACATCAGCTCCGCACCAACACTCACCAAGCTCAGCGTGCCCTGTGTGTTTACAAGGTTAGCTAACGAAAGGCGGGCAAAAATCCTGAAATGGGGGAAAGGCAGAGCTGGGCAGCGGCACGGCTCGCTCAGGGGTTACCGTGTGCAGTCCTCTCTGACCTTCACGTCTGCAAATTCAGCCAAAGGCACCGGTACGGAGACTGGGGAGAAGCCACTGGGAGGACGAGGAGGTGCCTGGGGGCGGCAGGCCCGGACAGGGGTCGGTCCGGCAGGTTCGTTAGGAGGGGAAGGTGGGGGCTGAGGCTGCCCGTGTGTGGAGAGCAGGGTGCCCACTGGGTCCTCGCTTCTCAACGGATTTTGTGTCTTAATTACAAGACAGGCGGAGTGCCTTGACAGCTCTCTGCCAGTGACAGCTATGAACGGACTCGGAAACACCTGCAGTCACCCATGAGGTGAGAAACAGCCGCGCTCTTGCTCCTCGTTACCCGTGCCAGCACCTCCCCACCCCTCCGTCCTGTGCAGCTACCAACAGCTGGCCTCGCACGGTGGGAGAAGGGCCAGCAACCAGGACTGGAAGCTCCCAGCCCCTTGAATCCCACGCACCGGGCGGATGCCTCCACGGCCAAGCTCACAGAGCAGGGCACCCAAGTGCAGCACCACCACCCGAGGGCTCAGGAGGGTGATCCTGCAGGCAAGGACTTCTCCTTGGATGTGCTCTAACAGCTCCCCTGGGAAGTGCTGGAGTTCCCCCAGAACTTCCTACCCGGGGAACCTCCTTTTCCCCAGCCGGCAGCATGCGGTGGGCCGAGGGGAGGAGTGTGTCGGGGAGGCACCCCGGGGCTTCCCCTCCGCTTGGGTGCCTTCACCTCCTGCTCACCCTGAGCTGCTGTCATGGCAACACAGACTCCGATTCGGGGAGGAACGGGTACTTCTGCTTGTTTAACCGAGGAGGCGGCAGCACCCCGGTGTTTGAGCAGGGGAGGAGCAGGGGAGGAAGCACGACAGAGCTGCGGTGGTCAGCCCCTTCATCCCTGCTCCTCTCCGCTAGGCAACATGACCAGGGGAATCATGATGCTGTGCCCACCTCACGCTGAGACCCTGCACGAAGGCACGGGTGATGGAGGGCTTGAGCTCCACAGGACAAAACTGGAGCTGAGCACCCTCCAGTCTGTGCGGCACGCTGGGCGCTCAGCACCAGCCTTCCCCTCCAAAGGGCAGCCCCATCCTCAGTGAATCAAGACTCACCAAAACATCTCAGGAAGTTTTGTCTCTTTTAAAAGCCTGCAGACACCCACCAGGGGCTGCAAACGCCGCACCCATTGCCCAGCACCACCAGAGACCCTTGGGCTGAGCTCACAGCTTCAGGAGGCTCCGGTTCAGCTGAGCCCCTAGCAGACACAGCTCTTCACGAGCAGCTTGAGAAAGGCAAAAAGCAGGTGGACAGGAGGCAGGAGTCATCCCTGTTTTGTCCTGCCAAGATGGCTCCATTTCCCTCAGCTCTGAAATGTGTACTCACATTTCCCGGAGGCCCACGAGAGAGCCTTTTCTGGGTATCATCCAGCGATGATTGCTTTCCTAGAAATGGTGCTCAGAGAGGAGGAGGGAAGCCCAGTACCACATGGAGCATTTACGGTTGATTCGCCCAAAAATCCCAGTCCTTTTCCTGCCTCTCTGGTAGAGGCAGGCTAGGGCTGAAGATACACCCTCCTTTGGGAGCAGGTTTGCAGAAAACTGCAGCAGAAGGCAGGGGGCTCCCCTGGCCCGATGGCACTGGAAGGGGCAGCTGCCTGGCGAGGCACCCCCACTTCCCCTCAGTCTGCCTTCTCTGGAGGCAAAACTGCAAAATTTGCTCCGTATTTGATGTCTCCCACCCACAGCACACAGCTGAGAAAGCTTCCATTGTACAGGGGGTTATTTTTTGCAATGAGAGAGATCTAGAAAAAAATATATATTGATAACATAAAGCCAAAGCAGCTTAATGCACCATGGTGCAGGAGGCAAACCTCTGCAGGGAGCAGACCCTTGCACCCTCAGCTTGTCCCTCCAGGTGCCAGCCCGCAGGAGCAGCCTTTGGCAGCTTCTCTTCCCCATCTCCCGGAGAGCCTTACGCAGCGGAGGCTCGTACTGAAGCCACCTGTAAAATGGGCAGCCCCAGAGCTGCACCTGCCGTGCCCCCTGTCCACTGTGCTGGGAATTCAGGCAGCCCAGAAGCGCAGCTGTGCCGTTGTGTGCTTCTCGCCAGCATCTGCCTGTCCTGCTCACTGGAAAAATCATGGAGCTGCTGCTAATTTCATTAGCAGGCCCATCAAGCGGTTCATCAATCTATGATTCCCTGGCTTGCCGCCACGGGGAAAACAAGCGGGCTCTGCTCGGCATTTGCAAAGCCGTCCTCTGGGGTAATTGGTCTGGAGGCTTCGAGTTTCCCGAGTGGATTATTATCTCGGATTAAACCTGGGGAAGGAAGAGGTTTTTTGCCCTTTATTTATTTTTTTCTCTCCCCTCCCACCCCCCCCCCAAGAAGAAGCCGGGATATCCCCCGAGCTGCCAGCAGCTCCCCAAGCAGGGGGGCAGGAGCTGGGCACCCCCCGACAAACCCTCCTCCCCTGCAGCTGAGGAGCAAAACCCCGAGTTTCTGAGCCCGCAGGCGGTGGCAGGGCAATGCCTGGCAGCTGCTGCCGCCGGGCTCGGCCGGTTCCGCGGCTCACAGCTCCCTCTCCCGGCCCCGGGCCGGCATCCCCAGGCTGCAGCCCGCGGCCAGCCCGGCGGCGCCGGGACGCGGCACCGGGAGCAGCCGGGAGCCCGGGCTCGAGAGAGGAAAAAGAGCAGGAGCCCGGTTCGCCTCCACCCCGCCCCGCCTGGGTACCAACTAAACGGAAAAGCCTAACGTTTCGGGGACGGGCAGCAAAGGGGGTTTGATCTCGCTCCGCCTTCTGATGTCGGTAATTTAACCTTCCCTCGCCCAGCGACCCCAAAAGCAAGGACGTTTCATTTTAAACAGAAAATCCTCATCCATAACGAAGAAGGGCAGTCTCATTTTGAGGGAAAACAAAGGCCAAAGCAAACACTCTTGGTTTTCCACCATGAGCCTTTCCTGGGTTGATATACTCCCACACCACCCCATTGTTTTAGCCAAACTATGGGCTGAGTTTGGCCCAGAGCACAAATTTCCCCCAGATTCCCTTCTCCATCGAACTTCCTCCTCCTTGTAAACCAGCCCACCCCACGGACCCGGTGGGCAGGAGCAGGAGGTCCCAGAGGTGTGCATGCAGTCACGGTGAGCTGCGTGGCAGAAGCAAGCAGGGAGGTTGCATCCCCTGGTCCCAGCACCTGCACGGCACCCCTTAGGCGTGGGCATGGGTAGCATTAGTGCTAAGGATGCTGTGCAAGGGAGCTTGCAGGGATTCGGTGGCCCTTCCTGCACTGCACTCTTGCCAACAAGTTGCTTGCACCACGGAGCCCGCGGGGCTTTGCCTGGCAGAGCTTTGCCAGTGGCTGTGCTGGTGCCAGATTTTGCCCTTACAGGCATGTCCCCATGACTCTGCCGTTCACATCTCCTGCAACTGGCCTGCAAGGCCCCAAAACTCCCACCGAGTTCAAGAAAACCTCCTGCCTAAGAAAATAAATGTGTTCTGCGCTCTTTCCGAGCTACCAATGGTAAAGCAAATACGGGCACAGCTGGGTCCCATCGCTGCTTTGTTCCTAAAGAACGTGTCCGTTCAGCCAAACCCTTCCTGGCACATCTAGCCGTCATTAGAGAGATGAGAGAGACAGTTACTGTCTTCCTTCTGCACACGGCATGACAGACATTGTCGTTCAGCGAGGAGAGGTCTCTACCTCCGTATTGTACTTGTCATCTGAGTCCTCCACAGCCCAAAAGGAAATCACTCCACCTCTGCAGCAGGAGGGCTCAGGAATGCTGTTCCCCAGGAAAGTGTGGTGCAGGGTACCCAGCTGCTCGTGCTGGGGCAATTTGACAGCTCAGGCACTGAATATAGCAGAAGGGAGAAGAGTGGTGGGCAGGAGAGCAGCTGCCTGCCCTTCCAGCTAGATATCCAGCCTCGGAGTAGGAGGTGGAGGTGACCTATGGAGTCACAGTGACCCAGACAAGCTTCCTCATTTGCAGATATAAGAGGCACAGATTGGGCTTTCTTAGCTAAGTTTGGGTATCCTGCGGGTACGGAGTCACTTAGTGCGGACCAGGTGTCTGCAGACACCCAGTGGAGGCGCTGTATTTACACAAAGTGAGCTATAAAAGCCAGACCTAAAATGCCTTTGTAAATATTTGGCCTGTGATTTGGTCTCTCTCGGTGGGGTGTTTTGTTATCTGCAAGGAATGCAGCATCTAGACCGCCTCCCCTGTCCTGGTGCAGATAAGGAGGTGGCACGTGGCAGGTTGTGTGCGCCAAGACTCCGCATCTCCCTGACACACAGGTACAGCCAGGTACCCCTCCAGCAAGGGTCACATCCCACCTCCTGCTAAGGCAAATGATAAGAGGGAATTGAGTCGGGCAGAGACCATCTGCTAAGCGGGGAGGAATCGTTAGCAGTGGCATTGGCCATTCCCCTCTTTGTACTGATCCAAGCCCAAGGTCTCGCACTGAGGTGATGAGAACAGAGACAGGCCTGAGGAGGAGCGAGGACAGACACCTGATTTGGAGCCATCTTCCGAGCTGCCACTGAGGCAGCGGCAGCAGCAGTGCTAAGGACCTGAGGGAAGTCCAGGCAAGGCAGCCAGAGGCGCTGCCGTGTGAAATAACATCTCACACAGGGCAAGACCACCTAGCTGGCCTCTACGCCCCAGCACTGCATGCCACCAGGTGTAGTTTCTTCCGTAGCCTAAGGCAGGCTGTCTGAGCTATCCGAGAAGAAGTCCTCCAGATCCTGCTGCCTCAGCTGGGACTCCAGAACAGTGATGCGTTGCTTGAGCTTCATCTGGGCATCATTGTACTCTGTCAGAAGGCGGCCGAAGCGTGTTTGAAGCGTGTCCAGGTTCAAGGCCAGCCTGTCCAGCTTCTCTTCCACGCTCTTCCCTTCCATGCTTGCCTCTGCAGCTGACTCATCCAGCAGCCCTTCCTTGGTCAGGATCTCCCGGCCCCGCTCCTCCAAGACCTTTTTGGCATCAGGATACTCTGTGACTGCTTCCATCAGGTCTTCCTTTGACAGGCAGAAAAGATCAGAGTAGCCCAAGCTACGGATGTTGGCCGTGCGCCTGTTGCCCATTTTGCTCCCTTTAATGTTGAGGATGCTGATCTCGCCAAAGCAGCCTCCCGCAGTGAGCAAAGCATATTGTGTTGTTCCATCATCCGCCACCACAGCCAGCTTCCCCTCCTTGATGATGTACATCTCTTTCCCAATATCTCCTTTACGGCAAACGTAATCCCCTGGGCTGAACACCTGAGGGCGAAGCTTCAGCACCAGCTCCACCAGTAGACCTGCCTCACAGTCCTGGAAAATCCTCACCTTCTTCAGTGTCTCCAGGTGAACGTTGATGGCAATCTCTGCCCTTAACTTATCAGGAAGATTCTTGAGGACTTCCCGTTCGTCTACCGCCTTCTTGTTTGTCCACAGGTAGTCAAACCACTTGATGACTTTAGTTTCCATGTCTTTGCTCACCTTGCGGAACTGCATGTAGTGTTTTATGGCATCAATTTTTGCCTGGAACTCTGCCCTGGTGGCGTTCATATTGGAAATCATGGATCCCACATTCCCCACAATGGTGGCAAAGATGAGGACACCAATGAGGAAATCAAAGATCACAAAAAGGTATTCTTCATCACGCACAGGGGGCGGGGTTTCTCCAATGGTGGTCAAAGTCAACGTAGACCAGTAGAGACAGTAGACGTACTCCCGGGTGAGATACCCATATTCAGGGTCTGTGACATTGGGATAGACCCAGCTGTCCTCCCCAAAGCCTATGGCCTTGGAGATGGCATAATAAATGCAGGCATTCCAGTGGATGATGACCAGGATGTAAAGAACCAAGTTGCTGATGCGGAAGATGTTGGGGTAGCTGGTTCTGGTCTCTGTCCTGTCAAAGAACTCAAACATGCGGGAGAAGTGCAGCAGCCTGTTGAATCGCAGTTCAGGACGATGCAACCCCACAGCAAAGTAGGCCAGGTCTGTGGGCAGGAGGGAGAGAACATCCAGCTTGAACTGTAAGGTGTGGATGTAGCTATCCCGTAACTTCTTCAGGTCCTTAACCAGGAGGCCCTGTTCCAAGAAGCCTAACAGAGAAGCAAATAATAGAATGATCTTGGCTTATGTTCAACTCTTCTACTGGCTTTGTAAGTGCTTCTGATAAATATTTTAGGATATGCCATGCATCTTTGTGCATGTATACAGTTATCCATACATTACCAGTTGCACCTGATCTACTCTGTTTACAAGCTTTTGCTATCACACAAGCTCCTCATTTGGCAAAAGCCATGTAAAGCTATCACTTAAGGATTTACTCTGTTGCCATGAAGTAATAGGGACACAAAGGTTTCCTTCCTCCGGTCGTGAATTACCGCTGTTCTGGACAGAAAGCACAGCCACCTGCCCCATTCCGAGAACATTAAATTCTACCATTTTTCCATGTAGATAATTCATTAGCTGAACTTGTGCAAAATCGGAGATACAGACCTTCAACTATGCCCGAATACTAATAGTAATGTGGGTAATTTTGTACAATTATTCAAAGGTGAAGTTGAAAGCTAGGATGATTAATCTTTCATTCTGAAACTTACTCCATTTCTCAGATCTCTTAATTAGACTATTTCTCCGGAGACTGCTTCATACAAGCGAGAGCCAAGGTAGACAAAACCCTCCTTCTAACGGAGCTGTAGATTAGGTCCCTCCCTTGCAGCTCACCTCCACCTTTAGGGCACTAAAGCAAAGCAATCGCAGGCCAGGAGGCTCCTGCTGCTTACCTGTGCGCAGGCGGATCACTATGTCCCCTATGTAGATGCAGTCTGAGACGTAGTCCAACACCAGCCAGAGGACAATGTAGGTCTTCTGTAGGTCACTGAAGCAAGCCCTGAAGGAGGACCGTATAATGGGGCGGTGAGACCAGTAAGTCTCTGTTACAGCCGAGTATAGGCTGATTCTGGGGCTGCTAACTCTGCAACAGAGCTTGGCCACTTGCCCCTCTACTCAGAGAAGTTAAAACCATCTTCTCTGAAGAATCTGCCATCCCTTGACCTGCATAAAGCAATGTCTTGAAACCACATCCCAAAAGCTCTGCAAGCAGCTTCACCCCGAGATGACAGTCCTTTCCAGCCAGGCCCAGATGAGGGATGCTCTGCGTTTACATGCTGCAGTCACCGTGAGACTGAAGGTCCCTTTCCTTTAGGCACCCCCAGCTCCCCCCCACCAACACCAGTTGTCTGATTCTTGCTTGAGCCACAACAGCCAGGTGAATAGGAGGATTAGAGGAGACAGGAGCCCTACAACCTCCGAGCTCACCTGGCCACCAGCAAGCACCAGTTATAGAGGACAGGAACGGCGATGACAGCCAGCCAGCGGTAATACCAGTCCCCTGCAGGGTCCACTACAAAGATCTGCCATTTCTTCCTGGAAGCAGAGAGAAGGCAGAGCTGTCAACGTGTGAATAAAGGGTTAAACACAGAAAACAGGTTTGGAAGGAACCATCTGAGTCATCTCCTTCATCCTTTGCACTAGACTGGATCAAAGGTAGCTGCAGCTTGAGTGACAGTCTGTAAGCTAAAACCAAACCCAGGAGTGCTGAGCAAAAACGTCCAGCACTGTTTAAGTTCCTCTATCCCCAAAACAGTGCTTATTAACATACCAGAAGAGAAACTGTAGCATGGCAAGACAAAGCAGGTGGCCTACGTGCACCTCAGAGGCAGAGCCAGACAGGTGTATGAAAGAGGGTGACCAGAAAACTTCTTGTTAGATGGCATCGCCTCTCCCAAACGAGGCATGGATTGGTGCCAGACAGATCTGAGAGAAGAAGATTAATTAGAGCAGGAAGGAAAACATGCTGCAGATCAGCGGGAGCACCAGGAGGGGCTGCCCAAGCCCCAGAGCGGTGGCCGGCGTCAGAGGGCTGCCATCGCCACGCTGCCTGCGTGCAGTCGGTGCTCAGCCCGGGGTCCAGCCTTTGAACTGCTCCCAAGCATTTGATCCTGCTCGTCTTGGGGCTCTGAGATAAGCAGCATGTGCTCCCATGGCCAGATCTCACTGGAGGAGCAGGGAAACAGCAACTCTGCGGCTTGGCTGATAGGCTTGGCTGCTGCCACCTGCCAGGGCAAAACGCCTTCTCCCTTTCCATCCTCCCCTCACTTCCAGCTTTTGAACACGTAAAACTCCCTCCAGCGCTAGGAAGAACAGCCCGCTTGCCAACCCATTCCCCGCGCTCACCTCACTGCTTCCAACAGCTTCAAAAGCAAAACCTCTGCCTTGAGGCCTCCCTCCCCAGCGGCACCCAGGCTGCCCGCAGCGTGGGGACCGGCACTCGGAGCAGAGCCAGCGGCGCTGCTTCACGCTCACCCCGGGCACAGCCACAGACAAGCAGGTGGTTCAACCTTCCCGTTGCAAGTGGGGAGAAAATGGGAGTGTTTTGCTCAGATAAGGGTTGATGTTTTTTGAGACAGGGACACCTTGCTCGCTGGGACGTACAGCACCTGACACCAGGCGGTACTGTTGTAACACCGCACCACAAGCACTAATAAC
Source organism: Anser anser (assembly GCF_964211835.1). Taxonomy (NCBI): domain Eukaryota; kingdom Metazoa; phylum Chordata; class Aves; order Anseriformes; family Anatidae; genus Anser; species Anser anser. Next base: position 13,104,985 of record NC_139734.1, read on the forward strand.
CTCAATAACAGTGTTAGTCAGGTTGGTAACTTCAGCTTTAAATCACCAGTGCTGGAGTCACTGACATTGTGCCGATGCATGCTCTGGCAGCAGGGCTGGGGCTGGAAAACCCCAGACTAGCTCAAGACTAGCCCAGAAAGGGGGATAACCACCCTGAAGGCTCTGCACCCCGTTCTGCAGCCTTGGGGGCTCCCCATGCCATGAACAGCAGCTCCATGCTCAGCGTTACCAGGCCTGGGGCTCTTCTCACCCACTGCTCTGAGGATCTGGGAAAGCAGCAGAAGTTGCTACCGTCTCCCCAGGAGCTCATCCCGGTGAGCCATGGTGTTCTCCTTTCAGACGTTTGTAGGGCACCACTAAACAACACAAACCCCAGTGCGGGGATTTTCATCCTATCCCTTAGATGAAGCCAGGCTGGCAGACCAGTGGCATTTACTGGCCGTAAGGCGACAGCACTTGGCTCTGCTCTTGCTTCCCCCACAGATATATCCTCAGCTCAGGCAACGCAGCTCCTCGTGAGGAGCCCACGGGCAGGGAGCTCCCCTCTGATGGCACACTCAGGGCCTCTCCAATAATTAACAAGCTCCCCTTAACCCCGCAGGGCAGAGCACTTTTTTGTCCACGACTAGTAAAAACCCAGATACAAGGCTCGGATATTTTCCTCCTATAGAAAACAATCATTTCTTGGTGCTTTAATTACCATGTATAATGGTAGGGTCCAGGCTAGTCCATGAGCTTTGCCCTTTAATTAGCCAGCAGAAGAAAAGCCGGGTTATTGCTTTTCACCAGGAGCGTGAGCCGAGGAGATGAAAGGGCTGGATTTGAAAGAGCCTTTTCAGAAAGCTGCCGTCACAGTGTCTGCCCTTGGAGGTGGTGGAAACAGGCAGCAAACGCACTCCCTTCATCTCCCTTCCTCCTGAGATGATGAATGAGGCTGGAAAAGCCCACAGGTTTGTGCTCGCTGGGGTCTCCTGGGGGGTGACCCCACCTTCCTCGGCTTCTCCCCAGCTCCACGTGTGCACAGGCTGCAGGCACACCTTTTTAGGGACCCAGGGCTGGGTTCAAATGCCAGTCCTGGTGCTGAATTGCTCCAAGGTCGGGCAGGGCAGGGGGGACCCTTCCCACGGCTGCTGCCCTACCTGCCCCCATTTACCATCACTGCTGGGAGACCCCGAGCACCATGCATGGTCACAGGGAAGGGAGCCTACTTTTTGCTTTTCTCTTCGGTCTCCTCATCCTCTGGATCGCTGCTGGCGTCTGCAGCCACCATCTGGAGCTCCGGGCCCTGGAAGCGCTCGAGGAAGGGGTCAGGCCTCTGCTGCTCCTCGTGCAAGCTCTTGCTGGCCCAGTCCCTCAGCACCAGCACCAGCCGGACTATCCTGGACAGGGGGAGAGGCAGAATCAGGAGGTGTCCATGGAGCAAGGAGAAAGCAAAAGCCTGTGAGCAAGGAACGGGGCTACAGCTGAGCAGGCCTTACGTGCCTAAACACCATCTTTCTGCGCCTTGCAGTGATGGTGTGGGCCCAAGAATATAGGAATATAGCAAGGCAGCCCAGGTCCCACCCTGGCAGAGTCCCACAGCTTCTCCCTGAATCCTGCCACCACTCCCGTGGGGACACAAGGAATGTGTGGGTGACAGGGGCAGAGCCGGGCTGCCGGTGAGGGAAAGGAGCCCCCAGACATGGTCCTCTCCATGGGCACTGTGGCATGCAGCTGCACTTCACAGATGGTCCTTGCAACCCTAAGTCCTACGCAGCAGGAGGGGATCCCGACCCCACACACCCCCAGTGGGTCGAAGCCAGACACAAAGGGCTCAGGCTCAGCCAAGAGCCCATGCAGCAGCTCTCCAGCTTCCTCCCCGCGTTGCACAGGACCCGTCCCCGCACCCAGGCACCCAGCCCAGCTGCACACACAGGTACCTGGCCAGAGCTCGCCTGCCTTGGAAAGCGGGGGCAGCCGGCTGCTCCCCCCCTGCCGCGGGAGCCCCTCTCTGCAGCTCCGAGGAGGCCTCATCCTGGGTGGAGCAGGTCCTGCAGCGGGGAGAAGGGGGGGGTCACGGCCACACTGCACGTCCCACTGCCTGCCCACGGCCACGCAGGATGAACCAGAGGACACAGGCAGCCGAGGTTCGCCATCGCAGCCTTGCCCGTGCCCCCAGACCCACGCCAGGTCTCGGCACACCCCGAGCCGGCCCTGCCCCGCCAGTGCCACCCTGCTGCGACCATCCTGACCTGCCGGTGCTGAGCTCTGTCCCCTCCTCGTCGGGCCCTGCTGCGGCTGGGGCGGGCGGGCAGGGGCTGAGGGCGGCCGGGGAGCGCTGCAGGCCGTTACTCTTGGCCGTCATCCTCCCCGCGAGGAGACCACGGGCACACGCCTGCGCCGGGGACCTGGAAGAGCAGAGAGCAGCCAGGAGTGCAGGGAACACCGGCCTGAGGTCCCAGCTCTGCCCGTGGCCCCCTGAAAGGTGCTGTCCCCAGCACCAGGGATACTCGGCCATCGCCAGGGCAATGGCACCCACAGCGAGCCCTGCCACGGGCCTGCAGCTCTCCCGCAGCGCTGCTCCCACTGTCTGCCCCATGGCGAGGGCGCGGGGGTGAGCAGGGGGTAAGGGCCAGGCCAGCCCCGTGGGGAGATGTCAGGCAGCAGCACGAGGCAGGCGGTGCGTGTACAAGGCCATATGCGCCTGAACAGCAGCCTTTCTTCTGTCCAGTGCCCACCCCTGCACTGGAAATTAAGGTTTGCTCTTTAAAAAAAAAAATATATAACAACAACAATAAAGCACCTTGCTGAGGTTCCTGCTGGCGAGTGCTACTGTCTGGTTTCAGAGAGCGTCAGAGAAACTCGACGTTTACACGCAGAGGCTGCCATGGAGCTGTGAAGTCTGGGAGCTGATTTCCCTACGAAGTGCGAGATGCCCTGCGGGGCTTGTCTGGCCCCAGCATCACACGCACCCCTCGCACCCGCCGCCTGACGCCCGCTCAGTGCACAGACATGCACATATGGGAAAGTCCCAGCCCTGCCTTGGGGAGGAAGAGGATAACCCCCCCCCCCCGGGGGCACAGCTAGCCCTCCGTGCCCCGCAGCAGGGGTGAGGCAGGCTCCTGGGGGCAGCACGCTGCTGCTCCCGCATGGCGTGCCCGCGGGCGATGCTCTGCGTGGGTGCAGGCAATGCCTTGCACGCCCCAGCCCACGTCCCCGCTGCGCTCACACAGCCACACACACACACACAGCACGCTGCTGGCAGCCCGCACGCACAGAGCTGCCTGCAGCCCAAGCCACCTCCCCGGGGGGGCAGAGCCACCACCAAGACCCCACCGCCATCCACTTACGAGCCTGGCGTCCTCTGAGGCTTCGCTGCCACCTCGCGTGGACTAGCGGGGCTGGACAGGGAGCATCCTCCCCCAGGGGCCTCCCGGGCTGTCCCCAGTGCCACCCGTGCTCCTGCCCTTCTCCCCGGCCCAAGCAAGGGACCCGGCAGGAGAGTCCCCGCGGTGCCCAGGGAAGGTGACAGCAGGTGCGCGTCTCCTCGCTACGGCACGCACCCGGCCCCTGAGCTCCCTCGACGCCCTGAGCAGCTCGCTGCACGTCAGAGGAGTTGGTTGCAGCGGCTGCGAGCCCAGGGATGAAAGGGGAGGAGGGACACGCTGCTCAGGGCTGCTCCGCTTCCCTGCGTGTCCCCTTCTCCCCCGCCACCCCTCCTTCCCTCCATCCCGCTACCTCTTGTGCTCAGGGAGCAGGGGTCGCGTTTGCTGCTCAGGAGTCCTGGAGGAGAGAGCTGCAGAGTTTGATAATGACCATGAAGCGCGCCTTTCACTTGTCTCTGCTCTCTTATGTTGTTCACAAAGCCATTCTGATAACCAGGCAGCAGAACATTTGCATCCCCGAAGCCATAAAGAAGGAGTTAATTTTTACCCTCTTCCACTTGCATCCTGCCATAGGCACGGGACTTGTGCACCCCAAGCAGGGCTGATCTGAAAGCACCAGCAGCCAGAGTCCCTTCACTACCAAAAGTTTACCTTTACTTTCTTCAAAGCCCTAATTTCCACACACAGGGAAAAAAAAAAAAAGACACTTTGCTTCTGCCCCTTTGGCGCACGCCACGCACCTCCCTTGAGCGCTGCATCGCACAAGACGCTTCTTTTCGTACGCACATTGTTGCGGCAGCCACCCTAGGGGACACCCAGCCCTGCCACACGTGCCCACCCTGGAGGGAGAGGAAATAAATAAAAGCATCGCCCCCAGGGCAGGGCTGCAGGTGGGCAGCAGGGAGCTGCTTTGCAGCTCCAGATCCCCAGCTCGTCCTCCTCCCAGCCCCAAAACTGCTGTCCCCGGGCTGCCCAGCTGGCGAGGTCTGATTAAAGAAGCTCGCGTGGCTCAGCCAGCCGGCACCAGGTCAGAGTCCTGCTGGCAAGGGAACGAACCTCACCCATCCCCACCCATCCCGATACAGGGATCAGGCTCCACAATGGCACAAGAGACACATCCAGCACACAGAGTTTATTAAAATACGCATTTTATGGGTTAGTGGCTCCAGATTTAAACCAAGACATACACCTTATGTAGAAGTCATCTTCTATCCCCTCTAGCCCACCAATAATTACCCTCGGGGAACACATACAGTTTGATCACCTCCAAATACTTCCAGTCTGACCACATCCCTGAGCTGCAAGCCACAGGAACCAGCTCAGCACCAGTAAATCCCAGCGCTCTCCTCAGCCCAGACATCAGCCACAGGTTCAGACCCGCAATTACTTGTGGGGCACTTATTTATTAGTGAACGTCCACCTGCCAGATTTATGGTCACAGATGCTTGACGCAGTTGCAGGCAGGAAACACCTAAGCACCCAGGTCTGTAAATAAGCTATCGGGACATGCGGGTGACCTGCAGATCCAGCTACGATCATTTATAGGTGGCACAGAGAGGCCCCATAGCCAAGACCTGCCCCGAGCCTGCAGGCACAGCTCCAGCAGACGTGCTGCATGAACCACCGAGAGTCCCAAATTCCCCCCGAAGCCAGGTGTTCCTGGACTGCAAGGAAAGCAAGAAGCAGCAGAGCTGTTGAACAGCGCTTGTTTTTAGCTAAAGAGCATCTGGGCCGAGACTTCCCCTCACCTGTCTTGTTGCACCCTTGCTGAAATTGCAGCTTGGCAGCAGACCTGGGAGCGATCCTGCCCTCTGGCACCAGCAACCTAACAAACCCCTACTTGCTGCCCGAACGGGCACTTTTCCACAGCCCGGCTGCGCTTGCGTTGTTGTTACGAGGTGTTATAACCCAGGGAGTCACCGTGGGGACGTTTCCCATTTCAATCTCTCTGGGAAAAGACCAAGCTTCTGGATAAGCCCAGAGCTCAGCAGTGCTGACAGTCACTTTGGACCTGAACATTTGCAAACCCGCTGCTGGGCGGCCTCCAGCGTGCTGAGAGCCCAGGAGATGGCACAGCAGGGGCTGCAGGGATGGGAGCACCCAGCTCCCCCACGTCCATCCCCCCTATCTACTCCTATACTCCTTGTCTCACCCCACCACCCCCCGACACCCATCTCCAGCTGCTGCGGCACAAGCTCCGGCCTCAGGGTTTCACTTCTCCCACTGCTGATGCTAAAGAGTGGCACCTTGTCATCAGGGCCCGAAGGACACGGGTCCTCCATGGCCTACAGTGCAAAAAGCAGGTCAAGTTCAGAAGAAACACACGGTTTTACTGTTTGCAAGTAGGTGAGCAAGGATCCTCCCCTGCTCCCGGTGGGCCGGGGCACAGAAAGTCATCTCCTCAGCCAGAGCCATGTGTTGACGAGGCAGGCGGAGATCAGCACGGAGTAGATGAGGGCCTCCTTCTGCTGCCAGGCGTTGCACTGCTCTTCCAGCACGCGCAGCCTCCCCGAGATCCTCGTCAGCTGCAAGGAAAGCAGCGGGGCCGTCAGCAGCCCTGCCGTACGGCACAGGAGGCTGGCGCAGGGATGGCGACGGAGGGAAGGAGAAATGGGGGGCTGCCACCTCCTTCAGGTCCTCCCATGTGGCAGAATTAGCAGCCCTACCTCAGCCTACGAGGGGATGCTTCAGGAAAAGGTCCTTCCCATCGGAAGAGTACCTGAACCACTCCCTGAAGGCAGGCTGGGGGGGGTCTGGCCATCTCCTGCAGCCCCTCAAGGGAAGGGCTTGGTGGGTCAACACACGCCAGCTCTCCCTGCTTCTCCATGGGAAGCATCACCCAGGGCCAGCTTGGCAACGCCAGCAAATCGAGCCTGAGCAACAGATCCCTGGAGCGCCCTCATCCACCCTCTTGTGGCTCTCCCAGAACACACCCGCAGCCCTCCGCCTCCTCTCTCACCTGCTTTCTCATTGCTGCCATCTCAGCCGTGCCGACCTCCTCCAGGGAGCTTTCCGGGGCTGGGCCAGCCTCCTGGGAGCTGGGGGAGAAAAACAGAGATGCAAACACTGCTCGAGAGGTGCAATTATCTTCCTGCACACGTGGCACTGCCCCGGGGAGCCGAGCCATGCAGGCAGCGCATGCGTGCCCAGGTCGTGCCAGCTGAATGCAGCTTCAGGAGAGAGGAAACGGCGCGTGCACAGCACCTCCTGATTTCTTCTTACCCCCATCATGCATTTTTACACCCCTCCACCATGCACCCCGGAGTGATCACAACAAAACTTACAGCACATGCTACAGCAGCCAAGAGTAAAAACACGTGCTTATGTTTCTTTAGAGGCCCAGCAGAGAGAAAACATGATATTTACCCAGCATCCATTTTCTACAGCCAGAGGAATTCACTGAGGATTGGATAAATCAGAGTTAGAGCAAGACAGACAAACACAGACCACATGGCCAATGCCAAACTGGAGGGCTGGTATCATTTACACCAGCGGGTGGGGATCCAGCCGGTGGGAAGCAGCCACCAGCTGGGGGTACCTATCTGAACACGTGTGTCAGCGAGCAGAAAAGGGTCCTGTGTTTGCTGAGACAAGGATTTGCCCTCTCCCATGACTCCCCCACAAGAAAGTGTCGCCTTCTGCCCTCATAGCAAATCTTACTGGAAATGTAAGTACGCATCCCAGCCGTGCCACACTTCCTTCCACCCCTGCGAACACGGGGGCCACCCCGGGACACGCAGCTGCACCGGCAGAGGCTACGGATGAGCTCCCCTGGAGACACAGCCTTGCTCCAGGGCCCACAGCACCGAGCCACAAAATGAAGTCGATGCACGGCGAAACGTCCGACTTGCCACGTTCAGTCTGCTGTTACTGCCGTCAGAGGCTAGTGTTACATGAGCTCGTCTGTAAACCAAGTGTCCCCCACAGGCGCTCGCTTATACATGATGGGTTACCAGGTGTCAAACACCACTCCTCTGGGGACCTCAGGAAGGGGGGAATTTATTCCCGTTTGCAACCTGATACTGATCTCACTGAAGAGAAGACAGAAAAGCATGCAGAGGTTAAAGGAATCTGCCTGAAAATACATTTATGAGATAATGCCTCCACGTAACATAGCCATGGTATAATATGAAAGTCACGACAGAAAGGAAATCCAATTTCCCCCAGCACAAAGCCATTAAAACTGGACACATTCTGCAGCTTTTAATTGAAAAATCCCAGTTGACACAGGTGACCACCCTTTACAGGAGAGACTAGAAATTACCTCCCGATGACTCGTACCCTTCAAGAGGTCACTGTCACGGAAATATTCCAGTCTCCAGCCAAGGCCAGAGTTGTGGGTTTTTTTACATAAAAAATTCAGCATAAGCAAGTCAGCTCCATCACTTTTTACTGCTGTTGTTGGGGGTACGAAAGAGACACTGTATGCATTTGAAATGATGCAAAGCACCAGGAAGAGGTGTTTCACGGTGCCTGGCTTCAAAAGGGAGATCGAGAGCTGGGGAGAGGCTCAGGGCTCACCCCGCTGTGTTACAGCAGCTCCACAAGTTACCTCCTGCCGTGGTACCATGGCTAGACCTCCTCCACGGCTGACAGGAGGAGGGAGAAGGTGCCATGCGGCCGCTAACCAGATCAGACAGCATGGCCAGACTTTGTCAAAAAAGCCACATTTGAAGACGTCCCTGCTTTTCAGTGTGTGCTGGCTATCCCCTGGCAATGCCCGCAGCTCCAGCTGCGGAGGGAAGGAACGATGTGCCAGAGTGGTGCGGATGATGGATGCTCCCTCTCCTCCCTGTCTGCCTGGAGGTTTTGCTCAAGGAGAACTGGTGCTGTGCGCCTGCAGGAGAGGGTGTTGTGGTGACGGGATCTGGGATTGGGCCGTTTGTCCTGGATTTTGATCCCCTTCCCACACTTCTCTCCGTCGAGCATGCAGAAAAAGCACCACCGAAGAGCAGCTGAGACCCAGCAGTGTCACGGGTGATGTTAGGTCGCTTGGGGCAACCAGAGGAACGCTATTAAGCCAAGCAGGAGGTGCCAGCCCAGCTGGGTTAGCAGGGTGCACCCAGCCCGACCGCACCGGGCACCCAAAGCTGAAAGAACAGGCAAGGAGAAGAGACCGGGGCAGCCGTGCGGGAGCATCCTGCCCGCGTGGCTCCCATGAGGGTTACAAAGCTCAGGCCTGGCTGCTGCCTCCGCAAGGCAAAGGCAGGTCCTTGCAGAGCGGCAGGGAGGTGGCTCGGGACGAGCCGAAGTCACCTGGATGGCGTCGGGTCTTGCAGGGAGCCCTGGACACGGTGGAAGAGCACCTGGCCCAGGAGGTACATGGTCTGGAAGATGTTCTGCATGGAGTAGATTCTGCCCGTCTCGGCGAGGAGGGGGAGCGGGGCGCTGCGAGGGGGCAGGGGGCACACGTCCGGCCTGGGGTGCACAAAAACCGCGCCGGTTACTGCCTGGCCTCATAGGGCAAAAGCAAAGGCTGCCGGGGCCCTTCGTCCCTATGGCTGCCCCAAGCATCTCAGGGCAATGCCAGCGGCACCCAGACCTCCACGTCAGCAGGTGGGAGAAGCCCCTCCAGCAGCCCAGGCGCCGAGGCAGTCTCTCGACTCCTCCAAAGCCAGCCACGGCTGCACGATAAGCAGACCTTCACCGTCACACCTCTCCTGCCTCCCCCGGACAGACCTTGACTTCTTGACGGCTCTGCTCTGGATTAAGCTAAAGAATTTTCTCCACTGAATCCAGAGCCCAAGACCATGAAGAAAGGACCAACTTAAACCCCTTCCTGCTACAAGGTATGCTCAAAGAGCTGAAAAACAAGTATGCTCTTAGCCCACCCTGGCTGTAAGGCACTGCAAGCTTCAACAGTCCACGTAGAAAGTCAGTTAAGCCCTGGCACCAGTGCTGGAGCAGGAGGCCATGTCGGGAGCCACTGGGAGGAAGATGGGAAGAGCTGGAGAGACTGGGACCAGCCAAAGCAGGGGCAGCACCATCCTGGTGGCCCAATGGCCAGGCAAGGACCAAGAGCGCTGCCCCGAGCTGCAAGTGGGGTCACGCTGTCCTGGGTGTCTCAGAGGGCAGCACGTCTCCCCGGGGACCAGCACAGCTGCCTTTCAATGCTGCCTGGCATGAACCTCTCCCTGCCAACACCAGAGGCCGCTTTCCTCTTAACCAGCTTTGTCCAAGAGCGGGACCAGCCCCGATCTGGATCCATCACACCTCGGGGCACCAACAGGGAACACCAAAGCATCACGGACCCCAGGAGACGCGGCCCCTGCCCACCCCAAACTGCTCTGGGTTCGTGCTCACCGCTCGTGACGCTGGCCCGGGCTGTGCAAGGCCAGCTGGGTGTAGTCACTCGGAATCCTCTCCCGCCGTGACCTGCCGCTGTTGTGGCCCTGTTGGCATCAAACACAGCTGCGTTAGGGCAGAGCCTGCACAGGGCGAGCCCAGCCCCATGCCCCGGGCAGTCTGCAGGGTGAGGACCCCACCAGCACGAGGGAAATGCTCAGTAGCACTGCACAAGCCCCAGCCCGGCTAGATGATGCTGGAGCAGATGGGAAGACGTGCCCTGAGCAGGACAGGATCAGCAAAGAAGGTGTATTCTGGAGAGAAAGACATGAACGTGACACATCCAGGAATGGCTCCTGAATTTTAGGGAGGTGAAAGCACTTGAGAAGGCAGAGCAGCAGCTCCAGCATTCAAAACAAGCCTTTCTCTACTCAAGTCAGAGGCATCTCTTTGAATTAGTTTCCCACTAGGTTAAAATCTGCTTTCAGCTCCAACACCACAATCCTTTCTGCTGCAGTGAGGAAACAGCTCCACCTTACACTTCATCCAGGAGAAACAGTGATTGAAAAGGGATTTCAAAAGTACCAGAAGGAGGCTGCAGGGGACTGCACCTACTTCAGCCCATCTCCTGCTCATAAAATGCAGTAGAAGATCTGGCTGAACTGATGACCCAGTGTGGGATTGTGTACTGATTATGGGGTAGAAACAGGTCCCACTACACCATTGCCGCTAGCACCCTCTGTGGGGAGGAGGTAGCACGCTGGAAAATGGCTCTGGCTTGGGCTGGTAAGAGACCTCCAGAGAAAAACAACCGCTGGGATGCCCCCCACCACCACGACAGGCAAGCCCGGCTGCTCTCGACACAGTACCAGTCGTCTGCGCTTCTGGGAGCTCGGTCTGCCAGCTACGTGCTGAAAAGGGACCTCCCCTGGGGCGGTGGGCTCAGCTGAGGAGTCTGCGGACGCGTGCCACACAACAGAGGGGACCTTCCTTTGCTGCTCCAGCAGGATGGGCCTCAGACCGGCATCCGATATTTCTACAGAGAGGAGAGAGGGAAGCGTTAAACAAACCTGAACATAGCCCATTGTCCTCAGGACAGGGGGGAGGAGAGATCCTCCCATGTCGAAGAGGCAACTCACTGTCCAGAGTTAACAGATGTACATCAAAAGCCACATCCCGCAGACACGAGTAGTGGGACAGCCTGGAGAGGTGAGAACCGAAAAGCCACACCGCTCCAGGAAAGCAAGTCTGGGGAAATGTTTTTCAAAGCAGGGCCATATATCTCTGCATCTCAAAGCAGGGAGTTTGCCAAAGACCAAGAGGGAACTGTAAGAGATGCGGAGGGAGGGCTTTATAAAACAATCCTGCCCCCTAAAATATTAAAGAGCCTCACCAAACTTCAGCCGCCCCAAAAGACAACCTGGGACATTACCTGCAAGAGAGATCCTCTCAGGGATGTGCATCCGAAAGGAAGGAGGAAGATCCTCGGCTGCGGGCTCCTCGTCCACAGGGCTGTAGCTGTCTGCCACCTTCAGCCTGTTGGGGACCTGCATCCTTTGATTGATGGCTTCGGTGAAGAGCAGGTCACAGCGGGCTCGGTCCAGTCCCCAAAACGGCCACATCTTTTTTGTTTTCCTCAGATTGCCGCCAGCGCCTGCCCACGGCCACGCAGGATGAACCAGAGGGGCCTGGGGTTTCACACAGGGAGAAAGAAAGCAGCAGGCTGAGGGAAAGCGGCAGCAAGCAGGTCTTCAGAACTGACCCCTGCACGGGGACAAGGCTCGTGCTGTAAGGCAGTTAAACACAGGCAGAAACAGCAATAAAGACAGCTGCTATGGGCTTTCCATCCAGGAGTAAAGTTTTTTGGAGACCTAGGAATACGTTTTTGTGTTCACGCACCTTAGAGGAAAAACGAGGTTTTCTAAAAACAAAACACACGCTTTGGTGATAAAATTCCAGGTTACCACAGGAAAAACTGAGGACTAAACTGACTCCACGCACGCTTTCACCACCGGATCCCCTAGGGCTATATCCCACTCCCACACATCTCCTCTAGTGCCCGGACAACCAGAAGCTGAATAGGATGTGCCTGGAGCAGAGCTGTCGGACACCAGCCGCCCTCCCCGAGGGAAAGGAAAAGCACAGCCCCAAGCCCCAGAAGGGCCCCCCCTTTGCTTCTAGGGTGAAATCTCCACCGCAGAAGGGGCTACGTGCCCCCTGCACGGCCCAGACAGCTGGGGGAAGGGAAGTTTCCCATCTTCAAAGCCTGGAGGGGGAGAACAGGAGGCGGCGAGGAGCCGGAGCGTGCAGGAGCCCTGCCTTCTTTGATCACATCAGGGTCTATTTTTAGCACCCAGGTCTCTGCATTTCCAGCCCACCAGGCCGCTCACAGCCGCCGGCGGCCACGGCCGCCCAGTGCTGCCTCCCCTCCTGCCCTCGTCCCAGCACCCTGCTGCCTCCTGGAGCCCCACGGACCCTCGTCCCAGCACCCTGCTGCCTCCTGGAGCCCCACGGACCCTCGTCCCAGCACCCTGCTGCCTCCTGGAGCCCCACGGACCACAGGAGACACGGCCCCGATCCCATGCCACGGCCCCAGCAGCCAGGCCCCGTAACTCCAGGCCCACGAGGGCGGCAGAACCGGCTCCGTGCCTGCGACAATCAGCACTTCCAGCGATCACCTCCCTCTGTTCTCTCCTCCTCCATCGTTAAAAAGCTTTTTTAATTAAAGAGACAGAAAGTTGTCTGCCGTCATCTGCGGCGGTTTGCGTCCCTGCAAGCCGGCTCTGCCCGGAGAGGCGCCCCGGGATGTGGTTTTGGGGGCACAGCAGCCCCCAGCCCGGTGGGAGCTGGCTGCCCCACACCGGGAGGGGGGCGTTAATCCCGGGGCTGTCCCTGGAGGCACCGATCCCACAGGAGAAACCTGCACGGGGCACCCGGCCCCCCCTTGGCCAGCTGCTGCAGCTCCAGGAGCACAGGGAGGGGAGGGAGAAGCAGGCTCTGAGCGTCAAGGCCACCAGGACCATGAGAAATAAATAAACAAATAAAAGCTGTCAAAATCCGTCAGAAGGAAGCGCTCAAACGGCCGGATCTCCTCCTTTAACTTTCTCCGGGGCTTTTTCCAGCCCCTGCCAAGCAGCCCCGAGCCCGCCCCCGCCTCCGCGCTCCCTGTGCAGCGGGGGGCGGCTTCGGGCGGAGCCGAGCACGGCCCCCCCCCGGGGGGGGGAACCCCGCAGCCTCCCGGCCCCCCCTGCCCAGCCCAGGCGTCCCTCCGGCAGGGCTGCCCCCGGGGGGGGTCAGCAGCCCCCTGCTGGAGGCCGGAGAGGCCTCGCCTCCCGCTCCCTGCCCCGCGGAGGGGCTGTGCAGGCCGCCCCCCCCCCCCCCCGCCTCCTCCCGCCCGTTCCGCTGCGTGCCGGGGGCAGCTCGGGGCGGAGCTGGGGGCGGGGGGGGGGGCACTTCTATTAGCATTATTATTTTATTTTTTAGCCGTTGAAGCGGTTTCCCAACCTGGAAGCAGCAGCTCTTCCTGCCCGGGCGGCCGGCGGGAGGCGGCGGCAGGCGGGACAAAGCCCTCCCCCCTTGGCAGCCTGCCGGGGCACGCTTAAAGCCGCCGCCTCCCCCCGCGACAGGCGACACGGCGACAGGCGACACGGCGACAGGCGACACGGCGACAGGCGACAGCCCCGCTGGGCCGCAGGCCTGCTCCCCGGGCACCGAGGGAGGCCCCGCTGCTGGCACCTTGGGGCCGCAGGGCAGGCAGACGGCGGCCCTGGGGGCTCCCCCGCGGGCCTTACCCAAAGCTCCGGTCCCGTGCACCGACCCCGGGGGGGCAAGCTCAAAGCTGGGGGGACCAAAGCGAACCCAGGAGCCACACCGGCTCCCCCCCCGTCCCCCTGCACGCGGCACAGGGGGGGGCTGCGGGCCAACAACCCCACACATCCTCCTGCAGGGCTCGGCCCAGCTGGCTGCGGGACCCCAGCCCGGCCCCAGAGCCCCCCGGTTCCCGTGGGGAAGCCGCGGAGGCTGCGGCCGCCCGGCACCGGGCTGTGCCCGAGCCCGAGCTAATCTCTTCTGCCTCGCAGTGGAGTCTGCAGCGACAAAACGACCCGTTTGGGACGAGCGGCGGTCTGAAACGCTTCTGAATGGCGACGGAGCGCAAGGCCTGACCGTCAAAATCCAGTTTCGAAAGGGCTTAAAATAAATCCCACACCGCCCTGGTCTTGCTATTTAAAGGGGATTATCTAAGAGGTTTAGGAGCGCGCAGAGGTACGTCGAGACGAGCCGGGTGCCCGAATCCCCTCCCAGCCTTTGGGAAATCCCTCCGCACCTCACCCCCCTCCCAGGCCCACAGGACGCCCTCCAGCTCTCCCCAGCGCTGCACCCCCTGCCCGGGGAAGCCCCTGCCCGGTTTGGGGTGCCGCTCCCAGCCCCATGGCTGCACACCCCGGTCTCCAACCCGTGCCCACCCTGCAGAGGACCCGGTTGGGGCTGTGCTGCAGGGTGCGTGCGGGGGCCTTGGTGCCACCACCCCACAGCCGCCTCCATCGCCCCGCAGAGCTCAGCCCCGAGACGCAAGCCCGGATGCACCCAGCGAGACACCCCTGTCCCGGTTTGGGGAAAAAGTCACCCTGTGCCACTCAGACAGTGAGGGTTTTTTAATAAATACCTTTTTGCACAGAAATATACCAAGTTTTACAGAATACAAACCGCAAGGATAGCGACCGCACATCGAAGACAGAAGATCCAAGAGTGCCCCTCCGTCTCCCTCTGGTCTTTTCCAGCTCTGACCCTGGCGTTTGTGCCAGGTCTTCCCATAGCCCCCCCACCCTAAGGCCGAAAGGCAGAGTGAAGGCTGGGGAAGGGACGAGGTGCCGGCAGCCGCAGCCCCCATGGGCCTGTATCCTGCCCCAGAAACGGCCGCATTGGGCTGCGGGACCTGCTGCAAGACGTCGCTGGGACCGAGCGGGACACGGGCGGCCCACAGACGTACAGCGGCCTTTTGGTGCTGGTGGAGACTGGTGCTGGGGTAAACCCCGCGGAGTGGCAGTGCTGGGAGCTTCTGGGCTAGTCTGGGGGGCTGGGGAGCAGAACCCCCTTCACAGCCCATCAGACGTTACTGGGAAATCAGAGACATTACTGGACAGCCCTGTTGTGCGGACCCCAAAAGTGGCCGCCTAGGAATAGGGGACACGCTGGTCCCACAGCAAAGCACGTGGCTGTGCCCTGCCCGGGCGCTGGGACCACCGAGGGGTCAGGCACGGCAGGGTTCAGCCCTGCTCCTGTCCCTCCCGCATCCCCGGCTGTGGCACGATCAGTCGGTTCTCAGCCCTGCAGCCGCCTCTCCCAGCACGCCCTCCACACCGTGGCCGCGGCCACCCCGTGCTCTGCCCACCGGAGGGGCTTGGAGGACAGTGGGGTCTCAATTCCCCCGCCTGCCCTGGAGGACAAGAGCCCCAAAGAGAGGGCCAGAGAGGACAGAGAGGTTCGGGGCAGGCAGAGGGGAGGTTTGGCACGTCCGCAGCCCCTTTGTGCCTGCATCCCTCCTCTGGGGCAGGCACCAGACAGGCCGCCTCCAGGACGAAGGAGCATCCCCACCGCTTAAAGCCCTGCGAGCACCTTTGGTGGTTCCAAAGTGACTTACACCACATGCAGGACCACCACGAGCCTTGCTCCCTTTCCAAAGGGATCTAGGAGATCACAAATCACCTCCCTGCTGGCTCCCTCCCCCTTCTCCCAACAGCAACCATCACTGCAGGCACTGCAGGATGTGATGGGCTCCCTGCTCCCACCAGGCAGCAAACACGCACGAGGGAGGCACTTTCTCCCCAGGCACAACTGGGGGCACAGGCAGAAATCAGCGCCGCCCCTCCTGCATCCCCGGCTCCTAACGAGAGCACCAAGCAGCGAAACAGGACCCGGTGAGGACCGCGGTCTCAGCGCATCACAAACCAGCCCTGCCGACTTGGGCATGGAAAGGACTGACCCCAACACCAGCCCCGCACGTGCCTCGGGTCCAGGAGCTGGTGTGCGCACAGGGTAAGGCTGAGCAGAGCCCCAGGGAGGCAGTGAGGCTGTTTTAATCGTGGGAAATGTTATGTCTGAGGGCAAGTGAGGAAATCAAATGCACCATGGGGAGACCCCCGCGTTGAGCCAGGAACAAGCTGCTGCTCTGCTCTGGCTGCTGCAGCACTTCTGTGAGCGGGGAGTGAGGGGAAGGAGACGGCTGGTAAACTCCGGAGCCATCCCCACATCCCATCCTCACCCTGCTTGGGGACAGCTGGTTTTGGTAAGGTGGGTAAGGCTACTGTGTGATGGCACCAAGTGATGGTACCAGCGAGATGGGGAGCCAACTGGCACCTGAAGGGGGTTCCGGGCACGGCAACAGGTGGGGGGTGAGCGGGCATGAGTGTGTGAAGAGGCAACAGGGACACAGACCCGCTATTTGGCCGCAGTGGGGGCAGCAGCCACGATCTCTTCATATTTCGGCGGTGGGTCGTTGTAGGAGATGCTGGTCTCTTCACCGCTGCTGCTCTCCGGGTGCCCCGTCACCTCCTCGTAGGAAGGCGGAGGGGTGGCACTGGACAGTCTGGAGAGGACGGAGACCGAATGCTCTGGCGGACAGAGGGTGCCGTCCTGCTGAGGGGTGCCTCCTGCTCTGCCGTCTCCAGCCCCCCGGTTGCTCGCTTCTCGCTGATTTTCCCCCTGGCTTTGCGACCGCTCCCGGTACACCATGACCCTGGGGAGGCTGCGTCCCGTTCGGCTGGCCAGGTAGCGGTTCTGGGCATAGGAAGGGCGGTGGCGGGTGGCCTTCTGCAGCTGGCACCTCCAGATGATGAAGAGGGCGATGACTATCAGCAGGGCCACTCCCAAGAGGGGCACCACCACGTACATAGCGTCTGAGCGCTCTGTGTTGTGCCCGGGGTCCTTGACAGAGTAGACAGAGTTGGTGTAGCCCTTCCAGAACTCCATCTGCAGCAGGAAGAGAGAAGGAACCATCGTGTGCTTGCGCACGGGACGAGCAGCCCCTGACCATCCGCAGGCCCACAAAAGAGGCAGAGGTTTTTTGGCTGCCTTGCAGCACCCTCACCGGGGCTGTGAGCCACTCCGCCACATGCAAGTGCCACACGCACCCACCGAGGAGCAGGGCGGGACAAACTCACCGTCTTCTCCTTGTTCTCGAACACTTCCTTGACCTCCTCATAGCTGCAGACCTCCTCGATGCACTCCCGCTCGATGGTGCCCTGCCGAATCTCTTCCAGGAAGCCGTTGGCTCGGGGAAAGCGCTTCAGGACCGAGTGGGCATTCCTGGCCCCCAGGAACACTGCAAGACACAAGGCGCGGATGCTGAACAGAGACAAGCCCACGCCTGGCCTCTGCCCAGCCAGGCTTCCCCACCTGCGGGGCTGCAGCCCAGGATTCAGGCGGATCAGGCACCCCAAACACCCCCCAGCCCCGAGCTGCAGCTCAGGGTGCCCGCTGAGACGGGGCACAGCCAGAGGGGAGCTGCTGGGGGCTGCCCAGAGACACGCGGCACCAGCAACGTCCTTCCACCAGGACAGAGCTGGGGAGGCACACGGGCACCCCGCAGCAGCAGAGCCCCCCGGCATTGCTACGACGTCCTTGCTGGAGCACGGCTGGGAAGGGAAACAGCCCCAGGGCCAGGGAAAGCAGAGCTGCCAGCAGAGGGACACTGAGCCCCCAGGCGGCAAGCTGCTTGGGCAGACTTGAGGAAGCCTTCTAGCATTCCCCAAGGACTGCAGGAGAAGCGTCCAGCTTCCCCAAATCCCCAAGAGCTTAGCATTGCCTCTCAGAAGAGGCAGGCCGGAGGCCAAGCGGATCTTCGGCAAAGCAATACCCCAGGCCCAGGAGCTGGCCACCACAGCCGGGCCTAAGCAATGACCTGGGGACACCGCCTGGCCACCCAAAGCTCAGGCTTTAGGACAAGCGGCTCCTCCTGCACTTCCAGGAGGGCTCTGGGAGGCGCAGGACCGGGCGCCCGGGGCAGACAGCCTGCTGGAAGCTGGCACGCACGCTGCCGTTGCTGTGGGGCCGTACAAGTACAAGGTTTGCCCCAGAGAAACCAGCGTGTCTTCTCCCAGGCCCAACAAGGGCAAGCAACCTCCACGCCCAGGGACAGCACGGGGATCATGAGCCCAACACTGAACAGGCCTGAGCGACCTCTCCTCACGCCTGGCATCACCTTCTCAGCCCTGCCGCATTTGGGCGCGGAGGCCTCGCGAACCTCCCTCTGCTCCCACAGCCTGGGAGACTCCAGCTTGCCCACGTCAGCCTGAGAGACGTCCCACAGAGCACGCGCTCAGAAAGCCGAGCAGGGCCAGCCTTTGGCTGCCCGCGAGAGGCAGCCCTTCCGAAAGCTCTGCCCCCGCATTCTGCAGGAGGGAGGCCTCCGTGGGGTGCAGGGAGCAAGCGCCTGCAGGACCCGCAGCAGCGCGGGGAAGGCAGGTGAGCTGCTGCCCAGAAAGCAGCGGCGCACGCAGACCCTCGCAGGATGCAACGGCCCCTCGGGCGCTTTTTGTAAGGCAGCGCTTCCCTAACACGTCCGGCCACGCGCAGCTGCGGGCTGGCAGCGACCTCGCTGCCTCCTTTGAGCCAAACGGATGGGTCCGGGCGGCTGGCGCGCTGCAGCCTGTTCGCCTCCTTCGCCCTCGGGCTCAGCCAGACAAACCGACCCGCACCGCAGCAGCTGCAGGGCGAGGAGGCAAGGAGACAGCTGGAGCCTCCCGTCAGAGCAGCTCGGCTGTAACGCAGAAATCCTCCCTCTGTAAGGAGCTCGCCAAACGATCAAACGTAACGCTCATTAGCAGCCTTTCACCAGAGAGACTGACAGGTTTCCTTCTGCTCCATCCTCCCTTCATCCTGCTTCTAAAGCAAGGCAGCAAGGTGGTTGTGAGAAAACTTGTAAATGTCAGGGCAGGGACAGAGTAAGCAAGCACTACAGTGCTGTGCCACGCCGTGCCTGGAGATACCGTGCTCTCTTTGTGCTGTGTAGGTGCGTTTTCTCCCCTGTGATTTATTAATGGCTTGCTTCAGGGAGAGCTTGCAGAGGGCTGAGCCACTGAGGTGTGAATGAAGAACAGCATGAATGATGTGAGTCAGAGACTTTCCCTTCAGAAGCGACTTTATTATGCCTTTTTTTTTTCCTTTCTAAATAACAAGGACAACCAAAAAAAGCATCTTCAAGAGGAACAGAAGGCATCTCGCAGGAGGGCAGGGATCAGCTTGCCTTGGCTTTCCCAGCCAAGGAGCGCTGTCCTGGCTGAAGAGCGAGCAGGTTGGCAGGCCGGCCTTCTCTTGAGCCTCTCCAGAAACAGATGAAATTTTACAAAGATAGTATCCGTTCTGCAAATGTCCCATCTTTCAGTGGAGAAGCCTGGCCTCACCTCCTTCGGCCTCTTTCCGGCTTCCTCAGCACACCCTGGAGCAACGAGCTTGGCTGCAGATCTCACCTGCAGGCTCTCCAGCCCCGCAGAAACCAGTCACTTGAGCCCGTCCCTGCTTCGCTGAACTGGCCACTACGACAGAAATAAAAACAGACACACGGACAGGCAGGTATCAGGAGCAATGCCCCAGCTGAAAGCATGCTGCAATGGAGGCATGCGCCTCTTCCCACAGCCAACCTCCCTCAGGGACCTAGAAATGACAGGAGAGCAGAAACTAAGTCATTGCTCCCTCCTCTCTTTCACGTGGAAAGCGCTAATAGTTCCCACAGGCCTGGCGAGCAGAGCAGGAAAATGGTAGAGAGAGCCCAGCAGTGGCTGTACTGACTCCTCGTGCCTCTCCAAGCCTCCCCACACCAGTGGGAGCACCGGTGCTCAGGAAAGATCGGAGCTTTAGGCAGGGGGAGCAGGAGCTCGCTGCCATCCCCGCGAGGTTTCCTAAGGAACTGCTGGCCCCTGGCGGCAGGCAGGCTGGGCCATGCCTCTGCCCACAGCTCGGCTGCCCTGCCCTGGGGACACCCCCAGCGCTGCTTCCCTGCAGAAGGACACAGGGCCGCAGCCCTGGCTCGGCGGGAACGTGCTGACCACCACGCAGCGCTCCTGCAAGTGACAGCACGAAAGGGACCGCTCGGCAGGGGGCACTGCCGCCGCTAGGGACACCTCCCGGGGACAGCAAGTGCTCCTACGCCGGCACCCAAGCCCTGGGAGGGAGAAAGTGCAGCAGGGCAGGGAGCCAGCTCCTCGTTAGGGCAAGGCTAAAACTGCCTTTTAAAAGCACCGTTTAGGGCAGAACCTGCCTGACGATCCCTGCTGCCTCCCCCACCTAGCACAGCGCAGACAACAAAAGCAGACGTACCTGTCATCCCGCAGTCCTCCTCCTCCTGCCCAGCTTGGACGCGGCCTCCACCTTCGCAGCCGGCTCCGGTGACACCCCGAGCGGACCCCGAGATCCCAGCCAGATCTCCGGCATCCCCCCGTTCACAACGGCCGTCCTCCTCGAGCTCCCACCGCAGCGCCGTGCGCAGCCTCTGCGCAGGCTGCCCGGAAGAGCGAGGAGGGCGGGTTGAGCACAGCCCTTCCCAGACCACGCGCCACTTTCCTCCCTGCACCCTCGCTAGCCTCGGCCCAGCTTTCTCCAGGCCAGTCCCTGCGGCCACCAGCCCCAGGTGGCCACAGCTGCCAGGCACGGGCTCCTTCGGACGCCAAGACGCAGCGTGCCCCAGCTGCACGAGCTCCTGCTGGGAGCGCAGAGCCACAGTGCCCCCAGCCACGAGGGCTTCAGGACAGCACGGCACAAGTCATGGGCCACCTCCCTGGGGCACCAAAAAGCCTCAGGGAGGGCTGCCGTGCACAACAAGCCTAATGGGGGTAAAGAAACGCTGCAGCACGCAGGTGCTCCTGGAGAGGTCAGCCCTCCAGCACCTCCTCTCAACTCCCACCTTGCGCAGAGAGAGGCACAAGGCAGGCTGGACCTCAGACCGCGTTCAGGGATAACAGTCACGGCATCCGAGCCCCCAGGAAAGCACAGGCACCCCTTCCTTGTGAGGTGACTGCAGAACACTCCCCTTCTCCCCTCCAGCACCACTGCCACCTCTCCACCTGGAGCGGGGAACACTTACTTGCCATGCTGCCTCACTCGGCTACGGGGAGCTCCCACCTACCTGCAGGGAAAAAAAAAAAACAACACAACAGGAGAGTCACTGACAGCTTAAATTTCAGCCCAGCAGCCCCTGAAGCCCAAGCCTTCCACCACCCAGGGCCAGATTCGTGCAGCGCGATATCTGTAGGACCCACGACAGCTGCCAGCCAAGCGCTACCTCCTCCGAGAGCCAGGGAACCCCTCCTCCCCAGCCCTGTTTGATGCGGCCTCTGGCCGAGGGCAAAGTAAAACAGGCCCAACCTGCAACCTTGTCAAGCTCCTGACTTTATTGGAGTGCACAGAACTACGGATGCTCGGAAAGTGATGAGGGTGCCCCGAGAAAAGGAGGCTCCAGAGCAGCCAGCACAGGACAACGAGCGAAAGGGAGAGCCTCCCGTTCACGGGACCAAGGCATGCCCGACGAGGACGCGCGGCTGGGAAGCGACGGGCGATGCTCTGCCGAGTGCAGACGGCACAGCTGGCACCAGAGCCTCCCCGTGCCTGGCACGCCTGCTGCCCGCAGCCGCCTGGGGCGGCCCCTGCGGTGTCTGTGCCGCGCCGGGACCCTGCCCACGGGCTGACCGAGCCCCCCGGGAAGGGAAGGGAAGGGAAGGGAAGGGAAGGGAAGGGAAGGGAAGGGAAGGGAAGGGAAGGGAAGGGAAGGGGAACCCCTGCAGCTTCGGGAGCCGAGGTGACCGGGCGCTGCCGGCAACAGGCTGCTGCTCTGCCCTTCCAGGGGCTGGCCGGGCGCAGGGTCAGCAGCCACCCCGCGCCGCAGCCGCGTCGCCGCCCCGCCAGGTCCCGCTGCTGCGGCTCCTTCCCGCAACCCGCAACGGGCGCGGCCGGGCCGCGCTCCCCGCTGCCGGACCGGCGGCCGCGGGGCTGGGGGGGGAAAGGACTCGCCCCTGCCGGGGCCCGGCCGGCCAGGCCGGGGGCAGCGCGGCCAAAGGGGCTCCCCGGCTCCCCGGGGCGTCCGCCCCCCGGCCGCAAAGGCCGCTCGGGCACCTCGGAGCCAAACCCGCGCCCCGTGAGAGGGGCGGACCGGAGCCGCGCGGCACCGCGGGGCGCTGCCACCCGCTCGCAGGAGGAGCCCCCCCGCTCGGTTTCGTGCTTTGGGTTCTGGCCGCGCTCGGCACCCCCCGGCCCGGAGCCCCCCGGCCGAGCCCAGCCCCTCACGGCCCTGTGAGGAGCCCCCAGCTCCCCCCCCCGCCCCGTACCTCATGGCGGCCCCGCGCCCCGCCGCCGCCGCCGGGCAGGAGGGATGCGGACGCGAGCCCCGCCCCCTCGCCGCCCCCCCGCCCAATCGCGTCCGCCCGCACCGCCCCCTCCTCCTCCTCCCGCCCCTGCCATAGGCGGGCGGGCGGAGGGGGCGGGACTTGCTGCCGCTGAGGACGCCGGGAGGTGTAGTCCCGCGGCGGGGCCGCGGTGCGGGCCGCAGGCGGCGCTGCGGGGCCGCGGCCGGGGCTGCGGTGCGGGCGGCCCGGCGGGGAGGTGTCCGCCCGCGGCGGGCAGGCGGGGCCCCGCACGCTTTATTTATCCGCAAGGCGGCTCCAGCCCCCCGCGGAGCCTGGCAGCGCCCGGTCGGGGCGCCGGGCTCCCGCCTGCCCCTGCAGCAGGGCAGCGTTTGTGCTGCTCCCGGCCTCTGTGGTGCTCCCGGCCCCCAGCCCGCTGCCGGCCCCCGGCCCCACGCCGCTCACGGCCTCTCCTCCATCCCCACGCCACGTACACCGCCCTCACACCGGCCTGGCCGAGCCGGCTGCTGGCAGCAAGGAGCCAGCCCCCACAGCAGGCACAGCACCCCCAGCTTTGCCCTCCCCTTCCTCAGCGTCCTCCTCATCATTGTCCTCTTCATCCTCCTCCTCCTCCTCCTCCTCCTCCTCGTCCTCCTCCTCGCTGCCCGAGTCGTCGTAAAGGCAGAGCGTGGCCTGCACGGGGAAGTTCCGCAGCAGCCTCTCCCCCACGCCGTACAGATAGTCGAAGGACTTGGACCTGGGCCACAGGAGCCTGCGGGGGGAGACGGGCGATGAAGGCCTCCTCCCGCCGCCCTCGGGCACGGCAGGGGCAGGGCGGCGGGGCCGTACCTGACCGGGTGGTGGAAAAGCGCCGGCGCCTTGCTGGGGTTGCCGTCCCTCGACGCTTCCGCCACGTCGCGAGGCTGGGCCTGAGGAGACGGAGCCGGGGTGGGAGCTGCCCCGGGGCTGCTGCTGCCCCCTCCTGCTGCCGTGGCGCTCCGGCAGGGCGGGTGGCAGCAGGGGCATTTCTCCCGTCTCTCGCCCACCAGTGCAGGATTACCCCTTACAGACCCCACAGCCCCTGTGCAGAGTCCCTGAGGGGCCGGGCTCCTCCCAGCCCTGCTTTTCCTCGCTCCTCTGCCGTCAGGATTTAGGTCCCTGCGCCCCCGCAAAAGGAAGCTGGCATCTAAACCCCAGACAAGGGCCTTTTGCCAGAGTAATCTCCCCCGCTGTGCCCAGGCGTCCCGCTAACCCCCTGAGGAATGCCCGCCGGGCCGGGAACAGGCGGCCCTTTGAGGCCCCCACAGAGCAGCTGTGTTCGCCGCGGCTGGCACTGCCCCGGCGAGGCGATGTGCTGGGGGACGTGGGCGCCGAGGGTGGCCCCTTCTCACCCCCCTCTCCCCACAGACACGGCCACCCCCACGCAGGCTCCAGCCAGTGCTGCCGTGGGGCAGAAGGGATGGCAGGGTGCGGGCACCCTCGGGGGACACAGGGGTGAAGGAGCGTGGGGCCAAAGGCTGTTTTTTCTGCCCAACGTGGACCCCCAACCCTGCCGGCGGGAAAAGGGGAGCCCCAGCAGGGAGCCCAAAACTCACAGCGTCCGTCCGTCCCCGCTGCCGCCCGGTCGCCTCCTCCTCCTCTCGGGGCAGCCACGGTCTCCAGAGAGGCAGGGGCCTGGGTGAGGACAGCGGGTTGGTCGCGGTGGCCGCGCTGGCTCTGCACCCCCGGTGCTGGGGTCCCCACCCGAGCCAGGAGCAGCGCAGCCTTCGCCCAAAGCCAGCCGGAGCCCACCCGCCCCGAGACCCCCCGCCCCGCGGCACCCGAGGTACCTTCCCCTCTGCTCCAGCCCCGGGGCCGGGCGAGCACCGGGAGGCACCGGGAGAGAGCGGGGAGGCAGGCGGCAGGCAGCAGCTTCCATGCGGGCAGCGGTGTGTCCCTTCCGAGGCTGCGGGCCCTCGGCGAGGACGCCTTTATAGCCCTGCCCCGGCCAGGGACTCGCAAATTCTTCAGGGCAGGGGAGCGCGGGGCTGGGGGCAGCAGTCCCCGGGGTGTGAAATTTGTCCCAGTTGTGTAAACAGAGGGTTGGGGGGGGACCGGGAGCGGGGTGCTGGGATCTCCGGTGGAAAAGCAAAACACAGAAGGGAAAAGTCAGACACCGTTTGTGAGAAAATCACCAGGGGCACCAGGGGGGCAACGGAGGAGGGCAGAGACAATTAACGAGGATGATTAAGTGCTCTTCGTGGCCATTTGCATAAGGGAGAGGGGATTTGGGAAGGGCTCGGGGGCGCTGGGGCACCAGGGTGGCATGCGATGGGCACGGTGGGGGCAGCGTGACGGGCTGCAGCGGTGCTGAGCACAGAGCAACCAGGAGCGGGGTGAAGGGATGCTCAGGAGGGGACAGGGGGAAGATGGATGGCGGGGGATGAAACGGTCCTGCCCGGGTTCGTACCCCCCTGGCACCACCACGTGTCCTGACCCCCTGTAATGCCCCTGCCCGGGCACTCGAGGCAAGGTGCTGCCGGCGGTCAGGTCACCTCGCGGTCCTGGGAGAGTTTCACTTTGGGACAAGGAAAGAAAATAGCAAATGGTCGCTGCTGTAGCTCTGCCAGTGTCCAAACACCGGCCGGACCTGGCCTGGCTCCGAGTGCAATTTGTCACCGGGGGCCCTCCCTGCCCCTCTCCATCTGCGGCAGCCGGGGAGCGGGAGGGGGCACGGCGCGAGCGCAGCCCTCATTACCGTCCCCATTTGCTCCTCATTTGGGCCAGGAGCCTTGTGATAACAAACCCCGCAGAGGACGAGCAGGGCCGGGGGGTTCAACCTGCCAGCAGCGGGCACGCAGCCCGGCCCGGCTCAGACTCGGGCACAAGATGAGAACGGCGCGGCTGCCCGTCGCTGCGGGTGCCGGGGCGCCGCGGGGCACCTCGCCCCCTGCCCGCTGCACTGCCCCACGCCCGCTCGGGCTCCAGCTGCTCTCCTCTTGCCACGCCAGCTCCCGGGGGCTGCTGAGCCCCGCAGGCAGCGACGGCCCCGATGTGCCCCCCGCCAGCCGGGCATCGCCGCCAAAGGTGAAGGTTCCCAGGAGCCCGCGGAGATGCAGGGCGAGGGAGGAATTTGGCTTTATTTCTGCAGCTGCTCCTCCTCCTCGCTCGGCTCCCTTCGCTCCCCCCCGCGCCACGAGCCCCCCGCAGCCTGGCACCCCAAGCCACTTAGGCAAACGCCCACCCTGATAATTAATAGAAAACGAGCAAAACAAGGCGGCCCAGCTCCCCAATCCTTCCTGATGCCGAAAGGGTTTAATTCTGATCTACAATAAGCTTCTGATCCGGGCTGAGATTTGCGGATGGATTTTGCAAAGCCGCCGCGAACAGTTCGCAGTCCCTGATCCCCGGATCCCCAGCCGCTCGCCCTGCCCCGCTGAGCCTCCTCCGGTCCCGCACGCCTGCAGCCTCCCTCGGCCCCGCGCCGCCGCATCTCCAGCCGCCTCGGTAAGTACGGAGCCCTCGCCTGCCTCAGTTTGCCAGCCCCCGAGGGCCCCGGGTGCTAATTTAGCAGCGGCAGCCCTAAGATCGAGCAGAGGGGCTGGTTAGTGCCTGGGAAAGGAGACAGAAGTCAGGGAACTTTGGTAGCAGACATCTGAGGTGCTGCAGGGGCTGCGCCCTCAGCCGGCAACTTTCCCAGGGCGGGAGGCCAGTGGCCGGGCGGCACCGTGCGGTTTGGCGTTTCGCAAGAACCGCACCAGGGGGAATTTTGAAACAAGGCGAAGGGAAAACAAACCCGCGCCTGCCAAACCCCCGCTGCCCGCTCCGAGTCGGGGCCGGAGGCAGCAGAGGGGCAGAAACTCCCACCGCGGCACCAGCACCCCCGTGGGGAGCACAGGCTGCACCCCGCTGCAGGGCGGGTCACCCCTGCTGTGCCCGATGCGTTTCTGTCCTCTGCGGGCCTCTGGGCTCTCCTGGGGACACAGGTGTCACCGGCACCTGCCATTCCTCCCTGTCACCGTGCCATGGAAAAGCTGGCAGCCGAAGTTCGGCCTCAAGAGAGCGCATCCTCTTGTCCCAGCCCCGCTGGAGCGCAGGGCAGGTAGGCAGCAGCAGGAGCCTTAAGCGAGCCCCGACGGGAACAGGAGCAACCCCCTTCCTCCGGTGGGGAAGCCTCGGGGGTCAGCTCCCAAATCGCCACCGCCAGGTCCCAAACACACCGCACGCAGCTGCAGCTTTTTGGCTTTTTCCCTCCGGACAGCGGAAGATAAGGATTAGCTGAGCTTACAAAAGCAGCTCGAGGCGCGCGTAGCAGCAGAGAAATATTTCCGTCCCGTACAACACGGGGGGCAGGGAGAGGCAGCTGGGGAGGCTCGCACCGGGACACGCCGCTCTCCCTGCCCTTGCACCTCCTGCTCCCGTGGGAGATGGCCCCGCGGGGCCGGGCGCGCTCCCCATCCCTGCCCACGGCCGCGGCACCGGGGAGAGCTTTGGCGTCCTGCCCGGGCGGCGCTGCTGTGCCTCTGAAGCTCGCCTGGGAAGATAACAGAGGCGAAAGGGTGCTTGGCGCGTCTCCGCAGGCTCGGGTCAATCGTTAATCGGGGAGGGATTGCTCTCCACTCTTGCAGGTAACCTCTCCTCCCCCCTGCTCCCACCCACGCGCGGGGCCCGCACAAAACTGGCGCCCAGGGGAGCGGGGCGAAGGCACGGCCCGGGGAGAGCAGCCGCCAGCAGGGCCATGGGAAGGTAAGCGTGCGGCAGGGAGAGGCGACGCCCGGCCCCACCATGGTGTCCATGGGGCTCCAGCTGGCGGGCTACGCCATCGCCTTCCTGGGCTACGTGGGCACGCTGACGACCACGCTGCTGCCCAGCTGGAAGATCAGCTCCTACATCGGCTCCAGCATCGTGACGGCCATGAGCTTCACCAAGGGGCTGTGGATGGAGTGCGCCACGTACAGCACGGGCATCACGCAGTGCGACATCTACAGCTCCATGCTCAACCTGCCCTCCGACGTGCAGGCGGCCCAGGCCCTGATGGTGAGCTCCTGCGCCGTCTCCTCCCTCGCCTGCCTCCTGGCCGTGGCCGGCATGCGGTGCACCATCTTCGGCCAGGGCTCGCCGGGCAAGGACCGCGTGGCGGTGGCGGGTGGCGTGGTCTTTGTCCTCGGGGGGCTGCTCAGCTTCATTCCGCTGGTGTGGAACATCCACGTGGTGCTGCGGGACTTCTACAACCCCATCCTCCCCGACAGCACCAAGTACGAGATGGGGGAGGCTCTTTACTTGGGCATCATCTCCTCCTTGCTCTCCCTCGTCGGCGGCTTCATCCTCTGCGCCTCCTGCCCTTCGCGGGACCCGCCGGTCACCTACTCGAACGCCTACCCATCCCGGCTGCTGGCGAGCAAGAGCCCCCGGCCCTCCGTCAGCCCGACGCAGAAGACCAAGAGCGAGTTCAACTCCTACAACCTGACGGGATACGTGTAGCGGCGGCGGGGCCCCTGCCTGGCTCCTCTCCCAGCTCCCCCGAACGCCTGGGCTGGCAGTGAGGGAAGGTGGCGAGAGGAGGGGACGCGGCGGCACCTCCCCTGCTCAGCCCTCTCCTTCATGCGTGCGTGCTTGGGGGTTTGACTCACTGACTCTGGTCACCTTGACTGCTCACAAACCCCAGCTGGCAGCGAAGGACCCCGAATCTGGCTTCTGTTCCCGCCTCGGTGCCGCCGGCCCGCAGGAGCTGCCCCCGTGGGCTGGCTGGAAGCGCACCCAGGGCCGCAGCCCCCAGCCCCGCAGCCCCCAGCCCCAGCAGGGACAGCCACCCCGTGCCCCCAGGGCTCAGCCGCTGGCCACGGAGGGGTTGGGGGGGGGGACCGGGGCACCCCCGGGGGCCCTGAATCCCTGCGGGAGGCGGGTAGGGGTGCAGTGCTGATTACAAACTGATGTCGCAATAAATCTGTGTTTCTAGCTAGGCTGTGACTGAGCTTTCCTCCGGCACCAGGGGGCCAGGAGCCCCCCCAGTGTCTCATTTGGCAGGGCGGGCTGTGGTGGGGCTGTGCTGCCCTGCCTGGCGTCCGTCACGCACAGGGAGCCCCATCCCTTGCTCCGGGTCTTACAGGAGACAAATAAAACACGGCGGGGTCTCGCAGGCGGGTTCTGAGCCCAGGGGTCCTTGCAGGGGCTGGTTTGGGATGGGGAGGCAGGGCCGAGCCCTCCCCACGCAGCCCTTGGGCACTGTGCAGCTGCAGCCCCGCAGCTGGCGAGGGTCCGGGTGCGGGCTGCCGGCGGCACCGAGCAGCGCCACGTGTGCCAGGGCAGGGGAGATGCAGAGGAGGGCTCAGGCAGCCCGTCGCGGAGGAATGAGTGCGTTTTAACTCCGTGCCAGCTCCGATGCCCGTCGGTCCTGCATCCCACTGCCAGAGGCGCGATAACCCCTGCGCCCACGGGGGTTTCAGTTCACCCGCCAGCCCCCCATAAAACGATTTAGATTAGGTCCCGGCGAGGAGGGCACCGGGTTCCCCACTGAGACGTCACCATTAACCTTGCGCCAGTGAAACCGTGTTTACCCGCGGGGCTAACACGCTGCCGATAACAGCGTGAGTCACGCTTTCTCCCCTTCTCCCCGAGGAAGATGCTCACTATCAGGGACCACGGCGATTTCACGGCACAGGCCATTCCCCCGCTCCCCACGGCCGGGGCACAGAGCGCGTGCCCAGCTGAGCTGCTCGGTGCTGCCCTGGGGAAGGAGACCCGGGGTCACAGGGGCCGGGGGTGCAAAACGAGCAAGAGCTGCGGCTCCGGACGGTGCCTCAAATAAAGAAGGGGGGCAATAAAGTATTAACATGCCCTTATCTTCTGAAGCAATAGAGGCACTATAAACGCCCAGCACACAAGCCTGCAGCCACACCTGGGCCACGGGCTGCAACCTCCCAGGCCAGTCGCAAGAAGTGTGGTTTTCAAGCACGTCACTCTTTCCTAACTTCCTCCTCAGAAGGACACTCGCTCGGCCCCAAGCCTTCTGCAGGCAGCCCCCGAGCAGCACAGAGCTCCCCCCTGCCTTGGGGACAGATGCAGGTGATGCCGCCTTCCCCGGGCATCCCGCAGCACACGAAGCACTTACTAAAAGGGACAGCCCTGGCAGGATCCCCCAGCACCAAGGAGCCCTCCAGGCAGCCGGAGGTTAGCTCCTTCTGCCACCCCGCACCTGCCTCCTTCCCTCCCGGGACAGCGGATCCGAAGCAGCAAATAATTCACGGAGGCTCTCTAAGGAGTATGGGGCTAGGTGCTGGGGGAGACCGTCTCTCCCCCCAGTGCAACCCAGGGAAGCACGCAGAGAGGAGAGAAGGGAGGGGAAGAAAATTGAGGCCAAGTTCCTGATGGGCCGAGGCACTTGGAGACGGCCTCCGCATTCCTCTGCCCTCCTCCTTCCCCAGCTGCCTCCCGGCCCCTCGGCAGCAACGGCACTCGTACCTCACCTCCAAAGGCTTCCTGCCCTCCCAAAACCTCGGGGACAGCCTTGGCTAGAGCCACAGAGCTGGGACACCGAGGTGAGGCCGGTGGTGCCCGGCTCTTCTGGTTTTAGCAGGAGGCTTTGCGGGTGAGGGTTGGTGAGGAACCAGCTCCTCCTCAGGGAACACCTTCAGTCGGAGGAAAAGCCGGTCCTGCGCCTCACGGCTACCCATGTTCTGAAAAGTGAGCTTTCAGAGGAGCCTTAAAGGATCTTTTGCTCTTGACAGAAAAATATGAGGTAAGCAAGGCGGAACAAACTCCACGACACAGAGGGGAAGTGGACCTTTGGGTGCACCAGAGCAGGCTCCTAGAAAGCACTTTCCTGGTTGAGGTCGAAAAACAACTCAGAAATTTATCAGGAGAGCTATAAAAACTGTTTACCTTGAAAAATCAGGTATTAGACTCATGAAAAGGACACAGAGGTTCGATCTTCATGGCATTACATTAATATCATAATCACATTTTTCCATAATTTAAGTCTAATCTACCCTAGAAGAGTTCCAGGTTAGCAATCTCAGCAAAGCCAGCACACATGCAATCTGCAGCAGCAACAATCTTTATCAGTGCAGCCTACATCAACTGAGCCAGCAAAACAAGCTTTATCAGCAAGAAACACTTGTACAGGAGTGTAAATAGAAGCTACACCAGGGACCTTACAGAAATATCGCAGAATCACAGGATGGCTTGGGTCGGAAGGGACCGCCAAGCCCACCCAGTCCCAGCCCCCTGCCATGGCAGGGATGGCACCCACCAGATCAGGTTGCCCAGGGCCTCGTCCAACCTGGTCTTGGACACCTCCAGGGATGGAGTAGCTTCACTGGGCAGCCTGTTCCAGGGAAAGCAGACTCATCTCCAGACAAAATCCATCCTGGAGAACTGGGAAGCGCCTGGAGAGTTGAAGAGAAGTTGTGCCGCACCCTGGGCAGCTCCACTGCCCACCTCTGGTTAACCAGCGGCGTGCTGCAAGGAAGAGAGCGAGGCCAGAGGGTCCTAAACCTTTACACGAACAAACCGAGCTGCAACCACGTTAACCAGGCCGCAGAGTCATCCCAAGCAAGCCTGTTGTCCCCATGCTCAGGATACACCGGGACATTTGAGGGCTGCAGTCCAGGGGCACCCCTATTTTGGCAGCTGCTAACCTGTAGGTTACTTCTAGGTAACTTCTGCAGGTAACTTCTAGGTCTGTACCTCGGAGACACCCAGCCCGAGAGGCAGCCGAGCCCCTCCAGGCTCTCAGCCGCGCTGCATGACCCTGGAAGTCACCCTAGAAGCACAGGAACCACGGAGGCTTCACTGGCCCCGGGGCTGCCTCTTGCCTCTGCTCAGGATTTCAAAGGAAGGGTGTGCTTCAAAGAAGCTTTTCCCACACCGGGGAACTAATCTTTCCTTGAGCAGGTGCCTTTTTTCACAGAACTTGCAATACCGTCTCTATTTCTGGGATGTCCAGCTTGCTAAAAGAGGCTAAAACCAGGACAAAACCCACGTCACAGAACAGCATGACTACACTGAACTTGTTTCCCTAGAAGACCTCTAAGTTTCTTTAGGTCATCAGAGCAAAGTCCCACAACACCAGCTACACCTGGCAGACACTCCCAAGATTGCTACAACGGATGTATTATTACCCAAATTTTCAGCCCTTTTCCTTTTATGGGGTGGGTGGAAGCAAGAAGAGAGCTCTTCCAAGCCACAGACACCCAAGAGGTCTGCAGGCATTGCAGAGCTGAGGCCACCACTGGCTCCCCAACCTTGATGCTCCCACACCCTTTGAGCTGTTCCAGTAAGGCTGTACTGGGAAGACCACGCTGCCCTTTGCCTTTCAATTTTCCCCTGGCTGCAGCAGAGGCCAGGGGACAGCTGTCAGAGTGCAGGGGAGAGATCGATTAATCTCTGATCAGCCCTACCTTTCCTGCCGTTGCACACTTCCTCATTGGCCTCCTGCTCTTCCCAACCCACCTCACTGCTACGGTGGTGCCAGGCTGCGAAGGCTGCTCTCTCCATCTCGGCATCTGGGGCAGGGGGCACAGATAAGAGGCGGCAGATGGCAGGAATAATTAACTTCTCCTTTTCAAGGCAAGGAGAGCGGGCACCGCAGGGCTGGGGACTGTCCCCTTGTTGCGTTCCTCAACAAGGGCAACGGCCCCTGCTCCCAAGCCAAGCCCTCGGCAGAATCACAGGATCAGAATCACAGAATTGTAGGGGTTGGAGGGGACCTCAAGAGATCGTCGGGTCCAAACCCCCTGCCGAAGCAGGTAAAATGTCCCAGGGCCTGTTTGCACACAAGGGTCTTGCTGTGCCTTACAGCCTGCTCCCCAGAACTGAAGTAGCCTCCCTCCCAAGCGCACCATACAGTGCCTAGCATCCCATATACGCCCCTGGCTCGTAAGTCTGCAGCTGCAGACAGCTGTTACTGCACAGGTCACAGGCAGGTGCAGCTAATTCCCCCAGCTTTGGGACTTCTGGCTGAGTAAAAGTCTGCCAAAAGGAATAATCGTGCCCTCAGGCACTCCGATGGCAGCTCCGTCATGTCCGAAGAGACAAGCTTATCCTCGGCTGTCCCTGAGCGCAGCTACCCCTCCCCATGGGAAATCTTTGTAAAACAGAGGGAAGCTGCCCACGAAACACAGCGCTAAGACTCCCAGCTCCCGGGTGGGATGGAGCAAGCCGCACTGCTCGCGGCAGCGCGAGCCGAGGGGAAACGCAGCCCTGCTCTTCCCCGGCTCCTCGCACCGCTCCGAGGCTGCAGCAGGGCACCTGCACGCCTCCCACGCGGTGCAGGAGGACAGGCTGGGTTCCTCCACTGAGCCTTGCCAGGGCTGCCTGCCGCAGCTCCAAGGCTTCATGAGACACGGCATGGTACTGATAGGGAGGACCTGGAGAGCTCTAGGAGGAGAAAGCTTTGCCAAGTGGTCTTATCTTTGGAGATGCTTTACTGACCTCCTCACCCGCAATAAGTATTTATCTTCACTACACAACTTAATTCCCCCAAACCATTACGGCATCGCGAGCTTTTGGCACGGGCGCTGCTCGGTGTGCTTTCAGAGATGCAGGAGACAAGTGCCAAGTTTCAAAATCAGGTACTTTGATATCAGCTTATCTAAGGAAAACAAACAGCTGTACTGTTTGCCAAGTTATACCCATTTAGGAAATGATCCATCGCGCAGCCGCTTTCTGTGTTATTTCTTTACTCCGAGAAAAACAAACCAGCTCAAGAAATGTCAAAGACCCACGTATTACTGTAGAGAGCCTGTATTTTGCCTTGCTGGTAATGCGAGACGCAGAGGTAAGAATACGAAACCCGCTAACTGTTCACAAGCTGTTAAACATTTCTGTAGGCGCACGGATCTCTGCCGATCGATGCTTGCATCAAAGCTGCCCTTTACTCACCACCTCCTCATTCAGAAAAGCTCATTCCTATCGCTAACGCCCAAGCGCCTTATTTGTGTGTGTCATGCAAGTACGGTCGCCGTTCCCTGGGTAGCAGGAATTAAACAGGAGCAGCCCTGAGTTGTTCAGGCTCTGCCACGGCTCCCACCACGGCAGCAGCCAAGATCCTGGAGACAGGGTACAGCTGCACGAGGCAGGACAAACGTCGGGGATGTCTGTAAATAATCTCGTAAAGAAGTAAGGTCAAGTAGTATTGGGGATAAGCTTCAGATCCCAGAGCTAGCTATAATGGGATGGAATAAAAAAGATGCAAAGAGCAGCAGCAACTAAGATTACTAGCTAACACATGTGGAGATCAAGCCTAGTGGAGGTGTAGACATTTCCTGCTTTAGCAGCAGCTTTGGAGAAGAAAATAAAGCTCCGTCTCTTCCCCTTCCCACGGCAGATGATTCAAAGGATGACTAGCTTATGGTATAAAACTTCCCAGCATGGCCAGAAGCATGACAGCTCCCCACGATCTCCCTGGCTATGCAAAACTGTACTCCACGCAACTGTAAAATTCATGCAAGTGTCCCAAACGCTGTGAAAGGGAACTTCAATTCATTGTGATATCCCGGTGGAGATTTGATCTCTTCAATAGCTCTGTTGAAAATTAAATGCCATGGGGGTGTTATCCTGTGGTTTGAGGACCAGCTGGCAAGATGTCAAAACAAAAAAAAAAAAGCAAACATAAATGGAGATAAGAAACGCTGCCTTCAAACCATGAATGGAGGGAGATAAGGGAGCTACCTTCAAACTCAAGTGTTACCACCTGCAGTACTGACCTGAAAACACAGCAGACAGCTCAATCTGAAAATGTCAAGAGAGCTCATAGACGCAGATCTGAGATCTAGAAACATGAGCTAGAAACAGAGCAGGATTCAAACAGAAGGACAGGAAATCAAAAATTGTAGACACAGGCACAGTACCTACAGACCGCAGAAAAAAAAACCCACAGTTGTATTGATAACGTCCTTTCTGCCTGCACCAGCAACAGCGAAAGTCAGTGGTGCAGTACTGCATGCAAGCCCAGCCACAGGGGAAAAGGCGGCAGCAAGGTCCTCAGCACACAGGATGAGGCACGCTGTGTGCACACAGCCGGGTTGCTCAACTCCTGACTTTCAGGCGACACAACCCACATGACTGGTGACACCACCGGAGCAGTTTCTGTCATGTGGTCTCACGCCTTCGCAGGATAAATGAAGGGCTTAAGTCATGTCAGAAGAGCAAAGCTGTGCTGGCCACACACACACACACCCTGTCCTCCAGGCCCACCAAGAGAACGTGCCCAAGAAGGATGTGTCCTTCAGCCAGAACAGGGGATGCGGGAATTTGAGAGGGGTTCTCCTCAGCTCCTTTACGCCAGTCATTTCATACCTGCAGGAAACCAGATTTGATTTGGGAAGCTTCTCAACTGGAGATAAATACAGGCTTGAACAATACTGACAGACTGCCACATGCGTTTGCCCTTATTTTCTTCCTCTGAAGCCTGCTGGAGGCAGGACAGGGAGCTACAGCATCCTTTGGTCCGTGTGACCCTTCTCCTGCGTCGTACCTGGCTGCTCTCAAAACCGATGTCTGCATCATGTTCGTCTGCATTCCCTGAGC
Organism: Anser anser; assembly: GCF_964211835.1. Lineage (NCBI taxonomy): Eukaryota > Metazoa > Chordata > Aves > Anseriformes > Anatidae > Anser > Anser anser. Next base: position 13,139,468 of record NC_139734.1, read on the forward strand.
CAAAAGGATGGACGTGCAGCTGGCTAAAAAGCCAAGAAAGCAGGCCTGAAAAGAAAGTTTAAAGGAGAAGCTCCCCCCACAGGACAGCTACTGCGGAAAGAAGCTGCCTTAGCCACGCTAGCCCGGAGCCTCGCAGATCTGACTGCACACCCCAGCGTCGCCATGCCACCGACTGTTCCCATAGCTACATACGGAGATAAATTTAGTTCGAGGAACCTTGTGTTGCTACATTATTTAACAAACAAACAGATGCACTCGGGAGGAATACGCAGGCAGGGACCCAGTTTAGCTGCTGCGTGGGCTGATGAAGAGCGCGGACTCGAGGCCGCCTCCCCGAGCGCAAGGGCCCAGAAGCTCGCCATCACGCTGCCCCCCCGCAGTGTCCGACCGCTAACCGTGCTCAGAGCCCTGCCTGCTCCATCCCCACGGCTCACAGCACCCCCGGGTTCCCAGCCCCCGGGGAAACCCAGCCTCCGGCGACAGAGAGCAGAAAGCAGGTCCTGTCAGAGCAGGGGAGGCTGAGGAACAGGACCTCCCGCCCCACCAGAATGACCACCTAGAGCACGAGTGAAGAAACCAGGGGTTTATTGGTGATGCGCAAAAGGCCCAGCGGCAGCAGAGAGATGGCTACTCCTGCGTGCGGTTTGCCTCCAGTATGGTCTGCAAGACCTCATCCACCTGATCTGACTCAAAGTCAATATTCCGGAGCTCCAAGTGGGGGAGGATGAGCGAGAGAAGCCAGCTCACGTTCCTACGCAGGTTCTTAAGTCTCTCCGTAACACTGTGGGCGAGAGAAAAGCCAAGAGAGGAGTCAGAGGTGAGCGCCTGGATCCGATACCTCCCATCACACACACAGCTGCCACCTTCCCTGCTAGGAGTACCACCAGCGCTGGGGTTTCCAGCTCCATCCCATAATTATCTCCATTACAGACCCAACACTGTGGGAGGGATCCAGCAACAGTGTGCCACAGTGTAGCGCTGACACTGCACGGACAAAGCACTTTTCTGTAAGGCATCTTTGAAGCCTCATCAAATTACGTGGATCCATCTGCTGATTCTGCCTCCTCACAGCAGCAGGATCCTCAGCTGTAATCCCGCTACCTACACAGCGTGATGAGTATCAGGGCAGCAGTGCCCCATGGAAATGGCAGCCCATGGTTACTCCTGCCCTCTCCCCCCACGTTAGGGATGATGGGGACCGCCAAACAGCCAGCCCACTGTTCTGACCTCTTCACATCGTCTTTCTCTGGGCCCCTGCAGGAAACCTGTGCCTCCTTGAGCGCCTCTAAGTGCATCTCTGTATCCTTGAGTCTCTCCATCAGCTCAGCCTTCTCCTCTGTGGACCTCGCCAGCTTTGCTTTCAGCTCCTGCAGCTCAGCTTGGCAGTAACCCATGTGGTTTTTGCCCCAGTACAAGCCTTCCACCTTCTGAGGTCTGAGCGTTGCCAGTTCCTTTTGGCTTTTCAATAATTCTGTTTTCAGGCAACACTTCTCATGCTCAGTTTCCTCCACCTGAAATGTGAGGAGGGTGCATGCACAGGAATGGTATCAATCAGCAAGATAAAATGAGTTTTGCCAGGCCCGAAGGAAGAGCTAAGAGTCAGCAAATCAAGGACAAAGCCCAATGCATTCTTTATGCAGACGTCATGTCTCCTCCTCACTCCTCTTTGACCCACCTTCTCCGAAACCCTCCCAACCAGCAGGGATACACAGCTGCATATTCGTTACCTTGCACCGAAGCAAATCCCTCTCTGCAGAAATGTTCTTCAGTTCCACAGAGGTATTCTCCGCTGCTCTTCTCACATCCTCCTGCTCTGTTATACCCTCCTGCTCCTGGGTGTTGAGGACCTGCAATTCTTCTCCTCCTCTGTCTCCATCACTGAGGTGTGGGGCTTTCTCCACCTTTAATTTGTGAAGTTCCTGCTTCCATCCAAAAGGGCAGAGCTGAATGGGAGCTCCACTGCCCGTAGTAGCCTTCAAAACACTGACAACTGGCACAAAAGGTTTCTTTTCTATGTCCTTTGTGCTCCTGCATGCATTTACACAAACACTCATGTCTGCAGGCTGTCTTTTTGCTTTCAATTTTGGCATTTGCTCTTTCTGCCCCCTTTGGATCACACCAGTCTTCTTCTTACCTTCTGCTGAGCTACTGGGCAATGCCTTAAGGCAGCATCGCTCCCAGCGTGACACACTGTTAGCAAGGCTGGTGCCCAGCTGCTCTTCAAGTACACAAGTGTGCAAGCTGCCACCTACATTCACATCCTCCTGTTTTCTGCACAAAAGGTTTTCCCTTTCTCGATGAGGTAACACAAAGCTCTTCTGAAGAGAGGAAGAATGGGGGCTAGGAGAAGTCAGGTCTGGGGGTGAAACCACCACTATGTTCTCAGACTTCTCCAATATTTCTTCTTTTTTGGTCAACTTGGATTTTCTGGAAAACAAAAAAATGGGGGTGAGAGCAGGCAGGAGTGTCTCCAATTCACAGCACAGCTGACCTCAGTAGCTGCTGCAACTGTAGCACACTATCAAGCTCCTGACTGTGGGGATCAATCCTCCTCCTGGCCAGGTGTTTGCTGCCCAGTACAAGGCATCGCTGCTAAGGAAAACTCGTGGTATCTGTCTTTCATACCATGCTGCTCCTCACACTCCCTCTCTGCCCTTACAACTAGCAGCTGTCATGCCCACTTCATGCAGGGGACACATCAGGCCTACGGAGCTGAAGGATCCTGGCTCCCCACCACCCAGCCCCACTGCCCGTCCCCCATCTGAGACAGCAGTGGGGTTGGCCTGCGGTCCCTGGAAAAAGCAATTCAGAAATGTGCGAAACGTCCTATCTGAAATTCATTTGCCAAACGCATTTCATTTCACATGCCAGGCAGGTCTGTTCCCAATGGGCTGCCACTCTACGTTTCTTCAGCTATAAAATCATTTGGAGCATGTTTGTCCACAAACCCAACCAGACCTTGCACCTGTCAGAGCCTCAGATGCCTGACCTGTTTGTAACAGCCAAATTCAGGAAGGTAAAGGCCAGTCTATTCGCGAGTCTGTGATACGTCCCAGGCCCTCTGGTGGATTCCCAACAGCGCTGGGCAAACAGATGACAGGACAGGTAATGTGGACACAAGGAGGAGCTCAGAAAAAAGCAGAGTGGAGGGTAAAAGGGATGTTGGAAGACGTGAGCAGGGTTGGAGCGCAAAGATGTTGGTAGAGCTTGTTAGAGGTGCTCTGGAGAGCTTGCCTGGAAAAAACAGTTCAATGTGACAGCAGTGGAGAGACAAGAGGGGCCAGGGAATAGCTAAGACAGGAGTAACTGGAGTAGCAGCAGGTGTTTGGCCCCACAATGAGAGGCAGCTTTGAGAATTACTACTCTGAGTCAGCTAGTGATGAGCAGGACTATTATCAAACAATGTTTTAAAACCTGGTATGATCTACTGGGCCTCTCCCTCCCAGAGATCCCAGCACAGAAAAGCATCAGGCCAGCCGGATCCGCGATACACCAACCAGCTGCATCACGTGCAAACGATCCCACAGAGAGCGGGAGTAATGTGAGGGTCCACTTCAGCGCATCGCATCCATTCTCTAAAAATACCCCAGCAGCCCCAAGGCACTGCCCTGATGCAGCCCAGAGGCCGTACAGGGAGAAATGCGGGAGGTGGCGAGGCTGCCCCTCGGCCAGGCTGCCACCTGGGGCAGAGGCAGGCTGGCAGTGCCACCGTGTGGGAAAAAGGCCACATTGCTCCCTCCTGAAGTGCACTAAGTGTCAGCACTTACAGAATTACAAACAGCACGGGAGGGGGTAAGGAAGATAATTCGAAAATATACAAATAAATAAACCATATCTCAAAAAAAATACTTGAAGAGAATGTGGGACTTAGAGAAATTATTTTCTCCAGAAACCTTCTTTCGTACTGGAAGCCACGTGGTCTTCAGCTTCCCTTGGATAGAAACATCCTCTGTACAGAGCGATTCCTAGAGCTGAATGCTCTGGCTCTGGCAGTCACATCAGCTGCCATTCAGACTGACCATGGGGCTGGAGAACTGTAACGATGGAAGTTAATTTAAGTCCAAGGGGTGTGAAGGTGTTAACACCGACATGGACAGGCCACTGGCTGAGCTGAAACTTGGAGGATTTAAAACCATCAATTTGATCCTCCCTCAGTTCCTCCCTGCTCACCTTCTCTGTGGGGATACAGGAGGATGAAGGAGCGTTTGAGCCCTGCAAACCAGTCTCCCAGTAAGGGAGGACAGATAAGGACAGATCCACTGGCTCTGGCCAGCGCACTACTTCCAACAAACTGCACCTCACCAAGACCTTCCACGCTGACCTCAGAATGGATCCCAACACGTGGGCAGAAGAAAGAACACGGGTGGGGCAGAAGCATGCAACCTATTACCACTTACCCTGCCGTTAAGCAGCTGTCTCGCTCCCAAGGTCCATCCTCTCCCTGGACTGCAGTTATCTTTTTGAGAGGAAGGGAAAAGGCAGCAGTCCCATGAGCGTCCTTTTCCTCAGGCTCCAGCTTCCCGGTGAAACTGCTGGCTTTAGCAGGCAATGACACTGATGCAGGGGGTGACACCTGGGGAAGAAATGAACTTTGAGGAGTGTAAAACAACAGCCCTCGATACATCAGCTGCACTGGGGGAAACCAAAACTTAGCCGAGAGGAAAGACGCACAGTGAGACAACCAAGGCCCTTCTGAGCAGGTTCCCCCAGGCAGGTACTAAAATCAATACACCCCAGCAACAATGATCCTTGGGACTCAGCCAGGAAGGATCAGTTTCCAGTCCCTCTAATATCCATTTGGCTACGAGGGGCCGGTCTTGTTCCCAACAGACACCACTCCAAGGAGCTCTGCCAGCTGCGACCTGGCCTCCTTGCAGTTAACTGACTCACGACGAATATATGCAGTCACTGGCCGCAAAGTAATGCCCGCTCCCTTGCCACCCCGCTGCCCGGTACCATGGAAGCACAGGTGGTGTTTCAGGCTGCAGAAGCGTATCTCCTCGATCTGGGAACAGCGTGTTAGTTCCTCTGTGCTTTGACAAAGCACTTGCTGCTGTGCAGTGAGAGCTTTCATGCTTATTACAGACAAACACGCAACAGACACACTGCCTCTACATCCATGCACCTGGAATAACATGAAATTACCATGTCATGGAGGAAACGTGAGCAAAGCAGAGAAGGAAGAACCGGATGCTACAACATGGAAGAGGCGACAAACGTGAGTGAGGACAGAGTTACTCCCAGAAACCCTCCAAGGCTCAAATCAGGGCAGACTCTCTATGACAGCGAACAAACTCTCATTTACTTATGTGGTCTGCACTAGGCAAGTTGATTAGAGATGGTGCACAGCAGAAAAATGGTTTGTGGGAAGGAGGAAGAGAAATCCCCTGTCCTTACCAGGTTTGCCCTTTCCAACGAACTGAGAAAAAGACATGAAGGTATGGAGAACTGAAGGCATGTGACATGAAGGTGTCTTTGGGAAGACGGCACACAGAGGGACAAGGCTGGAGCTGCAGGGCTACAGGAAGGCATCTGGACACTATGGTGAGTGCTGGGAGGGAGCTGTCCCTACAGGATGGCCAACCTGATCGCATGCTGCAGTGTCCAGAGCTGCCCGGAGAACCCATTCTGGGCAGTCGTGTCCGAAAGACAGTTCTCCTGAAAATTCAAAACACCAGAGTCTTTATGTAACCAGTTAACCTGAAAACAGGAGAGGAGGCCACACAGAACCTGTCCTGCAACCCCAGAAACAGCAGCAGGAAGCTTTCTGCTCTTTTTCTCCTCTTCCAGACAGGAGTGGCAGGACAGGGTCAGGAACTGCCTTGGTCCCTGTTACTGTTAAGAGTTCGAAGCACTTCTAAGCTGTAGGCGGATAAAAATTAAGGTCTCATTTTATACGATGCTCCAACATCATGTGTTCGTGTCTCTCCTGTTGGGGGAATGCGAACAACAGCAGGGCAGGGGTAAGAACCTGCCAAGCCCTAGAGCATCAAGCACAAAGGCTTTCCCTGTGCTGGTTCTTGCAGCCTTCTCCCACCTGCCTCACCTGCTGTTCCACACTCTCCTCAGACAATGATGACCTTCTCTTTTTCTCTCCACTCTGCTCCCTAGAACACAGAAGGGAAAAAAGCAAGTTTCTTCTTGCTGTCATACTGAGGAGTACAACGTTCTTTTGCCAGGAGAATGGGATAGAGGAGGAACGCAGCAGACATCTCCTACATTAGAACCATGTGCCACTGCTGCATAAGGGACACCCAATGCCTCCCTTTCCCCACTTCTTGCTCAAGGTAGCTGAGCTGCAAAGTAGAACTGGATAATACTCACCGCTTCCTGCATTTCTGTCTGTATCTGGGGCTGTTCTCATCACTGTGTTCCAGTTCCTCGGGCACCAAACAGCTTCTACAAGAGCAGTCAACCAGTCAACCATATTTGAGTGTGTGAAAGAACAGGTTGACTCCCCTCACCCATCAAAAATCTCCGCTCTTTGGACAGCTCAGCAACATCGCTAATCCTTTAGGATTTCAGATAAAAGAGGATCAAGAGAATAACTGAAGAAGTTAAATGCTTCTGTGCTGAAACGCTAAATGGAAAAGAGCCACTTGAGTCACAAAGTAACATAAATGAAGAGCAATAAAGTACAGACTACGAGATGGAGTTCAGCCCACTATACAGTATGCCAGCCAGTTCTGCTTTGGTTTCGAGCTGACAGAGAAATGCATCACAGCCAGTGTGGGCAGCGTAGACCACTAATACCAGCTGCTTCAAAGGAGAGAAACTGTCACAGTCACGAGCCACGGGACAACAGGAAAGTTCCCTCTGTGCACCACTAAGCATTTGCAGGGAAGCAAATGAAGTCCTGAAGCAAAGGGTACAAATTCTGCATACACAGATTTTCAAAGCCAACAAAAATAAATGTAAGCATCACTTTTGTGACAGTCACAAGTAGTGCACAGATGCTTCCACTGAACTGTTAAACACATTCTTAGGTCTCCCTCCTCAGACGGTAACGCTAATTTAGAAATGATCTGTACACCGAGGCAATCCTAATTACTCCTTCCACAGTAACTTACTTGCCTGCTCTGCTCTGCCAGTACCTTGCTGTGTGATTGCTCACTTGAACCAGGTCGTTCTGAAGGTACTCACAAATCCCACAGTCCATTTGTATGGCTTGACAAAGAACTGTCTCAAATCTGTAATCTATGCTGCTTCCTCTCCCAGATCACAGACTTTTAATGTATCAAGCAGCTTTAAACGGAGCCACTCCTTTATTAGCTTTCTCTGTTGAAAAGCGGCTTTATTATCTACTTCCTATGCCATAAAAACTTACCCTCTTTGGCTCCAAAGCCAAATGATTTCCATAACAGTATTATGAAGGCTATCTTATTTATCTTTGTTGAATGCCAAATTTCAATGGATAAAGGCAGTTCAGCTATTTAAACTGGTTGCACTCCAGAATTTGTTCATCAGAGGAAAGGATTCTCCTTCAGTAAAATCTAGACAGTTGGTCTCAGTCCCAAGTCTATCAGTTCTTTCTGCTTAGCACTTTAGCTGATATCCTTAGCAAGGAGGCGAAGCTTTTTTTATCTTCCAATAGGTCAGCAGATCTCAACGAGAAACCATATTTTGTTATTAGCGGGTTTAACATTTGGCTGTAATTCAATCAGTACATTTAACTAAAACCCACCCACTCCTACAGAAGTGCTTTTAATTTAAATGGCCAGCTTCCGCTGCTCAGTCTCATTTTAAATGCATCAGGAAAAAGAGATCACACAGTGACCACAGCAAGCATGTACTGAAATAGGTTCCTATTCTAACACCGTCTGTTTTAAAAAATACGTATATTCACAGGTATGTGGAGGGAAAGCAGGAACTCGTGCATTTGACAGAAACCATTTGTATTTCAAAGATGCATGATGGCATGGAGAAAAGTCACTCAGGATTCAACCTGCGAGTCCCTTACCTGTATTTGTGGAGTGGATGGAGATGACAAAACCACTTTTCTGGAAACGATGTAAGGTCAGTTCTGTCAGGGAGCTTCCTCCACTTCAGACACTCTTCACATTGTACCCATATCTGGTCTGGTCTGTCTCTGCAAAAACCAACACTCGGTCTGAGTATCTCAAGTGCAGAACAAACACCAGGAAAGGCTGCTCAGAACGAGCATTGATCCCAAGGCAATGCCAGCACAGCACCTGGAATGGTCTGGGGCAGCCAGCACGCCTCTGCTCTCCCATGGACAGCCTGCCCAGGGTGTGGTATCCCCCCAGTAACCACAGGGCCTAACTCCCCAGGTTCACATTTCAGTTCCCTATAGGAAGGAGGGGTCCAGTCACCCCCTCACAGCCTCTGTCCCTCTGGGTGACACATCCCCATCCCGCGCTGGCTGAGGAGAACATTGGGCTTTTAATGCTGGAAAAGGTCAGAGCAGTGGCAAGCTGGTCCTTACGCTATTACACAAGCTGCATCCATGTTTTCCAAGTTCATCTGTTGCATCTTTGCTTTCCAATAGTTGTTGAGTTTCTGTCCCAGCACAGAGATCACCCGTCTGGAAGGAAGAACTCCATAAGAAGTCGGACTAATCCCACTGGCACAATGGGCAGAACAAGGAAGAACCAGGGCAAACACAACCCCCTTCCCCAAGGTCTTGATTCAGACTTGCAATTCCAGGTTTTAGGTTGACCCTACTTTGTCACCCACCCCACACTTGCCAAAAATGGGCCAATATCACCATAAAAAATGTCAGGCCATCCCCAAGAGCTGCTCCACTGCCTCAAACCCTTCCTGATCCTCTCTGGGGTGTGTCAGTTTTGGTATTCAAAGTCACATACACCTCCCATGAAAACCAGAGCAAAACCTGGCCTGCCTGGGGACCCACGGGCTGCACAGCACATGGGGAGCCAGTCCCTCTGGCCACAAACCTGCGGGTAGCACAAACATGCTAGACTGCATCAAATGGCCATTCCACACCTCTGCAACTAAGGAGGCCTGGCTAGACCCACCCCAATTAGTTCTGCACAAACCTACTTTGGCCTGTTCTGCCCCCGTCTTGCTTAAAGTTGTCACAAGCTTTAGTTGCCACAAGTCCCCTTCCCCAGGCGCAGCACTTCCCAAAGTGCTGCAACCCTAGGAGAGCAGGGGCTGGTGCCCAGAGGGAGGATGTCGCCTCCTTCTGTTGCACCCCTTTACTGGAGGCTCCCTGAAAGCTTCCAACTTTATTTTTTTGACTTTGGAGGTCTGCTCCTAGATTGGGCAGCTCTGCTAAAGTGAACATGATCACTGACTCCACTCGACTCTATTGTGTTCCAAACAGAGTCCAATTGCAAGGCTGGACTCTTGTGGGGGAACAAGCATGGATGCCAGACCTGACGGAACACAGACACTGTGTCCTTTCCTCAACCCAGGGCTCTATGTTTGCACCAGACTTCCAGGACAAAATTCTCCATGATCTCTAGGCATAATAGAGAAAGTAAAAATGGTCTAATTTGGAGCTACTTCAGAATAACCAGACCTAAGAACACGTGCAGTGCTCAGAACAAAGGCTGTATCACAGAAAAGCCCTCTCCAAGCAGCATCCCTGGGGCAAAGGTCTGTCTTACCGGTACTCCTTGCTTTCTTCAAAGTCCTGTTTGTTGTGTGTTGGTTTCAAGAAGTCGCATTCAATTACCCCAATCACACCTACACCTTCTCCCTGCATTGGGGGACAGAAACCAAGGGGAAGAGCTGCTTTAGCCAGTTCTGCTCACAACAAAAAAGAAAGTAGCCCTTTGAGGAGTGCAGATGCCCCAAATCCTGTGATACAAAGGTTGATGGCAACACCATGGCCTGTGTCTTGTAGGCCAGCAGCATGTATGAGGTACAAACCCCATGCCATAAGGGTATTTTGAGCATATACTGGAGCTTTTTGTTCCAGAAAGCAAAGCACATGCTGGTTTAACTGACAGATGAGAACTTTCAAGGCTACGATGGAACCATCTCCAAGGTGTGCCACAGCTCTGAGATACTGCTGCAAGGCCACAGCTAGAACTCAGTACTTCCCAGACAGCTTCCTGATGGGGTGCAGGCTATCCTGCCAGAGCAGATCACCATTTGGGGACCACCCTGGAAGACAGGCAAGCCTGCCTGTCCTCTGGTAGCACCTCCAGCCACAGCAGTATTAAACAGCAGCTGGACATTCCTAGTTAACTAAAACCTGGACAACCACCTGCTGTCCAGACACACACTGATCTGATCCTAGGGACATGGCCTCTGACATCAGGCCCCTTAGTTCACCTCTGAACACTGTGCAAAGTAGATATAAGGCTGCTTTCAAGCCTTTTTTTTTCCCCTCTCCCATATAAAAAGGGTTAAAAGACACTAGCCACTCACCTTCTTTTGGCAGCCCACCTTCTCATAAGATCTGATGAGCCGGTTCTTGTGGTACATCATGATCCCATAGTGGTTTTTGTTCTTGCAGTTGAATCCAAAGGTGATCTTCACCCTTTCGCTCTGAGGGAAAACACGTCAAGGAAGAAAGAAACAACAAGCCCCAGAGGAGAAGTAGGGGAGATGCACATGAGTTCCGCAGGAATAAGTGAAGCACACCAGAGAGGCTGCAGGATCGAGCAGCCCACGCTGCATTCCTCAGCACACCACCTCCTTTCCTCGGGAGGAAAACAGCACTCGGCCTACCAACAACCACCTCGTGCACGCGGCCAACAATCAGATAAGAACAAGTGTAACTGACTGAAGGTGAGCTGGATACAGCAGTACTGAGTGGAGTCACTTTGTTCCTGCCAAGTCAAAATATGCTTTGGTTATAGCTTTAATAAAACCTCTGATAGTCATTTACATTGCCCTGATAATAGAACAGGCAGATCTGTGCAAGGAAGCTGCCTCTGAGGAAATCACAAACAAGATAACTAATGACTAGTAATTTTACTTGCTATTAAAAGATAAGCAACCAGTGTTTACAAAACGAAATAAGCACATTCAGTCAGGGCTGCAGAAATCTTAACAACTAATAATGACACTAAAGTCCATCAAAGAAGGAAGAGCTCACCTTCAGCAGACTGCTGTTACATGAACTCCGTTCCAGACTGCTCTCGGATAGGGAACTGTGGTAGTAGGATTAAAATATTTAGCTATCCTTTTTTTTTTGTCTAAATACATTCTATTTTGCTTATTTCTTAAAGTCAGAGTTCATGTCTTTGCAATGTACACAGTCATCGTGTGCTTTTCAATACAATGCCACTTCATACGTACACAGCAGATATTAAACTCCAAATCGTGAGGAGCCGTTATTTCACGCACGTTGGTTATGCAAGGACAAAGCGCCTTTGAAGCAAGTATGTAAGTAGAGAATCTAAGCAAATAAAGTCTTTTCATATTTGATCAATGTTTTCATATTAATGTAAGCACAGAAATTCAGGACCCCAAACCACCAGTTAAGCACGTGGGAGGAAGGGGGGTAAAAGATGCTCAGACGTAATTCAAAACAAAGTGAAAAGAAAAAAAAATATATGCAAAGTTCTTTCTGGGAGAGATTTGAAGGGAAAATTTTTCTCTGCACTTGGCTTTGACTTGGGGATAATAGTCTGTGCTCTGTGGGCACTGTTCTCCAAAAGCACGTCAACCTTTTGGAAGGTATTTTCAAAGCAGAACTAACCAGGCAGGAAAAGCCTCAAGTCCTTCTCCGTGTCATTCTGCCCTACCACAGGACATTACCTTTGGGGTACGGCAGGAACTGGCTGACATGCAGCTTGACCCCTCAGCCTGATATCCACAGCTCCAGTCAAAGCAGCTTTGAAAGCTCCCTTCTAAGCTTCACATCAGGACTTGGCTTCTCAAAGATGACCAGGAGATGGGAAGAAGAAAATAATTCAGCCTCTCTATTCATTTAACTCTCGAGTTCCTCTATGCATTAGACAAGGCCTGAGCCTAGCCATGATGTTGGGGTAAACTGCCACCATGTACTGAGGGAGCAATGCCAAAAGGCGTCAGGAAGGATACAGAGAATCTCGGCTTGTATAAATCGTGTTCAGTGTTTGCCAAGCTTTTGGTGATCAGCTGAGTGTTCACCTTCTTCTGCCGCAGGATGATCTGCATACAAGGCTTCAGGTACAAGATACTGCAGTATGCCTAGGAGAAGGGACGGCACAACGCAACAGGAAGCAGAATCCTAGTCTTGTGTAATCTTTTCCAGGTGAACCCAAAATCTAGTTTGGATTTCATGGTTTTTGCAGCTCATGTGCATAACAAGCTCAGGGAAAGGCCACCCTGCTCCCTTTCAGCCCTCATCAACTTACCCGTAACGAGTACTCCATTTCCAGGGCAGGAAACTCTTGAACCTTCTCCTGAGAGCGCAGCCCCTTTCTCCTTGGAATCTCTGCACTGTCTGCAAGGAAGTCAGCTAACCGAATATCGTGCTTATCTGTATCAAAATCCAGCTCCGGCTTCCCATCTTTATTTCTGAAAAACACCAGACACAAAAATAAGGACAATCTTCTCCAGTCATCAGCTCCCCAGTCTGCTCTTCCGTATCAGGGTCCCAAGGGAATTTCCTGAGGAGCTGATAAACCAGCTTATTTCACACGCCCCACGGATCTCATTAGTCAATTGTTTAATTAGACATGTCAGTGCAGAACGCCAAAGAAGCAGAACACTTCAGAGCAGTCTTGGTACACAGAAAATGAGGGTTTTCCATTGCACAGGTGTGACAGACAACTAGAGCCATCTCTCTGACTCACAGCGGGGCATCCCAAGCACTCAGTCATCCCGATGGAGAAGGGGGAAACCCCTGCAGTTGTTCCTCCAGCGGCCAGACTGGATGAAAGCAGCCCGAGACCACCCAGGCCAAGGACTGTCCAGAAGCTGCCTCTGCTATCAGTTCTTCCCCATGCTTAGGGGGCACTGCTGCCTCACCGGGCACCCCAGCCCCATACCTGCGAATGTTCCAGATGAGGACGCGCGTGCCCTTTTTGCCTGGAATGTCATCGAACTGTGCCAGCAGCTCCTCACGAGTGTTGAACAGGGTATGCTCCAGGATGGCCTTCAGGCTGAGCAGAGAGTCTTCAGTAACAATTATTTTCTCTAGAAGCCACACGGTCAAGGAGAACAGAGTTGCCCACTCCACCTATCCCCCTTCTGCCACAGGGGGACAAAAAAGAAATAAAAAATCAGCTACAAAGAGCTTGCCACAGGCCTTATTTCTCAGAGACGTGAGACGCAACGCAGACTACAGGAGGATGGTCTTAGACAAAGACTGAGCCAGGACAGACATGACAGTAGGATGCTCTGAAGAAAAAAATTTATCAAGCTGTGTTATCAACACAAGTATCAAGCAGGGTAGGGCACAGACATATGGCAATAACGCCATGCCAGCTGATAACGTACAAGCAGGGCCGTACCAGCAGTGCCGGAGAGCTGTGTATTATCAAATGCCTTTAACACGAAGGAAACACAGCCCAGAAATATGCTAGCATTCCCCAGGCAGCACCAGTATGGGTGCAGAAAAGCAGCAGAGAGCACAGCTCCTGGGCAGGGCATGCATACATGGGTCTGTATGGGGGAAAAGGGACCGAAACAGATAGTCCACAGGTTGGGAGCAGGACTGCAATGGCTTGCCAGGAGCCAGGTTAGCAGCAGATGCCCCCAGGCAGACACATGACAAGTTCCAGCCCAAGCAGAAGGGAACGATATTGGATGGCAGTGTATTAACAGCAAGGCCTGCTGCACGGATTCTCCAGGTACAGCACCGTTACAGTTACTCCCATCCCTCCAAACACCATGGCAGTGCTGCTGCCCCCCCATGCCCCTTTGGATGAGAGCAGCAGCTCAGCCACTCGGCCAGGAAGGATACTGTTCTGTTGGCTGAATGGCACCAGCGGGACGATCACTTCCTCAGCGTGTACAAGTTCCAGGTAGGTCTGGGAAAAGAGCCCCACGCTGAGAGCCCCTCCAGTCTTGGTGAACACAATGGCATCCTTCCCCAGCCGCATGGAGCCACACTGGAAGCCATTTCCATTCAATCCAGAGGTTGGGTGGTCTCTGTTCTCAGCCTTCTCTGTGAAACCGAAGCTGAAAGCATAGGAAGGAGTGGACTGTTATTTTGTGGATCTGCCACATCTCAACCTAGACCACTACATGTTTGCCCCAGAGCAGCTTTTAATGCTTTGCCTCCCTCCCTGCCTTCTTACTATCACCAGCTTTCTGCTCTCTTACCAAAGAAGAAAGGTTTTGCAAGGAGCTTCCATCTGCTATTGCTGTATCTCATTCAGGTTTCCTGAAGCTTTCTGTCACCCTCCCCCACTTCAATTCACAGGCAAGTACAGAAAAAATTACCAAGCCCAGGGCATTTCTTTCCTCCTTCCCACACAATACAGGGCAGGAAGGGGACATGGCCTGATTTTTTCGTTTATTTCCTGAAACCCATTTGCTTTTCTGAAGATCCATGGACTTTGCGTGTGCTGCATTTCAAGAAAGGTTAGTTTCTCTGCTTTGCTCCCTCATGTTTTGTTTATATCAAATCAAATTGTCAGAGAAATAAAGAACCAGGTCCTAACCCCTCCACTTCCAACCCTGAAATGACCACGCTTTACCAAGCAAGCTAGAAAAGGAGCAACTCATACAGGAAAATCAAAGCCAGGACATTTTGTAGCAGCACCAGTTCTGGGACAGGAGACAACCATGGTTGGTATGAGGATCACCCCCCACCACGAGACATCCCTGTCCACATGGGCACTTCTGACAGACATGGGAGAGGAAGGAGATGCTGCAGATGTAGATGACACCAGGAACATGGAAGTGGCCCTGACGGAAGAGCAAGAAGGGAGACCTCAGGTGCAGGCTGGGCACCTGCCAGCAACACAACAGCCTCTTAAAAAACATGAAAGAGGCAGTTAAAAGAAAAAAAACAGATTTCTGCTGTCCTGTGACTGACTTCAGAAGAACACTTATTCTGTCTTATTTTCTTCACTACAGGTAGCACCTAACGTCCTCCCTGCGTGTGCACACATTATGCTGGATGCTGACAACTGGAAGCCAAAGGCCAGTGGCGATGCTGACAGGTGGGAGAATGCAGCCCAGCAGCTGGATGCGGGAGGGCTTGTGGCTCGTTACCTGAGCACGTGGTGGAGCTTGCGAGGAGTCATTCCTGCCCCGTTATCCGTAAAAGTTAAACAAAGGTGACCCTTGAGCTTCACGACATCAATGCAGAGAAGCTTAGCTGTCACACCGGGATCTGAAGCACTGTCTAGGGAAGGAAGAACCACGGGTGGTGAGACGTACGGTACGTAGGCTGGAAGCAGTACGGGACATTGCCCCTCTTCCCTCCCAAACCCTGCCTGCCCTCCGGTCAATTCCAGCGGGTCAGTTTCCGACCGCATCTCTCCCAACCACCGGGGAAGCAGGGGCAGCACACCCGCTAACCCTACTGCTGACAAGGGACATCTTTTCCCCCCCTGAGGCCGAGCTGCTCCAGAGCCACAGGGCAGGAGCACAGGGGGACACCGCGACACCGGTGAGCGGCTGGGCTCCAACAGCTATGCCCCCACCGCCGGGGTACGGGGGGTGAGCGACACAAACCGAGCCCAAAGGCACCGCCGGCAAGGCACCAGGCTCCTCTCCCGGTGCTTACCGAGCAGCTCGGCCACGGCGCTGAAAGGCCCCGTGTGCCTGCAGCCGCAGCCCTGCAGGTAACGGCTGGCAGCGGCGGCCATGGCGCCGCACCCTGACGGCCCGCCGCATGCCACAAGATGGCAGCCCCCGCGCGGCGCGGCCGTACGGCAAGATGGCGGCCCCCACGCGGGCCGGCGGCTCCAAGCGTTAACTTCCTCCTTCCCCCGGCGGGGCGACATGGCGGCGCCCAGCGCCGTACAAGAAGATGGCGGCAGTCGACGCCAAGCCACAGCTGGGGCCTCAGAGCGTTCCTCGCCCCTGCGCGGCTGCAGTGACTTGTAAATGAGCACTCAGAGTGATACCTTATAAATGCATTTATTTACATGGCTTCCCCTCCCCTTCCTTGCCACAAAAGGCAGAATGCAGACACAAAGGTGGAACGGGAGGAAAAAGGCCGCACAGCCCAAGAGCGTACAAACGGTGACAGGATTGTACGTAGGAGGCCCCACGCTGCCCAGGCCCTCACGAAGGTCCTCGTGTGCCACCAAGGCAGAGGGAAGCCACGCTTCCTCAGCACCATTCCGAGAGGCCACGTCCAGCCCCAGTACCCCAAGCCATCCCTGCTGGCTCAGGCTGGGACAGAGCTGCTTCTCCCCTCCAAAATCCTAAATCCCCAGCTCTCTCCCTTCCCCACTCTGAGATTTACAGACTGCCACGTTAACTCCCAACAGTCCTTCGCTGTCCCAGTTATGACCAAGAAGCTCCCATGGTCCATGCCAAGTCTACAAGGTCCCCGCTCCTCCATCCCTTACTTGGCAGGGGGGGTCTCTCCAGCAGAGGAGCAGGGGGCGGCAGAGTCTGCCTCTGTCAGCTGCCCCTTGCTTTTCCCAAATTCAATCACCAGCGGCTTCCCCTGCAAAATGTACCCGTTCACCAACAGCATCGCATCCTGGGCCGACTGAATATCTGCAAGAAAAGAGCAAAATGGGCTGAGATGACACAGCAGGTTCTGACACACACACGGTGCTCACACGTCATCAGTCTGCACCATGATCCAGCGCAGTTCTGGGGTTCTCCAGCTGCATAAATACAGCAGCAGAACACATCCCCGCTGTTTTGATGAATCCTCCCCCAGCCCAGAGCAAAGACTATGCCATGATATGAAGGAAAGGGAGCAAAGTCCCCTCCTGCTCCATGGAGAGAGGACTCTGCGCCAGCCGAGGGCCCAGTGGGAAGATGTGGCACCTTCAGGAGTCAGGGAAGAACCGAGAGGCAGGAGGCAGCGACTCACCGGGGAAGGTGATAAAAGCCTGACCCCTCATCCGGCCGCTCAGCAGGCGGAACTGGATCAGCGGGCTGTTCTCCTTCTGGAACCGAGCAAACAACGACACTAGGTCCTTCATCGTCACTCGAGGGCCCAGGTTCTTCAAATACAGCACCTGTAACAGAGAGAGACAGGGTCAGCTGGCCTGTGCCATGCCAACAGATGCTTTTTAGCCCATTCCCAGTCTGTACACCTCAAGCGTATGAATTATTTCAGCCACTCTGCCATCCCATATTTATAAACCATCTGCCGTATTTATAAAACAACACAAGCACCAGCTACCAGTTAAGCACAGTTTAAATAAAGTCACAGCCAGTCTCCGAAGGGCTCAGAGAGGGAGAGGACATTTTGTCTAGGGACATGCCAGAGCCAGGAGGGGCTAGTGTCTGCAGCACAGCTGTTTGCCAGCTGTGTAACCTCCCACTAGAGCCATCAGCCCCCTGCTCTCCCTTGGCAGGCAGCATCAAGCAAGCACCCTCCAGGCAGCAGCCATGCAGCAGGGAAGAGGAGCTTTTGCTTGCTGAAGCAGCTTTTGGGCATGCTGGCTGGGAAGGTGAATAAATCACGGTTCATCTCCAAATACCTTGTTGGGCTCTCCAGGATGGTAGGAAGCAAACCTGGGTATATTTCGGAGTTCTTCCTCTGAGAGACGGTTCTTGCAAATCTCCTCCTCTGGGAGGAACTCCACTGGCTCTTTTATAGTCACAGGTCTTGGAGGGGACTGATGGGGCTTTGCTGCAGGAAGGCTGGGGCTTTTTTCCTGGTCTGTCTGCTCTTCTTGGTCTGGAAGCGATGACTCCTCGACCACAGGATGCTGTGGGGCCGGGGAAGGGAGCAAGCACGGGTCACTCTTGGTTGGCTGGACTTCTTCAGGTAGCTGCTTGTTCAGCAGCTCTTGGTAAACACTGTCCAGGTGAACCATGGGGTCCTTTTCATCTGTTATCCTCCGAGTGTCATCTAATGCGCAACAGAGAAACATGGCAATGTGACCACCACCAAACACCTGCAAAACGCAGACTGCAAAAGAGACACAGACGGGACCCCAAAACAGGAAAAACCCCGTCCTGAACTAGCCTCCACGCAGGTTAATTAAAATAGGGAGGGCAGCCCTAGCAGGCAGCAGGTGCTGGTGTCCCTGCTTAGAACAAACCCACAGGCAGGAGCAGCACCACCAGCAGTGCTTTGTGCAGTGCTCATTTCTTCCAGAGCTGACCTCAGCAGCTTATCTGCAGCCACACTTCAGCACATTCTAGTGATTCCTTCACCACACCCTTGCTCCTCCTGCATGCACGGCCAGGATGTGCCATGCTACCTTTCTGCGCTGTTACTTGGAATATAAATATTTGGTTTCTAGGGTCAACACCGCGTTAAACTCCTGGGTTTAAAGAAAGTCCATCCCACGGACTTGCAGCATGGAACTGAGGGGGACATCTCCCCGCCTACCAGCCTCAACTTTGCCACTTCTCCGTTTTGCTAACTTCCACAACACTGACACCAAAGGAGGGAGAAGGGGACAGAGGATGCTGGGTCAGCTGTACTTTATAGAGCAAACACTGACCAAAGTGGTGTTTTAGGAGATAGGAGATGAAGTTTAGGAGTTCCTCCTCATCTTGTTTGTTATTTGTCTTAGAAACAAATCCCAGTGGGTTCATGCCTGTACATTTCTCCAGCTAAAGCAGACTGGAGCAGCTGTTACCAACTCTGAACAACACCAGACTCTCCATCCAGAAAGCCAAATGAAACCACTGGCTCGGAGACAACACTGCTGAGGTGAGAAGTGGTGTCATGCAATGGTCAGGGTACTGGGAAGCAGCAGCTGGCCTCCATTTCCACCTCTGCTACTGGGCTACCAGGAAGGGCCTTTAACAAGTCACTTCTCTTTCCTGCTCTGTGCTTTTGCTTCTCTTCTACCCTTGAAAATACCCCCACCCACCCAGTGCCACCTTCAGGGACAGAAAGCCAGACGGAAATGTGTCAGACCCCCATGCACCCATGTCTCCCTGCTGGAGCAGAGCCAGGAACAGCCACCGGCACACAGACCTTGGTGGTAGAGTGCCCGGAGGAAGGAGTGGCGGTCCATTCCCTGAAAGAGGGCATTTTCAATCTCCATCTCCCGCCGGCTCAACTGCTTGCTGCCAGCAAACCTCTGGGGCAGCGCGAGGATGCGCTGACGCTCTTCCATCTTCTCCTGGATGGCATGGAGCCGGTCCTGCGTGGCCTCCGGGGCCGCTCCCAGCCCAGAGCCCTGGAAGACAGGCACAGCTTTGCTCAGGCACAGCACGTGCCTCCTCCTCAGAGGCTGGTTCAGCAGCCAGCCTTCACGTTCTCCAGCCCTGGAGCTAGGAACCACCCCCCAAACTGCAGCTCACCAAGAAGTCCTGTTACTGCAAGGTTAGGACGGAAATACAAGCACTGAGAAAGCCTCAGTTCTTGAGAGAAGTGGACAAACAGCCCCTATCTCCCGACCTTTCTGATCTGCTTTCCTCTCCCCAGCCTCACTGTCTTACGGTGTCTGTGTCCTCTTTCCCAGCAGTCCCCATCTCTGTCACCTACAGGCATTTTCTAAAGCCCTCTACAGTAACTGCACAAACTCCTCTTTGGCATTTCTTTTTCTACAGCTATAGCATCCACAAGCCTAAACCTCCACAAAGCTTTTGGTGTCCGACCCCGACATCCCTTGGAGAACCTTGTCTGCTGAGAGGTGGACCCCAAGCTTGGCACCTGAGGGAAGGTTTACGCTGAGGACTAAATTCCTGGTCAGCTTCACACGAGCCAGCTTTCAGTAACCATCCCGATCCTGCACCTCAGACGCTGGACTAGCTAGCCTAGCTGAGACTAAATCTTCCTGTATGAATAATAAACCTCATTGCACGGGGCCAGGGCACCACTAAGATTCACCAGACTTGCACTCCAAAGCCCACTGACATACCCCAACACCTGGAGGGCCATTTCTGCCCCCACCTCAATCTCTATCAGAATCCCAAGAATACATTTTTCTGAGGTTGTAGCTGGATTTTCTTTTCTCAAATTCAGTTCAAGAATTAGCGGCAAATGCTTCTGTTTCAGGCAAGAAATCAGGCTTTTTCCTTGCACTGCTCACAACCTAAAAGACCTTCCCATGGGTATCTCTCCCTCCTTGCCTGGGCCAGTATCTGCCCTACTTCCATTCACCGTTTCACGGCTTCTTTGGGGCACAAAAGGCTATTTATATGGAATAGCAATTCTGGGAAATCATTTGTAGCACTTCGTTTTCAAAAAAGCTGCAATTTAGCAGCTGAAAGTAACAGCAGCCTACACTTGATACCTTGCTGAGAGCTCCACAGGCAACCTGGAGTCCTCTGTCTCAGCTGATTCCTCCTTGGTGGAATCTTTTCACTCGGGGCCTCCACATACAAAGTTGCACATCTCTACTGGACTTGAGCTCTCTACATTTTCTTCTCCTCTCACGAGCTGTAGAGAACGTACTCTAATGTCACTGGTTCTTTCTGTCAGAGTACTGTTTTCCATTCTATTCTTTATTTCTGAACACCCCAGAACCAATTTTATAGCAAATACAACAAACAAACTTGTAGCATTGATATTCGTTTTTACTCTTAAATTACCCAAGTTTAAACGCAGGCTCCACCATGGCTCGGTTTGCATTTAAACACCAAAGCAAGAAATAACTTCAGTTGAAGAGAGGCAAACCCATGATTACTGCAGACAGCTTCCTTCTGCACATGGCTACTGATCAGGAAGAGGAGGAGGAGGAGATGGGTGGAAGCCAAGGATCAGCCCAAGTCCTATTTTGCACCTTTTATTTTACCAAATTAAGAGCAAGACGCTCCAGTACACCTGACAGTGTACCCCCAAAGCACCTTGTCTCTGGGATGTGAAAGAGGCGAAGGCAGGGGAAGGAGACGACCTGCTTTGGTCCAGCCTTTAAATCCGTCTTTCAGGCGTATGAACAGCTGAAATGATTTGCTCAAGGCCATCAGGGTGGCCTGTGACAGGAATATAGCCAGGTCTTGCTGTGGTGCAAAGAACCAGCTCTTCTTTCCGCCACAGCTTTTAGCACAGACCCTTTAACCAAAGAAAACGGGCCAGAAAAAATACCTGATAGTGCTGGCTACAGGCAAGAGATACGTGGAGCGGCCATCCTTCACCGAAGGACTTACAAAGAACTTGAGCGTTCTAAAAGGGTGTAGAAAAGGGTTTTCTGTGGGGTTAGAGAGGCTTGACCACGTTTGGATGGAGCAGAGCGTGCCTCACCTTCCCCGCCGAAGCGCGGTTCTTCCAGAGCAGGATCTCCGGGTCCGAGAGCCCCAGCTCGCGGAGCGCCGCAGTCTCTTTGTCGCTCTCCTGCAGGGCCTGGAACTGCGACAGGGTCAGGGCTCCTGCGGCCTCCTCCCCGAAAGGCTTGTAGAAAGCCGCGGGGGCAAAGCATCGCCGCTTCGACTTGCACCTGCAACCCGAAGAGGCAGAAGTGCCTTAGGGTCCCCAGCCCCCGCGAGGTGACACCGCTGCCGTCCCCCAGCACGGCCAAGCTTCTCTCCCCGCCCCCCCAGGGCTCTCCGGGCAGGTGGGGACTCACTGCTCGATGGAGACGGAGGTGTCCAGCTGGTGCTGGAGCAGGCTCTTCAGCTGCCTCTCGCCTTCCGTCTCCAAGTCTTCCAGGAGCACCTCATCGCTGGCCAGGCTGCTGTTGACCCTGGGGAGCAGAGACAGCGCTCAGGGGACACCCGCAGCCCCGCACACCGGCACGGCTCCCGGAACGCCATGCCGCCACCCCCCGGACCCGCTCCCCCCCGGCCCGGCCCGCTCACCTCCGCATGGCCGCGGCTCTCGCCTCCCGCCCGGGACTCCAACTCCCGGCAGCCTCCGCGAGCGGCCGTGCCGGCCGGCGGAGGGCGGGCCCGCGCGGGGGCTGCTGGGAATCGTAGTGCGGGAGGACCGAGCGCCGCCTGGCGCCTGGGAGCGAGGGCAGAGCCGCGGCGCAGAACAGGCCCGTGGACAAAAGCGACGATTCCAATAAAATCAGTGAAGTATTACAGTGAGGTGGCCCTTCCCTGTTATTTCAGAGAATAATTATGTACGGAAGATGGGGGGGGGAAGAGAAAAAGTAAATATAAAGCACACCCATTGCATGAAGGGCAAATGAGAATTGGGGCAGCTCTGCTAAATACACAATTACTCATTTACTGCATTAGTAAATATACGATGGAATGTGCATAAACTACATTGTTATTAAAATACCCTTCGTCTTAAGTCTTCACAGCAGATTTTTCAACATGTTCTCCTTCACCCTTGCAACTGAACACGTTCCACTACTGAATTTGGTACTACCTAAATGTTTAGTTGAAAAATATCTAATCTTTTTCAACTAAAAAGCATGCTTACTGGAACATTTGAAGGCACAAAGTAAAAAGCAGCTCATCCAAAAACTACAGGAAATGAGGCCCACTTTCTGAAGTAGAAGCAACCGCCAGCTTGTGATATTGGGAAGCTAAATCTATCAGACTTCTACAGCTTCTTGTGAGGACAGCTGTTCATTAAACCACCTCTGTAAGGCTCTGAATAAATTTCAGAGTTCTGATGGAAAATATTCAAGTTACAATTAAGTACAGAGCTGGAGAGCTCCATTGTGAAGTCACAAAAATGCTGTGCTTGAGGGATTTGAGCACTGTATATATAACAATCTGCAGGCAGCTATAAAAAACAGAAAACAAAAGCATATACTTTGAGCACAAACTTCATGCGGGCTCTCAGAGCAGAGTTGGTGAATTCCAAAGACACTACAAAGAGTAGCTTTGGAGTAAAAACGAACTTTATTGCAACAAAAAGAAAAGCAGATCACAAGCTTAGACTTAGGTCCCCACCAGCTTCTTTCCTATGTGGATATTAGGTTAATATTAACAACTTTTGAAACTTTCAATCAAATGTGATCCGAAAACTGCGCTCTTGCTCCTTGCGGCGGCTCTCACAAACCTTTGTCACTTCTTCCACCTTTCTCTGCAACAAGGCTGGGGGAAAGAAGGAAAAAAGTGATCAATTTCACAATCATCCTAAAATATAACCCTGCACAGTTAAGCCTGGGGAAAGAGAAAGAAAAATACTTTGTTTTAACATTCACTGGAATTTGACAGTGCACAGGAAACACAGAAACAGGAAAACACAACACAGAGCACTGCTAACCTTCCACGGCCTTTAAAGGTTGTCCAAAAAGTATTGTGGCAGGGACTAGCAAGCAGAATCAGAAAAAAAACTGACATGTTCACACTTCTTGCTGAGCCAGCTTGTCGTTTCAGGGCACAGCACCAGAGAGCAGAGCAAACCCCTCCTGAACAGGAGCTGCAAGCTGGTCTGCAGCTTGAAAGGAAGTAATTGCTGTATAAAGGAACTTCCCCTGCCCACCTCACACTAAACTACTTCTGAATTATGCAAATTACAGGTTAGTCAATCTGTTTGAAGTATATACATATTTTCCTGCAGGATATCACACAGCCATAACAAGCTTTTAACTGTAAATACAGAAAAGAGTGCAATCATACAGAAGAGCTGCAGATCACTTGCAGTCGCAGTACAGATAACCTGTTATATAGATTTCCAAATCAGTGATCTGCAAATAAACTGATTGACTATCAACTTTAAATGCAGGAGGCATTGCAACATACAAAAATTCTTGGCACAAGCTAGAGCAATGTTTAATTTAATTTCATGAAAGCTTATCAGAAGTTATTCAACAGGGCTACAGCATTATGTCAGTCTGTGGCTTGGAGATATTCCAGTTTAAGTTTTAATTTTAGAGTTTGCCAAACCCAGAATCTTCCAGTAACATATTAAACACCACATTGCAGTTTGTCAGTTTTCAAAAATTCACTGTACAAAAATGATCATGGCATGAAATGACAGTCTGCTTCACCATCTCAACTCAGAACTCAGTTGTAACTAAGAAAAGAATTCCTGTTCCTCTCAGAAAAAGGAAGTTTCAGAACAGGGTTTTGTCCAAATCCTCTTTTCACTGAGGCCACCTTATGGCAGGAACATCACCCTGTACCCGTGTTCAGCAAGTCCATTCATGTTCAGCTTCTGTTACACTGACAAGTTAACATTAGTTTGATTAAAGTGCCCCAGCTCCACATAATTCTTGAACACGTCAGACAAGTTAATAACCGCTGTGTACACACAGGCCTAGAAAAGATCACTGGCTGTTGTGAGACAGCCCCGAAGGTGTTTCAGGGGAAATAAAACTGATAAAACTGATACCACCACCTATAGAACAGATGTCTTTCTTTTGTGGAGTTCGGTTATTTTGTTCATTCGTTTTTGATTTAAAAAAGAATGTTAAGAAATGGATCTTTCCCAGGCCTACTCTCAAGTTACTAATGACAAGAGCTGCTGGGAGGGTTACGTTCAGAACTGCATCTTCCTCCCCCTTGCAATAACAGGAATTCTTCTCCTTGCCAAGAACTCCACAGAAACAGATATATTAATTTAACTGCATTTTCTTAGGCTTTTTGCTTCTTATTTGAAGATAAACTGAAGCTGAACTGTTTCTTTAGAAAATGCACATTTATCAGTATAGATAATGAATTATGATTAACTGACAAGACAATTACTTTAGTATAGAATGACTGAAAAAATTATCTCCTTTCTAGTAAAGTTGAAATGAAACAGATTGCTTTTTTCAAACATTCTGTAGAGTCAGCGTTCTGGTGCCAAAGGAGCTATACCAGATTTCATGATAAAGGCATGTTGGGAATGTGAAAGCTAGCATTTGTCTTCTAGAAGAAAAAGGCAAATTTAATCCAGACCTAAGCAAGCCAATAGTGCTATTTAAAAATAAATTACTAGCATGCCTGCTTTCACCCAAGAATTACAGCAGGTGTGAACAGCCCTGCAGTCAGACAGCCACAGTTTGGTACTGGTGAGAGCTGCACTGCTTTATTCTGCAATGCCCTCCTGTGGCTGCTAACATCTGTTAAACGCAAAGCCACAGAATTCTTGAATCTCTCAGAAAGACACAGACCCTAATAGAAGAGTTCGTTTGTTTTGTTTTCAGTGTTGAGCCCTGAATGCACCACATTATATTAGTTGAGTGAATCCAAAACATGAAATAACAGTAACTACGCTATCAAGTTTTCACTATAGAGCACATTTTCTGCTCTGCATTAATTCTCAAGCAATTGCTATTTTGACATTTCCACACTATTACTCCAGTTACCATGCTTGCAGATAAACACATGCAGATCAGTCCTGCCTTGATTTGGCTTTTCCACAGTTCACAGGGGAATGCTGCTAACACTAACCTCCCCTATCTCCACCCCCCTCAAAACATACATTTTCTTATTTCTAAGGGGAATCCAGGAACACTTCAGAAGTTGAAATATTTAACCTCATTTTGGTGGAACCAAGGATAAGGTTTTTCACGTCATCTGCTCTGCATTGATGCATTTCAAATAGTACTTTTTATAAAATACCAGCTGTTATCACAAATCACTTTTCAGCAGAGGCCCTCAAGGCACATCAAGAGAATTCAAGCAGAGAAGGGACAATGTAATTGAAGACAAGGAGGAGAAGATTCCTCAGTGATCTTCAGGAACTCATATATCCAAGGTACACTTGCATACACACTACACACTTCGTATTTACATTCCCCCAAAGCTGCAAGATGGACTCTCACCTGAGTTCTGGTCAATCCACTGCAATGAATCCATGTGTGCATTCAAAATTTTACAGATCTGTTGAAGCTGGATAGAAAGAGAAGGTGAGAGCTATTTGTTACAGTACATTAAAACTAACAGCAGTAAAAGACAGCCTTCCTGTCCCCGTCTTCGGGGTATAGAAGTAATATTTCTCAAACATACAACTCCACTAACACAGCAGTCATTTTTGCTGTGCAGCAACTGTGCTAGTTTGCTTCTCCTTGACATCAAGAAAACAGACCAAGTACATGCCTGTGGCTTAGTTTTAGCCAAATTCAACCATAAGATCCACCACATCATTAATCTTAGTCTTGATGTGGAAGAAGTTAAAAAAGGGAAAAAACTCAGTCTGAACCACCGAATGGAAATTTTTACTGAAAAAAGCCTTGTAGTAAAGAGATGCAAGTGGTAACAAGATCAATTTAATACATATCAGGAAGCTAGCAATTCTGGTCTTCTTCTAAAGTAGTATAGAAAGAGTTCAACAGCTACTGCATCTCATACAAAATGGAGGAGCAGGTAGTGGAATAAAAGTCAAGAAAGGTCTCAAACTAGTTATCTAGGCAATATTACACCAAAAGAGGAAAAAAATTCACACCAGAATTAGATACTTTGAAAGCTACTAACAATCGCAGACTAAATGGGCAAGCCAGGCTGGCTTGCATTGTGTTATAATGCAAGTCTTATCAGAAGTGAATGAAATGAAAGATGAAACAAAATATGTTTCCTAGCTTGAAACTAAAAGCAGAGTATCCATGAGCAAGCAAATGAAGAGTCAGCACTGTTTAAATATCCTGTGACTCTTTTCCAGCATTAAAAAAAATCAAGCTTGGATTTACCGGGTCACTGGTGTCTGCTGGGCCTCCTGATGTATTCAAGTGCTCAATGATGTCCTTGAGATCTTGTGCCATACGCTTCAACTGAGCATCGATGTTTTCAGCCAACTTATAGCTGCAAAATGCATGGGAACCAAGGTCAGAACATTTAAAGTGTACTTCAGCAGACCTACGACCAATCACACTAACTTCAGTCAATCAGAATTAGCATTCGTGCCTTTTAACCAGGGCATAGCAGATATGCGAAGAGCACCATGAGAGGCATTTTATTACACAGATGAAGTAACTCCTAATGTATTTCACTCTATAAGATATAGAGACAGACATGCAAAACTGCTGAGCTCTTTCTGGAAGGTTCAGTCAGAATTGAACCACCTGTCCAGATTCTTATCTCTTGAACAAAACACTTCTTTAATTATCTTGCTAAAATTCAACACATGCTTAGAAGAAAGCTTGAGCTGCACATAGTGTATTCTGTTCTCATCACTTATCACCAAATAATCATTAATTTTTAGAGATTATGCCTAAATTAGAAACCTTTCCCCAGACAGCTGATTAGAACATCCAACAAAGCTCTCCTCATGCTCATTAAGGGGCTTCCAGTTGCAATTCTCGTGTTTCTAATGCGCAAAATATAAGTTGCCATGCGTAAAAGTGGATTACATATTTGAAAAAGGCCATTGATAGTTATGTATCATGCATCCCAATTATAATTCTGATTGATCATCATCATATTAGTCTGTTTTAGCACATGTTCAAACAGATTTTTGTCTTACGTCCTCTCCCGTTCTTCATCTGCATGCTGCAAATAGATAGTCCCACTCTGTTCCTTCACAGACTCCTCCAGAGGGGTCAACAAGTCTTCAAGCTCTTTCTGCTGGGACAGAATGAAGTCTAGCTCCTGATCCAATCTGAAAAGAAAGAAAACACCTACAATTTAGAACAGGCTTAGAGGCTATATACATTCTAGAACTTCCACACAATGCAAAACGATGCAAAAAAATGAAAAAATTATCTCAAGTGTTCATAGTTTACCTCTTCTGATCAAGCTTCACTTTCTCTACTTCTCTGTGTAATGAAGTAATCTGTAAGCAGAAGACAATTATAGCAGGAATACTCAAAAAGTAATCTCAAAAGAAAATGAGTGGAACTGAGAAAGCTATTATCATAAAAATATCTTCTAGTAAAGCGAAACAGTTGCACGAATGTTTACAGATGAAAAGTTTACTAATGGAGTTTTGGCTATAAAAAAAGACTAGAATAGGCACTGAGTTTTTCAAAGGCATTTCACATTTATCTTTTTAAAAGCAGAAAGTCTTACCAGAGGGCTTGCTGCATCTGTGGCACAATGCCTTTAACAATCTAAGGCAAGCAAAATGAGTTCACACTGGATATCACCTTACCTTCTCTCCATTCTCTATCAGTGTCCGATCCCAGGCATTAACTTGCGTAGCTTGATGAAGAAAGTGTTTCTCTTGATCTTCCAGTTCTAGACTCCACTTATTTATCAAACTCTCAAGCTGGGCGTAAGTCATCACTGGAGGCGCACTGAGAGGAAGCGTGAGACAGTACAGAATATGAGATCAAAAAAGTCCAAGTGTGGTAACGCCTGTTTCCCCTTCCTCCACCAGATACCAGCATTAATACTGACTCTTGTCCCAGTCAGGAAATAGTTGTAATAAGACTCACCTGGTTGTTGTGGTGGTTATAGCAGTTGTAGAAGTCACAGCTCCAATAGCACCCGTTGTAGTTAATGGCTTAAGATTCAAAGCAAAACTAGAAGCAGAAGTGCCTGAATGAAGAGATTCCGGTCAAATAACGAAAGAACATCCGGTACGTAACAAACTGAGAACAGATCCAATACACAATTCGAATGCAGTGCTTTATGAGCTCAAATGTCCCTTTAACAAAAAGCAAATCCTGGGTGTGTCAAGAAGGAAACCAAGCACATCTTGACACGATTAACAATAGTGGACTGTAAATACCTGACTGCTAGATCTAGTCAAATGAGGAACTGACAATCTGCACTTAACCTGTGCATTATTCAAAGAAACACAACATAGCCAACACCCCTCTCAATCCGTGTTTCAATATTAGATCTAAAATCTGTCAGCACATCCAGTTCCTACCCTGAACCATTGCTGCTATGGTGCACTTTGTAGGAGATTGACTTCTGTTTTTACAAAGCTAAGGAACATTTATCAGATGACACTGCCAGCCAGTCATACAACACTTTAGGTATTGAACTAAATTCTTCAGTCACTCTAGAAACAAGCTTGAGAAATGCCTTGAGCTGAGCAGCATCCATATTGTTACAGTAAACACTGACAGGTAACTGCATCCCGAAAAGGATGCTCAGTCCTGAATCCTAACACTGTGCAGCACTGCAGATCTTCACATGAGTGTCAACATTTAAATGCAGCACTTAGCACCACAGTTTTGGGAAGAAAAGCTAGTGAAATCCTATGCTTTTAAACTTAAGCTGTTTTTTCTACATTTTAATAGGGCAGAATCAAAACATAAAACATTTCTCCCTAACTTTCCCCACAAATCTTTGGCCTCTCCCTTCCCTTCTGTCCCAAACAGAGAAATCTAAAGCAATTTTGCATCTACACAGACAGGCTAGAGGAGAAGCAGCTAATGTACCTGCTTACTCCAGACTAGAATATCAAAGCCCTGAAGGCCTTCACGCACACCCTGCTGTGGACACTCTCAGAAGCCGTAAGTAACTGTGGACTTGTTGATATTGAAAAGGAAGATCACAGAAAGAAATATTGTATTACTTTCAGTCACTGTACACTAGAAATTAGCACTGCTGTGCTGCTACACTAGCATGGGCCTTTATACCACTCCTAGACGGAAGTCAGGCTTCCTTCTCTTCATCTTTTATCTGCATCTACTTACTTGTGGCTGTGCTTGTTGCTGCAGCTGTTGTTCCAGGAGCTTTTAAGCCAAATCCGGAAGTTCCAAGACCAGCTGTACCAGTGGAAGGAGCACCAACTGTGAACAGAAGACAACATTAAGAGTTTGCATGTCCCATTAAATACAGTTCCCCTTTGAAAAAACACCCTGCCTGTCCACCCACTTTCACTGGGTCTTCTGTTTGCATTAGCCATGATCACTGTTTACATGGAGGATCATACAGACACATGAAAAGAGGTAGGCTGAGGTCATAAAATAGCCAGTAGCGTTGTTCTTATGATACTTACAGAAAACTACTAGCTCAGCTGTCAAACTACAACCATTTCTCTTACTTTGAATTATCTGACATTTAACTCAAACTACAATCGATCAATTAAAAATAATGACTAACAAAACTTCTGAAGCTCCCTGGGAGCATCTACTAAGTTTTCAGAGCTAGGTGTAAGGCAGTATTATTATGTGGAAAAGTTGTATTAACTCTAGTAAACGTTAACATTTGCTGTAGCTAGTCTCCATAATCAAAGGAAACCGAAGTGTTAACATGTCCTTGCAGGTTGAGAAAGGAAGCTGTTAGAACTCACTTTAAACTTCAGCTTCTGCCCTGAAGCTGTCAGAAAACAGATACTATTTCCTGCCAAAAATAATTTTGCAAGAGGAAACAAGTCAATTATTACCAGAAGAACTTGTACATGTACAGCTGTATGAATACAGTGTGTTTTTACCACACTGCACCTCCACCATTGCAGGCCACTCTGTTCTTTAAGCGTAAGAACCTAATACAAGAGTCAAAGGCAGATGTAACCAGATTCAAGGCACTGGTCTGGGAAAACAGCAGCATCACCAGAAAGCTCAGCTGTGATATTATGCAGACAAAAATTCACATACAGATTAAATTCCCACTTGCTGCTTTGCCCACTGAATCTAAAGTGTGCTTTATTTTGTACAAAATTTTCTGTGCCTTGCTACTGAAGAAGTTTTGCCACAATTTAAAGAGGGAAGGCACCAAGCAGCAAGAAGAGCCTCGTCCCGTATTATCTCAGCAACTGATGCTTCACTACGGACAGACAGCACCTCATCAATAAATGCTACTCATTTATTCCCCCAACACACCAGATCTGCATACTGTGACTCACGTGAGAGGCCTGTGGTGGTAGATGAGGTCGGTGCTGAAGAACTTGCTATAGATGCAAACAAAGTAGGGCCCGTTGAACCAAGAAGGGAAGCTGTGGTGGTAGCCGCCGTTGTGGAAGCTGTGGATGTTACTACAAACAGAAGAAGTGGAGATCTTGTACAAGCAGAGCCCTTGGGGCTTTCACACATTTCAGAAGAACCATGCTACCAGTGGGACACAAATTTGCCTAATCAGACCATCTTTTGCATGGGTACAAGAGAATTTTAAATTATTTTTCCTGTGTTCTGCTTGAACTCTCTCTTTTCTAACGTACCCTTTAAACTTGTAGTTCCCTTCCGTTACACTCCAGAAAGATGTGCAGAACAGAATGTCGCACAGGACACAATACAGCACACTAATCAAGCTTTATAACTACATTCAATGAGCTTTCACAGAGTACCGATGCCATTGCAAACTCACAGTAACAGTTCCAGACCAACTCCTGAAGCCAGTTTAGAAAACTATACCCAGAAGGGCAACAGATTCACCAAGTTTGAGTAATCATCTCCTAAAATCTATTCCTACCTCCCAGTTTGTTTCCGAAGGACAGAGTGGGTCCCTGGCTGGTAGTAGCAGTCAGAGTTGCCGTCGGTGCACTAGTGGCTGCTGTTGAAGTCAACGATCCAAAGTTTAGACCTGGAACAAAACACAGGATACACAGAAAAGGAAAGATGAACCTCTTGCTACAGAGAAACTGATCACAGTATTCAAGTCAGCAGAAGTAACAGTTTAAGCAAAACATTAATGTTTAATGTAACAAATACTCTGCATTATCCAGCAAATGAAGTAGAGCTAGGAAGATTACTTAAGAGGCTTTAACAAATGATTTAATGCAGATGAACATCATCCTCACCCCAGATCTTCCTTCAGAGGCCTGAACTATCACCAAGTAAATCAAAAGCTGCGAACTGAATTTCTGCCAATTCTACAGAAGCAAACAGGCTCGTGCACACCCCGCAGCACTCCTTCCCCACTGCTTCGAGCCCTTTCCCCTCGCATTAGGAAAGCCACCAAAAACATTTTTTTATAGGACTCCAAATAGAGCTGGCACCTCTACACACCCTTTTAATATTATTCCAGCCTCACTTTTCAAACCCACCACGTAAGTAATACTTGTAAAACACCACTCAGCTTAGAAGCCTGTATCCATGGCACTCAAGCCCTCCCCACAACAGCCCAGACATACTGTCAAAGCCAGAGCAAGGTGCCATTCTGAGCAACTTCTCCATACAGATACTTTGCTAGCCACACTGTTAGCCAAGAGGCAAGCTCATTAGTTCACTTACACATACGAACTCTGCCAAAGACAGCTCACGTTTCAAGCCCAGGCACTCACCCGAGGACTGTGTCCCAAGGCTGAAGGGAGCTGCAGGCTGGGTTGTGGTTCCTAAGGCGGCCGCAGTGGTGGCCGCAGCAGCGGGTGCTGCTCCAAAGGTCAGCCCCGCAGGCGCTGCTTGCAGAGTCGTGGTGCTTGCAGCACCGATGCTGAAGCTGGTTGTCCCCGCCTGGGTCGTGGTACCGCTAGCGAAAGTAAAGCCTCCAGTTGTCCCAGACTGAGTGGTGGTGGTTGTCGTCGTGGTGGTGGCAGCGGCAGCAGCAGCTCCAAACACGAAGCCAGCAGGGGCTGCTGCTTGACTCGAGGGTGTGCTGGTTGGTACAGAGCTACCAAACCCAAATCCCCCTGTGATTCCAGTAGCCTGAGTTGTGCTACTGCTTCCAAAGTTTAATTTGGGTGCGTTTCCCCTACAAAAGAAAAAAAAAGTAGTGAGTCAGTCTGTTTAAGACATACATCCAGTGAATACTGAGTCAGCTTTCTTACGGACCGTTTGCTGACAAAACAACAGAAAGCATCTTTGAAAATGACGGGCACTCTACCAGGATCATATTTCTGTTTTGACAAAGATTGTATTTTAAGTCCTGTCAACTGCGACACTGTTAAGTCTCCTTACATTGACACCCCCTTAATTACTTCTGCCTATTAATACGCTATAAGACATTTACAGCGGTGTAATAAAGCTGTTTATTCTCTCAGCTTTTAAGCATCTTTTCCGCTTCCTCCACACAAGCCTGTTCTTTTAATTACACATCACAACTAACCCCACGTTGAGCTCCCTTCCCACCGCAGTGACGTAGCAGGCTTCCGAAACAATAAATCTGAAGAAACGTTTCAAAGCCTGGCAGTCACTTCCAAGGACAAAACAGCCCCACCTGACCAAGGGGGGGGCTCTCAGTGCTTCAGATTTGGATCA
Source organism: Anser anser (assembly GCF_964211835.1). Taxonomy (NCBI): domain Eukaryota; kingdom Metazoa; phylum Chordata; class Aves; order Anseriformes; family Anatidae; genus Anser; species Anser anser. Next base: position 13,172,248 of record NC_139734.1, read on the forward strand.
CAGAAGATGCTTTATATTAAGGGCTGAAGCCTTAGCCATTTTTCCCACAAGCACCAATGACTCAGTGGCAGGGTGAGCTACAGAACGAGCAGCTCTTAAAGCCAGCTCCGGGCACCGGTACTGACAGGCGGCAGGTCTCGCTGCTCGCAGTAAGCACGGCGGACCCCGGAGCACCAAAGCGACCGCTCGGGGCCCCCCGCCCCCGGGAGCGCCGCTCACCCCATGGGGAACACGCTGGCTGCCGGCGCGGCGGCGGAGGCAGGCGTCCCGAAGCTGAAGCCTGCGGGCGGCGCGGTGGTGGCGGGCGTGCTGAAGGAGAAGAGCGCCGCGGGCTGGCTGCTGGCGGGCGTCTGCGCCGCGCTGCCGAAGCTGAAGCCCCCCGACGGGGCGGGCGTGAAGGAGAAGCCGGCGGCCGTCGTGGTGGTGGCGGCGGCGGTCTTCGGCGTGCCGAACGTGAAGCCGCCGCCGCCGGCCGAGGCCGAGCCGAAGCTGAACTGGTTCATGGCGGAGCGGCCTGGGCGGCGCGGGACGGGCGGGACAAGCGGCCTCCCCCGGGCCCGTCACGGAGCCCGCCCGCAGCACCCACCGGCGGCCAGGCCCCGCCGCGCGCGCTGATGACGCGCTCCGCGCACGCGCCCGGCGGCATTCGAGTCCCTGCTCCCGCCCCTCTCGCCCAGCCTCCCAATCGCCGCGCAGCTTTTCACCGCCTTCATTCTCTACTGGCTAAGCCTGCCGTCGCTCCTGAGCCGCCACGTCGGATTGGTTGGCCGGAAGAAGCGGGGAGGAGCTGGAGAGCGGTTGCTATGGGGACGGGGACGCGGAGGGCCGTGAGGTGCTGCTGGGCCCGACCCGGGCCGGTCCCTGTGCCCTGCAGCCAGAGAGCCTTTTGGGGGCAAAAACCTGCAGTTTGGGTCCCTCATCAAAAAGATCGGGTCCCTTTATGCATGTATTGACACACACAATATTTAAATCGAGAGCAATGCCCCTAGAACATAAAGCCCCTGAGGAGTGTCAGTACAGAGCAAAGCGCGGCTCCTTCCGTCTCTGAGCCGTGCTTTCCTCTGCCTGCAGCAGCGGCTATGGACTTGGGCAGCATTTCCTCAGCCTCCTCCCTGCAGGCCCTCGCCAAACTGCTCAGTGATGCGCCTGACGACGACGATGATGATGACGACCAAGGGGTGAGTCTGTCGCAAGAAGTGGTGCTTCTTCCACCTGTTGCACCGCTGCCGATCCGTGTCAGCTACGGAGATGCAAATCCCTTTTTTCCCAGTCTGAGTAAAAAGAGAATTAAAACCTTAGAAGGCTTTGGAGCGACTGAAACAGATAGGAGATATTTTTAACATAATACGCTCTTGAAGGAAGATGCTGTCCCAGGGGTATGAGGAGAGATTGTGACCAGAGAACGGGAGGGATATTCACTTTTTTCATCCTAAAGGAAATGAGAACGTGTAGTTGAGAGACGTATAGTTACTTAGATTTCCATCTACTTTCCCCTGAAGTCTGTTAGAGGTGAAGGCAATTACGGTTAGGATTTCATATGAAGAAAAAAAAAAGTTGCTGCTCAATTTCTGCATAAAGACTAAAACATCCAGAGGCAACTGAATACATTAAATCTGCATCAGACATCCGAGAACTGTAGAGATAACTGATCACTGAAGTACACTAGATATGTTGGAGATGATAGAATATGGTAGAGTGAGTAACCATGCTAAGATGAAAGATCCGAATGGTTAATGAGAGAAATATCTCTCTATTCTTTTTTATTAGTTCACCTCAGGACTAGAAGAAAATCACATATTTTGGAAAAAATGTCTGCTTCTCCTGCAATATACAACTGCTGCTTTTATTTAGGCGTGTATATGTACTGGGGAGAAATACCTAGGTCTGTCATGCTCAGGGAAGACCACAGGTACCACCAATCACAATGTGCACGGCCTCAGTGAAAGCTCAAAACTTTGGCAAGTCTGAGGATTTTCAACAAGTCGTATGGCGACATGAATAACAAAAATTGGCAAAACTCTTAGTGCTCCTCTGTGGCATCAGTTCTTCCAGGAGCCAGCTGGCTGACCCTGCAGTTGTGCACTAGTAGTGGCAATGGGACTGTTTGGGGGAAAAGAGATGCCTCTCTTGAAGTTTCTTTCAGTAGATGATAGATGTGGTCCATCATACTCTAGCTACACTTCTCTTTAATGCTTGATTTCTAAAGCTAGTATTACTGCTGTACATCTTTGCAGTAAACATCCTGATTTTAAAATAATTTGTTTACATCTTATTAATAAAATGAATGACACTTCAGAGGCAGAAATGGAAAATTGCCACAAGTGATGTCAATTAAGTCTGAGTCAATCTGGGTAATTTGAAATCTTTATTTTGATTTAATTTAATGTTCTGTGCATATGAGGCACTTTTTATCGAACCAAGGAATTTCTCTATGTATAGAAATGCCTCACATTGGCCTATTAACACTAAATTGATTCATAATTAGAGGAAAATGTTGTTGCCTCGTATGATCTCTTCTGTTAAAAGGAATCTAAATGCTACGATGGGATTTGCATGTAGCCCCCTTGCTTTCACTCAATATTTTCATGGCAGGCAAAGCAAGACAATTTTGTCAAAATGCCATAGAAACTAACGCTCAAGAAGCACATCTGGCTTTAACTCTACTTTTGGGAGTCCTGTCTAAACCCAGTTAGTTATCAAAGCTCCTCTCTGCAAAGTGAGAGTAAAAGAACATGTTCAGAGATTCAGGCTTGAAACTGGGAGAATTCTTTTTTTTTTTTCTAGCAGTGATTTACTTGACCTCAGATAATGTTATGCTTACTGACATACACACTCGTTGTTATGGGGCTGCTGTCTATGAAAATTAATTGGAGTTCAATTTGACATTTTTGCAGCCACGCTGTTCTGTTAGTGCTATGACTCCTGGTAGCATTGGACCAGTAAAGAAAGAGACCTCTGGTAAGAAGGAGTGTTTGTATGTCGTAGCGTTCAGTTGTGTGTTAGCAGACCGTAACAGCTGCAGTAAATTACCACAAATAGTTTGCTTCAGTAAGTGGGTGGACTTTTGAGATGGAAATAGCACTGCATTTTGGTTACGCTAAAATTCTCATTTTCCTGAAAACTTAACCACAAAGCATACAAAGAGCAGCAGAAAGGGTAACTCTAGAGGGTACCAGCCTCAAGTGGTGATAATAACCTGAGTAGAGAACGCAGCCTGGTCATGGGCTGCGGGGGGGTGAGTCATAACCGAGCAGCAAAAGGCTCCAAATAAGCACCTCATGGAATTGTTATTTCTTACTTAGAGCAAACACAGAAGATGGGACTTTCAGTACGCATCCTAAAGGATCTTCATGGAGTAAACTGCATGGAACTGAGTCTGTGCTTGTAGTGTCAGAGTTATGAAATATACCATGAAACACAGAGATGCTGTTACTCCCAAAAGTTTCACAACCCTGTTTAGACAACACTTGAGATGAAAAATAAGCTTTGTTCAGGGCTGCCCTCAACAAACCCAAAGCTGTTTTTCAGTTTTTTCCTTATCGCACCTTGTTCTTTGCCTTGAAACCCAGTTCAGCTCAATTCGCTATCTGACTCCAGGTGTTCTGGCATCCTAGAGAAAGGCGGACTCTCAGACAACGAGAACAAATGCCCTGAAGGTTCATAAATTTGTGTCAACACCTCGAATTGTACTCAGGAGAGAAAAGAAGACAAGTCTAGTCTTAGCAAAGTTAATGTGAAGTTCTTCCTGGGACTAACTGTGTCACGTAATTGGACAGCTTAAACCTGTAAGACAGTTTAAGAAGGACCGGGATGAAATTAACAGGAAAGGAACTGTTGTAAATACAACTGACTGTTTTTGCTTGGAATCCAGAAATAACCAGAGATTTTACTATAAAAACCTCCAGGTTGCAGATTTACCAGCTAACTAGAAAATGTATTTTTTGTTGTAGAATAGGTATAAACCATGTTATTCTTCCCGTGGACTTTCATGCGTCTTCAGTACCTTATCTGTGCTGTGCTCAATAGTTAATGGGAAGAACTGGATTTATATGTGAGGAAGAGATCCTTTTGTAAATGACTCTGCTCACTTAAAATCTCACGTCAGGGACATGGGGAAAGATTAATACTTCATACTTCTACACATTTTGAAGGACTAGATATTTCATGCCTGATAGGACAATTTCCTTGACATAGAGGTTGAGTAAAGGAGATTTAAGGGAATAGAATAGAAAACATCCTCCCTCTGCAAATTCTGATTCATATCATATCGAGGGGAAGGAGGCTGTAATCATTAATTATAATGTGTTTTTTTGATACAAAGATTTTTCTTAAGTCTAGAAAAATGAAAGTTTGCTGAAAACCTAGAGAAACAGACATTCTATAAAACATGACAGTGTGATTTTTCTCATCACTTACAGGTACTTCTGAAGTGAAATCTGAAAACAAGAAAACTATTTGGAATACGGAGGAGGTCCCAGAAGGATCTGAATTTGATGATACCTGGGATCCTAGAGAACAGCCAGAGTAAGTCAGTTGAGACGGCATGCATGGGTTTTACATAGTTTTATTGGAAAAATGAGTTAACTTCAATGTGAGTGGAAAATAGCAGTCTGAAAAGCTAGTCATGAAAGGGCAAAGGAATGACATCAGTGTTTCAACTAAAGCAACAAGCGAGGAAGGATTTTAACTTCTCCCTTGGAAGCCTTCTGATCTCGTAACAGAAATGTAGAGTTGGTTTTTGCTGTCATAAGATTATTTGCAGTGTCAGATACTTGTACCAAATGGGATTAGGAGGGGAAGGAGACCAGCAAAGTGATTTACTATCTTTGAAACATGCCAAGTTTGTGTGGAATACCTGGCTCTTCCTGCTGCAACTGAAACATGTTCATTTTTCATTCTCAAATTCATAAAATACTAAAACTCATGTTTATATTTCAAATAATTAAACTCTTCAGAGACGAATACTACAGTAGGAAAGAAGGCTACATGCAGGCAGTTTTAAACTTTTTAAAATCTTGTTATTCAATCATAGTCTGTCAAGGGACAGCCTAAAACCAGTCTTTTCCTTTGGTCATAGAAATACAAAGTTTTTGAAATGGATAGTGAGGCGAGTTATGCTGCAGTTTGTAGAGGTCAGAAAGCCTTCAGGGTCAAGTAATTCACAAAGAAGACTTTGAATTTATAACCATTGTGTTCTGATGCACTATGCCAGAGTTTGAGATGTCAGAACAGATGCACTGAAATCCAGGAAGCTGCATATTGCACACGAGATCGTAGTCCAGAATCATCACTTTTCTCTGCACATAAGTCATGCCATTATTTTTTCAATTTCCTGATATAAAAACTGGACTGAGCCCAGTCTGAAGTTAGGCTCAGCATTTCCAAAAATGGTTTGGCTTTCAGCTGCATCCTTGCATACTGTTGTGTGCTTGTTCTTGAAACTGTCACCTGTGAGGTACAGAACATGTTTTCTTTGTGTGGGTGCACAACAGAGGCTTTTCTCATGCTATTTTTGACCTTCCCCTCTCTGCTGGGTAAAGTGTGGTCTTTCTCTAGCCTCAAGTAATTGTCCTGTGTTGCGCAGATGAGAAGAGAATATAAATCTTTGTAATAGTTCATCAAATTAAATCATGGAAAAAGGCCCAAAAGGAAAACAGATGGTTAGAGGTGCATCCAGAGTGGTTAGACAGATTTCTCATTGACTTAGGAATTATTACATATGCACATGAACACTGGAGATGTGAAAAAGACTTTCCATACACTTTTTCCAACAGCTTTGAGAAGCGACTCCATTTATTTTGCTCAATTTAGCAGGAGTAATATGTTCTAAATACATTCTTTTAGTTTGCATTTCCTCATTCATTAAATATCAAGTGGAAGGGAACATGTGATTCTAGATTTTGTAGGGGTCTAAATTAAACAAATTGATTTTGAGGGGAAGAAAATCGATGTTGGCCAAATGCAAAGCAATTAAAATTAGACAAGATAACAGTGGTGTTCTCGGGCTGCAAGAATAGGCTGAATGACAGAACAGAACACGTGTAATTGTGACAGCATCCTTTTCAAAGCCTTTTCTCAAGAGTTTTTGGCTTTTGACTAGTTGATAAGTATCATTTTCATTTGGAATGCATTTTCTGTTCCATGATCCTGCAAAGGCTGGTTAGTTAAGTAGAGACAGCAAGGTGACTATCCTAAAAGATGGAGTGAATGTTCTTCACGTGTCTTGTAGCTAACTCTGTCATGACTCTGGACAGAATTCCAGTACGGTTGGCTTGAAGGCTTGAAGGGAGACTGAAAAGTAGGAGGAAATGTGATAAGGATATCAGCATTCATACAAAGGTTTATGGTCCCCGGAGAAATACAATCTCCTTTGGTTTCCTGCCTCTCCTCTGGTATTAGGCAACTACTTCTCTTTTTCAGGTATGAGATTTTATTCAAACAGCAGGTGGGAACAGAAGATGTCTTCTTCGGGATGAGCAGGAAAGACCCTTCTACGGCTTGCTGTGAAGATATGGTGGTGAGCTAAACCTGTATCTCCCATCCTTTCCTTGTGCCCTTTCTCTGAAGACTTGTCTTCAATCTGTCCTTCTTCTTGAGAGAGAGTATGTAAACACCAAGCTGTATGGCTGTCTTTGGCTTCCTGTAGGATTTTCTTACAGTTATCTAAGCATCTGTAGATATTTACATTTGCTAACCTGAGGAACTCATGTATATCTCCTCAAGGACCTAGTGTATCCGAGAGAATCTCTGCTAAAGTGTGTGCCACACAGACTAGAGGGAAAAGAAAGGAACTAAAATGAGTTTTCATCATGGACACAGTTTTGGGGTGGAGAGGGACTGAGAGTTTTCATCTGTCTGCATTTATTACCGTGTGTGCGTTAGCAAAATGCCACAGTACTGACAGTTTTTAAAGTTACAGGGAACAGATTCTGTCCCATTATTATATGATCAAAGACTTCCCTGCTTTCTGAACTTCATGACTGGTATAACTGCTGTGCAATTTTTCTCGCTGAAGCAAGCTGTCCTTGGAATACACAAATCCAGGGGCTTTTGGTGGGTAAAGAATACCTGCCAAGTATACTATCAGCCCAGGATTTTGTAGAAAATTAAGGTATCAACACACATCACTAAGCTATTGAAAACAATTATCGCTTTGTCGTATTTTCTCTAATACATATTACCTACTCAGAATGTTGCTCTGACACTAGCATCAAAATGTTCGTGGAGATGGTGTATTTTATGGCTTGTAGGTCTATATTTCTAATCACAGTTTTACCTCTGCCTGTCATTTCAGATTAAAATCAAGCTGCCGGAGACAAAGGTCTCAGACATCACATTAGATATCCAGGACAAGGTTCTTGACCTTCGAACTCCCCAAAAGTAAGTGAAACATAATTGACAGAAGTACAAGTAATATATTATTTCAAAGGAAGATTAATCAAGCCTTCCAGAGAATGCTGGAAATCAAAGGTAGAGACAAAGATGGGATTATTAATTACACAGAAGAAATAAACAACTATATTTCACCCTTATGTCTATAGTTTGCTAGCTTTAAATCTGTGATACTATTCAAGCAAAAATAGTTTTAAAACAGATTTTTGGTTATCTAAGCAGTAGGGCTTCAAGGGCCCAAAATGTCTGGCAAAAAAACTGCCCAGTCTTTAAGGACTTCTTGGGAATTAGCTTTTTAAATACTAATTTGTACAAATGAACAACTGAAGGTGCTCAAAAATGTGCAGACACTTTCAGGTATTGAAACTCTGGACATAACTAGGCATGGATGCAGACATGGAAATGGTACAAGGTTTCCCTGAAGAGATTCCCTTTGAGTTTGTTACAGGGCTAGCTATTTCAAAACTATGAAGATAACGAACTGACTGACTTATACTCAGGCTTCTTACAATCTTCCTCGATATTTCCATCTGTGCAATTGCCCTGCCTGAGATGCACAGGTAATTGCCATGTCTGTTCTGCTCTAAATTCTTCACAATAAAGTGTTTTCATAAGAAAGCTCAACCCTCTACCTGCACCTTTCTGCACTGAATGGGATGTGAGAAGATTCATACGTGAATAGCTTCCGGCAAATCAGTTCAAGGTGTGCACCATAGATTAAGGCCAAAATAAATTCTCTCCCTAGAGAACTAACTGCAGAAAAGTCACTTTTCTCACAGACAAAACCAGCCTGAATCGGTTACCCCTTGCATGAATTTAACCTGAAGATGCAACAGTACTAAAAGAATGTTTGAAAGTTCTGGCTCTGAAACAAGTAAAGCAGGAGGAATAATTGTCCAGCTAATAACTAGCATGACCTGTAGTTACTAAAAGAGGTAGCTTAATGCAATACTGCAGATGTAGGAAAGCTTCAGCTTCCTTTTTCTTTTGCAATTCTGTCTTTTTGGTGACTCAGATCTGCCATTATCTTAGTATCCAGCTGTCACAAGCCTAGCAAATCAAAGTTTGTTGTAAATCTAATGGTTGCTTGGGTACAGCCTGAGCCAGTGCTGCTTTTGTAAATTTAAGTGCAAATCTTCTCAGTATGAAAGAAACAAATAAGATTTCAAGTTCCCCATACCAAAAAAACATTGTGATCTCACAGATGTATGGGAAAGCTCAAAGGAATTGTTTCCAACTCTGTAGTCCTGGGGTTGATTCTAAGCCCATCTGGTTTTAAGGACTTTTCCAAATTATAACAACTTGTTGCCTTCAGTAGGTGGGATGCAAAGATGTTTGGAATGTGCTGCTTTCATCTATGGCTGCTGTTACACAGATGAAAAGGTCTGGAAGAGTCACCATGATTTTAAACCCCAGTTTGAAGTAACCCCTATCCACGCTACCATGTTGTCTTGTAGGGCTTTATAGTGTTTGGCTGGGCAAATTTCTTTATTCTAAAGTCTACTTGGTTCTCTTTGCACTATCAAATCAGTGGAGGTCCAAGACTGGCCAATCATTCATATCGTCAATAGATAAGCCTGTGATAAAGAGGAAAGAGTCCAGATTCTGCATGAGCAAGTAAGCTTGAACTATTATTAGAGTTGAAGGAGTCCAGACCTAGACATCCTAATGAGGAGATAAACCAGAAGTATTGTCAGACATTCCAGGAATGTCTGCCATAGCAAGGGAATGTCGAATAACTCCTGAGTCAAATGTCTAACCTTTGTGTAGTATGGGCCTGAGCCAAAGGTAGGGGATCACTGAATTAATCTTCAATGTAGGTTACAAAAAAGAATTTCAACAGCTTTACAACTCTGTTCACTCTTGTAACTGTGTTTTACAGTGTAGATATATCTTTTGTGAAACTGGACTGTCCAGAATCTCCAGCTGTGCTAGTTATTTCTTACAAGACAAGCTCCTAAAGACACTTTCAGGCTTTAGGCATTATTCAGATTTTTACCACCAGGAGAGCGTTATCAATGCAGCTCTTCATCTGCATTTAAAATGCGGCATTGTGTATAAGCAAGAACAGTGGAGAGAGCTCACAATCCATCATTGGAAGCTGTTGTCGTAGCCACAGAGAAAAGAAAGGAAGCATTGGAAATATTCCAGGGCCTGTATAGCTGTGCATCAAGTATTGCAGGTACTCCACAATCTATCATGAGAAGGATATACTGAATGGACTTTCCTTGGTATACTGATTGGTGAATTGCAAGAGTAACTTTCAATGTCATTTTAATTGCTCACATAGTTTGGAACATTAAAACTCAGTGTCCTCTTTTACAGGAAGCTGCTGCTGCATCTCCCTTGCCCCGTAGACAGCAAGAATGGTAAAGCTCGTTTCCTCTCTGAGGAGGAGATCTTAGAAGTCACCTTGAGGATGACAAGGGAGTTTGATTTCATCAATTTTGCCTGACGGATAGAGAAGTGGAGAAAGTTTTCAAACAGTAATCTCTAAATTTGAAGTCTTCTCAAAATCTAAGTGGTCCTGAAATAGGAGATTGTTCCCCTTGAACAGTCCAAGGGGAACATCCTTGGATAAATTCAGTAGGTTGGGAGGAAAAAAGACTTATTTATAGCACCCATAGGTTCTGTAAGCCGGAGCCGTCTGGCTCTTGCACTGATCTGGTTAGTATTCTGCTTCCTTCAGTCTGTTACAGCCTCCGTGAATTAGAAGATAGGAGATTACAAATTCTGTAAGCCAGGGAAAGTATTTTTTTGGTTATGGCTGATAAGTAGCACAATGGTGCCCTGGCCATTGACGCTGGTTCTTAGTTACTGTTAGAAGACTTGCAAGTGATATTTGTTTGGCCTCCAGTACTGGCACTGGGACCAGTTCAGAACCCACTCTTAGCTATTTGGTGAGAAAATCAAAACTCATCAGGGATCCGTACCCACACCTCCAAGGCTTCTTTGCCCTGGCAGAACAAGGTAACCAACTACAACTGTGTTGCTGAACAACTTGGCTCTTTTGAACAATTTTTGACAATGTATGGTTCGATGTCATCTATTCACCTGCTGCCCCTCCAGCTATTCTTCTGATTTCTGTTAATAAAAGAATGTGCTCTAATGAACTGTTCCAGTTACCTTTCACTCTGCCTTCTCTGCATTATGTCCTGAGAGACTTCCTAAACGTGGAATGAGAGGAACTTTGCATAACAAAGTACCACTTTCTTAAAGGGCAGAAGTGCACAGGAGCTTTTCTTTTGGCCTTTGGGTCTAATCTAGAGCAACAGAGACGAGTAACCATGATGTTACCAGCTTCTGGGCAAATACATTCACTTAGCATTGTTAGTCATGCAGCAAGCAAAGATATCTGCTCAATGATCAAAGAGGTGAGGACAAACAGGACTCACACTTTGATGGAATTTAAGCACGCTTAACTAAAATCTTGTAATCACTTTAACAACAAAATAGATTGGGTCCTGAATTTGCCTGGCATAAAAATAAATAAATAAATAAATAAATAAATAAATAAATAGAGACTAGCTAGATTGTGGATAGTATCCATGCAGCTATATTTGTGACAGGAAATTTGTGACTGAGAACTGAGACAGCCGAGAAGAAGAATTTTCCATGATGGATGAAAGACACTGATGGTGATTTTTTCAGACATCTTTTTGGTCAATTAGAATTTTCAGAATTTGTTTGTAATATACTTCCTTATAACTCTAGGATGAAGTTAGCTGATGTTTGTATGTTTCAACCACTTCCCTTAAAGCAGACCTATTCCTTGGGTCTGAATAATACTGCTCAACCTCTACTTTAGTGTTAATGCACTGGATTGCATGGAAAATGGGTACCTCCGTTGTTATGATTCATCACAAGCAGTTGGATATGCTGACAACACTAAGGGGCTACTCCAGTTTGTATTTGCTAAAGTTTCCATAAATTGCATTTGAATGTCTCTTATTCATACTCCAGGGAAGCCATGGTGGAGGGGAACAATGCAGATGTATGAAGAGGCTGAGATCATTCCTCCTGACTCAGTTTGTACTGCGTGTGGTTGCCAAGAAGTTACAGTAATGCTGTTTCTTGGAAAAAAAGGTTGCCTTGAGGTCCCTAGACAATATGCTGTTATGCTGTTGCATTTTTTATGTACATTACAAAATGGAAGGTTGACACTGTATTTATACACAGGTGAACATAACATTTGCCAAAGGTCATTCAGTAAGTCCATGGCAAAGCAGAGAGTACAGCTCTGCTCTTCTGAGCCCTATTCCAGTCCTCCAACCACAAGGCAATATTCCCCTTATAGTTGGATGTAGTAATTACCTAAGCTTTCAGTCATAAGTTCTGCATAATTTAGTGTTAGTGCTTGATACTGACTACAAAGGTGAGTTTGGCTCATTGTGCCTCTTTCCAGTCCTTCTAATAGGAATTGAGAATGTGCCACACTGGTATTCATGTCCTGTTTTCTCCCCAGATCTTTTTTTAACCTGGGTACATTTCATCTGCATTCAAGAGACAAAAATCTCAAAGGTACATATGTTTTATAAGAAAGTTGGCTGCTGAATACAAATACATGGGAGGGAAATACAATTTAGTTCTGCCTAAAGGGAAGTTCTTGTGTATTTTGGGGCTTGTATTTTTTTTATATGCTGGCCAGTCACTCTACACCCATATTCCAGGCTACAATAGATCATCCTCACCAGTCCATGGGAGGAAGCTGGCGAGCTGGTGATGTAACTGATAGAGAGGATATTGCAGGGCAGGGCACGCTGAAACTGCAGTGTTAGGGTGCCCAAACACAGGGGACAAGCTCAGGAGAAGCCAGGCTTCATATTTTCCAGTGTTCAAAAGGACAAACTATTGTTGTGCTTTCAAGGCAGTAGAAACATCTGCCCAGAGATGTGCAGATTGCTGTTCTGATCAGGTCAACTGCCATCACCACCTGGAGATCCTCTTGTGTTCTTACTTCCTTTTCATCAAGGAGACAGAGGCTGCCCTAGAATAAAAGTCTTTTTCTGCAGATCATCCCAAGAGGAAGGTGGTCAAAGGGACATGCAAGCTAACTTTCCCAGAAAATTGGGAGGTACAGCTGGCTACAAGAGAGTTAACTTTTTTGCAATGCTTGAAGGCAATTTTGCTTTGCTGAACTAGCTCTGGTAGAAATGCTTTTGAAGGGGATACAAAACCCCCTTTGCCTCTGAACATCAAAGCTATTGCCTAAGTACCACTCCAACACCTGCAGGCATCTTAATTAATCAAAATTATGAGCCCAGTTAAACAACCCAGCCATTAAGCCCCAGCCATTAAGCATCATCAAGCTTTATTTGGTTCCCTAAGAAACATCTTGATTAAATGTATTGCAGTTAACTAGAGGGTACTGTAGCTGTGGAAATGAGATAGAGGCTGTTTACAGTAGCATTCTGATAAACTGCAGGTTGTTGTATTGCCTCGGTCATGCGTTGCGTCCTCCAGTTGTGGTGGCAGAGTCACTGCTCCCATTTTGACTTGCTCCTGCCTTCCATCTGAACCACGGTCTTGTGCTAAAGCACACAGCCCAGCTTGCTCTGTTTCTGTTCTCCTCACGTTCACTTTTGCCTACGTGTTGAACTTCTGAGGCAAAGCTACTTTCTTCATTCTACAGCCTGAGAAACAGAAAAACTAGAGGAGTTGTTCCATATAAGTGCCTGAGACAGAACAACAACTTAAATTTAGATTTTTCCCTTAAACGTGCAGACTGGCTTCTGGACTGTTCTCATTTCTATCTTTCTCCATCCAGGTAGCAGCATGCTATAGCCCTTGTATTTGTTTTAAAACAAAAATTACTTCACATTTTTGCTGTTCAGCATAAAGTTTGTATCCAGACTTTCTACGTACTTCTTTCATCGTGTGACACACTCTTTTATCAGTATCTGCTTCCCACCAGATAAAGGTTATCTGAAATAGCTAAGCTGGATCTAATAACTAGCTCGGTATACAGACGGATCTCTCACTCCCCTACAGCATATGGAGAAAGTAAGGAGACAAGATCAGTATCGCTTCTGTCTTTCCCATCTAGCCTTGGCCCCCAGTGCTCTGTGTGTGACTGGGCTCCTGGGGGCAGGACGAGCTTCCCAGCGCCCCTCGCAGCTTGCAGTGCCGGCACCGGCAGAGGAACACCAATACACAAAGGAAACCTTCAGTGAAGCACTGTCCCCAGGGCATCCCAGATTGTCTCATTCAGGCAGCAGGGGACTGCTTTTAGCAGTACCTACTCCAGATATTTGGCAGCCTGAGCTCCCGGATATACAGCAAGGCAGTCTGATGGCAAGAGCACGCGGCAGCACCAAGCCGTGCAGGCAGCGGCTTGAGCGTGGCCAGTGTGCTCGCTGAGCGCTCATACAACCACTGCCCGTGCACCGTCTCACACCAGAGTGGGTGCCTTTGGGCCTGCTGGCGTTAGCAGACCTTTACCCTCTGCTCTGTGGTGCCTGCAGCCTGGATTTACCCTTATTCTCTGGGATCTCCTTCAGGAGCTGCTGCCAGGCACAGTTGGTCAGTCTGCTGTCTTGGACCCAGGGAAGGTGCCTTGAATCTACTGCGGGTGGCTTGTTTCTGTCCTGTAATCTGCACAAACAGGGGACAACTCTGTCCCTCTTCACTCATTCTGTCTCCTTCAGGCAGATTTTACATGCAGATTGTGATGCCGAGCAGCCCCATTTTTCCCTTTCCCTCCCAGTTATTTGTTCCAGTCTCATTTCAGGGGACTCTGATCTCCCCTGAGTGCTTCATCTCACTTCCCCCAGTCGTCCTCACATTTGGACGTGTCTCACCAGTCTCCCCACAGGTGGCATTCGGCACATCTGACCCTGGCTGGACGTGCCAGATGTCGGCGAAGTGCCTGATCCACCTCTCCTCGCCCAGCCTAATGCAGGGCTGAAGCTTTGTTCTGCGTCTGCTCCGCGTGCGTGCAGGGGCACCGCAGCACTGCAGGTCAGAACCCGAAGTGCATGAGGCAGTTACATCGAAGGTCTGAGGCTGCAGGCCAAGGCAGAGCTGTGCAAGGAGCCTGGGCAAAAATGGGAAGGGGCCCCTCTAACAGACAAGCCTAGTGTGGGTCTGTTCCTCAAACACGGCCAGCCCCACACCGCCCTGGTGCAAATAGTGAGCCCATCCAGAAAAAGCCGGAATCGTTCAGCATTTCAGCCCTTCCCAAAGCCTGAAAGTTTCTTTTTGCTTCCTGATACGTCTCTGCGTGTCCCAGCAGGGTGCTTAAAGAAGTTTTTGAGATCCAGCCCACGGCAACAGTGACACAGACAACACAGGAACGCCTTTGGTTTTGGAATATTTCTCTCAATCAAGTGAAATCTTTGACCACTTTGGCCTTTCTCAACTCAAGGTCTCCTTTTCATCTCTTTCCTGTCTTCATGCACTCGTTTCTGAAGAGAAGATCATAGGAATTTACCAGTATGCTAGCTGATGCTGTCCACCTACAATCCTTGGAGACCATCTCTCTTTAATTATTAGCCTCCTTTGTGGATCCCAGCAGCCTGTCAGCTCGTTTCTGATGTTGATAATCCAAGTTATTTTAACTTGGTGGTATCACAACCCAGCAAAGGTTGCTAAGGCAGCTCGGTTGCATTTGGCCGCCTGTCTCCTGCAGCTGCAAGGCAGAGAAGAAAATTCTTCTGGAAAGTTCTTCACCCATTGGAAAGCTGTATAAAAAGGGAAGGGATAGGAATGGGGATGGATACAGTGGATTTCGTTAAATTTTAAGGAGATGATGCCTTTTTCTCAGGCTGGGGACGCAGGTGAGGGGTTCTCCTGACCAACAACTTTCTACCCCAAGGTTTCTGCAGCTCTGTCCCTCAGGCAGAGCCCCAGGTGGCACTGAGGCAAGCAGGCAAACTCATGAAGGGGAGGCAGGGCTTGTCTTCACCTGGGATGGCCAGCTCGGCCTGGTCTCACCTGAGCTGATCCCGGCTACCTGGGAGTCAGAGGGCCCCATCCGGGGGGTTAAACGGGTGCACAGCTAGCAGGAAGAGCCCGTGCTGTGTTCACGGAGGGGAAAAAGAAAGGGGGTATGACTGCTGTGCAAGGAGCAGGAAGGTAGCTGGAAGATATGTGATTTGTCTTGGTTTTGGGGCTGTCTGCATTGTGCCCAGGGTGATTCAAGAAATAATTGGGTGACGGCCGGATGTGGGAAGCTCTGACAAGGTGAGAAATGTTTCTGGTTTTGTTCTGGGTCACGGGCATTGCGAGAAGGCTTGAGCGTCAGTGTGATTTAGCGGGCTGCGCGGCTTCTGGCGGCCCCAAGAAAACACTGAGTGTGCCACCAAGCACCACCCTCATCGTGATTTGCCTTTAGTACCTCGCCACCCGGCCTGGATGAGGTGTATCTGTGCGGGGAGGTCGCGACTCTGAAGGATGTGGGCACTGGAGGCCTTGTGGGAAGTCAGGGCTGGGGTCATGTAGAGCCGGAACTGTGTTGTAAGGCAGCGAGCAACAGGCTGAATCGTGTGTGGTGATGGAGAGAGACGGGGATGGTGGGGAAGTGAGGCGTGCTGGGCAAAAGCGCGGTAGGGAGGGGAGGGAAAGTATCGAGGTTCCTTAAAACCACTGTGCTGAAGGGAAAGGTCGGAGCAGACAGAGCTCAGGACAGATTAAGTACCTCTGTTAGAGTGTCACCAGCCCTAGAAATACTGGGCCAAGAGAAGCTGTGGAAAGGGAAGTGTGCTTGGAATAGCTATGAGGTCTCCAAGAGAAGCTGAGAGCTAAGGTTGCACAGATCTATTGAGCCGGGAACCCTGTCTCGCTCCAGGGTCAGCCCAAGGTGGCACGCAGCAATTACTTTCATCAGCATGGGAAGAAAGGTGAATTGGTGCGGGAGGAGGGGGAAACGTGGCCGCAGACCACAAACCCTCACAGATGCAGCCTGACTTTGTGCCGCCCTTGCTGCGGCTGTTTCAGGGTAAGCAGAGTTAGTGCGTGAAGTGTGTGGTGTCAGCCGCCGTGCTGCAACGCCGACCGCCACCTCTGCTTCTAGGGCCGTGTGCGTGCCTTCCTGGCTCCGCTCTTTTCCCCATTTAGAGCACATCTCGTTGTTGGGTGCATGTTTTGGTTGTATTTAATTAAAAAATAAATAAAATAAGATAAATGATGAGACTAGAGTTGCTCTTACTCTGCAGCAAGGTGCTACCTCCGGGCCAGGATGTCTCCTGGATGAAGAGCCGGGGTTTCATCATCCAGAAGGTTGTCTGGACCAGCAGTCAGATAAGAGAGAGATGAAGTTGATCAACTGTTTGCTGTGCTGTGGGGACTGAATGAGAACACCCTGTCTCTGCTGTTCTCTGTAACTGTGAATTCCCCAGCTTATGCTCTGTGGGTTTAAATAAGACCTCTGCTTCTATTTGGAAGTAGTTTTTTTTTGTTTTCCTGAATAAAACATCTTCTCCAGTTCTGTTGCCCCTCCCCAAGCCGTAGTCGAGCAGCATCTCAGGCTAGTTCCTTAAATCAAGAGAACTGTTTATGTCCTTGGAGGCTGGAATAATAACAGCTGAAGAAAGCCATGAGACGCAGGAGGAATTCATTTGTAAGTTAATGAAGGCTGTGCAGTGCAGCGGAAGGATGGTCGGGGATGTTCCTGGGCAGCATTTACCAAGCTAGATTTCTTTCTGTCGGCATTGTTCTCCCTTGAAGCATTGTGGACCAGCTTAAATACCACTTACGTATGAGTTTATTATAGTTTTCCTTGTTCCAAAGATGTGCTCTGTGTAACAGCCAGCGTCCAGCATTGTGGCAAAAATGGAGGAAAGCTCTCAAAAGAGAGAACCTACTTGCTAGCTATATGCCCTTTAAAAAGCGAAAGAAGCAAAAAAAAAAGAATGCTTGAGTGGACAAAGTGTTGATGCTTGAGTTGGTGAGGCTTGGAGCTGTTCAGGCCCCCCAAGGCCAGCAGCTGAGGCCAGCCCTCTGCCTCCTCTCGCGGCACCTGGCCCAGGAGACCGGGCAGCAGCCCGCTGGCGTGGGGGCTCCGGGCAAGCTGCTTGTTCCTCGTCCTGCAGTCAGCTGCTGGCACTGCTGCTGGGGCTGACAGCTGATGGTCGGTGTGCCTTCTGGGATGCGGAAGCCTTTCCAAGTGCAAATGGGCTTGTTTCATATCAGCCAGTGAATAGCTGCCCAATAGTAAATTGGGCTTTGCAAATAAATTGATTCTTTTCACCCCTTCCGGACCAGCAGCACAACTGTAACATTCAACTTGGATCAAAGAGAGGAGGTAAAGACTCCGAGTCCTGCTTTCCTTGCCCAGAGAAACTTTGTGATGTTGTTTCCCACAACCTGCAATCCTTCATTCAGTCTGAGGCAAAACCAACTGGTCTGGGGTTTCTTCAACAAAAACAAGGGAATTTGAAGACTGCATTCTTGAAACCAGCAGCGTCTGCTTTTCTACCAGCTAGTGTGTGATCTGGAGTTGCTCTTCTGGTGGGAAAAGGGGATCCTGGAGTGAATGTTTAGGTTCTGCCTGGACACTGGGGTGGTCGGAGCAGGCCAGCGGTGCCATATTACAGCACCGCTTCTGCTGTGAGTCAGAAGCAGACTCGTCACCGTCATGTGGCTTTCCAGTCACAAGGACGTGTTTGTCCTCTCTCACACTGCTGTGTCTCTTGAAGGAAGAGGAGCCTGAACTCGGATCTGTGACTTACTCTGCAGCAAGACCCTCGCTATCCAAAGGAGCAGGCCTGCTTCTGCTTTCTCTTTCTGCCTCTTATCAGCTTAGGTCTTAGATCTCCAACCCTTAGGTACAGGCACTTAGATGGAGGAGAACCTAACGCAGACCTTGGTGGTCAGAGCTCTCCTGCAGAAGCAGGCTGCGGCTGTAGTCCCTGTGGATTTTGATCTGTGATAGAGCCAGAACCCATGCCCTGCTTTCCCCCGTTGTAGGAGCACAAGTGGGTTTCTTTTCCATCTAGTTGCTTCTTGACATGCAGGGTGTAAAAACATAATTCCAGCTAACACTGATAGAGGCGTAGAGGTCTCATAGTAATTAACCACCAAGCTCAGAAGTTACCGAGAGTGGGAGGGGAAAGGAGCTGCAAACAGCATGATCGTATCAGCTGCCTTTTTTTAAGAAATTCTGCCAAAACAAATTAAATTGCTTAGAGAGCTCTGGGAGTGGGGAAACAAGACTGCAATTGCTTGGGGAGAGGAGATGGGCAGATCCATGGCACAAGAACAAAGCTGTGGACCCAGGTCAGAGTAGCTGGAGGTGATGTGCATAATGCTCGCAATGACTTAGCAGACCTGAAGGCAATGTTGCAAAAAACCCATGTTGTTAGCCCGCCCGTTCCCAGCACCAGAGGCTGCGTGATGAAGTTGGGCACCCGTATCTCTAAGTTCTCTGCAAATACAGACAACCGTAAGCTATAGTTTTTGTTTGGTTAATCCCTGTTCTCCCATGGCTAACCACCTGCTTGAGCCTCAAGGGACAGACACACACCCAGCAACTGAGGAGACAATGGGAAATACTGGCTTTTATGTTCTCGGCAGGACCCCCTCTTGTTTTTAGGGAAGGGAGGTCAGTGGGTTGGCTTGGACCAAGCTTAACGGGCAGTGAGGCAGCTACCTTGGATGTTCTTCCCCAGAACTGTGCTGGCGTGGCAATTCTGCTGTGCCTGCAGCCTCCCAAGGCGCAGCTACACCTGGTACTACAAATGCGGCATCCTAAAGCACAATGTTGTATTTTTGTCTCCGTTTTACGTTCCTGAGATCTGGGCTCCCGAATTCTGGCCTGACACTTGCTGCAGGCTCCTTCAGGTTGCTAAGGGAGGCAGAAATTCCTCCACAAGTCTTAGCTCCCCATTCGCTGCTGCCGTCTGAGCTCTGAAGCAGCGCTGGATTAAGATAACGACTAGCTGGGCAGAGACCAGGGCTGCCGCCTCGTTGATGCAACGCCAAGCGGGCTGCGAGCTTTCAATAAGAAGTAATTAACGGTAGAGCAGACTCCTGCAATCCTGCAGAGTCCCTTCTATTTCTGTTACCAAGTCAGGCTTCTAAAGGCAACAGGATCACAATGGCTTGACTTTCTTCTCTGGCCAAATAAGAAAGAGCGCTTAATTCAGTGGCCTCGCATTTATCTTCTGCCCTTCATTAGCACCATCTGTCTCCCTTTGCCTGCTAAAAGGCTACTGTGCCCATCCTCACGGCCGGGACAATACAAATATTGCTCAATTAGAGCAATGCTCCAAACACGATTATTCAATTGCAATGTTAATTGAATTATTTGAGTTTAATTATTCCATTAGGAATTCTGTCAGTACAGCCGAAGTTGCTCGCTTTCTCTCCGGGCTAGCGGCACAATGCAGCAGCTGGCCATTTGGGGAAGGGCTGCCTCTGCTCGGATTCAGACAGCCCTAATTAGGCTGGGGAAAGTCTGGCACCGCTCAGAAATGATGCTCTCAAGTTCAGGGACAGGTGTTGAGGCTGCAGGGACCCTCTTGACTCAATGAGTTTCCAGGCACAAAAATATTTGCAAGCAGAGAACAGTGACTGTTTATGCAGAAATAATTTTGCTGGAGAGCTGGTGTCAAAAATACTTGTGAGGGATTTGTGAGTGAAACAATCCATCCTGAGAAGAGCTACGTGGCAGAAGCCAGAAGGACTAGTAGCAAACACGAGCACGTAGTGAAGGCTGCATACGTCCAGCAATGCAGATACGAAGGGCTGCTCACGGGCCACATTTGTTCCTGAGCTGCTCGAGAAGCAGCAGGGTGAGAAGAGCTGGGATTAACAAGATGTGGACCTGTAAGCCCTTAACCCCTTTGGTGGTCCCAAGGCGTAGGCACGCAGTGCACTGGAAGCCGCCTTCCTGCCTCCTTGAGGCAAGGGCAACCACCGCCTCTGTCCCGGGCAGCACTGATCTCACATCCCAACACCCTACGGTCCTGTCACTATCTTTGCTTTTTCTCAAGGAAAAGATCACCAGGAGCCCTTGACTTGTGGGTCACGTTATGCCTAAGAAGGGTACTTAAAAATCTCCTTACCCTTCCCTTCAACCACGAAAGCCTCCTTGGCTCCTTGTAAGAACAGCAGCATCCGTTTAGAGCTCTGACAGGAGTGGAGATAACCCTGTCCATCCCAGCAGGACCTCTTCACCCTCTTACAGCCCGAGTCCCGCTGACACTTGTGCTCTGCAGCAGCTCAGGACCCAGGCTAGCACAGGCAGCCCTGGGCTTGGTGCTTGACGCCTGCATTGCACTCTGTAAACGTGTTTAGCATCTGCGCTGTGCTAAAGGTGCTGTCCCCTAAAGGGTGGACGTCACTGGGGGGTGGGGGCGCACATCCTGCAGAATAACTGCGCAGAAATGCAAAAATAGCTCCTAAAAAGCCTCCAGAGATGAGTGATCCTAACGGCTGCTCCCGATGTCTCGGGCTTCGCATCCCCCTTGTGTAGCTGCAGAGCACTCGGGAGCTTGCTGCTCCAGACGCATCCAGTCCATTGCGTCGCACTGGTTATTTGAATTTCCAGGCTGATTTTTGTGTTCATTTCCATATTCTCCAACATTACTCTTACGGGCTCTCTCAATCATCTCCATCTACACGCCCGTGTGTATACACACGAGTGCCTTTCTGCATCTCCAACCTGCAGCCTCATCTCTGTCTGAGATGTTACCCTATCAGCATTATCTTCAAAGCACTGCCTATTTCCAATTTAACAGGGAATTGGATTTCTGCAGCCCGCAGTATCTCGGCATCTCTCCTCTCTGCACCCTCTCTGTTTTCCTGCCCGCTCTCCAGGATGTCCCTGCCGTTCTGGCAGTGCCTCCTTATTTCATTTCAGGCAGATCCGGTCTGAGAAGCTCAAGCTTTCAAAGCCGCTTCAGTGCCAGCGGGTGCACCAAGGCATCAGCTGGGGCTTTTCAGACGCACCTACGGCGTCCCTGTGCTGCAGCTTGCTGGCTGTTCCCCTGGCAAAAAGGAACGGATCCACGGGGAAAGCAATAGCTTGGCACGGGGGAGCCTTCATCCAGCACCATCCTCTGCCTCAGGCCCTGCGGGTAGCCCTGGGAGCCCTGCCTCCTGCTTGGAATTGGAGGGATATGGGGGGGCTCTGAATGCCACTGGGGACCTGGATCGTGCGAGCCGCGCACAGCCAGCGCCGTGCTGGCTGGTGGGGTTTGTGGATGCGCTCTCACCACCAGAAGCGCGAGGCAGGGGCACACGGGTACCGAGGAGGAGCCACCTCCCGTCCCCTGCCTGTGCCAGGGCGGGTTTGCCATAAATCCATACCCATTTACGTCACGGGCGTTCGGAGCCAAACCCTAAGGGTATTGGAAAGTGGCCTTCAGATGCGTAATTTTGTTCTTTAGGCTCTGACTCCTCATTTAATATTTCACAATCTTGGCAACGCGCTGCTGTGCCAGAGACACCCACAGAGGCCGGCTGGAGGTTCAGCAATTGACATTTACATTATTATGATGGGGCTCCAGAGCTCACGCTCGGCGAGGAGAACAGGACTGTTCCTTCCCTCTAGCTGAAAACACGGCGTTTGCAAAAGCTCTCGGCACTGGCTCCGAGCTCTAATCCAGCTGGTGGTTATAGATTTCAGACAGGAGTTAGGACAGCGCTGCGTTTGAAAACCTTGCCCGAGGTTTTCTTTAAATGGAAGTCTGGACTAGGGTAAAACCATCAAGAAATGTGTGGGCTCTCGATAAGTGTGCTCCTGAGTCAGATGATGCTGCTCTGAAGCACTTCCAGATCCTCTGCAGACACCGGTTTAAATAATTGCCCTTCAGTTTGGAAATATTGGCTCTTCTTTTGTATCAAATAACACCTAACATCGCCGTTGCTGAAAGCGAGTGGGATAAAATTGCCTTCCTCATTTCTCCCAGTGTGTTGGCTTTATGCATTTGGCAGCATCTGCAGCCTGATCAATCTTCCCTTCTCTTGGACAGGCGCTTCCTTTTGCTGGTGTCAGGGCAGAGCCTTCACGAGCACCGGGAGGGGAAGGGAGAGGAGGCAGTCCTGAACTGTTCCGGGGGATAAATCCCTCCAGAGCAGGGAGAAAACCGCTGCCTCCTGCAGAACAGGCCTGGCAGAGATCTGGAGATCTTCACTCTGCAGGCGCTGGCCGTGAGCGGCCGAGCTCCTGCCGTGCTGGGGCACGTGTACCGCGCAGACCCCGAGCCATGCCTCCCCCCACGTTAAGGAGCCATCCCCCCGTGGCAGCTGCCTGGCCCTCAAGTGAAGGGCGCCGCAGGGCTGGCAGGAGGGCCGTCCCTTGCCGCTCCTCTTCGCCCTCCTCCTTCGTGAGCTGCGTGGCCTCCTGACCCACGCGTGGGCCGCGGGGGCAGCTCAGGAGGAGGCTCACGCCGCGGATGGACATCTTCCCTCGCGTCAGGCTGCAGGAGTCCCTCCGGCACGTGGCAGGAGCGCGCGGCATCCCCCTGCGCTCGCCGGTGTCTAACCGGCACCGCCGCCTGCTCCTCCTCAGATCCCTTCGTCCCCGCCGTGGCTCAGGCGCCGTCTCTTTTCTTCATCGCTGTAGATTATCCCTTTCGTTCTCTTCAAGAGGCCTCCCGTTGCCTCTTGAACCTTTTCACTTCTGCTCATTTAAATATTGCAGCCCACTCCGGAAGCCTGATGTGGCGAGGACTGCGTCCCCAAGGGATGCTTTCATTCTTGCTCAAGAGGTGCTGGGAGCCGCTCTCTGTGCGGAGATGCTGGAGGGCAGCTGGGTGGCAGCCCGAGCGTGCTGCTCCCCGTCTGCCAGGGGTGCAGGGACGGTCCCCGGTGACCCCGCAGGGTATGGAGGTGCTTAGAAGGCCACTGTGCTGCTCCACTGGCCGTGACGTGAGCCTTTCCCAGCCTTTGGGACACAAAGGGGGCACCTGGGGAGAAGCCCGCAGGTCAGGCTGCCGGCACAGCATTTCTGGCCTCAGCAATCTCCCTCCCTCGTGCCTCGCTGCTGCCCCTCCTGCAGGCTCGCTGTGTGCTGAGCGAGATGGGAAGAAATCTTCCTCTCCAATTAGCGCTTTTCATGCGATTGCAGCCGGGTGCTCCCTCGGATGCCCAGCCACCGAAGAGCGCTGGTTTTACAGCCGCGGCAGGGGGAGCGTAATCTCCATTCATTGCTTTATTAGCGCTGTAACTACCTCGGGCTGCAGTTACCTTTAATTACTGGCTCTGCTGGGGCTGGTTGTGCCTCTTTCGGCAAACAGTTTGGAAGTCCTTGCTCCCAAACAATGAAAGCACTTACTGTCACTTATCTTTTAAATCGGAGCTAATATTTAGCCTGCACCTTGCGTTCAGCCTGCTTCTCCGTGCCTGCACAGAGAAAAGCCGCGCAATCAAGTCATTCGCAGAAGTGTTTGAAAGCTGCTCTCCAGCAGTGCCACTGCACGCTGCTTTGGGATGGGGCACCGAGGAGGACATCGCCTCTGCTAGCATTGTCTTGCTGTTGTGCTGTTAGGGGGCTTCCTTCGCTTTGTGCATCGTTACAGAGAGAAAATGTCTTTGTTACAGAGTGAAAATGTCTTTGTTATTGAGTGAAAATGTCTTCATGTGCGTGAAGCGGGCATGGGAGAGGCGGCTGGTACCCCAGGGCTGGAGGGGAAGCTGCTGACTGAATGCTGGCTTTGGAAGAGGGCTGCTGCTCATCCAGGAAAGGCAAAGGAGCCAGGGCTGGTGTTCCTGGCCCTGTCGTGACATGGAGCATGGCTGCAGCATAAATCCCAGCGGGGGGAGCATCAGTAAAACACCAGCACTTGTGCAGCTCCATAGCAGCGTTAATCAGGGCGCATAAGGCGCCCGTGGAGGGAAGTGGAAGTCCCAAGGCAGAGGCAGCGGCAGAGGGAGCTGGCTGGGGGTCACCTCCCCTCCACACGTGTGAAACGAGACCTGGTCCCTCCTCCCCGGGAGCTCAGCAAGCGGGCAACGTCTTCTCAGGATGCCCAGGGAGCAGGAAACTTCTGGAAACATAAGCCAGGAAAAGAGGCTTGTTTGCAGTGAAATCGTTATTCCCTGGATTTAGCAGCAGCTGAAGGGAGCGGGAGCAGTCCTGGCATGCCCAGCCTGTTGTTTCTATTTACACACAGCCTCGGGAGCAGAAAGCGCAGCATCAAGTCGTCCTCAGCAAACACGGGCTCTGCCAGCAAGAGCTGTGCTCTCGTCAGCCCCGCGGAGACCGGGGAGCAGGCAGGGAAGTGGTCCTGCCCGCTCCTGCTGGCCGTGGCGGTCCCGTGGGACGCTGCTGGGGCGAGCGGTGCCTTAGCGAAGGACCCAGCACCTTCACCCACCGTGTGTCTTTCGACCTGGGGCTGGTGCTGCCCAGGCAGGAGGTGGCTGCAAGGAGCAGGAGGGTGCTGATGCGAGGCATGGGAGGGGTGTGGGGACAGCCAGCGGTGCCATATGGCACCTGGGGACAGCCTCCGTCACCCTCCTGGCAGGAAACCTCTGCCTCTGTGCTGTTACCCCATCCACAGCAAAGTCACAGGCTACGGAGGAGGGTAGGATGGGGGTTTTAACACCCCTCGGTGCTTGCCAGGCGTGGAGGGAGATGAAATGCACCGTTCTCCAGACTGGGGTTTCCAAATGCCATTAAGGGAGCAGAGCGTGCTCCAGCCCCGGTGGCTGGGCACTGGCAGCTGGCAGGGGAAGGAAGTAATTGATCGCTTTCTCCCCGTGATCCAAAATGGTTTCGATGTCAGGCCATTCATTGCGGTGGCTGGAATACTAACACAATTCATTTGAGCTGCAGCCCCGCAAATGGGTGGCTTTACTAATGGCTAATCTGGGATGATGGATGGGCTGGGGGGATGCTGCTGCTGAGTAAGGAGAAGGCAGCGGGCGGGAGGGACGGGGGAACAGAGGGGACAGGGGGACAGGGAGAGGGGAGGGGGCAGAGGCAGCCCAGAGCACCCTGCCCATGAATTTTGGTGGAATTTTGCCACCTGGTTTTGCCAGCTCTGGCAAAATGAAAGATTAGCAGAGAGATGACAAGCCCTCTACCCGCCCCTCCCTTCGTAAAAACTAATTTTTTTAATTTTTTTTTTTTAATTAAAAGCACCCCGAGGGCTGCCAGCATTCTCAGGTAAATGAAAGGCAAAGCTGAACGTGAAAAAAAGAGCAGCAAGAAACAATCAGACCGGCAGTCCCAGGAGACAGCAGCCGTGCTAATCAGCAGCAGGCAGGGGCCGGCACCTTCCCGAGCACGAGCCCAGGCTGGAAGGGGGATCTGCTCCCCGCGGCCCGGTGCCTGCCCCCCGCCACCCGGTGCCTGCTCCCCG
Source organism: Anser anser (assembly GCF_964211835.1). Taxonomy (NCBI): domain Eukaryota; kingdom Metazoa; phylum Chordata; class Aves; order Anseriformes; family Anatidae; genus Anser; species Anser anser. The sequence continues at coordinate 13,197,891 of NC_139734.1, forward strand.
CGGCCCGGTGCCTGCTCCCAGCTCCGCAGCAGCGCGTGGTGCCTGGGGAGCGTTGCTCCTGGTCTGGCCGGAGGAGAGGAGGTGGCCTGGTGGGGTGGCTTCGAGGGAAGGGGACCCTTCGGGGATGCTTTGGCTGTGTCCCACCCCCAGCTGATTCCCCGGGGATGGAGGGGCCGTGCCGGGCTCTCCCCCAGCACATTTTCACCCAAAAAGCAGCCTCCGTGCGCACACGCCACTGAGCAGATTGATCTGAAATGGTGGCAGATCGGGAAGGAGCCTCTCAGCTATCGATCACCTACTGATTAGCTCTCGGTATTCAGCCTGTAAATACGATTAGGGTGTAAATCTAAAAAGGAAGCAGACAGATGATAAGATTCTGCTCATTTACAATAAGCTCGAAGAAGTTTTCCCCCTTCGCCCCCCTCCAGCTTTATTAAGAAGCCCAACAAAATACCCTGGGGACGAGAAGGAAGAGAGAGGAGTGATTCAAAGGGAACATCAAAAGGCATTTCCCTCTATTTTAGCATGGAAAGCACCAGGCTCAGGGCTGCTCCCAGCACAGCACAGCGGCTGCTCCGAACACCGCAGCCCCGGTCAGCTCCTGGCCAGGACTTCGCCTCCTCCCTGCGAGAGAGACCCCCACCCGTGGGTTTTGTAAGGTCTCGAGCGAGTTGCTATTTTGATGGCAATCATTCTGAAGTGTTAGATCAGGAATTCAATGCCATAGTCTGTTCTCACTCCTTTCAGCCCGTCTCCGTAAAAGAGGAAAGCACAAATGCGTTGCAGCTAAAAATAATGTGCTCCTCTTCCTTCCCCACGCTGCTCTCGTGCTGTTTCGGGCTCCTAGCAGTGCCCTGGCTCTTCCAGGACAAACCGGAGGCTGCGGCTTCACGGCAGGACATTTAAGTTATGCACACCTTTGCCAGCACTGGAGGCATCTTGTGGCGTCGAGCAGCAGAAATAAACCCCAGCCCCTGGAGTCATGGGAATTACTGAGATTTTTTAATCCTTGAGGAAACCTTGACTCTTCCCTTGGACGACCACAGGAGGTTTCTCCCTGCGCCTGAGCGGGGCTTTGGCAGCGGTGCCAGCGCGCCCACGGTGCCAGGCGCTGCCCGCTGCGGCGGCAGGCGGCCCTGCTCCAGGAACCGGGCTGCTAAATACCACGGGATTGATGTGAAAACCACGACTCATTCATTTTTAAATACCAGCTCTTGGATTCTTATCCTCCGCTTCTAGGTGTGTATCCCCAAGCCTCTCCGGGTATTTATGAGATCTTGAAATTTAATCCTTAAAGAATATACTGAAAATACAGTTCTTCACGCCGTTCTCTGATTTCAGGGGCTGAATTCTGAAGGAAGGAACAAGCACCACGAGACACACGTGGTGAGACGGGGAAAACCCACAGCGTTTCACACAGGTGGGGTCGTTGCTGCAGGAGCCCCGATCCGTTTGGGGAAAGTGACTGCCCTTGTGCTTTCATGGCCTTTGGATAGCTACCCATTTCCCCCTTTTTTCCTCTGCTAAAAAGAGGAAAAAGCTTGCACATCCTTCAGGGCGAGGTGTTCTGCCTGTGATGCACAGACCCGGGGTGTCCATGGATTAGTGCTTGGGGTAAGGAATGAGATAACACGTCGAAAGTCTGTACGTGCGTGGGGTGAGTTTCTGGAGGGGCTTGTGCCTCTTGGGGAGAATTCAAAGGCATCTACACATCCCCTCGTGTGCTGTTCCAGCTGCTGAGGGATGGGGCAGCCCCCGAGCCACAGCATCGCTGGCACAAAACCCCCAGCCGTCTGAAGGCATAGCTGCAGGTCCCTTCCTCTCCGTACCTTTTCAAGCCCACCGCCTCATCCGTGCCAGGGAATGAGTTGATTTCCAGCAGCCCGCCCAGGAGCACACCTGCTGCCCGAGGATCAGCTGTCACACGGCCCCGATGCTGCCGTGCTGGAGTGCTTTGGGAGAAGAAGCTGCAGCTGCGCTGCCCCAGCCAGAGCCAGCTTCTCCAGCCTGCAAATTGGCTCCAACCGCCGGCAAAAATTCACACCCGTGCAGAGAAAAAAAAAACACCAAAAAGGTGAAAAGACAGGGAAAAGTTATAAACAACTCTGAAAACGACTGCTTAGAATAGAAATAGGTGTGTAACCATGGCTTCGGCGCTGCAGCGCCTGCCTGAAATGCAGATGCCTGCCACTGGCTCTGCTGGCTGGAGCTGGAGCCTGAGGAAACCGCTCCGGCCCTGGGGCTGGGGGCGATGCTCAGGCTGGGGACAGGGCTGGCGTGGCCCAGATGGTGTCCTCAGCCCAGGGAGCAGTCCCTGTGCCGGGAGCGGGGATGGAGGTGCTCCTTATGAAAGCACCGGCGCACGAATGGCCCCAGCCCCAAGCTGCAGGCTCCAGCCAGGACCTCTCCTGGGCTCCAGCTATGCAACGTGGAATCCGCCCTCCTGGGGCAGGCAGAGGCCACTCCTGTCCCCAGCCGTGTCCCACACGTCCAGCTGCCACCAGCACTTCCACTCCTACGGCGTCCCCGCTGTGGAGGGATTTACAGCACAGGCAGGGAACCGGGGTGCGAGCGCGCGCCAAGAATGAGAATTCAATATCCGAATGCCTTCGGTTCCTTCCTCCAAATAAATCACGGCATGACTCTAATTATTGTGCTTGCCTGGGTACACACCGGCTTAATACGGAAAATGAGCATGGAGGATTTATTACTGCTGATCCTTGATCTTTCATTTTTGATATTAAAACATGTTTAATTCATTGCAACATAGATTAAAATAAGGAAGGCCGCAGACAGGCGCCCGGCTCGCTCTGGGAGAATTTGGTCGCTGCAGTGCCCGCGCCGGGAGCTGGACAGTGCCTGCTCCTCCTCCCCTCCAAGCCGATTGTGAAGCCGGGGCCTGGCTAAATCATATTTCATTTCGCCACCGTGCCTCCCCTGGCTGTGGATTTGTGGTTGTTTGGACAGCAGTACTGGAGAGGCGGCGTCATAAATACATGATTTCTCCCGGACAGGTGGGTGGCTGCAGAGCTCGTAACCTCGTCAGATGCAACAGGAGTTGGAAGTTCCGGCGGTTTTGAGCTTTCCTCAACAAACAGCCATCCCTGCTGCTATGAATCAGCTCCTGCTCTCAGAGCAGTTCTCCTCTGTGCTACAGAAGCCCTTGGCCTTTGGGGCCCAGTTTGCATCAAGTCTCCAGCTATCGTGCAAGTGTTCCCAGCATAGTCTGGGGGCGTTCTTCGGATCCTGAACATTTTTTGCCCGTTTTTCTTTTCAAGACAGCACTGCCGTGTGGTTCTGCAGAGCGACGTCACCCCGGCCGCTCACACGGGGCCTTTGCAGCTGCCTTGGTGGGAGCAGAGCACCCAGCAGCGCTCTGCCCGCGAGCCTGGCAGGCAGGAGCCAAGCCAGGAACCCCACACAGAAACATCAACGTCCACCGTGAGGGTGAAGACACATCCAGAGGCTCAAGGAGCTGTTGCGAGAGGCAGCACTCCTGCCCCGGAGCCTTGGCAGCTCCAGCAGGGTGGGCACCCCCCAAAAAAACGCAGAGCGACCCGCGCCCCCCTGGCAGAGCTGCTCCGGCAGCCCCCAGCTCCTGCCCCAGCTCTGGCCCCGCGAGCCCAGGGCAGAGCCCGGGGGAGGAAAATTGAAGTTTGTGGCTCTTGCTCCGCTTCAGTGCCTTCTAGTCAATACTACGTCCCTCCGCAGTACGTATTTCATCTTTATGGAGCTCTGCCCCCGGCCAGAGCCCAGCGCCCGGGTGCACAGCATCCAGCCGGGGCTTTGCTGCATCCAGACCCACACCTCTCAGCCGTCCACTGCCAACAATTGCCCTTCACCCCGTGGTCCTGGGGCCTTTTAAAGCACAGCTACGTGTGCCGTCGCCCCCAGCAGTGTCTGACACCTGCAGCCCCCCCAGCCCTCCTCCAGGCTGAGCCCCGGCCCCTGCTGTGCCCCCTGCCCCAGCTCCATCCCTGCCCCGGCCTTCCCCCGGCGCCTGCGTTTATTTGGGGTTGATTTGTGCTGTGTTAAGACGTTCTTGTTAGCACAGAAGGAAAGAGGTCTGCTGTGTGCCCACGGCCACTTTAGCAAGGCAGGATGAGGGCGGTAAATAAGGTTTCACTTTATTACGATGCCTGAAAGATCTCAAACGAGACCGGCGAGCCGGCAGAGCTGCAGAGGTGTCCTCCGAGGGGCAATTGCCCAGCAGCAATCTGCCAGCCCGGTGCTTTGCTCTCGATTTATCTTTCTGCTGAGCCGCGAGATGATTTCAAGCTCCTTGTCCTGCCTGGGGTGGCCACGGGCAACACCGGGGTCCTCTGTGGGATGGGGCAGGGCAGAGGTGTCCCCCAGCAGCAGAGCTTTAGCATGACGGGCAGCAAAGCTGTTCCTGGGGGTCACAGCGGAGCCCCCAGCCCCTTCCAAGCCCTGTGACGAGCTCTGAGGGTGTCACCAGCCCAGGCTGCTGCTGGGCAGAGGTGACACGCTGCCCGCACAGGGTGGCACAGCCCTCAGCTGTGTGACGGCTGTGCTCAGCCACAGAACAGGCTGTAAACTTCATGTTTGGGGCTGGTGGCTCTTCGTGAGCAGTTCTGGTGGCCCTGATAACAGCCAGGCTGGCAGCCAGGGCTGATCCCCACGGGGTGCACATCCTGGGGCACGAGGGGTGCTGGAGCCAGCCCCAGACGCACGCTCTCTCTCCCATAGCATTAAGACAAGAGCAACAGGCACCCAAGCCCTCGCAGAGCTCAATTCATCACTCTGAAAGGCAGCGCCAGGTGCCTAAAATTAGACTCCCACCTCCTAATTTAGGTGCTTCAAATAAAAAAGGCTGCTTTTCCCTTCTTCCCTTCTCCTCCCTGGTGCTGCTGAGCAGCCAGAGGCCCCCAGGGAGGTGCTCTGCGCTCAGGTGTGTCAGAGCTCTCCAGCAGCACCAGGTGTGAGGTTCCCAAATCCTCCTGAATCCCTGAGGCACCCTGCTGGGGAAGGAGGAGCTGCAGCGTGGGGGCACCTGCTCGCTGAGGGCCAGCAGGCGGAGATGCAGGCGGGATGCTGGGGGGGGGCTGGGGGCCGTAGGGCAATGCTGCCTCCTGCCCTCTGCTCCTGCAGCACCCGTTAACGGCTGTTACGAAGAAGCAGCCTGGTACACGGGCCCTGCATCCCCAGGGTGTGCTGGTGGAGGCACCTCAGCCTGCTGCACCCTGGGGTGTTGCTGTTACCCCACATCAGAGCCCCTCCAGGATGTCCCCAGGCTGGGGGGGGGGGGCACAGAAGCGCTCTGACCCCTCCATCCCAGGGGAGATGCCCCCTGCTGCAGGAGCGTGCTGGGGACAGCCAGCAGCAGAGACCCAGCTGAGCCATAGCCCGTGTAAAAGGGGGGCGAAACGATGCCTCTGTGGCCCATGGGGTCCCTGCCTGGGGGTGCTCACGGTGCCAGGACCCCGTGCCCCGAAGGAGGGCATTGCCCGGCACCTCCCTGCGTGGCACCGCGGCCGGTGGCTCTGCCTGTGCACGTTTCGCAGGGCATATGTGCCATTAAGAAAAAGATCAGAGTTCCCAGGAGCTAAAAACAGCCAGAGGCAGCGGGGTTTGCACGGGAGGCAGTACGGGGAGGTGGGGATGCGGAGCAGGAGGTGTGATCGCGCTGCCAGCTCCCCCAGCGACAGGGCGCAGGAGCAGGTAACGAAGCGAGCCAGCCTCACGGAGGGAAACCGCTGCCGAGCGAGCACCCGTGGGCAGCGTTTGTTCAGCTCCGTGCTGCCCTGCTCCCGGTCGGACCGTGGTGGGTGCTGGGGGGACGCAGCCCGGCCCCACGGGTGCCCTGGGGGGGCAGAGCAGCACCAGGCGCTGCGATGCTGGGCAAGGCGGGGGGAGCTGCGGGGACCTGCAGGCTGGCAGCAGCGGTAGCAGGGTTGCTTTCGAGTATGGAAACCTCTGGTGTTAAATGGAGAGAGTGAGTGCAAACAGACTCTAATTACCGCAGCTCCTCCAGAGCCAGCTCTGCCTGCTCTCCTCAAGCTGTCAGATGCTCTCTAGCAAATGCCTCCGTCTCCTTTTCGTGGCCAAATCTTTGTGTGTTCGCTCTTCCAGATCCAGCCTCTTCTGCCCCGCCACTAGTTGAACAGCAGGGAGAAGAGGGGGAGAAAAAAAAGGAGAGACGAGGAAGGGGCAAGGCTGGGAAGAGCAGGGATGGGGCCGTGGTGGGCTCTGCTCCCCGGGGAGGTGCGTGATGGGGACGCTCGGGGGCTGCTCCTGCACTTGCTCACTGATGCAGCCACAGCTCCTCAGCGTTTCAAGCTGCCCTTGCGTGGCCACAGCCCTTCTGTCTGCGGTGACAGTGCCAGGGGCTTGAGGGCATCGAGTCCCTGCTCAGTGCCCCGGATGCGAGCTGTCAGCTCCTTTTTTTGGTGGTACCAAATGCCACTTACCCTCCTTGCCAAGGGAGTGCCTGGCCTGCCGTGAGCCCAGCTCGGGCTCCTGCCCTGGGACTGTGTGGCCACCAGCCCCTCTCCTACAGCTGCGCACGAGCAGCACGGGGAAAGGGGTGGTTCAAGGAATTTGCTCTTCAAGCTGCTCTGAGGTCCTGCCGTCCTGGCATGGGTGAGAGCACCTGGCAGGGCTCTGATAACCCCAGCACGCTCCTACCGCAGCCTGGAAGCAAAACAAAGAAGAAAAAAAAAAAAAGAATAAAGAAAAGCCATGGCAACAGGTCCAATTAGCAAAGGCGTTTATGCTGCTGGCTCCGAGAGGGGCCGAGCGGGATGACTGGCAGCCCAGCTGCTCTGTGCAGATGGACCAGCTCCTCCAGGTGAGGAGCCGCAGAGCCCTGCCGTTTCCCTGCTCTGTCATTGCTGCCGCTCGATGGCCACCATCCCTCGCGGCTCCTCCTGGTGGGACAGCACCCACGGGAGCACTGTGGAGGTGCCGGCCCCTGGGTGCTGTGTCCCTGCAGGGGCTGGGCTTGAATGTGAGACCCCCGAGGACAACATCCAACAGGTTCCTTGGAAGTCGGCAGCTGGGTGGAAGGGAGCAAAAAATCTGCCCTGTGAGTTTAATGACCCCCGATGAGTGCTCCCTCCCAAAGGGTCTTCCCTTGAGACTGGGACCTTCAGGGGAAGTTGATCTCAGGGCTGAGAGGTAAATCCATCGGACACTGGGAGTCCTTGGTACCTGCCAAACTGCTGGGTTTCTGCTCTTCGTTTAACCCAGACCCGAGTGACTGCAGCATCCCTGGTACGGAGCATCCCTGCGCTGGGCAGAGTGCGAGGTGTGGATCCAGAGCTGTCCCGGGCTGCCTGGACCAGAACAGCTCCCAGGGAACAGCACCGGGCTTACGTCTTCTGCATACAGCCAGCCAGAGTCGCCCACCCTGCCGTAACGGCCAGGAGCACCCACTGCCTCGCCCCAGAGCTGCGCAGCCGCGTGTAAAGGCAGCCTGGTGGCACCTCGTGGTGCCCCGGCTCCTGCAGGAGCCTCACGAGGAACGGTGCGAGGCCAGGCACGGTTCCTGGGGCAGCAGCTATCGCCGGGTGGGCTACGGCCCTGGGTGAAAGGAGGATAACTCTGTACGGGCAAAACCACCCAACTCCCGCTGCTAATGTGGGGCTTTGCCTCCAGCTTTTGCTCCTGCGGGCGTGCAAACGTGCGCCGATCTTGCTGTGTGAAGAACGCTCTTTTTCCGGCTTGAAGGGTTGTTTTGCTGTAATTGCAATGCATTCCTAATTACGTGGTTAATTGAGGCCTTTGGGGACCGAGGAAGAGCAGGCTGGGCTGAGGGAGGCGTTACAGAAGAGGGGCTTTAGGCACGCAGGGAGGCAGGAGAATGGTGACAGGGAGGTTGGTGGCCCTGTGCCGTGGCTGCTGGTGGACGTTCCTCCCCAGGACCCCACTCCTCTGAGCATGGCAGAAGCTGCTACCAGGCACCCCCTGACTCTGCAGCAGCCACCCTGCCTAGTGAGTCCCTGCAGCCCATCCCCGTGCGTGGCCCAGGTCCCCAAAGGCAGAGGACTTGAAAGCCTCCCACCCTCGCTGCCTGGGGTGCCCCTGGGCAGAGCAGAGGGAGGAGGCACAGGGAGAAGCCTCCTCGCCTTGAAATTGCCAGTGCTGTGCCACCCAGTTGGGCTTGCAGCTCCCCTTGGCATCCTTCGTGGAGGAACATCCCCAAAGGTCCCCCAAAATAACTGCAGGCATTGGGGTGCCCTGCCTGCAGGGGACAAACCCGCAGGAAGAGGCCCCTGCGCTCTGCCCTCCCCGCAGCTGGGGAGCCTGTTGCTTACATAAACTGCTCGCTCCCGGGCGCTGATAGAGCTGTTTGCTTCCCACCCCACTGGGCTCGGCAAGCTAATTTTATTTTTCCCTGGCTTAATGGGATGTTTATTCCACAACAGCCTTCCCACGACGCCTGGCGGGAGGGGCTCCGAGCCCTCACCCCAACAGCGCTCTGCCTTCCTGCGGAGCCCTCCCCGTGCTGCGGGGCCGAGCGCTGCTCCCCAAATCCAGCCCCGAGGGCTCGGCTGGGTCTCTGCAGAGCGAGCCCAGCCCAGGGAGAAGCACCCGGCTCACTTGTGCGGGGTCTGGGGGCTCTGCAGCAGGCAGAGCGACGGCACCAGTGGCTGCCACGCAGTTTTGGCACGGACCTAGGGAGCCGCCACAAGTGCCACCTCCGTCTCCTGGGACAGGGAGCAGAGCAGGTGGGTGCAGCTCGCAGGTGCTGCCCTGCGGCCACGCTTCTGTCCCGCAGCATGAGGTGGCTCCGGGGCGGATCGGCCGGGGCTGGGCCGAGCACCGAGCCCTGCCACGTCGTGACAGCGCGGCTCTAACCAGGCGCTGAGGATTCGGCTTGACAAGCGCCGGGCTTGTTTCATGACAACTGCCAAGCAGCCATCAGGTAGTCGTGATTTCTCCTACTCGCTCTGGCTTGGAGCCATCTGGAGGGACGGAGTAGGAGGGGGCTGCTCTGCTTTTCTTGCAGGAGAGAGAAAAGCCAGGTGCGCGCAGCTCCGTCCCCCTCGCACAGGGGTGACGCTTGCTGTTCTCCCCACCTCCTGCCCTCGTCTGATCCCGGGGCAGCGAGGCTGTACCAGGGCCACCTCAGGGCCCGTGCTCCTGCAGCACCAGCTGTCTGAGCGGTGTTTGTGCATGTTGGATCCCTGACGCATCCCTGCCACGTGCTGGCGTCATCTTCAGGGCACCGCGCCTGCCGGCACGGGGGGTTCTGGTGCCAGCGGCCACCAGGCACGTCCTGCTGGGCAACCTGAGCCAGCTGCTGCCAGAAAGCCAGGCCCGGGCTGCCCCACACCCCCCCGCATCCTCACCTGCTGCTCGCGAAGGGGACGTGGGAAAGGAGCGTGTCCCTCCTGCCGTGGGACAGGGAGAGTCCCCAGCGGGAGGGCGACAGAGCCGCTAATTAACCAGCGGCTAATCCAGCACACGGGGCAGGAGAATGGAAGGAAGGACGGTGAGCATGAGGAGCTAACGTGGCAGCCGTGTGGGTGCCGTGCCAGCACTGCCAGCGAGCCACAGACACGGGGAGGCCTGGGGGAAGAACATGCAGACTGGCAGCGTGTGCGTTGTTCTCAGCGTCAGGCCAGGAGAGGGGCTCTGAATTAACAGTGCCCGGCCACGTGCCTCAAAACGTACGAAGGGGGCAGAGAACATCGCCCCGGAGCAACCGGCCACAGACACCAGAGGACGTTTTCCACCTCTTCTGCAGGAGGGATGCGCCCCTCTCGCTGCCTGCGGAGCAGCCTCCCAGAAAACAAGCCATGCAAAAATAAGGCGGCTGAGCCAAAGCGGCAGCCGAAAGGTAAAACTCTCCGCGGTGATCTGTGGGGCACCCAGCTAGCGCTTTTAGCAAGCTTCATAGCAGCGTGCAGAGCTGAAAGGAAGAAAAACAGGTGAAAGGGGTGTGGAAGCATGCATCCTAATGCTCTGCAACGGAGAGCTGGTGCTGTGGGAGGGCTGCCTGCATGTGCAGGCAAGGCGGGGAGCTGCATGTGTTCTTGCAGAATAAATTCTGATGAGAAATCTAGGAAACTATTTAAGCTTTGTTATATCTTTCCAATCTTCATTCTGAAAATATTTTTAAAGCTCTTTTCGCAGTTGTATCTATAAAGAGCCAAAAATTGCAACAGGTTTAAAATAGCTGGGTAAAGGCAGAGCAGAGCCTTCCCGAGGTGCGTGTTGTGTTCAGACAAGGCAGGAAGGAGAGGACACGGATTTCGGTGAGGTAAACGCAGCCCCCTGGGACAGACAAGTTTTAAGGTGGTACATATAGAAAGCACAGAAGCTTGTAAAGAAATCTATTCCAGCATTACTAGAGGAAAGCTAGCCAGTGCTGTGCTGGCTTCTTGTGATTCCGTGGCTGAAATACATAAATAAATAAATAAAAAGGCATTGCACAAAAACAAAATGAATCTGTTTACATCAGAGCTTGCCATGAAGCACGTAGGAAAATTGAGACTTCCCCCTTTCCTATGGCAGGTGCCTCCAAAGAGCTAGCTCACACTCAAACGTCAAAAGAGACCTTTGGGAAGCGTAGACAAAAATGGAGAGCACCGGGTTGCCGGGAGCAGGCAGGGTTTGTCCGAGGGCTCTGAAGCACAGCAAGGAGCTGGTGGGCTGCTGGTGGGGATGGTGCCTTGCTGCTCCCGTGAGCACGTGCAGCACACAGATGGAAGGCGGCAAGAGTGCTCGCGGGTTTTGTAAGAGGTTCAAGCCAGGAAGCCACAGACGGGTCTAACTTGTGTACAGAGCAAATAAATCACATGAGGCCCTGACAAAGACTTGAAGTGGGAGACCTGGAAAAGGATCGAATGGGAGTAAGTCGGCTTTTCAAGGGAGGATTTGTGGTTTGCAGATCTGTTAGCGTTATTTCTTGTGGATGTTAACCAGCTAATAGTGTACTCGAGTTCCCCAAATCCATGGTAACCCAGCCCTCGTTTCCCAACCTTTTAATAAGAAATACACACAAACCTCCTTCCGCGCTTAGATAACACGCTTTCCTTAAGAGCTTTTGTTAGTTTGGCTTTCTTTCGCAGAGCAGAGGGAGGTTACCATGGAGTTACCTACGGAGGGGAGCGCAGAAAGCCCAGTGCGCTCCGAGGAGAGGCTGGGGAGCAGCAAGGTGACGGCGTGCACCGCTCCTGAAGGCGCCCCGAATAAATGATAACACTGCCCGAGGAAAAAGCTAACGGGGAAGTGCGCAGGGTTCTCCAGGGGCTGCGCTGCCTGCGGGGGTCTCCTGGGAGCGGGCTTCGGGCTGCGGGGAGGGCGGGGAGGGGGGACACGGTGTGCCCCCCCCGGGGGGGGGGGAGCCGCCCTCGGGGATCTCCTCCGGTGGGACGGGGCCGGCGGGGGGAAGCAGCCCTACACAGCGGGGCTCCCCGGGGCGACCCCCCCCCGGGCTCAGCCGTCGGGGCCCCGGCCCCGGCAGGGGGGGAGCGGTCCCGGCGGGGCTCCGCGCCCCCGCCCCCGGCTCCGCCCCGCTCCGCGCCGCCGCCGCCCGCCCCGCAGAGCCGCGCACAGCGCCCGGGGCCGCCGCCGCCGCACCTGGCAGCCGCCCGGCACCGGCACCGGGACCGGCACCGGCACCGGCACCGGGACCGGGGCCGCCGCCGCCGGCCGGAGGGAGCGGGGAGCCCCGGCGGCATGGCGGCCCGGGGGCGGCGGGCCCCGGCTGCGCGCTGAGCCGCGGGCTGGGCGCTGCGGCAACCGGGCACCGGGCGGCGGCGAGGAGCCATGGGGGGGGCGGCGGCGGCGGCGGCGGCCAGCGGGGAGCCGGCCCTGCCCGCCCGCCGCGCCGCCCGCCTCAGGCCCCGGTGGTAACGGAGGGAGAGCGGCCGGAGCCCAGGTGAGCCCCTCGGGGGTGGAAGCGCCGTTGGTGGCCGCGGAGCTCGGGGAGCGCCGGGGCCGTGCCCGGGGCTCCCCCTTCCCGGGGCGCTGCCGTCGGGAGCAGCCGTCGGGGGCGAGCTGTGCACCACCCCCCCCGCTCAGCACCGCTCCGGGGGCACGGCAGGGAGGCCGCCCGCTCCCGCGGGGCGCTCAGCCCCGGCGCTGGGTGCCCCAAAGCCGCCGAGCCCCTGGGGCAAGGCTCTGCCCCCCCCCCCCCGGACGGGAGACCGTGCATGGCAGCGCCGTGGTGTCCCGCGGCACCGGGAGGAGCAGCCCCGCTTTGCTCCCCCGCTGCGGCCGCGGTGGCCCCGGGTGGTGGCTCTGCAGGTGGCACCCGCTCGGCCGGCGCCGTGGGCTGAGGGATTGGGGCCGTGGGGGCTGGATGGGGCCGCGCTGCTGAGCCCCGCTCTCGCCCGGCCCCGCCGAGACGGCTCTGCCCACCCCAAGCAGGGCAGGAGGGAGCGGGGTGCGGGGCAGGAGCTGTGCCGCCGCTGCCGGGTCACCTTGGCCAGCCCCTGGGTGCCGATGCCCGCCGCGTTATTCCGGCGTCGTGGACGTGGTTGTAAGGGATTGCACCCGGCTGAGCTGAAAGAAGGGAGGGGAAGCGCTCGGCTCCCGGCTCGGGGCTTGTTTGTGTTTTTTTCCTCGTTTCCCGGCTCTAGAGCGATTGGGATGGGATGAGTTTTCCTCTTTGTCGGCAGCAGGACCGGCGGAGGGACGTGGCTCCCTCCAAAGGGGGCTGCAGGGCAAGAGCAATGGGGAAATATTCGCATCTTTCTCCTCTCGCATGACAAGCAGTGAGCCCTGTGCCGCCTTTCACCTCCCCGTGCCTCAGTTTCCCCATGTCTGCAAGGGAAGGGTGGAGGAGAGAGAAGCTGGTTCTCACCAGAGGGGCTGGGATGTGGTTTGTCGTGTGTGAGCCTCGCTGGGCACGGGTCCGCTCTGAGGCCAAGAGCGGTTCTGGATCAGGCCCAAGGGACACCGAGTGCTAGCTGCCATCCTGCGGCAAGGAGTTCCACACTGCGCCTGAGCAGCCGCCAAAACCCTGTGCTTTACATTTTTATTTCTAAAGAAGGGAGCGGGAATAACCCCCCTCGCCGTGCTGGCCGGATCTGGCAGCCCTGCTGTGCCCCGGGCCACCCCCTGCCCAGGCAGCACCACTGCCTTGCGCGGAGGCGCTCCAGCACAAGAGCACGGAGTCGCTTGCAGGTCCAGGCCCTGCTTGGCACGGGTCTGCCTCTGCCCGGGATATCGGCGCCGCCGGCACCAGGGCCGAGCCGCCGGGTCCCCCCGCTGCCGTGGGCAGGTGCTGCTGGCTGCCAGCAGCCGGCTCTGCCTCGCCGGGAGCTCTGCCCGCGGGCTGCCACTTCGAGATGAGCGGGCGGCTGCCTGCGAGGGGGAATTGGGATGGCTTGTGAAGGAAGGGGCTGTGGAGCAGATGCAAAACGCGTCCTTTTGTACGCTGGCGGGTGAGGGAGGACCCGCAGGGGGTGCAGCAGGAACGGGCTCAGGTTTGGTCCCCGTCTCCCTCTTGCTAGAGGTGAGGCTGGGGAGGGGAGAGGTGCCCCCCTCAAAATTAGCCTGGACGAGGGCACGACGGCCTTAAGCTTCCCAAGGCAGGAGGGAGGCTTTATGCCTGCAGCGAACAGCAGTGTGCTCGAACTGAAACCTAAAAGCATCAGGTCCAGCCTAGCATGGGAGAAATCCCTGAGCAGAAAGCAGCCCAGAGGCAGGGCACCGTCTGCACACACGTTTCCAGCGTGTTGCTTCCTCCCCTGTGATGCTGCCAGCCGACCTGCGTGCTGGGGAGGGGCGAGCTGGGCTGTGGGACTCGCTCATGGGTCTGCAGAGACCGGATCCTGCCTCACATCCCAGCCCCGTGGTACTTGGAGGATGCTTTCGCTGTGTGCTCAGCGGCTGCTCGCCGCCACCGAAGGACAAAGCCTCGAGTCCTCAGCTCCGCCTCGTGCTCGCAGCGCGCCACCACCGCCGGTCCTTCCCCGCGCCCGCTGCACTCGGCAGCAAAGCTCTTCTGGTTCGGACCCGTGAGTGAAGTGTTGTTCGCCAGGGCAGCTCCAACCCACAGGCGCCGCGTTTCTGTGGTGAACAAGCATTTTTGTCAGAACAAAGTAGGTTGCTGCCTTGCAGAGCCTCCAGCCTGCGTGGAGCAGGGCGGGGGGGCCCCGGGGCGCAGCAGCTGGTGATGGGGGACGGGGCAGGGGGAGCGGGACCGAAGAGGGGTGCTGGGACACCCCAGGAGGAGCTCGTGCGGGGGGTGTCTCGGAGCCTGCAGCAGGAGGAGGGCAGGTGAGCTGCAGGGTTGGTGCCCAGCGAGGCTGGGAACACTTCTGAGCTGCTCGCTGTTCTCCGTCTCTCTTTTAAATTAATCAGGAGCTGGCCTCAGCAGCCAGTCAATAGCGAGATTTATCTCTTAAATAGCGTTATTGATTGCTCGGGAAGCCTGGTTTTGTATTGATAGATATGTACACGTGCAGACAAGCCCCGTGCCAGGTCCTGGTGGTGAAAGGCACGGAGCGGACCGCGCGACACTGCTCGTCACAGGTGGGGTCGTGCGTGTGCCCGCCTGATGGGGATGCAGCTCCCTGCCGGAGAGCACGGTGGGTTCCCCAGGGGTCTCCGGGTACAAACCCTTCCGCATCCATCCACTGTCTTGCCCAGTCTTGAGCTTTTTCCCTGCTCTTCCCAGTCTGTGGTGTTGTGGTGCTACTGATGCTGCCAGCAGGCATTGCCTACATCGGGTGCTGTCTCCCTCCCTAGCGAAGGGGTCTTCCCACAACGTGCACAGTGTCCTAAAAGGTCACTGACCCTGCAGGGGTCTTTGTGTGGGGACGCTGGGATAGATATGCAAAGCTAAGCCTGTGCTGGAGCATCGCCCAGAGGGGCCAGTTAGAGGAGGATAAGCGAGGTGGGGTGCACCTGACCCCCACAGGGGGGTTCGGTTCACGCTGTTCCCGGGGCCCTCGGCTGGGGCTGCGAGCCGACACGTGCGGGAAGCGCCGTGGGACCTGGCTGGGCTCCGAGCAGGCGGAGCTGTGGGAGTACAGCAGGGAGACAGCTCGCTGCCGGTCTGCTGGTGGGAAAGGCAAAGTGCGCCGGTGCTCCTGAGCCTCCAGGTAACGGGAACCAGGCTGAGGAGGGCTCCCACAGGCTGCGGGGGCTTCACCGGCGGCATCTCCCTGGGCTTCAGCGTGCCTCTTGTCCCTGGGAGGCGGCAGAGTGCTCGCAGCCGTGGAGCGGTGGCACTGTCTCCGGGTCCCATTGCCTGGCTGCCTGCACCGGGTGCCGTCGCTGTGCCATGGGAGAAGGGGCAGGAGCAGGGGGTGTCGAGCCAGCCCCCAGCTGGGCTTGGTGTTGGGAGGGACTGGCCGGGGGCAGTCCCAGCGTGGAGGGGTGGTTTGGGTGCTCCCGGCCCCGCATGCATCCCTACGGCCCCACCTGAGAGCCCCGCTTCACTGGTTCAGCAGCCGGGGCGGGTCTGGGACCTCGGCATCTCCTGCTCCTGGTGGCGTGGCTGCAGTACCCAGGGGAGGTGCTGGTAGGAGCAGGGCCAGGGGCCAGGGCCGTCTCGTGGCCCAAGCTGTTGTCCTTTTAGCTCTGGGCAGTGCCACTAGGCTCGCCCCAAAGCAGCACCGTGTGCTCGGGCAGCGCCGCTGTCCTCCAGGGTCGTGGAGTGCAGCCAAGGTGCAGTGCTGCCCGTGAGACGAATCGCAAAAAGCTCTTGCCAGTTTTGCTGTAGCAAACTTCACGCTGTGGCCGTTTTGCCTTGGTGCTGCAGAGCCTGCTGCCGAGCCCTGCGCGCAGCGAGCCTGGCTCCCCTCGGCACGTGCGCGCTGACAGCACGGGGCTCCCGGCCCCAAACCTCGCGCCCAGCCTCGCGGAGTGCTGCCCGATGGCTGGGAGCAGCGGCTGGGACGAGCAGCGGCTGGGACGAGCGTCGGCTGAGCTGTCACGGGGGATCTGTAGGGTCGGATCACCAAAGGCTCGGGTCTAGGAAAACCTGCGCGTGCTTGTCACTGTTTAGTAAATCACCATCCGTGGGAAGCTCTTGGGTGCTGCCATGCCCATGTGCGTGTGTGTATTTACATATATATATGTAGCACCACAGCATCTCAATAATGCTCGGGCCCCTTCAGCGTTTTTCCAGACAATGTCTGCCCGCAGCGAGCGCCCAGTCCGCCTGATCTCAGCAAGCCAATCTATGCAGGGATCTTGGGAAAGAACAGTTGGGGTTTTATGAAGCTGGCATAATTTACAGCTAAAATAGCACACCAGAAATATGTCCAATCCAATCTCCTTTGTAATCTTGTTTTCATTTAAGCCTCCAGGCTGATGGAGGGGGGGAGTAAGGGAAGCAAACTGCAAAGGGAGTTTATTACCCGTGTCAGGGAGATTTGCGTGGTGCTCCGTACGCAGTGACCTCGGTTTGCAGGGGTTGCAGCTGGCTGGGGGGCTCCCGGCCCCGAGGGGCTTCTCCTGCCCGGGCGGGGGCTGCAGCCCCTGCTGCGGGGGGCTCGAGGCGCACGCCGTGGAGCAGCTCCAGCGCCTGCTCCCGCAGCTGGGCAGGCAGAGCTATTGCAATGTCTCGGCGAGCACTGCGCTCGTGATGTCCTGGCCAGCTCACCGTGAAAAGGAATGAAATTATCTCGCTGCTGCTGCCTTTGCGGGTTGCGTTTCTCTTTAGTTTTCAAACCACAGATTGTCCCAGATCTCCTGCCAATAGCAGGGAGCTAACTGATAATGCAGCTGCTATTAATAAAGCGGTGTTGTTACATATTCATATCAATCAGACTTCTAATTCCACAATATTAAAAAAAAAAAAAGAAAAGGCAGTGTTTCACAGGGGCGATGGAGGAAGGTGTGAGGCAGGCTGGTGTTTGACGTGCATCTCAGCGTTGGCAGAACCCGCTCTGCTCACATCTCTGCCCTGTGGCACTCCTGCCCTGAGCGCTCTGCGTGCCCCTCTGACACCTTTTGCATCCCAGCATCTGGGAAGCGTTATCTTTGCTTTGTTTTGCCAGAAGCAGCCGAGATGAGCCCAGTTCTCCGCCGGTGCGGCCCTGGCAGGCTGCGGGCAGAGCTTCGCCCCGGCCCCGGAGGCTGAGCTCCTCTGGGAGGCCGAGGTCCTGCAACACGATGGGCAGGGACGCAGGGGACGGGATGGAGAGCTCTTCCTTCGTCCTGCGTGCCTGTCTGCGGCCACGCTGGTGGCGCTGAACCCAAGGGCCGGGTACCACACGCAGCTGCGGGATCCCCGGAGCGCCGGCACCGCTGGGAAGCGGGAGCGGTGCAAGACGGGGGAGCTCCCGATCCGTGCGGGTGTGTTGGTGGGAACGGCTCCGTGCTTTCTCCATTTTATATGGAAAGTTTCGCATATTATGTAAATTAAAAAGCAAAGCATAGAAAATCCTACGGTATAAATCTGGGATGTATATATGCTTGTGCAGCCATTAGCGAGGGAAGTACACCAAAGAATCCTGGCCAACGGATATATATACTTCCATTGCCATTCCTGCAATAAACTATGTTTTTGTCATTGCTACGGTATTTTAAAAAAATGTACTATCTTCAAAACTGTAGCAGCGTTTTATGGTAAGCTGTAAATTGGAAGAGATACCTAATTATTCATAGGGTATTACGGAGGTGTCGGTAAATGACTTCACTGTTAAGGCTGCCCTGAGACTTGCGTGTGCAGCAAAACCCTCTCTCCTAGTGAATTCGGTTTCCAGATTTGGTCAAATATCCAGCAAGGCCAAAAAGATTTCACTCGGGTGCAGCTCCAGCACCTCCCCCTTCCCCGGTAGCCAGGTGTGCTTTGAAACACAGCCTCAGGGCCTCGGGTTCTCCGAGTCCCGGGGTGCAGGAGCCGCTCGGGGTGCGACGGAGCCGTCCCACAGCTGCCCCCGCCAGGAGAGGCGCGCAGGCGCTCAGCCAGGTTCCTGGGGCGCGCTGGCTCCCAGCCCTCTGTCAGAGGGCTGCCGTCGCTGCAGCGAGCAGTTTCCAAGCAACTCGGCGGCTGCCGGTCTAAAAGGACTCTTGGTAAAGGCACGTTAATATTAAGTGGAGTTATTAAATGCAACGGCGCTAAGAAGGCTGTGGGAAGGGCAGCCGGTGTGGCGGAGCTGATATCCTCCTGCCGTCGCTCATGCTGTAAGGACAAGCCTCCCTCGTCCCAGGGGCAAACAGGGGGCCCGGGACCAGCTAGGTGGGCTGGCGGCAAGAAATCCCCCAATGCCTCCGGAGGGCCGTGGCGGTGCCTGGAAGGCCTGAGCTGTGTGGTGGTCGGGGCCGGGCTGGCTGTAGCCATGGTGGTACGAGCCCAGGTTAGGGCTGCGGGGCGGCCGGGCACCTCCAGCAAGCCAGCAGCAGGGCACAGCGTGCCTGGTTCGGGGAAAGGCAGAGAGAAGAGAGTTGGAGGTGGTGGAGAAAGGTCCTCCGGGACAACTACGGGGAGCAGAAGCTGTATCAGGAGCAGATGGGATTGCGGGTGCCACAGGGGGCCTGTAAGTGCTCGTGCTCTTTGCTGTGTTGATGCCTAGCTGGAGGCATCTTGCTTTTTTCACCTTGTCCATGAGTTTAACTTTCTGTCTCCCCTGAGTTCGTGCGAGCTCAGGACAGGGCAGGAGGGATGAGGAAGAGGTTGTTCTTTGCCGATCTGAAGGAAATCCATTGCAAGTGCTATTGTAAGCAAGCGCTGGCCTTGCAGGAGTGCCTGGGGGCTAAACAAGGCTCCCAGGGGAGGGTTGTTGGGCCTCACCTGAGCACCCTGTGCTGTGCAGGCAGGGCTGAGAGCGCCTCTCCCCAGCACCAGCCCGCCTGGGAGGTGGGGAGAAGCATTTTTATTCTGGAAATACTCTCAGGGCACTTCAAAGCCAGGGACGGATTTGTGGAGGCAGCCGCTGTCACGGTCCAAGCGAGCAAAGCCCTGCTTCTCGGGCAGGCTTTCACCCTCCCGTTTTCTGCAGCAGAGCTCCGGCTTGGAGAAGGCTCAGCCTGATTTTCAGCTCTGCCTGGTGATGTTTGTGCCGCTCGTAGCGGGGCTGTGCTGGGAAGGTGCTGGCCGAGGGGAGGTGGCAGGGGCAGGGAGCGAAGGCAGGGCCGTGCTTTCCTGCGGGGCCGGGCCGTCCCCTGGGCCGCTGGCACCGCGTGCCAGGACACCTGCGCTATCAAAACCAGCCAGCTGCTCGCTGCTCGCTGCGGTTCGGCACCTTCTAGGGTGGGTGGGAGCGCAGGTTGTGCAAAATCCACAAAGCGTTCGTGATCTCTGTCGGGAAGGGGCTGCCGGTGCCGCGTGCCGAGGCGTTTGCTCGGGGAGGGGAGGCTGCTCCTGCCTGCGCCTGCTGCAGGAGGTGAGGCCGGGCCGCCCGGCAGCGCCCGCGCTGCCATCGTAAATCCGCCCGGCGTCGGCGCGTGCAGCAGCAGCCTGGGGGTGATGCGAGGAGCGTTCCCGCTGACTTACGGCTTCTCGGCTCCATGGGGGTAGGAAACGGCGGCGAGCGGCTGGCTCTGCCGGCATGTGCCGCATCGCGAGCTGCCCTCCCTTCCCCGTGCAGCGTCAGCGGGACTCGGGCAGGGGCTCCCGGCAGGCAGGGCCAGCAGCGGTGTGCCGGGAGCGGGCCGGTGTCGGGGCCCCGGCCGGGCAGCGAGGCTGAGCCATCGTGGAGGTGTGTGAGGCTGGAAAAACACAGAGCAGAGCAGCATGGCCGGGGGGTCCCGCAGCCCACCTGACCGCTGGCTGCTGCTGTCCCAGCTGGTCTGGAGGAGGCCGTGAAGTTTTTCCCCAGCTCCTCGGTCTTTTATCCCTTAACAGCTCCTCTCCCCGCGAAGCCGACCCCAGCGTCTCCCTCTCCTCGTGTTGTGTCAGACACCCGCTGGCCCGGGAATGATGTGTGTGAGCAGGAAGCAGCGTGGCGCAGGGCTCCGAGCCCTTCATCACAGAGCGGTGCTTTAACCTCTTCTCCTCCTCTGCACATCTCCTGGGCGAGTGTGTGTGCCTCAGTTCCCTCAGCCTTCAAGCAGGAGCAATGCTCGCTTCCCTGAAGTGCTTTGGGAGGAAAATTAAAAGCCAAGCACCATCTCCTCTCCCTGTTGTCCTGCCGGGTGCGTTGGGATGTCCTCGTACAGCCCGTCTGCCTGAGGAGGGCCCGTCTCCCATCTCAGCGCTTTGAAGAGACGTCACGCAGCTCTTGGCTAAACAAATTTTCGTTCGCTGTGGCTCTTTTTTTTTTTTTTTTCCTGCTCAGCATTCAGGGAGCATCGTTGTGGTAACCAAGGTATTTGCATAATCTGTGTTTTGTGGTAATTGGTCCCTTTCTGAAGAGGTGCTAATCATCCCATGGGTTTGGGGGGGCTTTTTCTATCTTTAGGACCGTGTTAGAAAGCGAGGGTGATGCCTCCCACGGGGCAAGGTGCCTTGAGGCAGCCTTTAGCCCTCTGCTCAACGTTTCCACCTTGGGCAGGCAGAGGGCACAGGCTTCTGCACCGCCCGCGAGCACCTGAACCGAGTCCCTCCCTCACCCGTGCCTCAGTTTCCCCAGGCTCTGTGGCACCCGGGCTCACCAGCAGGTTGCCCCGGCACAGTGGTGGCCACGCAGTGTGCCTGCGTGCCACCGGCAGCGTGACTCAGCCCCGAGGCGGCTCCCACACGGCCGTGTTTCCAGGAGAGCGGCAGCATCCCCGCGGGTCCTGGGGGTACATGGGGCTACCCAGCCCGGGGCTTGGCTGGCCACGGCTGCAGAGCTTGGGGGCAGTCAGTCCTGGCGAGCTGTCTCTCGGGTTTGCTGCCCATTAAGTGTGGGGATGTGGAGCTTGTTCTGGCCCTGAATTATTTCTGCTGCTTGCTCCCATGAAGCCCACACGTGGTGCCAGCAGGTCCTGCGATGCCTGTGTGTAGGGGACAGGCAGCAGGGCAGAGGATAGCCTGGCCGTGGTGCAGAGGTCCAACTGTCCCTGTGCTTTGTGACCACAAGGGAAAACAGCACGTCCTGGCTGCTGAGCAGGGGCTGCAGCCTCTGGAGCCCTGCCGCACCCCTGTGCCCCCCCAGCAGCAGCCTGTCCCGCTGCCCTGTGCTGGCATCGCTCACAAAATGCCTTTGCCGTGCAAACTCAGCGCCTGTTCATTACGGGCTCTCACCTCCAGCCTCGCTCTGTGCTGCCATCACCGGAGAGCAAAGGCTGCACCTGTCTCGGCACCGGCCGTCTCCCTGGCTGTATTAAGTCTCAGTTTATCTGTATAAAATTTCATCTCATTTATCTTCCTAAATCCCGGCAGGTAATTCTGTAATCGTGGTCCCTCCTGTGGTGCTGGCCTCTCCTCCCTACCCGATATCCTCTTCAGATTTAATCCCCCTGGAGTTTACATTGTTTTTTGCGATCCCTAAGGGATGATGCTGCTAAATCCCGATCCCGGTGCTGAGCTCCCTGGGAAGCACTGAATTCCCTTCCCGTTAGCAGGACGCACTGCTAACGAACCCTGCAGCTCCTCTCCTGCTGCTCTGCTCCTGCTCCCTGCAGAAGTGCTCTGGTTGCAAGGGTGCCGAGGCACTTTGAGGATAAAGGGTTCAGTCCTTGGTTTTGTGGTTTGGTTTGGGTTGGGTTTTTTTTGCCTTTTGTTTTTTGCCTTTTGTTTTTTGCCTTTTGTTTTGTCATGTTTTTGGTGTGTGATGGAAATCACGTGCTGTGCACGGAGCTGTTCATTCTGCTCCCGGTGTAACCAAACTGACGAGACAAACGTTCCCAAGAAGCCCCGAGGGACACGGAGAGGAGACCTTGCCCAGCATCCCCACCCTGCTGGCTGCGGTCGTAGGCTCGGGGTCTGGGCAGGCAGGGAGGCAGGAAGACCTGGCAGCGGCAGGGCAGAAGCCGGGTGCTTTGGTGTCGGCTCCAGGGCCAGGCTTGTCGGAGGAGGATGCCGGCGTTTGCCTCGTCTCTGCTCTTTAGGGGATGATGTCTTTATGGCGGTGCCTTCCCTTCCTACCTGTTCACGCAGGATGAGGTCCCGGTTTGATACTCTCTGATAAGGCTGATTCTAATAACTCGGCTGTGTTTACCTGCCCCCAGCAATATTCTTGCAAATGAGGTGTCAGCGGGGATGCTGGCGAACGTGAGTTGCTGTGTGTGGGTTTTTACAAAACCAACAAAGCGGTGCCGGGGCTTGTGATTTGCGGGCGTTGTGCCGGCATCCAGCCGGAGCCCCGGTGGCGTGCGAGGAGGGTCTGTCTTGGAGCCTGCTGGGGACGACAGCGCCTCATCGCTTGCTCCTTCACCTGGTGTTCACAGAGGATGCTGGTAGAAAGGCCTCGAATGGCTCCTGTGCTGCTGCCGGCCCTTCTGCTAGGGAAAAGGCAGCCTGTTAGCCGAGCTTCAGCGCAGGCTGCTTCCCGAGGAGGCACTTGTGTAACACCGTGGGCTTGGTGTCTCTCAGTCCGTGCATGGTTGGGTTGTGCGGCCCTGTTTGTGACTGCGAGGGATCTAATCCAGACAGGGCTCTGATCTCCCAGGCATTTTTCACGGCGGTCTTTGGCAGGCTGGCTGCCTAACCCTGCCGCCCTGCTCGTGCCTCAGCTTCTGCTGCTGGAGTCAGCGGCAGAGTCAGGAGGGCCTGGGAGCACCTCCTGTGCGTCCCCTGAATTTGTGGCACGCGGCGTGCCCCTGTGGCCTGGCAGGGAGCCGTGAAAGAAAGGCTGCTTCATATGGATTTAGCATGTTTATCCCCTTCTCGTGAGGGTTTGGCCACCGCTTTGGTCATCGCTGAACCCCCAGCCTGGCCAGGCAGGGGTACGTGAGGATGGGTCCCCAGCAAGCTCGAGTGGTTCTGAGCTGGCCCACCAGCATTTGTGTGCTCTCCATCACCCCAGGCCAAGCCCTCCTGAAGCTGTTCCACCTGGTTTGGATCCTCCCAGCATCGCCCAGTGAGCTTTGAGCCCGTGCCTGGGGGACGCTGTGACCACAGAGCCCCACGGCAGAGGGGTGCCACCTCTCCTCCTGCTCCTCTCCTTCCCTGGCCACCAGCCCGAGAGCCCCTCAGCCTCCCGGAGGGATGCAGACCCTGTCCTTGCGCTGTGACAGGATTCACAGCCCCCAGCTCCCCGTGACAACGCGCTACTGACAGCCAGGAGGCATTAAGGACCAACTGGCTCGTCTGCCGAGACCGCTGGATTTTTGTTGTTGTTTTGATTCCCTTTTTTTAAAGGCTAGCAGGAGGATTTTAATCTCTGCAGCGAAGTAAGAATCAAGAGAGGCTCTGCACACATCCTGCTGTGCCCACAGCTCCTCTCGTGGAGCGGGCAGGGGCCGGTGCCTCCGTGGGTCTGAAGCTCTGGGGGGCGATTTTGATGCTCTCGGCCAAACTGGGAGCACTGGGGAGAGGCGTGCCTGGCCTCGCGGGGCTGTGGCCGTCCCCATGCTGTCCCCAGCCCAGCTGGTGCCCACACAGCCAGCGATGCTTTAACCCCGCTCTCACAGCTGCCCTGAGCCCGTCCCTGCCTCAGAGAGCTGATGTGAGCAGGCAGGCAGCGGGGCGGCGAGCTCCCGAGGCCACACTTCATGTACGACTCAGGACACACAAAGTCACCTGGTAGGATTTTGCGAGCGGGCGGGAATTGTCGTTCCCCAAAAGTGCCAAGGTGACAGCTGAGAGGGCCACGGGCAGTGAGGTGAGGCTCTGATGCTCCCAGGGTGCTAACACGGGTGCTGCGGATGGGCGCTGTGCTTGGGGAGCTGCCAGGCCGTGCCGTGCCATGCTGTGCCGTGCCATGATGTGCCGTGCCGTGCCATGCCGCCGCTCCTCCAAGGCACTGCCACAGCAGCCACCGGCTGCGTGCAGCAAAACGGGTTTGCTTCGGTGGCCCTGGGTGAAATCCCGTTAGCGGTGCTGTAAGCAGAGCCGCGTAGCTCACACGGCAGGGCTCGGGGCACGAACGGCAGCAGACGGCGCGATGGGGCCGGGGCCATCCCAGGGGACTCGGCTGGGCCAGGGCAGCCCCGCGGAGCAGGCTGCAGCGCGCGGCGCAGGGACGTGTTGCAGCTGATGCTGTGTGACAGCTTGACGGGTCCTCCCGGGACAGCCGGAGCTGCCGTGCCAGCTTGAGAGCTGTCAGTCCTTGGCTCCCGCACCACGGCGTTTATCGTAAGCAGGCGGCGTGGGGAACTCGCTCCCGGGAGCAGGAAGGGCTCTGGCTCTGCGGGCACGCTCCCAGGGAGGTGCTCAGCCCCGTGTCGGGGTTCTCGAGAGGGCTGCAGCCGGCCGGGGGACGGGACGGAACCTGAGCCGGGATGTGAGCGGTGTCCTGTGCAGCCCCCCAAATGGGGGGGGCACGAGGGGCCGCCGATGCTTTCGGCCCCACGCCTCCTGCTGCTCTGCCCAGCCGGGCGCTGCTTTCCTCCTGCAGCGAGGCTCCTGCCGCTCAAACCCCACCAGCACTGGAGAGACACGGACCAGCAGCACGGACGGTAAGCGGCGTTACCGGGGCAGGGAGCTGGAACGAGACGGGCTCTGACAGCTGCTTCCACGAGGTTACGAGGCGAGCGGGGTGTCAGCACGCACGGCTCCAGCCCCCCCCTTTTTGCTCTCTGCTTTTTGGCACAGGCGTGTCTCAGCTCTCCGTGCCCTGGGGTGGGCTCTGGGGGTGGGCACCGGGGCGGCAGGCGTTGCCTGCTCCTTGCGGGCTGGTGGCCGAGCACGGGGACGTGGGGAGGGGAAGCAGCACGTGTGCGCAGGCTGAGTCATGCTGAGGACTGTGCCTGTTGTTACGAGTCCAGATATGATGCGCGCTTGGCAGAAATCAGCTCATCATCTGCCTCTCCCCACCTGGCCGCCCGTCCGTCCCAGCTCCTCAGCGCAGCGTCTGAAGGGAAAAAAAAAAATAAAAAAAAATCTCCGCCTGGAAGATTTGGGTTGCTCCTCTGGGCTGTGAGGTCGGGGAAGCAAAAGCTGGCACTTGGTATGCGGAGCACGGAGCTGGCGGCAGGGACTTAGGGCTGCAGCTGCGAGGGGCCGCAGCACCGCGGCACCCTGGCAGGGGTCTGCACCCGGGGGGAGAAATGATGCCGCCGGGGTTGGGAGAGCATCGTGGGGCGAGCGGGGGGGGCTCAGAGGCACCAATCTCCCTGTGCCGGGTACGATGCAGGGGGGGACGGGGGCACTTCGCTGCTCCCCCCCTCACTGAGCTGCATGTCCTCGGCTGCTCTGTGCCTAGGTGATTTTAGCTTTGATTCAGCTTAGAAATTGCCTTGGCTGAAACTCTGTCTCTATTGTTTGCAGTCTGCAGGAGCATCATTGAACGTGTCAAAAAGATAAATTGGAGAGAAGGAGAGGGAAAAAAAACGGAGGCGAGCGGTGCGGTTGGAGAGGAGAGTGGTGCGGGCTGGGCTCTCCCAGGGCGGCTGGTGCTTCGGGCACCCTCTCCCTCTGCCCAGGCTCTCCAGGGTGCTCAGGGTGCCTCTGTCCTGCCCGTCCAAGGAGGGTTCAGGCACCCCTGATGCTGTCCCTGGAAGGATTGGGCCCAAGGGCTGAGGTTTGGGGGTTATCCATCCACGTTGGGCTGTCGGTCCGTGGCTGTCCCAGGGCATGAGCATCCCTCAGGCACCGTAGGAAACTGCTCCTGGTGCCAGCGCTGGGGACGCAGCTCTGAATGGCTGGGGTGGTTGGGTGTTGTGACGTGGTCGCTGCTGGTAACGCCATCAGCCTCCTCCAGAACACCTCCAGCAGGAGCGTCCCTGCCCCAGGGAGCTCGTTAGCTGCAGGACATGGATTTGGGTTCAGTCCCACCGAGGCTCTGGGGGGAAGTGCTGGCACCGCGTCGCCGGAGGTCAGAGGGGCAGTTGTTGCCGCTGCTGGGGATGCTGGGGCAAATGAATCGCCTGTTAAATAAAATGTCAGCCAGAAATGGAGGAAAACTGGCCTTGCTTTTACGGCTTGCACTTTACAAAATGAATATGCTCGTGCACGGTTGATTTGCATATTCAAAACAGGCTGCCTGGGAGGGCTCTCCTTTTGAACTGGGTGATACCAAAGGCTAAATTGTGTAAATTCAGTTATCCAAACACTCCTCTAAATGACTGGAATGATCTAATTACATAATCCATTGCCACAGGAGATGGTTTTTCAGAGCTTGAGCCTCTTTGTTTCTGGAGACGACGTCACCTCGCGCGGGAGGAACGCTGATGAGGAATTGCCCTCGCCCGCCGGCGCAGCCGAGGTGGTTGGGGTGCGTGCAGGGAGCCCGTTCCCCCGTCGCCTTTCACACCTGAAATCGGGGAGACTGATCGGTGTGAAAACTTCACGAGGCAGACATCACCCGTGTCAGATTAAATAAGGCTGGTCTCAGATAGGAACTGATTTGCATGGGCTGATCAGGCGAATTGCTACAGTGTCTGCAGGACCTCGGAAAGTCGTCAGGTTCCCGTGCAGGAGGAAGGCAGCGAGCTGCCGCTGCGGAGCTGGGCTCTCGAGCAGCCGTGGGCATTGCGGTGCCTTCAGCAGGAGCCACGTCTCCACCTGCTCCCGAGCTCCGGGCAGAGAAGGAGCCATGCGATGGCACGGGCAGAGCTGAGGCACCCCCGGGGGCCACGTTTTGGCTCTTTCTGGTCACTCGGTCGGGGACGCGTGCTCCTGGGCCGTCAGGAGGCTGCCCGGTTGCGGAAGCGGGGCTGCGTTTCCCATCCCCTGCGCTTGCCTCCGGGTCTCCCCGGCTGGCGTCGGAGCAGCCGTGCTGTCTGGTGGGGAGCAGACTTTGCTGGGAAAGGGTGTTACGCAGCCGTGGGCGTGCGTGTCCCGCGGGGGACGGCGCCTGCATCCCACGGGCACCGCAGACACGTGTCCCACGTGCAGGCTGCGCGCGTGTGCGTCCCTCGGGGACCCCGGCTGCCTGCATCCCGCCGGGGGACCGCATGTGCGTGCATCCCTCGGGGACCCCAGGCACGTGTGCCACCGCGGGAGCAGCTCCGTGCGCCCGTGCCTGCACCGTTCCCCCCAGGCGAGCGCCTTCAGGTGACTGGTGGGCGAGGAGGCGTGCAGCTGGGGAGCCGTGCGTGGCTCCTGTCGACAGAGAGACGCCGTCTCCCGAGGCTGTCGGCTCGGCGCAACATTTGTACACACGTGTGGAAAACAGAGTGCGCGTGGGCGGGCGGGCCTCTAAATATAGACCTGGCTACCTGGGATGCTCGCACGCCTGCTCTGAGGACAGCTTCGGTGCAGGTTGTAAAGAGATTATAACCGAGTATACATTAAGCCTCTCTGCTAGAAACGCCAGCAGCCCCAGGCGGAAAACATCACACTCAAAGCTCCTTCTCGTCCCTTTTTTTATTTTTTTCTTTTCAGTGATGTTGCCTTTATCTGGTATCAGCTCAAGAGCTTTACTGAGCCTCAGAGCACCAAAAGGGCTCCCGGAGGGGCAGGATGGGACAGGGGACCTTACGATGCTGTTTGTCACCCCCCAAAGCTAGCGTTGGTCGAGGCTGGTGACAGCCACCTCCGTGGCTGTGGCAGGAGCTCGGAGCTGCACTAGGAGAAGCCATCCCTGCAGCCCTGCTCCAGGACGGGACATGTGGGTGGTGGTCCCCGCTTGTTCCTACACAGGGGAACAGGGGCTGGCTCCACCGAGAGCGGATTCTCCTTTCGAGGGACGGTGGTGACACAGGCGGCGAGGTGGCCATAGCTCAGGGGCTTCTGCGTTCAGCCCTGGGTGGCCGGCCCGTGCTGGGTGAGCTCTGGGGTCCGACCCGTGCTGACACCAAGACACGATGTGCTGCCTCCTTCTCCCCCTGGGGCCATCACACTGAGATCTCGGCTGGGGACGCTGCTCGCTCTGCGCTCCTGCAGCCCTTCCTCCCCGCTCTGCGCCACGCCGCATGGAAATAGCGGCCCCCAAAACCCCTGGCAAGCCATCAACCGAGCAAATTGCTCTCCGTAAATCCCGAGTGAAAGTCCTGGGATTCGGGAGGGCCCGAAGGAAAGCGTTTGATTGGATTTTTCAAGCTGCTTTCTGCTGTGCCAGGAGAGACAGGCTGACAGCCTCCCTGAATCTTCCCGGCTGCCATTTGGGAGCGGGTTCAGACAGATTGCGCCCTCTCGATAATGGGATATAAGCGATCTATAACTCTCCTCCCTTTATTTAACTCCCTTCCGGACTTCATACGCAGTAATAAATTCCTCCTCTTGCAAATCCTTCTGCAGGCCAGCTCCTCCGCAGGTCTCTCTCCACGTCCAGCAGGCGTGGGGGGAGCGAAGGACCTGGAAATGAGCACAACAGGGGGAAAAACGGGCGCGGAGTTGAAACGTCCTCGTGGTGCCACGTGCTGGGCAGGCTGCCTTGGGGCAGGCTGCCTCGCTCCGGGCTGCAGGCAGGGCGTTTGTTTCCAGCAATGTCAGAAAGCACAGCTAATACAACGTGAAGGTCGCCCAGGTTAAAATCGGTGGCGTTGGGAGACGGAGGAGCTGAGAGGCTCAATCAGCAGCGTTAACCGAGTGGCACCGAGCGGCCGGGCGCCGGGCGGGATATATTGCACCCAGAGCACACGTCACACAGCCGGAGTGTCAAGGGAGTAAGGGAGAAAAGTGCTGCAAATTTTGCTTCATTGCTCCTTATCTCTGATTAATCCTCTGATGTGTTCGTCTCGTTTTGGCCCGGTGTTGCCTGTTTACGGTGTCCCTGCAGTCCTCGCAGAGATAAAGATGCCTCCCAGCCTGGAGCGCCTTCACCAGCCCTGGCTGGGCGAGGGGTGGCCCTGCCGCTGACGGTGGTGGAGGAGAGGAACGAGCACTGTGCTCATGGTCACCGTGGTGGGCGACAGCAGGGAAGGGGCTGGAAACCACCTTCTCCCTTCTGTCTGTGGAAGGGAAAGAAAATTACCCTGCCAAGCTTGCCCCACGTTGCTCCTTCGAGTGTTTCAGGCACCCGCAGAGTTGCGCGCGGCTGTGGCTTGCCGCAGGCAGCCCGTGGGTCCAATGGAGAGCTGCCGGCCTCCATCCCTTGGAGATGGGCTGCTGGCGGCGCTGCTTGTGACACTGGGGCCGTTTCCCTTCTCTGCAGACCCTGCTGCCTGAGCTGCTAAGAGAGGGGCCGCCTCGGAGCCTCCCACCGCCCGCTGCAGCCCCCGGAGCAGTCGCCGAGTGCTGTGCACCGCCACCAGCTTGTAAGTGGATGAGACAGCTGGACAGGGCCGTGGGGGGAAAGGGAGAAGGAAAAGCAGCGAGGTGACGCGTGGGGCAGTCCCTTGGGCACCCAGCCTGCAGGTGGGAGTCTGGAAACTGGGACAGCAATGGGGACAGCGAGGGCAGAGCCTCTGCCCACGCCTGGCAGGGAGAAGAGGAGCTCTGCCTTCATCCCTGGGGCCATCGCGGCATCTCTCCCCCAGCTGGGGTCATCCCTGCCCCGGGTCTGCTCAGCAGGGTTTTGTTGGCAGCCTCGTGGCAGCAGCTCGCCTGCCTTCTGATGGTGTTTCTGAAGGATTTTGCTTTGATCCTCTTCTCGGCAAGGCGCTTCTGTACGTCTGCAGCTGGGGAGAACAAAATTCCTTAAATGGCCAAAAATCGCAGGGAAAATCGGGAGAGAAAAAGCTGGGAGCCCCCAGGTAAAACCAATTTGCATTTATACGAAAATGATGTCTGCAGCAGCGTGGAAACCCACACGGATGAGGCAGCCCGCTGCCTACGGGAGGCATTCAGACAGGTTGCACGGGATGCCGGCTTGTCCCCGTGCACGGGGCTGTCACGGGGGGGTCTTCGTCACCTGAAATGTGCCTCCTTCGCCCCTGCAGGGATCGGACGCCCCGCGGTGCCGCTGGCCAGTGCCTGCCCTGGAGCCCAGCCACCCGGTGAGGGCGCTGGGACACGTGCCCCTGGGGTCGCACCCCTGCCACGCTCACACGCGCCCCGGGGAGCCCCCCGCAGTGGCCGGACACGCGCAGGTGGGTGCGCGCCTCGCGGGCAAGCTCGGGAGGGGGCTCATCCGTGTCGGGCTCATCCCGGTGGAAATTCCCCCAGGTTTTGGCAAGAGATAGCGCCGCAACTCCAGAGGCAGATGTTGAGCCTCTGGCTTTAGTAGCTGGAAATTGCTTTCACACCCACTTGAATTTACAGCCTCCCCAGCACCCCGTGGCAGCGCGCTCCAGGCATTAATTGGCTGCCGGGTGGCGAAGTCCTTCCTTCTGCATGTTTTATACCCTATTGTGCCGATGCCTTCCCATTCTCGTATGGTCCTGGCTCCCTTCCCCCGTGTCAGCCTGGTTTTGCAGGCTGCCTCCTCTTCCCTCTCCCTGATCTCCTTTCCCAGCCCTCGTCTTACGTGAGGAAAATGCCGCCTGGGAGCGTTTGCCTTTGCAGGGTGCCGTGGGGGCTGCACTCCGGATTTTCAGTGATGCTTCCGTACGCGTCTCAAAGGACTTCACGGGGCTTGTTTTGGTACAGCCTCTTCCCGCACAGAAGCTGTTTTTTCTGTTGACCCGTGCCTCTCTGGAGGTTGGGTGCAGCCATCTCCGTCAGTCGTGCTCACGCTGTGTTTTCTGCTAATTACCAGCATTCCTCTGGGAACGGCTTCTCTCCCTTCCCAGGCAGCAGCAGGCAAAACCTCGCTCCTAGGGGGGCTGAACCCCTCTCCGTCCCCCTCCGCCACCCCTGGTCCTGGGATTCCCACCTGGCAAGCCTGCCCCCGGCCCCGATGCCACGTAAAGAGCCGCAGGCCGAGCAGCAGAGATCTGTGCCTGCTGCCTCCTTATTTACAGCTGCGTTTGGCCGCCTCGCCGGCTCCTCCCGCAGCTCCGGGGGACGCTGCTCGCCGTCTGCCCCTTCCCGTCTGAAAGCCCCGGGCGTTTCGGCCCTCGGGCGGCCGCCATCTGGCACCTGGGAATAATGAAGTCCTGGGCCGTGTGGCAGGGCCACACGCGGCTCCCCAGGCTGTGTCCGTGCAGTACGTCAGACGTGACGGCCTGGGTCGTCCTGCCTTCTCTAGCTGTCCCTTCAGCCTCGGCCAAGCTGGCATCCCACGCTCCGGCCCTGCCCGCCGGAGCCAGCCATTAACTGCTGCTGCCACAGCCAGGACAGCTGCTGCCGGGCCTGCAAAGGCGCAGCGTGTGTCTGAGCAGCTCTGGAAGCACAGCAGCTGTCTGCCCTTGCAAACAAGGTCTGCGTCATTGGGACCGCACAAGCAGCATCTTCCATCGTGACCAGGCGCGGCCGTGCCAGGCCGGCAGAGCTGCCACGCACCCCGGTGCTCCTGCCCGCTCTGCTCCTGTCCCCGCTGCTGGTCCCGGGCCCCAGGAGCCCCGCAGGCTTCCTCTGGGCTGGAGACCAGCACCCAGGGCCGGAGCTGCCGTATGCTGCCCATAAAACAGCTCCTGGCCTGCTCCCCGGCGTTCTCTGCCTCTGCCACACGTGCGCAGGATCCCACATGCCTCGCAAGCCGCTCGCCAACTGCAGCCCGGCAGATGGAGGAGCCGGGCAGAGCTCTGCAGCAGGAGGGACAGGGATCCAAAGGCTCTGTTTGTTCTCGGCTCTTCGCGGCAGCAGAGGAAGCGGGAGGAGAGCTGGCACCCAGTGCTGGAGCTCCGCCTGCACGCGGTGCACGCACCCGGCCCGCCGGCAAGAGGCTCGGGCACGGGAGGGAACTGCTCCTCCTGCTCTGGGCCTGGGCCCGCAGCCTGCCCAGCACCTCGGTGTTTGTTCCATGTAACCTCCCCTGAGAACTGAACCGAGGCAGTGTGAACGTCTATCTGTATGCCCCCAGCCTGTTTTAAGGGTTTTGTTGTTGTTGTGTTTTTTTTTTCCTCGGTGGTGTTGAGTAGGACCTGTTTCAAACGAAGCCCTTCTTGAGCCACAGGAAGCGTTTCTGTATGGTGCCATCCTGCTTGAAGGCAGCCGGGTGTAGATGCAGCCCCTTGCTCCCAGTTTGGGCCTGGCACTGGTTTGTTCTGGCGGCTTTCCCTGCCGGTAAAGATCTTTTAGTCAGCACTAAAAGCAGAGGCAGAAATCCGGTCCTTAGAGGGTGCGGAGATTTATTGCAGTAGGAAATTAAAAACGCACACGTTGCCTTTTGGAGTAAGCCTTGCTCTGCCCGTACCCGTGTGGGGGAAGCGATGGCTCTGCACGCGGCCGGTGTGCTGTGCTGGGGCATCCTGGGGCGGCAGCAGGGACACGGGCGAGAACAGCCAAGCCGGAGTTACGGAGCCTTAGGGGGAGAGCCGCCGCTGCTGCTCGAGGGCTTGCTCACCAGCACATGGCTGGGGGCTGAGTGAGCGCCGTGCCCCAGGGCTGGTGCAGGAGAGCTGCCGTGGGATGGATGCTCACGGCCTCAGCCCCAGAGAGGCATGTCGTACCTGCTGGCGAGCACATTACTGCTTCGCCAGGAGTGGATAAGTCATGCTTACGAGGACACTGGTCCTCTTTTATTTAATTTCCTGGTAATGCTTCTGCAGCATCAAAGTCTTATCAGGAGAGGAGCAGCTTAAGAGATTGGTAAAGGAGTTTTATTGTCAGTATGCAGCATTTTATTCCCCTCTTCCCTTTAACATCGGACAGCAGACCTGGTTATGGCTGAAACGAGGTGCGCCTTTCTGCTTTTCTCCTTTTAAGTTGCAAAGGTTTCCCTGCTAACCTCTTGCAGATGGTCATTCAGCCGCGTGAGCGGCTGCTGGTCCTCCAGGAGCCACGGGCTCGGTGGGGCTGATGCTGGCACTGCAGCTGCGGGGCTATTTGCAGCTCCTACGGGCGCCGCAGAGTTCCCATTTCGCAGACAGGACACGTGCTGCGGGACAGATCTGGGGCCCTAACAGCTTCAATGGGACAGCTGTGGCTCCAGGGCTTGTCAGTGACTTTGCAACCCCCTGCCTCAGTTTCCCCAGAGCAATGGTGTTGAGCATCCGAGTGTTTCCAGCCTGCAGTTGTTGTACCATCGTCCTCACTCTTGCACGCTGCTGGGGCTCGTCAGTTGTGAGCGGCTGGGGGCTGCGGCTGCTGGGGGCAGCCTGGGGGTGGCAGGGGGGGAGGTTTGCTCGGCGGCTGTGCTGTCTGTTGCAGCCAGCTCCCTCTCTACAAACAGCAGGCGTTCTCCCTGGCCGTGCCAGGAGTGCCGGAGATGCGACGTTACGTTCAGTCGCCTTTTCAGCAGCAGACAATGTCCTTGGATAATGTCCATTTAAGAAAATTGTTTGAATTGTGCAGGTTTTTTTTTTTTGCTGTTTTTTTTTTTTTTAATGCTCGTGGGAGCAGCAGAGCAGATAATGAGGCAGCGCAGAGCCAGCGGCAGGGGAGCTGGCACCGAGGGCGCTCCCTGCGGCTGCGTCTTGCGGGAGATGGAGCCCCCCGTGCCCGCGGGTGCTGCACCCCGCTGGGACCTCCTGTGGGTGTGCTGTGCCCCCCCCCAAGGAAATGCCCGCTCCCTTCCACCCCTCAGAGGTTCCTTCCCTGGGACGAAGCCGGACCCGGCTCCCTTAAAGCCTCTTGGGACAGGTGGCCCCTGGAGCACGGGCTGGTGCTGAGCTGCCAGGGGCTCCAGCCCCTCTCGTCCCGCAGTTGTTCCTCGCCGCCCTGCGCCAGGTGCCCGCAGTGGGAGGGGGGCATCGGGAATGCAGACAGATTGGACTAGATGGGTGATGCGTCAAACCCTAAACTGATAAGAGACAGAACAATTGATGTGTTGCCAAAAAGGCTGGGAAGGATCTTTTTTAAGCAGGCTAAATAGTCTGGACAGGAACAAGCAATGAGCGGCACAGAAACAACGGCATGTTCATCGCGTCGTTTGTCTGGCGGTGGCCGCGCGCGCTGCCATCTGCCCTGGCTGCGCTCCGCAGCTGTCCCCACCTCGCTGGCCTTGCTCCCTGCTAACCGGCTGGCAGCCCGGCCCTGCTGGCCCCAGCACCGCAGCCGGCATCGCAGCGGGATGCCCCGGGCAGGTTCAGCATCACCTCGCGCCGGGCTGGCTCTCCCCAGCTGCAGGAGGCCCCTGGGCGGGTGCTGCGGACTCGTCACATTGAGCAGCGGCAGCTCGGTCTGTCCTAATCCTGATTTTTTTTAGGCTAGATTTGATTCCACCTGTGCCGAGGATGCCAAGGGTCTGCATGGGAAGAGTCGAGAGTAGGGACAGAGCGAGTCGCGGGGACAGGGATGGGGCGGTGAGATGCTGGGACAGGAAAACTTACCCGTGAGGTGCCACCCGCCAAGCTGCCATCAGCGGGCTGTCCTCTGGGTCCCGGGGGATTTGGGGCGGGGGGGGGGGGACAGCTGCCTTTGCAGCGGGGGTGATGCGTTACATCCCGCCCCCCTCGCTGTGCGGCGCAGCCATGTGATGCCGGAGGAGCGCGGCGATGATATGGAATGTGGGCAGCTGCCTGCGGACACGCTCCGACAGGTGACGGTCCTGCGCCACCCCCGCTACGGATTCGGCTTCGTGGCCGGCAGCGAGAGGCCCGTGGTGGTGCGCTCGGTGGCAGCAGGTAAGGTGCACGGGGGGGGCCCGGGGCATTACCTCGTGGCTCCCGGAGCGCCTTCCCCCGTGGCAGCCCCTCCCCGGCCTCCTGTCCCCGTCTGTCCCCTCCGGTGGGCCCATGGGGTCCCCTCTGTGGCCACGTACGCGGATAAATGCTTTGGGGGTGGTTGGGACCTTAATTCCTGGCTGGGAATGTCACCACCACCCCCGGCCAGCCCAGCGCTGACCCTCTGTCCTGGCAGGTGGCCCCTCTGAGGACAAACTCCTGCCAGGAGACCAGATTTTGGCCATCAATGATGAGGATGTGAGTGAAGCCCCCAGAGAGAGGTTCATCGAGCTCGTCAGGTGAGGGCAGCAACCTGTTCATCGTCCGCCCCGGGAGGGGTGCGGGACTGTGCCGGCTGAGCGCTCACGAGGCCGTGTGTTGAGCAAACCTGTCCTCCTTCCCCTCTCCTTTCTGTCGTAGGAAGGCCAAAGACTTCATCATCCTCACGGTCCTGCACACCCACCAGGTGAGAGCAGGCAACGGGTGCCACGGCCAGCCCCCGGGGAGCCGATCAGGGGAGATGGGATGGGGATTAGCAGCCCTTTGGGAGACCAGGGTGGGGTTTTGGGGGCCCCAGGAGACCGCTGGCTCAGCTGAGGTGTCAGGCCGGCTTCCCACCACCCCACTGCTCTTCTGAGCTCTTGGCTCTCAGAGCTGCCACGAGTGCATGCATCTCCCTGTCCTCATTGCTCATGAAACCACCTCCTCGTGGGACAGAGGGAGGGAGAATCTCCCTTCTATAATAATCCTGATAATTCTTGATAATAATCAAGGATGCTTGTGGGGGCCACCAGGCATGCCTGCTGAAGTGACCCAGCATGCCGGCTGGGAGTCCCTGGCGAGATGGGGCTGCCAGGCCCCAGGTTTATGGCACGACTGACACCAGCACCGTGTCGTGATGGTGTTTGCTCCCCTGGCGTTCTCCTTTCACCGTGCCGGGCTTTCCCCGCGCTGCATTACCAGTGTAGGTGATTTACCCAGCGCTCTCTTTCCAGTCCCCCAAATCCGCTTTCATCAGCGCAGCCAAGAAGGCGAAGCTGAGGTCCAACCCGGCGAAGGTCCGCTTTTCAGAGCAGGTGACGGTCGGCGAGACAGACCCAGTGAGTCCTGCCCGCTGCCCTCCCATGGCACCGAATGTGTCCCCGTGGCAAAAGGCTTCGAAGGAGCGCCCCTGAGAGGGGTGGGCTGGCCGGGGCATGGCTGCGGGGAGCTGCTGTGCTGCAGTGATGTTCCAGCTCAGTGGCATCATTTGTTAATTGCAGGAGGGTTTTATTAAGCAGCACTAGTACAAAAAAAAAAAAAAAGACACTCAAAGCGCTTCTAGCAAATTCTATTTTTAAGCAAAATCAATTAGGTAATTATCTGATCGAAGCGCTGCTCACTAAATAAAATCAGCTGTCACCCCACTGCCTGCCCAGGGCTCGAGCAAGGCTGAAGGGGGCTAAACTTGGGCTGGGGGCCAGGAAAGAGGCGGTCGGCTCTGAGCCCCCCCAGCAGCTCCCCTCTGCCGGGCAGGCTCCAGACACCCCGCTGGGATGCGCCTGACCAAGTGGGATGCTCGCTGCTGGCGGCTGGGCAGGTGACTCCATCAGGCAGCCCTGAATCATTCAGGCTCTGTGCTTCTAAATGCTCCACGGAGAGGCTGGGTTTTCGAGGGAAATGTGCCTCTGAGCGCACGAATGCAGGGAAGCGAGGGATGCTGTCAGCACTCCATCAGACAGCCGTTCTCTCTGCCTCCTCCCCTCCATCCCCACCCTCCCGCTTCCCCTGCAGGACATGCTGAAGAAGGAAGCTCTCCTCCTCATCCCCAACGTGCTGAAGGTTTTCCTGGAGAACGGGCAGATCAAGTCCTTCACGTTCGATGGCCGAACCACTGTGAAGGTGGGCCCCCCCCCGCTCCTCCCCTCCCCGGCACCGCAGCGGTGCTCCCTTCTCCATTTTTTCTCTGTCTCTTGCTTCCTTGTACAAGCACCTGCGAACTGCCATGACATAACAGCGAGCCCCTTGGCATCCCTGGGTGATGCGTGCTGCAGCCAGCACCTCCTGGGTGCCAACTCTGGGGCCGCATCCTGCACCGGCCTGGCCCTGGGTGCTGGGACGAGGCAGCTCTCGGTCGGGTGCCGGCCCCCCCACGCCCCAGAAAGGAGGCAGCCGCTGCCCCGCACCCAAGCCCGTCTGTGGCGTTTGCAGGACGTGATGGTGACGTTGCAGGACCGCCTGTCCCTGCGGCACATCGAGCACTTCGCCCTGGTCCTGGAGTACTCGAGCCCGGAGCAGAGCCACCGCTTCCTGCTGCTCCAGGACAAGCAGCCGCTGGCCCACGTAAGCCCCCGCGTGCCGGCGCGCGGGCAGGCTCCTGCCCCAAAATCAGGAGCGCGGGGCTCGTACCGTGGGCTCACCAACCCCATCTGCTCCGGCCCCAGGTCGTGCAGCGGACGCACTACCACGGCATGAGGTGCCTCTTCCGCGTCAGCTTCTTCCCCAAAGACCCCGTGGAGCTGCTGCGCCGCGACCCCGCGGCCTTCGAGTACCTCTACATCCAGGTAGGGACGGGACGTCCTCCCAGCGCCCGCTCCATCCCCGTGAGGAGGGTGCCGGCTGCCCCCGGGTCCCTGAGGACACCTCTCCTCTACCCCGCAGAGCCGCAACGACGTGATCAGAGAGCGCTTCGGCGTGGACCCCAAGCCGGAGATGCTGCTGGGGCTGGCTGCCCTCCACATCTACATCACCGTGGCGGCCACGCGGCCCAGCCAGAAGGTGTCCCTCAAGAACGTGGAGTGAGTCCCGATCCCTGGCCCCGCCAGGCCCACTCACAGCAGCCTCCCTGGGGCTGGGGAGGCGTGTGCTGGGAGCCCAGGAGCATCCCCAGGGGAAGCCGGGCTGATTTCCCACCTGGCGTCCCGGGCGAGGAGAAGCTCTGTGGCTGTGTGACACCAGCACACCGCCGAGCCCTGTGGCCGTGGCTCAGCCCTGCTGCGGCTCCTCCGGGGCCTTAAATCCATACGAAGCGCAGGGTGGCCTTGCCCAGGGTGTGCAGGGAGGGAGATGGCATGCAGAGGGGGAACCTCAAAAAAGAGCTTTGAGGATTTGCCCAGCAAAACCTCACATGGCGGTGAGGCCTTCTCACCGCTGTGCACCCCATCCCCATGGGGACCCACGCCAGGGCTGTCACTGCTGCGGCGGCGACACCGAGCTGCAGTTCTGGCTCCCTCTCACGGCAAGAGGACGCTCCCCGGCGGCAGCCCTGCCTGCTGGCCCTCTCTGCCCTCCTGTCCCCATGCTGGTCCCCCAGGCAGGGCTCCCCAGCGGCGGTGCCCAGCACTCGGGGTGCCCCAGTTGAGGCTGCTCCCTCCCGCAGGAAGGAGTGGGGCCTGGAGCCCTTCCTGCCCCCCTCGCTGCTGCAGCTCGTCAAGGAGAAGAGCCTCCGCAAATCCCTCTCGCAGCAGCTCAAAGCCCACCAGAACCAGCCCGGCGGCACCAAGGTGAGCCCACCAGCCCGCCCTGCCGCACCTCGGTGCCGGTGGGGTGACGTCGCGGATGTCACGCTGGTGGTGATGGCCCGTGCCATGTCTTTGGTCAGGTCTCCGCTGCCCAGGCCAAGCTGCAGTACCTGAGGATCCTGAACGAGCTGCCCACCTTCGCCGGGGTCCTCTTCAGCACCGTGGGCCTGGTACGGTAGCTCGGGAGGGGAGGTGTTTGGCTCCGGTCCTGAGCGTGTGGCCGGGGGGAGAGCTGGGGGAGATGCGTCCGTGGCTCCTGCAGGGGTGTCCGCTCTGTGTGCACTTCCCCGATCTGTTCTGTCCTCCCGGGCCCTGTCTGGAATGCGAGCCCCTCCAGAAAAGCCTTCAGACCTGCTGACAGCAGGTTGGATCTGCAGGGCCAGGGCTCTGCTCCTTTCTTGGCGGCCTTTTGGGCGACGAGGTGATCTGCTCGGTGAAGCTGCGGTAGTGCCAGGCATGTGCTCACATCCCCCAGGCTCCCCATCCACACCATCCAGCTGGGACACTCTTCACAGCGCTCTGCTCTCCTCCTCCAGCTCCGGGGAGGCTGGCCGTGTGCTGCCGTCCCTCTCAGAGGAGGGTGACCCTTGGCAAAGGCCACCCATCCCCTGCTTGTCCGTGCAGGGAGTAGCTCAGCTGGCCCTGCCATCTCCGTGAGTGCTGGCCCAGCCCCACCGCCGCTTGGTGGCTCTCGAAGCTGCCGCCTCACTCCTCCCTCATCTCCATCAGAGGCATCTCCACCCCTCACCCAAGCCACCTCACTTTCTCCATGGCAGGAGGAAAGCCACCGAGCCAAACAGGAGAACGGAGGACCTGCTAAGGCTCCCCGCTGCCTGCCTCACCTCTCCATCTCCATCCCTCTCGCTCCACCTCCCATCCAGGGGACTCCATGTAAGTGTCACCTCCGCCACCATCACCTCTCACCCCCACCCGAGGGCTCAGCAGCTTCCTGGCTTCTCCGGCTTCACCCCCTGGGTTTGATTTCTTGCAGCCCGTGATGGATTTTGTTCTCACCGTGTCTGGGAGCTCCTAAGAAATAAGTGGGTGCAGAACCACACTATATCTCATAGGTGCTGGGCGGTTGGAGCTGTGCCTCCAACCCTGCTTGGCTCTGTAGCATTGGGAAAATCATCCCTGGTGGGGGTGCCTGGCTTTTTGTTTCATCTCTGAGACCACAGCTGTGCCTCTGAGCCAGCTGAGCAAGCCGAGCTAGGAGCTGAACCACGTATTCAACCATATGAGCCACAGACTCGAGCAGTAAAAAATATTTCCTGATTCTCTTCTGCGCTGGCCTGCCCAGGTCTGGCTTGGAGCATCCGTGCTGGGCAGACCAGGACAAGGAAGATACCAATTTCAGTCAAGGCTTCAGTCTTTCTTCTCATTTAAAATGCATTCACTCCCTCGCTCCCTCCTCTGCTTCCCTCCCTCAGCGGCGATGTCAGATCAGGCAGATTTGTAACACGCTCCCACTTCGCTGTAGTGACACCAGCAGGCCTGAATATTTCATGTGGACGGTCAGTTCGGGGCTGGAGATTTAAATAGCCTTGGCACCCCGTGCACGCTGCTGCCGGCTCTGCAGAGAGGCTCGGGGAGGGGGCCTGGCACCAGCTTCACCCGCTGCTCCCCGCCAGCCACCTCCGCCCCCGGCCGTAGCAGGAGCCGGCCGAGTTCCTGACATCGCTCCCTCGCCCGTGGATGCGTTTATTGACGTCTGTCCGTCTGTCTGTCTCCCTTTCTCCGTGCGCCCAGGACGAGAAGCAGCCGGCCACCACGCTGCTGGTGGGCCCCCGGCACGGCATCAGCCACGTCATCGACCTCAAGACCAACCTGACCACCGTGCTGTCCGAGTTCAGCAAGGTCAGCAAGATCCAGCTGTTCAGGGAGAACCAGGGGGTGGCCCGGGTGGAGACGAGCATCCTGGATGCCAAGGTAGGCACCGGGCGCCCCAGGGGACGGCCTCGGGTCCGGGGGCTGCTGGGGCGAGAGGAGAGGTCCGTGGCTGTGGCCGGGGTGGGTGCAGGCACTGCAGGGCACCACCGAGGTTTTGGGCAGTAGCACGAGGTGGAGCTCGCCGAGCCACGCGGGGTTGTTGCGACTGGAAATGCTGGGACCAGGCTGTCAGGCTCGGTGTGAGAAGAGATCCACGGCCACCCCTGGGTATGGGTGTCCCCGGCTCCAGTAAGCCCCTCGGTGGTGTAAATGCCCTCCTGGGGTCTGTGCGTAACCACCCTGCCCTCCCGTGCCCTCCGTGCGTGGTGCAGCGGTGGCCCCTCCGGTCACATCCCTGCCACCCCTCCCCACCCCTCCCAGCCTCTTTTCTCTCTCCCCATTCCCAAACTCTTCAGAAGGATTGCCAGCAATACGCTGGGAGCTTTACTGACTTCTGTGGTGCCTGGTCCACTAAACCCTTCAGTGAAGCTGAGCTCCTTCTCGGGCTGCCTCTGCGTTTCCACATCTCCTGTGGGGTCTCTCAGCCTCTCTGCAGCCCTTGCCTTGTGGTCCCTATATCAGCTGCAGCCTCGCAGATGTAGCGACGGGGGATTTGTTTAGGATTCTCCTGCTGCCTCCTCTCCTGGCAGACTTTAGCACTGGGCCGGGAGGTCCTCGCCTGCTGGAGGAGCAGCCTTTTTCCACATCCCCTCCATCCACATCCCGGTCGCTTGAGAAAAGGCAGTACTCCCGTGCACCTTCCCGTGGGCACGCACGCACAGTGGCTTTATCTCCCTGAGAAACTGCAGACGGCTGCCTCCAGCCACTGAAATCCCCCTGTGCCTCTGGAGAGGGGAGAACATCCCATGGGTGAGGCCCAGCAGCACCCCGCCGGGGCACGGGCTGCTGCAGTCTGTCTTCATTTAACTGCTATCCGAAGGGCTGGGCTTTAAAGGCAGGATGTCTGCTCCAAAACGAGGCATATGCTAATCCCACACAGGACAGCGATGGATGAGGCTGGCTAAGAAAAGCTGGCAACGAGATCATTACCTTGAAGCGCTAATCTGCTTCCTGCAATTACTGCATGGTACGGAACGTGTCGCTGGCTAAGACACGGGGTTGCAAATAAATCCGTTCCCTCCGTGATTCGCAGCCTGATAGAGACAGCCGTGTCCTACCCCTCTGGGGACCTCTGGTCAAATCCACACGACGTCCCCGAGCCTGTCGGGGCAGGGAGAGGCTGTGAGGGTCCCCGGGCTGGGGCTGTACCGGGGGTGCCAGCCTGGGAGCACCTCCGAAGGCTGGGACGGAGGCGAGCCAGCCCAAACCTGTGCCGTGTCTGCCGCAGCTGCTTGCTGGGTTACTGTGGAAACGGCAGATGTTGAGCGATGGGTATGGGGTCGGTGCGGAAGGGCTGGGCCGGGTTTCTGTGCGCCAGGTTTAGTGCTGATCCTAAGGGTTAAAAAAGGGATCGGGACGAGGAGCAGCCCTCGGCCACCCGAACACCCTCGCCTGCCTCTGCAGCCCAGACCCGCCTGCCAGGAGTGCGCTGGGGAAGATTTCCAGGTAAGAAGCGAGCCTGAGCAGATCACAAACCATTTGTGTTTAGTTCAGGAGGAAAAGAAGTGGTGGTTGTCTTATAAATTATTCACCGGGCAGTAATAGCTTTGTTTTGGAGCTTTTCCATCCTGGGCTTCAGTCGGTGTTTCAGACAGCCTGTTCTGGGTACAAAACCCAGGCAGAGCCTCTGCTTTGCTCTCTCGCTGCCACTGCGACAGTGGCAGAGGGACTGGGGGGGGACCAGGTGCTGGCAGGAGGCTGGCGCAGGGACCAAAAGCCTCGAGGTCTCTGCTGCTGGGTCCAGGAAGGGTTTTTGTTCTGACTTGCTGGGCTTGAGCCTTGGTTCTGGAGCTCGTAGGCTCCCCACGCTCCTCCCAGCTCCTGTGTTGGGACATGGTGGCAGCTGGGGACATCAGAGCCGCCCCCTGTATCCAGCCCAGCGCTTCCTACCAGCTGCGTCCCTGCCCACGTGGCTCTGGCGGTTCCCGCAGATGCAGAGGTTACGTTCTCACTAAAAACCCTTTTCAAGTGAAGCATCTTTCCTTCCTGCTCTACGCAGCTCCACACTGCTAAGCTTTTCATTACGACAGAATTAATATTGGCAAGAAGCTTCTGAAACCCCTGAAAAGGGGCTGGAAGAGGAGCTCGGGGGCAGCCGAACCTCCCAGCCGAGCCCGGAGGAGCGCCCGCAGCGGGAAGCGTCCCCGTGCCTGCAGGGAGCAGCCGTCCTGGGCTGCGCAGCGGCTGGCTGCCGGCCCACGCCATTTAATCACGGGCACGAGGGTAATTGGCTCCGTGTGTCCCAGCAGGACCTGCCGCCAGCCGGCAGTTTAGCCGAGATCAAGGCTCGGCACAGGAAAACAAAGGGAAAATTAATTCAGAAAGGTCCCCGGCTGCTGCCGCGCCTGGGATCTGGCTATCGATTTCAGCATCCCGGGGGCCCCGGGCATGCCTCCAGGCAGTGACAGAGATAAAAGCGCCGCGCGTGTCCGGCTGCGGCCTGCTCGCCTTGCCGGGGAGCCAGGCAGCTCCTGCCCGGCCCCCTCTCTCCCCAGAAATAGGAGGTGCAGGTGGTGAACGGGCATTTGCTGGTGTGCGTGGATGAGACGAAAGCCACGGGGAGTCCCACCCCGCTGGGCAGCCGAGGCCAGCACCGCTCCTGCTCGTGCAAGCAGCGACTGGAGCCGTCAGATCTCTTCCACGCAAAGAGCGCGGCTCGAGACTGATGCCAGAAGCTGCTTCCTGAAGCCGAATTAATCTTACTAGTTTTCTTTGCACTGAGCCATTCTGAAACACCGTGAGAGCGAGATTTCCCTTGTCTCGG
Source organism: Anser anser (assembly GCF_964211835.1). Classification (NCBI taxonomy): domain Eukaryota; kingdom Metazoa; phylum Chordata; class Aves; order Anseriformes; family Anatidae; genus Anser; species Anser anser. The sequence goes on from NC_139734.1 coordinate 13,240,581, forward strand.
TGCCGTTCCCGCGCGCGGAGCCTTTGGGCCGTGACTGAATGCAGGGCACGCAGCGGCGCCAGCCCCAGGCACCCGGAGAGGGGCTGGGAGCCAGCCAGCGGCACGAGGTGCAGGCAGCATGCGGAGGGGATGACTTACCCAGCCTGCGCAGCCAAATTTAATTCGTTTATTAAGAAAAAAAGAACAACCAAACAGACCTCAGGCATCTGGTGCCGTGGGGACGAGCACGGCACGAGGTGCTGCGAGCTCACGCACCCCGAGGGCTGGTGTCAGCAAACGGGAGGTGCAGAGGGTGCCAAAAGCAGCCCCCCGTTTTGCCAGAGCGTGCAGGGAGCAGGGACAGCATCCCGCAGAAGGGGCGGCTGCTGAAATCCCGACGAACGAGAGCACCGCTGCGAAAGCTGCAGATGTGCTGCAAACCAAGCCAGGAGCTGTATTGATCAACAAATGAGAAATAATGGTCCTAATCACAACAAGCCCGGTATCGATAGAGCCGAGTTAATAACGCTTAGAGGGAGGGAAGGAAAGGTCGGGTGCACGTGAAAAATTGACTGCTGTCTTGTTAGGCCCCGGTGCCTATATTATTAAATATAAACTTGGCAGAACACCTCAGGTAAGCCAGGGAACATAAATTATGTAAATTCATGTCCCAACTTTCTCCTGCGCTGCATTAAGGGAAGCAGTGTAAGACCCAAAGTGCATGATAAAGAGAGGAGATTAAAAGGAAATACACATAAGCTTAAGGGTTAGAGCTTGCACAGATCAGGTCATAAATTAATTTAAATATCAGGACTGCTAACATCCTCTAACATAACCCTGGCCATAAAATTTCATCCAGATGTTCTTCTACGAAACCTTCACCTTTGCCTGAACAGGAGAATACCCTTCAGAAGGACATCGAGGGTTGATTTAAAGGCAGTACATAATAGAAAAAGCATTCTGTCCTTAATGAGCTAATGCAAAACTCATCTCTCCTATCCAGTATAAATGTATTTTATTTTACTTTCCGGCGAGATTGGTTGCTAAGCAGGAAGCTTCAAGTGAAAAAACGCCCTTTGCTCATTAGGACTAGAAAATCCAGAAAACCAGTATGAGTGAAAGATCAAAACATGAGTGGTTTCAGGCTGGTGTTGCGGATTTAGAGGCAGAAAGAGCTTTCTCTTTAATATTTGCTTCTTTTCACGTTGGCCTGTTGTAGGTCTGAGAAGGGCCCTTACCTGTGCATCCCGCTGTGCATCTGCTGTTTGGCGTTTTTTAAAAGTTATCCCAGTGAGTTTGTTTCTGTGTAAAGCTAGCTTTCATCCTCAAGGCGCCACTGCCCCGACAAAAATCCCCGGCCCCCACGGGAGCAGACCCCGGGGGCTGCCGCAGCACAGACCTGCCTGCGGGAAGGAGCAGGAGGAGGGCCGCAGGTGTGTAGGCGAAATGTTCCAAAACTTGTCCTGCACGAATACCTGTGGTGTGTTTTTTTTCTCTTTTTAACACATAATTTGTGGCAAGGCACATTGCTTTGTCAACAGTGGGGCTGCTGAAGCCTGGTTCCCGTGGCTTCATTCAGCATCCCGACGGCGCTCCCCTTTCCTCTCATTTTCTCCTGGATTTCAGCCCTACCTGCACGAGGCGCTGGTTCCTGCCTGTCCTCGGCTCCCTCCCCTCTTCCCCACAGTGGTCCCAGCCCCTGAGCAGCAGCCGGGACAGACGCACTGCATTTTGCGTTTAGAAAACCTGTGAAAAGCCACGTGCGTTCAGCTTGCTGCCTTGCTGTCGGACCTCCTGGAGCTCAGGCAGGGAGATAAAACATCGCCACCAGGGATGTTGTGTGAGCCCCAGCCCCGGGGAGCTGCCCACCAGCGTCCCCTCTCGCTCGCACGAGGTTTTCAAGGAAAAGGTCAGTCCCATTTGCCACGGGACACTGGCATCCCAATGAAGCTCAAAGCACAGAGTACAGTCCCACATCGTTATTTCCTAGAGCAGCTCCCTGCAAAGCTGCCCCGAATTTACGATGTAAAAGCCTTAGCAACGTTAGCTGGAAATTTTTCAGGCAACTGTTCGGAGTGTAAATGTTTGCTTAGCTCGCTTGTGCCTGGCTGTCTCTGTAAGATCTCATTTTCCTTGCCTGCTTGGAACAGGGTGACCACGATTGCTGGAGCCTTAAAATAACGTCTCTGTTAGCTGCCGCTCATCACACCTCCTCGCTGTAGCCTGATTTCCAAAGGAAACAGGGCTTCTGCCATCGCCTCGCCTCTTCGCCTCTCCGCCCCACGAGGCGTTCCCAGACCTGCTGGCCACTTTCAGTGCGCTTTGTCACCGGGGCAGAAGTCCCAAAGGCAGCGGAGGGGCGAGGGCAGAAGGCTTCACGCTGTCGCTGCCCAGCCGATGAGCGGCTTCCCTAATAACAGCGTTTTAATGCCTGACAATTCCCGAGGAACTCTCACACCACTCGCTTGGCAGGGAGCGAGAGTAATCTTATCAGGGCCCCCTCGCTAAGCTGCAATGTTAATCAGCACTGAGATTTATCCCTTTCAGAGCAGCGTGCTACAATTAACTCCGGCATGCAAGGCGCTGATTGCTGGGGCCAGCCTGGAGGCTGGGCTTGCTCAGAGACCTGGCAGGGACCTCGCAGCGTTTTGGTGTGCTTTGTGTTTTATTCGTGGGCAAGAAGTGCCGGTCAGGGCTGTTCTGCCTGGGTCCGGTCTCCCTGCGGGCAGGCGGGCTGATCGCTGGGCTGCTGGTGGCCAGCAGGGCCCGACAGCCCATTCCTGGGTGAGCTGGAGCATCCTGAAACTCAAGGATCGTTTAATTACGCAGCAGTGGATAATCACCAGGCATTGCCGCTCTCACCTTGGTGTTTGCTTCATTTCTTGTTGCTCGCACTCAAACCCTCACTGCTGCATAACAGAGGGGGAAAAATGTGCAAATGTCTCTTTATTCAACAGATGGCTTGGAAAAAAAAAAAAAAAAAAAAAAACAAGAATGCTTAGCCCTTGCTTTAAGGATGCTTCATATGGCAGAACTGGAACACATGGTTACCTTTCATCACTTATGTCAAGCCTGAGGCTGGGCTAGGAGCTGGCACCCCCCTCCCCACCGCTGGATGCCTGCCTCCTGCGAGCTGCGTGGAGAGCCTCCTCCGCCCCTCTTCTCCTTCTTGACGCTTTCCCTCTGCTCCGTGTCACCTCGAGTCTGTTTGCCGTGATGCAGAAAGCCTCTCAGCAGAGCTCGTTTGTGTGTCAGGTTATTTCTTGTTCTTGTGCCATGCCGCAGCCGGGGAGGGAACGTCTTTGCGCCTGCCCAAGGAGGAAGCAGCCCCCGGCAGGGGCTGGGGTAGCTCGGGGCTGGTGGCCTCGCACCCAGGTTTATTGTGTTGTGTCGGACAGAGCGTGACATGCTGCAAGGGTCTGCCTGTGCCAGGATGGGGCAGAGTTTGCTCAGTGACTTAGGAAAACAAGCGCTGAGCAGAGCACAGAGCCAACCAGCGGGTGCCGGGAACCTCCCGCGGTTAGAAAACAAGCAAATGAAAATGGCTTTAATGCTTCTCACGCTGCGTGGGCTGAAGTGGTTTTAAAATGGGCTTGGTTGGCCCTGGATGTGGTAAATGAGTTGTGAGCCCTGGAGGGGCCATTGCAGGAGCAGCAGAGCCCTGCCCGTGCCACCAGCGGGCACGGCGGCACTGGGAAGGGGGTGAGTGCGCTGCCTGGAGGTGGCTGCCTCTTCCCCCGGGGCCGGGCGCTCCTGGAGAACACCCACAGGGATGCAGGAGCCAGAGTTTGTGCTGCTGGGCTCGTCCTTCCCGCGAGGAGCCCGAGGTGGGAAGCCGACAGCTTGTTTGGGAGAAGCCGGGCACGGGGCAGTCCCGGTGCCTGAGCTGGACCGTGCGGTGAGGCTGTATGCGGTGCTCACATCGTGTCTGGTTTTTTTCGTCTCTTTAAAGCAAAGACCTTTTTTAGCGTGCGAATAAATGCTCTCCTAAAACAGAAGACGCCATCTGCTCCTAGGCACAAATTGAATTTTCCAAAGGGTTAGGTTTAAATAAGATCCATGGGCTCAGAGCAGTGGCTGAGGGAGCCCGTAATGGGTTTTTGCCCCTTCTGCAGCTCACTGTAAGCAGATGCCTCGGTGTATGGGAGGGCGACGTGGTGCCTGCAATGACACAGGGGCTCTGGCAGCTGGAGACTACGCAGACTCCCCGAGCTCCCCAGGGCCTGGTGTTTAATCCTGGTGCTTGTAGGTAGGCTTTGAACACTGGGATGCACACAAATCATCTGGACCCTGCGGGGAGCGCACGGCGGCTTTCCCCTCTTTCATCTTCCTTAGAGGAGTCGGCAAGCGGGGAGCTGCAGCTGCAGCGAGGCGCTCTGTCAGGCCCTAAGATTTGTTGGGTAATCTGCGGCAAGGACGTGCACGTGGCTGTTTCTTCCCGTGTGGGAGCTAAAGCTGCCAGCCAGCTCACCAGTTACCCCAGCGCGAGCCCTTGGGAGCACCGGTCCCGCACCGGGCGAGCTGCGTGGCCCTCACGCGCTGTGCCTCTCTTGCCTTCCAGCCGCTGGTGTTGCTGATGGAGTGGCCCGAAGCCACCAACTTCGCCTGCCTGATCGCAGGCTACTGCCGTCTCCTGGTGGACTCCAAGAAGATGATATTCTCCAGGCCCCCCAGCCAGCCCCCGCCGCCTCAGATTATCAAGGCAGGTACGGTTCAGCCTCTGCTTTCCGTGCGAGCCCCTTCCCAGCCACCTCCCTCCACCGGGAGCCCTGCTGTGGCAGGAAGGAGGTGGTTCCTCTGGGATCTCCCTCTGTCCCGGTCCCCCCGCAGCACCAGCAGCCCCCTCTGAACGGCAGAACGCGGCCTCGCTTTGCAGAAGCTCCCACTTAAACAAGCGTGAGCTTGCAGACGCAGCCCCTGGCTGTACAATGGCCGTTTCTGCCAGCTCTGAAAGTGTGGCTACTCTGCTGATTTCCTACATCGGGGGGAAGTTCGGGTGTGTGGGCTTTCCAGGTGCCCAGCCTGCTGCAGGGAGCAGAGCGCTGCTCTGGGCACAGCAGCTAAAGACAGGTTGTGTCCCACCAGGCACTGATGCTCTGTTCCTCGAGGACAGATTTCAGCTGTCAGTCACTTTCAAAATGATCAGTTATCATCGAGAGGGATTTCAGAGAGGAGCCAAACCTGAGTTACGTGCCATTACTCCATGCAGGGTGTGCATATTGAGTACGTTTGGTACAGGGAAATATAAAGTACAGGCTCAGTGGCTGGAGTTGCTTCTCAGTGCAGTGTGTGGAGAGGCTGGAGATGCCCTCCCTGCTTAGCCAAGGGCTGTGAGGGGCCTTCAGTTTAGCTGGTGGGGTGCTAAAACTGTCCCCTGGAGATGGGTGTAGTCAGAGGAGGTGCCAAGAGCTAGCAGGGCCCCTGGGGAAAGGACCTGGTGCCTCTGAGGTGTGAGGAGTGCACCCGGACATGGAGCTGGCACCAGCGGGAGGACGCGCTCGGGAGGAACCGGGAAGGCACCTCCAGCACGCTCAGCGCACCCAGGGAAAGACCTGGCAGGTGATGTTGGTGTGAGTATATGAGCATGGTTTCCTTTGCGTCTTCGCCCGTGCATCTTACTAACAGCTGCCACCGTGCTCTCTGCTCTGGGTGTCCTGCATAAACCCAGCCCCGTTTGGTACGAGCGAAGGGTGCTTCCAAACTAAGTGGTGTCATCAGAGCGCTCCCTCCCTTCACACCACAAGGCATGGCCTGAACCGCAGCGTGTCGTAGGTCTTGCCTTTTTCTTGACAGTCACAAGAAACCAGTGTCGCTCTGCGTGGGGGCTGGAATGAGCGCGAAGGGGAGTGACGGTGTGGTAGCACAGCGATGGAGCAATGGATCCGTGCTCTTCATGCTGAAGAGCTGGGCCCTCTCTGGGTGGCCTGGGCTGTCCTGGGGGGCACAGTAAAAACCTCTCTGGGCAGCAGAGTGAAGCGGACCCAGTACACTCAGCCCAGCTGCTCAGGCATTGTTCAGGAGGGGTGAATTTAATTTGTGTTGAGAAAACAAAGTCTGCCAATAGTTGTGGCCTTGCCACGGCTGCAGGCTGAGCTGTCAGGAGCTGAGCAGATCACCAGGAGCTGGGGCTGCCGGTCGTTAGCACATCTCTGCAGGAACGATAAGAAAGCCCCACTGGGATGAATCAAGTTCCCCCAGCCTTTGACTTCCCTGGCTGCAGGCAGGCCGTGCCAGAATCTTAAACATGACATCAAGCCCTGGCCTGCTTTTTGTCTAGAAGCGGAGTACATCCATCTGCCTGGAGGCCCATTAAACCCTCCTGCTGAACTGCAGTCCTGTTTAGAAATGCACGCTCCCTCCAGATGCTGTCAGTTAAATCCCTCAAATCCCTCTCTCGGCGTTTCCCTGCGGAGCCGCACGCCAGACCCCTGCCATAGCTGCACGGACGACTTGCCTTCCTTGCCCCTTCCTCCCCCCGCACCCCCAGAGCATCATTAGCGGAGCAGCGCCCAGGCCGCTATCTCAGCTCTTTGCCAGGACTTTCTCTTCCAGAGGAAGCAGCTGGATTACAGATTTTATGGTTTTGGCCTCATTCAGAAGCGGGCCCTGATTCGACGTGGGCAGCCAACAAAAGCCCCGGCTCAGCCTTGGCAGAGGCTGGTGTACATGAGCTCTGGGCAGCTGCAGGTCTGCACGGATGATCCTTTCTCCTTTGCCTTGGTCCTTGCAGCCCGTTGCCGAAGGTGTCTTCCCAGCGTTCAGTCACCCTGCTGGTGTTCCTGAGCACCAGTACGTCCATAAATGAGAGAGAGATTGTTTAGATTAGGTTTTTAGCATTGCAGGTGATGAACAGTATAATACAAACGTGTGTTTTGGGAGACAAATTGTCCAATTTGTTGAGCTAATGAATTTAATTAGGATTTATTTGATTTAATTTACACTTTGTAAGATGGAGCCTGCATCCCCCTGGCACCCGTTCTCGGCACAGCTGCACAATTCAGCCTGTAATGCAGACAGACGCCCCTCTGGAGGGCTGGACCGCTGGCCAGAAGCTCAAGCAATATTTCAGCTGCTCGCCTTGCTCAGGGAGGGCCAAGAGGAGGCTATCACAGGGAAATGCTTAATAAGGAGCAGAGCATTACTGCACCGTGTTTAGCAGCCTTCTGTGGGCTCGCTGAAGAAACGGCTAAGTAAAACGGCTTGGTATGGCCAACGTTATGCACAAATGGTGACAGTAATTCCTTCTTGCCATATAACTGCCATTAAATGGCAGGCTGAGGCTGAAAGTCCTCATATATGCATGCAGACATGCTGTTCCCACTACCCTCTGAGTCTCACCAGTAGCTTGCGAAGCAGCATCTGCATGCCCAGGTTTTAGGACTGGCTGTGCCGGGCAGCCCTTCTCCTGCCTCCCAGCAAGGGACCTTGCTCCCTCTCTCTGTTGCTGCTGTGCAGCACAGAAACAAGATGTTTGCTTAGGTAGCCAACCTGGATGGAGTCCAGCTGGGAGCAGAAAGCAAGCTGATGCAGTTAGGAAACAGACCTGTCAGGAAAGGTTAAAGGAATTTGCTGCGTCTGGTCTAAAACCGAGGCGGGTAGGGAGATGGAGGGGGAGGAACAGCATGATCTTGCTGGTGTCTAAAGGCTGCTTATAAAAGGGCAGCGATCGGTTGTGCTGCAGGTCCAGGATGTTAATGATCTAATTCCTAGCCAAAAAAAGAAGATGGGGAAAAAAATAAAAAGTCAGAGTCAATACTTATAAATGTCACAATATTTAACTTTATAAAATTTATATGATTGAACTCTGTAACACGTAATCATTTTGGAGACAAGGGAGGCAGTGTGCTCAGTCAGCGCGCTGCGGGGCCTTTGCTGGCTGCAGCTCAGCTGCTCCTACATCCCAGTGAGCCACCCCGCAGGCTCTTCTGGCCTCAGCCATCGCCGTGCCCCAGCCACGCGTAAGGGCCTCACTAAACCGCTTCCAATAGCCCTTTGTTAATGGGAATCCATTTTTTATTGCTTTAGGAGAAGAGGCACGTTAGCTCCTTCGACCCGCGCGGGCTCTCCTCGAGCTGCGGAGCAAGGAGCTCGCGGCACGAGCTGAGCCGGGTGCGAGCTGCGTTCAGCGCCCAGGCTAGGGGCAGCCCCAGGAGACTCGTGCGTGGTGTCCCTCAGGGCATGACCCTTTCCTCCACGCGCTCAGCGGGGAGGCCGAGGCAGGTGCCGGGTGTGCAGAGCCTCCGTCAGCCCCGTGTTTGTGCAGGACTGAGGGCAGAGAGCACGTGGACGTTCCTCCAGGGCGGGCAGCGGCTTTCCCATCCTCTTTTCCCCTCTCCCCGGTGCGGCTCGTGACGCTGCGTTGTGGTTTCGGTTTAGATTACATCAACGCACACAACCTCCACCGGCCCGCGGGGCACACGGGAAAGAAGGAGAGCGGGTTCGTGGGCGGCCCTGCCGCCAGCCCCGGCGAGGCCCGGGCTCGAACGGCCAGGGCCTCGGACTCGGAGCTCGTCAGCTTTTGCTACCTGCACATGCGAGAGCAGAGAAAGGAGAGAGAGAGCAGGACGGATATCAACGAAAACCTGATCTTTTTCGAGGAAACTCGTCCCAGGACCAAATCCGACCCCACCTCCAAGAGCTCCGGCCAAGGCTACGACGGGGCTGCCAACGAGCACGACCCGGACGGCCTCGACCGAGAGCGGCACGCCAGCCGGGCCCGGGCCCACACCATCGACACCCACCCGCGGGGCGACGCCGCCCACTTCTACTGCGAGTCCTGCAAGGCCAAAATCAAGAGCCGGCTGGCCCTGCGCAAGGCGGGCAAGCCCGGCGGCGCCCGCGACAACATGGTGGACCTGATGTCTCTTCCCCCTCCCGGCAGCGATGAGGAAGAGGACGAGACGACGGCCCTGCTCCCCGCCATCGCCGCCCCCCCGCCCGGCTTCCGCGACAACAGCTCGGACGAGGACGACCCCAAGCGCCGGGCGGCCGCCCAGGGCCAGGAGCAGGGCCGGCACCTCTGCGGCATCCTCTACGACGAGATCCCCGTCACGCTGATAGACAGCGTGCAAACGCGGACGGTCCGGGACCATGCCCAAGAGCTGGACGATGCCCTGGTGTCCACCCTGCAGGCGCTGGAAGCCCTGGCTGCTTCAGAGGATTGTCCGCATCCCCCGCCGCAACAGACAGCAGGTATTGGAGCGGCCGTGCCTTTCTTTTTCCCCACAGCCTTTCTTCCCTATGGTGCCTCCTTCCCTTTATTCTCCTCCTGCCATCCTATAAGCGATTGCGGAGCTGCTTGCAGTGAAAGCCAAGTTGTGGCAGCAGGCTCTAGGAGAGCCCGCTCAGAAGACCTCTCAGAGCCTGAGGTGGGACTGCTCCTCTCCGTGACGGTAGGTGAAGAAGTCCCGTGGTTGTCCCACACCTCCACGTGCCACGTTGAGGTGCTGACAAACCCATGCCACGAGCATCAGTTCCTGCCTGCTGCAGCCCTCCCCTGTCGGCACATTCAGCCTTTGCGGGTCCCCCCAGGCCCTGCGGTGTGAGCCCCTCACGGGGCAGGCCTGCAGCCGGGTGGGTGTCTCTGGCTCCAGCCTGCCGGAGGACAGCCCTGAGGCCCCTCTCCCCTCCCTCGGTCGCCCTGCTCCCTGGGGCAGAGCAGCTCTTGCCAGATTTCCCTTCTTGCTCCAGAGAACTCCCTGCAGCCCTGCTCTCGCTGACACTGGAACCCTTCCCAGGACCTCTTCCTGGGCCAAGAGCTGAATTGAGCTAGCAAGCCAGCTCAGTGCTGACAACTGATCTCTTAAATGTGTTAACTCTTAGCTGGGAGAAGAGTCACTAAATTCTCTCCAATGGGATGCTGTGTCCTGCCTTCTTAGGACCCTTCTGCTGCACTGGGTTCGTCTCTCCTCCCCATAGTGGTGTGGCACGAGCATTATTGTGGGGTTTTCTTTGTGTTCCTCCTTAGGTCTTATTGTCCTGGCCGCCATCACGCCTGAGTCATCCTTGGATTCTGGCCACGAGACCAACTCCTCAGAGCTAACTGATGTCTCGGAGATGGTCTCTGCTATGAAGCAGCATCAGAACGCAGCCTACTTCCTCGCTCAGCACATCAACAAAGAAAACCTCCTGGCCAGGAAGGACTTGCCTTTCCGAATCCAGAGCTGCGCTGCCCAGGCTGTTCTCACCACGCCATACGCCCTCAACCGCCAGGAGCCAAACTCTTCATTGAAGCCAGCTTTCTCTCACCAAAGCCCCAACCTTACCGACTGCAAGAGCAAACAGGAGCAGCAGAATGCTGAGAGGAGCTACAGCTCGGCTGTCCAACCGGTGCCGACCCCCCAGCTGAGTGAGCAGAACAGGGGGGCTCCAGCACCAGGCTCCGAATGCAAAGGTGCAGGCCACACAAAAGCTGCCTTTGAGGTATCTCTGCATGCCTCAGCGGCCCCGGGCAGGGAGCAGGCACAGGATCTACAAGAGAAGATGACCAAAGAGGTCAAGCCGAGCCCCAAGCTCCTCGCAGATCAAAAGAGTGGCGTGACTACGGCCATCATTTCAGCTGCTCTGCAGCAAGTGGCAAGTGCACAAGGCTCAGCTCCCCAGGCAGCAGCGGCCTCAAAAGAAGACAAGAACACGAATGGGACCAGCAGCTGTGCATCAGCCAGCAACAAGCCCTTGAAACTTAAAGGAAGTCAACAAACTTCAGAGCCATTATGCAACTGCCAGCAGCAGCAGCAGCTCTCTCAGCAGCAGCATAGTGAAGTTTCTTCAAGTCCTAAAGAAGTTCACAGCAGTAAGGCTGAAGCTTTCCACCTCACCTCAGCAGGTGAGGAACTGATGCCCGGTAAGACTTTTGCCTCTAAAAGCTACCAGCAAAAAGTGAGTCGAGATGCCCCAGGAAAAGCTGTGTGTGGAGAAACAGTTCAGAAGGCAGGTGGGGAAACCATGAACCTCATTTTTCAGAAACACACAGCTCCTTCAAACCAAGCAGAGAAAACGCAACAGGAAAGTTCAGCCAAAAGCTTAAAAGTTGAGAGTAGCAATCTGCACTCTCCGTCCCCTGTTAGCACTTTCAGGAGCGCCAGTGAGGATTCCAAGGGGCCGATCCAGCTAGTGCCCAGGTCCGAGAGCCTGCAGATCAGCACCGTGCCTTCCAAGAAAGTAGAAAAGGTCCTGGAGGTGACCCAACCAGATATGGATGTCCCAGCTAAACCCAAAGCTCCAAAAGCTCCCTTCAGGTTTAGGAACCTGTTCTCTGCAACATTTCCTACCCGGCTGAAGAAGGAGACGGACGAGCGGCAAGCCCAGCTGCAGAAAGTGAAGCAGTACGAGCTAGAATTCCTGGAAGAGCTGCTCAAGCCAAAGAGCAAAAGTGACCTCCCACCACAGGAGTATCTACACCCTCCTGCTCCCGGACGCTGCAGCTGCCAGCTAAGGAGCAGTCCTGTCCAAAAAGTCCCAGGGATGTCCAGGGAGCAGAGGCGCAGCTGTGACTGCAAGCGGATCTGTAGGGGGGTGAGGCCACCGATGGTGGTGCCAGAACTGGAGAGGCAAGGGAGGGATAAAGTTGCCGATGACCAGAAGCAGGCAGAAGCAATTAGGTTGACAAGCATGAGCAGCCCTTCCAAAGGCAAGCGGATACGATCTACGAGTTTAGAGTCCAGGGACTACCGGTCAGATCCAGAAAACAGCATGTCATGTTTGACAACGTGTGCTTCCCGAGGGGAATGCATGGGTGCTCCACACTATAAGAAGCTCTTGCGCCGCTACAGTGTTAGTGAATTGGATAAGACTGATAGGACATCCCTGTCCTCTGACATCTACCAAAACATCTACCCAACCAAGCAGAAAGGCCCTCAGAAAGAGCCTGAGCCCAGCATCCTTTGTCCCGTTCTGAAGAGCAAAATCCAGGAAGCCTCAGGAGCGGCTGATCCATCCTATGTCCAAATAGCACAGGAGAAAAAGAACCAGAAAGGTTCAGCGGTGTTCTCTGTCCAGGAGGAGTTGTACCCAAGTCCCGCAGAGCTGCGGGATGAAGACATGGAGGACGAGAAGTGCTGCTCCATCCGGTACTGCTTCTACTACAGGAAATGTGATGTCGCAGATGATGGGAGCGAGAAAGATGAGCTGTCCTACTCCATCCCCATGCAGATACTGCCGGGAATGAAGCTGGACAATCAGATGGTCCCGGTCATGAGCAGGACCCTTCAGGTCCTCGATGCAACAGCCTGCAGCAGTCCCAACGACGGTCAAACCCAGGAAATAGATTTAAGGACCTCCACTTTTGAGGGGAGCCTGGCAAAGATCAACACCCTTCGAGGCCACGCCTACAGCTTGCCCAACGGCTTTCTGCAAGTGCAGCTGGATACCAACGAGCTCCTGACTATCCTGCGGCAGTGCGTGGTGAGCCCTGACGTCCGGGACTGCAAGCCGTACATCTCCCAGCTGGCTGAGTACAAGCAAGAGCTCGCCCTCAAGTTCAAGGAGTTCCGGGCGTCCTGCCGCCGGGTGGCAGCCGTCGACAAGAGCCCTACCCACATGCTCTCCGCCATCACGAGCAGCTTCCAGGTGCTAAGCAGCCTCATCGAGACGTTTGTGAGGCTGGTGTACGTCGTGCGCTCCGAGTCCCAGCGGCAAGAGCTGCTGAGCAAGGTGGAGGAGGTGGTGAGAAACTACACTTTCCTCCTGAGGGCTGCCGAGGAGTCCACGGCCAGGACGCTGAGCCACCAGCAGACAGTGGAGCAGCTCGCCCGCCAGTCAGCCACGGTGGCCACCGTTATGAGCACGCTCACGCGCTCCCTAAAGACGCTGATCAATAAGTAAACCAGCCCCGAAAGCCAACAAGCCAGCGTGTGCCGGGCTGTGTCGGTGGTTCTCGTGTCGCCTAAGTCCGGTGAGGATGCGTGTCTGCAGGGAAAGCCCCCGTCCGGCGGGGTTTGCGGCGGAAAAGACATCGTTTTATTTCTCTGCAGAAGGGATGGTTGTGCTGGTGGTGTTCTGAAAGGTAAAGTTGTGGCCCGATGCAAGCTGCACAGCCAGCTTGTCCGGGGTCTCAAGCAGCTGCTCTGCTTGCTCTCCCATGCTGGCTTGTCAGTGACTGGCTTGGCAGTGACGGAGGCATCGTCACCCCGTCTCCACGCTAGTCTGGTTCCGTGTGGCTCTGGGCCTCCCTTCTGCAAAGACCTGACCCTGTCTCCCTTTGCCACGGTGCGTGCTGGCCAGCGAGTTAGCAGGAACTGAGGGGAGATCTCCCGGCTTCGCTTGGGCAGGGGTCCAGCTGGAGCCGAACCAGCGTCTTGCCACGTAAACAGATCTTCTGCCTCCAGGGGCTTCCTGGCCCACAAATGCAATGTCATTAGCAGCAGAAGGCATCTCTGGGATGCAAGTCCCTGCTGCTGTGCTAGGGCTTGGGGAGCCCCGGCACGGGGAGGATGCAATGATCCTGGGACAGGGCTCGGTCCCCCTCACGGGCTCTACTCTCACAGCTTATGCACCAATGCCCCTGTCCCGAGCACAGGCACTGCCTGCGCAGAAGGCAATAGCTTCACGTGTGGGAGCAGGGAGCCACTCGCCATCCCCTGCCGGATGGCCACGTCCACGTTAGAAAGCCTGCAGAGACCCGGATTGACCTGTGACCATTGCAAGCCAGAAGCTGGGCTGGCAGCTAAGAGGAGGCCTCTTCCACGCCATTCTCCAGAGGTCAGGTCCATGCCTCAGAGGCTCAGCCCAAACCCTCTCCTGCTTCCGTTCACAGTGCCCATAAGAGAGGAGCCTCAGATCAGGTTGGTCTGAACCGGGGCTTCCTCCTGAGCCAGGCAGTGCTACTGCCGTCTGCCAAAGGAGCTGCCCTCCTTGCCAGGGGGCCGGGATCCTTTTTCTGTCTCCACTGGACTGACTGACTGCCATGAGGAGCATTATTTAGTACGTGATGGTTATTTATTTGGAGTTGGGTTACTTTTCGGTTTGTTCGTTTTTGGTTTGTTGTTTTTTTTTTTGGTTGGTTTGGTTTGGTTTGGTTGGTTTTGGTTTGTTTTTGTCCTTCCAGGTGAATGGTAAAATGATTGCTAATTGTTTTCCTCCACACCCCAAGGTTCCCGCCCTCCTCCCAGTCTAGCTCCTAGACATAATCAGACCGCCTTAACTGGTGCTTCAGCGCACTCGCCCTCCCTCCAAAACGCAGCGAGGAGGAGAAAACGCAAGGTTCCGCGTCGCATCGCCCTTACAGTGCCACCCACTGCACTTCACGCACACGAGGGGGGGGAACAGGGCTGCGGGGCTCCCCGCGCCTCCCCCCCGCACCATCTCCAGCTGGAAGGGGAGATCACGGCGCTCGCCCCGCGGCGCGGCCGCCGGGAGGGAGAAGGGTTGGCAGACTCCGCGAGCTTGCCCCATCACCGCCTGAGCGCGTGGGGCTGATCAGGGATCTCCGTGTGATCAATCACTTCCCATCTCTATTGTTTTATTTTTTTTTTAATAAATACGCACATTTGAAATCTCTTGTTCTTCCATAAGAGTTATGGAAATGCACAATGTGCTTTTAACACGCGCATCCTCTACTGAGTGCAATAACGTCCCCTGGCCCGCGGCTGTCCCGGACTTTGGCTGTTGCTGTCAGCAAGGCAGAGAGGATCCTGCTGTGTGGACAGAGCACCCTCCTGCCTCCTGCTTTCGAGAACCATGTAGCAAATATTCGGTGGAAGAGCCAATTCGGATTTCAGCCCGTGGTGGGCAAAGCCTGTTATAATGCTGAAGGCCAACTGGGAGCTGTGTTTTTCTTTTCGTCGTGAATTATCTGTTATGAAACTCTGAGTTTCTTCAAGCTCCCTGTTATGCCTATATCATTTCTCCATAAATCTCTCAGTCTAATACAGAGGAAAATTTTTTTATTGTCTGTATATAGTATATATAAAAATATATAAATTATATATATACACAAATTTATGTCTTGTTTTACAAACAAGAAAGATTAAATATATTAATCTTAATATCCAAACTAGCACTTTGTGTCTTTTTTTTTTTAAGAACTTGGTGGAAATGTGGCTGTTCCTAGCCGTACCGAGCACTGTTCACAAGCAAAAACCCCTATTTTTGTTGCTATAGAAATGCACGTATCTCCATACGGGAAGGGCACAGCTTAAGGACTCCGCGACGTCACTGCACAGCAGTGCACAGGCCACAGTCAGGGCACAGCAGTGAAGTACCAGACTCCGAAGGAAGCCACGAAGCAGCAGGTTTGAAACGAGCTGTTTAACTTGGCACGGTTTCGTGTTGTTAATGGGTGTTTTGGATTAATTCACCTTCAGGAGGGGCATGCATCCAGCAGCGCCGAGCCCTCATCACCGGCTCTGGGCGCTGCGGTCGTGCTGGAGGAAGCAGGGTCCTTCTGGTGCCCCCAGGACACCCTCCTGCCCCTGAAGGACATGTTTTCAGCCCAGTTTCTGCCTGTCTGGCATCTCCTGTTCTGCCTAGGAAGAGGTGGCAGCGTGCTGCCCGGCACGGGTGGCCTCTCGCTTCTGCTGAGGGACTGCTCCCGTGTGTCTTTGCAGGGCAGAGCCCAGTGAAAGCCGAACGCCAGACCCAGGGGGAAGCCAGAGCTGTGCAAACAGTTTCCTAGCTACAGGTGATGTTTCCAATAGCCCGTTTCCTCTTGGGATGTGGTTCGCCTGGCACAATGAAATGCTCTCTATTTATCAGGGAGGAAGGCATTGATGTGTGTCCTCTATATACCCCAAAGCCTCCAGGAACTATAAAAGCCAAGTCTGATAAAGATCCAACATACAAAACATTAGGAACTGGGCCATTTTCTGTACGGGGGTTGAATGTGTTGTCTAAAGCAAAGATAGCAGCAGTCTCGGCTCACGCACTTTCTCTGTGCCTCCAGGCTGGTTATTTTAATCCGCATCACACCATTTCCCATGCTGAAATAACTAATGATGCTTGACACTGACTGGGACAAAACACCTATTTATAAAGCTGGGTACGGATCAAAAAACTGGGGAAGCCAAGAGGTTTTTTAACAACACACAGAGCCCGAAAACGTTATTGACAGCAGGCACTTTAATCAACATTTTGGAGCTGCTGCTGAGTTCTCTTAGTACCATCTAGTGGGCAATCAGCATCCCAGTGGAAAGGAATTAGTTCTTCACAACACACTGTTATTATTTGTACAGCGGCGATGATAGGTGCTCCGGGGACAGTCAAACGTCCCCGTTTGAGGGGAGGAGCTGTACTCCTACAGACCCCAGCAAGATGAATCCCTGCCTTCATTATTGTACCGAGCTCTTCAGTGTTGTCCCTATGGCCTCGCTGTGGTAGGCGCTTGTAAACACTCTTGAAGGCAATGATGCAGGTAAAATTTTCTAGCTAATGGTTTTGAATCACAGATTTTTGAAAAATCTGTCTCAGTTACACAGCACAGAGAATTTTTTTTTTCCCCAAATCTACTTCCCTTTTCACTCTCCAGCCAGTTTATCTGCCTGTTCTTACAGAGCATCGGCAATTCTCCACCAATTTGCTGCCCCCCAGCAAAGTATATGGCGCTCAGCAGAGGACAGTATTGTTTGGCAGGGGTGCGTGCCCAAAGATAAATATGTTTTTCTCCACTGCCTCCCACCGGAGCAGCCTGCCTGAGCTCTGCTGTGAGCGCAGCAGGCTGTGCAGGCCTCAGGGCCGTGCCAGGGGGAGCTGCCTTCTCGCACGGCCTTCACCGGGACTTTTTCACCCTACGGTTACAGCGGGAGCAGTTTCCCAAAGAGCCTTTATGGATGGCTCCCCAGCTGCCATTAACGCTGATCAGCCACACTGTGCCTGCGTGACCATCAGTGTAATCACACTCGCGTAACCTCCCTCCCTCTCTTAATTGTCTCTAATTTATTCCCACTCCTGTTGAGTCCTGACCAGGAGAATGGATAAAAAAGGAACAAAAATTGGGCTACTGCTGTTCCCTCTCATGCTCACAAGAAAAACAAGAGACCTGGCTCTCAGGGGTCCTGTCTCAAGGCAAGAGATGAAACCAGACCTTCAGCAGCATGTCCAAAGTAACATTTGGATGTAATGGGTTGTGTCTCTGTGGACTTTGCTGGTCATTCTCAGCTGGAGGTGACAATCAGGTACCATGGCTTAGTGCACCCCACAGCCAAGCCCCGCATCCATCGGGATTTCTCTCCCTCTCCAAGGTCATGGCACCACAACAGGGACTGCAGCAGGCCCAGGTACAACAGTGGGGTGAGCTGAATAGCTGAGCCCCACAGCTGCTGTCATCGCCCCTAGACAAAGATAAATGATTAACGTCTAAGTTTTATGCTCATACTGCCTGCATTCCTGTGTAAGATATCCTAATAAATTCCCAGTTTAGGCAGCGGTGGAGATGGCTGGGACACCCATGGCTTTAACTGGACAATGGAAGAATCTGCTGGGAAAGACCGTAATTACTTATTTCTCTCCTCCTTATTCAGTATATATTAAAATGGTCTGTACACATCATAGGAAGCTGTTTTCCAAAGGTGTTTTTTGTCAGACTATGTAATTCCATACTGGGACATTAGACAAGGAGCAGCCAGGATGTGATGTCCCAGCCCAGCGGAGATGCTGCCCCTTGCTGCCACCTGCTCCCCACGATAAGAAGCAAACAGAGAGGGTGTTTTTCTGCAGCCGAACTATAAAGTCATTAAAAGGCAAACATGCTGTGTTAAAAGCAGCAGAAAAGCCAGTGCTGCCTCTCTGGATGCATGCCCTGAGGTTAGCCAGGGGACGGAGATTAAAGGGCTGTGGACGTGCATGGGACCAACGCACACAGCCCAAAACACTTCACAAGGCTCCACTGAATTCCACTTTGAAAAGCACCTTGGAAATATTCCTAAGTCTAAAGCGTTCAAGAAAAAGATTTTGGTGAAGAATATTCACCTCTTGCTGAAGCAATTGGACTCCATCCTCATATTTTCAACCAGGCAGGTAGTAATAGCACGTTAAAAATTAGAAATGTATGCAAAGGGAGCTGTCAGCTCTTTAAAGAACTTATAATTCATAAGTCCATGTTGTTTCTTATGGAGGCTTGAAAATACCATTTATTTTCCACAGTTCAGTCTTTATGCTGACAAACGGTGGATGTGCTCCGGTCCGGGTGTGTCCTGCGTAGCTGTGCTAGCACTGCTGCTGCTGCCATTGAGCAGGGTACGGGTGAGCTTTATTCCTAAACACAACCCACCTGAAACCAACGGGATCCCGATGATTAAGTGATTTTACTCTTCAAGGGAATGAATAGGGTGTTTCAAAGAGAGTCAGTAAAGACCTGGAAGCAAGACATTTCTTATTCTATCCTAGGCGGTTCGATAGTAGCAGAGAGGGGATTTACCTGAAAATAATCCCTGTGAAAAAATGATAGAGGCAGAGAAGCAGCAGAAAAAGAGCAGCCAGTAGAAACGCTTCCCGAGCTGGTGGTTAGTTTTCCTACTGCCCACACAGAAAAGCCTCAGTTTTCTGAACTGTTAAGTGAGAATCCAGGAAAGGGGAGTGAAATCCAGAACGTCATAAGTCTGGAGATGGGCCCTAAGCCACAGAGGCAAACGCATTCGACATTGTGAATTCATGCATCCAAAGGGCAAAGAGTTGTGCTATTTATATCGAGTGCCATTCATTAACAGAATGGTCCACAAGCCATTGCAGTCACAAGGCAAACAGAAGGGGAAAAAAAAAAAGGAAAAAAACTCTCAGCAACACACTTTCTGCATGAAAATGGATCCTTGATTAAGTGACTGGTGGTAATTGAGTGGCAATTGTATGCAGGAATGTGCCAAGAGAAGGAAAAGGGCTACTTGTCTTGATTGACATCACCATGAAATGTGATACTATTAATGTGCTGCCTAAAACTTCCTGGAAAATGTATTCTCAGGCCATGAAACACAAAGGCATTTCTGAATAAATGAACTTCCACAGACTCAGGTAGATAAAAAGGGAGGTTTGCCATTCATGTGCTTTCAGGTTCTCTGTAGGTGGATACTAATTCACTTCATAATTTCCAAAACACGAGAGAACACAGCACCTCAGGCTCTAGGCTAGTTCTTTCCAGTAGCAAAATCAACTCACGCTTGTCTACAGTGTAAGCCAGAGGAACATTAAATACAATTCCTTAGACTGGAAGTAGATCATTCAGCTTATTACATTTGGCTTTCACAACGAAGCAAGCCAAATTGGATTATGCACTTTAATTCTGAATAAGGGTGTCCACACACAAGTTAAGATACTCCAGTCCACTTTCACATCCAGCCTTACTGAGTCTGTTGTAATTTTCCTAAGCACCCTTTGACAAACAACCAGGATCTCAGGGCAATGGTTCTTAACCACAGTCCCGTCCAGCTGAAGCTAGCCCAGATAAACATCTCCCTCTTCAAAGCTGGTTCTCCTTGTCCCTGCTGCTTGGGTTAATGGGAATGCAAGCTGCCAACAGGCTATCGCGGAGCAACCTCATGAGCTGGCTTTTGGGGTTTGTTTAGCTAAGACTTAGTTGCATGCTGGTAAAAGCTTCTCCTCAGTAAAATCTCCGAGATTACCCTGTTATAAGAGCTTCACTAACGATAGTAATAAATCGTTAAGATAGATGGACTTTTGTCCCCGTAACCGCAGTGCTGTCTGATCCTCCAAAGACACTCTGGTAGCTGAAATACTGAAGGGTGGCAGGACTTTTCCTAGATTGTGCTCCTGGCCTTTTAACAATACTGCAAGCACTGCAAGGCAGCAAGGTGATGCAGCACTGGAGCACCCGCTAGGGCTGCCGATTCCCAGTGCCCAGACCATGAATGAGCTAGGAAGGGACACTGATGTTGGGACACAGAAAACAATACTTCTACATTCAAGAGCAAGGGAAAAAAATGGAATTTAAACCAAGACTCAAGCGAATGGCTCAGAAACAAATACTTCAGGGACTGGAAAGAAGTTATCCATCTTCCAAATTCTTCAAACTGCAAAACCAGCAGCAAGCCTTCCGTAGCCTGTGTTTTGTAGGGAGGAGAGGCCTTGAAGTTATTTTTAGAATATATAGCTTTATCACTGAAAAATTTGTACGGAACAACCATTACAAGCTTGCAATATCCCAAACTATCATTTGAAAAATAACGTTGCGAACTGTGAGAGGCCCATATGGTAAGAACAACAACAGTTGTTGGGTTTTTTTTAGGTGTCTAACAGACAAAAGTAGAGGAGTCGTATGTAATAGTTACAGCGATGTATTTTTGGCACAAGAACACGGCTGTTAGAAATTTGGGAGATATCCACAAATCCCCTCACGTTAACCATCAAGTAGCCATCTTACAGTGGTATTTTTTGCTTCATTATTAAAATGAGCAATCTTTTGGTAACAAATTAGAAGCAGAGGGCTGTATTTTTCCTTTCCCGTTTGTTGGGTTTGCTCTATGTCCCCGCCTTCCACAAGCTGCTAAATTATGCTAAGAAATTAGAAATTACCACCAATCTGATATTCTCAATCCCATTAATGCGAAATATGGAAATTAATATATATTTTAATCCAGATGAATTCCAAGCATAATGAACTTTCACAGAGGGTTAGAGAAAAACCTCCCCAAAGTCATTTTGAAAAGGTGGCCAGCCTGTGTGAACTGCAGACGATTTCTTCCAGTTGAGTTCTCAAGAACTCGAAGCGGTAACTTACCAGTGCCAAATTACTTGCTGGAGTTTGTTATCTATGAAACAGGCACGTTAAACGGGAAGGAATTTCATGACAGAATGCCTGTTTTAAAGAAGATGTTTGTGGCTTGTGTTGTATTTTATGTATCTGAAAACTTTTAAACACAATTTATTTTTTTTTTTACAAAACTTAACATAATTTACATAATCACATACAGACTGAAAGTTCACAGGAGACTAATTGCAGGATTAGGTAAGAAACCATTATTATAAATATAAAAAACGCTCAGAAATTAAACACTTTATTAAAATAGTACCCATCAGTCTCAACACTGATCCCGAAGGCAGAAAAAAACCATCTCTTTATTTGCAATTCTGGGTATCCACCATCACTATGACTTCTTAAATCTCAAAATGGGGCCAGAAGCTATTTGCAACAGAAAATAGCGTAAGGTATTGCTGAAAGTCCTGAGGATGAACGCTGGAAACGTTGATTTGGGCTGTCACGGTGTTTTTTTCTGTGAGTTTTGCAGTGAGGCCAGTAAAAAGGCTTGTAAAACCAATTCGCAGCGCTGATGCAGTCTACAAGCTGCACGACAAAAAGGCCAAGCCACATCTGGCAGCGAAGAAGCGCTATTTATCCCTCAGCAACTGGGACCCTCCTGACAGCGCATCTCCGCCCGCCCCGCCAGGCAGCGGCGGGGACCAGGCCCGGCGCCGGGGGCCATTTTCTCGGCGCCCCCCGAGGCCGCGCTCCCATCATGGCGGCCGGGGTCCGCCCGCCAATCAGGCGGCCGCGGCGCCCCTTCCCCCCTCCATCCCGCCCGGCCACGTGGGGCAGGGCCGTCGGCCCGCTCCGGATGCTGCCGCGGCCGCTCTGACCAATCGGCGAACGGGCGGGCGGGCGGCGACCAATCGCACGCGCTTCTCCCGCCGTTCGCCCCGCCCCCTGGGGGAGCACGCGCGCGCACCGCCCTCCTCCCCCCTCAGCCGTTGTTTATACGTGAGGCGGGGGGCGCCAAGCCACGCCCATCGCACCCTTCACGCCATTGGTGTGCCGGCCTCCCCCTGCTCCCGCACCACCAATGGAAATCGCGCTAGGGCGGGGCCGGGTGGGCGGGGAGTCTATAAAAGGCCCGCGCGGCTGGCGGGAAGGGGTAAGATGGCGGAGTAGCCGCGGCCGGCGTGGCTTGCGCTCCGTGTGCCGCGTCCCTGGGCAGCAGGCGGGTGGATCCCCGCGCCGTAGCGGGCCGCGGTGCGAGGCGGAGCGGGGCGCAGGAGGAGGAGGGGAGGGAGGTGGAGGAGAAGGAGAAGGGCAACGTCCCCGCAGCCGCCGCCGCCGCCATGCCCAACATCAAGATCTTCAGCGGGAGCTCGCACCAGGACCTGTCGCAGAAGATCGCCGACCGCCTGGGCCTGGAGCTGGGCAAGGTGGTCACCAAGAAGTTCAGCAACCAGGAGACGTGGTGAGGCGGGGGTGGGGGCGGACTACACCTCCCGGCGGCCCGCGCGGGCGACGCCGCGTTAGGGCCTCGCACAGCCGCCGCGCGGGGGCTGCTGGGAGTTGTAGTGCGGGGCGAGCGGTGGGTGGCGGGGCCCCGCGGGCAGAGGGGGCCGAGCACGGGCGGCCCCCGCCGCCTCCTGCCCCAAGCCGCCGGGCCGGGGCCTCCAGAGCACCGCGGCCCCCGGGGCTGGGCTTCGAGGGGGGCTCCGGTGGGCGTCCCTCAGCTGCGGCCCCCTCCGGCGGTGCCTTCCCCGGCCTGGGGGTGCCCCTTCCGTGCGTGGTTTGGGGTCGGTGTCCTGAGGCACGGCCCCGCCGGGCTCCGGGGCGTTTGGTGTCGCCCGGCTCCCCAGAGGGCATCAGGGCCTGCAGGGCAGCGGTGCGGGATGCGGGAGGGATCCGCAGCCAGCATCAGCACATGACAGGCCATGCGCGTGGCCCTGCCCGAGCTGGGGAGCCGAACGTCTCGCTTCATCTCTGCCTTTTGCTACCAAAATCCCACCTGAAATTAGAAGGGAGAGGCAAAAAAAGAACGCCAAGCTCTTAAATCTTTGTGTGGAAAAGTACAATTAGCATGTAACCACTACACGCAGTATAACACAAGCAGCCCTCAGTGCTTGCTCTAACGCTCTCCTTCCCTTTGCAGCCAATATATTTTTTTTCCAGGACAATCTGTAGAGACACGAGGCAGAATGTTGCGTTTCCGTTGCGTGGGTATTGATTGTAACCGCAAACTTTAAAGGCAGTGCAAAGAGTTGTAAAAAGAGTCTGTTTATGATTTACAGCAGGTGCAGTTGCACCTCTCATTGCTTTTTATTAACTGCCCATAGCCATTCCAGGTGACCAGCCAGCAGGTTTTTGTGTAATCAGCTAATGTGGCTTCTAAAGATCTGGTAGATATCGTACTTACCTTAAACTCATGGCAACATATTGCCTGAAAAAAGAGTATTTTATCAGAACGGTTCAGTGATAATTTTGAACGCTAAATGTCTTTAACCAGCTCTGATATTAGGTGCTCTGAGTACAGTGGGAGCTGACTTGTGTGCTAGCTGTTAATTCAGGCTCTCGCCCAGGGGGAAGTTCTCCTGGCAGAAATTCTGCATGAGAGACTGGTGCATGCTGCAAGTCAGTGCAATAAAAATGGCAAAATTACTTTGAATCAGCAGTGTGCTGGTGGAAATGGAGCAGCAAGACCCTAAATGCCCTGTGGTCAAAAAACCATGTTGAAGAAGGGGAGATGAGAGAATAAAATAAAACTAAAGATCTACCCTAAGGTGCTGTAAAATTGAAGCCGTGAGGAGTGTGTTGGGCAATCATCTGCCCACTTGCTCATGGTCTGATGTGGCAGCGAGCTGCAGGATGGGTCAGCATCTCCAGCACAAGAAGAAACTGTGTAAGGACTTTGTGTCTTCCCTAGAGTGCCTCCTGGTTCCTTCCAGATCCGTGCTAGGCTTCTCTGAACTCCAGTGTCGCAGTGCTTGGTGGTTAATCTGTTCCTACAAAAGGCCTTATACAGCATTTCTCTGTAGGAAGCCTCAGACCTGAGACTGCCGCTTGCTTTCCAACTCTGCCTTTGGCGCAGGTGTCTCGATACAGGCGCTGGAGCTGGCAGTTTGCTGCTGGCAAACAGGACCTTTGGCTTGGATTCAGTCCCTTCATCAGCTGGGATTAGTGTGCATTACATCCAGGAGGAAATTAACCCCAAAAGCCTTTCCAAAGTGAAAAGCTTGAGGGCTTCTCTGTTCAAGCCAGTGAATAGCTGTTATGACTCTAAATCTAATAATCTGCTGCAGCATAGCTGCTGTTAGAAGCTTGGCTCGGCTTTCTCTGCTGACTGGCCGTCATCCCCGCTTCCTTTATGCGCTGCTGCTTTTAACAGAGCTGGTTGTACTTCGGTGATTCGGAGGGACAAGGACTGTTTGAGGGTGTTTACATGCTCAGCTTGTGCTGAGCTTGAAAGTACAGGCTGAGCGCTTTTAGCCTTATTGAACCATTAAATTTGAGCAGTGAGTGATGTGGAATAGCCACTGAGCAAATAAGCAACAGCGTTCGTGCTGGACACCCTTGATGATAGTGCATTGTCACCCACAGGCCCTCGGGAGTGCAGCCCCTCGGTCGCTCTGCAGACACGTGTAATGGCTGGTTTTAATTTGTATTTGGATTCTTCTTTCCCCATCTGTCTCCAGCGTGGAAATAGGCGAGAGTGTACGCGGGGAGGACGTCTACATTGTGCAGAGTGGCTGTGGTGAAATCAATGACAATCTGATGGAGCTTCTTATCATGATAAATGCCTGTAAGATTGCCTCAGCCAGCAGAGTCACAGCTGTCATACCCTGCTTCCCTTACGCTCGGCAGGACAAAAAGGACAAGGTAAGGGATTAGGTAAAGGTTTCTGCTGGGGAGATGTATGTATGCGTTGAAAATCCTGACTGCCTGGCAAGGTTTAAACGAAGTTGAATATGTAGAAGAACAGATAAAAGTTACTTTAGCTTACTTAAACCTAAGGGCTTCGGACTGCAAATTCATCTTTTCATAAAGATGTAGTTCTGCTTGAAGAGATACCAACCTGTAATCACCAGCTGATGAGAAGGTGCAGTGTTAATGAGTACTTCTTTTAGTAACTGCTTGTGAATCATTGCCTAGAGGTGGAAGACTGACATCTTGATGAAGGAGTTGAACTTGTCTTAAATACTGTTTTTTTTCCCGTACTAGAGCCGAGCTCCGATCTCTGCCAAGCTGGTTGCAAACATGCTGTCTGTGGCAGGTGCAGATCACATAATCACCATGGACCTGCATGCATCTCAGATTCAGGTAGGAGCCGAAGTCAGGGAAGTACTTACCTGCGCCCATCTGAGCCTGCTTGCTGCCTCGCAGGCTTTCTAGTGATCTGCGTTTTTTAGCTGCAACAGCAATCAGGACCTGGGAACACAGGACTGGAAGGGACTTGCAGGGTCGGTTAGGGTACGGGGAGGTGAGCAACAGGTTCATCTGTAAATAAAATTATAGCTGTTCCTAATCAGACTAGGCATAATGAGCCCTGTGTAAATGAATGTTGGGTAGGTAAATGATCCGTGCAGCTTTGTTGCCATACAGTGACACCGCGTACTCTTTCTTAACTGGTCCTTTGAAGGATTTGAGATGGAGGAGGGTTTATCCAGAGTGTTCTTGAACAGTGGTTCATGAGCATTGCTTTCTCATGTTTAGTTGTCAGGGAGACATGAGTGTTACTGTCAGTGAGCGGCAGTACTGCTGCCCTGAGCTCAGTGACCCTCCTGGTGAGCTGACCCAGCTGCTTGTGAGGGGTTCAGTTGACCAGGACAGTGACCTGATGGTTTGCTGCTGGTTAGGTGGGCAGCTCTGCTTGTACCCGTTCACTTCCACGTTTCCTCTTATGTTGGCTTTAGTCCTCTTCCCGGCTGCCAGTGAACTGAAAGTTATTCATGGGTTTTGCTGGGTTAGTGAACCAAGTAGTGCCACTGGGCAGCTGAAACCTTGACCAGGTCTTGCTCTGACACAGCAAGAGATAACACCAAGCTGAGGAAGGATGGCAAGCTGCTGAATTGCTAGTCTTGTCTTTCTACCTTGACTGAGCTCTCTTGAGACCAGGAAACCAAAATCATTGTAGCTGGGATTGATGTGGCAAAGGGGAGGATACCTGATACCTGTTGTGTTGCCACAAATGGTTTGAATCCAGAGAGGTCAGATGTCAGCTGCCTGGTGAAGTAGGTGGGCTTGCTGTCATTTTAAGAGTTGAAAATGCAGCCCTTCATACTTCAGTATAAATCATTCTGGTCTAATTTGCCCAGAAATGCTTTGTCTCAGATGGAAATATCTATGAGAGTACAGCTGAGATTTTTTGAAAGATCATGAAATAGAAGAGCAGAGCGCAGGGTGGTATTTCTCTTCCCTCAGAGGCTTGGAGCTGTGATGTGTGCCACAGGGTTCACCGTCAGCAGTGGTGAGGTTCAGGTAAATAACTGATTTTGTGTAGATCAGTGTCCAGCTGGGTTGCTGCACCCCGAAGGAATGACGGTAGGAAGGATCTGCTAGCCCTACACCTTGCATGTAAGGCCTGTTTTGCTAGGCACTCCTCCCCACTCCTGCCCATTGCTCCCTGTCCAGGATTAACTTACAGGCTTTTAGTGACCTTTGAGGTTTACCTGGAGGAGTCTGCTGGGCCAGTGCGGAGTTGTGTAACCAGCTGCAGTAGTTTAAAAACAGATGTTACTCAAGGTTTTTTCATAGGTTTACTGTAGATACAAATGGTGTAGGTAATAAGCTTTAGAGATTGACTTTGTAAACAGGCAGCTAGCTGCTCTGGAAACAAGTGTGTGTTGGTTTTCTATACCACTTAGGATAGAACTAGTTCCATGTTGTAAAAGTGTCAGATGTAAAGGGCTAGGCATGCTGCTAAACTGGCTCCAGGCTTACGTTACTCTACCGTGTATCCCAAAGGCTCCTGCTATTCCACAAAGGAAGTAGAAGGGGAAGCTGGAAGTGCTGTGGGAAGGCGGTGGCTGCGTCTGATTATATAGAAGTCGTCTTCCGACTGTTTTTGAGATGTGACCTTCAGCTGCATCTGTTCCTGTCGTCTTTCTTGCAGGGTTTTTTTGATATCCCTGTTGATAACTTGTACGCTGAGCCTGCTGTGCTGAAATGGATCAAAGAGAACATCGCAGAGTGGAAGAACTGCACCATCGTTTCGCCGGATGCTGGTGGAGCCAAGAGGTAAGCTGTCAGAGCAAGCTGCGATGGTTCTGTATCTACTGCAATTCCTGAGGGCGCTTGGCACTAGCTGCGGCCTTGTTCTCAAGGCACGTGCTTCCCCTCTGCCAGTCTGCCACAGCTAGGGAAGAGAGGTCAAATACTCTTCCTGGGGAATGTTTAGAAGGTTTCTTGGGTTATGTGGAGAACTGAATAGCTTCTAGACTCACATGTGCATAGGTAGGAATTGGGCAATGACAACATCCCTTGGACTGAAACTATCTTTAGTAGAAGGGGAATTGTGCAAGTTAAAGGGAGGGAATCATGTAGCTCATATGCCTGTGCGAAGATGAGGTTACCCCTGCTGGTTAATGATGCCTTTTGATCTAGGCTGTTCTCTGCAGTGTTAAGCTTAGCCTACTGAGGCATTTTCGTGCTTTATTGCTCTTAATTTGAATTGCTTGCTGTGACTTCAGCCTGCTGCTACTCTTCCTCTTCCTGAGAGCAAAGATAATAGATGGTTACTTTCTTAAGAGCAGCAGCGTATGTTACAGCACACTTCTGCTTTGATAGTCTGGTAATCTACCATCTGCATGCAGATGAACACACCATTTTGTGGGCAATTTGGAGTGCTCTCAGGTGCTTATTAGGAGAAACTGGCCCGATTCTTGATGCTTCTGTGTACTGGCTCCATGTGAGCAGACAGCAAAGGGAAGCAGATGTGTCCTTTAATCCAGGGTATTGTTACACCAAAATGGTGGTGTGCTGACCTGATTCACATACTGTGGAGTGATTTAAGTTACCTGTCACAGCCAACCAATACTACTGCTGTAGAGCAGCGCATGCCTTCCTGTAGCTTTGTTGTGGTCCATGTATTAGACATGACCTCTTGTCTATGCAACTCCTTGTTGTGTAATGCAGTATGTGGAATGCCAAGTCAGCCAGCTATAATCGGACTCCTAGACTTCTTCAAAAGCCCCTTAAGCTGAAATGCGTTGATCTTAGGTGGTGTGGTATTTTATGGGGGTGCTGCAGAACTAAATACCTTAGTAAAGAGTTCAGTTTAACTGTCTTGCATAGGACTACCAGGACAATGAGTCTGATCTGCTGAGGATGGGAACCTGCTCATTATAAGTATAGAATCTCTCAGGGGCAGGTGCATTTTGCTCCTTACTGTTAATGCTTTTAAACTCCTTGCTATTCATCAGTATCAATATATAAAGTTTGGGTCCCTCCTGGAAGTTTTTTTGTGGTCTCTTCAACAAAAGTAAATGTTTGGTGGTGGACTTGCATTTTTCTTGGATGTGTACTCCTGCCACTGCCTTTGTGCTAGTGTCTGTATGCATTTGGCCCCACGACAACTGAGTGCTTCTGAGTGCAAGCAGATCGCTGTCATAACACAACTTAAGTCGTTCCAGTGCAGTTTTACAAAGATGACAAGTTCCCAAGCATTCTGGTTGCTTGAGGTTTGCCGAACTTGCTAGTTAAGGTTTGTTTTGAGCTTTAGATGCAAATTAATTTGCAGTGGTCAGGATGAAGACTGTTTTACTAGTCGCTGTTATCAGGAAAGATTAGATCAAAGATTTCAGTGGAAGTGCTTGAAGAGAAGCTAAGGTGGCAGAGTTGTCTTCTATGAACTGCTCGAGACCAGTTAGCAGATGTGTTGACAGCTTCTTTTATGGCAGTCTTAGTGCTTAATAGTTTTAGAAGAGATTTGACTAAAGCTATTGTGTGGAGTTAAGTGTGGTTTGGGAACTGTTCTCTCTTCAGAGTGACCTCCATTGCAGATCGGTTGAATGTAGACTTCGCCCTCATTCACAAGGAGCGCAAGAAGGCCAATGAGGTGGATCGCATGGTGCTGGTGGGTGACGTGAAGGACAGAGTGGCCATTCTGGTAGATGACATGGCAGACACGTGTGGCACCATCTGCCATGCTGCAGACAAGTGAGTAAGGCTGGCTGATTCTTTCCTAAATCAAAAACCTATTGTTAGTGATCACTGATGAATCGATCAGGTTATTTGCATGTGGAGTTCCACAAGGTAGCGTAGTTTCTAGATTACTGATCTATTTTCATACATGATAAATAAAAAGTCTAGCTTAACTTCTTACTGTATAAATAGCTAGAAGGTCTCCATAAATAGTCTCTGTTTTTTTAATTTCAAAACAGTTTATATTGAAGGTATGGCTAGTGGATATTGCTCTTGATGGGTAAGCTTAGTGATGTTTAATTTCTCACACTTGAGTTTAATAGTAGGTCATGTACCATCTCTGACTATATTTGGTGGGATTAAATGCTGTCTCAATCATCAACTTAAGATCATATGTCTGAATTTCTACTAGCAGTAAGCTTTTCAAGCTTTGGCATCAGCTGTCTACACTAGAAAAGCCAGCATACGCAACACCTTGGAGTATTTGCTGCCTTGTGTTGGCAGAAGTCACAGAAGGTGGATTAGTATGATCTAGCCCAAATGTCCCAGAACTGATAACAATGTTTTTTGAATGTATAGTTTGCCTGTGCTGGATTTTGTGGTACTTGTTAAACTGTTTTCTTTCCTCAAATCAATAATGGACTGGAGGGTCTGTCCCCTAAGCATATGGTATTCTCTCCTTTCCTCCTTGCCCTGCACCAATGTCATTTTGATACTGATTAAAAATTTCTCATATTTCTCTCCCCCCCCCTCCCCGTAGGCTTGTGTCAGCTGGAGCCACCAAAGTTTATGCCATCTTAACTCATGGTATCTTCTCTGGGCCGGCAATATCTCGGATCAACAACGCCTGTTTTGAGGCAGTTGTAGTCACAAACACAATACCCCAGGAGGACAAGATGAAGCAGTGCCCTAAAATCCAGGTGAGCATCTCATTTCTCTTCTGTCACTCTTCGGGGATGCTAGCGCTTGTCTGTCCCCCTGTTGGTGGGGAAGACCTTGTAATACTGTCTAGTGTTCACAGCAGTATTAACAGGCTATAGTTTCAGTGGCAGTGCTGACCACTCCTCGTGTTCTAATTGCTGCACAACAGCAGACCTGGTACACTGATAAAATACACCTCCTTATCCAGGTAGTCTTAAAAGTTTGTCATTTTTTCCAGTGTTTGTCTTATCTAGTTCAGATCACTGATTGAAGGGAGGACCATCATGTAAGCAAGCAGTTGTCACTCCAAAGCATACGGATACATGCTAATGACACACAGCACTCAAGCAGAAGTAGGTAGGAATTTCTGGAGCTGGTGATGATGCCAACTTCAGTTGTGAAATGATAACCTAGGTGAGACCCTTCACAGTAGGAGGGTGTAAGCCTTATTCCTCACAAAAACTTCAAAAAACTATCCAGAAGGATTTCTGCTCTGTGAGAAGTGTGGTTCTTGCCTTTCCTGATGCCCTTGGAAGATCAGAGAAGCTACTGAATTTATAACAGCAAGTGCAGGGACGCATAATTTCAAAGGATGTGACTGCTTGAAACATTGTCTTGTACTTCTGAGCCTGGGCGCAATCCTTTAAGCAGATCTCTTTATCCGTATGTCCCTTTTGTGACAAGACCTTTTGTGAAGAAAGTAGGCCTGATCCGGGGAAACTGTCTGATGTCTGGTGGTAATAACTAAGTGGCCTGAAGAGGGAGCACAGTCAGTCCGTGTATGTGTCCTGCTGGTTTGACTAAGAGCAGGTGACAGCTCCACAGGACATTGTTCAGATATGTGCCAAAGATAAAAGCACTTTGCCATCCATATCAAAGCAAGCAGCTGATTTCTTGATGCTCGTTTTGTATCTTGGGTTTTCTGTTTAGGAAAAGTACTGTGGCATTTTGTTTCTGAAGCTGGGGCTAACTTTCCTGGAAGAAAAAAAAAAAATGGCTGTGGATCTTGAGCTAGGTACAACTTGAGGATTTTCTGTTACCAGGCAGCTGGGAGGTGCAGCTTTACCTGAGCATTCAGACATTAAGAGGTTTGTCAGAAGCTTAAGGTGTATGCTGTAGCATACACACAGTCAAGGACATCCTACGTGTTGACTTCACAGTGCAGATATATAGGGCAAAGGCATTTGGAGAATTTCTGGGAGGTCCTGCTCATCACCGAGTCTGAAAAGCAAATGGAACTGCTAATGCTCAGCCAGTACTGCGCTGTAAGCGTAGCAGGCTGCCCAGTACCCGGAGTTCTGGTGAAAAGAAAGCTCAACTGGTTGAATCTGCAGTGAATTTTAAACTGGTTTTGGAAGCAAATTACAAGCTGATTGCAGACTTACTGGGTTACACTCGATCAGCACTAACTTCTGGGTGATACTCCTGCAACTGAACACATCTAAAAGATACCTGATGCTTCCACTTCCCTGCACGCTAACAGTTAACATAGGCAAAATACACCACTGCTAATCGGTATGTAAATAGCTGTAGCCAAAGATTGCAGTGGAGTCATTTTACAGGCTCTTACTTACACCTCACTCTTATGCTAACATCTCATGTTCAGTGTTGGGAAATACAGAAGCATAGGAGTTGTAAGTCCTCTGCTCTGTCTGCTTTTGCAGTTCTTAAATTTTTTTCTTTACTACTTAGGAGACAAACTATCCAGGAGAAAGAAACTTAAATATCAATTTCACTCAATTCATGTGCTATTACTATGGTGTTTCTTAGTGAGAGACTGCGTTATAGTGAAATGTGTTGGTGCTGGGGTTCAGAGCTAGAGTTCACTGAGTTTACTGAGACTTGATTTTTTTTCCCCTCCTGTTAACTGGTTTACCCCACCAGGTGGAGCCAGTCAGCACGGTGACCTGGTATTGAACTGGAGCACAGTAGCTTCACCTCTGATTTAAAAGAAAAAAAAACAACTTCTAGCAGTGATGATAAAGCCTCATGACTCAAGAGAAGCAACCTGATCTTGCTGTAGACTCCCTGAGCTCCTCTGCAACCTACACAAAATGAATAACATAGTCCCAGGGTAAACAGACTAGGGTAAAAGGTTTCTAGGGAGTCTCAGCAAAGAAGCGTAACGATAGACTGTCATCTTGGTGAAGATCAACAGTGAGGTATTTCTTGCAGTAGAATATCGTTGGGGTGATACAGAATAAGTCCCTATCCTGTGTAGAACTAATTTGTCTTCATCTGGCATGCTACAGATTCAGGGTAATGAGTTTGCTTTTGAAGTTCTTCCTGACATACTGGCTACTCTCCCAGGCTTCATGTGTCTTCTCAGTGACCCTGCTATGTCTTTCTTTTCCCCTCCAGGTGATTGACATCTCAATGATCCTCGCGGAGGCCATCAGGAGGACTCATAATGGGGAATCTGTCTCCTACCTATTCAGCCATGTCCCTTTATAACAACAGATGCCAGCTGCTGCTTGTATGGCTTTTTTTTAAACCAAAAGTTGTTCAGCTTGTTGTAAAGTTCAGTAGAAGACTCTGCTTGTTCCAGTGCAGTTCTCCACAGCTCCTCCTGCTTAAGTCAGGCTTACTGGCTCTGACCCCAACACTGGGAGGCTGGGGGGGAAAGCTCATCTCTGTAACACTCCAACTCCACCAGCAACCCTGTGCGTTGGGGCTCGGCAGTAGCATTGACTCAATACTGCAGATCTGTGGAGAGCAGGACTGACACATGGCTAATTGCCACAATTATTTTTGGAGGGGGGGGGGTGGGAGAGGGAGAGGGTTTGTCTGTGAGCAGGGTTAGGTGATCTGTAAGCACACCCTGAATTGTTTGGGAAGTAGATCTCCCTAGGAACATGTTGGTTTGGATCTACAGCAAGAGCCCAAGAGACTGCTTTGACTCTTACCACTCTGCATGTGACAGAAGCCCTTGAAGAGGGACGAGGAAGGCTTGTGTCTTGGCCAAGCTTGACCCTAGGTGAAGCCCTGGGGACACCTGGAAGGTGGTTCTGCTACAGCTTCCTCCTTTGGAAGGAAAGGAGGTCAGTGTAGCTTGCAAACTTGAATTCATCTTAATTGCTGAAGAAATGAGATGTTCTTTAACATGCTACACAGCAAAATGGTGAGAGCTTGGTGTGTGCAGTGCTGTCTTGCTGTGTTACCTTAGTGGTGAAGGTGCGTTCTGGGCAGGTGTTCTCCTCCCTCTTACACTGAGGATGCCTGGTGGTTGTGGGCTTTAGTTTTTAGGGTAGACTAAAACCAGTTCCTCAATTTCACAAGTTCCCATTAGCCTTGCTTGTGACTAAAGGACTGCTGTCATGTATTTTGTAGCTGCACTTTGATGTGCTGTGCAAATGTACCTTGATCCTTTTTTACCAGTACACCAGTAAACTCAGCCTCTTCACCCCACAGAAGCCTGGCGTTGCGTCTGGCAAGTGCCTGCTTAGATGCTACGGTGACCGAATAGGCAACAGCTTTGTGTTCAGCTGTCTTAAGCTCTGATTGCCTGCAGCCCTGCTGTCCCGCAAGTTACTGACGTGCTGGTTGCTTGCCCTGGTCACTAACTACTTGCCTTGAATGCGTTGCTCTTTGTAAAAGATCCTAAACCTGGGAGAATGGGAGGCTGCAGGACTACGGGGCCTGAAGAAGCCCTCAGGGTGGCTCTGATGCTGCGGAGTGTTTATGGCGGTGGGTTGAAGAGGCTTGTGGTACACAGTACTGGGAAAACTGCTGATCTGCAACCAATCTGACAGGCAGCAAAATGCCTGAAAGAGAAATACCAAAACTAGAGCTGGCTGAGGCTCTTGGATGTAAAATAAGTATCATCCAAAACTTGAATGCGTAGTAGCTGTACCAGACAATCTTAAAGTAAACTGTTAAATCTCTCCTGGACTCTTACGGCGTTACAGACCAAGCTGTTTTATGCTGTGGTTTTTATAAAGCACTCCTCTGATTTTTTTTTTTGTGAGACGGGGAAGGGAAAAAGGGAACAGAAGGAACTCGAAATAGCTTGCTAGGGTAACTAGCATGGCATTGAGAGGCTGGGGGCTGGGGTGTCGGTGGGATTAACTGAAAAATGTGGTTAAGATCTAGGGAAGTACTTCTTTAGCTGTGCCTTTTCGTGAAGACTTCTCCCCTCTCCCTTCCTAGATATCCTGTCCTGTGGCAATGTTAACACTTCTATTACAGTGTAGGGTTTTTCTTTTGTATAAGAATTGGTGTTTGTCTGGAAAGTGTGTGTCTCTTGCTTCTTTGCTTTGCATCCTGCACTGAGCTCTACTGAGAGTCTGATTCCTGCCTCCTCCTTTGGAGCCCCTGCTGCCACACTGCCAATGCCCCGAGAGCCAAGAGCCAGGACATCAGAGCAGCGGTGTGAGGATTTACAGCAGCATTTGTGTTTAAACTTAAGACCTGATGAAGGAATTAAACTTTTATTTAAAAACCACGGCCTCTGCCTATGAATGCTTCTAAGAACCCTACTGAGGTGTGCATCTTCTGAGTTGGGTCACTTGTAACCTTGGTCGTGGAGCAGTGTGATTTGGCATGAACCTTGGCAGGTCATCTGGTTTAACAGCAGGGCCGGCTGAGGTTCAGCTCTCCTGTGCTCGCGTTGCATGGAATAAAATGCTTAGGACCAAGCTACTTCTGGTGGCTTTTATCTCTGTCTAATCTTACAGACGTAATTGTTTGAGGTGGTAGTGCAGTTTCTCTTGCACTGTTGAATTGTATATCTGAGCAGATCTGTTCACACAATGTTCAGGTGGGGGAAAACCTAAATAGTTTAGCAAGCATGAATGAAGAATTGCTTAATGTCTTGCACGAAGCTAATGAGCTGAAGCAGCAGGATTGTTATGAGAAGCACTTGTTTACCTAACCCGTGATCCTTATTGTGTATTGTAGACCCAGAAAGTATAAATGAAGTTAAGAGGATGAGATGTCAGTTCTAGAGAAAGGTCTTTGACCTTACAGCAGTCTTCGTGCCCTAGATTGAACCATTGCTTCAGGAGCCATGGCCTCAGGTAGACTTTTGCTGAAGAGCACTACTGTCATTCCTCTGTTAAAATATTTCAGTACTGGTCATTGAATACCCAAACTGGATTTCTGCCCCCGCTCAGTTGGCAGCGTGGCAGTGGTGGTGTTGGTGTGGGTCTCATCAGGGTGATGTAGCAGACTTGATCTTCCTTAAAGAAAACGAGAACATGAGCTTTACAGATAAAGGTTTAAAACATTTTCAAACTGCTGAACCTATCTGAAGACAGCCTGGCTGACTGGCAGTGACCGTTGTGCTCTTAAAGCACAGGGTGCTATTGTTTTTCACACATGCCTCTAGGAGGATTAGAGCATTCTTCCCCTCCAGGGCAGTCACAAAAGTAGCATCAGGCAGCTGTGGTAAGGGAATCCCTTCACTGCGGGGTTGGCTGGGCGGAAAGCAGCCCCTGCCTTGTGAGCAGCAGGCGCTCAGCTCCTGCAGTGCCCTACGGGATGGGGGTGCTCAGCTGTCAGTCCAAGCAAGGTCAGTCCAGCAGCATTGCCCCCCCCCGTGATGTGCTGGTGCTAACTTGAGCTGTGTGCTGTGGTTAAGGCAATTCCCCAGCCTGTCCTGGGCAGCCTCTGGAGTAAATAAGGAACACGCAGTGCTCTAGAGGTGAATTGTGCAGTGTTTTCACAGGCTTTCTTTACAGCTGCTAATGAAATACCATAGGAAGCAAGTCATTCGCTTCCTCAGAAGAAAATCCCAAGTGGGTCGTTCCCTGTGCTCCGTAGCTGAGGGGGAGCTAGAGGAAGAGGATGGAGCTTCAGCAGCTCACGGCCACAGGCACGGTGCTGCTGTGTGCTGCTGGCTGCAGCGGGCAGATGCAGGGACTGCTGCTGCTCCTGTCTGTCAGGCTGCTACCTGATGTAAAAGCAGCAGCAGAAAGGGATGTATCAATCGCAGAGAAGTCCTGTGTCCTTGCCCAGCTCACCTGCCAGGGCAGTTGAAGGTAACGCACGGGCTGGGAATGCCTTCGGCTACGGGGAAAGCTGGGCTAACCATTTGTGCCTTGCAGGCAGCAGGACCTGGCTGCTGTTTGGAGCAAGATGAGGCATATCCCAGGCTGTTCTCACCAGCACTTCAGTTCCCTACCACTTCTCGCTGTTCCCTAGCAGTGTAAAGATGATTTCTCATCTCTTACACTCGGTGTTTCTGTGATCTGGAGAAATGAACAGTTTGCCTTGCTGCTGTTGAGCAATGGGGAAGTAGGAAGAGTTAACAAAGCTCTTCTTGAAACTGCTGCCTTGGCAAGCACAAGGAGAAGCAAAATCCATGGGAGAAATGAGCCGATGTCCTGGTGTAACACAGCAGCCCCAGCCTACTCCTTGCCTCCCTGAGGCACCCAGCTTTTTCCATGGTGGAAAAGAGGATGGTGGCAGGAGGCAGGGGTTAAAAACGAACTGAAAAAGTAAACTGGCCCCCCTGAGTTGGGGGGCTGGCTCACAGCCAGGCCGCTGCAGCTGAAGGGGATTTGGGTTGTGGCGTGGTACTGTGCCTGTCCCTCTAGGCAAGAGGCTGGAAAAACCCTCTGATCAGATACAGAAAACGTCCTGCCTCCTTATTCCTGGAGAAGGAAATAAAGCATTCCTGGAAATGGCCATCAGCAAGCCTCTATCAGAGCCCTGAAAGCCTTGTTCTGTGGGAGATTTAGAACTCATCTAAAATGGCTGGCGGTTGTTCCTTTCTATCTCGGGTCAGGGCTGCTTTCGCTTTCCTCCTCCCTGTTGATGTCTCAGTTCTCTCATTATAAACTACTGAGAGCGGAAATGCCAAAACGCGGGAGAAAGAAGCAGGTTGTGTGGTTAGGGGAGGCTTGGCAAATTTGTCATGGGATAAAGCTCTTGTTGGGATATACGCTCGCTCTTTGTGCAGGATGGGATTTAACAGCGCCCCAGCAGCCCCACATCTCGCCTGCTGGAAACGCCACGGGTCAGCTTTAACGCTGCGGGAGCAAGGGGTGGGTGCCTGCGGGGCTGTGGGGGGGAAGGGGGGGCACCGAGCTCCCTGCCCGTGCCTGTAAAGCCCCCGCCACGCTTCGTGCCCAGACAAAGGCCGCGGGGTCCGCAAAGCGCCGCAGCTTGTCGGGGGCATGCGGTGCGTCCCACGGGGCTGGTGCTGCTCCTCGGCTGGGGCAGGCGAGAGGCTGTGCGTGGGGAGGACGGGGTACGGGGTGCTCTCACGCTCTGTGGCTGCTGGGGACAAAAGATAAAACAGAGACTGTTCAGTATCTGCAAAGCGTGAGGAAAACAGGCAGGGAAAGAGGAGGAAGCTGGAGGGGAGGCAGGCACAGCTGGAGAGTAAACACAAGGTAAAGCACTTGCCTTCCTATTTGCATAAAGGCAAAAAGGATTTCCTTGCTTTCATTTTGAAACTGGGTGGGGTTTTTTTTCCTTTCAGCCGTGCGGGAGAAATGTGCCATTTCTCAGCTCACGGTGGGCTTTGCAGCGCAGGCTCTGGAGGGAGGGCTGGAAGGATGCTCACAGAGGCCAGCCCTGCCCGGGCTTGCTGCTCCTGGCCGTGGGGCTCGTAAAGTCAACACGTTTTGCCATGCCACCCCAAAACCTGGCACCGGCGAGGGGCTGGGGCTGCGGTGCTAAAGCACAGCTGCTCCGGGAGCAGCCTGGCCTGGGGCTTTGCCTGCAGCCCCTTCCCTCCCCCAGAGAGAGCTGTATGGAGGCTGCTCCCAACCAAACGTCTCAGAACAGCAGCCGCGTCTTAGGACGTGGCCGTAGGTCTCGGCCTTTGCCTTGTGTGCATGCCAGACACTGGGATTTGTTTAATTCAGAGCCCAAGGCATGCAGAACTCTCCATCCCCCTCCCACGACAGCAGCCTTTCAGCTAAAAAATGCGAAGCAAATGCTTCCTCGGGCTTGCTGGGGATTTTCTCCGCAAAACCACCAGTAAGCCTGGCCAGAGGCTCGTGGGCCAGGGGCGGTGTGAGAGCCGCTTCAGCGCAGCTGCTGCCCCGCTGCCGTCCCGAGGGATCTCTGCAGCAGGGCTGGGCGAGCCCCCACGGGGCCAGGCCCCACATTTTGACCCACGTTCCCCGAGAAGCCGTCGGTGGCCCCTTTGCTCCTGGGGGTGCTCCTGGGGGTGCTCCTGGGGGTGCTGCTGGGCGACAGCCCCACAGCGGGGCACGTGCCTGGCCGGGGGCGTGCTGCCTCGGGGGCAGGGGCACACTAACCCCACGCTGTCCCCCTGGGCACACCTGAGCCCCCAGGCTTCCTGCGTGTGGGGGCACGCGAGGGTGTGAGGGGAGCGGGGCTGTGAGGGGCACGGGGGTGTGCAAGTGCATGGGGCCGGGGCTGCGTGGTGTGTACACATGGGGGGGGGTCTGAGTGTGGTGTGTACGCGTGGGGGGGGTCTGAGTGTGGTGTGTACACATGGGGGGGGTCTGAGTGTGGTGTGTACACATGGGGGGGGGCTGAGTGTGGTGTGTACACATGGGGGGGGTCTGTGTGCGCTGTCTCTGTGTGTGTGGTGTCTGTGTGTGTCTGCTTGCACACGGGCGTGTGCGCGCGTACGCCCTCACACACGCGCCCCCCCGACCACGCCGCGAGGAACGCTGGGAAACGTAGTTCTCCGAACGGCCTCGCATCACCGGCGGCGGCCAGCGGACGGACTTCACTTCCCAAGAGGCTCAGCGTCGCGGCGGGAAGCCAATGGGCGCGCGGGCTGGGCGGCGGCCGGGGTATATAAGGCGCCGCCCCACGCGGCGCGCTCCAGTCTCACCTGGGGAGCAGCGGCGCGAGGTAGCGGAGCGGCGGCGGGCAGCGGCACCGGGTACGGCCGGCACCGGGCTGCGGGCGCCGGGCAGCGGGGCGCGGCCTCTGCCCCACCGTGCCGGGGCGCGGCGGGCTCGGGCTGCCCCGGAGGCGGGGGGCGCGCGCTCGGATGGTGCCCGGGGTGGGGCTCCGCGGGGCGCCAGTGGGTGCGGGCTGCGGCACCCAAAGGTGGGGGGGGGGCCCGGTGGGTGCGGGGGGGAGCGGGGCGGCGGCGCGGGGCTCGGGGCGGCGGCCGGCCCCGCCCTGCGCTATTGTCCGCCGCCGGGAGCGGCGGGGGGCGGGCGGGCGGCGCCCCGGGGTGGGCTGCCTTTGTCTGCGCCGCCCGGGGGGGGGGGGGGTCCCTGCCCTCCTCTCCTCCCCGGGTGTCCCCCCCCTTCCCTGCCCTGGTACCCCCGCTGAGCCAGCTGGGGCGTCTCGCAGGCAAGATGTGCGACAAGCCGGACCTCTCGGAGGTGGAGAAATTCGACAAGAAGAAGCTGAAGAAAACCAACACGGAGGAGAAGAACACGCTGCCCTCCAAGGAGAGTGAGTGCGGGGACCGGCGGGGGGCTCCTGGGGCTGGTGGTGGTGGTGGGCAGGGGGTGGCTGGAGGTGGGGGGCCCCGGGGTGCAGCTGAGCCCTGGTGCTGGGCTGCGGGGAGGCAGATGTTGGCCGTGGAGTGGGTGTCCTCGTGTGCTGATCTCACTGCTGAGGAATTCGGTGGGGAGAGGCGCTTCTGGGCAGCTGGGCTCTGACCCAGAGGAACAACACTGAGCGAGGGGTGAGGGTTCGGGGTGAGGGCGTCAGGGGGCTGCAGCACTCCCTGTGCCTGCCCTGGGGACCCGGAGACAAGGGCCAGGCTCTGCTGTGACCGTGGTGGCGGTGGGCACCATCCTGTGCATGGGGCAGGTGGCCAGTGTGCCCCATCACCCTGTGAGCTGAGGCATTTGGTTCTGCCACTTGGGTTCAAACAATAAAACTGGCTGCCAGGGCCTGAGTGATTGCTCTACAACCAGCTCCAGTGGGTGTTCCTACAAAACAGCACCAGATTAATGGCCCTCTCTTCTCTTTCAGCTATTGAGCAGGAAAAGGAATGTGTGAAGTCTTCCTAGAAAGATGGCCTGGTGGGAAGAGCACTTGATTTTTTTTTTTTTGCTTTGAATTAAATCATTTTTTTTTAATTTACATCATCTACATGTATAGAAAACAGCTGCATTACCTAACCCACTGTCCCACCTTGCTGGCAGCTTTGGCAGGTGGGGGGGACAAAGCGTGGCCCCCTCAGTCCATCGAAAGCCTGACCTAACCCCATCTCTGCTGCACAGCTGCCGCCTGTTGACAGCTCTGATCTCGCTCTCGTGCGGTGGGGAGATGAGCAAGGGCTATGGAGGCTCCTGGGGACGGACCCCTTCTGCGTGGGGGAGTGGGATCTCTTCTGGCCCGGGCCATGGCCTGGGTCTGTCTCGCATACTCTTCACTGACGGTGTTCTGTAGCCTCACTCACAAGTTTTGTCTTCCTTGGGGGAAAAATGAGAAGTTTATTATAAAATAAAAAAAAAATATAATGACTTACCTCTGGCTTGTGGCTTTCTTCCCTGGTGAAGGTTCAGGTGCAGGCCTGCATGCCCTGGGGGGTGGGAAGGGCTCTGCTGGAGGTTGGTGCTGCTCCAAGGGCCGTGGTGTGGTTCCTTCCAGCTGGGTCTGGCTTGGTGTGTGTGTAGGGCTCACTCCTGGTGGCCTGGGGGGGCAGAGCTTGGGGTGTGCTGGTGCCCCTCTGAGGCTTCTGTGGGGCTCAACTCGTGCCACCAGTTGTCCCCTTGCCATCGTGGTTCCTTGGTGCATTATCAGAGGTTAATTGTGGCCTTCCTGCTGTGTGCCTGGGCCACCCAGCTCCCGTGGGTGCCGGCTCTGTCCTCAGGGCAGGGCTCTCCCCTCGCTGCCTGGCACAGCCCTTCACCTGCAGCCACCCTCGGCTCAAGGAGCTCTTTCCAGCCTTGCAAGGGTGGCTTGGGCTCGGTCCTTTGGGTACCCTCTAAGCTGTTCCTGGTCCTGCAGGGTGAGGGGGAGCTGGGCTCTGCTGGTGCCCCCAGGCCTCTGCTGAGGTGTCACAGGACTTCGTCACCTCCACCTGGCCTCTGGGGCCACCACGCAGGCTGCTGTGCCTGCTTACAGAGGAGGTGGAGGCAGATCTGCCAGCTAAGTTTTGGCTGGTGTCCCTAGCTGGGGACAAACACGGGACTGTTGTACCCGTCCCCGTGCGGCACCAATCCGGCCGTGCCTGCGCCCACGCCCCACACCAAGGGCTGCAAATAACGCTGTTTGCGGGGCTGCCACTGCTCTCACCCTGCAAACAGCAGAACGGCCGGGGCTGGAGGCGCGAGGTTGGTGTTGCTGCGCTGCGTCAGGGCGGCGTCAGGGCGCTGTGGGGTTTTCTGTGGGGTGAGGGCAGTGGCAGGCAGCTCAGCGCACGCTGGGGTGGCTGTGCCCCCTGCAGCACCCCGATGTCCCTGTCCTGGGTGTACCGACCCCACACCCGCGCTGCTGGGGCTGCCTTATGGCCATCCCCACGTGCCGGGGTGTCAGCAGCTGTTCATCGCTCCATCGGGACTAGTGGTTTCCTTCAGGGCGGCCAGGGGACTGCTGCTGCTCCCCCAGTAACGGCCAGTTGTCACCATCGCCCCTGCTGGGGAGAGGCCCCCAGGCCCCTCGTGCAAGCTGCTCCTGCCCGTCACAGAGCTTCTCAGCCCCTTCCGCAAAGCAGGTGGTGGATGGGTCACAGACGGGTCAGGAACCGGCCCCGGCAGCGCCAGGCAGTGGGTTCAGCGCCTTTGTGTTGCTTCAGCACCCCCTGCCCTGCTGAAACGAGCAAGCTCACCCACATCCCCACCAAAATCACCGCGGGGAGGTACCGGCTGCCTTGCCCAAACCCCGTACCTTCACCTGTAAGGACAAGGAAAAGTCCGTGCTGCAACCCAGCACCCAAAATGTCCCCGCTGTCAGGAGAGGGTTAGCCTGTAAGGGGAGAACCATTACAGAGCAGGCCTTTACAGCAACCCTGTCCCTCCCTCCCTCCCTGGGCCTTCCCTGTTCGCCCCAGCACGTATGGGCACGGGGCTGCCAGCGGCGTGGGAGGCTGGGATGCCTGCCAGGCTGAGGTCCCCCCAAAACACCGTGGCTTTGGCAGCACGGGCACAGACGATGCCATTGCACCTTCCTCGAAGGGCCAGGTGCCGGGGGGGGCCGTGTACGTCCTGGAAATATCCGCGTTGCTCCCGCTGGGCCGTCCCGCTGCTCCTGGGGCGGTTTCCTCCCATGGCTTTATCGGGCAGCGAGCTGTGGCCGGCGCTGCGGAGGAGGGAGGAGGCGGCTGAGTCACCGGCAGGAGGAATCCAGGCCCTGCAAGACAAATACCTGGTGATCAGCAGCACGGGGAGAATTCGGATCAGGGCTTATGGCCGGGATGGGCACCGAATCCCCTCCACTGTCCCGTCCCCTCTGACTCAGACGGGGGAAGATTTGGCCCCACGGGTTTGCACGGAGGGGATATTCGCGGGTGTTGCCACCACACTAAGCTAAGGCAGCCCCCCGGCTTCCCACCCGTGCAGCTCCCCTGCGCGCACGAGCTGCGAGGGAACACCTGCACGGAGAGGTGGTTGGGAGGCCACGCGGGCGTGCCCAGGGCGTGCACGGTGCAGGTGTGTGCGGGCGTGCAGGAGGAGAGCCGCGGGGACGCGGCGGTAACGGGGCGGCGAGAGCAGCGGGCGAGGCAGCGGCCGCGGTGGCTAGCGGCACCGGGTGCCGCGCTCAGCACGCACCCAACGCCTTCCCCGGGAGCCGAGAAGTCACTGCTGCTCTCGAAATAACGCCCGGGAGGCCGGCTTTACGAACGGGAGCTTACCCAGCCCGCTGAGCGAGGGCTTAGCCCGGGATAACAACGAGCCGGGTGCACCCCGAGCTCCCCGCCCTGCCGCTCGGGGCCCGGCACGGCCCGGCCTCGGGGAGGCTGGGCAGGCCCGGCCGAAGCAGGGGGCCACGTGCCGGGCCACCCGCACCCCGCGGCCGCCCGCCTCGTCCCCGCTGCGGGCCGGAGGCCGCTTCCCGCGTGCCCTCGCCCCGCGTTGCGCGGCCCGGGTGCCGCTGCCCCCGGCGGCCCAGCCCCCCCCCCCCCCGCGGGGCTCCCCCTCAGCCCCCCGAGGGCACGGCCCCGCCCGCCGGCAGGGCGCCTGCGCCGCGCATGCGCGGGGTGGGGCCGGCACCTGCCCCCCGGCGGCGGCGGCGGCACCGGGACGGGGCCGGGCCGGTAAGGGTGGGGGGGGGAGCGGGATCGGGGCCCTTCTGCCCGCCGCTCCGAGCCGGGAGGGTGAAGGGGAGGGCGGGAGGCCGTGGGGCTCCGTCCGCTGCCCCCGGTCCGGTCACCCGGGGCCCGGCGGTGGTTCTCGGGCATCACGGGCCTGGGGGAGGCAGGGCGAGGGGTCCGGCAGCCCAGGGGGCCCGGCGGGGCCCGCCCTGTCGCGTCCCGCTGGGGGCTCCTCGGCCGGCCCAGGCCCGTCCGGTTCGGCCGGCTGCGAGCTGGGGAAGTGAGAGCGGGGAGCCCGCGGCGAGGCCGCCCGCCTGCCGCGGGGACCGAGCAGAAGTTTGTGATTTGGGCTCTGCGGCTGGGAGAGCTGCGGAAAGAGGAACCCAGCTAGGCAGGGCCCCCGCCGCTAACGCAGATCTGCCGTGAAGGGGCAGGAGAGCCGAGCTGAGCAGCGCCAGGTGCTCCTGCGCCGGCCCCGGGCGGGTCTGGGTCGCTGGGCAGCGCTGCGCGACCGTGCCCCTCCAGGAGGATGGCGGCGGGGGGGAGCGGGCACGCTCCCTTCCCCTTCCCCACCAGGCACGCTCCGTTCTTCCACACCGGGCTCCCGGCAGCTGCCTCGCTCCCTGGGCTAGCGGATTCAGGTACACGTTCCGTCCTCGGGTCAGGTTCCAGAGTGCGTGGGTAGGCAGGTCAGGCTGTCGGCTTCTTCCAAATCAAGGTGAGATACAGGTTGTGCACGCGTGCCAGAGCTGCTTCCTTGTATTCTATCCTATCTGGGGTTTAGCATCCACGATGTACTTACTGATCCTGCCCCAGTCTGAAACGATCAGCGTTCCATTTTACCAATGGCAAGGGGAACTGTATCCTCAGCACCTGGCCGTTTTACTCCAGTTATCAGCGCCGTGCTTTCAGCATCCTAGAACTCATCTGTTGTTTGTCCGGCCTGGGTCAGCATTACAGATTCAAAGGCGGTGCGCTGAGCCCAGCTATGGCAACCTCACTGACGGATGTTTGTTTCTTTTTAGCGACTGTTATGCTGGAGGAAGGCATTCCCTGGAGAGTCCTGGAGACAGAAGTGCTGTATTTCTAAAGCAGGTACAGTACAGACAGCAGCAAAACAAATCTCCTCTTCTGTGTCGGGCATTTACCTTCACTCGTAGAATGCCCCTGGGAGGGGGAGGACCGGTCGGCGCTTGGCCTTTTTCCTGCGGCTGCTGACTAAGGAGGCTGTGGTGCTGGGCTTGTTGCAATGTGAACTTGCACCTGTGCCCTAGCAAAGAGGACTGCGAACAGCATTGCCGAGAAGGAGCAGCAGAGAAGCCGGGTCTCTGTGCCCAGGAAACCTCTTCCGAGCTGTAGAGCTCATGCACAGAAAACAAGCGCAGCTCCACTTCTAAGGTGAGTCAGCGTTCTCGGGGTGATTAAGAACTGGTTTGCTGGATGACTTGTATTGATGTTAGGCCTGGACATCACTTACATCCTTCCAGTCAGATGGGAGAAATGATTTAGCGAGGGGTTGTACAGTACGAAAGGAAGGCCTGGTGGTGGTGATCCCTGGTGGTATTTTGCTGTTTCTGTGCTAGCCTGAGGACACAGACAAGAAGAGATGTTTAACAGGCGATGGTGTGTTTGGCAAAACTAGATAAGCTTTCAGGTACACAAAGTTTTCTTCAAATGTAGTGGAATTAATACGTAACTAATGCTCAACAGCTGTTCTCACCTTGCTCTTAGTGTGGAGACCTGCTGCTTCCATTTCAGACCTGATGGAAGAATTGTGTGCCGGAAAACTTGCCTAATTGCCAGCTCTACTGGGTGTTCTAGTAAGAGATTTTTCTCCTATTTACAAAATTCGTTCAGAAGTGGGGATGGCAGTTCCATAT
This sequence comes from Anser anser, assembly GCF_964211835.1. Taxonomy (NCBI): domain Eukaryota; kingdom Metazoa; phylum Chordata; class Aves; order Anseriformes; family Anatidae; genus Anser; species Anser anser. The sequence goes on from NC_139734.1 coordinate 13,285,222, forward strand.
TCTCTTCTATCCTGTGCACCTGCATCAAAATCCAAAAGTTGGAGTTTCACTCTGTACTTTTCCTGAAGTAATGTAGAGATCGGACAATAGCAGAAGGCTGCTGTTATAGTACTCTTCTTGAAATCTAGTATGGACTTGCAGTTATTCCCTAAACCTCTTGGAAATCCCAGCATAATGGCGAGGAGCACCAATGTTGCGTTCTTTATTCCAGTGTGCACCAGTCTCAACACTGCTGCTTAATTTCTGACGGGGACCAGAACAACTGGGAGAGATTCCAGGGGTGTGGATTTACTTCTTTCAGCTCTGCTAAGTGCATGCGGAGTCCAAGTCAGTCTTTCGCTACAGGAGACAGGACCTCTAGGTCCTCAGCTGGGTGTCTTCCTGCAGAATTTGTGCTTCAAATAGCTATCTGGCAGTGTTTCTGAACTCTGTAGATTGCCTTGGTCCTGTGGCACTCCGTCCTGCTGCAATGAGTGGGAAGTCCTTGCTCTTAAAGGTCATTCTGCTTGGGGATGGTGGAGTTGGGAAAAGCTCCCTCATGAACCGGTACGTCACCAACAAGTTTGACTCGCAGGCTTTCCACACGATTGGTGTGGAGTTCTTAAACCGGGACCTGGAGGTGGATGGGCGTTTTGTGACCCTCCAGATCTGGGACACTGCGGGACAGGAGAGATTCAAGAGCCTGCGAACCCCCTTTTACCGGGGAGCCGACTGCTGCCTGCTGACCTTCAGCGTGGACGACCGGCAGAGCTTCGAGAACCTCGGTAACTGGCAGAAGGAGTTCGTCTATTACGCTGACGTGAAGGACCCCGAACACTTCCCCTTCGTGGTTCTGGGCAACAAGATCGACAAACTTGAAAGACAGGTGAGCATGGAGGAGGCGCAGGCCTGGTGCATGGAGAACGGTAACTACCCCTACCTGGAGACTAGCGCCAAGGATGACACCAACGTGGCGGTGGCCTTCGAGGAGGCCGTGCGGCAGGTGCTGGCGGTGGAGGAGCAGCTAGAGCACTGCATGCTGGGCCACACCATTGACCTGCACTCCAGCTCCAAGTCGGGGTCCTCCTGCTGTTAAGGGAGGCTGCTGCTTCGGGAACGTCGCTCGGACCGGCGGCTGGATCGGAATAAGTGCGGGCAGCTCTGAGGCGCTCTGAGGCGGGCGGCCACAAGGACAATAGGTGGTTCGCTTGCTGGGGAGCGTGCAGCCTTACCGTCTGAATTCTGGCTGGAGTTTCCTGGCGCAAAGGGTGTATCTACAGCAGGGAGCTGTCAGAGAGCATGCGAATGTAGTCCTGCTTCCATCTCTGCCTGTTTTAGCAGGTTTAAAGGACTGGGTTAACCTACAGACAGTGAATTTTGATCTGTACCGAGAACTGCCTGCAGAACAAAGCTGAGGGCGCTCCAGACACTCTTTGAAGTATTTTAGTCCTGAACTCAAAAAAAATACTAGACCCACTAAACTCATGACCTTACTGCCAAAGGAAAGTCTGCTCAGCATACGGAGTGAAACCTGTTGGGGAGGCTGTAGCCCACACGACTGTGAGAATGCCAGGTACTAGAGCGGTGAGATGTGTGTATCTGTTCCTTGGGATCAATGCATTCTGTCCTGAGACTAATTGTACTAAGAATTGTTACGAAACAACATACAAAGGACAGAAGAAACCGAATGCTGCAGCGTCACTTCTTCGTAGCTGCCTGTTTCTGGTCTGTTTTTCCCCACCTTTAACTTTGTCTTGTGTGGGTGTTGTTTTGTGGAGAGACTGGCTGCTGCTTGTTTAATATATGTTTCCTTGTCTCTTCTGGAGGCTCAACACCAGATCTTGCTTCTCGTATCTTGAATAGCCCTGGATGAAAAATACCGATGTGGATGCTCTCCAGGTCACGTCAAAGGGTTTAGAGTTGCTCGGGAGTTCAGGAGACCTGGAGCATGAGTCGTCAGCTGGTTTCTGCCAGAAGTAATCGCTGCGTCCAGGCGATGTGCTCTGGCAGACGGGATGGAAGGTGTGGGGGATGTCTCCTCAGAGCGCAGGTGGCCGGCTCATGCGTGGTCAGCTGTTAAATCCGCTCGTTCTGTGCGTGGGGCCGGTGACCACCGTGCTTCGTTAGCTGGTGGGTCAGCATCTTCGGTTGCTTTAACATAGATGTTCCTATTTAGATGCTGCAACGTTATTACCTGTTCTGTCAGGGACAGTGCTGCTCAGCGCAGTTAACTCACGCCATTGCCCTGGCCCTCGCTCCCTACAGGAGAATCAAATACATTTTGTCTGTAACTCAACTGACATACTACTGGTAGCGAATGTCTGCTCAGTTAATTGGCCCTTGTTAATGGCAGCTGAGTTCAGGCCACTGTGGGGAGATCTGGACTGATTCCACTTCTGGTCAAGGTGGCTGAAAAACGTGGGGGGGCAGGAAGCCTTCTAGGAAAGGATGCCAGGCTTTGCTAATCCCAGCTCCTGCCCCCTGCTAGGTGTTAGTCCCGAGCTATCTGTGTGTAGCAGAGAGGTCAGCGCTTGCTGGCTGCTGTATTTGCCATTGTAACCTCATGTCCTGCAACTTCCCGTGCGAGTGTTTGTTCAGAACTATGACTTTGCCTGTAAGCACGTAGGAGCCTGTCACGGGAAGAGCTTTCCTGAGTGTGTATCCGCTAGCTGCTGAATGCAGTTCCCACTGTGATGAGCTACTGGATAGCAAGTCGCGTAGCTCACGTAGAGCAGCCTCATATACTCTGCTTTAGAGCAGGAGAGTCTCGGCTCTCACACTGGCTGGTGGCAGCTAATCCCCATCCCCTAGCAGTCTCTGAACTTGCAGGGTGTCTCCTCTGAGAACTCAGGGTGATCCTGCCCTGCTCACAGGGCAGCCACACGTGGAAGGGGCTGAAGCTTTAACACAAAGTGCTTTGGGGGGATCTGATTTCTAAACAGGGCTGAACGCTCACATTCACAGGAATGGATAGGGAGCGCTTGCAGCCTCTGGAAATTCAGGTCCCTTGAAGTATAAGAGAAGGCTCTGCCTCTGTAGGTGCAACATATTTTTACAGGATTTTAAAATTAATGTTACTATTTATTTAACAATGTCTGACCTCCACCTACCTTTAGATTTTTCTTCAGTTCAACACAGCTTAATGTTTCCTTCAAGATCCCAAACTGTGACCTGTGGTTCTGCTCCGAACAGACACGTTCCACTGGAGCTCATTCCCACAGAGGCCATCTGGGCTAAGGCTCCTGTTTGCTGTCCAGCCTGGCATGGGGGCTGCAGAGGAAGCTCCCTGCAGGTGAAACTGCCCCTGTCCCAGCACGGATCTTGTGATCTCTGTGAGGACTGTACCTCTGGTGGGCGAGGGCAGGGACTGAGCAGCCTGTGGTGCAGGAGGAACACACGCACAGCGTGCTGTTTGCCGTGCCTCGGGGGCGTGTTGATGCTCCTGGCTGAAGCTCGAGAGCCTGGTGGTTCACAGGCTGTGCAAACAGTGTGTGTTCCCTGGAGGGTGCTGCACAGCATCTTTTATTTCTAACAGATGTTGGATTGCCTTTTTAAAACAAAAATATTTTATTAGGCTTATGTGCTTTTAAAAATCCATTTAAAAGTATAGTATAATATATTTAAATTGTTTAATTTATTCTAAATGATACGCACAATTTCCGAAGGAGCCAGGATCTTGAACTCTTTGTTGCAAAGTTCAGTGCCAACAGCTGTCCCCTCCCTGTGTCCACTCATGCTGCTGCAGTTGTTGCTATCGCTACGGAACTGGAATTGTAAAACTGAGATTCTACCTTTATTTAAGCAAATAAAACATGGATGTACTCGAGTGAATTCAGAAAGTGTTGACTTTTTGTTTTATCAAAGTTCAAGCCAGTGACTGTTCTCCTGAATGGGACGTGAAGCTGGGTCGGTTGTGGCAACTGGCTGAGAGATGTCACTAAATTTGAAACAAAGGTGTTGGTTATTCCTGAACAGTAGTTGAGTAAATATAACTTATTTACAAACTGAATCCACTGACCAGTTTTGTCTTTTCAAGAGCACATCAGAAGACACTTTCATAACAGAAATGCTCCACACTGCTTCCTTCTGTCACTACATTTTAATTTTCAGCCTGGGCTCTCAGCAAGCTATGCTTTCCTTTGATTTCTTCCTGCAGTCTTGGAATCGGTCCCTCATGCTCCAGGGGGCTGTAACCAGACGTAATTTCCATAGGATGCTGGGACAGAAATCAGCATACGGGGGCTGTTCTCTTCCGCCGTCCTGCCAGGACGGTCACTTATTTTGGGAGGCTTTCTTTGTGCTTGCAGAGTCCTTGCCTACTGTTTCTGTTGGCAGAACCATTAGCTTGTTTTTTCTCTCATGTCTGCTTGCTTATCTGTGATTCCAGAGGCATTGATATGGTTTCAAGTCCTTGGAAGTTCTGCTTTTAAATGTATGCTGGAGTATCTGAGGGCCTCCAGCCTCCTCCGCCGTTTCAAAATACAGCTGAGAAAAAGCCAACGTGACCTGGTGGCGGAGGGTCCCAGCCTCGGAGGAGTCACAGGGTTTGGTGAGGCAGCATCTAACGCCAGCGAGGATCTACCTAAAGCCGTCAGAATCACCAACTCACTTGGTGTGCGGTATTTTTTACAAAAATGTGAGGCAGAGGCAGGGGTGATAGCGAGGCTTGTCCCCTCACAGGCATCTGGGCATTGCAAGCAATAGCAGAGAGCTCCTCAGGGGGGTTCTTGCAGCTGTACGGTTTATAGGAACGTGCTCTCTGGGTCCATGCTTTCTTGCCTGTGTCTGAGGATGGGTGGAAAGCTGTGGCGGCACTGATACACTGTGCTTTGGGGTGAGGAGAGCCCCCCGCTCGGCTGAGAAGGGCTGCGGGGGGAGGCGACGGCACCGCTGACAGCGGCTGCCTGCAAGCCTCAGGGAGCGTGGCGGCTGGGACAGAGAGCTCAGGGAAATGGTGGTTTCACTGCCAGGGCCGGGTCCTGTCCCCGAGCCCCGCGCTCGTCTTCACAGCCCAGCGCTGAGGCAGGCTCCGGCCGTGCGGGGCCCCGGCAGCGGCCGCGGGGGGGAGCCGGAGGGCCGGGCACCGGGAGCGGCCCAGGGGATGGCGCTGGGGCCCTGCCCGGCCCTGCCCGGCCATCCGTGCCTCCTGCTCGCCCTGCACAGGGCAGTGCCGGTGCCTTTAGTCGGGCTCGTCCCCTGCCCCGTGCCAGAGCGCTGCCCTGCTCAGCCTCCTTGGGTGGAAGCCGCCGTGGCGCTGCGGGGGAGGCGCCCGTGAGGGAGCCTGGGGAGCGGCACCTTTCTGCGGCGCGGCCGTGTGGGAGCAACCCGCTGCCGTGCCTCAGCCGCTAGGCCTGGGGACGGTGCAGGCAGCTCCCTGCCAGAGCTCCCGCTGGGCCGGTTCATCACAAGACAGGATTTGGTCCCTGCCCTCCGCAGCCGGGGCCACAGGAGCCCTGAGGAGGCTACATGTGTCTGTCCTTCGGCCCTCGGGCCGCTCTCCTGGCCTCGCTGGCCACTTGCACGCGCCGCCTCGCGCTGCCGTCCCCAAGCCTCACACCCCGCGCGGGGGGGCACCGGTCCCTGTCCCCGCAAAGAGACGTGGTTTTGTTCCCCGGCCTGATCGCGCACACACAGGGCCCTTTCAGCGTGGGGAGAGGAGGGTGCTGGCATCTGGGAACGCGGGGAACAAAGGGCCCCATTGATGCTGGCCGCAGCCCCGCGGGTTTCTGCGAGCCGGGGCAAGGCCAGGGTGCAAGCACGGCCTTGCGTGGAGCCGGGGGAGCGGCTAAACCTCCCCCGGCCTGCCATGTGGGAAACCTCGGTGCTGCACGGAGCGGGCTGGAGCTGGGGAAATGGGGGGAGAGTGAGGCTTGGGCTGGAGTTCCTCCCACCACAGGAGCCGTGCTGGGGTTTGACCCTAGGCTGGGAGCATCACTCCACAGCCTCGCTCCCCGGAGGGCTCCAGAGCACTGCTCCTGGAGGGAATGACCTGAAACAGGCTGTTTTGGGGGGGATTTCCAAGAAGAGCAGCGTTTGAATCAGTTATTTTTGAAACCTGCTTCAAAGAGCAGCACTCGTCCGAGTGCAAGCAGAACTACTCCATCCCACCTCTCCACGCCACCAGCCCCGCACAAACTGCTCACGGCCTGGCAGCAAATGTCCCGCCAGCTGCCCACAGAGCACAGGACCCGGATTTACAGGACCCTGAAATTGTCAGGTCTGCCCTTGTGCCCAGATGAGACCACCTTCTTTCAACCAGGGCTCGCTGCAAGTGAGAGCTGCTCATCTTGAGGGGCTCTGGACGTGCTTGTACCACGTGCATCGTGTGCTGCAAGCTTCGTGTGCCCGAGCCGTGCTGATTTGTTTCGTGGTGTCCGTGCTACGGGTGCCACATTAGGGGACATGGCAGAGGCTGGCACCGCGTAAGCAGGGCCCTAAAGGGCAGCGGCACCTCACCAAATGTGAGCTTCCTGAAAACCCCAGCTTCCCTCTGGGTGTCTGGAGGAGAGAGAGTGGTGATAAGGGCTGGGAACAAAGGTACTGGAGTCAGGGTTGGGGTTATGGCCCCCCTGGATGAGGTGGGAAGGAGAAAGGGGCTGCGGGCCCACGTGTGGAGTGGACAAGTGCTCCCCTTCCCTCCCCGGGGGGCGGGGAAGACAGAGACCAGAGCAACAAACAGACGCAGACAGATACCTTGTTCAGAATGTTCTTAATTTTAATTTATTTTCTTTAATTTTTATAAAATACATCTTGTAAGATAAGTCTCTAAAAACTTGCTCCTTTTTATTGCTTGTTAACAAGTTGAAATTCTAGATCAGAAATGAAGGAAACACTTTCAGTTGATTAACGCTCTTTGTGTGTGTTTGTGTGTGTGCACGTGTGCGTGTGTGTGTGTGTTTGGGGTCTGGGGACAAGGGTGGGAAGGAGGGTCTGGTTATTTGTTGTTAAATCAATACGAAAGAAAAAATAAACGAACCAGCAAACCCCCAAGAGAGATGGCGTTGAAGTGAATTCCCAGATCTTGACTGGTTTCTCCCCACCCCGTGGCCCCAGCTGGCATCTCCCCCTCCCCAGCCCGTGTGCGTTGGTAGCCTGGCCAACCTAATTCAGCATCCAGCAGCAAGGATCCTTCGAACGCTCTGCTCAGCAGATCGGCCCCTTTATCCTTGCCCCTGCTGAAATCGGCACTTAGAAAAATATTAATAATACAGACACCGAAAAAAAAAATATCCATGCAAGGTGGAGCTACGGTCTGCTACTGAAAGTAGTTTCTCCAATAAATAAACATGAAGCGTAGCGTTAACACGAGGTGGGGGAAGGACAAAACAAAATTCCAGTTGTCGGGGAGGACTGGGAGCTGCTTTTTGGCAGGTAGGGATGGACCCACACCGCCCGGCCAGAGGGCTTCCCTCGGGCTTCTGCGGGAAAGGTCTTCTCCACCAGCTCCTCGCCCCGCTGCGCCCTGCCCTGGGGAAGCCAGCGGGGGCTGGTGTGCGGGGAACGGCCGTGTTTCAGCCCCCTGCCCACCGAGCTGCCGCCCTCCTGCCCTTCTTCGTGGGTTTCGACTGGAAACGAGATGCTGCCAGTCCTTCCCGACGTGGCTAGACACAAGACGGCTGTCCTGGCTTGCAGGAAAAAAAAAAGGATAAAGTGAGGGAAGAGGGAGGCAGGAGGAGGGGACGTTACGTTTGGCACAGATGAGAAACAAATCGAGATCTTTGCCGTAGCAAAACGTTACAGAAGCAGACGTCACCCCGAGAGAAGAGCACCATTGTGAAGGAACGACCGAGTTTGGCGTGCGCAGCTGTTAGGCGACACGACACACGGAGACGAGCAGTCCGGAGGGGTGTCCTGTCCTACAAAAGGGACTGCTCTGGCCTTACGCTCTCAGGGCAGCCCCCCCTCACACGTACCTGCCGCCTCCTGCTGCCCTGCCCCATGCTGGGGGCCCCGGCGGTGCTGGAGTGTAAAGCTCAGAGTCCCCTTTGTCCACAGGCACCAAACTCCTTCAGGCTTAATAGGGGCAGCTGGGTTAGGGGCACGGGCTTTATCAGCATCGGGGTCAGCGCTCTCTTCTCCGCAACGGGAAGATCCTTGCCCTAAACGCCCTTTGCCTTGGCTGCAGCAGGCACTTTGGGGTAAATTCATCTTTCTTTACTAGGGGAAAAAAAAATTGTTCTCATCCTCCATCCACGAGAGGTGCCGGCAGTCAGCTCCAGGAGAGTCTCTAGCAATGGTACTGAGACTTGGCCAACTTCCTTTTCTCTCTAGCCTCTTTCTTGCTACTCTTAGAGCAATCTACAGGGATTTCTGCCTCCCAGGAGCACGAAGGCTTTTGCTCATCCCAGGGACACTGGAGTGAGTCCCTCCTCTTCTCTTGCTGGTTTTGAAGGGCTTGGCCCTAGAGCGAACCGGTTACCGATGATGAGCACAGAGAGAAAAGTGCACGAAGGGGTGTCCATTGGTGGGAAGCTCTCCTTCCTGGTCACGCTCAGCACGATGGATGCGAGGGAGGAAGAGGAGGGGAGTCAGCGGCGAAGGCAGAGTTAACGCAGGAGACCTGGTGTCGGGCGGCTGCAGTGTTAAAGCCTCGGGGTTAGAGAAAAGAAGGGCGTTTGGCTGGCTGGGCTCCACCTCGCAGCCTAGAACTTGGTGCCTCGGCCCATCAGCTTGAGGACGGCGAAGTTGTAGGTGGCGGCGATCATGAAGGTGAGCTGCGGGCAGGAGGAGAGTGAGCGAGGGGGAGGAGGAGAAGGTCGCTCCAGCCTGGGAGCCGGGGTGAGCCCGCTGCGCACCCCTGCGCCCAGCGCCAGCACCCCTTCGTCCCAGTGCCCGGCCAGCGTGCTGGGGAAAGCCCCGTGGCCCTGCCGCACCGCTGCGACGCCGCAGTGCCATTTGTGGTGCACGGAGAGGGGACAGTCGGGGAAGGCACAGGACTTGGTGCACGGCAGCAGGACCTCTCCCCGGTAGCCCCCTAAAGCCCCTCCAGGCCCCCTCCAGCAGCTGCCTCTCCTGCTACCTTCTCATCACCTGAGCTCGCCGTCTGCACTTATGTGCCGGAAAACGACACAAGCACGGGCTCTGTCACGTCCTTGCCCACCACCTCTGTCGTCCTCTGCCCCCAAATCCTCGCTGGGCGGAGGAGAATGGCCGGGCAGGGGGAGCACCGACTCACCAGTGAGACCAGCGTGGCAGCAGCCCCCACAAAGGCCGCGATGAAGAGGTGGAAGGTCATTTGGAACTGCAAGGGAAGACGGGGTGAGCTCCCAGGGTGTCACTTGCCAGCCGGGGAGGCGAGCCTAGAGGCTGCCACCATCCCCGTGCCACCTGCGGGTCCCCCCTCAGCCCCGCTGGGGCTTTGGAGGGCGGTGGGAAGGCGCTCACCTCGCTGGTCTTGCAGATGGAGAGCAGGTTGGAGCCGCACACCTTCCCAGGGAAAGCGTTCCAGGGCAGGACGCCTGGGGAGCCGCGGGGAGCGGGGTGAGCCGAGGCACAGACCCCCCCGGATCCTCTGCGTCCCCTCTCCACTCTGGGTCCCTCTTGGCAGCCCCATTCCCTCGCAGCGCCAGCGGGAACGGTGCGGGGGGAGCAGCGCAGCCCCCGAGCAGCAAACCCAGCACTCACCGTACATCCTCGCGTCCGCACACAGGGTGCCGATGCTGGCGGAGGTCTTGCTGGGGTTGGCGATGGACTGGCAGGTGGTCCAGGTGTTAAAGTAGATGTAGACCGGCACCGCGGAGCAGGCGAAGACCAGGAGCCAGATGATGGTCAGGACGTAGGTAATGCCCACAAACTGCAAGGGGCAGGACAAGCCAAGGGCACGGCCGTGGTTACCCTGCGGCCTGGGATGAGGACAGGGGAGCGCGAGGGTCCCCAGGCAGGAGGGGGCGCGGGGCAGGCGTGGGACCGGGATGCTGCCAGTGCCTGGCTCTGCACCGCCCGCCGAGCCCGGCGCATCCCCGTGCACCCAGCAGAGCACCAGCCCGAGCCGGGCGCCCGGCCGGCTCTCGGGGACGGTCACACGCACATGGGGGTGACCGGTGGCGGCGGGACAGCTGCCGCTTCCCGTGCCAAGGGAATCCCACAGCCACGTGCCAGCGGGGCTCGGCCTCTGCGGGAGCGCAGCTGCACACCCCTGGGCTCGGCAGCGCGGCTCTCCTGCCCTCCCTCCGCGGCGCCACCCCGACCGTCCCCGAAGGGAACCGCAGCCGTCCCCCTCCGCTCCCCGAGGCCACAGGCTCCCCTCGCCATTTGCCGGCACTTTGTCACAGGTCCCTGGGCGCTGCGGACACCGGGCACGGGGGCTGGAGAGCCTCGGGCTGCCAGCACGCACCACCCTTGCAGGGATGCTCACGGCTCTCTCAGCCGACGCCGAAACACCAAGAAGTTTGTTTGCCGGCAAAAGCCACAGCCGTTTCAGCTGCTTTGGTCCCTGGGGGACGCTCCCAGCCTGAGGGAGGGCAGTCGGGCTGTGCTTCCCTTGGGGATGCCCCGAAACCCAGGCGGCTGCCGTCTCCTGCCCTTCGGCCATGCCGAGCGCGGCGAACCCGCTGTGGGCGCGCGAAGGGGTGCCGAACCCCGGTTAAGATCACCTTGTCAGGATGTCCTAGCCACTTTCCCAAACACTGACACACCCGCTGCAAAGAGTGAGCTCGCTGGGGGCCTCGCGCTCCCCTCCCTTTCGGGCCCCCGGTTACCGTTGCGCTGAGGCCCTTGCCGCAGATGGTGGTCTTGTAGTCCCCGAAGATTTGCCGCATGGCACCGGTGGTGTAGAAGCCTTCGGCCAGCAGCAGGGCTCCGTAGAGGAAGAAGAAGGAGGCCGTGCCGTAGATGACGTACTGAAAAGCGTGGATGCTGCCGGGGAGAGGAGCGGGCAGGGATGTTCAGGCAGTGCTGGGGTGCCCGGCCCCAGGCGGGGCAGCCTGCCCACCGCGACTTACCCTACCCACGCACCCCGTGCAGCCCCCGGGGGCGAAGCCACCGTCCCCAAGGGGGAGGCAGTGAGAGGGGTGAGCTGGGGCAGAGCCGTGCCGAGGGGGGCTGCAGAGCACCGCCAGCCCCCCCGTGCCCTCCATACCTACCCGGTGCGGCCGTCCTGCACGTGCCGTGGCACCTAGCGAGGTCAGATAAGAACAGGAGTGAAAAGGAAACAAGCAGCCGCCGGGCCCTGCCATGCAGCCACGGCACTGATGTGAGGCTGCCCCGGGGCAAACACAGCCCGGGGTCTCCAGCAGTGGCACCGACCGCAACCCTGGAGGGTGACAGCAGCGACCGGGTGGCAGCGGAGCCCCGGCCACCTCCTCCCGGCACGGAGCACGACGGAGACGCGAGGAGCCCCGCGATGCGGCAGGCAGGGTACTTACACGTCGATGAGATACTCATAGTCCTGGTAGTTTTTGGAGAAGTAGGTCTCGATGAGCTGCTCGGTGCCCGTCAGGGCTTCGTGCCCGCAGCCACAAAACAGCGCTACCCCGAAGAAGCACAGGCCGGTGGCCACCAGCGAGGCGAAGGGTGCCCCGATGAGGCATCTTGCGCAGCACTCCAACAGACCTGCCGGGGAGAGAGGGGCGGTCGGGACGGGCAGAGCTCAGCGCCCGCGGAGCCCCAGCTCAGGAGCAGGCGGGAGGAGGACAGCAGGTTTGGGGATGATAACGGGAAAAAGCAGAAATGCCGTCTTGTGGTGCTGGAGAGGCAAATCCAGCAGCTGCCCGGGGAGCTCTCCAGGCACCTGGGGACGAGGTGCGACAGCGGCACGGGGCACTGAGGACACAGGGCAGCCCTGCCTGCAGCAGGCAGCGGGGTGCACGGGGAGGCGAGACAGCCCGGCGGTGCGAGGCGATGCGGCGTGATGCCAGCGGGAGCGGTGAACAAGCTGCTAACGGGCTCCCTGCTGCCCGCAGAGCCCGGCCGTGAGCAGCGGCGGCCCGAAATACCGGGGCTTTGCTTTTGCCAGCGCAGACGGAGGGGAATGGCACACCGAGCTCGGGTGCCTGCACGGGCAGGCGTGTTTACGGAGAGGAGCCGTGCTGCTTCCCGAACGTCAGCGCTTGTGCAATGGCTGTAAGCCCTCCGGGACGGCTCGTTGGCAGGAGGGCACGGGCACCTGCGTGTGGGCAGGGCGAGCGGGGGCGAGGGCTGGCGTGCGGCTCGCACAGCCCCAGCGCTTGGGTTTCAGCAGTGGGGCTGCGGCATGCGGGACCGACAGCCGGGGCTGGGTTTGGAGGTGCAGAGAGTGGGCAGGCTCAGGGCAGGTTTGTACCCGCCCACACACCCTGGGCAGGCACAGCAGGTTGTGCCTTGAATGCCGAAAAGGCGCTCGGGTCCCTGCCCCCCCGCCCGGCACCGCTGGAAGCGTTCCCAAACCCACGCTCCCCCCCACAGACTCCGCAGCACCTCTCCCTTCCCTCGAGGACAAGGGAGCCTTGGGGGCCCGGCCAGCGGTGCCCTCCCCTCCCCGCAGAGCAAGGTCGCGCGGTGGCACCGAGGACAATGGGGAATTGTCCCGGCGCGGCCCCCCCTGCGGCCACCCCGGGCCGAGAGCAAACAGGGAACAAAGGCAGCGCTGTGGGGGCGCTGGGACCCCCCCCGCCTGTTTGCCTTGGACGGGGCAGGCGTGGGCACGGCGGGACCAAGGGGGGGGGGGGTCCCACTTTGTCACCCCCGGCTCTTCCCACAGTGATGCTCCCTGAATTGCGTCGGATCCGTGGGGAAGGCTGCGCGCAGCGGGGTGCTGGCACAAACCAACTCTTTTATTTTATTTTTTTTCCCTTTTTCCTTTTTTTTTTTTTTCCAGCCTAAATGCCAGCCAGGGAACATCGAGGCAGGTGCCCCGGGGCTGGGGCTGGCGAGCGGCCCCGTGGATGCGGCAGGGCCTGGCAGGGCTCTCCCCACCACAGCCCCGGCCCCGCGGGCTTCGGGAAGCTGCTGCCGCAATGGGAAAGCGCAGGGAGGGGAAGGGAGGAGAGAAAGAGCCCTTGTGCGGCACAATCCCGGGCCTCGTGCCTCGGCTCAGCCGCCGCGGGGCCGGACAGGACCCACGGGGACGTGCCGTGATTACTGGCTCCGGTGTCGGTGGGGGAACCAACGCGCCGGAGTGCCCCCGCCGCCCCGAGGCTGCGGGCACACAAGCGGCACGAGTTGTGGCAGGGCTCAGCCCGGGCGGGAGCTCTCCAGCCCTCCTGGGGCTGCAGGGCTGGTGGGACGTGTCCCGGGAGGCAGAACGGGGCCAGAAATTGGCCTGGGGAAGCAAAACGCCGTCCCCGCCACCCAGAGGCTTCCTCCCCGCGGGCTGCCGGCCGCGGGGACCCGAGTGCCCCGGGGCCTGCTGGTGCCGGGGGAAGGTTTCATGGTCCCTTTCTGCTCCAGGACCGTGCCACCAGCGCCGTGTGGCAGCTGTCCCCGTGTGCAGCCCCCCCACGTCCCCCATACTCACCCATGGCGCCGGACTTGGTCCGCTCCCCGTGCGCTCAGCTGCCTCGGCTCTGTCTGCGGCTGGGACGAGCCCTCTCCTCTCCTGGCAGTCCCTCGCCCTGTATTGTCCCCTCTGGGTGCCTGTCCCGCTCTCCAGCAAAGAAAAGGGCTCTCTGCGTGACAGCCACCCCCCTTAAAGGGACTAGCCCCCGTCCCTCCCCGCCCCGGCCCCCCCAGCAGCACCCCTTGGCTGCCAGCCCCTCGGTGCTGCGTGGGCAGAGCAGCGACACGCAGGGCTGGGAGGCGGGGGGCAAGGCTTTGCGATAGGAAAAGAGCGGCTTGGGGGTGCGGGGGGGTCATGGGTGGCCCCTCTGCGGTGGCTCTGGGGACCCCCAGGCCCACCTGGGCTGTGTTTGCTTCTGGCTGTGCCCCGCAGCGATGAGGGAGGCGGGATGGGTGGGGTGATGTCCCCCTGCCTCCGCCCGGCCCCCCCAGCCCAGGCACCTGCTTCCAGCCTTGGGTGCGCCGGGCGTTTTCTCTGTTTTGGTGGGAATCGTGCTGGCAGGGGCAACGTCCCCTGCGTGGGACAGGGGACGGGGCTCCAGCGGGCACGGTCCCCAGGCAGGGGCCTGCAGAGGGGTCCCCAAGTGATGCGGGTGGACACAGGGATCCAGATGGGGGCAGCTCCCCCAGGTGCCCCCAGCTCCCCCGGGTGCCCCCAGCTCCCCCGGGTGCCCCCATCTCCCTCGGGACCCCATCTCCCCTGGGTGCTGCGGCTTTGGAGCCGGCACAGGGCTGGGGAAGCCTGCAGAGGGCAACAGGTCCCTGCCCGGCGGGCGCGGGGCGGACAAAGCCGCGCTGTGTCCCTCAATGCCCCGCGTCGTGCCAGGCGGCGAGGTGGCAGGGCCTGGCCGTCCCCAGGGATGGGGACACTGCTGGGGGGGGGGGTCCCTGCACTGCGGGAGGCTCCTCTGCCACCGCTGTGGGCAGCATCCTCGGGCAAGTCCCCAGGGTACTGCAAAGGGACCCGGCCTCTGCACCCCTGGTGTCAGCGGGACCATGCCGAGGGATGGGGGACGTGGTGGCGCCATGCCAGGGGACACGGGGGCGGCTGTGGTTCTCTCAGGTTATCTGCAGGAAGAAAACGCTTCTAAAAAATCATCTCCTTACGCCAAAGCTCACCTCCCCGCGAAGGATTGCGTTGCCTGCAGGCAGGCACCAAAGGGAAAAACAACGTTGGGGGGGGGAAATAAAAACCCGTCTTTTTTTTTCCTTCTGTAGGAATTCAAGCTCTCGCGTTTTGGGAGCACCCCGGGGGGAAGCGGCAGCTTCGTGCCGTCGGGGAGGATGCGAGCAATGAAGGGCGCTGTGATTTCCGCACAAAGTGCCTCAAAACCCTGGGTAATTGGCAGCTGCTTGTTAGCGAGCTCTTCCCCGTGTGCCCCCACCCCGGGGCCGCGCAGCCTGCCCGTGCTGCGCCTGATGCTCCAGCGCTGCTCGCCCAGCAAACCCCCCCCGGCTGGCTTCATTTCACCCATCCCTTCGCGCTCCACCTAAAGCCTGTCAGACCTTCTCCTTGTGCAGGCTCGGCGCGTCCCTGCGGCCCAGCACCTCCCTGGATGAGGCCCCGAGGACGGCGTGCTGCTGCTCGGAGCCTGCCCGTGCCGATCCAGGTCTCCTCCCTGGCTCCCTCCCTGCCTGAGAAAACGCTGCTGCGGGGCAGGCAGGGAAGGGGGGACGCTGCCCTGTTGGCCAGCCGGGAGACGGCCGCGCCAGGCTGGTGAAAATAAACACGCTTATAAATCAGCCTGGATTGCGCTGCGATTTGTTCTGGCCCTGGTTTGGCAGCCAGCTGTCTTAAACCACCTCCCAGGGGGCGAGCAGCGGGTTAGCTGCCTGGGTCCGTGAACACAGCCCCCGGGAGGAGGATCCCCCACCGAGCAGCCTGCTCGGGGGGTGCAGGTCCAACATCTCCAGCGTTAACAGCCTCGATACACCCGAAAGGAGCCAGCGACAGCGCGTGCAGCGCCTTATCCATTATACATAGGGCAGCGGGAGGAACACCGGTGTGCGTTGTCACATCGGAGAGCCTTGCTGCTATTTTTAGGCGGCTGCTTCCCCGGCCGGGCTGAATTTCTCGCTCTCTGCTGCTGGTTTCAACCACCCGTCCTCACCCGCCTCGCCGCCTCGCTTCACCCATCGCAGGGTGGGAACCCCCTGGGCTGGGCAGCCCGAAATGGGACCTGGAGCTGCCCGCGGCAGGCAGGGATGCCCAGGGATTTTCCTGCCGTGCCAAATCCCCATGTCCAAGCAGAGAGGAGCAGCGTCCGTCCATCCAGCTGCCTCCTCCCGGCGGTGCCAAGGACGGCGCCTGGAGCTGGCCCCGCTCTCCCGGACTGGCTGCGCTCGCCGTGCTATTTGTATTCCTGGGTTGCTGCGAGGCTGCAAAGTGTGCTAATAAAAATTAAATTAAAAAAAAAAAAAACTGGCTGAACCCATCAGAGGACGGGGAGGCGAGCTGAAGGACAGACGGACAGGACGGTGTCATGGGACGACGGAGGAAGGGCAGGGCTGGGCTGGAGAGGAGCTGGGCAGAATCCTCGCCAGGAGTGAGCGATGGGCACAAGGCTCGGGCCTGGGGCAAGGTCCCAGCCCCGGGCTGCAGGGATCATCAGCAGCAGGACCCCGCACCCTACCCTGCCCTCTCTGCTCCTTCCTTTCCCACTCAGGTTTCTAACTCCCCACTCGGGGCCAGGTGTGGGTGTTCCTGCCCGCTGCGGCGTTCCCAGGTCCGTGGTGGCTTTGGTGAGGAGCTGGTGCCGGTTCCCCTGGCTGGCTTTCCAGCAGATTTGCCTTTCACGTCTCCTGACTTTCTCCTTGACTCTGCTTCACGACGGAGGGCAAACAGCCGCCCGGCGCTGACGCTCCCCAGGCTGCTCATTACTCTCTCGCTCTGCCCTCCACAGGGTCGTCTTCCCTAGCAGTGCTCATTTACCTGCCGGCAAACCCGGGGAGCCAAAGACGGACACGGTTCTGCCTCCGCGGAGCTGACGGTGCCTGGGCAGAGCAGAGGCAGCCCCGGCTGGCCCTGCCGGCAGCTCTGGGCACCACGTCCCCGTGCAGGGACACCAAAGGCAGCACCGGGGCCGGGCGCAGCCCTGGGCACCCCTCTGTGCCAGCAGCTGCACCGGGACCATCGCCATCGCTCCCTGGGGACAGCAAGGCGACAAGATGTGGGCACAGAGAAGAGCTGCCTTTGCCGGGACGCCAGCAGAGCAAGAAGAAGCAGAGGGCAGGCCAGGGACACAAACCGGGGTTCCCCACGCTCCCCATGCCCCATCCCTGCAGCCCCAGGGCAGCAGCCCAGCGGTGGCACCCAGCACGCCGACCCCCCCCCAGCCCACGCCGTGACGCCGCTCGGCTCCGCAGGACACCGGTGCCGCCGTGGCAGCCCCGATCCCCCGGGACGCAGCCGCTGCCCGAGCTGCTGCTGTTTGCCTCTGTGCAGCAGCAGGAGGCTTTGCCGTCTAATTAAACAAATCCTTCATCTCCTCCGTGGCAGCCGTGCCAGGCAGGGGAGCAGCGGGGGGGGGCTGAGTTCTCCTTCCTTCGCTCCCCGCCTGATGCCGCAGATGTGTAACGCTTCGCCTTCCAAACCCATCCTTCCGGGGGGGGCTCTAGCAAATAAAAATAACCCCTCGCGGTTCGGCCGAGCCGGGCAGCCTGTGGTTAACGCCACGCAGCGCCGCAGCACGCTCCGCTCCCGCTGCTCTCCTGCTGCTCTCGTGCTCGGGGACCGCTGGGGCCGAGGGCAGGAGCGATGCGGAGGCGAGGAAAGAACCGGAGCTCGTGGGATGCTCATCGCCATGGCAACTGCGGCTGGGATGCACGGGGCCGGGCACCCCAAAACGGGGAGGTGACCGGGGACCACGGTGCCTCCACCCCATCCCTGTACAACAGCACAGCGCCCGGCGCTGGCCAAGGCATCGATTTTCCGCAGCTGCTCCTTCACAGGCTCAGAAGCCACGGGGGACTGGGGACGGGGGAGGCAGGGGGCAGAGGCTGGGGAGTCTTGCGGTGTGAAAATCCAGCAGATTTTTCTCCTAGGTGGTTGGAAATGCTGCAGGTGGTGGGAGCGGCGGGGCCCTCACCAGCCAGGGCCATTGCTGGGAATATCCTGGCCGGGAGGCAGCCCTGCCCACGGGCATGCCCCAGCCAAAGCGGCCTCCCCTCAACTTCCCCAGCAATTTGGGGCAAGGCAGGCAGCAACAGGGTGACCCATGGGCGAGGAGAAGAGACACAAAAATGAGCAAGGGCCAGGTCACCCTGGGGCGGTGAGGAGCCTGCCGAGGGTTTTGGCACTTGTGCCAGGCTTTGGTCCCGGACCCGGGAGCCTCGTTTGACACTTATCTAAATTAAATCTCCCCTTTCAGCGTGCCCGGCTCGCCAAGGTGACGGGATCATCTGGTGAGGTCGATCCGGCCTTCAATCTGTTTGCATCTCCCTCCTCAGCTGCTCCATCCGCAGACACGATCCCCAGCCTGGTGGAGGTGGAAGATGGAAGTCGGATGGAGACCCAGCCATTCTTCCCGTTGCCCCAAGCGGGCTCCTGGCGGCGTCCATCCAAAATCCCCCATCCCCACGCTCTCCCCCAGAGGGGCGTTTTGGGAGCACAGCCCGGCGAGAGGTGCCGGGTCCCCGTGGAGCAGGAGCTGCTGGGTGAGCGGGAGCCCAGCCCCATGCCCTTGGCGGGTCCGGCGGCGCGGAGCATCCCTCTGCAGCCGCCGCCTGCAGCGCCCGCCCCGCGCCGTACCAGCAGCAGGGGTATTTTTAGCTTGGACAAGCGCCACAGAGCTGGAGAGCGATGTTAGCTGGAGTTCGGGCCGACGTCCCGGTTCACCTTGCAATCTCCTCTGTGGCCGCCCTGCCCGGCTGGGCGAGGCGCAGCGTCCCGGTGGCACCGCCGGGCTGCCCGTCAGCCCCTGCCCCCTGCCTCCTGAGCAGATCCCCGTGCCCCCACGCCCGGGTGAGCGTGAACCATGTCAAACTTTCCCCAAAAACCAAAAGGGTTTGGCTCCAGGCACACATCCCGCGGGAAGTGTCTCTTCTGGCTGTTTCAAAGTCAGGATGCTGGGCTTAAATTCCTGAAAGCGGGACTCGTTTTGAACTACCACATGGCATTTTCCCCTAGAAAAACAGGGACATGGCAGAAATGGCCAAATTTTGACTTCTTTGAGCCACATAACCAGCACCGGGGCCCCGTGTTTAGCAGCACCGGAGGAGAAGCCCTGTGCCTCAGCCAGGAAAGCGCTCCCGGCCCGTGGTGCAGCCTCCGTGGGACACGTGGGGACCGGTGCGGCTCTGGGAAGCTGGATGAAGACAGAAGCCCCCAGCTGGGCACACGCTGGCCGCCGGGGCAAGCAGCGGGCTGGCGGCCACGCACGGGCACGCTCGGGAAGGTCTTTTCTGCAGCAGCGATCTCACACCCGATTAGATGCCTCCGAACGTCTGCGCAGTGGGCAGCTGCCCGTGTCCAGCCCGGGGACATCTTCGCTTCTGCAGTAAATTTCCAGTCCTACAGCAGCAAGGGAGGGAGAAGTGCGGAGCTGGCTCTGGGCACTCGGGTGCTCATTGCTCACACCTGGGGACTCCCCAAGGTGCCCACGTGCTCCTGCAGCAGCCGAGAGGGGGCTTTGGGGGGAATCCTCCCTCCTGGAGCCCCTCAAGCAGCACGGGAGCTGCAGCAGGTTGTGTCAAGCCCACCACAGAGCTGTGTCCCCCGAAGCTCCTGCCCCTCACGCTGCAGGCACCCCAGGGATTATTTGGGGCCGTGTTCCCAGAGCAAATCATCTCCTTTGCCCGCTGCCTCCCTCCCTCTTCCCCGTGGCACTCGTGGCACAAAATTGATCTTAGAGGCAATTGTTCATCCCGAGATCGAGCGTAAGAGCCTGTCAACCTTTTCTGTGAAAAAATAATTACAAAAAAAAAAAGACGTTTTCAAGGAGTTTAATCACTCAGCCACTTGAAATTGTGTTGGCTGGGAAGTCAGTACAATATTTATCAGGCAGGATTAAATACAGAGACGTGGCAATCCGGGGGCCGAGCAGCAGCGAGGGGTCGGGGTCCAGGCGGTGTGCGTGGGCAGAGCCCTCCTGGAGGCTCTGGACCCAGGCACATTTGCTGCGGGCAGGAGTCCGGCCCCAGGGGAACAGTTTGACGTGAGCTCAGAGACAGGGGAGGAGAAGGAATCAAAAAAAAATAAATAAAAACGTGTTTTCCTCCCTGCCTTAGCAGCCCCAACCTCTGCTGCCTGCGTCTCTGCCATCAGCAGAGCCTGACACCGTCCCCAGCAGCGTGACGGGGCCGGGGCAGGGCCGGGGCACCCCCGGGAGCTCCGTGCTGGCAGCCCCGGCTCTGCACCAGGCTGGCGGCGAGGTCCCTGCACCCTGCCCCCGGGGCTGGCTGTGCCCGGCGCCTTCGCTGCTGGCAGGAAAACCACCTCGTGCTCCTCTCTGGGGAATAAGGGACGCAGATACGCAGCGCGGGTGCCTCAGTTTCCCCACGGGGGGGGGAGGCTGGGGCTGCCCCCCTCCCACAGCCGGTGTCAGCTCGGGTTAGCTGGGACAGCCTCTGGAAGAGGAGCTGTCATGTAGCGTGCGCTTGCTCGGCCCCCCCGGGCTCCGGATCCTGATTGCTCCCTCCCAGCACCGCGGCCCCGCAAACATTAATGGCAACGGTAATCGGAGGAGACTGCTCCCGGCTCCCGGGGCTGCTGGCGAGCAGGCGGGGGGGCTGCCGCACGCCGCCTCGCAGCTACGTGCCCCCCGCCGTGGGCTGCAGCCCCCTGCCCTCGCCCCTTCGCTGCAGAATCCCCCCCCCCCCAAAACCCTGCTGCGCACGGCGAGCCTCGGTCACGTTTCCTCGCTACAGCACGCGCTGCGGGGAGCGCTCGAAAGCCTGCGCCAGCTTTCTGAGGAGCCAACGCAGAGCCCAGCAACGCGCCGCCGAGATGCAGGGCCCCCCCCTCTCGCCCTGGGGCAATCGGGCCTGGGGGAGCCCCGCGCCTCTCCTCTGGGACGTCACCGGCTGTCCTGCACGGGTCCCCACAGCGAGGGCTTCGTACAGCAGCTCCTAGCCATTACCACAGTGTAATTAATACAGATAAATGAGATGAGCCAGGCGCGGTAGGGTGAAGGGAAACCTGAACGGCGTGTCCGCCGGGAATCATTTATTCTGCGCTTTTTTTCCCTTTTGAAATCCTGTCTGCTTCCCTGCAAGTTAATCACAGGCTGCCTGGGCCCAGGGGCAAGGCTCTGCGGCTCGGCCGGGTGCCCCAGGGGCTGGGACAGACGCAGCCGAGCAGCCCCAGCGAGCCCGGGCGGTGCCAGCCCGGCGGGCAAGCGGCTCCTCAGCCCCTGCCTCAGTTTCCCTCAGCTGGCAGCCACCGCAGCCCCCCTGCCACGCACACCCCGCCGCCCACGTCGCCTCCCGAGGCTCCCCAAGGGACAGGGTTCCCATCCGCCAGCCCCCCCGGCAAAAGCGAGCGCTGGGCACCCACTGAAGGGTGCTGAGCCCCTCGGGGTCCTTGCCCCTGCGGGGCAGCCCAGAGCTGGCTCGGACCCCAAACCAGGCGCCCCGCTGCTCCCCACGCTCAGCCGGAGCCCCCAGCCCCGTCCCGTCCCTCGGCCCCGTCCCGCTGCTGCTCCACCGGGGCACCCCGGCGCGACCCCCGGCTCCCGACCCCCGGAAACCCCCGGGCCCGGCTCCTCAACCCCCAGCCCCGGGGGTCCCCGGGGGGGGGTCGCCCCCTCCAGGACCGCCCCGTCGGGTCCCGGTGCCGGTGCACGGCGGCGCTTCCCCGCGCTCCGGGACGGGCGGAGAGGGGGGAACGGGGGTGGGGGGCCGGGAGCGGAGCCCCCCCCCCGGGGCGGCGGGGCGGGGGTGGGGGGGCCGGGGGCGGGCGGCTCCCCGCCGCCGTGCCCGCCTCCTCCCCGCCGCACCGGGGAAGCTCCGCCCGGCTCCCGGTGGCCGCAGCCGGCCGGCGCCCACCCCGCTCGCCCCGGACTATGAGGAGCGGGGCCGGCCGGGGGGCGGCGGCGGCGGCGGCGGCCCCGGTGCTGCGGGATCGGGAGCGGGGGAGCCGCCGCCGCCGCCGGCCGGGTCATGCCCGTGAGCCCGGGGCGGCGGGGCTGCGGGCTGCGGGATGGGAGCGCTCCGGGCCGGCGCCTTCGCCTTCCTCCTCCTCCTCCTCCTCGGCTGCCTCCTGCCCCGGCGCGGCCCGCTCAGGTGAGCCCCTCGAGGCCCCCCCCCGGTGTCCCCCGGGAGCCCGGCCCTCCGCCGGGACCCCCCCCCCGGGCTTTCCCCGCCGGGACCCGCACCCACCCCCCCCGGCCCGATGTCACCTCCGGGAGCCCGATGTCCCCCGGGACACCCCTGGGGACACCCCCGCCACCGGCCCCTTCCCGCAGAGCCCCCCGTCCCCCCGGAGCCGGGCGCAGCCCCGGTGCGTCAGTTTGGGGTTTTTTATTCGGGGGGAGGCTCAGGGTGGTCCCAGCCTCAGCCCCCAGGTGGCCCAGGCCAGTGGGGTGCCCGTGGGTGCGGGAGCAGCCCCCCGGGTGCAGGAGCCAAAGTCCCCAAATCCCTTTGTCCCCTCCCTGCCAACCTGGGTGCCACCAGGACGAGGCGGGACGCAGGGGCCAGCGGGACGGGCAGGGGGCTGGCAGGGGACCCCTGTCCCTGGGGAGCAGGGAGCGGGCTGGGGGGGCTGCGGTGCCCCCAGGGCTGAGCCCGCTCCCCGTCCCAGCACCCGGTCCCCATCCCAGTACAGCCGGAGCGGCACAGTGGGGACTGCAGTGTTTGTGGTGCGGAGGGGGGGGATTGCATCCACATGGCACCGCTGCACAGGCAGAAAATGCTGGGATCAGGACATTCCTGGGCGGCCGTGAGCCTTCTCCAGCCCCGCCAGCACGGAGGTGCTGAGCTGCGGGGCCTGGCAGTGCCCTGCCAGGTCAGCAGCAGCGTCCCCGGGGGAAGCAGTGCCCCCAAAGCCCAGCGCGGTGCCCAGGGGACGCGCACGGCCGCCGGCTTGCAGCAGAGCCCCGGGGAGGCTTCGCGTTTGTGCAGCCCCCAGGTGCGAGCATGGCCCGGGCTGCAGGTCTGCTGCTGCTCGGGGGGGCTGAGCCTCCAGGGAGGGAGCTGGGAGCCTTCCTCCCGCACGCTCCAGGGAGAGCCCTCATCTTCCTCCCCAGCAGAGGACACGGCTCACGGCCATGTGGCAAGGTCTGGCTTAACTCCTTGCTACCTGCCTTCCTGCAGCCCTCCTCCTCCTCCTCCTGCTTCTCTCCCCGCTCCGAGGGGCGCACCTCTTAGCAGCTGGTGGAGGCACAATTTCTCCCAGCCTTTTGCTCTGGCTCAAGCCCAGACCCAGGCACTCTCCACTGCCCGTCCCCGATTAAGTAAGGGAAAACCTGCACGGCTGGCTCATTTTTGGGTGGCTGTCGTGGCCGTTTCTGGCCAGCGAGGCTGCACACAAGCCCCTCGGGATGCCCCCTGATCCCCCAAGCAGAGGTAGGAGCACGGTGTGGGTTTGGCCTGCCCACGATCCCAGAGGTTCCCAGCTCCCCGCATCGCGCCGTGCTTGTGATGACGGGGTCCGTAGCCCCGAGCAGGAGCAGGACACACCAGCAGCGCTCTCAAAGCTCCCTTTGTGTCCAGAGGTCTCCAGCTAATTCCTCTCCGCCACAGCCGCGTGCCCGGCCATGTGGTGAGCGACTTGTCTCTCGCATTGTTCCTTGAAATGATCATTATAGACTGATGGAAGGAGGGAAACTGGCAGGCTAAGAGGCGTCCACAAAAATATCCTCTCCAAGGTCAGTTTAAATAAGCCTCCATCATCCTCGGCAGCGCGGCGTGGGAGAGCTCCTGTCAGCTCCTCGTGGTGCCCGGCTGGGAGGTGCTGGGCCGGTGTTTGATCCTGAGGGACACCCTCCTGGCTCTTCCCAGTGCCTGCCAGCGCCCAGAGCCCACGGCACGGGGCCATCGCCGCTGTGCCCCGTCCCCACCACGGGCACCCGGCCCCAAACGCCCTTCCTGGGGGCTCCCGCCTCGCCGGGGCACCCTCGGACATGGGTGAGAAACGTCTGACTGTCCCCCTCCGCCCCGCAGGCTGGTCTCAGGGAGGGAGGAGATCAAATCTGCCTCCCGCAGCTCGCCCCAGCCCATGTCGCCCTCTGATTTCCTGGACAAGCTTATGGGACGAACGTCGGGGTATGATGCCCGGATTCGGCCCAACTTCAAAGGTAAGGGGCGGGCGCGAGGCTTCCTGACCTGACAGCCACCCACACACAGCTGCCCAGCCCCAGGGGACGGGCATGGGCCTCGGGGGCTTTCCCTGGCGGGCTGTGGGGGTCCCCACAGGGTGCGGGGTCCCTGCCCGTGTCCCCGAGGTGCTGGTCTCTCCCGGCCAGCAGCGAGAGGTTGCGTGCTGCCTGCTCGTTTTCCAGGTCCGCCCGTCAACGTGACGTGCAACATCTTCATCAACAGCTTCGGCTCCGTCACCGAGACGACCATGGTGAGGGGTTTGCCAGGGGCTCCTCTCCTGGGGGTGCTCTCCCGGGGAATGCGCGAGGCCCGGCGCCCACAGGCCCGCGGGGATTGCCGCGGGCAGCACCTCGCTGCTCCTCCTCCTCCCCACCTTCCTCCTCCTCCTCCTCCTCCTCCTCCTCGTGCCCTGCTGACGCTGTGCCTCTGCCCCAGGACTACCGGGTGAACGTCTTCCTGCGGCAGCAGTGGAACGACCCCCGCCTGGCCTACCGTGAGTACCCCGACGACTCCCTCGACCTCGACCCCTCCATGCTCGACTCCATCTGGAAGCCGGACTTGTTCTTCGCCAACGAGAAAGGGGCCAATTTCCACGAGGTCACCACCGACAACAAGCTGCTGCGCATCTTCAAGAACGGCAACGTGCTCTACAGCATCAGGTGCCGTGCGCTCAGCCCCTCTCCTCCGGCGCAGGGCTCGAGGGAGGGAGGAGAAGCTTTCTTCTCGCCCCCCGTTCGGCAGCTCTCAGCGAGCCCCTCCTTTTGTCTGCCTCCTCCAGGCTGACGCTGATCCTGTCCTGCCCCATGGACCTCAAGAACTTCCCCATGGACATCCAGACGTGCACGATGCAGCTGGAGAGCTGTGAGCACCTGGAGGGGTTCAAGGCCTGTTTCACCCCATCCCATCCCACCCCATCCCACCCCATCCCATCCCATCCCATCCCATCCCATCCCCTGGCATCTCCCTGCTTCTGGGGGAGGCGAGGGTGAAGGAGGGGTAATTCGGGGTGGGGGTGAGTGGGTGCACGTCCCCCTGCCCCACGGCTCCCTCCGTCGTCTCCCCAGTCGGCTACACCATGAACGACCTGATCTTCGAGTGGCTGGAGGAGCAGGAGGCCGTGCAGGTGGCGGAGGGCTTGACGCTGCCGCAGTTCATCCTCAGGGACGAGAAGGACCTGGGCTACTGCACCAAGTACTACAACACAGGTCAGCACCCCGGGGACCCTCTGCCGCCCCCCGGCACGGCACGGGGCCCCCCCTCGCCCATCGGGGCCGTCTTTCCCCACAGGCAAGTTCACCTGCATCGAGGTGAAGTTCCACCTGGAGAGGCAGATGGGCTATTACCTGATCCAGATGTACATCCCCAGCTTGCTCATCGTCATCCTCTCCTGGGTCTCCTTCTGGATCAACATGGACGCGGCGCCGGCGCGGGTGGGCCTGGGCATCACCACCGTGCTCACCATGACCACGCAGAGCGCCGGCTCCCGCGCCTCGCTGCCCAAGGTGAGCGCTGGGGACACGCTGGTGGCCCCACAGCCCCGGGGTGGGGACAGCCCTGTCCTGGGGAGGGGTCCCCAGAGCCTCGCCGGCTGCGTGCCAGTGGGGGGGACGCGGTGCCGCTTGGGTGGATGAGCTCTGGCACGCGTGGTCCTGCAAGCAGCGCTGCCAGCAGAAACCTTCGGGGTTTTTAAGACCCCCTGCAGGCAGCGTCTGCACCCCAGCGCTGATTGAAACACCAGGAAAAAACCTGATTGCAAGCAACAAAATTTGGCTCCCCTCACCCCCAGCATCGCAGGGCGGCAGGAGTAAGGACAAGTCGGCAGAGGCTGGCAGCACGTCCCTCCTGGCTTGAGGGCAATTAGCAGTTTCAGAAGAGAAAAGGCTCAGCTGAAACCCGCAGCCATGCTCCCCTGAGTTTCTGGGCGTGCAGCTGCAGGGGATGGCCTCTCCAAGCTGGGAACGGCGTTACTCTGCGAGGAGGGCAGGGAGGGACACGGCGGAGGCAGGAGCAGCGGCCGGGCCGTGGGACACCCCCGTCTCTGACCCCCCCCCCCGTCCCCTCGCAGGTCTCCTACGTGAAGGCCATCGACATCTGGATGGCCGTCTGCCTGCTCTTCGTCTTCGCCGCCTTGCTGGAGTACGCCGCCGTCAACTTCGTGTCCCGGCAGCACAAGGAATTCATGCGCCTGCGGCGGCGCCAGCGGCGGCAGAGGATGGTGAGTGCCTCCCCGCCGCTGGCACCACGTCCCCGTCCTCAGGGCTGCCGTCCCCGTGCCTGCGGGGCTGTCCCCTCCGGCACCTCGGGGACCCGTGGGCACGGAGCCCCTCTGCCTGCCCGGAGACCCCCGAGCATTTCCCTGCCCCGTGGGGATGCGTGGGGCTGAGGCACGCCGAGCTCCCCCGGGGCAGGCGCCGCCGTGGCGGCAGCAGAGGCTCGCCACTGCGTCAGGGCAGGGAAATAGCAACAGGACCTGGTGGCACCGGGCTGTGCTGCCCAGGGACAGGGCGCCCGGGGCCGGGCCGTACGGGAACGCAGAGCCTCCCTCCGTCCACCCATCAGTTCAGGCGCCCGCCCCGCGCAATGCTCAGGGAAGGCAGCCGGCACCCTCCTGGCACGGCCTTGGCGACGCCGTTCGGCACAAGACCTCCTGCCCCAGGGGCTTTCTCTGCCCCTCGGCTGCTCCCTGCCCGCGCGTCCCCGCGGCCGGGGCAGAGCCATGGGTCACCCGCTGTCCTGTTTCTGTTTGGTGCGCACCAAAAGGGCCTGAGCAGCGGGACGGCCAGCCTCGAGTCCCTGCAGCAGCTGAGCAGCCAGCACAGCGGCGAGCACACCTACGCGACGCTCTCGCAGCTCTCCAGCTCCAGGGTAAAGCACAACCCTCGGGCAGCCCCCGGGCAGCGCAGCGCACCCCCACGCCCCCCCACCACTGCCCCAAAGGAGCCCCCCCCCGGAGAGCTCTGCCGGCCGGCGGGGGTGCAAGGAAGGAGCCGGGCTGTGATCCGTGCAGGGCACCCGGCCGTAGGATGGAGCTACCCGTCCCTGGGCTGAAAGCAGGTCTGAGAGGGAGGGGATGCAGCAGATTTTGCCGGCTCCTTGGGAACACCCAGCTTCGTGCCTCGGTTTCCCCTACTGTAAAACGAGGCCGACGCAGCCCCCTTGGCAGTGGTGTGAACCAGGCTAGAGTGATGGAGAGAGCTGGTCCCGGGCTGCTCCTCGGCTCCCTGCCAGCACCCGGAGCAGGATGAGGGCTCTGCCTGCCCGCTGTACCCAGCACAGGCAGATTCGGGGCATTTTCTCCCTGCAGTGACACCACTGTGTGCGTGTGCTCGGGCCACATGGGCGCTTGGCAGCCGGAGACGTGGGGAGGAGACAAGGCAGGGGCAGCGGCGCAGGGCAAGCTCCCAGGCGTGCGGCGGGATGCTGGGGGACAAGGACATCCAGCCCGGGCAGCTGCGGGGCCGCCCCAGCCCTCTCTGAGCCCCCCCAGGCCAGCCCTGCACCCCTGCAGATGCAGCACACGGGTGAAGCCCCCCGGGCCGGTCCCGCTGGGGTCGGGGAATGGCTGCAGCTCCCCAGGGGCACGGGGGCAGGCGGCTCCATCCCGCTGCGGCAGGAGAGCACACCTCAGCCGCACACGAGGACTCGTCTCAGCGATTTAAGCCTCTGCTGCTCTTCCCACCGGGAAATCTTGCTTAGCCGGCAGATTGCTGAGTTAAATAAAGATCCGCGGCCGCCGGCTCTCCGCATGAGAGCCCCCTGGCCGGCCGGGTGCCCACGCAGGCCGGGTGCTGCCCTTCGCCCAGGCCCTTCGGAGGGCAGCGCCAGTCGGAGGCGGCCTTGGGACCCGGCACCCACGTTGTGTGGGCACAGAGCGAGGATGGGGCTCTGTGGAGAGCCCCGGGGACACGCAAAGCCCCACAAAGGGTGAATGAGCAGGCTGGAGTGAATTGCTAATGAAGCAGCTCGCTAACGAAGGGCGGCTGTCGGGGAGGAGTGCGGGTGCTGCTGGCCGGGACTCCACCTCCCCCAGTCCACCCCAGCACGTTTGTGCTGAGAGCCGGTCTGCCCAGGCACCCGGCTGGGCACTGGGGGTCCCCGTGCTGGGTTGCCAGGGCCGGGGCTGCCCGTGGGTGCACCCGGGGCCCTTCAGAGCACCCTCGCACACCCGTGTGCCTGATCCCAGCCCCGTGATCCCCCACAGCCCTGGCTACCCCTGCCAGCCCCGTGCTTCCGCCTGCAGGCTTGAGGCACGCACACGGGCGTGCAGCAGGGCTGGCACACGCACGGGGCTGGCACACACACGGGGCTGGCACACACACGGGGCATCCATCCCCAGCGCACACCCGCTCCCTGCGGGGTGCCTGGCTGACGGCGCTTTCCCCCGCCAGGAGGAAGAGCTCGTCCGCGAGAGCCGCTTCTACTTGCGAGGCTACGGGCTGGGCCACTGCCTGCAGGCGAAGGAGGGTCCCGGGGAGGGTCCCGGCATCTACAGCCCCCCCCCGGCCAGCGTGCTGCTGCGGGAAGGGGAGACCCTCCGCAGGCGCTACGTCGACCGGGCCAAGCGAATCGACACCATCTCCCGAGCCGTCTTCCCCTTCACCTTCCTGGTCTTCAATATCTTCTACTGGGTCATCTACAAAGTGCTGCGCTCGGAGGACATCCACCCGGTGCCCTGAGGCCCGAAAACGAGGGACCACCTCTCGGCCAGACGCCCCCCCGAGTACCTGGAGGCCACGAGCCCAGCCAGAGCCACGTTTGTGTCTGTCGCACCTCAGAGCAGCGGCACACCCAGGCTGGGTCTCGGGGCGAGGACCCGTGGCAGCCCCCGTGTCCCTCCGGGTGCTGAGGGAGGGGACCAGGTCCCCGTGGCCAGCTGGGGAAGGGCACCCTCCTGCCCCATGTGTGGCTTCCACCCCGGGCACCCCAGGATGCTGAGCTGCTGGGAGGGCTCCAGTACCCGGGGATGCTGCGCTGCTGGGACCCTGGGGACCCCACCGCTCCCCCCAACGCCCTCCATCGCTCCGCACCCCCGTTTTAGGCTGCTGCCCCCCCCCGGGCTGCTGTGGACCACCATCAGCCAGGCAAGAGGCCGCAGTCCTCTCTCCCAGAGAACTTGGAGCTCAGCCCTGGGAGACGGCAGGCAGCCCCCTGCCTGTGCCCGGCCACAGTCCCCAGCCCCCAGCCCAGCCTGGCCAGGGACAGGGCCCCTCCGGCCCCCTCCCAGCCCCACGGCACAGCGAAGGGTCGGGGCCAGGCAGCTTTCCTGCTGCACAGCCCAGCGCTGCCCCTGCTCTTGTCCCAGGAGCGATGTCTGTGAGGTCCTTCCCCATCCCCGACCGCCACCCGCCCTGCCAGGGCCCTGGTCCCACGGATGGAGAAGGAACACGGATGGCGCACAGCCCACGGGCAGGAGCTGCTCAGCACCCCGGGCAGGATGAGGCACACAGCCCCTCTGCCGAGGGAGGTTGTTTGGGGCTGGAAGTGGTGGGGCAGCTCGGCTGGCCCCCTTGGAGGAGCGGGGCGGTGGTGGTGGCATCTCCGCACCGCTACATCCGCACTGGCAGCCGCCGCAGGATGCGGCCGTGCTGCTCGGGAGGAGGTGGCGGCACGTCACCGCGGTGCCAGGAGCAGAGAGCAGGGGGTGGAATCGCCCCAGCCTTGCTGACCCCGGCCCCCAGTTTCCTTCCCCCAGCCCCACTCCAGCCCCCTGGGTGTGGTGTCCCCGGGCAGGTTCACCCCAGCTGCTCCTCCACCGGAGAGCATCTGAACCCTCGACTTCAAAATTCAGCAAGGCTTCCAGCCCTCCAAACCTGGACGTCCTCCGTGCTTAGCTGGAAATAAAAGCAGTAGGCAACGTTTCTGTAGGTCCTGCAGTGAGAAATGTGTTGATGCTCTCCTTTCCCCCTGCTCACAGCAAGCCCAGGCGGGGCTCGCGTCCTCGGTGGGGTGGTTTGCCGCAGCCCCCCGGCATCCATCCCCCCACAGCCCCAGGAGTGGGCACAGGCAGGGCAGAACGGGGATGGGATTTGTCCCTTTCCCGAGAGGCCCCAGTGCCAGCAGGGCACAGCGAGGGCACCCAGTGAGCTGCTGCTCCAGGCAGGCCCGCCTGGACACGGGCAGAGGGGTGAAGCAACTCCATGAAGCCAGCCCGGGCAGAAATGCCACCCCCAGCCCCCAGCTTCCCTCCTGCCCCCACGCAGGCATTGCCCCCTCCCTCTCCCCAATAACCTGGAGCAAAGCCCTACGCCCCCACACCCCGCTGCCGAGCTGCCCAGCACCTGCTTTGCGAGCCCCCCCCCTGCTCTGAGCCACGCGCACCCATTTCACAGATGGGCAAGTGGAGGAGAAGCGGCCCCAGGGGAAGGCAGGGCCCACCAGGACAGGCTGAGATGGCTCCGGCCCATCACCGCCGCTGGGCCCCCCCCCCTGCTGCTGCCCCACCTCAGGCAGCCTTCAGAGTCTTGCTTTTCGGGGGGAGCCCGTCGGGAGGTGATGCCGGCACGTGGGCAGCACCTACGGGTGCCTGGTGGCCAACCAAACCTCCAGCACCTGCGGGTTTTTAAACAGCCTCCATCTTCCTACACAAATAAAACCTTTCTGGGATTTTCAGCGGTGTGCTGGGGGTTTCTCTCTGCCCAGGACCCTGTGGCCTGATCCGGCTCCAGCTCCCAGCTGCGGGAGGGGTGTAGGGACGAGGATGCACCAGCCCTGCAATTATGCCCAGACCTTGTTACCCCCATAGGTGATTTGTCTGATGGGGGCCTGCCTGCGGGACAGGACCCGAGGTGTGTGTGTGGGGACAGATGTGGGGTCGGGGGGGGGTCTCCAGCTCCATGGTGGAGCTTGGACACCCCAATACATCGAGTGTCCCAGCCTCCCCGTGTGTCCTGGGCCGGCGCCAGCCTCAGAGCACTGCCAGCTGTCCCGGGGGCTTACGCCAGCCCCACGGTGCCACCCCGGGCCAGCGCTTCTGTCCCCAGCTGGCGTGGGGGCAGGCAGAGCTCGCAGCTGACGGCCGAGCTCGCAAGCAAGCATCAATCTCCCTCTGTGCTCCCGGCCAAGTCTCACAGATCGGCTCTGTTGGGCACCCCGTACCTCGCAGCCCCATCGCCCCGCCGGCCCCCAGCGAGGGTTTCTGCAGTGGGGAGGGGAGAAGGCAAGGCGCAGGCATGCGGGCTTGGAGCCCGGCTTGTTCTTTTGCTGGGAGAAACTAAACCCTGTGACGCTCCTGAGTTCCTCCCTGCCTGCCCTCGGTGCCCTCCTTTACGAGCAGCAGGTCTGGGCACATGGGGTTTGTTTGGGTAGAAAAGCCGAGGTCAGCCTTAAATCACCCTGACTCCAAGACCTGGTGCTTCCCAGAAAAATGGAAATAGTAAAAAAATGACACCATAAGATAAACTGCATCAACTCTGCTTGCAGCCAAGCAGAGGGGCCCTCACTTCTGGCACTGTGGTGGTGAACATTTAGGGGAGCACTGCCACCCTCCGGCCCCACGGGCACCCCAGGAGCCTTTTGGGGGCCAGCAGCGGCCCTCAGCCCCTGCCCAGTGCTCCCAGCAGCCCAGCTTGAGCCAGGAGCCACCGGGACACCCGCACTGCTGCTCTCCAGCCGATGGCTCCGGTGTGTCCTTGTGCCTGAGGACAGCAGCAGTGCCCAGGCTGGGGGTGCAGCTCGGGCAGCATCCAGCCCAGGCAGCTCTGTCCCCTACAGAGCCCACAGATCTCAGCTGGAGCCGTTTTTTCCTTTCCTGCATGGTGCTGCACGTTCGGGACACGTCCTGGCTGCCGCAGGAGGCAGCCGTGGGCACAGGACCAGCAGCCGTGGCTGAGTTAATTGCCGGTGTAAATTGAAGCTAATGGAGTTACACCGGGTTAACGTGACTCCCAGATTGTAAAATCAGCATAATGGGCGCCGGCAGCTTCCTGACCGCCTGCCAGCGGGACGCTTACGGCCCGGCAGCCACAGACACGTGCAACCTGCCTCCTCCTGCTCCTGTGCGCCCATGGGTGCTGGTGCCTCCTGCCCTGCTCCCTGCCAGCCCCCGGTGCCAGCACCTTGCCCTCCTGCAGGAGGCCTGGCAGCATCGTCCGCTGCCCGGCTCTGCCCTTTTGTTGATCCTCACCCCAAAAGAGGGGGCTGGGGACCCCTGCTAGACCCACAGCACCCACCCAGTCGCCCGTCTTGCTGCAGAGCCGGTCCCAGGGCAGCAAGGAGAGGTCACACACGGGACCAAGCGTGTCTGCTGAAAAAGCAGCCCTGGACCAACATGGGAGCTGCTGTCCTCGTGTGGCCTGCGGGAGGGGGACGGGTGTCAGACACAGGGACTCACAGGGACAGACAGACAGCTTTCAGGACGGACCGACCACACCTGCAGGACATGGTCAAGGTACCGGGTCTGGAGCTGGGCAATTGTGTGCGACACAGAGGGATTTGGCCAACCTCTTCCCGGTGGTCTGTGGGGACGGAACAAGGGGCGATGGCCACAAAATGGAGCCCAGGAAGTTCTGCACTAACACGCGACAGAACTCCTTCGCGGTGATGGTGACGGAGCGCTGGGACAGGGAGGTTGTCGAGTCTCTTTCTCTGGAGATACTCAAGGCCCATCCGGACGGCTACGTGGGCAAGCTGCTGCGGGGAACTGCTGTGGCAGGGGGTTGGACATGGCGGTCTCTGGGGGTCGGACATGGCGGTCTCTGGGGGTCCCTCCCAACCCCTTCAGTTCTCTGGCTGTGTGATTCTGTGAGGGTTTCTAAGACGAGGCGAGGACCCGAGCGCTCAGCTCGCCTCACGCCCCGTGCCTGGCACGGCCCGGCCCCGCCACCCCGCTGCCCCTGAGGCGCAGCCCCAGCCCCACCGCGGGGCGGCGGAGCCCCCTAGCGAGGCGGGCCGGGCACCGCCGGCCTTCGTCCCACGTGACCCCCCCCAGCGCCACGTGACCCGCCGGCGGCCGTCATGGCGGCGGCCGTGCCGCTGCTCTGCGCCCTGCTGCTGGCGGCGGCGGCGGCGCTGGAGAACGGCGTGGCGCGGACGCCGCCCATGGGCTGGCTGCACTGGGAGCGCTTCCTCTGCGGCACCGACTGCACCGCGCAGCCCCGCCGCTGCGTCAGGTACGGCCGCGGGGGCAGGGGGGCTGGCGGTGGGGGTACAGGGTGTGCCGGTGTCCCGGTACCGGGGTGCCCGGTGTGCCGGTGTCCTAGGGTGCCTGTGTCCCGGTGTCCCGGTACCGGGGATGCCGGTGTCCTGGTGTCCCGGTACCGGGGGTCCCGGTGTGCCGGTGTGCTGCTGTCCCGGTACCGGGGGTCCCGGTGTCCCGGTACTCGGTGTGCCGGTGTCCCGATGTCCCGGTGCCGGGGTGCCGGTGTCCCGGGGTGCCGGTGTCCCGGGGTGCCGGTGTCCCGGGGTGCCGGTGTCCCGGGGTGCCGGTGTCCCGGGGTGCCGGTGTCCCGGGGTGCCGGTGTCCCGGGGTGCCGGTGTCCCGGGGTGCCGGTGTCCCGGGGTGCCGGTGTCCCGGGGTGCCGGTGTCCCGGGGTGCCGGTGTCCCGGGGTGCCGGTGTCCCGGGGTGCCGGTGTCCCGGGGTGCCGGTGTCCCGGGGTGCCGGTGTCCCGGGGTGCCGGTGTCCCGGGGTGCCGGTATCCTGGTGCCCCGGTCCCGGGGGTGCCGGTGTCCCGGTACCGGGTGCCGAGCCCTGCTGTGCTCCCGGCCGCAGCGAGCAGCTGTTCACCGAGATGGCCGACGTGATGGCCGCGGAGGGCTGGCGGGAGGCAGGCTACCAGTACCTGTGCATCGACGACTGCTGGGCGGCCCCCACGCGGGACGAGCGCGGCAGGCTGCGGGCGGACCCCCGGCGCTTCCCCGGCGGCATCCGGCGGCTGGCGGACTACGTGAGTGAGCGCCGGGAGCGCGGCGGGACGGGGAGGCCGGAGGGGAGGCGGCCTCGGGGCCGGTGCGTGAACCCCTGGCCTCTGTCTGCTCCCGGGCCCAGGTGCACGCGCGGGGGCTGAAGCTGGGGATCTACAGCGACGTCGGGAACAAGACGTGCGCCGGCTTCCCCGGCAGCTACGGGCACTACGAGCTGGACGCCCAGACCTTCGCCTCGTGGGGCGTGGACCTGCTCAAGTTTGATGGCTGCAACTCCGGCTCGCTGGAGCTGCTGGCAGAAGGTGGGCGCGCAGGCAAGGTGCTCAGCAGCGGTCCCGAGCCCCTGGGGATCCGCTTTTCCCTGAGCACGCTCGTTTGAGGGATTTGCTTACAGAAGCAGGTAGGAGGCTGTGTTCCTGAGCTCAAGGTTGCTCTCTCGAAGGCCGCGAGTATTGCTGGCCCAAGTGGTTTTTGACTGCTCAGCCTCCCCCCTCCTGGAGCTTCGCTCGCAGGCAGGGCTCGAGGCAGCAGCTTTCTCACACCAGAGGCTGCGTGGTGCTGAGCAAACACCGACTGCGTACTCCGGGGGCTCTCTGTGCAGAGTGCTGCATCAGCTCTTAGCACCACAGAGGCTTTGCCCTTCTAGAGTGCCTTTACTGGAGAGCTCAAGACACTTCACACACTTAACCCTTCATCCCTTCGATGAGGCTGTGCCATAATGGATCAGCTGTAAGCCAGAACAGCTTGCATCAGCTGCAGAAAGGGCAGTTATCAGGGCTTTTAACAGCAAAAATTGAAGAGGAAAAACCTCCTGGGGTTTTCATTTTAAAGCCTGCCTGGGTAAATGCCAGTTCAGGAGCTGTTTGCACACAGGGCTGGTGAGCCAGCAGCAGAAAGCTCGGTAACGTGCTGCGTTCAGGGGGCTCGGCCACAGACCCTCTGCAAGCACACCCCAGGAGCAGATTTGCTGGAAGGACAGAGAGGCTCGGAAGGTGGTTTTCTGTTGACTGGGCTCTCCCTGCTGGCACAGTCAGCACCACAGCGCTTGGCAGCGGGAATCCTACAGTCCCGGCTGGGTCTGGCAGAGGGAACCTGCCCGAGTGACGATCCCATCAAAGCCAGCTGGTCCGGCGTATGCTGGCTGCTGGGGCCAGGAGCTCGGCTCAGCACCGCAGGCAGCAGCTAAGCTGGAAGCTCTTGTTGGATCCTGTGTGTAACCCAGGTGCGATCCTGAAGCGGTTCCAGGAGAGAGAGCGGGCTCTTCGTTCCCTCTCTGCTGATTAAAAGGGATGTAACAGGGCTGTCTGGGGACAAGGACAGGACAGAACTAGTGGCTTTGCATTCCTGCCCAGTCCAGATGGCACAAGTCCTTCCTAAGGACATATTCCCGCAACATTAACCACTGAAGCTGTACCCAGCAGCTTGATAGATACCAACTTGTATTTCCCAGGCATTTGCAGGAAAAAAACACCACACAGCAAAACTGCAGCTTCTTCCTGGGGCTCTATCCCAGCCAAAACCAGGAGACAAAGTGATCGGTCACAGAACAGCAGGACCTGGTAGCAAAGCCATGAAGAAGCTCGCCTTTCCTTGTGAGGCAGGAGGCTGGCTGCCTTGTTCAGCCTTGATTTTGCAAGAGTTGAACTGAAACCTGAACCTGTGACAGTAGATTAGTTCTCCGTGACCTGGGAGATTGTGTAACCTGTCTGCTCTCTTCCCTTAGGTTACAGGAGGATGTCTCTGGCCCTGAACAAGACTGGAAGGCCCATCGTGTACTCCTGCGAATGGCCTTTCTACCTGAGGCCCATGCAGCAGGTAAGGAGCGTTTCTCAGGGCTGGCATCGCACAGTGGGAGGACCAGGAAAGTGCTAAGAGTGCAGAACAGCCTCCCAGGGAACTCGCTCTCTGCTCTGACAGAGAACAAGACTGCAAGGTGGAGGAAAAAACACTTTTCCTCTGCCGCCCGGAGGTGCACCTGAGGCGAGTCACTGCTCTGCTGAGAAGAATTTAGCAGGATCCTGCAGCGCGCAGGCACGGGCTGCTGGAGGCACAGCCCGGCTGGAGGCAGCTGCGGAACAGCAGCGTCCATCTGCTTTGTCTCCGAGGAGCTGAGCAGCAAGACGCCGGCAATGCGGGCACAGCCAGCAAATGGCTCGGTGTGACTCCTCCTGGCTGCTCCGCGGTGCAGAGTGCTGCAGACTCAGCCTTACGGTCACCTCAGGGGACCGGGAAGGAGTTTTAGAGCAGCCTATTTAATAGGAATCCTCCCTGGTGTTTATCAGCGCGTTTTTGCCAGCCAGGGTCCGTGACTGACGTTGTGCTCTCCACCCACAGCTGGCTCCCCTGCGCTGCCAGGACAGGATGTGGCCATCCCTCCCACAGAGATAAATGCATTAGTCACCGAAGGGTGTAAACCCGAGAAACTGCAGTAATTATTAGGGTGTCACACCTTAGTTCCGCTGCTCCCACCCCACCTTGGGTAAAGTAGCGTTTGAGGGGATTTTCTAACCGAGCTCGGTGGCCGCGGCTGTTCTCCCAAGGGGAGTGATGGGGATGGCGCTGTGTGGAGCACGGCAGGCTGGAATTATTGGTTAAGGCATCCCACGGAACCAACATATGCTAAATTAGCTGGCGATGGAAGGTATTCTAATAGTCCTCCCCCAAAATATTCCTGATGCAGCCTAGCTTTGTGTACAGTCTTGATCCCGCACGGACAAGCGCTCTGGCTAATGACGCTCGTTGTTTTGGCAGCCCAATTACACGGAGATCAAACAGTACTGCAATCACTGGAGGAACTTCTTTGATGTCTACGATTCTTGGAACAGCATCAAGAGCATCTTGGAGTGGACAGCGCTTCACCAGGACAGCATTGTGAAGATAGCTGGGCCGGGAGGCTGGAACGACCCTGACATGGCAAGTAGAGCAGCACCGTGCAGCGCCAGCAGAAACTCCTTTCTTCTGCTGTAGGCAGAGGGAGGGATCCAAGGGAGAAACACCGGGGGCAAAGGCTCTGAGGGGGCCCTAGGATCAAGCACGTGATGAGGGAATTGCCACCCATGTCTTCCCCAACGGGCTTGTCTTGCTCCTGGAGCTCAGCCTATCTAACCGGTCCCCAGAAGGGGTCCCACCCTCGGCATCCTGTCATTTACCGGCGCTCAGCGCGGTGGCCCAGTTTCTCCTGGGCAGGCAGCGTTACCGGGCACTTTTCTTTTCCCGTCACAGCTGGTGATTGGGAACTTCGGGCTGAGCTGGGACCAGGCGGTGACCCAGATGGCCATGTGGGCCATTATGGCTGCTCCCCTCTTCATGTCCAACGACCTGCGGCGCATTAGCCCCGAGGCCAAGTGGCTGCTCCAGAACAAAGAGGTGATCGCCATCAACCAGGATCCGCTGGGCAGGCAGGGATATCGCATCACCAAGGTACGGCTGACCCGGCTGGGGGTGCGCGCTGGGGCACAGGCTGCCGGCCTCCCCAGAGAGCAGACGCCGGGGATGTGTGGCACAGAGAAGTGCTCAGGGCTTGGCAACAGGAGCCTGGTGTGCCCGTTTGTTCCTGAAGCCTGCTTAGGCACCCGGGCGTGAAGACCGTAAGTTCTCCCTCCCCTAACGCAAGCCCTGTGGTCTGCTTTCTCCTTGGCAGGACAAAAACTTCGAGCTATGGGAGCGGCCCCTGTCGGGCAGAGCCTACGCCGTGGCGGTGCTGTACCAGCAGGAAATCGGGGGGCCCCAGAACTTCTCCTTCTCCCTCGCCTTCCTCGGCGACGGGCTGGCCTGCAACCCCGCGTGCTCCGTCCGGCAGATCCTGCCGAGCAGCAGGGACTGGGGGGTGCACAACTGGGTCTCCTCCCTGAGCGTGGAGGTAAACCCGACAGGCACGGTGCTGCTCAGGGTGGCGGCGCTATAGGAGGAGGCACACAGACACTCTTCTCGAAAGCCTCGCCTTCTGCGCTGTCACCAGAGGTCTGCCCGCTTCCTCCAGGCGGGATGCCTTAGTTGTGTCCTAACGCATTCACTGCTCAAGTGCTTCTCCATGGACCTTGGATCTTTTGCCTAATGCCCCCACTGCCTGACTCCCCATTGCCACGAAATAACCGAGAAAGGGTCACTCCTCTCCTGTTTACCCTTTCTCTGGTATCTCACCTAACTGCCCTTTTCCAGGGGGCTACAAGGGCCCCAGTGGGGCACCAGCTGCTGCTGACACCCACTGCCCCACCAGCTGAAGCCACGCGCAGGACAGATGCGGCACACTACGGCTCTTCTCCAGGCTCAGTAGGGAAACGCAGCTCGGCTGCCTCACTTCTGCTTTGCGAGCTGGGCTGTACAGCTACACTCAGCCCCCAAAAAAACAGAAAAGCTGCCAAAGAAAGCCCACCCCCTCCCCAGAGTGTGGTGTCATCGCCTTCTACGCGCTGAACTCAGGGACTGGCCTGAATCACTGCAGTTCTTGGCTGCCTGCTTACTCTGTGCGACGTGTATGGTGCCTTAGAACAGGGCTTTGAGGGCTGCTCCTTACCCCAGGAGGCCTCCTACCTGTGGCTGGCACTTCCCTCTAGACACCGGTTCCCCTTCCCACTCTTCACAGGGGCCCTGGGGACTCCTTCCCAGAGAGAACTGCCTTTCCTTGGCTGCTGGCGGCAGCCTTTAGGCTAAAGTCACACAGGTTCTCATGCAACTATCACGTATGTGTCTGTTCTCTGCTGGCTGCCACACGCTGCAGATGCCTTGATTTGTTCTAATGTTGGTGGTTACAAACTCCAATTAAAGCGTTCCCTAAAAAGGGCGAAGGTTTCTCTTAGTTCTCCTGTAAGTGGCTTGCTGCCAGAGTCCAGGACAGCCCATCCTAAAGCGCGCCACACTTTGCTGCTCAGCAGTCGCCCCTCGCTTGATGCTTAAGTGCTGTGCTTGGGATTTTTTAAGGAAAATAACCCAGACCAGGTGCCAACAACAGCGAGACAGGAGGCAGGCAGCGGAAGCCTGCTATGCCAGCATCACCTTCCAGCAGAGCACCCAGCTGGGGGAGCTAACTGCATCGAGCCATCGCTGCTCTGCGCTGCCACAAAGCTCACAGCCTCCGCAGGCAGCTGGGAGCTGAGCTGCGGTAAGTAACCGCTGGCTGACGGTGCAGAGGTTGCTTCCTCAAATGCAGCCTCTGGTCCGAGCCGCTAGCTGCTGCAGGGCCTCTGCTGCGTCGCGTCAGTCTGTTTGTGAAAAGTGTGAGGGCTGTTCAGGGGAGTTCAAGTTACCCCAGTTCTTCCTGGGTCAAAAAAAAACCCCAAAACTTCACTGCTGCAAGGAATCTTGTCTGCCTCTCCTCCAGGCCAAGCACTCGGAGCTGAAAAAGGCCCACTTGGGCAGCTACACAACTGCAGCAGGCACTTCCAAGCCTTTTTCCAATTATTACTTCATCTACCAACAATTCAGATTCACCACAGAGGTTTAAAGTACTTCTAAAATACAAGTGCTGTAATAGAGGCACGAACTATTTTAAAGGAAACAGACGCTGCAGAAGTTTAGATGCGGCCCTTCTGAAGGCAGCGTTCTGCCACAGAGGTTCTCGAGTCAGCCTGAAGAGCACCACCACAGAGCTCCCGCAGGGATGCTGCTGGTGCTCAAGTCTGCAGAGCCTCAGGCTCGGACTTATTTTATGTACCTTTTGGAATGCCGTGAGGAGATGCTAACCATGGGCAAGGTTTCTTCAAAACCCTTCCTAAGCAATCAAGTCAAACTGTTCAGCTTTGTAAGGAACACCTTCCAGCTGGGTTCATGTACTTGCAAGTCCCACCCCACCAAAAGCAGGAGA